>NC_059074.1:209732657-210932657 GCF_020497125.1 Mauremys mutica | reverse complement strand
GTAGCTATCCCATAGTTCCTGCAGTCTCCCCCACCCCTTGGAATTCTGGGTTGAGGTACCAGTGCCTGATGGGGCAAAAATCATTGTCGCGGGTGGTTCTGGGTACAGCCTCACCCCTCCCTCCATGAAAGCAGCAGACAACCGTTTCGCGCCTTTTTTCCTGGGTGAACTGTGCAGACACCATAGCACAGCAAGCATGGACCCTGCTCAGCTCAATACCGCAATCGTGGACGTTTTAAACACCTCGCGCATTCTCGTGCAGTCTATGCTGAACCAGGACCTGCAAAGCCAGGCGAGGAGGAGGTGGCTACAGCAGCGCGGCGATGAGAGTGATGAGGACATGGACACAGAATTCTCTCAAACCACGGCCCCCTGAGCTTTGGAGATCCTGATGGTAATGGGGCAGGTTCTAGCCATTGAACGCCGATTTTGGTCCCGGGAAACAAGCACAGACTGGTGGGACCGCATAGTTTTGCAGGTGTGGGACGATTCACAGTGGCTGCGAAACTTTCGCATGCGTAAGGGCACTTTCATGGAACTTTGTGACTTGCTTTCCCCTGCCCTGAAACGCCAGAATACCAAGATGAGAGCAGCCCTCACAGTGGAGAAGCGAGTGGCCATAGCCCTCTGGAAGCTTGCAACGCCAGACAGCTACCGGTCAGTCGGGAATCAATTTGGAGTGGGCAAATCTACTGTGGGGGCTGCTGTGATGCAAGTAGCCAAAGCAATCATTAAGCTGCTGCTACGAAAGGTTGTGACTCTGGGAAACATGCAGGCCATAGTGGATGGCTTTGCTGCAATGGGATTCCCTAACTGTGGGGGGGCGATATGGAACCCATATCCCTATCTTGGCACTGGAGCGCCAGGGCACCCAGTATGTAAACCGCAAGGGGTACTTTTCAATGGTGCTGCAAGCACTGGTGGATCACAAGGGACGTTTCACCAACATCCACGTGGGATGGCCGGGAAGGGTTCATGACGCTCGCGTCTTCAGAAGCACTACTCTGTTTAAACGGCTTCAGCAAGGGAATTACTTCCCAGACCAGAAGATAACAGTTGGGGATGTTGAAATGCCTGTCGTTATCCTGGGGGACCCAGCCTACCCCTTGATGCCATGGCTCATGAAGCCATACACAGGCAGCCTGGACAGTGGTCAGGAGCTGTTCAACTACAGGCTGAGCAAGTGCAGAATGGTGGTAGAATGTGCCTTTGGCCGTTTAAAGGTGCGCTGGCGGACATTACTGACTCACTCAGACCTCAGCCAAATCAATATCCTCTTTGTTATTGCTGCTTGCTGTATTCTCCACAATCTCTGTGAGGGGGAGACCTTTATGGCGGGGTGGGAGGCTGAGGCAAATCACCTGGCCGCTGATTATGCGCAGCCAGACACCAGGGAGATTAGAAGAGCTCACCAGGAAGCGGTGCGCATCAGAGAAGCTTTGAAAACGAGTTTCATCACGGCCCAGGGTACGGTGTGACTGCTGTGTTTGTTTCCCCTTGATGACCGCCCCCGCCCCCGATTGACTCATTCTCTGTAAGCAACCCACCCTCCCCCTTCGATTACAGCTTGCTTAAGGAAATAAAGTCACTATCGTTTAAAAATCATGTGTTCTTTATTAATTCATTATAAAAAGAGGGAGAGAACTGAGAAGGTAGCCTGGGTGGGGTTTGGGAGGAGGATAGGAGGAAAGGAAAAGGCCACTAAAAAAATGTCACATTAATGACAGCCTTTTGGTTGGGCTGTCCACGGGGGTGGAGTGGGCGGGTTCACGGAGCCTCCCCCCACGCGTTCTTAGTCGTCTGGTGGGTGAGGAGGCTAAGGAACATGGGGAGGGTGGTTATACAGGGGCTGCAGCGGCCCTCTGTGATCCTGCTGCCGTTCCTGAAGCTCCACCAGACGCCGGAGCATGTCAGTTTGATCACGCAGCAGCCCCAGAGTTGCATCCCGCCACCGCTGATCTTCGTGTCGCCACCTCTCATCTCGAGCGTCTCTCATCTCAAGCGTCCCTCCTGTCCTCACGTTGGTCCCTCCTGTCCTCACGGTCACTGGCATCTTTCCTGTACTTTGCTACCACGTCCTTCCACTCATTCAGATGCGCTCTGTCATTGCAGGTCACTTCCATGATTTCGGAAAACATTTCTTCTCATGTCTTTTTTTTCCGCCGCCTTATCTGAGCTAGCCTTCGGGACGGAGTAGGGATGCTTGAAAAATTTGCAGCTGCATGAGGGAGGGAAAAAAGGGAGAGAAGTATTTAAAAAGATACATTTTACAGAACAATGGTTATACTCTTTCACAGTGAACAGCACTATTCACCTTACATAGGACATGTGATTTCACTACAAGGTCGCATTTTGCATCTTAATATTGAGTGCCTGTGGCTCTGGGGTTACAGATCTCACAGATGCAGGTCCAGGCATCAGAATTCAGCTTGCATGCGGCCATGGTAAGCCACTGTCTTTCGGCTTCTGCAGCCTTCATATATACAGTGCTTTACCCCTCCCCCCACTGCATGGCTGGTATCATGAAAGCTCACTGCTAATCACCCCCTTTCCCCCCGCAACCGCGTGGCTAGTAGCTGGGAAGATCCCTGCTAGCCAAACGTGAAAAAGCTCATCGCTATTTCACTCCTCCCCTCCCCCCGCTTGGCTACGTGCAAGGAAGAATTTTTTTTAAGCAGCAGGCCACGAACCCAGTAGGAAAATAGGCATCTCTGTCCCCTTAATTAAATTCCTGAATTTCAACCAGGTTACCATGAACGATATCACTCTCCTGAGGATAACACAGCGAGATAAAGAACGGATGTTGCTTGAATGCCAGCAAACACCGGGACCATACGCAGCTAGGCTTTTTGTCATGCAATGATACCAGATTACTTGCTACATGCATGGCGTGGTCAAGTGTCCTACCATGGAGGACGGAATAAAGCAACCCTGCCCAGAAACTTTCTGCAAAGGCTTTTGGAGTACCTCCAGGAGAGCTTCATGGAGATGTCCCTGGAGGATTTTCGCTCAATCCCCAGACATGTTAACAGACTTTTCCAGTAACTGTACTGGCCACGAATGCATCCCAAGTCCTCAGGGCAAATTAATCATTAAAAACGTTTGCTTTTAAACCATGTTTTATATTTACAAAGGTACACTCACCAGAGGTCCCTTCCATGGCTTCATTGTCTGGGATAGTGGCTTGGGAGGGCTGGGAGGGTAATTCTGTCTGGGTCAGAAAAAGCTCCTGGCTGCTGGGGCTCACGGAGTGCTGTGTGCTCTCTGCAAGCTTGTCGTCCTCACCTTCTTCATCGTCATCTTCCCCGTCCGCATAATCCTCAGCCATGGCTGAGATTACAACCCCCACCTCGGAATCCACGGTCAGGGGTGGGGTAGTTGTGGCGCAGCCCCCTAAAATTGCATGCAGCTCAGCATAGAAGCGGCATGTTTTTGGCCCTGCACCGGACCTTCCGTTTGCTCCTTTGGTTTTCTGGTAGGCTTGTCTGAGCTCCTTAACTTTCACTCTGCACTGCACTGAGTCCCTGCTGTGGCCTTTTTCCATCATAGCCTTGGAAATTCTTTCAAATACTTTTTCATTTCGTCTTTTGGAACGCAGTTCTGTTAGCACTGAATCCTCTCCCCATACAGAGATCAGATCCAGTACCTCCCATGTAGTCCATGCTGGAGCTCTTTTTCGATTCGCAGGAGACTGCATTGTTACCTGTGCTGATGAGCTCTGCGTGGTCACCTGTGCTGATGAGCTCTCCGCGCTGGGCAAGCAGGAAATGAATTTCAAAAGTTCGCGGGGCTTTTCCTGTGTACCTGGCCAGTGCATCCGAGTTCAGATTGCTGTCCAGAGCGGTCACAGTGGTGCACTGTGGGATACCGCCCGGAGGCCAATACCGTCGATTTGCGGCCACACTAACCCTATTCTGATATGGTAATACCGATATTAGCGCTACTCCTCTCATCGGGGAGGAGTACAGAAACCGGTTTAAAGAGGCCTTTAAATCGATATAAAGGGCCTCGTAGTGTGGACGGGTGCGGCGTTAAATCGGTTTAACGCTGCTAAAATCAGAAGACAGGATACTGGGCTAGATGGACCATAGGTCTGATGCAGTATGGCCGTTCTTATCTTTTTAAGGTGCCTAGAGTTATAGATAGACACCTTTCTATATGTTCTGTTGGAAAGTTAAAAACATAAAAACATACATTTTAGTTATAATGAAGATTAACTAACACTTTAAACTACATTTGGTCTATGTTAAATTATGGCTGTGAACATGGACATTCAAACAATTGATAATAAAGAAACTACAACTCTTCAAATTATGGTGTTACAGAAGAATTCTGAAAATATGATGGACAGACCACGTAACCAATGGAGAAGTGTTGGAGATGATTGGAACTCAGCAAATTTTAATCAGATATCTTATGAAAAGAAAGATTTGATTCGCAGGGTACATTGGAAAAGGTTCAGGGGGTGATGTGTGTTTGCAGGCACAGGAAGGGAAAGTTGATGGCAAAAGAACATGAGACAGAAACAGAAGATCTAGGATGGGTGATACAGTATTCTGGGTGGATCCAAAAGATGATTAATCCACAAAGAGATTAGCAGAGGATTGTACAGAATGTGTTACCATGGTTGCAAACCTCCAGGAATGGAGATGCCATGTAAGAAGAAGATTAACCACTTTTGTAATTTCCAAATATTTTCTTACATTTTTGTCAAAATAATTTGACAACAAACCCTGCATCCAAAAACAACAGTGGAACAAATAAAATCATTAGCCTTAGAGTTCTTGTATACTTATGGTTTCTTTCTAGCCTCTTGATTTCTGTGTCAGACCCACTGGATATGGTTTTGCATTGCTATGTCCTTTCCCATATTAGCAATATACTCACTTTTCTGAAATGTTTTTGTTCTAAGGAATGTCTCCCTAGTCCCCTTGGAAAAGGGATCTGGCAAATATTTGCTCATATGCTACACTATGGATCAAAGCTCTATAGCAAAAATGAAGCTAAATACTTTGGTGTTACACTTCTCTGGGAACAAACTGCAGTTATTTCAATAGAAATTTGTACAAACCTTTGCTAAATGGAAGGGCTCCTGGTACAACACAACAGTCTGTTCACCTGGGAGAAGTGACATCAAATGCTCGAGCCCAGACTGACACTTAGTGCTGCAGTGTAAACCAGGAAACTTTGATCTGACAGCTCTAACATACCTAGAACGAGCCGAACTCCTTAACTCAGCTGCTCTTTGAAATTGTCAAAGTGAAAAATATTAGAGTACAATAGCAATTGCTCCAGGATGCATTTTGGTTTTAGACTCCCACAAAACGTATTTCATGTTCTTGGTTTGAGTTTGTGTATGTGAAGAAACTTGTATACATCATAAGTCGACACCAAACACTGTAATAGATGTATATTGTTCTTGACTTTGTTCTTTGACCATTGGGATTTTGGTGTGATTTCTAGATGTAATCTTGAAATAGTCATATCCTAGACACATGGGTCAATCCCCCGCCAGATATACATTTTTCAAGAAATTCTTCAAAGAACAAGAAGAGTGTGTGTGTGTGTGTGTACACCCCATCTCCATCAAACTCATGCTCTTGCATAAATCCTTAACAGCGACCTCAGCAATGTTAAGGCAGAATAACTTTCCAAATTAAGGGAATGAGTGACAGTCATACATGCTGTTCTGTTGATACAAAAAAGAAGTCTGATGCTGGGCTAGGTACTGCTTTTTGGGATCTATTGGAGATGGAAGTGAAAGCCTTTTGGAAGGTGAAGCAGTGTTGGCAACAGGAAGGTAGAAAGGCATGCACAAGACTTTCCCATTCACTTTTTATTTCCATGCTTTTACAGTTGGTGGGAGTGTATCCTGATGCAACCATAATTGAAGATTTTGTTTGTGTTGATATTCAGGACAGGAGAAGCTGGACCAGCACTCCTGTAATTTTGTGTGAATTATGAAACATGAATGTATGCTTGTGTACACAAATAAAAACTCTTCACTAGTCAACCAAGTATGGAAAAACTAAATGCACATGGTCACACTGAACTGAGTCAGATTTAACAAAAAAGTTGGCAAAGACTTTTCCCTAGTAGTCCCTCATCTCTATAAATAACGAGTTTGGGAAAAAATGTAATAGACCCTTGATAAATCATTGCGAGTAGGGATCAGATCTATTTTGTGTATCTCTTTTCTCATTTGTCATCAGTTTCTTTCCAAACTTCATGAGTTCTGAAAGGGCTTCTAAACATAACTTCATCTTGCATTTACTCCAGTGCCTGAGTTACATGAAGAGGAATGCAGTGTTAGATTTACAAGAGATTGTCATCTTTAAAGACTTGGCGAAAAAGGTCAAGCTATTTTATGCTGTGATTGTAATATTACGGATCCTACCATAAATACAGGCTGCACTGTCCTCTGCTGGATGGGAAAGCATAGCTGGTCAAGGATTTGTGGCTAGCCCATAGAAAGATATAAACCACACTACTACTACAGTTAGTAGAGATTTTCCTTTTGCTTAACTGATAGAGACTGTGTTTATGAAGCTGAGACTGGTGGGTTCTCCCTCTCCAACTGCATGTGTGTGGTTTATCAAGTGACCATGGTGCATCTTGTGTGCTGACACAGATTTGGTGGATTATAATGTCCTGCTAATATCTTCTGTCTCACTCAAACACTGTATTTAACCTGCTGTTTGCCTTGTTGCTGTCTCTGCACGCTACACAGACATCTTCATGGCACTACTGACAGCACCCCTAGATCTATTTCCTTAATACTCTGGCAAGCTCAGTGTACGTAAGCTGTTTAGATCATTCTGGCCAGCGTGCATATCCAAGTCAAATGACATCTTCTCTCATGTTACCATCCCCTCAATGTATTTTAATCCATCTGGAGTTATGCACAATCCTCCATAATTGTAACCAGTAAAAGAGATATCAATACAAAGAGGAAGGAAAATGAATAGGAAGTAGGAGTATTTCATAGATTTTTTTTTTTAAGGCCACAAGGAACTCTTAGCTTACCTAGTCTGTAGATATCCTATAGAACATGGGCCACAGAATTTCACCAGTTACCCCTGCATTAAGCCCAGTAACCTGTGCCTGACTAAAGACTGCAAAGAGCTACAAAAGGATCTCTCAAAACTAGGTGACTGGGCAACAAAATGGAAGATGAAATTCAAAGTTGATAAATGTGATGCACATGGGAAAACATCCCAACTATACATAAAATGATGGGGTCTAAATTAACTGTTACCACATAAAAAAGAGATCTTTGAGTCGTGGATAGTTCTCTGAAAACAGCCACTCAATGTGCAGCTGCAGACAAAAAAAAGTGAACAGAATGTTGGGAATCATTAAGAAAGGGATAGATAATAAGACAGAAAATATCATATTACCGCTATATAAATCCATGGTACGCCCACATCTTGAATACTGTGTGCAGATGTGGTCGCCCCATCCCAGAAAAGATATATTGGAATTGGAAAAGGTTCAGAAAAGGGCAACAAAATGATTAAGGGTATGGAACAGCTGCAGTATGAGGAGCCGTTATTAAGACTGGGACTTTTCAGCTTGGACAAGAAATGACTAAGGCGGGATGTGATTGAGGTTTATAAAATCATGACTGGTGTGGAGAAAGTAAATAAGGAAGTGTTATTTGCTCCTTCTCATAACACAAGAACTAGGGTTCACCAAATGCAATTAATAGGCAGCAGGTTTAAAACAAACAAAAGGAAGTATTTCTTCACACAATACACAGTCAGTTTGTGGGATTCTTTGCCAGAGGATGTTGTAAAGGCCAAGACTATAACAGAGTTCAATAATGAATTAGATAAATTCCTGGAGGATAGATCCATCAATGGCTATTAGCCAAGATGGGCAGGGATGGTGTCCCTAGCCTCTGTTTGCCGGAAGCTGGGAATGGGCGACAGGGAATGGATCACTTGATGATTACCTGTTCTTGTCATTCCTTCTGGGGCACCTGGCATTGGCCACTGTCGGAAGACAGGATACTGGACTAGATGGATCTTTGGTGTGACCCAGTATGGCCGTTCTTATGTTCTTAAAGAATGTCTTCCAAGAAGGCAGCCAGTCTTGGTTTGAAGCCAGCAAGAGATGGTCAATCCATCCCTTCCCTTGGTACCTTGTTCCAGTGGTCAGTCACCCTCAGTATTCAAATGGTGCCTTCTTTCTAATTTCCACGTGTCAGGCTTTAACTTCTTGCTCTGGATATTTGTTTTGCCTTTCTCCACTAGATTAAAGAGCCACTTACCATCCAGTTTTTTCTCCTCGTGAAGGTTCTCATACACCGCAATCAAGTAAAGGGTATAATGGATACGCAGCATGGGATGGATTTGTACATCACTCCAGCATTTGAAAAAAAGGGCAGCATGACAAAGTGACTCCCCAGCCTGTGGGCCCCCTCGTATCTGGGCCAGTACCGGAGGTTTTTCCCTTTCTGTTGCCGTGCTGGCCAGTCACTCGGGTCTGCTGGCCCTCCCCTTTGTCTTGTGACTCAGTCTCTCGGCCAGAGTACACTCGGTCCTATCTCTTCGGGGTAAGACTGAGTCCAGTCCAATAACATTCCAGCAGCCTTGTACCAGGTCTCTGGCCTGACTCTAGGCCCACAACCCTTGTCTGGAGCTTTCACCAGGCATTTCCTTGGTGGCTTGTAGGGGAACCCAGTCTCCTCTGCGGCCCTGGGGTGCAGCCCAGGGCCTCTTTAGGAGGCAACTAAAGTCTGCTTCAGAACACCACTTCTTCCCTGGGCTTCTTCCTCCTGCAACCTGCCTCTAGGTCTTCTTCCCCCGCCCTATTCAGGGGAGTAGTAACAAATAGTCCGAGCATTCCTGACCTTTCAGCAGATCCCTGACAAGCTGTAGCCTGGCTCAGCGTGCTTAGGGGTGCACACCGTGTTCGTGGGAACTCTGCCAGCATCATCCTCTGCTGTGCCCCATGCTGGGAGCTTGTGAGGAGAGCTCTTGTTCCCCTCCCAGGCTGGGCCCATCTGAGGAGGGTGTGACATTGCACTCCATATGCTTTATGGAAATATGCTTATGAATATAACATAACTGGAATATGCTTTACGCTAAATACCCCTTGTATGGTGTCATTAGAAAGCTTGTAATCTACTAAGTGTGTTCATCCTATTTGTTTGCATGTATTATTTCTAACTCCAGATATAGGAGAATAAGATATAAACTTGTATCACTGATGTAAACATATTAAGTGGAGGCTATTAAGGGTGCTCCAGAAACAATCAGTTGTAAATGGCCTTAGTGACTTGAAAGCCTCCCTGTGTACGTGTGGGCCAGCCCATGGGGAATGGAGACTAGGGATCTTATAGTGACATGTGACCATGTCACCTGATACTGGAATCCATCTTAAATCTGCGACTTTTCCATTGAGGCGGGGGTGGGGACAAGCACAGACAAAAGATTCCTGCCTTGTGCCAAAGCTATGAAAGGGGGTGGAGCAGGACAAAGGGGCTGCCAGTCATGAGAAAACTTGTGTTTACAACCTGATGTCTGCTGGATCTAACAAAGACTGTACCGGGGAAAGGATTGGGCCCAGACTAGGAAGGAGTCTAGTCTGTGAAAGAAGCTTATTGAAACATCTCTCAGGGTGAGATATTACCTGTAATCAGTTTGAGTGGTTTTGCTTTATTTTGCTTGTTGACTTACTTTGTTCTTTCTGTCTTATTACTCGAAACCACTTAAACCCTACATTTTATACTTAATAAAATCACTTTTGTTTATTAATAAACCCAGAATAAGTGATTAATACCTGGGGGGAGCAAACAGCTGTGCATATCTCTCTATCAGTGTTATAGAGGGTGGACAATTTATGAATTTACCCTGTATAAGCTTTATACAGAGTAAAACAGATTTATTTGGGGTTTGGATCCCATTGCGTGTCTGGGTGCTGGAGACTGGTAACCTGCTGAGCTGTTTTCAGTTAAGTCTGCAGCTTTGGGGGTGTGGACCAGACCCTGGCCCTGCGTTGCAGCAGGCTAGCGTGTCTGGCTCAACAAGGCAGGGCTCTGGAGTCCCAAGCTGTCAGGGAAAAGGGGCTCAGAGATCATTTCAGCACATCAGGTGACAGTCCCAAGGGGATCTCTGTGATCGAACCCGTCACAGAGGGCTTTTCTCTTCTGAGGCTCCTCCTCCAAACTTGGCATGCCTGAGCTCAAAGCAGTTCTTTTCCCCTTCCAGCCTGGAGAGAGGTTTGTGCACCCTGTCAATATGAAATACACTATCTGGTGGTGAAGCTGGGCAGAGTTCTGCTCTTGTCATTTCGATGGATAATATTTGTTTATTTGTAAGCCTTTTTTTTATATTTATCAATTTAACTTTTCACAGCCACAGGAAATTATGGGGAGGATCAGACAATAATAATTTAATGACAATAGACGTCGATATTCAAAAAGTTAAAGCTCTATAACCGTTAAAATACAAATTGTCAACATCACATATCAAAACACACACAGTAAAAATCCTTAAATCAAACTCTAAGAAGTTCTCCAGCAGCAATATTCTTACTCTGCCTGTCTGTAAATTTCAGTTATCGATGGAAATATTTTTCCTTGGTGTGTGTATGGTGAAATCAACATTGACCAACATTTACTGATGAAAATAGAATTTTTCCAAACCTGCCCATAGCATCTGTAGCTTGGTGTCATGCTGCCATTTTCCCGCGGTCTGGGGCCATGCAGTGCATCCTCCCCTCTGAGCCTGGTTAAAATGGCTGCCCAGGATTGAATGCTGAAGCAATCAATATTGATTTTTGCCCTGGGAGATGGGACCACCCTCTCCTGTGGTGCATGGTGGGAGAAGAACACGCAACCATTTTCAGTAAGCCTCTTTGCCATGTAACTGGTGCCATTTTCTTCTCATGGAAGAGAGGGAAAATTCAGGCCAGGTCAGTCCTAGCATTCAAGACTCAGCCTTGTACATTGATTGAAGGAGACAGAAGCCTTACCACTCAGTTCCTTGGCTTGTGGGGGTTTAGACCTAGCCCGTTCCATCATCCTGCCTCCACGACACGACAAAGTGCTAAATTCAGTGAGAATTAATTGCACTTTGATCTTTCACCCCCAGCTCTCCTTTCGGTACTGAAACATGGGAAAAGATTCACACTGGGAAGGAGGAAAATGGAGACTTTCAACCAGATCGCCACGTGTCATCTGGCATAGGAACTCCCTGGACCTACAGCACGGAGAAGAATCGTTACCAGGATATTTATTAAATAATTTCTTACCCACTCCTGGCCTGTCTTCACTTGGTGCCTGGTCTTACTCTCACTCCATTCATCTGGAATGCTGCCGCTGCTGTAGCAGCAGCTGGCTCAGGCCTTTGATCCCAACACCTTATCTCTGAACAGTCATGGTTACTTTTAATAAACAATTGTATACGTTAAAGTACAGAGAGAAACTCATTGGAAACCTGACATTCTGAATAAGAACATAAGAAAGGCCGTACCGGGTCAGACCAAAGGTCCATCTAGCCCAGTATCTGTCTACCGACAGTGGCCAATGCCAGGTGCCCCAGAGGGAGTGAACCTAACAGGCAATGATCAAGTGATCTCTCTCCTGCCATCCATCTCCATCCTCTGATGAACAGAGGCTAGGGACACCATTCTTACCCATTCTGGCTAATAGCCATTTATGGACTTAACCACCATGAATTTATCCAGTCCCTTTTTAAACATTGTTATAGTCCTAGCCTTCACAACCTCCTCAGATAAGGAGTTCCACAAGTTGACTGTGCGCTGCGTGAAGAAGAACTTCCTTTTATTTGTTTTAAACCTGCTGCCTATTAATTTCATTTGGTGACCCCTAGTTCTTGTATTATGGGAATAAGTAAATAACTTTTCCTTATCCACTTTCTCAACATCACTCATGATTTTATATACCTCTATCATGTCCCCCCTTAGTCTTCTCTTTTCCAAGCTGAAGAGTCCTAGCCTCTTTAATCTTTCCTCATATGGGACCCTCTCTAAAGCCCTAATCATTTTAGTTGCCCTTTTCTGAACCTTTTCTAGTGCTAGAATATCTTTTTTGAGGTGAGGAGACCACATCTGTACACAGTATTTGAGATGTGGGCGTACCATGGATTTATATAAGGGCAATAATATATTCTTAGTCTTATTCTCTATCCCCTTTTTAATGATACCTAACATCCTGTTTGCTTTTTTGACCGCCTCTGCACACTGCGTGGACATCTTCAGAGAACTGTCCACGATGACGCCAAGATCTTTTTCCTGACTCATTGTAGCTAAATTAGCCCCCATCATGTTGTATGTATAGTTGGTGTTATTTTTTCCAATGTGCATTACTTTACATTTATCCACATTAAATTTCATTTGCCATTTTGTTGCCCAATCACTTAGTTTTGTGAGATCTTTTTGAAGTTCTTCACAATCTGCTTTGGTCTTAACTATCTTGAGAAGTTTAGTATCATCTGCAAACTTGGCCACCTCACTGTTTACCCCTTTCTCCAGATCATTTATGAATAAATTGAATAGGATTGGTCCTAGGACTGACCCTTGGGGAACACCGCTAGTTACCCCTCTCCATTCTGAGAATGAATCATGAACCTTTTTAACAAGACCAATAAGACAGTGTCATGAATTGCAAGAGGCTTAATTTAACTTCCTGTTCTGCCTTTTTTTTTCTTCTCAATATATTAGTAAGGAGTCATCCAAGAAATTTCTGGATTCAACCAAAACAGAAAAGAATTGGGGCGGGGGGGGAGAGAAAGGACAAGTAAAACTCTCTATTTTTATTTACACTGGTTTTGATTCATTGACCTGACTCTTCCTTTGTGGTGGAAAAAGTGGATCAGAGGGCCAAGAGCTATCTGAGACAGCCCAGAAATTAGGCATGGCTGGTTGGAGAGTATATGATTCCCATCATGATATATGGCATCTCACATCCTAAGGAAGTGGCGTTTATTGAAGAAAAAGAAAAACAGCTGCAATGACAGACCTAAACAAAGGATTCCACACAGCTTGAGCTCCAGCTTTGTCTCACTTTTTTTTTTTAATCACAGAACCACACACTTTCTGACACTCAATGCAAGACAGATGCATCTCATGGTTGAATCATATACTGCAAGTACACATGCTATAGTGGTTCCAGGGCAGCCTCATCCAACAGCATGGAGCTCTGGCTGTAAATACAATCTCGCTTCCATTAGCAGAATCCACAGATGGAGGGCAGCAATAGCAAGCCGCCCACCTCAAAGGGTTGTTATAGTCTTAAAATTAGGGGTCTGATTCTGACCTTACTTACATTAGTTTCATACCACTCTACTTAACTGGAGTTACACTGACATACACTTCTGTAAGGGAAATGGGAATCAGACCCTAGAAAGAATCCTGGGCTTTCCAGAATAATAAATGTAAAGGGAACCATAAACACCACTTTTATAAAATTCTATTTGGACACCAAAATCATTCCTCCAGAGGACACCCTTATTAGCTCGGAATGGCTCTGTAATATCCACTGGAGGCAGAGCTGAGAAACTGTACACTGACTGAAAGCTGATTTCAACAAACAAATGGGATATAATTCCAGGTACAGTCCCAACACCTCAACACTAGCGTTTACACAGTATTTTGTTTGCTCTTTTTTGCTTTATTCCCTGTCCCCCTCTACAGAAAGATTTGCCTCCATATTTTTAATAAGACTTTCCACATGAAGAGAAGACTGGGCCAAATTCTGTTTGCACTTACAGTGGTGGCTTCAGCAGAGCTACTTCAGACTTACACCAGTGTAACAGAACACACGACTATACTGGACACTACAGTGCAAATAAATGATGGTCACATAAACACCACCCTACACCGGAAACCTACTGACTGCTATACTTACCTACATGCCTCCAGCTTCCATCCAGGACACATCACACGATCCGTTGTCTACAGCCAAGCTCTACGATACAACCACATTTGCTTCAATCCCTCAGACAGAGATAAACACCTACAAGATCTCTATCAAGCATTTTTAAAACTACACTACCCACCTGGGGAAGTGAAGAAACATATTGACAGAGCGAGATGGGTACCCAGAAGTCACCTACTACAGGACAGGCCCAACAAGGTAAATAACAGAGCACCACTGGCCATCATGTACAGCCCCCAGCTAAAACCTCTCCAGCGCATCATCATCGATCTACAACCTATTCTGGAAAACGGTCCCTCTCTCTCACAGACCTTGGGAGACAGGCCAATCCTCACTTATTGACAGCCCCCCAGCCTGAAGCAAATACTCACCAGCAACTACACACTACACCACTGAAACACTAACCCAGGAACCAAGCCCTGTAACAAACCCCGTTGCCTACTCTGTCCCCATATCTATGCTAGCAACACCATCAGAGGACCCAACCACATCATCAACAGGGCCGGCTCCAGGCACCAGCATTCCACGCTGGTGCTTGGGGCGGCATTCTGCAAGGGGCGGCAGTCCCCCTTGCTTTGCCCCCAAGTAGTGCGCCGAATTGCTGCCGCGGGCGGGGGCGGGGGGGCAGTCTGTGTGCCGTTAGGGCGGCAGGCACATTTCCGCGGCAGCGGCAATTCGGCGGCAGCTTCTATGTTTAGCTGTCAGGGGCGGCTTCAGCTAAACATAGAAGCTGCCGCCGCATTGCCGCCGCCGCGGAAACGCGCCTGCTGCCCTAAGGGCACACGGACTGCCCGCCCCCTCGCCCAGGGCGGCAATTCGGCGTGCTGCTTGGGGCGGCAAAAACTGTAGAGCCGGCCCTGATCATCAAGAGATCATTCATCTGCACATCTACTAATGTGATATATGCCATCATGTGCCAGAAATGCCCCTCCACCCTGTACATTGGCCAGTCTCACAAAGCAATGTTTGAAAGGCACATTGAGGAGTTAGTACATCATCTAACTGTAGTTGGCAAGATCCCTGGGTAAAAATTCTGATGGTAAGATATGCACACATGAACTGCCTGTATATTCAGCATCTAATGCCTAAGCCTTTCCCCAGCTTTCAGGAAAATGGTAAATTGAATTTGGCCTTTAAGAAAACTACATTTGGATTTTTCATTCCTTCATTAGAACAGAGACAGTGTTTAACTTTTCTGTAACACACTATTAGAGGGAAAAGAATGAATTATTGAATGAACTCTCTTCAAATGTTCCCTGAGGCTTATGTCAGCTACCACTTGCTAAGTGCTCACAGCCTGCTGCTTCCAGATAATCCGTTTGCAAGGCTTTGAAAATACATTTAAAGGTAATTTTCATAGGTTGGTTTCATTTTATTTTCTTTTCTTTTTTCTTTTTTTTTCATCTAAAAAATACAGCACTTGTTTGGAAGCGGCCCCGAAGAAAACAGAATTGCATTGTTCAAAATAGTAATAAGTCTTTCAATGGCAAATTTCATCCTGGGTACTCACACATCAACACCCCCTCATGTACAACCACCCTGTGCCATAACATTGCTGTTTTCTTCTTGTTGGTATTCATAACTAATTAAAATCACTGTAATTAACTGAAGGCATAATTAGCATTTTAGAGTTTGGGAGGCATAACAGTAGATAGTATGGAACAGCTTCTAATTGAGAGGGATGGTCTGATGTGATCATTGATTCTAATAACCTCAAAACCAGGGAATAAACAACTTCTCTTTCTGTTCTCATGCGCTGCTATTTACCCAACAGGACCAGTTCCTCTCCTTTTAGGAAAAGCGCTGATTAGCAATCCATATCTAAGGACAAGGAGAGGGGTCCTCTTCTTAGCTAACAGGTAGATTTATGTCAAAGTATTCCTGAGTCGTGTTAAAGGTGAATGTAAATTCCAAGTGGATTCAAGGCATGCCATCCCAATTCATCAAGGCAAGTGTCTGAACTAAGGCATGGCTAATCAATCATTTTAAAAACAAATTGCATAATAAATCCCATCATGTCAAATCTAATCTTTTGTTCTATATACATATCTTCAGTCTCTCTGATTTTTGCTATGCTCCAGCAAGTTGCAAAGACATCCAGTATGAATTCCTAAAAAGACCCTTTTGGTTTGATTAGGGTTTTGGTCTTCTGCACAAGCTAGGGAATCAGTTGGAATAATTGTTCACACCACAAGGGAAGAAAATTTCAGGTTGTTGAGAAACACAAATGACATTTCCTCATTCCTAATGGGCACCCTTCAAATTAGCTTGATTTTCCAAATCCACACCTATTCACATCTAGGATGACCAGATGTCCCGATTTTATAGGGACAGTCCCGATTTTTGGGTCTTTTTCTTATATAGGCACCTATTACCCCCCACCCCCGTCCCGATTTTTCACATTTGCTGCCTGATCACCCTATTCATATCCCCAAAGTCACTGTGTCAGACTCTGTCCCCATGAAGAGCTGGCTAGTCACATAACCACTCAGACAGGGATTTTCAAAAGCCCTTGTTACTTACTAACTTTGCTCCCCTCGAACTCAAGCAAAGTTTTGTGATTGGTTTCAATGGAAGTGGTTAGGCTGAGCATAGAGATGGTCAGAAAATGGGGGGGACCAGGGTTTAGGAGAAAAAATTGATGAAAATGGAAAAAAATGTTTTTGTTTTAAAATTTTCCACAGACGTTTCAGCTTTTTGTTGAAAACGGAAATCTTTTGGCTCAAAATTGAAAGTTTTCATCAGGAAAAGCAAAACAAAATATTTTGGTTTGTCAAATCAAATTGAAACTTTTTTTTAGGTCATTTCAACATTAATCTGAGTTTGCCTTCACTGTGACAGTGCCTTTTGGGAGATGTAATTTGCAGCATCATAACCCCCTTCTCTTCTTTGGACATGACTCCCTGAGCAGGCTACATCTCCTGTGATGCATCATGGCCTCCCTCTTGCCGTCACAATGACTCATAGACATCATATGCCTGTGCTGCATCATGGGAGATGTAGTCCAATCAAGGAATCCAGCCCATAGAGAGGAATAGGGGCATAAGATAACCTGTACTACAACTCCCGTGAGACAGTGCATTGGCTTGGGACGACATGGTTTAATCTCAAACCACATTTCCAAACTGAAAAGTTTCAGGTTTTGGCTGCAAATGTTTGGCTGACATTTTTTGGCTTTTGGTTGTTCAATTTTTCTATGAAAAATCAAAATTTTCCATAGAAAGTGGACACTTTTTGCAAAAAAAAAATTGTTTAATTGAAAACCTATTCTTTCATTGAAAAACACTTTCCATGGAAAAATTTTCACCAGCCGTCATTGAGCGCTATTGACCATCCCACCCATATTTATTCTGTTTCAGATTTCACGATCCTGAGGGTGCTTGGACTGACTATCTAATTCACATGTTGCTATACTAGACCTCTGCGGCCAAAAGCATTCAGGGATAGTCTTACAAATAAAACCCCTGGATGCACTCCAAACAATCCGAGACCCAGAGGTTGTAGGGGAGAGCGTACAGAGGATGAGTGCAGTTTGTTCATGGAAAGGAAAAGTGCTGCAAACATGCATTTGCTCAAGTGGCAGCCCTTACACACCTATTCTCAAAGCTTTTCAGGGATTGGGACCTGGAGGGGGAAGGAGTGAAGTGTTTGCCAAGGATAAGGTGACCAGACAGCAAATGTGAAAAATTGGGACCAGGGGAGGGGGGTAATAGGAGCCTATATAAGAGAGAGACCCAAAAATTGGGACTGTCCCTATAAAATTGGGACATCTGGTCACCCTAGCCAAGGAGTGGGGGAACAAAAATCCATCAAAAAACAATCAAAACAAATTAAAATAAGCTGTAGCAGTGAGACAGTGGATGGAAGTGACCCTCCTTTGCATCACCCCCACCCACTGCCACCACCTGTAGCATCGAGGACAGAAACGTACCATGGGTGCCCTGAGAGCCCGGCATGCAGCCAAGTACTAAGCAGGAATGACTGCCCTGGGACAGATGCCATCTTGTATCACTTAGAAAAGTAGCATCCAAACTCTGAAACCTCTCCTCACTGCCCAAGGTGCAATGGGCCACTGTCACCCTCCCACGTGTCAGTCAAGTGGGGCTGAGCCGCTCTATAGCGCCAATACACCCGACCCACTGCCTCGGCTTCCCATCTGTCCACCCTCCTTCATCTACAGTTCTCTGCACCCCTCTATTTCCCCAAGTACGTATTGCCTTCCAACCCTGCTGCTCCCCACATATGCCCCACATCCCTTTGCCGACTGCCCCTCTCCCATCCCCCTTCTCAGTACCAGCTAATGCCACCACTTATTATGTTTTTAAATGAAGGCAACTGCCCACTAAAGAACACTGTTAACTCAGAATTTTAAGACGGTTTGTTGTCTCAGCCCAGGCACTAAAAATCTAGGAAATCACCAGGCAACGTTAACATTCATCCCCACCCCCCTGGGCTCAATTTACATCTCCTTATCAGCCAAATATCACTGCATCCAAATGCACTCAAACGTCTCCCCCTGCTAACATGCTCCCATTCACTTCCAGTGTACAACCCCTGACCTGGAGACATCCAGCTCTTCTAAAGCACGCACAGACTGCAAATCCAGAGCTAGAACCACAAATGCCTGGAATAAGCAATACCAATTGGTTTTCTCAAGTTAAAATCTCTGTTAGACTCTGGAGACCGTCACCAGATTCTGAGTTTTACAATTTTCATTAACAAAAAAACAAACAAACAAAAAATCAGGAAAAAGAACAGACACAATT
The DNA here is from genome assembly GCF_020497125.1 of Mauremys mutica. Classification (NCBI taxonomy): domain Eukaryota; kingdom Metazoa; phylum Chordata; order Testudines; family Geoemydidae; genus Mauremys; species Mauremys mutica. Next base: position 210,913,982 of record NC_059074.1, on the reverse strand, counting down.
TTAGAGCTTTTTCCTCCCATTTCTTGACCGACTAGCAAAAGCTGATTGAACCTTTTTGAATGTTGAAACACTGATGTTATTTCACATTTTGAATGTCAGTGGGAAAACAGGGAGAAAGTGTTTGAAAAACATGTCACACAGTTTCCCTCTCCTGGTTCCCAAGCAATTCTATTGGGCCACTGTGTCATTCTTCGGAGATAACTTGTAAGGCTGTGCTGTAAATGGGAGGGTGTTGGTAAAGCACCGATCTTCCCTCCTCCACACGAGTGCATCTAACTTCCCTTTCCTCCCATCCACTTAACAGTCTGATCAGCCCTTGGCCCTGCTCGGGTATGTTCTGCCAAGGAAATGCCATAAATAAACATTACCGGTAGCTCCACTGAAGTCTATGGCAAAACTCCTTTGGCTTCAATGCTGCCAGGATTTCACCCTAGGAATTTGACTACGTTTACCTCACCTAATAAGCTGGGAGAATTACAACTGCACATCAGCTCATCAATGTGGTCTGGTAAATGAATTGTGCCATTCTAAAAGTTGTACATCAGTAACTGAATCAGTCACAAGAGAAAAATGATCTTCCTTTCTTTAGATAGAAACACATTAACAAGTGGACAGCCTATTCCCAATAACTATTACAATAGGCCTGGAGCTAGACATTACGAATAAGATGCTTTGATTCCTTTTCTTTTATCAAAGAACTTTGGCCAGGTCTGTAATGTTAAAGAAAGCAGGGAAATGAACATATCAGCACTCATTGAGACTGTTTTGAATCAACTTTTCATTCCTTTTTATTTCCCAGAGGCAAGGGCATCCTAAGCTACTGGAAATTTTGAGGCAAGAAAATTCAACACCTCAAACTCTGTATAAAATAGTCGTATATCTATATAAACTGTGGGACATTTATGAGTGTAACTGATCTCTGAGCAATAACTAAGGTTTTAAAATGCTTTCTCAGAAAATCAAAAGCTTCATTTTTGGTAATACAATATCAACACACTGTCTGTTACCATCTCTAAGAGGTAATTACTGTGAGTCCTAAATAATTTTGAATGTGATGCCTTGGTTGTACTGCAGAGTGACCCCCAACACCCCCCCCAGTCCTAGAGCTTCCCCTAGAAATATATGTCCTGCACTGCCTAGCACTCTCCTGGATGGTACAAATGTGTTAAGTATGTTACTCCTTTAAGAGAATAACATGCCAGTTTATTACCTTTGATACTTGCCCAATCACTTCCATTTATACACACAGGATTAGATAAAACAGTAAAACAAGTTTATTAACTACAAAGAGATTTTAAGTGAGTCGAAGTAATGAGGCATAAATGTCAGAAATGGTTACAAGAAAAATAAAGATGAAACTGTTACTAGTGCCTAACAACAAACTATATTAGATTCAAACAGAGTTTCTCACCACATGCACCAGCAGATTACTGACCAAACTCTCAGGTCAGGACCCCTCCCCCAGAGTTTCCTTTGTCTTTTTAGGTGTGATGCCAGAGGCAGACAGGGAGAGAGCAGAGAGGTGCCTTGGGGTGTCTGCCGCTTCTTTTTATAGTCCTGTCCCCACTTTGAGAAGCATTTCCAGCTGAGAGCAAGGTGACAGGGAGTCTGGTGAACAAAGGAAACTCCCTGCAGTTTCTTTGCTAAAATGTAGATTTTGTCCATGCCCCCTTCCTTGCCGAAGAATGGCCACATAGCAGCCTTGTTGGCACCTGGCTGAAGGGTCAGTTTGCCCTTTGTCTCTGAGGATCTGGCTTAGACATTCCCCAGACTTATCTGGGAAACATGCTTCAGTCATGATTTCTGCCAGTGCTCATAACTTTTCATACAATGCTTCTAGGTGCATTTTCCCATGATATTATTGATCAGCAAGTTATGAGTTTTTTAAATGGCACCTCACAAGGCATAGCTTGTACAAACATTATTACAGTAGTGCATAAACACAGGGGACCTCTTATATTAGTTTATTCAATAGTTCCCCAGCCATCCCTATGTCAATGACTCACAGATCTACCTCTGTGAGGGATTACAGGTCTTGAACCCTGAACCATAGGGGTATTAGGCCTCAGTAAGTTCCAACCTGCTCTTCCTAATAGTTGTTAGGATAGAAGCTGAACCCTGACAGAGGACTCCAGCCCTGGAATCTGATTGGCAGAACACTGGAGAGTCCTGACTGGTTCACAGCTTCTACATAAAACCAGCGCAGGAAGAGGGATTTGTCCATCAACTAGGATCTCCCTACTTAGGAAGGCTTCCCCTGCAAAACCTGCTCCTGGTTTCCTGGTAATCTACCCATGCCCTTGCCCCTCCTGGTGTGCCCTCTGGCGTGTCTTGGACTCTGACCTCCTGGTATCTGACCTGGCCCAACTCCTGCTCTGACAACTAGGTCAGACTGCCCATGCCCTGGTCATGACAGTCAGTCTCCTCCAGATGTCCTCCTTCTGTCCAGACTAAAACCTTGGCCAGTCTCTTTGATATCTCCTCATGGATGGCTAGCCACCAGCTACAGCTCAATGGGATCAGATAGAGTTCCTAGTTTTTTGACCCAAGTAAAGATTATCCCTTCTTTCCTGATCGCTGTGAACAACATTATCATCCTACCTGCCATTCAGGCCCATAGCCTGGTGTCATCATCAACTCGGACCTCTCGCTAGGTCCTTACATCCAAGCTGTGTCTTAATCTTTCAGAGTCTTTCTGCATAACATTTCTAAGATAAGGCCTTTCCTAACCATCCACACTGCTAAAGCTCTTGTCTTGGCTCTCATCAACTTGTGTCTTGGTAACTGCAACATCCTTCTCTCTGACCTTCCCAAATGCAGTCTTGCCCCGCTCATGTGCATACAAAATGTTGCTACAAAATTCATTTTCCAAGCCAGTCGCTTTGACCACATCACCCCTCTCTTTGCATCCCTCCACTGGCTCCTCCTCCTCTATTGCATCAAACAGAAGCTACTGGTCTTCACCTTCAAGGCTCTTCAGTCCATCCCCACCGACCTGTCATGTCTCCTCTGGTACCAAGAGGTTGATTGCTACCTCCTGGCAGCCTTCAGAGCCCACTTGTTAAATTTTCAGACTGGCCACTGCTTTCTCCCCTGCTGCCCTCGTGCTTGGGAGGAGATCCCCAAAGCTACCTCATTGTCCTCTTCAAATCCCTCCTGCACACTCTCCTTTGCTGTGATGCCTGCACAAAGACTGACATTGGCTAGGCAGCTGGTGTGCTGAGACCTCTCCTGGTGACCAGTATTATAGCACCAATACCCAGTGCCTATCTCATGCTTTTCATTGGTCAATCTCAAAGCCCTTCACCATCTCTGGTATTTATCTTCACAACGTCCCTGTAAGGGAGGGCTGTGCTGTGATCCCCATTGCACTGATGGGGACTGAAAGACAGAGACTCCAAGTGACTTGCTCAGGGAATTGAATTGAGGCCTCCTAAGTCCTAGTTCAGTGCCCTCACCCTGGGCCATATTTCCTCATTGGGGCCTCTTTGTTCCCTGTGCTCCCCCGTCTGTTTGTCTGTTAGAGCCACCTGCTGTCTTTTGGCTTAGGCTGTAAGCTCTCTAGAGCACACATTGTCTCTTTGCTCTGTGTTTGTACAGCCCCTAGCACAGTGGGGGCCTGATCCATGACTACGGTTTCGAGGTGCTAATAGTCACATTGTAGATTGACAGCCATTAATCTTGGGGTCTCCACTATCCATCCAGTCCAGTTGTTTTCAATACTGTCTATACGGTGAACCACCTCTTGAGACAGAGTGTTCCTTTCTAACGGCATGTCCCCACACCTTCCTGGGGGAAATCTGCATCTTTGATCACATGACAGTTTCAAAAATTAAAGGAAAAAACAAGTTTAAATGGGCATAAGGGGTTGTATCCTATGGAGTTTTATTTTCTATCACAATCTGCCCTTGCAAAAGCAAACCTTTCAGAGAACGGGTGCTTCCCCCACCACACCCACCCACCTCCCTAATAAATCTAAAGCTTTAAAACTAGTTGATAAGTTTAAAAAATATATTGAAAATGTTCCACAAGATTTTGGGGTTGCAGATCACTTGTGTCGTTATAATTTCTTTTACCCAGTGCCATGGAAGTAATAGAAGTCAAACTCCATGACTAATGAGTACATTACAAATGTAGTCCCTTTTGGGTTAGTTCATGAGTCCCAAAAAGAACCTGGTTGGCTTGTTTCTTTACTGTATTTATTAATATTCATTGACTAGTTTGGACAGTTTTCACACTAGGGATTGTTAAAATAGTTCAGTTTCCAGTATATAATATCTATGTATAAATTGTTTTTAAAATATCTTTATCTTCACAGCGTCCCTGTGAAGATAAAGATTTTCAAAGTTATGTAGGTGCCTAAAGGTGCAGATAGGTGCCTAATAGAATTTGTGAAAACATCTGGCCACATTATGTGCCTAACTCCTATTCACTGGATTCTGTCCCTAGCTCTGCTACTGGCCCACTGGGTGACCTTTGGCAAGTCACTGCACCTCTGTGCCTCGGTTTCCCCATCTGTAAAACTAGGATAATGATACTGCTCTCCTCTGAGAAGTGCTTTGAGATTTGCTGATGAAAAGTGCTAGATAAGAGTAAGGTATTATAATATTATCTGCATCTTAAGGTGTTGAATTACCTTTGAAAATCTGGCCCTATATGCCTATGACTGCTGGGCTAGATCCTTACATGGTGTAAATTGGTGTAGCTCAAGGGAGCTAGATCAGTTTACACCAGCTCCAGATTTGACTGATGATGCATAGATAGATTATCTTCAAATTATTTTTTTAATTCTATTTAAATTGGATCCCTGCAGAAATTGCATGCTACTCATTCCTCCTCTGAGTTCCAGTTAATCTACAAACTGTGCAAGCTCTTCTATTTACCTTCATCTATCTTCAGGGTCAGGGAGCTTTTAAGGCTTTGACTGCTTGAAACTACAGGGGTTGAAGCTGACCTAGTCTCTGGGCATCCAAAAATAGAAAGACTTATTTATAAATTCCGTACCCTATTTGAAAGGCCAGCTTTTCACTTTTTATTGCCTCTTATCTCCTCATTCTGTCAGATGTTTCCTGGCTCTGGGAAGTGGAGCCTTTCCAGTCCAGAAGGGTTTAAAGTGCACTCTGTAGCTCTGACTGACAGTAAACCCTACTGATATGATAGTATGACATTATATTTATGACTTTAGTTAGATGGATTTTGCACTCTAACGTGGTAAATCAGGGTAAACTTTGGACCCTGTTGAACTTAGTAGGTTAAGACTTAATCACTTAAAGTGAATCGTGAACATGACTTATAACATACCTTGAACACCAAAGCAGAATGAAGAGCCATTTCAGTATCATTTCTCTGCCCGATTTCATCGCTGCAGAGATGGAGAGAAAGTTGATCCATTGATTATGAAAAGCCTCTTCACATCCTTTACAATGTTTTATACAATGGGCAAAGTCCCCCCCAGTCTCACTCCCTTGGATCCAATTTCCAGTTTCCTCTAATAGTTTGTAAAATGGACCCATATGGGAGAGTAACATGAGCATGAGGTTAATAGCTCTGCTGGTCAGGGGCAATTATCTGCCTGCTGGATTGATCAAGGCCCCAGTTCAGCAAGATACGAAAGCATCATGCTTTGTGACAAACCCTGTGCTGATTTCCAAGAAGAGTCATCAGTCTGCTTGGCCCCATTCAGCTAGCAGTCAGGGTTGTGCAGGGAGCATGGACCCCACAGCATTCGGAATGAAATGCACAAAGGAATGACTCTCCGCATCTCCAATACAGCAGTGCAAAGACAGTCCAGGAAGTTTTTGGAGAGTGTTGGTGCTGGAGAAACCAACTAGGGGCCATGCTCCTCTTGACCTGCTGCTCACAAACAGGGAAGAATTGGGAGGGGAAGTAGAAGTGGGTGGCAACCTGGGCAGCAGTGACCATGAGATGGTCGAGTTCAGGATCCTGATGAAAGGAAGAAAGGAGAGCAGCAGAATACAGATCCTGGACTTCAGAAAAGCAGACTTTGACTTCCTTGGGGACAGGATTCCTGGTGGGCAGGATCCCCTGGGAGGCTAATACGAGGGGGAAAGGAGTCCAGGAAAGCTGGCCGTATTTTAAAGAAGCCTTATTGAGGGCGCAGCAATAAATTATCCCAGTGTGCAGAAAGACTAGCAAATATGGCACACGACCAGCTTGGCTTACAGAGAAATCTTCAGTGAGCTTAAACACAAAAAGGAAGTTTACAAGGAGTGGAAACTTGCACAGATGATGAGGGAGGAGTATAAAAATATTGCTCGAGCATGCAGGTGTAATCAGGAAGGCCAAAGCACAACTGGAGTTGCAGCTAGCAAGGGATGTGAGGGGTAACAAGAAGGGTTTCTACAGGTATGTTAGCAACAAGAAGAAGGTCAGGGAAAGTGTGGGACCCTTACTGAATAGGGGAGGCAACCTAGTGACAGATGATGTGGAAAAAGCTGAAATACTCAATGTTTTTTTTTTGCCTCGGTCTTCACAGACAAGGTCAGCTCCCAGACTGCTGCACTGGGCAGCACAGTATGGGCAGGAGGTGAGCAGCCCTCAGTGGGGAAAGAACAGGCTAAGGACTATTTAGAAAAGCTGGACAAGCACAAGTCCCTGGGGCCGGATGCACTGCATCCGAGGGTGCTGAGGGAGTTGGCTGATATGATTGCAGAGCCATTGGCCATTATCTTTGAAAACTCATGGCGATCGGGGGAGGTCCTGGATGATTGGAAAAAGGCAAGGATAGTGTCCATCTTTAAAAAAGGGAAGAAGGAGAATCTGGTGTCACCTCAGTCTCTGGAAAAATCATGGAGCAGGTCCTCAAGAAATCCATTTTGAAGCATTTGGAGGAGAGGAAGGTGATCAGGGACAGTCAACATGGATTTACCAAGGGCAATTCATGCCTGACCAGCCTGACTGCCTTCTATGATGAGATAACTGGCTCTGTAGATATGGGGAAAGTGGTGGACATTATATATCTTGACTTTAGCAAAGCTTTTGATATGGTCTCCCACAGTATTCTTGCCAGCAAGTTAAAAAAAGTATGGATTGGATGAATGGACTATAAGGTGGATAGAAAGCTGGCTAGGTGGATAGAAAGCAGGCTCAACGGGTAGTGATCAATGGCTCGATGTGTAGTTGGAAGCTAGTATCAAGCGGAGTGCCCCAGGAGTCTGTCCTGCGGCTGGTTTTGTTCAACATTAATGATCTGGATGATGGGATTAATTGCACCCTCAGCAAGTTCACGGATGACACTAAACTGGGGGGAGAGGTAGATATGCTAGAGGATAGAGATAGGGTCCAGAGTGACCTAGACAAATTAGAGGATTGGGCTAAAGAAATCTGATGAGGTTCAACAAGGACAAGTGCAGAGTCCTGCACTTAGGACAGAGGAATCCCATGCATCGCTACAGGCTGGGGACTGACTGGCTAAGCAGTAGTTCTGCAGAAAAGGACCTGGGGATTACAGTGGATGAGAAGCTGGATATGAGTCAGCAGTGTGCCCTCGTTGCCAAGAAGACTAATGGCATATTGGGCTGCATTAGTAGGAGCATTGCCAGCAGATTGAGGGAAGTGATTATTCCCCTCTATTTGGCACTGGTGAGGCCACATCTGGAGTACTGTGTCCAGTTTTGGGCCCAACACTACAAAAAGGATGTGGACAAATTGGAGAGAGTCCAGCAGTGGGCAATAAAACTGATGAGGGGGCTGAGGCACATGACTTATGAGGAGAGGCTGAGGGAACTGGGCTTATTTAGTCTGCAGAAGAGAAGAATGAGGGGGGATTTGATAGCTGCTTTCAACTACCTGAAAGGGGGTTCCAAAGAGGATGGATCTAGGCTGTTCTCAGTGGTGGCAGATGGTAGAACAAGGAGCAATGGTCTCAAGTTTCAGTGCGGGAGGTCTAGGTTGGATATTAGGAAAATATATTTCACTTGGAGGGTGGTGAAGCACTGGAATGGGTTACCTAGGGAAGTAGTGACATCTCCATCCTCAGAGGTTTTTAAGGCCCAGCTTGACAAAGCCCTGGCTGGGATGATTTAGTTGGCGTTAGTCCTGCTTTGAGCAGGGGGTTGGACTAGATGAGCTCCTGAGGTCCCTTCCAACCCTGATCTTCTCTGATTCTAGGATTCCATGATCTGTGCATGAAAGGCAACAGGACATTCCAGGGTTTCCAAGCGAGAATTCTAGAGCTGGAGCACCCAGCCAGTGCGGCGCAATTCAGAGAATCTGCAGTCTGAGCTCAGATCAGTAACAATCACACTGAGATTGCTGAGTGCCGAACGTTAGGCTCCTAAATCCATATTTAGGCATCTAAATAGACGCCTGCTGTTCATGCCTTGTATGGTCTGGAGGAAAAGTGAGGAGTGGGCCTTGCACATTGTCCCTACTCACTGTAAAATACCTGCACTTCCACTTCCTGCCTCCCCCAGACATATCTGCTGTCTTTTGACATGCTTCACTCCTCTGTCAGTCAATCCCATCCTCCCCAGATACATCACTTTGCCCCTTCCCAGCAATTCTGTCCCCCCACCAAATCAGTTCTTCCCAACAGTCAATTCTGCCCACAAAAGTCAATGAGTTCTGCTCCCCAAAATAGTCAGTTGTCCACCCAGTTCAATCAGTCCAGCCCCCTTCCTTCTGCTCTGCCCCCTGATTCAATCAATGCTCTCAACAGGCGATTATACCCCTCAGCAATCTCTCCATTTGCCCCACTTGTCCATCAATTCCCATCTCCGAATGAGTCTGCTCTGTTTCAAAGCAGTTCATGCTGATTCCCACCCGCCCCAGCTGTTGCCACCTCTCTGCCCTGCTATGCAGCAAGGAGCAGCATCTCTGAGGCCCCTCGGCTCCACGGTCTCCCCTCCCATCATGTGAGAAATGGAGTGACTCCCCGCTCTGTTTCTGCCCATCCTGCAAAGAATTGGAGGGATTGCAGCCTGGTCGAACCAGCCGCACTACCCACTCCTTGTGATGCCCTGTCCTCCTCAGGGATGGTTGGGACAGAGCTAGCTGTTGACCAGCCTGTTATTGGGGTGGGTCTCTTAGCTCCAGCAGCAGTCCCCAGTTCAGTCCCAAGTGGGCACAACAGACTGTGGTCTCTGCACTGACCCCACGCAAGCAAATTATTATTGTGCTCACCAATATATTATGTGAGCCCAATAGAGCTCTGGTGCGTTTTGCTGTTGACAGTCCTTTAAAATAATGCAGCAGTTTCCCTTCCACACAGCAAAGCCAGGTCCCTCTGCAGTCTCCCAGAGCATGGGCTGTGCCCAAGCTGTTTTGCACTCGAATCGGAATAGTCTTGCAATTCCATAGCTGAAGTACATCTCTCGCTCTTTCCTGCTGATTTAAATAGAGCATATTTAATTTTGGCCAGTCCTTTCAAGATCCCTATCTTCTTTGTGCCGCGACAGTGTTATGGTTTTTTAAATCTGTATTAACGAGCCTGATCTGCTTGGATAAAGTAACAGACGGCTCGTGTTTGCTTTTCCATTGACAGGGTTGAAAGCAAACAATCTCCCTCTGGGATTAGTCGGCTGTCAGGATGCCTCCTTCGTAGCTAGGTTACTTGTTCGCTTCACCAGGCGACACTGTCTCCCAGCCAACTCCATCCACTCTCGCTGCCCGAGTGAGTCCATCTGAAAGAACTGGGGCTCATCATGCCAGAGCTGGCATGTCCACAGCATTCTGTCCCTTTGGCTCTCGTGGCATTTTGTAAAAGTGATCACGCGTGAGCGGCACCAAGAGCGGAGCCAGGCTCAGCAGAGCCAAGCTCAGAGCTTGGGTTATCTTTTTTCTGTGGGCCAGTGTCTAAGCCACGGGCCTTCTTCCTTACTGCTTATTGCTATTCTTAGCCCTGTTGCCAATTTCCTAATTGACCTTGGGCAAATCATGTAAGCTCTCTGTACCTTCATTAGTCCTTTGTCTTCCTCCTGGGGCCATGGTGCCAGGCTTCCTACCATAGGGGCTATGAAGTGCATTGAATTATAAAGGCCTGTTAGTGAAAGAACTCACAACCTTCTGGCTTCCAGCCTGGGGCTCATTACCTGTGCCTAAAGGGCAATTATGGAGCCTCTTAGCCAGAGCCTGTGTTCCCGAGAATCATTTGGACTCTTTCCAGGCCAGCTCAGGAAACGAGCATTTGGCTCGCAGAGAATCTAGTGCAGCGGGTCTCAAACTTTTGTACTGGTGACCCCTTTCATGCAGCAAGCCTCTGAGTGTGACCACCCACCCTTATAAATTAAAAACACTTTTTTTATATATTTAACACCATTATAAATGCTGGAGTCAAAGCAGGGTTTGGGGTGGAGGCTGACAGCTCGCGACACCCCCCCCCTCCCACGTAATAACCTGGTGACTCCCTGAGGGGTCCTGACCCCCAGTTTGAGAACCCCTGATCTAGTGCACCTGGATGAAGTTTGGTTTTCAAGGGCTTACATCTCAGTCAAGCCTCACTGGACATTTCCCAGGGACACAGGCAGGCATATGGCTGACCATCCCCATTGCAGCTTTCTGTCCCTGTTTGTCTCCGTACCACAGCTGTTTCTGCAAAGATCACAAACATCATTCTAATGATGGCAGCCTGGTATTCTGTGATCCTTTATCCGGCAGAGGGGCGAAGCTGTTTCTGCTCAAACTTTCCAAAACAAATTCCCCTTCTGGCACGGACCAAGAATAACACATTCTAGCATCAAAGGTGAAAGCTTTGCAAACTGGAGCTCCTGAAAGCAGGGCAGCTGCACTAGAGAAGGAAAACATAGCTATAGTTTTACAATAACCCTTGCAATGATACCCTCTGAGACACCACAGGGCGAGCACAGACATCAGATAACATTGGACATGGAGAGACAGCTGCATCGCTTGCATAGCACCAGTGTATCTGTGCAGGTGAAGCGTGGCAAGGAAATCCACCCCACCCAACCCATGGCCATGGTGCTGGGCTACTCAGCAACCTCCTTCTCCCTGGCAGCTTTTCCAGCTGATTCCCTGAATAGCAGCTGCAGCCCGTCTTGCACGGGGTACTGTATCTGCAGCCTTTACCCTGCACCAAGCCCTGGGGAATCAATACAGGATGCCCATGAGCACAGATCTTCCAGAGCAATCAGCACTCTCACTCTGAGTCTGTAACAGGTCCCTAGGGGTCCTTCCAGTGGGTGGCACCGGCTTACTCACTTCACACAGTGAGAAAACACCCTTCCAAATAGGCTTTGTACCTAAACCACGGTAATGTGCTGCTTGTGGCATGACATGCAACACAACACGGGTCTCTCTCCTTTCAGCCTAACTCCCTGCCCAAGCTGCTGGGAGGTTCGGGGAGCGGCCCCCAGCCTGGGCTTCTCGGGGGACTCCAGGACAAGGGGGATGGTCAGTTCATACTGCCTGCCCTCCACCGATGAATTACAGCTGCTGTCACCCTTGCTAATGCCGGACCTCCTCCCCACACTGGTGATGCAGGACCTCCCCTCTGACACGTGACCCCTCCCAGCTGAGTGCCCCACAGTTAACGTCCCCCTCACCCACCCCTCAAGGGGGCTGCTGGTGCTCAGGAACCCCCAGCTGCTGCGGCCCTCAGGCACCTGTTCCTCTTACTCTCCCCTTTCCTAGGAGAACATAAGAGCAGACAGAGGGCTGGGATGGAAGCAGGGGAGCTGCCCAGGGGCAGACAGGAGTTTTCAGGTAGAGCAAGGGGGTGGCGGGGATGCATTTTTAGGTGGCCTGTGGGGGAGGGGGGTAAATAAGGTGTCATCCCAACAGAGTCACTGCCTCCATCACCCCCTGCTGCCCTGTGCAGCTCAGCTCCTCCCGCCCCGTCTCTCTGTGCCCAGGGTTTCTAGCATCCAGCCAGCTGGCCGCCCCAAGGATGGCACACCCAGGAAATAGCAGCATTGACGGGAGCCCGCAGCCTGCCTGGCTGTGGCTCGGTGCACGTACCCTCCTTGTTGTGGGGTCTGTCCACCCTGTGCGGGGTTGGCAACCAAAGGGGCCATGCAGAAACTGCCTGCCAGCTGAGCCAGGTCCGACCGCAGCCCCACAGCTGCAGTGAGGGAACAGAGGCTGCAGGCAGCGGGACTGCAAAGAGAGGCTCCAGCCAACAAACTGGTTGGAAGCCAGCACTCCAGAGCGGGTGCAGGAGAGCAAGGGGCTGGAATGCCCACAAAGGGAGGAGGCCGCTCAGGGCACAGCAGAGATTCGAGAAGGGTTAATGGCTGCTCTGAATCATGGCCCTGACCGGGACCCGGGTGCAGCAGGCTGGCCTGCATTCCCTTCCTCAGACCAAGGAAAGTGGTCATGGCAGCGACTGTTAGACAGAGGCCGGAGGAGATGCTGAGATGGTTGGACTTTGAATTCCTTATTCTGGATTTTTCTGTTAACCCCGAAATGGGATGGACTGAGCAGGGACTTAGCTGAGAGCTAGGCCACGTGAGACGAGAGTGTTACCCTGACAGGGCCCTGCAGCACTGCGCCTGGATATAGGGGGGTGCTCTAGACACAAGGGCCTGCTCCTACACCGCCCACTCCCACAGTCTATCCACTAGCGTTGCCAACTGTGATTGAAGCTATTCCGGGAGATTTTTTCCAACATGACATAATGTCATTAACTGTACTGTACCAATTAAAATCTCCTGGACTGCTTTCTATAGTCACTGGGAGATCGATGCTGATTCCAGCAGACTCCCAGCAATCCGGGAGGGTTGGCAACCCTACACATTATCCCTCTGTCTGTGGCCAGTGACTTCCGCTAAGGATCACGGGGTGTTGGCAGCGAAATACACAGGAAACGCCCCTGAACATGCCCTTCAATATGGTGAGAGAGAGAGAGAGACACACACAAGCTTTGGGCGTACACACACAGACACACACACACACACAGTTCTTCAGGTCAGCTGTGTTTTTTCTTTTGGAAATTTCAATTTTTGTCAAAAAAGGGGGTGAAATTCATGAAAAGTTGGGCAAAAAAATTCTGTAGTTTTTGACGAGCTTCAGCAGACTGCCTACAAACCTGCTTTCTGAAGGCTCTGTCTGGGCTTCTGCCACCTCTGGGATGCCCCCTTAAGGAACCCATTCATTTCAGTGGTGCTCCATTTCCAACTGATTGATCAACAGCAAGGACCAGATATTTAGCTCCTGTCAGAACCTGTTGTTGAGATGCTTATATGTGAGCTGTGGTGCTCTGGCCCCCACAGTATTTCCCCATTCCTCGCTAAACTGTTAGTGTCCCTTTTGTTCTCGGACACTCTCATCTGTTCCTCCTAGTGCAAAAGTCACTCGCAGTTGTGTAGGTTCAGAGTCACTGTTGGTAGCTTGGGTCGTGTTCCTAATCCTATTCTCAGAGAACCTAAGAGATCCCAGTGCACAGGACACGAATTTGGAGGAAGGCTGTAAAAGTCACTGACCCTGAAGAAGGCCCAGACTAGATCTAGGAAGATCTACACATATGCTACCACCTTTCCTTCATTACATGACTTGATGAACAGCAAAACAATTAACAACAGTGCCATTCGAGGCTTGTCTACACTAGAGATTTTTGCCTTACAATTAACCTGAGGTCATTAATACATCTGTCAGGGCTCCTGTGGATGCTCCCCAAACTTTCTGGAAACCCTTCAAATGTTTGTAGCTTTAACGAATGTGTTAATGACCTTGCGTTAATTGGCACTCAGTTACAATCAAAGAACCCTATGCAGACATACCCTTGAAAGCAGGCATATCCTTAATGGCATCTGAGTTTGCACCTGTTGAAACGAATGGGGCATTTCATACCTCTGAGGCATTGTTTCTGTCTCTGCAGACTGCCAGATGGCACTCCATTCTCTGCACTCCCATCACATTTCAAAGGTTTTCTTCACAACCGTAACAATCAGAGGCTTGTTTAAAAAAAAAAAAGAGAGAGAGAGAGAGAGAGGAAGTTGAGACTCTGGAGAACAATTGAGGTGTTTGTCTACCCTGTTCCCTTCCCTTCCCTTCTCCCTCAGCCCTTCAACACTTGTGAAACACTGGCCTAAAAAGTGGATGGCGGAGGGCACAGGTTCAAGTACTTAAGAACATAAGAACAGCCGTACCGGGTCAGACCAAAGGTCCATCTAGCCCAGTATCTGTCTACCGACAGTGGCCAATGCCAGGTGCCCCAGAGGGAGTGAATCTAACAGGCAATGATCAAGTGATCTCTCTCCTGCCATCCATCTCCATCCTCTGACGAACAGAGGCTAGGGACACCATTCTTACCCATCCTGGCTAATAGCCATTTATGGACTTAGCCACCATGAATTTATCTAGTCCCCTTTTAAACATTGTTATAGTCCTAGCCTTCACAACCTCCTCAGGTAAGGAGTTCCACAAGTTGACTGTGCGCTGCGTGAAGAAGAACTTCCTTTTATTTGTTTTAAACCTGCTGCCTATTAATTTCATTTGGTGACCCCTAGTTCTTGTATTATGGGAATAAGTAAATAACTTTTCCTTATCCACTTTCTCAACATCACTCATGATTTTATATACCTCTATCATGTCCCCCCTTAGTCTTCTCTTTTCCAAACTGAAGAGTCCTAGCCTCTTTAATCTTTCCTCGTATGGGACCCTCTCTAAACCCTTAATCATTTTAGTTGCCCTTTTCTGAACCTTTTCTAGTGCTAGAATATCTTTTTTGAGGTGAGGAGACCACATCTGTACACAGTATTCGAGATGTGGGCGTACCGTGGATTTATATAAGGGCAATAATATATTCTCAGTCTTATTCTCTATCCCCTTTTTAATGATTCCTAACATCCTGTTTGCTTTTTTGACCGCCTCTGCACACTGCATGGACATCTTCAGAGAACTATCCACGATGACTCCAAGATCTTTTTCCTGACTCATTGTAGCTAAATTAGCCCCCATCATATTGTATGTATAGTTGGGGTTATTTTTTCCAATGTGCATTACTTTACATTTATCCACATTAAATTTCATTTGCCATTTTGTTGCCCAATCACTTAGTTTTGTGAGATCTTTTTGAAGTTCTTCACAATCTGCTTTGGTCTTAACTATCTTGAGTAGTTTAGTATCATCTGCAAACTTTGCCACCTCACTGTTTACCCCTTTCTCCAGATCATTTATGAATAAATTGAATAGGATTGGTCCTAGGACTGACCCTTGGGGAACACCACTAGTTACCCCTCTCTATTCTGAGAATTTACCATTAATTCATACCCTTTGTTCCCTGTCTTTTAACCAGTTCTCAATCCATGAAAGGACCTTCCCTTTTATCCCATGACAGCTTAATTTACGTAAGAGCCTTTGGTGAGGGACCTTGTCAAAGGCTTTCTGGAAATCTAAGTACACTATGTCCACCGGATCCCCCTTGTCCACATGTTTGTTGACCCCTTCAAAGAACTCTAATAGATTAGTAAGACACGATTTCCCTTTACAGAAACCATGTTGACTATTGCTCAACAGTTTATGTTTTTCTATGTGTCTGACAATTTTATTCTTAACTATTGTTTCGACTAATTTGCCCGGTACCGACGTTAGACTTACCGGTCTGTAATTGCCAGGATCACCCCTAGAGCCCTTTTTAAATATTGGCATTACATTAGCTAACTTCCAGTCATTGGGTACCGAAGCCGATTTAAAGGACAGGTTACAAACCTTAGTTAATAGTTCCGCAACTTCACATTTGAGTTCTTTCAGAACTCTTGGGTGAATGCCATCTGGTCCCGGTGACTTGTTAATGTTAAGTTTATCAATTAATTCCAAAACCTCCTCTAGTGACACTTCGATCTGTGACAGTTCCTCAGATTTGTCACCTACAAAAGCCAGCTCAGGTTTGGGAATCTCCCTAACATCTTCAGCCGTGAAGACTGAAGCAAAGAATCCATTTAGTTTCTCCACAATGACTTTATTGTCTTTAAGCGCTCCTTTTGTATTTCGATGGTCAAGGGGCCCCACTGGTTGTTTAGCAGGCTTCCTGCTTCTGATGTACTTAAAAAAACATTTTGTTATTACCTTTGGAGTTTTTGGCTAGCCATTCTTCAAACTCCTCTTTGGCTTTTCTTATTACACTCTTGCACTTAAGTTGGCAGTGTTTGTGCTCCTTTCTATTTGCCTCACTAGGATTTGACTTCCACTTTTTAAAGGAAGTCTTTTTATCTCTCACTGCTTCTTTTACATGGTTGTTAAGCCACGGTGGCTCTTTTTTAGTTCTTTTACTGTGTTTCTTAATTTGGGGTATACATTGAAGTTGGGCCTCTATTATGGTGTCTTTAAAAAGGGCCCATGCAACTTGCAGGGATTTCACTTTAGTCACTGTACATTTTAACTTTTGTTTAACTAACCCCCTCATTTTTATATAGTTCCCTCTCTTGAAATTAAATGCCACAGAGTTGGGCTGTTGAGGTGTTCTTCCCACCACAGGGATGTTGAATGCTATTGTATTATGGTCACTATTTCCAAGCGGTCCTGCTATAGTTACCTCTTGCATTCCACAGGTATCACTGAGTGTACAACACTGCTTCCAAACATTGCTCCTTTGTGTCAGTCATTATTGTTAGTGTGACTAGGTGCTAGAGCCAGAGGAAATTATTCAGCTAACTTTACTTTTTGCCAACAAATGCAAATTTAGACTGACTCATACATTTTGCAAATTTGTGTTGAATTCATCAAATGGTTTCAGTTAAAAAAATTCAATTTCATAATGAAATATTTGGAGTTTTTAAATTAGAAATGACATTTCATTTTGAAATTTACTTAAATTTTATTTAAAAAATAAAAAAAGTTAAAGCTCATAAATTAAATGGGTTTTTTTTCAACTTTTCAAAATTAAAAAAAAATTGTTTGGGGGAGACTTGAAACTTTTTTTCAATAGTGCCAGTGAACCAAAACCAATTATTCACACAACTTTGCTAGGCAGAAAATGAGAATTTTATAAAAAATCCATTTCCTTACCCCCAAAAAAGAGAACAGTGTATTTTATATGCAGCACGTTGCGTTTACAATATTTTAAGCATACAGTATAATAATATTTATGTGAATCTTTACCACTTGCTGTTTCTCTCTACAGAATACGAGTTGCTATCAGAAACTTAATGTAGCCACTTCTTAAGTTTCTTCACATTAAGTTTCTTCACAAAATATTTTGTAATACTTTGTTCAAATGATTATGTATAAATAGGGCTTCTGATTTATAGTTTGAACTGAAAAACACTTATAAAACTTCCGTGATATAAAATCAAATTGGTGTTAATCTAATAAACACTGGAAAAATGCCAGAAATGATTATTCATTTCGTGTGATTTCATTCCTTTCCCAGTGCAGTTTATCTAGGCGATGTCTCTGCACCCTGGCGTGTGTCTAACTAAGGCCTTGTCTTCACGGAGCAATAATGCGTACTATGGGGGTGTGCTTTTTAAAGCGCACTACCGTTTTGTGCATTAATTGGTCCATATAGACCCTGCTGGTGTGCACTAAACATTCCTTAGTGTGCTTTAACATTTGTGAACTCAAAAATTGCTAAAAATAAACCCTGAGAAATTAACACCCCCCCCAAAACAGAAGCCCTATGTATAAATACATATTTTCTCTTTTATTGCCCCCACTGTGTGTAACATTTGGAACACATATCCCTTAACATTAACACAAGCGATGTTGCCTTTGCCTTTTAGCAGCTATCACACTTACTCCTCATAATTAGAATGACTTAACTGTGAAACATGATTTGGTTTCATTTATGGCCCTCCTTGTAGTGTACATGTTGTAGCCATTTGAGAACCAATCTGGCTATGTCAAGACAGCAAAGAACACCGGGTTCTTGAGAGGATTAATGAATATTATTTAGTAAGATCTTCAAAGTCTAGACAAAGTCTTAAAATCTGGCTCTAAATACTTAGGCTAGAATTTTCAATGGAGCCTAGGGGAGTTGGGCACTCGCATCCCATTGAACTGAGCTCCTAGCTCTTTGGGGAGTCTTTGAAATCCCAGCCTTGGTGTATTTATAAAGCATGGCACAATCTCTGGGTGTGGCAGGGGGCTTTCCTTTCCCTGGGTGATGCCAGTAGTTTCGGCTCCTCCCTAGCTTCATTGCCTCCTGCTGCCTCTTCCTGCCCTCAGCGTTGGTACCAGCCTCCTCACCCGCCGTCCTGCTGGCAGCTTTGGGCTGCTGCTGCTGCTCCCCATCTCCCTCCTTTGGGCAGTTTGGCACAGTCTGCAGCAGAGGAGAAAGCACTTTTCATGGGTATAACTTTGTTTGGAATATGCCCGTATTTGGTGTTATCTTATAAGCCATGTGTACCTTCATCCAAAGATAATCATACACGGTTCTTTTGAGAGACACGGGAAGAATAAAGACATAATACTTCAGTATTTAAGATCTATTAAGTGTTTCCATCCCGCTGAAATATTGCTAGAGTCTAATCAGAACATCAGAATGCAAAACCCACTTTATCTGGCACAAGTAAGGATTGTTAATTCTGAGAGGCCACTATTGATGTGGGGGCGGGGAGAAGGGGGTCGGTGATGGCATTGCTCTGTGTAAACAGGACCAGCCCTTCGCTGGGGGTGGGATCCTCGCTCCAGAACAAGCCTGAGTGATTCATCCTCTGGTTGCTTCCTTTGAGTCAGCCTGTCGTGACGGGGTGCAGCCACCCTGCCAGGGCAGTCGAGTTCAGCACGGGATGCTGGAAAGTCCAGCTGCCAGTCTGGTGACAAGACTTCATGCACGAGTGGTAAAGTTGGGCAGTGTCCAAATAATTGCAAGTGTTGAGCAAATGAGCTTCCTGAACAGTGGTGTGGCCATCGCTGGCACACAGGGGCCCACCATCTGACCCTTTCTCTAGGGTGCACATGAGTAATGAACAGGAAAGGCTGTTACATGCTCATTACTCAGGCCAGGCTGGACCAGCTAGAGAGGTTCACAGGCACCTACGGCGGATGCCAGGAGTTCCAGAGATCTGTGGGCAAGCAGCTTTGTTCTCACCCAGTCATATGGATACTAATGGGGTATATATTATTGTCGCCAACCAGCCAGATTTCCTGATCTGTGAGCCTCCGAGCAGCTCTCTCCTTGAGGATCTCCAGGACTTCTTCTCTGGCTGCTAGGAGGAGAGGGGTCATTAAAAACGGATGATTCCAATTCATAGAATCATAGAATTCAAGATCAGAAGGGACCATTATGATCATCTAGTCTGACCTCCTGCAAGATGCAGGCCACATAAGCCGATCCACCCACTCCTGAAATAATTCTCTCCCTTGACTCTGCTGTTGAATGCTCCAAATCATGATTTAAAGACTTCTAGTAGCAGATAATCCACCAGCAAGCGACCCCTGCCCCATGCTTCGGAGGAAGGCGAAAAACCTCCAGGGCCACTGCCAATCTACCATGGAGGAAAATTCATTCCCAACCCCAAATATGGCGATCAGCTGAACCCCGAGCATGCAGGCAAGACTCTCCAGCCAGACCCTCTGGAAAAAGGCTAACAATCTACCTAGGAGTGAACGCTGAGATTTCAGTAATATTTTCAGGTTGAAAGCCGTCTCCTTGGGTTTAAATCTGCACCCTTGTTTCCAAGGAAGACAGCTTACTAGTCATGTACCACTCAGGGTAAATTCATGAGAGAACAGTTAAAGAGGAAATAACCTCAACACACAAACGCACACTCTCCTGCCCCCCCCACGCCAGCCCCCGTGCCAAACACAATAAAACTTGTTTTGGCAGAGACTGAAGCATCTCAGCAAAACTGATTCTGTTATTACATTTCATTTGTTTTCTTGGCATTGTCTTGTTCCTGTCAGACTCCCTGATAATCCATTTTCCTTTTCATTTGGCAGTTTTCGTCATCCAGTTAGGTTTACTTAGTGCAAAAATCAATCTCCAGTTACTGATCATTCATCTCAGTTCCATTCACTTTATTGGGACTACAAATGACTTGGAAAAGTCACTTCTATTTTCTATTTAAAGGTCATTTAGCTATAACAGCGCAACATCAAATCTGCTTTTATACTTGGAGCTCGGCGAAATGGGTGGGTTTGCTTCTGTAGGAACATCTAACCATTGTTGGTTTGAAATCTTTCAACTACGATATCTCCCCGGATGCCAGTGGACAATACGTCTGTTTCCAAGAGTTCATAGGTCACCCGACATAAAAGGCCTAGTTGGGAGGACGTGTTCAGAGCAAAGGACTTGTCTTCAGCTCTGTTCATTCCACTGCTGCATGTTGGTCATAACAGCAGAACTCTTATGGCAGGATTGTTTTACGTCAAAAAGAGCAGCCTGATACTAACTGACACTTTAATTGATGTCTTGCCTCTTTTCGTTAACTGTTGCTGGCAGTAACATATATTCCACAGCACTGTGGCTAATCTCATATTATTCATGCACTGCAATTGGGACTGCAGCACATGTAGACATTCCTGAGCTAGCTTTAATCCAGCTCACTCAGATACCAATAGCCGTTGAGTTGCAGCAGCATGGGCAGCCCACCTGGGACCCTGTGTATTTATTCGCACAGTTGGAAATATTTGTTCCTGCTTGGAACAATGGCAGAAACCCAGCTGAGGGATGAGGCAAATATGTAGGCCCCTACCTTACATTCTGTGCCATCCCTGAGGTGCTAATAGAGCGGGGGGGTGCTGGACCCCAAGTCAGGCAGGTACTAAAGCAGGTGCCCAACTGTAATATGGGTAACTCCTTGGAAGTCAGTAGAGGTACGGCCATGTTTAAGGTCAGGCCCCATTTATGTGCCTTGCTGCATGAGGGGCTGAGACTTCCCTATATGCATAGTTAGTGCCTGGCCAGATGGGGCGTGACTATCTCTCCCTGGCCTGCTGCACACTAAGGGCAGGTCTGTTATTATACAGCCAGTGGCAGCCCACCGCAGCAGTGAGCCTGGGTCGAGGGACTCAGGCTTGCGCTACCGTGGTAAATGTAGTTGTGCAGACAGCACTTTGAGGTTGCAGCTTGGCCTGCAGCTTGGGCTCTGTAGCCCACCCTCCCCCTATACTCCAGAGCCCAGGCCCCAGCCCGGGCCACTGTGTCCACACAGCTATTCTTAGAGCCGTAGCCCAAGCCCGAGTGTGTCACCCTGGGCTCGGAGGCTGACTCTGGCCGGCTGGGTAGACATTCCTAAGTGTCTCTGTGGGCCTTGCTGCCACGTACGAAAAGTTCTGTAGTTAGTTTGATCTGTCCTGCTTTGAAATGGGAGTGGATTAAAGTGCACTAGGGAACATCCACATGGACGCTCAGTGTGCAGCAGACTAGTGCTGGTAGATTTACACCCCGGCTTGCCACGAATTAGCTGTTTATCTAGACAAGCCCTAAGTCCAGACAGAATTTGGCCTGATGTATTTAACTAACTCTGGGCGAGGGATTCATTTTTTAAAAAAGCGAGAGATTTTGGACATTATTAATTTAGGGCCATTGACTAAAAACAAGAACAAGAACAACAAATTGGCTGGGGGACATGGATCACTGTGCTGTTTAAACAAGAAGACGCTTCTAGATCCAAAGGAACTGCATTGTGTTTTCATGGCCCAATGCTGCCTACCTGGAAGAGGACCTGCCCTGGCCTTGTGGCTCTCCTGGGGGTCCATTCCTCTGGCAGAGGCTCTGCTTTCGCAAAGGCAGAGCTCCCTCCGTAAACATCTGTGCAACCTCAGGTGGACACTTGGCCACATTTGTAGCACACTGCTCTTTCAGCGCCATTCCTCTGGCAAGATGGGGCATTCCCACTCTGTCATGTGGTGTCTCATTGATTGTTCCAGACCTAGGTGTGGGTATATTGATGACCAGTTCCACCTGGACTCTTAGTGGGTTTGAATTCCAGGACTTCGCAGCTAAATAGCATGGCAGGCTGTGGCATAAGCCAGGGGACTAACTCTGGTAGCTGGAAGCAGAGAGAGGCTTGTAAACCCCTAACATGGACTAGGCACTAGAGAGGGCGAGAGACTCCTTCTCCCCTTGGCCATTACATTCTTCCCTTACGGGGAACTCTCACCCCAAATATCTGAGTCTGGTCAGAGTCCAAGTCCCATATTGATGCACCCCTTTAAAACTGACACATCTCACGTTGCTAGAGGGGTTTGAACCTATTTTCTTCAGAGCAATGCTGCCTGGGAATTTTCCACCAAAATGTTTTTTGGCAGAATATTCAGTTTCTGCAAATTTGAAATTTCCACAAGAAAATTTCATTTTGACTGAATTTGTTCACTCTTCTGTTGGGAATGGAAATGAAATATTTTTTCCCCTGTTAGGCCGACCTGGATCTCAGTTTGCTGAACTGCAACAAAACCTTTCAAGTCAGTTCACCATTAAAAATCATCTGGCTGTGGAGCTGCATTGCCCAGGGGAGTTGTGTTTGGGTGACTGTTGTTTTAATTTTGATGGACCATATGGGCACAAGAGCTAAAGGTGTTAACATGACCTGGCCATGTCTGTGATGGGTCTGCAGGCCCCATGCTGGACCAGGGCTGGGAGCAGAGCAATACTGGGCTAGGGAGGCCCTGTCCCTCCACAGGTGCAGGATATGTTCCCAATGGAGAAGGAACAATTTAAAAGGACTCTGGTAGCCCAGGAGAAGGGGCAATGAGCTGCAGCTGGGTCTGTGAAGTCAGGCTGGTGTTGAGAGTGGTGGAGGGAGTAGCAATGGCTTTGTAAAGGCTGCTCCGGCATCAGGGAGCTGGAAGCCCTGAGAGAGGCTGGATAACTGACCTGGACACAGAGAGACTGAGGAGAGTCTGCTAAGCCTGTGACCATGCCCCAAACTGAGGAGCTCCAGACAGGTAGGAAGTGACCTGGGGGTAACAATTTGGGGTAGCTCAGTACCTGGCCTGGATGCTCTGAGAAATGACATGGGCCCTGGGTCAGGACCTGGTGGAGCAGATGGGCCTGGGTCCTGCTGATCTCTGCCCCCCATCTTGGAGTGATGAGCTCTAGGGAAGCAATTGGTGCATGATGGGGTGACTGAGGCCCCAGTGGGTCTCCCTCTGGGATGACTAGATTGGCAGAATCCGTGAGGCCAGAGCTGGAGACCAGTTGGCCCAGTGGTCAGACTTTCCCACTACACTGTCTGACATTCAATGAGGTGTGGATATGGCATGCGGAGACTTTGCCTGCTTAGCACCAGGGCAAACACATAATTAATTTCTGTATTTAATATCTTTTATTAAAGATACAGAAAAGAAGGAAAACAGACAATGCTTTTGAACTGTAAAGTATTAAGTAAGGGTTTAATTTCAATATCCCTGGCTCCCTTCCCCGCTGGCTGGAGAGAGGTGTTTTGGAATGAACTCCTCCTCTATATGACAGTCTTCTAATTGTTATTAAAGATGGTACTAGCTGGGTGTTTTGGGGGTGGGGGTAGGAAAGGAGAGTGAGTTGAGATGGGCTGAGGTGTCGGTTGGTTGGTATTTTAGGAAAGGGGGAACAGACTAACAACACCCCCCCGAGGGGAGTGAAGAACAGCAACGATAGAAAATGCAGGTTCTCTAAAAAAGCAAACACAGTAAGAGTCTCCCAGGGGCCACTGACTTGCGAAATGACGGTAGTGAGACACTCAGCCCAGTCTTGTGCCTCGCACTGGGACTCCGGACCAAGACTGGGGTTGACTTATTTGCGGCCTCACTGCTGGAGAAACACCAGCACAGCACAGGGTTTGATCAGCCACTCCAAGACCTGGCCAACTTGTATTGTTTAGGGCATCGCCTGTGTCTGCCTCTGGGGCCACAGGCTCACAGCAAGTCTGCACAACGTACAGTCTTGGTTGGCTAAGCCAGACGCTTATTAGACAGACTGGAGGGGCACGATGCCCCGGCAAAAGGAGAGACATGAAAGAAAAGACAATGCGGGGAAGGAAAAGGTGGTGGCTGAAATTTAGCTGAAGCTGGCAGAGGTGATGTCAGTTGGGTCACTCTCTTTGGCTGGGTCTGGTCAGGACATTTTTCAGGATCAGGACGATGGAGGCCCAGCCATTTAACGGTGGGTCCCAGGAGATGGCGGGGGTTGCAGCTGTCATGGTCCCCCCATCTCTCAGCCCACAGGGGCTGGCTTCCAGCCTCTTGGGTTCCCCCTGCCCCAAGTCTTTTCAGGACCCCAAAAGAGAGTGATGGACAGAACACTCATTATTTTGTTCACCAGTTAGGCCTCATTTTCGACACACTTAAACTTAAATAATGGAGATATACCCATCTCCTAGAACTGGAAGGGACCTCAAAAGGTCATGGAGTCCAGCCCCCTGCCTTCACTAGCAGGACCAAGTACTGATTTTGCCCTAGATCCCTAAGTGGCCCCCTTAAGGATTGAACTCACAGCCCTGGGTTTAGCAGGCCAATGCTCAAACCACTGAGCTATCCCTCCCCCTTGAATTTTGGTTCGCTGATTTCTAGTCCCACACTTTTCTTATGTGCCAGGCATGATCTTAACGTAGTCCTGGAGTGATATCAGGAGGCCTCTTTGTTTCCATGTTGCACCTTTTCCCAGCAGAGTTTGTTGTTATAAGTTATTGTGACATTTTTATGAACTTTACCCCACTTTTCACAGCTGAACTCGCAATTAGGGTACACCTGTAGGTCCAATTATCACAACACGCCTCCAGTCTTGCCTCTGGCCAGACAACAGCTCCAGTGATGTTCTGTGGCCATTCCTCTGTCTGAGTTAAGTGGTGCAACGTGACTGGGTCCAACAGAACAGTCCCTCCCCTGGGGTTCATGTGAAAACAAACACACAAACCTTGACATATGTCCACATCCTTACAGAAGAGACAACACTCTGCTCTCTGCTGCACCAGTGTTACCCATTGCAGGAACTGCTGTAGCTGAGAGCAGAATTAGGCCCTTTGCACGGATAGGAAATAAAATACTCCCAGAAGATAGAGAACTTCTATTAAGCTGAATCCTCAAGTGCTCATTAGCTCAACCTGTTTCTTTGTATTAGAAGTCAGGCTGCGTGCACCTGTTAGGAATATTCTGGCTGTCTCGTGGTCCTAGTACTTTCTGTGACAGCAGAGATATTTTGCTTGGAAAGGGGCAAACGGGCCGACCATTTGAGAGAGAGAGAGAGAAACAAGCTGTGTGCAACAGCAGGGACTGAAGGCTCCCCAGAGTGGACCTCTACCCACAAACACGGCAGAGCGGGCGTGAGGGCTTTACCCCGCTGCTGAGGACTTATCCTTGCTAGGGAGAGTCAAATGCCAAATGGTTCTGCCCTGACCCTCTTACCTCAGATTGTCCTAACAAAACACATCATCTCCCTGTGCCTCTGGGATAGGCAGAGGGCAGGGCAGGGCTGGGCTGGGCTAGCTGGGTGGGCTTTCGTTTCTAGTGCCCGTGTGCAGGACAAGCAAGAGCTAGTGATGTTTGTGTGGCTGATTTGCAGTCTGCTGGGGGCTGGCCATTGCCACCTCTGTCTAACAGGGTGCGGGAGCATAGCACCCCAGTCTCTCAGCAAGTCTGAAAGGGCTGGTGTTTTGGTGCTTCCCTGCTCAAGCCTGAGATCTGAAATGACCAAGCTATTAATGGAATACACAGACTGCCAGGCCAGATGGGACTGCTGTGATTCTCTAGCCTGTCCTCCTGTAGAACACAGAACTGCCCTGAATCCTACCCCTTGCAGAGCCATAGGATAGACTCCTCCAATTCAGCCATAGGAATAACTGCCCCCATCTCTGCTCCCCATCCCCAGAACAGGTGCCATTCCACGTCTGTTTGCTGAGACTCCAGGCAGGCAAGAATCCTCTTCTAAACTCGATCCCTTCGATTCCAAACAGCGCTTGTCTGAGCGCGAGCCCATTGCTGCCAGGCCAGGGCAGGGTTTGAAAGAAATCCCTTTGGAAGTATTTTGGCTGGACTCAGATACACCAGTGAGGGACGTGTTAAGAATGCCTAGACGTAAGAGATGTCTGGGGTGAAACCCCATCCCCCTTGAAGTCCATTGGAGTTTTGCTCTTGACTTTAATCCGTTGCACACCCCTAGATGGTAGACAGCATGTTACCAGTAATAAAGCTGCCAAGAATCTCGTCTCACTTTGTCTGGATATTTAGAAGTGTTTTTAATCATACTTTTTTCCAGTGATGCATTAAATCGAGCCAACAGCTACCTGCTGATTGTGTGTGTGTGTGTGTGTCACTTGCTCAGCTCACTGATGTACTCAACTGCACCAGAACAGCAGTACTCAGAACCAGTTGCCGTGGTGCACTCCTTCTAGCCTAGAGTGTTAATGATGGAGAATAAGTTGTGCAGAGTCATGAATCATAATGATTTTATTTATTCAACATATTTGAGAGGGATTCTATAAAGGGGAAATCTTGTGATGTGGCTCAACCTGAGGGTCAAACAATAAAGCAGAGGCTCTGTATGCTCAGAGACAGGCTTTCTTTGAACAAGAACTGGGCCAGGAAATGTCATGGAAGGACAGCTGAAGACAAGCAGAAGGCCTGGGCAGGTATAGCTCCGTCTGTGTGGTTTGATGATTCCCTACTAATTCTTTTGAAAGAATTTTTAAAAACCCTTGAGGAGCAGAACATGAAGGACACAAAATACAGTGACGGCACATTACGTTTTGCTGCAGAACATGGTTTCATCCATGTGGTTCCGTTCCTGAGTCCAAGGGCACTGCTCTCAGCTCAGTCTGATGTGGACTGAACTTTGGGCACCTGTTTTGAAGATCTTTGCCCAAAAGTTGTGTTCCTGAGGCCTGAGTCTGAGTCCGACTAAGATCTTGTTACACCTCTGTGTTCATGCAGCAGGGCCTTAAAGAGGGAATAATGCCAGAGGGGTGGGGGAGCCTAGTGCAAATGCAAATCAGGCCTCTACATGCTAATTTAGATGACCAAATAAATGGCTTGAGTTGACTGGGTGTGCAGTATTTCTGCAATGGTGACTCATGCGCTTGATGTTACTCTTGTGCTTTGTGGGAGGGGCACTTAATTAAAGACAGAGAAATAGCCTCTGGGCGCTCAGCACTTCTCCTGAGGAACAGACGGGGCCTGCGGACAGGGCTGGTGCTGCTGCTGAGCCATGTGATGACATGTGCCCGGCCTCGCTGGGTGGTGATGTGGAAGGTTTCTCTCTAAAAGAGCCGTCCTGCTCCTCACCCAGGTCCTTGTGATGTTCCTCCCCCCGGCTCTGCTTCACAAGCTCTTGTGAAAATGTGGGATTGTGTCCAAGGGCAGGTCTGTAGCAAATACCCCTCCCTGCATACAAATCTGGTAAACTGCTGGCGCCCATTCCTGCTGGGGCAGTGTAATATGCAGCCATTCCTCCAAGGTCTCAGGTGATCCTGTGAGCCGGGTTCTCCACTGCTGCAATTGCCTATATGGAGATGTAGCTCTATGGGTGTTCCTACCTGCTACTACTGGCCTCTCTGGGCATGTCTACACAGCCAATGGCAGCAAGCCTCCCAGATGAGTCGACAGGCTTGGGTTCATGGGGCTCAAGCTATGGCACTAAAGGTAGCTGGGTTGGTGGTGTGGCTCAGGCTGGAGCTTGGGCTCTGAAGCCTGGTCTATTCTCGGTGCCATAGCGTGAGCCCAAGTCAGTAGGCCCAGGCAGGGAGGCTTGCTGCTCACTGTGTAGACTGACCCTCTCAGACCAGAAGCAGTGTCCTCGTCTCTCTCCCCAACCTGGTGGTTGTACCTTATTTCAGGACAATGGGTAAATCAGATGTTGTGGAGAGTCCTTCTCTCCAGTCTGTTCATACCGCCTTCTAAAGAGAGACTCGCTTCCTCGGCAGGAGGCTCTGCCAAAGTATCTGTGATAGTCTGGGGAACCTCTGGGTCAGCTTATGAGTGTCACTTGGTTTGAGCATCACTTACAATGGTAATTTGCATTGTGGACTAGAACTCCCATTTGTATCTGTATGTCTTGGGCCTGTGGTACACTGAGGACTGTCAGAATTGCAACTTGTCATACTGAGTGGGGAGGTTTCCTCATCCCTGCTTGCAGTCTAGGGATGCTCTGTAGGGAAGCATGTGATCAGAGTCAGTCTGGAAAGAACCAGCCTAGAGTAATGTGGAGTGAGTTATGCCTTGCTGCCCTAGGGAGCAGCCTGCTTTGTCTCTCTCTGTTTTGGGGTTTTTGTGTATTGCTCTGAATTCTAAGAAATAAACCAGTGTTATGCTGCAAGAGTATTTTAATGTTCTTATCTAACCTCTCTGAGTATGGAGTGAACATAACAGTGCCATGTGCTTGGAGCCGGTTAGCCCTGGTATATGTGTGGCTTGGTTATGGTGTAGAACAAGGCTGGAGAAAGAGGGTGTTACTATCCTAGTGGAAAGCAAACACAGTAAGAGTCACCCAGACAGCTCCCAGGGGCCATTGACTTGTGAAATGACTATGAAGAGATGGTAGTGAGACACTCCGCCCAGTCTTGTGCCTCGCACTGGGACTCGTGACCAAGACTGTTTATCAGCAGGAGGGGTTGTGTGTGCAGGGGTCAGTTCACCACCAGAAGAAAAGGCACAGCTGGAGAAGGGGGAGGGAGAGGGGCTTTGCCTCCCTGCATGAACACTAACCAAAACCCAAGGACTTTCAGGAGTGGAGAGCACTCTTAGGGCAGGGGAATTGCAGGCAGGCGTGGTGTGGTTTGCCTAGATCTCTAACTCTCCTGTACTCTGTGTGTGTGTGTGTGTGTGTGTGTGTGTGTGTGTGTGTGTGTGTGTGTGTGTGTGTGTGTGTGTGTAAGGGGGTTCTTGGCAAGGCCTGTGTTCCTTGTGCTAACTGCCATGGGTCCCTGC
Organism: Mauremys mutica; assembly: GCF_020497125.1. NCBI lineage: Eukaryota > Metazoa > Chordata > Testudines > Geoemydidae > Mauremys > Mauremys mutica. The sequence goes on along the minus strand of NC_059074.1, from coordinate 210,885,284 downwards.
GGAGTTAGATCATTCACCCTCATGGGCTCTCTGCTTTCTAGTTTAAGAAGCTGGGGGCTCAGGAGAGCGGAGGAACTGGTTCCAGGGTCAAGGTGGACTGCAGGGTCCCACTGCCAAACGAGAGTGACCAAAATGACCAGTCACTGCCCCGAGCCAGGGAGCTCAGCAGCGTGTAGGATACAGCACTTGGATCCCAGCACAACAGCCTGGTGCTTCTCCAGAGAACAGGGCAGGGCCAGGTGGTGACAGTATCACCATTAGCATCTCTCTCCCCTGGAGCTGGATCCGCAGCAGAGGACACTATTCTCCATGGACACTGCGTGCTCTCTCCAGTTCCTGGTCACCTCATTCCCCAATCCGTTCCCTGTGACTAACCCACCACTAGCAGAGGAAAGGGAAAAGATAAAAAAATGATAGTGGCACTGTGTAAATCCCTGCTATGCCCACACCTTGAATACAGCATGCAGCTCTGGTTACACACCTCAAAAGAGACACATTAGAATTGGAGAAAGTCCAGAGAAGAACAACAAAAGTGATTAGGGGGATGGAACAGCTTCCATCTGAGGAGAGGTTACAAAGACTGGGTCTGGTCATCGTAGAAAAGAGACAACCAAGGGGAGATATGACAGAGAGCTATAAAATCATACTGGTGTGGGGAAAGCGATGAGGGAAGTGTTATTTACCCCTTCCCATAACACAGGAACCAGAAGTCACCCAATGAAATTAGGAGGCAGCAGGTTTAAAACAAACAAAAGGAAGTACTGCTTCTCACAACAGACAGTCAACCTGTGGAACTCCTTGCCAGGGAATGTTGTGAAGGCCAAAACTATAACAGCGTTCAAAAAAGAATTAGATAAGTTCATGGAGGACAGGTCCACCAATGGCTATTAGGTAAGGTGGTCAGGGATGCAACCCCATGCTCTGGGCATCTCTAGCCTCTGACTGCCAGAAGCTGGGAATGGGTGACGGGATGGATCACTCAATGATTGCCCTGTGCTGTTCATTTCCTCTGAAGCGTCTGGCACTGGCCGCTATCAGAAGACAGGATACTAGACTAGATGGGCCATTGGTCTGACCGAGTGTGGCTGTTTTTATGTTCTTAATTGCCCTCATTTAACCCTGGCAGGCCAAATGAAAGGAAGCAGCAGCTGGGGCCATTCAGAACAGCCCAAGTCCAGAGACAAACAGCTCCTGAGGGCATGAGGGGGCAGTTTCAAACACTTGATGCGTCAGGCAACTGTGACTGAATGCTGGGGTACTTGAATGGTGATAAAGGCTCGTTCTTGTTCCTTGTGCTTTGGCATGTCTTGGTCTCCCCACTCTGGGGAGGGCAACTGAAATCTCTCTCTCTCTCTCTCTCTAGAAAGAGGGAAGAGCACCTGTAATTCTTGTTTTCTGCAAGCCAGACTATGAATGCAAAGAGCACCACATGGCTTGATGCAGAGAGTGGCTGTGCTGAGCTGTGGGTGAAGGACAGTGGAGATCACGGGGTTCCAATCAATGCACTCAGCAGATCTATTGAACGGCATGGGTGGTGGTGGTGGTGGGGAGTAGACAGCAACTCCCTCTGGATAAAGCCAGGTCACTCAGGCAACTAAGTAAACCCCCCAAGGACCTCGTCCCAATCTTTAGAGATGCACCATTAGTTCACTGAGATCCCTGGGAAAAATCCCCCAGATCTGTCAAGTGTAATGCTCAGTAAAACATTTCCCCAAACGGCCTGGCGATTCACTGGGGCTGGTTCCCTTGGGCAGGCAGTTATTCCCAGGTGCCAGATCCAGGATTTGTTTTCTATTTCACCTGCTCCCCCTCCTTCTCCACTAGTGCAGCGAAGAGGGAGCCTGAGGTGAAACTGCCTCCTGGATAAATCAGTCCCTGTAATCATCATTGTGCAGCCTCGGGGCTGTCGCCTCGCTATGCTAGACCCCCGGCTCCAGCACAGGATGTAGTTCCATGACGCCAGGCAGCGCGTCCCACTGGGACATGCCCAGTACTCTGTGGCTATCTGTCTGGCCCCGAGAGCTACCATTCAGCTCTTGCTGTTGTTCTGTGCACTCAGTCGCTCTAGGGCTCAATCCCCCACTTTGGAGTGGGACAATGAGGAAGACTGTTCCCAAACTATTCTAACAGTGGCTGCTAGGACCCCAGCTAAGACTGGGACATAGGGTGCTGTACACACAACAGGGGACACATCCTGCCCCAGAGAGCTTACAATCTAAAGACACAAGTCAGACCAAAAGTGGGAGGGGAAACTGAGGCACAAGGTCACTCAGGAGGACAACGGCAGAACTGGGAACAGAGCCAAGGTCTTTTGGCTTCCAGTTCAGAGCTCTGCCCACTAAGCAACACTGCCTCCCATTGCACCAACACAGGAGAGTCTAAACTGTCCTGCTATCAAACCCACACATGTGCAGTATGAACAGCAGCATGTGGGTGTAAATTCAGTCCAGGATAAGGCGGTAAGATGCAAGGCTGCCAAGGAGCTATGCAGAGTTCCTGGGTCTCCGACTGCATGGGTGCTTCTGCCCCTTGGGAGAGCTGCTAGCTTGGTGGAAAACGAGTCCCTGGCCAGTTTTTCAATATCTGCCCTATGTTTGTCCAAAGCCATGCCTGCTGCCAGAATAGTGCAGTGGGAACGGAGATGTGTAGGCCCTTGGCGGGGTTCCTCGTTACAAGCAGGGAGGACCTGGGTCTGTCCTGATGTCCTGCTCATGAATATGATTGGCAGGGAGTTGCAATTAGATCAATCACAATTCTTTGTCCCAAACTCAAACTGAATTAAAACTCTATTTCAAAGTCAATCCGATTAGGCTTTGGGAGTGCGTCTGCATTTCTAACCAGCCTCTGGAAACCAGTCACTGTGAGATTTCCAGCCCATGGAGTGTTGGATAATCTACAGAAACCACCAACATTTTGGTGCTTCTCTGAATGGAACCACCTGATCTACTGCAGTCTGCCCCTTGGCCCGGGGGCTTGGTGAGGTCTGACGGAAGCAAGGGGTACTGAAGCAAGGAAGGAAGAACGGGGTGGAGGAGTGAAGGTTCTAATGGTTTTGCTAAACCTCCCTCCCCCCTGTAATTAAGTTTAAAATTTTCTAGCACCATGGCAGACAGAGAGGCTGGCTCAGGGGCTTAATACAAAGAGCCTTTCCCCTCAGGTCAAGCCTAGGTTTAGAGACTCCCATTCATTATCAGACGAAGGCTGGCCCGTTCTCTCGTGATCTGATTGTCTCACCCAGTTTCAGGGACTTGGGCCCAGACCCTCAAAGGCAGTGGTCCCCAACGTGGTGCCCGCAGGCGCCATGGCGCCCGCCGGGGCATTTATGTGCACCCACCTAGTGCCCAGCAGGGGAGAGAAGCCGCGGCCCCACACCTGCCGGGGACAGAGAACTCCAGGGCTGCAGGCTGTGGGCGCCGGTGTTCTCTGTTCCCAGCAGGCGCGGGGCTGTGGCTTAAGCCAGAGAGAAGCCATGGCCCCGCACCTGCCGGGGACAGAGAACTCCAGGGCTGCAGGCTGTGGGCGCCGGTGTTCTCTGTTCCCAGCAGGCGCGGGGCTGTGGCTTAAGCCAGAGAGAAGCCATGGCCCCGCACCTGCTGGGGACAGAGAACTCCGGGGCTGCAGGCTGCAGGCGCCGGTGTTCTCTGTGCTCGCGGCTTCTCTCTGGCTTCTCTCTTCTCTCTGGATTCATATATTATGTTATATTAAATATGATGTTTTTCATATTATTTAATGTACAAATACAAAATAAGCCTTGAAAAACTGTTGGTGCCCGCCACACTCTTCTGAAAACATGAATGTGCTACTGGCCACAAAAAGGTTGGGGACCACTGCTCAAAGGTATTCAGGTGCCTAACTCCCCCTGGAATCAATGGGAGTTAGGTGCTTAAATGGCCATCCCCAGTTGGCAGCCTCCCTAGCCCCAGAATTAAGTGAGCCTGGTAACGAAGCTACGTTCTGTCCTTGGAGGCTGGCCTCTTAGCAGACAGGGTGCAGGCCCATCGGGGTGTCTGTGGAAGCAGCCTGTGACTGTCACAAGGACAATATTAATCACCAAGAGCAATGGCCAGACCTCTTCCTTTCATTAATTTGCTTCTTACGCCTTCTTCGGTGAGGGCAAAGTCAGCTGCCTCCAGGCGCATTTGAGGTTCTGCTGGCAGTGGAAGTGCATGGGGCTGGCTGGGGCTCTGCTCTGCAGAGCAGCCCCACATGGGCAGGATGGGAGGGGGGTAGAGGCAGGGCCAGAGGCGCCACTGCTACATGAACCCTTTGGGGCAGCTATCCAGGGTATATGGGTCACTCCAAATCTAGCCCAGGCTTTGGCCTGCAGCAGACTCTGCAGAGGAGGTGCACAGTCAAGCCTGGGTTTGGGGGAGAAAGTTCCTTCCTGCCCAGCCTAGATAGTGCGGGCAGGTGTCATGCTCTGTGCTTTGGCCATCAGTTGCCTTCAGCCAGCAGCTGAGTACAGAAATGACTGCACAATGGGCCTGGATGCTGAGCCTGTTCTCCACAGACTGACCACACAGATACATGTGGCAGGAGCCCAAACATAGGCTAGTGGTGTGATAGAGATCCAGACAGATATGCTTGTCTCCTGCAACCTCGCCTGCTGGCAAGTCTTTGGCAGCTGCGGTTGGATTTGTAAATCTTCCATAAAGCCTGCAAAAATACTGCTGAGAAAATCCATTAGCCTTTCAGAGAGGGCCGTGGTCCTTGGCTTTCATTTAATGGGATGGTCCCCTTTGGTTTGCAGGACACACTTCCCACCCCGGCCTAAGTGTCTGAGAGGTGTGGCCATGCTTTGTCTCCGTATCCTGTATACCCAAAGCTCTCCTTTCCTGTCAGAGCTCAACCCCCAGGGAGTATGTGCAGCTAAACAAAGTATCATGTGAGAGGCTGCCGGCTCATGGCAGCTGAGAGAAATGTCCCAGAGATGCCAGCTCCAGCAAACACACCTGGGTGGGCCCCCCTCGGCCTGGAGCTGAGCCCCTCACAATCACTAGCAAAGGCACGTTCCCAGCCGAACACTAAGCACCAGCTGCTCCTAGTCTGACAGCTTTTCATCAAGCCGCACGTGACCTGCCAGGAGTCACACCGGGAACTGAACCTAGATCTCCTGCATCAGAACGCAATGCTTTCGCTTCAAACGCCCCTGCCTCCGTAGAGAAGGAGGCCAGATATTGCTGAGAGGGGGAAATCAGAATAACTTGCACTGCCATTCAGCTATGCCTCCACCATTCAGTGTACGACGCCCAACACAGGACTGCGCCTGGAGTGCATGCAAACAATTCCCATTGGCTACTGCTCCAGGCCACCCAAGGGCAGGTGGCATGGTCAGGCCTCTTCTTAAATACTTGAGTCATCCATCGCCATGAGGGCTGGGATTTATCCAGTCACTGGCCTCTCAGGCTAATAGGACAAAGCAGCAGAAGGAAACCAGTTTTCTGTGGGGGTCTGTTACTCAGGAGCCATCAGTCAAATGACCCCACACTTGGATGACTAGTGCTAGCCCCTAGCTTCCTATGTCGTTAAGAATCATCTCGGCTTTTATCTTCTCATTGTTATAGATAAAGCCGCCCACCTGAGCAAAAGACTGAGTGTGATGGTATGTTAATGGTGTCAACCAGGGTCTAATCTAAAACAAAAAAAAAAGCACTACTCCACTTCCTAGTGTGTAGTTATCTCCTCGTTTTGGAGACCACTACATTATCACTGGAGTTCTTGTCTTCCTTAATTATCAGGCAGGAGATGTGGCTCCAGATGCATTGATTCATAACTAGAAAAGTCACTGGCCTATAATATTATAAGGAATGTGGTGATATGACCTTTTTTTTTTTAAATCATGATTCATGGGCTTTATAAAGCAACCCAATGTCTATCACAAATTTTCCTCATTTTCTGAGTTTGGTGAAAAATGACATTTGTCACTGAAGTCTATTAATGGGAACAGCATGAGACTGGGAGGAACTGATGTTTAATAATAGGTGCATGAAGTTCTTCTATTAAAATGCTGCTTCGGGCTACAGTGTGCTGCTTGATTGGTTATTTAGAAAGCAGATTTTCATTCACAACGAGAGCATACATTGCGGAGTCCCTATTATTAACATGAGCCAGTTCTAAAATGAAAATCACATGAAATTCAAAGTCAGGACATTGTCAGAGCTGCTTAAAAGTACCCTTGGAACTTGATAATAGGGGTTGTTTCCTATGCCATGCCAATACTTAATGCAGTACATGAGCCAGCCTCATGGGTGAAGTCAGTGCAGCCATTCACAGCAGCAGTCAACCTGGCTCTACGAGGTACTCTTCATTTTCCCGTTTTGTCAGTCAGTCAAGGACCTTTTTAGGGTACCCATCGGATCTAGTGAAACTGACCTGCATTCCAGGGGTGTTGGAAGTTAAAACCAGCATGTGATGGCCCTTGTGTGGCCACTCGGCATAGACAAGTAGATGAGAAGGAGCCATGCTTCCTAATTCCCTACTGCACTGGCCGTGAGCTCAGGAAGTACCACCATGTCTCCTGGATACTGGGGGGAGGGCGACTTCAGCTTTGCTCTCTGCACACAAATATAGATGATTCTTGGATAACCCTCCCCACTTCTACTCTTCCTCTCTTTGCACTTAAAAAAAAATGCTTCAGGCAACATCAAACCAGCTGGGTGTGTCCACTCCATAACAAAGTCCCAACCCTGGGTAGGCCCAATGGTATCCTTAGACTGTAAGTGCTTTGGGGAAGGGGCTGTCTTTATTCTGTGTTTGTACAGTGCCTAGCGCAACGGAGTCCTGTGCCATGACCGATGCGCCTGAAATACACTTGATGATAATCATCCTGAAGACAGTCACAGAGTGGAAGCAGCCCAGGATCTCTTGTTTTGAACAGTTTCAGTGTCTACGACAAAGGAGCTCTCTTTCTGCACTATCTTTTAACAGGTTATCCTGTGGGGTTTATTTATTTATTTAAGATCACAAGAATCCCGCTCTGTGGGGAGAAAGGTGAGACATGAAAGGAAAGCAAGTCTCCATGTCAGCTTATGAAAATCTCACTTGAAAGCAGGACTTATTTCCCCTTCTGCTTATGTTTCTTTATTTAGTAACTGCTTAGCATACAATGAGACGGACATAGCGGTAGAGCCGAGGTTCAGCAGTGTTTTTACCGCTAGCAGTGTGGAGCATGTACATTTTACACATATTCACCATGACACAAATAACCGAGCAGGAGCTGCTCTGGAAGAGCAAATGCCCAATGCAAACTCAAGCCTTCATCCAAAATGAGAAGACAAATCAGACACAAGAGCATGACCCGGGCTCTCCCATGGGAGAACCGCCTGGGAAGGGCTCACTCCCCTGTCAGTGGAGTCAAAGCCAGCAGGCTGGTGACAGAGGAGCAATGGGAAATGTGGGGGATACTGAATCCAGGCCTTCCAACACCAAAGTTCAAAACAGCTCTGCAGGGCCAGTGCTACGACGACCACGCAGCGGCTCCTGCACCTGGTCATGCCCTTATCTTTGCTCTGCTGATCTCCCCTCTGCTGCTCAGCCTAGTTCGGCCCAGCTCTGTTCTGGGTCTGGTGTGGAGCTCCCCTGCTCTCCACATACTCTCCCCTCCATGAGCCAATGGGTGAGGGGGTGAGGGGGTGGAGCCTTGCCATGCCTCCGCTGTACCGCTGGCCAGAGTAGGGGGCCAGGAGCACGAAGGGGGAAGGAAACCCTCCCAAGGGCTGCAGTACCTTTGGAGCCCGAGTCCCTTTGTGGATTGAACCCTTTCTGCCCAAGTCTAACATGTTAGGTGCCCCTGAGATCCTCAACCCCCCTGCTGAGCTGTCGCCTCCCTGTAGGTGCCCAGCGCCCGGCAGGCGACCTTTCCGCCATCAGAGTCTCTCGGTGCTGCTGTCCGCCAATGAGCATGTGCTGGGGGTGGGGAGACCTGGATTCAGTCCAGCGACCCCCACAGCCATACGCACAGTCCACACCGCGTGTACCAGTGGCAGCAGCAAGGAGAAATGGTGCCAACCACCCCCATGCCCACTCAGGTTTAGCCTTGCCAGCCCTCCACCAGGACCGATGGGCTACAGGGCCAAAATTCAGTGAGTAGCACTGTGACCTGCAGGCACCCCCTTGCAAAACTTCTCACTCAGCTTTGGCCCTGCTGCCCCCCGACCCCACCGAGGGGCCAAACCTGAGTGGGCAGTGGGGCAGCCATCATTGCTCCTCTTTGCCGATGCTCTGGGGCTGGCTTCTACACGTGGCCCCCCCTCAGGGCCTGCTTGGCCTCTCCCCACTTCCAGCAGCCCACATCCCCTCTCAGCGATGGGGTGACACTGCACTGGGCGGGCTGCTCTGAAAGGCAGGGCTCAGCCCTGGGGCCGGAGGCTGCAGCAGGGCGGGCTCCACAGAACTGGATGGTGCAAACCATGGGGACAAATTCTGGGGGTGCCTGGGCTTACTTCCCTCCTGTGCCTGATGAGGTGGGAGGATTTGAATATCAGACACCGTTCTCCTGAGAGAGTGCCCAAGCCACTGGGCTACACCGAGGCAGGGCTCTGTGTCTCCTGCTGAAGCCACCCCAATAAGCAGGCACTGGAACCTGGGTCTTCCACATCCCGGCTGAGTGCCCTAATCACTGGCCTAGAGAGCCGTTCCCACTGTTTCTCTGGCCCCGAGCAAGAGCATCGTGGGGCTGGCTCTTGACTGGGGCACTTTCTGCAGCATCCCTCGCCCAGGCACGCTCTGACCCTAGATGCTCTGGTTCCAAATACCCGTTGTTGGCTAGACTGCCAAAACTAAGCCACAGGTGGTTCCCCCAGGGATGAATTTCTCTCCCTCCTCGTACTGGAGAGGAAGTAATGGCTTCAGTGTGCTTGGTGGACGCTAATGTGGCTGCAGGTGCATAACTGGACTGGGAAGCAGGTGAATGAACGTAGACCACCGAAGGCATGGACGTGATATTAATAGTAGAAAAGGGGGCATGCAGAGCTCTGTCAAACAGAGAGATATCTGCACCACTCATCTGTGTTGCTGTTATGTACCATTATGTCATCTTAAAAACTACACGTCTTTGTCTCGAAATGTCTCATCTGCTAGTGCTACAAGCAAAACCCAAGATTGCTATAATTGATAGAGATTTGGGTGTGTGTAGGAGGTGGGGGGAGACTATAGGCCAGATCCTTAGCTGGTGTAAATCAGTGAGTCTCCATAGAACTCAGTGGAGGGCCTTCCATTTCCACCAGTGGAGAAGCATAGTCCATTTCACGTGAGTCAGTTTCCCCTGTGCTTTGTGTGAGCTTCACACAGCATCAGGGAGAATTTTTTTCTTTTTTTAATAAATAGGAAAATGGTTGAAACACCACTAAAAATGGCAGAGGGACTGGGAAGCAGCTGAAAAAACTGCTAACTTATTGTGTAAATTGGCCATCTTTTGTCCCTTTAAGTGCTTGGATTATAGTTAATTTTTCTGCCAGTGTATACAACTGGGGATCAGATGAACCAAGAACTGTCCTGAACCTTTGCACAAAAGTCAAAGTGAACTCATCTTAGAGGTTCAAATTAATTAACTCTTGTTTTTTCCTTTTTATGGTTTGCAAGCCTCACTACTGCCTGTTTTTATTCTGAAATGGAAATACTGACACATCATGAGAAAAACTTTTATCACGATCATAGTAATGTAGGGCTGGAAGGGACCTCAAGAGGTCATCTAGTCCAATCTGCCCCCCTCCCTGGCTGAGGCAGAATTGCTGACAGGTGTTTGTCTAACCTGTTCTTTGATGGGGATTCCCCATCTCCTGAGGTAACCTGTTCCAGTGCTTAACTATCCTCAGAATTAATAGCCACCTAAATCTCCCTTGGTGCAAACTAAATCAATTACTTCTTGTCCTTCCCTTGGTGGCCGTGAGAACAATTGGTCACCATCCTCTTTATAACATTTTACACATTTGAAGATTGATGATCACAGCCATTCCAATGTGACTAAAAGCAGGAAATATTACTGGGTAGCTTTGCTCTTTTTCCAGAGCAAAGAGGTAAATCTGGCTCAGTGTCTTAAGTTTTGGATAAATATTGGAGCTAAATCGAGCCATGCAGCATTTGAAATGTAGATTCATTTATTCATCCAGTTTCTTTACTCCAAAGTTCACAAGTTTCTTCCCAGATTCCATGCCAGCCACAGCACAGCTACAGTCTGTTTATAATGCTCGTCAGTTTTCTACCAAAGTACTGAATGTACCAGGTACTTTTAATGGATGTGTCCTTCTAAATGTACCATTAGCTATGCTATGGGTTAGTAATGTGTATTTATATCTGTCAGCTTTCATTGCCTCCTACGAACTCAGAGTTCCACTACTTCTCATTTTCCCCATTGTTTGTACTTTTGTTCCGAGAGAGATTGCACTATGGATGGGTAATTCCTTCAGGATGGGTCTTTACATGTACCCATCTTTCACAACAATACCAGCATGGCCTCTGCACCTACACATTTTTGCTTTTTTTTTCTCTAATCAACTTTCATCTGGGTCAGTGTGACATCGCTGAGTGAGTGGAGCGATCGCATCCGTTCAAGGACAGAGACAGAGCTGTGCTAAATTGTGGGTGGAGGAATGGTGAGACACAATAAGACTGATTTTTCAAATGGTCTTAGGGGAGCTTGGGTCCCAGATCTTGAGTTCCTAACTCCCTTGGCTCCTTTGGTGTTCCCAGCTTAAAGCCTAGCTCCTGCCCTCTAGGCTGTTTATCAGGCACACAAGGGAAGTAGTCATCTTATAAAATATATGGCAAGGGTTACTGATCTCCTCTCCGCCGGGGAGCATTAGTAGCTCAGCATGCAGGGTGATCTGCTGGACACTGCACTCTCAGCACTTCCTCCACCATTCCATGTGTGGTCCCTGCAGCTGCAGCAGCCTCACCTGGCTCATCTGAAGTTTCGTGGTATCTTGTGATCTATGAAGCTTTGCATCAGGGCACCATGGGCTTCGCCTGCTGCAAGGACTCCAGAGAGGCCAGGCTCTGAGACGCTGCAGCAGGGTAAGGAGGAGGCTTAGCGCCATAGAGAATGGGCATAGGGGAATGTCCAGGATCTGCAGCCACTAGAGCCCATTCAGCCCGTTTCCCATTTCCCTGGTGGGGTCCAGCTATCGTCTCCAGCCTCAGGGCTAGGTAGAGCTGGTCCAAGTGATCCGCAGCCATTTGGTGGGGATGCAGCCAGGAGACACCCCCAAGATCTGGCTTCACCAGCACCCCTTCTCCTTGACAAGCCAGCTCCACAAGTGCCAGACCTCAGCCTGGAACCTGAATCAAGCACAACCAAAGCCAGTACTCACACCTGGGAAAATGCAGCGATCTGCTCCTTTCCCCTCCATGGTCCCCATCCGGAGCTCCAGCGCCGCCAGGGTCTCCAGGGCCACAGAATTCTTCGGGTCTGATGAAGATCAGCGCGGGGGTGGACATGCAAGACGTATTCATTTCTGATGTCCATTCACGCGAATGCATTGGTTACTGGATTGAACAGGGCATTGTATCAAACTGCTAGGGAGTACGGCTTACTTCTAGGACGCCGTTACTGTGTGGCAAGCTGGGGTGCTGCACATTCACACCCTGGCTTGCTGCACAGCCGTGTAGACGCACCCTAAGAAAAACATAGGCTGTATTTTGAGCCTAGTGATCTGGGTGGAGTCACTTTAGCGGGAGTAGTTAAACTTGCTATGTGTAGGCTCTTTCCAAACTACACGCCCGTGTGAACAGTGTGGTTCTGAGCTCAGAATACAGATCTGCCAGGCAGTAACTTGTCGTGTGGACAAGCCCTTACAATCTGCATTGATTTTTTTAATCAGATGCAACTGCTGTATTGTATAATAAATAGTTGCAAATTAAAGTATGCCCGAGCACTCAAGAGTAACAATTCAGTGTGCATGTGCTAGGAAAGGGAATCAGTCAGGTAAGGAGAGTGATTTCAGTTTCTTATTTCCAATCAGCAGCAGGGAAAAACTGTGTTGAAAATGAGGCCATTTTAGTAGAAATTGACCCCTTTAGTAGACCCTTTAGTAGACCTTTTAGTAGAAATTGACCGCTAAATCCTGCATGTGCCACTCAGCCAAACTCCCACTGGCTTCACTTGAGTTCTTCCCCTGTAAGGGCTGAGAAAAGGTGTCACTGGGAATTGCAAAAAGGCAGTAGCTTCTGCTGTGCAGAAACCTCCCCATAGTTACTTTTCATCAGGCGCCTCACTTTGCCCTCCCTCTAAAATCCTCCAGAAAGCTGCTTTTCAGCATTTCCACTTCCCTGCAGGGAGATGTCAGCAAGGCGGTGATAAGCGGCAAAGCTATTGCAGTAGCTGTTCAGAGAAAGCTATTAGCAACTCAACAACTTCAGGCACTATGGGAACATTGGGCCCAGTTGGAAAAATTATATAGACGTACCTTGGCAAATAACACTGGGGAAGACATGGTCAAGATGAGAAGATGTAAATATAATTGACATCAACCAAACGAAACATACAATTAGAGCTACACAAGGCTTTCATTGTGAGAAAGCCAGTTAATCTGTCAAACCCAAAGCCTGGGTCTTTATACAAGTATATATAAACTAGTGTGACAAAGATGAAAACTTCTTGTAAAAGCTAGGGCCCAGATCCTCAAAGCTATTTAAGTGCCTAGCTTCTATGGCAACCCAGGGGAGTTGGGCACCTAAATACCTTTTGAGGTTCTCTGCTGTGCCAAACCCTCTGAAAAAATTCAGTCTTGTCTTTGAGCTGTAATCAAAACTTATAGCAAACACTGGCAGATAAAACCGTAAAGAGCTGAATTTGTCTCCCTCCCATAAGAAGTTTCTTACCTGACTGACAATTATTGTTATTATGGTGTACCGGGGTTCAGGCTGGGTTACAGAGTACCATTTTAACAGGTGCTTTAAACCCTTAGTTTGCAGAAATACCACTGAAATGGCAAAAACCAAATATAAAACATAAACCCTGAATGCTATTTGAATTCTTCATGCATTAAGTATCAGAGGGGTAGCTGGGTTAGTCTGGGGGCTCAGCGCTGAAAGACGAGGATGTTTGCTTTGACAGGTGAAGCAGTCAGGAAAGGGTTACGGGCTAGCTGCCTCTCAGGTGGATCAGCAGAGGTTTAAGGGAAGGACATGACCGCTTGGGGCTGGGGAGGTTTGAAAATGGTTGCAGAGAGTTGAGGGAGGCAACGGAAAAAGCCTCTGGGGCTTCAGCCCGCACTGGTCAAGGGGAATCTTTGTTTTCATGTTACCCGACAGCTCTTATGTTTGAACAAGAACCCTGCCCTGCAGGAAGGCCTGCATTGGTCTGGGGCATGTCATGGAGCTGGTGAGACAGCCACCGGTTCATGATGACAAACTCCAGCGCTTGCACAAGAAGGTAAAACTATCTCCTGCAGCTGAACCTTCCCTTGATAAACCCACCCAAACCCCAGAGTCACACAGGCAAAGCAAACGCACTGCTCCTGCCATGGAGGGCTGGAAAGGACTTCAAGAGATTGCCTAGTCCATGTGCCTGCGCTGGGGCAGGACTTAGTGTTACAGCCCATCCCTGACATGGATTTGTCCAACTTGCTCTTAAAAATCTCCAGTGACGGAGATTCCACAACCTCCTTCGGTAACCATGGGGTGGTCTGGCCACCCTGCTGCCAGGGCTGTGGGGCGGTCTCATGGCCACTCCCCTGCACAGTGAAGGCAGGAAGCTGTGAATCTTTTCTAGAACCCCTGCATGAGAGAGGCAGTGACATGCGCACACACACATACGCAGAGAACATACATGAGGGACCTTCAGCAGCATCTTCCCTTCTGCTAGATGCATTTGGTGATGCAATAAAATGAAAACCCCAATCTAACCAGAGCTAGCTCCCCATAGGGATCCCTTACTGGGGAAGAAGGAGGGTGATTTTGTTAAGACTGTGCTCTGGGACTCAGAAGATATGAGTTCTAGTCCTCCCTTGGCCGCAGATTTCATGTGTGACCTCGGGCATGTCAGGCTGCCTGCGTCTCTGCCCTAGCCGTGAAGTGGGATTAATGCTACTTTCTACTCCTGTCCTGTCCTGTCCTGTCTTGTGTGTAAGCGCGTTGGGCCAGGTACTGTCTTCTAACTTTGTGTATGTACAGTGCCTCATGCAATAGTCCCGCCATCTTGATCAGGGCTTCTCGGTGCTACTGTAATAAGTATTCTTCTTTGAGTGCTGTCCCTGTGGGTGCTCCACTCTAGGTGACGGTGCGTCCCGGCGCCGTTGATCGGAGATTTTCGGTAGCAGTGCCTGGTTGGGACGCACGCACTCAGTTGGTATCTTCCGTCTCGTTGGAATCTTCCTGAGTGCGTGCGCCCCACACCCTCCTCAGTTCCTTCTCAACCGTCCTCGGCCAAAGACGGAACTCGGGGCAGTGCTGCCTTTTCTTCCCTGGTCTCTATAGGAAACAGTAACAAAGAACATAAAAATAATTATTAGTTACATCCCAGTTGTTTCCCTTCCTTTAGTGTAGTTACATAGTTAGTTACTTAGTTAAAAAAAAAATCCTTCAGGCTTGTCTCCCGTTGAGACACTCTCCTCGGCCATCTCTAATTCATAATGCCAGGAGCTTCAGGATTCAGAAGGTGTATTTCCTGTCAGGAATCCATGCCACGGACAGATGGGCACTCATACTGTGTGAAGTGCCTCAGGGACACCCACGTCCCTGTGAAGTGCCTCCATTGCGCGAGCCTCGTCAAGAGCTCGTCGCGACAGGGATCTGCGGCTCAAAATGCTGATGACGGAAAAATCCTTACAGCCGCTTTCGGAGACGGGAAAGGTTAAACCCGCTCTGACACGCTCCCCAGCCAGATCGGAACCGGTGGGCAGCATTGCTTCACCCTCCCTGGAGCGGAGGCAAGAAGCAGAACAGTCTCACAGGAGAGACTTTAACAAGGGTAGGGGGTCTTCCGTGAGATCCCTACCCTCTGTGCTGACAGCACCAAAGGCAGGTGTCTCAGCTTTTTCTAATGCCTCAGCTGTGGCTCTGACTGAGCGAAGAGGCAGAGACCCGACCTCCTGTGTTAGAAAGGTCCTTGTGGCTCCAGTCCCCTTGGCACCGCAAACGGCCGCGGTGCCGGCAGCGCGCACCTCCTGGGCACCGCAAACGCTAAGTTGTTTATGTGCTTAGTTACCCTCATGGATAAAAATGTGGGCCTTCTTTCTTGTATATAACTAGTAAACAAGCCAAAAATATGCACCATGAATTAGCCCGTTCCGAGCAAGTCCAATATGTCCTCAGTAGGACAGTAGGAAAGACTCCACTCGTAAAACCTACCTGCAGAAGTGGAAGCGTTTTGCCCTCTGGTGCTCACGTAATTACATAGCACCCAATAATGTGACCCTCCCTAACATTCTAGACTACCTCCTGAAACTAAAACAGGACAGACTTTCGCTCAGCTCCATCAAAGTGCACCTGGCAGCGCTTACCACCTTCCATGACCTATTAGACGGTTATTCATTCTTTACCCACCCCACCATAAAACGCTTTTTCACGGGCTGTAAAATCTCTACCCTGAAATTTACCCAACAGCGGCTGCATGGAATCTTAACCTCGTTCTTCATGCTCTCATGAAACCTCCATTTGAGGCCTTGGCTACCTCTCATCTCCATATGTCCATGAAGGTGCATTTCTTAGTTGCCATAACATCAGCAGGGAGAGTTGGTGAAATGAGCGCCCTGATGGCCCACCGTCCCTACACAATCTTCTCCAAAGACAAAGTCACTTTGAGACCACATCCTAAATTTCTTCCTAACGTGGTATTGACCTTCCACCTCAACCAACCTATATACTTACCTACTTTCTATCCCAAACCTCACAAGACTCCGCAAGAGGCAACCATGCATACTCTCGATGTCAGGTGAGCAATCGCCTTTTATTTAGACAGGACTAAACCATTTCGTAAGTCCCCATGAGTCTTTGCTTCCATTACCGAAAGATCGAAAGGTACGGCTATCTCTAAACAACGTCTATCCAAGTGGATCTCTGACTGCATCAGATCCTGTTACCATGCGCAAAATCTTCAACCGCCCGAAGGCATTAGAACTCATTCCACTCGAGCCATGTCGACATCCATTGCCTTCCTACACAATGTTCCCATTCCTGACATCTGCAAAGCGGCTATGGGGTCATCTGAACACAAGTTTGCAAAACGCTATGCTCTCACGCAAGACACCACGGCAAACACCATAGTAGACCATACAGTACTATCTACAGTACTCACTGCCGCATCTCCAAAATCCCACCAACCATAGTGGGTACTGCTACACATTCTCCTATAGTGGAGCACCCACAGGGACAGCACTCGAAGAAGAAGAGAAAGTTACTCACCTTGCAGTAACTGAGGTTCTTCGAGATGTGTGTCCCTGTGAGTGCTCCACCCCCGCCCTTCTCCCCTCTACTTTGGAGTACTAGTATGATTCTCCACGGTAGAGAAGGAACTGAGGAGGGTGTGGGGCGCACGCACTCAGGAAGATTCCAACGAGACGGGAGATACCAACTGAGTGCGTGCGTCCCAACCAGGCACTGCTACCGAAAATCTCCGATCAACGGCGTCGGGACGCACCGTCACCTAGAGTGGAGCACCCACAGGGACACACATCTTGAAGAACCTCAGTTACTGCAAGGTGAGTAACTTTCTCATACTATTAAACCTTGACCCATCTCCAAGCACAGCCTCGAGGGTCTTTTTTTTTTTTTTTGCTAAAAATATTTCTTTTTAAAAGGTTCTGATTTTTATCACGTCTTTTCTTCCCAAGTAACACGACAAATTGTTTGGCACTGCAAGAGCTTAACAGCCAACGTGTCCTACAGTAAAAGCAGCAAAGAGTCTTGTGGCACCTTATAGACTAACAGACTTTTTGGAGCATGAGCTTTCGTGGGTGAATACACGCTTCGTCGGATGCAGGTCCTACAGTGAGGATGCTGTGCCTAGCTCCAGCTTCACAACGGACTTCCCTCATTGCATACAGCAGAAGCACTAATCCTCACAAGCACTAATAAGAAGAGGCCAGTGTTAGCCCCTTTTTGCCTTTGTCAGCCAAAGTCTGAGCTCAATTACACAACATTGTTTAACCTTCAGTAATTCAGTCACCAAGAGAGTCACTCTGGATTTACAATGCTGCAGCTGAGAGCAGAATTTGGCCCCTATTACTATTCTGGAATTCATAGTTTGTCTAATAAGCTTACCTGGGACTGTAATGACATAAGCTGTAGGAGAAAAGGAAGAGGAAACGATGCACTTTGTTCCTGGGACAGATTATTCTGCATATGATGAGCAAAATAACTGCACTGGCTTACAGCAATGCTCCTGGTTAAATGAAGTTGATAGAGAGCGTGATGGTGTTTTGCTGTCACTGTGAAATACATTTCCCCTGAAAAATCCCTTCTGGTAAACAGTTCTCACTGGGACCTTGTCTGCTTAGAATGTAAACAAGAAATCTCTTGTCAGCATAATGCTGCATCCATAAGGGATGACGACCGATGACTTGGGTAAGAAATATGAGGCACGTCTGGGGTTTCTTTGTGTGTGGAATTTTTAGTCCTGGGCGATCTTTCTTTAGTGCATTGAGACTCCTCCGATCCTCACGTGCACAGCAAGACTTGCTGATGGCAAGAGGCTGCAGGTTACCTGAGTGTGCCCCAGGAAAGGTTACTTGTCACTGGTTCTTTGAGAGGATTGCCTGCATCAGTTGAGTGCAGCCCCTGGTAAAGACCCTGTTTGAGTCCTAGTGGATGTGCTTCTCCAAGATACACTCTCTAGTTCAAGCCCAAGTCATTGGCTCAATAGTGGTTCACTTACTGTTACCTTGGAGGGAGGAAAAGTTCCTTTCACTGAGGAATTACTGGGTGACATTCTCTGGCCTGTGTTATGCAGGAGCTCAGACCCGACAGTTATTGCATCACAATTAGTAGAGCTAGAGTCAGCTGGCCCACATTTCCTGCTGGGACACCAAGAAAACAGGGACGTGGGGAATTGGGCTGGAGCAAACTCACCTATGAGGACAGCGCAGAGCACGGGGTTTAACAAAGTTCCCCTTGTTCAACCAAACCTGCATCCAGCCAATGAAACAATCCTAGTGATCCCTGCTGGTCTGACAACTGCTGTCGCTGTGATTACCAGACTGGGCCTAGTGACTGGAACGGGGCACAGGCCTTCCTTAGGGCCAGGCGGGTGGGACCCCACATTGCAGAGAAATGGGAACCTTTTGTCCTTGTCACAGGGGACTGTCCCTTTAAGTGGGGGCTGCAGTGCAGCTGTGACTGATTACCTGCTCCAAGTTCAGCTTCAGGGAAGACACTTGGGCCTTATACAGGGGGGACAGCAGCCGGGGAAGGCTGGTCACCCGCTGACCTCTTCCAACCCAGGAAGGTGAGGGCACTGCGAGTGGTGAGGCTGCGGCAGAGGCTGGAGAACGCAGGAGGATCCTGAGTAATTAGGGGAGGCCAGGAGAGCTGCAGAGGGGGCTCTCCAGCTGGCCACTCCGAGGCAGAGAGAGAGAGCGGGAGAAGCTGAGCTCCAGTTGGGAAGGGCTGGGGCAGCTGCTCAGTGAAGAGCAGGCTGGGCCGGAAGAGGAGGCCCAGGATGGGCTGCATGTGAGCTTTTGTGTTGTGGGGATGGACTTGACTTTGGGACTTGAGGATTGTTTCCAACTGTTTTGTGATTAAGCCAGCACCAGGCGGGGTGGTGGTGGCCGGGAGACAGGGTTGCCGACCCTTCAGGACTGTCTTGGAGTCTCCAGGAATGAAAGCTCAATCTTTAATTAAAGATTATGTCATATGATGAAACCTCCAGGAATACGTCCATCCGAAACTGGCAACCCTACCATGAGAAGAATCTGTCAGGCATTTATTGAGGAGCCCTGAGAGAAGGGAGGTCTCTGCAGAGCCACCTCAGGCTATGAGGTGTGCTTGGGAGGTGAGACACTGTTGCAGCCCCCTTAGATATGTGGCAAACTCAGCCAGCGTCTGTAAACTCAGAAACCAGGAGTCGGAAGCCGGGCAAGGGAGCGCAGCTGGGAGCACGGCAGGTGCAGATGTAATCACAGCTGCGGCTGTCAGTGTTGAGCAGCCAGGGACCTGCTGCTGCTGCTGGGTGTAAGAGCCGGCCTGCAGGTTCCCCGGAGCCAATCGGGTGGGTCGGCCCAGCAGGTGGTTCTGCTGCAGCATGTCTGCAAGGAGACTAGGGATACCAGCCCTCCAGGATTGTCCTGGAGTCTCCAGGAATTAAAGATTAATCTTTAATTAAAGATAATGTCATGTGAGGAAACCTCCAGGAATTCATCCAACCAAAGCTGGCAACCCTAAAGGAGACTCAGCTCAGCTACAGGCCCTCATTCCTAACCCCAGACATGTACCTGCAGGGAAACCCTGGAGGCTTCATCCCACTGGGGACGGGCAGAGAACTGGTGCAATGCTCACTTCAGATCCCATCCCTGTGCTGTGTGCTGGGGTGTGACCGTCTCCTTGCTCCCTGGGCTCTAAGGGAAAGCTTTAGCTCGCTGGGCTCATGCTGTAGCCAGTGATGGACCCCGCTGCCTCCGCTTTACAGGAATGCTCCTTGAACAAGCCCTGACTCTCCGTTCCAGGTGGAATTTTTTCAGCAAATAGTAAATTAGCCAAAAGAAAAATGCATTTTGCTGGACACCAGCAATTTGTCAATTCTGCTTGAACTCAGCCATTCATTTCGGCCAGGAAAAAAATGGACTTTTTTTCCACTCCAAAATTGGAAACTGTTGTTTTGACTATTTTGGAACAAAATGTTGTGACTTTTTCATTTCAAAATGAAGTTTTGTTTCGAAGCTTTGCTACAGTTAGTTTGAAAAAGGGTGGAAAATGCCCCAAAATAAAATGGAAAAACAAACAAAATTTTTGGTTTTGATTAAAAGCACCCTGAAAATCAAACAAACCAACCTGGAAAAAAATAATTTTGTTTTTTTTGTTTTCGGGGTTTTTTTTTTTCATTTTTGTTTCATTTTGATCTGAAACAAAATTCGCGTTTTGGTTTTTCGTTTTGGCAAGAGACTGACAAAATAGGCCACGTTTTCCTTGCGGTTTAGCCCCTGAATCGTACAGTTCTCGGCTCACCTCTAGCCTGCCCCTCTCCCGTCTGGCATGGGAGAGCCGTGTGGGCAAGTCGGGACACATGGGGAGAAGGCTTCACCCAGGATCTCAGGCCTTGTGGTGGGGATCCCAATCCCATAACTTCTCAGGGAGCCCCATTCTTGGCTCGAACAGGCCTTGCCTCTGGTATGGCTGGGGCGTCCCAATGGCCCTCGCCATTGATGTCTGACGGGGTGGATCTCCTGTTCTTTCTGCAGATGGGTTGGTAGAAACCCCAAAGCCGGCTCATGGTTTGGGTCTTCTTCAGCATCTCCCCCGTGGAATCAGGTTTTGAAATGAACATCCCAGGGCCTTTGACAGGCAGCTGCTCCACTTCCTCCGACGTGGTCCATGGCCACGCTGAGCTGCAAAACCATCCGTTCTCCTCTCAGGGTGGGGGTGACACTGGCCACCCTGGTTCCAGGCACAGTGCCAGAGGGGTTGTACACATCTCTTAGGGGGCCACTGGCTGCCTGCCAATGCTGCTCCAAGGTATAATGGCCCAGAGGCAGGAGTGGTTTGCTCAGAGGGTGAAGCCCATAGGCCCCACTAAGTGGCCATTCTGAGCTGTAGCAGAGGGAGAATTATGCCTGCTGCCCCACCACATCCAGACTCCTAATCAGCAGAAGGCCCAGCAGAAGGGCAGAGCTTAACCTCCCACAGGCAACAAACCAGAGAGGGGCCTGGAGGCCCCCTCAATCTCCACCCCAGTGGGCAGGCAAGCAGGCCCTGGGAACTGGATTCTGAGGCCCAGTGGAGGAAGGGATCCGAACTCTCATGCTGAGAGAGAGGCTGATTCAGTTAATTATACAATAGCACGACTTTTAATTTGAGGAGCGATGAATGTGAGCATTAATAATGGAGTTAGTCCTCTATGGATCTACATCTTCTCTGCCTACGCCACCCAGCACTGCTCTGGCAAGTGTGTCTCTGTTGAATTCACTTGGCACCAGGGACTTCCAAGTGTTTATCCCCCCAAAATCACATTCTGAAACAAACCTCTTTTTTTCTTATCCTTTTTCATCTCAGTGCTGACCATGGCAGCCGATGAGGAGCCCCAAGCCAGGAAAACTTGGTTTCTCTTCCAGAAGGAAAAGTCCTTGCCAGCCAGAAACTTCTCACTTGAAAGGACGGCAGCCAAGAAATTGGAGTCCGCCTAGTGAAAAATGCATTTTGTCTTTAATTCTAAAAATCCAAAAGCTATGGAGGCCTTCGACCATGAAAAGTTGAGCAACCAACATCTAAAAAATTATGCTGCATATTTTTGGCTTGTTTACTAGTTATATACAAGAAAGAAGGCCCACGTTTTTATCCATGAGGGTAACTAAGCACATAAACAACTTAGCTAGGAGTGTGGTGGATTCTCCGTTGTTGGAAATCTCAAAATCAAGATTAGAGGGTTTTCTAAAAGATATGGCCTAGTTCAGTGACAAGTCTTTGGGCTTGACAGTGCCCTTCACGTAGCGGGGAAGAACAATTCCCTTCGCCCCAGGAATCGCTGCATGAAGCCTTCCAGCCTGTGTTATACAGGAAATCAGACTAGATGGATCTGTGAGCTAACCCGTGTTAAAATACATCTCTTTCCCAAGTGTGGACATGGCTGTGGTTGTGATGAGAAGAGCTTATGAGGACAAATGCCTTACCGGTAGGAAAATAAGGTTTCCTTTTGCACCCACACAGCTATACTCCAAAGGGGCTGTCCCAGGAATGTCATTTTCCCCAGTATGTCAATGGATAACTAGGTATTTAAGTACCCATTTGCATGTCCAGTTACCCAATTTCCATGTGCAAATTCCTGGTTTGCTGTGCATGTTTACAACCCCGCTGCAGCTCCTAAATAAGGGCCAGATTGTTTTACCATTGCTGACACTACTCCATGAGTAGTCTCACTGAAATGAATGGGGTTAAATATGAAGTAAAGTGTGACTCAGTGTGAGTAAAGGCAACAGACTCTGGCTTTAATGCAAAAAGTTGTTTTTAATTCCTAGTATCACAGCAATTAGAGGTGAGTGTGTTAAACACTATTCCAGGTTATTGACTATAACATCTACAGCTGGGACTCAAATTTTATCCTTCAACAACTGAATGATTTTTAATGTCTGCAATGTTTTTTCAGGATAAAAATCAAAGTGATTTGGTAGCCTGGTCACACAACAGTTCCTGAAATGTTGTAGGCTACGTCTGCAAACAGAGCCTACAGCAGCATAGCCCCCCAGTGCTACAGACTTATGGTGGTGTAACTGCGTCACTCAGCTACAGTTATACCGACCAAACCCCTGCTGGAGACAGTGCTCAGTCGGTGGAAAGGCTTCTCCCATTGGCACAGCTACCGCCTCTTGCAGAGGTGGATTAACTACCCCGATAGGTGAAGCTCTTCCATCGGCGTAGGTAGCATCTTCACTAAGCGCTGCATCAGTTCCATAGACACAGCGTCCATAGACACAGAAGGAGTTGTCCTGCTGATCTAGGAATGCCACCTCTCTGAACATTAGCTATGCTGTTAGAAGCCGCCTTCTGCCAGCATAGCTGTGTCTGTACTGGGGTTTTCCTGGCACAGCTGTGTTGGTCAGGGGTATGGCTGTATTCATTTTAAGCATAGACCCAACCACAGCATTTTTGTTTAGCTGATAACACTCCTTGATCCCTGTCCCCCTTCCCCCCAAGTAATGGCAAGCTTTCAGTGGGAGATGGAGCTAGTCCATGATCTTCTCCCCAAGTGTTTTGCAAATGATTTGCTATGTTCTTCTGCTTCAAGTTTATTTTAAGTTAGCCAGGAAGCTCTCATTTCCAGGAACAATAAAGGTCAGCTGCTTTCGAAGCACATGGGCTCCTAATCCTTTTAGCACCTCGTAACTGTCACACGCTGAAGATAGGGAAGAACATGCAGAAACAAATCCCCAAGAAACAAAAACAAGGCTCTTAAAAAGGGAGCTTTTGTAAGCTGCTTACAGGAGACTTTGAAATTTTCTTTTTGAAGTTGTGCATCCGTGGATTTACACACTATTGCAAAACTAATCAGGATTCTACAAAGCTTAAAATAACCGTTGTGTTTCCTCGTGGCTGGGTATCCTTCAAATCAGGTTGTATTCTGTTACTTTTCTTTAAACAAGAACACTACATATTTTTCACTCTTATGTTTCTCCCCACCTAGGGTGATCAGATGTCCCATTTTTAAAGGGGCGGTCCTATTTTTGGGGACTTTTTCTTATATAGGCACCTATTACCCTCCCCCCCCGCCCAATTTTTTCACAGTTGCTTTCTGGTCACCCTATCCCCACCCCACCCAGCTGTTTCAAGTTTATTCTGTTTAATTCACCCACTTGTGAACTTTGAATTTCCTGTGAGAATACTCTACATACAAAAGCTTTTATAAATTTATCATAGCAAGTCCAGCTGTCTTTGGCTAAACGGATACCATATTTCCCAAATATGGGCATCAAATGACAGGCATCTCTAGTCATCCCTGAAGGACTTGTGTTAGTATCACAATAATTTAACCAAATTTGGGCTCTACCTTGCAGTCCTCACTCAAGCAAAATTCCCATTTCAGATCAACGGGAGTTTGGCCCAAGAAAAGACTGCAGGTCTTGGCACTAAGATCATGCCTTTCAAAGAAGTGCAAGAGAGGTAGGCATTCAGTTTTCATTACATCCCCTCCGAAATGTGGGGAAAGAGCAGGGTGTTCTGATTCCTGCAGGTGTGCAGTGAATATTCTCTGCCTAGAACATAGTCAATATCCTCACCAGGCCATCTGGGCCTTGGACATACATTTTACCAAATGCACATGTGCTTAAATTGCCACTCAAAAATCTTTGCTAGCCAATAGTTAAGTTCGCTAAGGTCATCGGGACATGGCTGCCTGCTGGGACGTCCAGTGCTGGGCCTGGCGCTGCCTCACACTTTCCAGCTCCTGCTGCAGAACCAAAAGCCACAACAGTCTCTGCCTATGGCTCCTGGGAAAATGCCACGCCTCAGGCACCTGCCCCCTGCTGGGGCGTGACTGCAGAGGTGACAAGAGTGGAGATGGGACTATGATCCTCTAGACCTGTTCACAGCAGAGCACTGATTGCTCTGCAGTCTGCACCATCACCATCTGCAGCAGGTCCCCATGGGGTTTAATTTATCACACCTGAGCTCTTGATCACACCTCCCCAATCCCCTGCAAATGCAGCCAGGGGACTGATCCCATTCATGGCACTTTGCAGCTCCTGCCCCGACTTCTTATTTAACTTTCCCAGCAACAAGCTGGTCTCAAACCAGGGCTGCTGGTGCTCAGTGACTTTTGTTGCAGCCCTTGGTGTCAGAAGGGCTAAAATTAGATGGCTCCTTCCCCTAACAAAACCCGTAATGGGGGTGGCAGAGGGTGGCCACGCAGCATCTTCAGCGGCAGAGAGCCCTGAGCGGATTTTACTGGTGCAGAGGCCAGGGTTCCCTCTCTGGGGGACCTACAGCTGTCAGAGAGAGGTCACCACTGTGGGAGTGAGTGCCAGAGGTCCCACCACGGGGTGGCGTTTCTGGAGGCCCCATGAATTATGCTTAGCAAAGTCAGTGCGTGAAGCCACCAAAAGCTCTTCCTGCACATCCTGTCTGTGCGAATCCTGTTTCTTCACTGAGGAGCACCACTTGGCAATGCTGCCTTTCTCTTTAAGATTCCCACATGCACACACACACACCCGTCACACCCGTTGGAATTTGGATCCTATTCTATGTACCTCATTAACCTTTCTGGTCCATTCAAATCTCATGGCAGGCAGCAGATGCAATTATTTCTCTGTGCTGAATTTCTAGGCTGGAATCAGGTTTTTTTTGTTTGTTTGTTGGTGGAGATCGTTGAGCTGTTTTGAATTGTCTTTCTCTAATCCAGTCAGTAGGCAGCAACATATGCTACCTGCGTACCTGCTGACAGCATAATTAGCAGTCTGCCTTCTGCAATGTTTCCAGTGTCTGCCTCCAAACCCAACCAAACCGTACTCCCCCTGCTCCCAGCAGCACTGTGGGAATAAATGACATGGACAGGCCTTTGTTTACCATGGGAGGACTTCCCAACCCCGCTGCAGACAATAGCCCCTCCTGTCGCTGCAGAAGGGATTATCACCTTAGTTGTGAGGAAGTAGAAGAGAGCTGGTGAGGGGAGGATGGGAACAGAGAGTTGGGGGAGGTGGCGGGCAGAGGAGCTCTGGATGGGGATGAAGGGCAGGATAGGAGATCTGCAAACTGTACATGGTGGGGAAGTGACGTGGGAGGCCTGCCAGAGGAGGGAGGAGACCAGCTGTGAAAACCTGAGCCCAGTGAAGTTGCTGAGTGTTTTGCCATTGATTTCCCTGAGGCCAGAATCTCATCCCTGGAGTGGGGAAATGAAGAGACAGTAACTGGATTGGGAAGAAGGGAGAGCCTCTCGGGGTGAAGGATAGAGGGACTGAGCTGGGACAGAAGGTGGGTGGCTGGCTGGCTGAATCCAGAAGAAAATTGTTCCCCTTCTGATCATTCTTGCTCATCTGCAGGGTCCTGTGTATTTCACCCCCACCACAGAGCTGTACTCCTCAATCCCAGCATGAGCGGTGTGGAGAACACCTTGGAAATGTGACCTAAGTACAACCTGGCCCAATGCTGTCCTTGAGAGCTAGGAAAAATAGCTGGGAGGTGTTTATTGGCCCATGCAGACAAAAGTGGATGTTAACTCTGGAACCTAATGACAATTCCCTCAGGCACATTGGAGCTGGAAACTGTGGGGACACATACAATACGTGGAATTTCATAGCAGAATAAATAACTGAGGGACTACAATTACTGCTGTTCATTCACACATTTCATTCAATACAAATCTACTGTGACAGATATTAGAATATTCTGCAACATCCTGGAAAAACCTTATTGAGTTCAATCAGGGCCGGCTCCAGGCACTAGCGAAGGAAGCAGGTGCCTGGGGCAGCCAATAGAAAGGGGCGGCACTCCGTCCGGTATTGGGGCGGCACATCTGTGTCTTTGGCGGCTGATCAAGTGCTCCGCGTTAGTCTTTGGCGGCAATTCGGCAGCAGGTCCTTCGCTCCGTCT
This sequence comes from Mauremys mutica, assembly GCF_020497125.1. Lineage (NCBI taxonomy): Eukaryota > Metazoa > Chordata > Testudines > Geoemydidae > Mauremys > Mauremys mutica. The sequence continues at coordinate 210,859,124 of NC_059074.1, read as the reverse complement.
CTTTTTCTTTGGTGGCACTTCAGCGGGAGCTCAATCGGCTTTTTCTTTTCTTTTCTTTTTTTTTTTCCACCGCTTGGCGTGGCAAAAAAGCTGGAGCTGGCCCTGAATTCAATGAAAGCTCATTGAATTAAGTTGAAGAGTTTTAGGGTTGCATTATATTAACAATGGAAATATGTCTGTTCCATGGCGGGACTGAATGAATTTCTGTAGGAGGAAAACAGAGTAATGCAATCTCTGGGATGTACTGTGAGCTTCAGAAGCCCATGCTGAACAAATTGTAGACAGGAATGGTCTTTTGGGACAACACATGGGAATTGGAATTCCCAGGAAGCATTGGGAGGAGGGGGTTGCAAACTCCCACCTATGGATTAAGCCTTTGAAGCATCACCCTGAGGGGGGACCTTTTCTCTGGCTGATTGGCTCTTTGACGAAGAGACCATGGACAGGTAAAGTGGATAAATGAGTGACTCACAGTTCAAGCGTGTTCTTATTTTGAGCAAAGGGTGCTATGAACTGGAACCGCCTGGGTATGGCGGGAAGGACTGCTTCCCGCCAGAGCTGTCCTGGAGCTGGGGTGATCTCAGGCAAGCTTAACAGCATGTGTGTTGGGTCTTTTATTGCTTTAATATGTTTTGTCTGTGTTGCTTTTACCGGAAGGATAAAAGTGCCTGCTTAGGAAGAGCTGTGCGGTAATTATAGCAGTTGGCAATCACACTGTTGTCAGTCTCTGGAGCGGGTGCGAAACAGGCCTGCTTACACAGTCTGTCTTGGAGGGGAGGAGGGAGAGATACATGGGTCTCTGCCAAGAGAGGTGGTGGCCAAGGGAGCCAGAGGCCTGAGAGAGGTGCCCTTGCTGGGCCTTGGAGGGGGAACATGGGGGCAGGTGCCCTGCACTATGACACCTACCTTTAAAATGATATCTGAGGCTCCTGCAGAATTCCCACCAGATGCAGTAGAAGCCAGGGCCCTCGCTATGGCAGGCATTGGCCCATGCCAATTATTCGCATTGCACTAGCACCTAGAGTCTCCAGCTGGGGCCTTGTGCTCGGAATTGCACAGAGAGAGTGAGAGACAATCCCTGGCTCCCAGAGCTCACGGTCTCAATGGCCAAGACATACGAAGGCCCTGAGGGGAGTGAGAGGCAAAGTGGCTGCCCAAGGTCAGAATGTACCGGTAGGAGGAGGATGCAGGTCCCCGGATTCCCAGTCCTGTGCTCTAGCCACTAGATCCCAGGGCCTGAGCTACTTGCTGCGTCGTCACTGGCAGACTAGAAGTCAGAAAGGACGGGCTTCTCCGCTTGCTTTCGGTAACACTCTTCCCGGCAGATACAAACCCTTTCCCCGCCCCGTTAGCCTCATAGTGATTCCACTGTGATGCAGCATTAGCTGTAACAGCCATTTTCTAAAGACGATTTGATGGAAACCCTTCATCTTTCCTTCTCAGTCTCACACTCGCTCTCTCTTTAGGCTAGTGCACTTTAGAAACGTTCGTTTAAAGAAACGGAGCATGGAGTCCATTTTTCTTTCTTCTCCTCATTCCTAGGGGCTAACCATACAAACATTAAATGCCTACCGTACTTACCATTTATCTGTCCTTAGACTAAATGTTCCTTGTAGAAACTCATTTTAAAAAGTCATTCTGGCTCTCAGTTTCTCTTTCTTACGTCCCTAGTATGTTATTGCTTCTCATTTAAAAAAGAAGAACTAACTGCTAGTCTCACTTCTCTGGCTAGATACAGTAATAACTGTAAAAACCCAGACTATTCAATTCCCTTTGTTTCTTCCATCTCCAGCCAGGTGTTCTAATCCCTGTGTTAAGAGCAGTAAGTTCTCCCATTTCTCATAGACAAATGCCACCTTACAACTCAGTATGGAGAAAAACATTAGCTTGTCTCCATAAGCCAGGGTCTGAGTGAGCTCTCCCCTGCCATCTGTTGATGAGTGGCGGAGAAGACCTCAGAGCAGACCACATTTGCATAAACACACCTACTTTCCCTAGGTGATCAGCAGACAGACCTGCCTCACCAAAGTGATCAATTTTGATTGGAGTTAAAATTCACTTTAGACTTGGACACAGGGGTAGTGAATATCCTTATTGTATGACTAAAGGACAGCAAAACTGGGCTTAACATGCCCTCACTGAGGGGGTCACCCTAATTGTTACCTCCCTCGTGAAGCAGGGCGTAGTGATGCCAAAGCCAAAGGAAAGTTGGATATGTCTCTGTTTCTATCTAAATGAGGAGGGGAGTTGGGTTTAAAGAGTCCTAGATGCTTTTTTTTCTTTTCATGTGGGAAGATAAAGCTGCTTAAACTCAACTTAGAGTTGTTCCTGCTCACTGATAACTAGAAGTGAAATTGCTGATGAGCAGGTCTCTTAGGCTGAGCTTTAAAGCCTGGTGGGGGGATAGTATTGTGGTGAAAGCCCATGCAGAGGCTGCAGTAGTAAGATTCCCTGCTACCTAGTGAAATCACCAAGAGTGGAAATTACTGTGAACTGGGTTAAGTGGTAGAACCTCAGAACAAGCATGGCAGAAATAGCAGCAGTGATAGTGACAAAGGCATTGCTTGAAACCCCCCATCTTCAGGGACAGGAAGTGAACCCCCATGAACACACCCTGGAATTCTGGGACTTTGCACAACAAACAGTGAGTTGGATACAGCAGAGGGAAAGGGGGAGGGGCATGTTAAAGGGATGTTTTTCTGTCGGACTTTTCCACTTCAAGGTGGGAAACTGAGGCAAAGGACTACTGCTCAAGGTACTGTGGGGTGGGGGTTTACTTAGGGTTTGCATATTTTTGAATCACTGTTTTGGTGTCTTCCCAAATTAGTGCTGAGTTCCCTCTCCCTCTTTTGTTACACAGAGACTCTGCATGCAAGCGGGAAAGTATTGTCTCTTACAGGCACTCAGGATAGTAGCTAGTTTTTCCAGGCTTCCTGGGTGAGCTCAAGTAGGTTCAGTTTTGTGATGTTAAGAGGCACTCCTGTATATTGAACCCAGCCTTTGTTACTGGCAGTGACACCACTGGCCAGAAGGGTTGTATCTCTATAGATGACCCATAAAACACTTTGAGCTACAATTTTCTGTCTTCCACTTCTCATTGGACAAAGATTTTTACATGGGAGAAGTGGAGTAGCTTAGTCTGTGCAACATGAAGATTATTCTCTAAAAAGAAACTGCAATTCAGGCATGACTCACACAGCAAAATGCCCCACCCACAGTATTATCTAGAATTGGTTGAAATATTTGTGGGTTGTTGGTTTTTTGTTTGTTTGTTTTGTTTTTCTTGAAATTCAAGTACCACAATATTTTAGTCAAAAAACTCCAAAATATTTAAGCAGCAAACCAACATATTTCAACTTGGAAATGCTTCCGCGGTGCCTCATGGAAGTTGTAGTCCAGGTGCCTCATGCTCTCATTCTCCTTTACAGACTGGGCTCACTCATCAAACCACAACTCCCATAATGCACTACAGTGTCCCCTCTTGAAGATAGGAGATGCACGTTATGGGAGTCCACAGCTGAGGTGCATCATAGGAGATGTACTCTGGTTAGGAAGCCCTGCCCAAAGAGGAGAATGGGGACATGAAACAACAGAAAAAGTCTGCTATTTTGTTCTTCCTGTGTTCAGGGAAAGAGAATATTGTACATTCTTTGTAAATAAACCGGACTGCACCAAAGACACCTTACTTCAACTTCAATTTCTCCTCCCAACAAAACTTACCCGCGCAGCCCTGAATATTGGCTAACTGCTCAGGTCAAAAAGGGGGAACATGAGTTTTTTAAATCTGATTTTTAACTCTATCTTATCATTTTGGGGGCCTGACTCATGATTTTTGAACCCTTGGTGTTTGCAGTCCTGCAGAGAGAGAACAGCTCATTATAAGGTAACAAAGCAGTAGTTAATAATAAGCAAATAAAGCAACACAATGCAACAAACCTGAGGCCCGAAACACATTTCACAAGATATGCTTCACCTTTGCTCACACAAGAACCAGTGGAGTATAAATGAAGTGGGTCACTAGTATTGGAGCTCAGTCCTTCCCTAAGCAGCTCTTTTATTGCCATTGAGGACTGACCTGTTTTTCAGTTCTTTTGATTCTGGTGATACAAAACTTTCCTCATTGTAATAAATAAACAATAATAAAAAATCCTGCAATTCCTTAACAGATCTAGCTCCAAAATACTGAGTAGGAGCCAAAGCTGAAATCTGGCATTCTTTAAAACGGAGGAAAACTAACTAACTAAACAAGCTAATCTCAGAGAACACTGAAATAAATCAACACCAACAGAGCCTTCCAGACAGACTCTGCGTGAACTGCACCATACAGGTGTTTCAAGACAACCTTCCATGAGTCAGCAGTTCCGTGTCCTTGTAGAAGTGTCCCCATGTAGCAGTCCCCCACAGTCAGAGATTGTCCATGGAAAGAAGCAGCAGGCTGAGTCAGAGGCTGTTAGCACAGAAACCAGGGAGCTATACATTACGAATTTGATCTGCTGTGTAGAAAAATTCCCTGGTAATTTCTTAGCGGATTAGGCTGAGATTTCAAAGATTTGGATGTGCAATTTCCAGTAAAATTGATGGAAATGGGCATACAAATCTCTTAATCAGCTCAAAAAAAACCCTCCACTGAAGTCAATGGGAATTTTGCTACAGACTTCAATGGGGCCAGAATTTCATCCTTTGCCTTTATCCTTGTGAACTCAGCTCAGTAAAGCACTTTAGCCAATGCGTACCTTTACATAGGTGGCTAAGTCCCATGGAAGTCAGTGGGCTGATGCACCTGCTTCAAGTTAGGCACGTGTGTAAGTGCTCTGCAAAATTGGGGCCTTTGTAATCTCTAGTGAACCTGGTACTGACTGGACGTTCCTGGGACTCTTTAGACTGACTTCCCTCCCTTTATCGCTTGAAAACACTGGGGAGGAATCGGAATTCTCAGCAGGGAATTCTCTCTGGAGTTTTTAATGGCAGTCTCGGATTGCTGCTGCAGTTTGACATCCCAGCGGCATATAAACACAACCCTGGAAATTCACACGTCCCCTTGCAGCCTTCACCCTGTTTGACTGCAGTCTTTTCATGCTGCTTGTGGCAGTGCACCTGGTATCGTTTGTCTTGCTGACCTTCATTTCTACAGTCTCTCAGGTATTGCTAGTGCCTTGGCACACAGTGAGGTTGGCATGAGCCTCTGTGCCTGGAGCTGCTGGGCTGTAGAGGTGAATTCTAGCAGACCTGTGCATAAGCTGTGACACTAAGGGAACATCTATGCTGCAATTAAAAACCTGCGGGACCCAGTGTGAGTCTGGGTCAATGGACTCTGGCTTGTGGGCCTTGGGCTGCAGGGCTAACAATCTCAGCGTAGGCTGGAGCATGGGCTCTGAGACCTGCTCCTCTGACGGGGTTCCAGTCTGAGCCCCCATGTCTACACTGCAATGTTTAGCCTCACAGCCCAAGCCCCAGGACCCCAAGTCAGCTGCCCAGGGGCAGCGTGGCTGTGCTGCAGGTCTTTCATTGCAGTGTAAACCTACCCTAAGGGCCAGGCTCCCATCTAGGCGCTAAAACAAGTGACCAGAATGTCAAAAGAGGCAGGTCCTCCCCTGCTGCTGGTACTAAGAGCTTCCCTCTCACACCAGAGCGGGAGGTGTGCACCGCAACTTCCACTCAGTCATCTCCCTCCTGCCCATTGCAGAGCCGTGCCCCTGAGTCCCACCCATGAACCCAGCCGGTGCATTAACTCTGGGGCAATCTTCTGGTTCCAGAGCACAGTGGTCACAAGTGTGAACGATTGTCTGGAATCGCATAACATCAGACTGAGTGTGAAGCACAGAGCAGGCAGTACCAGGACGAGTCTCTCAGATACCTGGAACCCTGGCATCTAAGCATTAGCTCAAGTTAAGGAGCAGAGTCCATTCCTAAAGGGCATTGCTGGTTATGGCAGAGCTGCCAGCCCTCCCTAAATTTTAGTAATCCTCTGGATTTTTTACATGGAATTACAAAATTACTAGTTCAGGTTTAAATCTATTTACATGCCTACATTGTGTGTGTATGTGTGCGAGTGCACATCATAGAATCATAGAATATCAGGGTTGGAAGGAACCTCAGGAGGTCATCTAGTCCAACCCCCTGCTCAAAGCAGGACCATCAGTGTGTCAGTCACCGCCACTCGGGTCTGAAGAACCCAGCATGCTGTGCTGTGGCTGCCTGGGGTGTACCAGAGGTGTCTAGAATGCGCCAGTAGGGCCCGTGTGGGGCAGTTAGAGTGCAGCACGCAGCCTGGGGCCTGGGCAGTGAATCCAGCAGTGCCTCGCCCTGTTCAGAGTCCCCACAGCTTGCCTCCTATCAGACCCTCCTTGCACAGTCTAGGGGGAGGAGAAGCTGGAGGCAGCAGAGGAAGGAGACTGGGAGGATAGGGTTGCCAGGTGCCTGGTTTTCAACTGAACACCTGGTCAAAAAGGGACCCTCTCAGCTCTGGTCAGCACCGGCGATCGAGCCATTAAAAGTCTGGTTGGTGCGGGGCTGGCAGGCTCCCCAGAAGTGGCGACATGTCTCTCAGCTCTTAGGCGGAGGCATGGCCGGGGGGGCTCTGCACACTGCCCCTGCCCCAAGTGCCAGATCCACAGCTCCCATTGGTGGCACCTGCAGGCAGGGGCAGCACGCAAAGCCACCTGGCCCGTCTGCCTAGGAGCTGAGGGACATGTCATTGCTTGCGGGGAGCCACCCGAGGTGAGCACTGCCTGGAACCCACACCCCTCACACACCCCAACCCCCTGCCCCAATCCTGAGCCCCCTCACAGAGCCTGCACCCCAATTCCCTCCCAGAGCCTCACCACTCCCGCACCCCAACTCCATGCTGCAGCCCTCAACCCCTCCCGGATCCCACATCCCTCATGTGTGGCCCCAGCCCGGAGCCCATACCCAGTCTGTGGCTGGGGACTCTGCAAAGGAGGAAGCAGCCTACCATGTCCAGCAGCTTTCCGCTGCCCCCCTTCAGGGCCCCGTGGGATGAGGGCTGTGTCAGGGAAAGGGTGTCTGTGGTATCTGAGGCGTGCAGCATGGCAGGGTGCTGAACGGGGGCTTTTCCCCCGTACGGTTCCTCTCCACAATGCACTGCAGAGGTCAGGTGGCCTGAGGGAAGGAGCCCTGGCTCCCCGTCACCTCCCCCATCATGGATTCTGACACCGTGCACAGGGTCCCAGGGACAGACTCCACCATTCCCATGCAAAGCCTAGAGACCCAGGCGCACTCAGACAGGGAGGGTGGCCCAGTGGTTAGGGCACTTGGGTAAGGAGAGCTGGGAGTCAAGTCCCTGCCTTGCCAAAACTCACAGGAAGGCTGTGGCAAGTCACTGAGCCTCACCGTGCCTCAGTTTCCCTTCAGTACAATGGGGATAGTAGCCTTTCCCTGCCTTCCTGGGTGCTGTGAGGGCAGATAAATGAAAGCTAATCAGGTGCTTGGACATTGTGGCAATGTGGGGGAGCCAGGCAAGTCCTTGTGTGCTCCCTGTGTGTGTGTCTCCCAGTGTGTATCTGGCCCATGGGACATCACTTACTGTGCCGTGATGACGCTGGCATTTATCCACCACTCTGCAGCCTGGTGAACACAATGGATGGAAATATTTCAGCAGGCATTTATTCTGAATGGGCCCTCCAGTCTACTAGACCTGTTATGCTGTTTCACTCCTTCTCTCATTACCGTGAGTGTAAAATTGCTCTTTCCCAAGAGCACTGTGGCATGTAGCAAAATGCGCTGATTGGAGGCATTCAGGGGTCTCTTTCCCAGGAGTAAGTCTCCATTTTTTCTGCCAGTTTTTAAAGGAACAAGAGGAAAATATGCCATGCAGAATCTAACTGCTACAGTCAAATGAAAGCACCACATCTTGCTGTGGGATGGTTACACTTCAGCATTAAAAACACTCAGCATGTCTCAAATCATCTCCTCCAAATCCCACCTCGCTCATAGGCTCTGGCACAACTGTCTGGGCCAGCCTTGGGGCGAGACTGTGACCGGAACTGGTGGAGTGGTAAAAAAAGAATGATAATGAGATAGAATGGGCGGCACAGGACAGTGCTAGAGGGTCTGAGGATCCTGGGTCCAGAACTGTGCAGGGGAGGCCCCCACTCACACTACGAGGAAACTAGGACCCAGGTTTCTTTAACAGATTCATAAGGTTTAAAGTCAGAAGGGACCACTGTGATCATCTTGTCTGACCTCCTTCGACTTCCCCCGACCAACTCCTGTTTGAACTAAAGCAGAGTTTTTAGAAACACATCCCATCTTGATTTAAAGATTGTCAGTGGTCGAGAATCCACCCCAATCCTTGGCAAGTTGTCCAAAATCTTTAATTGCTCTCACTGTTAGAAATTTATGCTCTCTTTCCGTCCGAATTTATCTAGCTTCAATTTCCAGACACTGGATCAGGTTAGATCTTTCTCTGCTAGATTGGAGGGCCCATTATTAAATATTTGTTCCCCATGTAGCTACTTAGACTGTCATCAAATCACCCCTTCATCTTCTCTTTGTTAATCTAAACAGATGGAGCTCCTGGAGTCTGTCACCAAAAGGCAGGTTTTCCAATCCTTTAATCATGCTCATGGCTCTTCTCTAAACCCGCTCCAATTTATCAACATCCTTCTTGACTTATGGACACCAGAGCTGGATGCAGCATTCCAGCAGTGGCTGAACCGGTGCCAAACACAGAAGTAAAATACCCTTTTGACTCCTACACGAGATTCTGCTGTTTAGGCATCCAAGGATCGTATTAACCCTTTTGGCCACAGCATCCACTAGGAGCTCACATTCAGCAGATGGCCCTCAAGTATTTTTAGCCAGTGCTTTTCAGGAGAGAGTCCCCAGGCCCATGAGTATGGCCTACAATCCTTGTTCCTAGATCTGTACATTTACATTCTGCATAGACAATGAGGCCAGACCTACAACTCCTGTGAAGCAAGGCACCAGGGCAAAATTAAGTTGAATGGTTCTTTTCAAATCAGTTTAAGAAACCCGGCATATTCTGATTTGGGGCTAACTGAGCTGAAATGAAATATTTCACTTAGTTTTCCCAACAGAAAATTGAAAATTTTCAACAAAATCAGAAATTTCCCAGGGTTAGGGTTAAGTGTGGCCTTGTGTAGTGAGGCGGCCTGGCTCCCAGCCACCCCGGAGAGGGGCGACCTACAACCAAACCCCCTACAGCTACTTACCCGCATTTTCTGTCGGAAAGTCGTACCTGACTGGCTCTAGGCGACACGTCCTTCAGAGCTGCCTGCTTCGATTGGCGCACGCCTGCCCCTTCCGGTTTGCTTTTAGATTGGCTTGGCGCAGGCCCCCTGAGGGAGGATGCTCCAATGGATAGCAAGGGAGAGGAGGATCTGAGAGAGATTTGCCGCCCCCCCTTTCTTCTCTTCATCCCCAGATCAGCTCCCAGTATCGTGCCCTGACCTTCAAAGGGCTTTGATTCTGGCTGAGTAGCTGAATCTGCCCATTGGCTCCAGCGGGAGCTGCATCAGGCCCTGCCGGGCGTCGAAGAGAGAGAGATTTTAACAAACGGGAAATCTGCATTATTCCAGTTTCTTATTCTGCCAACCACAGGGCTGTCTGGGGCTGCAGAAAGATCTGCCATGCCCATGGGCTGGCTAACAGCAGACAGTGCACAAACTGCCTGTTTATTCACAAAGAAATTTTCAAATGTCCAGTGCCTTTGGTCATCAGTTTGGCATGGCCAGACCAGAAGGCTGCAGCCCCTTGGAGCCACAGGAGTCAGGCTGATAGCCTGCCGTGGATCAAGGCTCTGCATTCATGTCAGTTCTCCATAGCAAGCAGGGAGTTTGTGCGCCTCCAATTTTGGATGTTCAGCCTGAGCCACCCAAAACCCTTGATCGCTTTGGCAACTCTGAGCCTGAGGTAAAGCGAAGCTTCACTCGTGTAGAACAGCCAGTTATGGGATGGAGTTGATGCAGAGACCATGGAACCCTAATGGGCACCTCTGCTTTATTCCATCTACCTGCCTATTTCGTGTATGACAAAAGCATCTAAGCGCTGCCCAAATATTTAACAGCAGCTATCTCGATTGCTCTCTTCCTTCCCAGGCAGTCGGCGGGAGCTTGATTAGTGAATAGTCTGTGGGGCTGTGCGGTGCGTCCATGTGTAACAGAGAGAGCAAGCAGGCGGGCTGTGTCTGAGGAACATGGTGAGTTCTGCATTTACTGTGGACTGAGGACAGCTCCCTAGCTGCTGGCATCGCTTGCTGGAGTGAGTGCCAGAGTATAGGTCCTGCTCCTGGAGGAGTTCGGGAAGGGCGTGCTCACAGAGGGAAAGACACTCTCGCAGCTAGCTGGCCATGTGCCATGGCGGGCTTTGGAGAGCAAAAGAGAGAGGCCTGTCACTGGCCGGGCAGCACAGAGAGCAGCGCAATGGCACAGCACGCGTTGCTAAGCAGCCAGACTATAGGAGTTGGTTCTTTTTCAAGGTGCATGACGGAGCTGGTCGTGAAAGGGGGGTGAGGGGGTTAGCAGCAAATGTCAATGTTCTGTCAAAACACTGAAAACCGCAGCAAGTGACAACCGCAATTTTCAGTGGAAAGCGGCCAGAACCCAGATGGTTGGTTTGGCTGGTTGGTTGGTTTGTATGATGAAAACAATCAAGACTTTTCAAAGCAAGCTGAGACGCTCCATGACAATGTTTGTGTTGCGGAAAGCCCCACTTTCCAACAGACAAGCATTCTGACGGGGAAAAGCTGTGCCCCTCTGGCGTGTGGCTTGACCCCTCAGCAATGTGCGGTGCTAGGATCAAGCAGTGAGGCCAGGGATGTGCTGATCATTGAGCCAGACCTAGGTGGGATAAACTGGTGCATAATCTGTGGGTCCGTGGGAGATGGAAGTGGGTGGGTTTTGCCCTCATGGCACAACCAGCCTAGCTCAGGTCCAGAAACACCACATCTTCCTTCTGAGCATTTCTGCTTTTTTGAACAAGTGTAAATGACTAAACGAGGTGCAAGGCTGCAAAGAATCGGGCCCCTCCTACTACCACACAGTGTGAATAATGCTTTGGAAGGTGCCCTCAAGTGGCACTATTAAATGGCCTTCCAAGTTCTTCCTCTTCATGCACAAACAAGTTTTGACTCTAGGAAAGACAAGCCATGTTGTTAGTTTTGGGCCACTCAAGATTCTGTGTAGGCTAGAGGCAGTGATCCTTGGAGAGGAAGCTGGGTGAGCAACAGGAGAATTGCCTCTCCGCCTTGGTCACTAATTAGAGTCAATTTGGGAAGGCAGAGTTGCTCTCCAGGAATCAGCCAGTGGGGTTGGACTGAGATCCTGGAACAAAGGGTTTGCCCTGCATGCTGCTTGACCACCTCTGTTCCAGGACTGGGATATGTGTGTAATTAAAACAAGTTACACCAGACTTTGCCTTGCTGATTACTCTTCTGCTGGGAAGCTGACTCGGAAGGCCCTGTATAGTTGCTATCACTGGGCAGCAGGGGCGACAACACTAACAACAGTAACTCTCTCTCAAATAGCGCTTTTCATCTGGAGAGCTCAAAGCACTTGATAAGAGAGGACAGGATCATTATCCCCATTTTGCAGATGAGGAGACTGAGGCATTGGGAGGGGAAATGACTTCCCAAGGTCAGCCAGCAGGTGAGTGTCAGAGTTAGGACTGGAACCCAGGTGTCCTGCATTCCAGGCCCCAGGATATCACATGACTCCTGGTCAATGTCGTTTTAGGATCTCTAGGTTTCATTCTATCTTTTCATTGTTGTCCTGATGGCACTTGGAGGTGTAACGAACTCAGATGCAGAGGCTGGAATTGTCTTGCCATTTCAAGATATGCAGCTTCCCTATTCTCCGTTCTCTGTGCTGTTACCCTAACCAGCTTGGGGTCAGCCTCAGTGCTCTCGCCCAGCTCATCTCAGTCTTTCTAGTCTCATTTCTCAGATCCTTTCCAGTGTAAGATCTGTGGCCAGCCCAGTATTTTTGCCCCTGGGTGACAGATTTCCCACAACTCTAGCACTGCCACTTCTCCTTTCTTTGTCATTTCTGTCATATCCCTTCCTTCTGCTGTGGTGGTCGTGCTCGGTCAGTTTCTTCGCGCTGCTTTCCTCTCCACTGCTTTCCACAATGCCAGCACCCTGCCTGAGCAAGGACAGTTACAGTTAGGGATATGGCAGTCTCTTTTTGCTTCAGAATTGGGCTGGAAGCACAAATGTTGACATGAATAGCTGCTGTGGACCCTGATAAGAAGTTGAGTCTCATTTGGCTAACACAGTGAAGTGCTTAATGAAAAAAATGCTCTTGTAGGAAATATCCATTGGCAGCCTAAATCAGACTTGGTTGAAAATTCTGGAGAGAACTTTGGGTGAGATAAGCCTCTTTACACAAGAGGATAACATGTTAGTTGATAGGGCCATCAATGGCTATTAGCCAGGATGGGCAGGGATGGTGTCCCTAGCCTCTGTTTGTCAGAAGCTGGGACTGGGCGACAGGATGGATCACTCGATAATTACCTGTTCTGTTCATTCCCTCTGGGGCACCTGGCATTGGCCACTGTTGGCAGACAGGATAGTGGGCTAGATGGACCTTTGGTCTGACCTAGTATGGCTGCTCTTATGTTCAAATTTAGTCTCTAGAAAGCCTGTTATGAATTTGTTTCCAATATTCTTACTTGATATTGGTTGAATCTCTGTTCTCTGCTAATACTTGTTCTTGGTTTTGCCATAAGTACAGCTCAGTACCATGAGTAGGAGAGAGCCATGGTCTAAGGTTTCATAAGAAACTGTGGTGTATTATTGTTTTGGGAGCAGCAGCCTGGTTATTCTGTGAGTGTTCAATGGCAAAGGGGCCAGAGGGTTGGTGTGTGCAGAGAGGGTGAGGCTGGCAGAGACCTGGGAGGCAGTGCTTGTTGCCAGAAGCTGGGGTTTGCAGGCATAGATGAAACTTCCTCCTGCTCAGGGCAGGTGGGATGAGGTGCCTCACAATCCTGGGTGCCCCATAGGATCATTACAGGGACCTGGAGCACCCACTCACCTGACAAAGCAGGACCTCACGGGGGCACCTCTCCTACCCTGCCTGGCTCCTGGGGAGGGGCAGCAAAACGCAGGGCTTGTGACAAAACCTCAGTCCAGCTCAAAGCCATCTCATCCCTGTTCCTGTGATGGGATGTCTTGGCCTTTAAGCTGAGGATGCAACCTGCTGATGTCGGTCCACGAGGCTGGCCAGGACCTTGGGATGTCTGGAGACATAAAAGTGGCCAAGAAGGGTACTCGGACATGTGGTGACGGGAGCAGCACAAGAACCTAAAGAGAACAGGCCGGCATGTAACCTTTGGGAAAGAAACTACCACAAAGGTGTCCTACTTCTTCCTGCTGGAAAAAGCTGTTTACTGCCCACATATTGTTCGCCCCCTTTAATATACATAATACTCAGCCCATTAACCAGGCACAAAACCTCCTTATGAAAGGGAGTCACTCTGCATCCACAGCTGCCGCTTTTCATACCTGCAGGTTTCAGGGCCTTTAATTCTCTTGGTAACCTCAGAAGGCCACGTGGGCTGATAAGTCCCTAGGACCTAAGCAGCCACTATTGTTTGTGGGAATTCAGTGTATGTGTGGCAATTTTCTCTACAGGAGCTGTTCTATTGTGTGCTGTAACTGTGCATTACAAACAATACACCACAGGATGGTAAAGGCATTCTGTAGTGTACCGGCAGTGTGCAGGAGTGATGCGGTAAGAATCTACTCGCTGCAGGCACTATAATTGCTCCGGTTTCTTTTTCCTTGTTTTGGTTTTCTTTTTATTTGATTTTGATTTGAAGGTCACTTCATGCATAACAAGGAAGGCTGAGAAAACAATCTGGACTCTTCCTGGTTGCAGCGCTGTGCACAGAACATTGTCCTGCTGAAGGAACTGACTCTGGCTGGGCTATAACACCAGTCTCTGGAGCACTGGTTTTACACAGCCCCTGACTCCAGTGGAGTCCCCCTTGGTTTCTGCTCGTGTCACTCGGGATCAGGCTTTACTGCCTCTAACAGGATCATGCCTGTTGCTGAGTGCTCCAGCTGTGGCAAGAGACATAAATGTCGTCTTACGTATCACTCCCTGGGGCCCTAGAATGTCACCGTAACAGAAACCACATCCAGGCAGTTGTGGGCCAGACTGAGTTATAGGCACAGCTGAGCAAGGGACGGTGCATACAGTGCATGGCCCCAGGAAAGCATTGTGCCATCCCTCAAAGGCCCAGTTCCCTCTCTGCCTTTGCGCCTGGCCTGTAACAGCGACACATGACAACATCCCCTGCACTGGCAGATGTGCTGGGGGCCCAGAACCCAGGCTCCTCGCTCCCCGCCCTTCCTCGCCCCCCTGCTCTGACGGCGCAGCCGAGATGCTGGCATTGGAGCCGGTCAGGAATCTTCCATTGAAACGTCTTTCTGCAAAACTGAAATTTCCATGGCACCCTGGTTCCTGATCTGCCTTGTGAGCCTCTCTCTGCCGCCCCCTGGCCAAGCGTGTGCCGAGTCACCCGCTAGCGACTGACCCGCGGGAGCTGGCAATCGCTGCTGTAGCTGAAGCAGTGGTGCTCTGTGCAGGGTTATAAACCTGCTAGTGACTTGCGTTTGGGGGACTTCATGGTAGGGTTGTTTTTCCATTTACCCCCCCACCCTCCAAACCTGGCTTATTGAATTCACACCAGGAGATATAACACCTTTCCAATCAGGAGAGACATAATCAGAGATGGCATCATACGATGAGACTTGCAGCAAAACCCAGGTGTGCCACGCTGCAGTCCTTTATCACATATTTTGATTGCTGCTGTTGCATCTTGGCAGCTTTGCAAGTTGCTAATCTGGGCGGTGGACCTGCTCCCTCCCACCCCTGACATGCCTCCTGTGTCTCCTCCAGCCCCTAGGCAGCCCCAGCACACCGCTAGCCAGAGCCTGGGATTGAACCCGGGTCAGGCGATGCCTGTGGGAGTGGAGTTCTCACCTAGCTTAGTAATGGGGATTCATGTGTGTGCAGGGGAGAATCCCTGTGTTGTGAGGTCATTACTCTTCTCCACGACACCACTTGATTGCAAAACTCTTGATTGCCTAAGATATTTCTGTTGGGAGGCAGGAAGAGGGAGCAGAGCTCCCTGTGCCCCGAGGCCTGTTTATATTATATTGTTTCAGCATAATTGAGATACATGAGCGAGAAACCTCCAGAAAGAGATGCTCTGTCAGGGAGGTTTGGTCCAACACAGCTGCTCACCTGCCCTCCATCCATTGTTGCATGAAAATTCTGCCTTGCAGGGAAACTCGGTGCACATGGGTTGGTCAGAATTTTCCAGCCAAACTTTTTTTTTCCCAACAGAAAATTTGGATTTTTGACAAAAACGAACATTTCCGATTTCTTGCAGCAAACCAAACCTCCAAAAATGGAGCATTTGTGGCCGAAACAAACATTAAGCTGAAAACCAAAACAGTTTTAGTTTTGATTTTGGTTTGTTTTTTTAAAAAGGTTTTCAGTTTCAGAAAGTAAAAAAAAAAGTCAAGTTTTGGGTGTTTGATGAAAAGTCAACATTTTCGGGAAGCGAGGGGGATATTTTCCAACCAGCTCTTCTCAGCAGGACATAAGGTTGTAACCAAGCAAAGTCCTGTCTTTTTCATTATAGTCACGTTTACCTGACTCGAAATGGCCACCATGTCCCATAATTTACCATGGAAATGAAGTCATAAGCTCCTTCACCCTTTATTAGAGATGGCCACTGCTGCTCTGTGACCCTGCAGACACAGGCAGCCAGAAAGTCTCCTGGGGCTGTTGGTAGCCAACATAAATTAGATCAGCCCTTAGTCTGTTTTCCTAAGTGCTGGGAACCGGCGTGACACCGAGGTGTCCCAGGACTGAGGAAGTGAAAGGTGACTTAGGCTGTCACGTTTCCCCGGCCGCCGTGCTCAGCCATGTCGTGCACAGCTCTGCTCAGCATCTGAGCCGTTCTTTTGGGCATTCGACATTTTCCAGGTCTTTCACAGACCAGCCAAACAATAAAGCCAAACTTCACTCTTCAGAGGAGTTATGCTGTCTCTCAAAATGAACTCTGTTATCTAATACATAACATCCCAGTGTTGTTTATCATAAGCTATTTGTGCAATAACGTTGATAAAAAAATTTTCATTCTATGATGGCACCTTATTAATCAATTAATGCTTCCAGTTCCATGTGCAGGGACAGTTAGACAGGCAGAACTGCAAGGTCTCAATGCGTGGATGAGACGATGGTGTAGGGAGGAGGGGTTTAGATTTATTAGGAACTGGGGAAACTTTTGAGAAAGGCAGAGCCTATATAGGAAGGACAGCTCCACCTAAACCAAAATGGAACCAGATTGTTGGCACTTAATATTAGAAAGGTTGTAGAGCAGTTTTTAAACTCAGGGCTGGGGGAAAACCAACAGGTGCAGAGGAGCACATGGTTTGGTCAGAGACATCTCTTAGGGGAGGATCTAATAATGGAGATTCTCTATGTCTTAGTAAAGAGGAGAGGATGGAAAATGATAAAATACAGGTAGGATCTTATGAGAAACAGTGAAAAGAAAAAAAGTCCCATTCAATTACATCATGTAATGGCAGACAGCTAAAAAGTGACAAGTTTTTAAAGTGCTTATATACCAACACTAGAAGTCTAAATAATAAGATGGGTGAACTAGAGTGCCTCATATTAAATGAGGATATTGATATAATAGGCATCACAGAAACTTGGTGGAATGAGGATAATTAATGGGATGCAGTAATACCAGGGTACAAAATATATCAGAAGGACAGAACAGGTCATGCTGGTGAGGGAGTGACA
Organism: Mauremys mutica; assembly: GCF_020497125.1. NCBI lineage: Eukaryota > Metazoa > Chordata > Testudines > Geoemydidae > Mauremys > Mauremys mutica. The sequence continues at coordinate 210,842,316 of NC_059074.1, read as the reverse complement.
TTCTATGTGAAAGAAAGCGTAGAATCAAATGAAGTAAAAATCTTAAATAAATCAAACTTTGCCATAGAATCTCTATGGATAGTAATTCCATGCCCTAATAATAAGAATGTAGCAGTAGGGATATATTACAGACCACCTGACCAGGATGGTTATAGTGACTGTGAAATGCTCAGGGAGATTAGAGAGGCTATTAAAATAAAAAACACAATAATAATGGGGGATTTCAACTATCCCCATATTGACTAGGTACATATCACCTCAGGACGGGATGCAGAGATAAAATTTCTTGACACCTTAAAAAACTGCTTCTTGGAGCAGCTAGCCCTGGAACCCACAAGAGGAGAGGCAATTCTTGATTTAGTCCTAAGTAGAGCACAGGATCTGGTCCAGAAGGTGAATATAGCTGGACCGCTTGGTAATAGTGACCACAGTATAATTAAATTTAACATCCCTGTGGTGGGGAAAACACCCCAGCAGCCCAAAACTGTAGCATTTAATTTCAGCAAGGAGAATTACACAAAAATGAGGAGGTTAGTTAAACAGAAATTAAAAGGTCCCTGCAAGCAGTTTGGAAACTTTTTAAAGACAACATAATAGAGGCTCAACTTAAATGTAGACCCCAAATTAAAAAACATAGTAAGAGAAGCAAAAAAGAGCCACTATGGCTAAACAACAAAGTAAAAGAAGCAGTGAGAGGCAAAAAGGCATCCTTTAAAAAGTGGAAGTCAAATCCTAATGAGGAAAATAGAAAGGAGCATAAACTCTGGCAAGTGAAGTGTAAAAATACAGTTAGAAAGACCAAAAAAGAATTTGAAGAACAGAGCCAAAGACTCAAAAAGTAATAGCAAAAAAAATGTAAATACATCAGAAGCAGGAAGCTTACTAAACAACTGGTGGGGCCACTGGATGATCGAGATGCTAAAGGAGCACTCAAGGGCAATAAGGCCATTGCAGAGAAACTAAATGCATTTTTTGCATTGGTCTTCACAGCTAAGGATGTGCGGGAGATTCCCAAACCAGAGCCCTTCTTTTTGGGTGACAGATCTGAGGAACTGTCCCAGATTGAGGTGTCATTAGAGGAGATTTTGGAACAAATTGATAAACTAAACAGTAATAAGTCACCAGGACCAGATGGAATTCACCCAAGAGTTCTGAAGGAACTCAAATGTGAAAGTGCAGAACTACTAACTGTAGTCTGTAACCTCTCATTTAAATCAGCTTCTGTACCAATGACTGGAGGACACCAATTTTTAAAAAAGGCTCCAGAGGTGACCCTGGCAATTACAGGCCAGTAAGCCTGACTTCAGTACCAGGCAAAGCGGTTGAAACTATAGTAAAGAACAAAATTGGCAGACACATAGATGATCATAATCTGTTGGGGAATAGTCAACATGGTTTTTGGTGAGGCATGATTTCCCTTTACAATCTACTGAGGTGGTCAACAAGCATGAAAACAAGGAGGATCCAGTGGATATAGTGTATTTAGATTTTCAGAAAGCCTTTGACAAGGTCCCTCACCAAAGACTCTTACGCAAAGTAAGCTATCATGAGATAAGAGGGAAGGTCCTCTCATGGATCAGTAACTGGTTAAAAGATAGGAAACAAAGGGTAAGAATAAATGGTCAGTTTTCAGAGTGGAGAGAGGTAAATAGTGGTGTCCTCCAGGGTCTGTACTGGGACCAGTCCTATATAACATATTCATAAATGATCTGGAAAAAGGGGTAAACAGTGAGGTGGCAAAATTTGCAGATGATACAAAGCCATTCAAGATAGTTAAGTCCTGCAGACTGTGAAGAGCTACAAAAGGATCTCACAAAACTGGGTGAATTGGGCAACAAAATGGCCGATGAAATTAAATGTTGATAAATGCAAAGTGATGCACATTGGAAAACATAATCCCAACTATACATATAAAACAATGGAGTCTAAGTTACCTGTTACCACTCAAGAAAGAGACCTTGGAGTCATTGTGGCTAGTTCTCTGAAAACATTCACTCAATGTGCAGCGGCAGTCAAAAAAGCAAACAATGTTAGGAATCGTTAAGAAAGGGATAGATAATAAGACAGAAAATATCATATTGCCTCTATATAAATTCATGGTACGCCCACATCTTGAATACTGTGTGCAGATGTGGTCGCCCCATCTCAAAAAAGATATATTAGAATTGGAAAAGGTTCAGAAAAGGGCAAAAAAAATTATTAGGGGTATGAAACAGCTGCTGTATGAGGAGAGATTAATAAGACTGGGACTTTTCAGCTTGGAAAAGAGACGACTAAGGGCGGATGTGATAGAGGTTTATAAAATTATGAGTAGTGTGGAGAAAGTAAATAAAGAAGTGTTATTTACTCCTTCTCATAACACAAGAACTAGGCGTCACCAAATGCAATTAATAGGCAGCAGGTTTAAAACAAACAAAAGGAAGTATTTTTTCAGTCAACCTGTGGAACTCCTTGCCAGAGGATGTTGTGAAGGCCAAGACTATAATGGGGTTCACAAAAGAACTAGGTAAATTCATGGAGGATAGGTCCATCAATGGCTGTTACCCTGGATGGGCAGGGATAATGTCCCTAGCCTCTGTTTGCTGGGAATGGGCAACAGGGGATGGATCACTTAATGATTACCTGGTCTGTTCATTCCCTCTGGGGCACTTGTCATTGTACACTGTTGGAAGACAAGATACTGGGCTAGATGGATCTTTGGTCTGACCCAGTATGGCCATTCTTATGTTCTTAAATAACACGTCTGAATAGGTTTATTTCAGACCTGACCTAATCCTTACATGATGTGATGCATTTAACTTCAGATGCAATAAATAAGTAAACTTAGCAAAAGCATTTTCAGTGTCACTTGCAGCAACCTTAGAGACAGAAAGCTCCCATTTATTTATGATCTCCTGATGTCTGGAGGAAGATTTCAGACTCATAGCTACAGGCCAGAAGGGATGATTAGATCATGTAGTCTGACCTCCTGTATAGCGCAAGCCAGAGCATTTCATCAGTTACTCCTGTACTGAACCCAACTACCTGTGTTTGACTAAAGCAGGTCTTCCGGAAAGGCATCCGCTCTTGATCTGAAGACATAGAGACGGACAATCCATTACTATGCTTGATAGTTTGTCCCTGTGGTTAGTCACCCTCACTGTTCACATTTTGTGTCTAATAATTTTTGATTTGACTATGCTGGCTTCAGCTTTCAGCCAGTGGTTCTTTTTATGCCTTTCTGCACTCGATTAAAGAGTAGAGTGTCCCTTCTTCTGCGCTGCTTGTTGAACAGGGGAAATGCAAAGTATTTGAGGAATAGCGTACCAGCTTCAGGTATTAATTTTTTCTTATTCTAGAGAGAATTGCTGACCAGTCAAATTATGTTCTTACCTAGGGCCTGGGTGTTGGAACTAGGGGTGCTGGAACTAGGCATGTGGGGGTTACATTTTAAAAAATCATGACAAGTTCTACTGGGCAAACCCCCCATGAGCTCTATTCAATTCAGAGTACAAGGTTTTTACAAAACTTAAGATTTGTTTCTCACTTATGCCACTTTTGCCCAGGTCCACATCCAGGCCCAGATTCAGCACAACACTGAGCCATCCAAAGCAGGGACGGATTTAAGTTTGTGTGTAAAGTTACGCGTGTGCTTCAGTGCAATGCTGAGCTGGGACCCCCCTAACATCAGCGGAGCTATTGCTGATGTCTAGCAGTGCAGCTGAGACGAGCCAGGCCCAGGGTTGCCCGGGGGGGGAGGGGGTGGCAAGTGGGGCAATTTGCCCCGGGCCCCACAGGGGCCCCCATGAGAATACAGGATTCTATAGTATTGCAACTTTTTTTTATGGAAGGGGCCCCCAAAATTGCTTTGCCCCAGGCCCCCTGAATCCTCTGGGCGGCCCTGGCCAGGCCTCAGTAAAGTGCTGTAATAGGGTAATTATTAATGAGGTTGATGGAGAGCAAAGGCAACTTAAATTCACAGCAAAATCATGGAGCAGGTCCTCAAGGAATTCATTCTGAAGCACTTGGAGGAGAGGAGGGTGATCAGGAACAGCCAAGATGGATTCACCAAGGGCAAGTCATGCCTGACCAACCTGATTGCCTTTATGATGAGATAACTGGCTCTGTGGATATGCGGAAAGCAGTGGACGTTGTATATCTTGACTTTAGCAAAGCTTTTGATATGGTCTCCCACAGTATTCTTGCCAGCAAGTTAAAGAAGTATGGATTAGATTAATGGACTATAAACTGGATAGATTGTCAGGCTCAACGGGTAGTGATCAATGGTTCGATGTTTAGTTGGCAGCTGGTATCAAGCGGAGTGCCCCAGGGTTCGGTCCTGGGGCCAGTTTTGTTCAACATCTTTATTAATGATCTGGATGATGGGATGGATGACACTAAGCTGGGGGAGAGGTAGATACGCTGGAGGGTAGGGATAGGGTCCAGAGTGACCTAGACAAATTAGAGGATTGGGCTAAAGAAATCTGATGAGGTTCAACAAGGACATGTGCAGAGTCCTGCACTTAAGACAGAGGAATCCCATGCATCGCTACAGGCTGGGGACCAACTGGCTAAGCAGCAGTTCTGCAGAAAAGGACCTGGGGATTACAGTGGATGAGAAGCTGGGTATGAGTCAGCAGTGTGCCCTTGTTGCCAAGAAGGCCAACAGCATATTGGGCTGCATTAGTAGAAGCATTGCCAGCAGATTGAGGGAAGTGTTATTCCCCTCTATTCAGCACTAGTGAGTTCACATCTGGAGTATTGCATCCAGTTTTGGTCCCCCCACTACAGAAGGGATGTGGACAAATTGGAAAGAGTCCAGCGGAGGGCAATGAAAATGATTAGGGAGCTGGAGCACATGACTTATGAGGAGAGGCTGAGGGAACTGGGATTGTTTAGTCTGCAGAAGAGAAGAATGAGGGGGGATTTGATAGCTGCTTTCAGCTACCTGAAGGGGGTTCCAAAGAGGATGGATCTAGACCAGAGGTCGGCAACCTTTCAGACGTGCTGTGCCAAGTTCACTGTAATTTAAGGTTTTGCGCGCCAGTCATACATTTTAACGTTTGTAGAAGGGCTCTCTATGTCTATACTATATAAATAAACTACTATTGTATTTACAGTAAATAAGGTTTTTAAAATATTTAAGAAACTTCATTTAAAATACAATTAAAATGCAGATCTTATCAATTTAGTGTGATCCTTGTCTGGGGTTCCAGCCACCAGCCCCTCACAGCCCGCTGCTGGTCTGGGGCTCCATTCACTCAGCCGCTGGCAGGCTGAGCGGGGCTGGCTGGGGGCTGAGTGGCTCAGTCCACTGCCAGTCTGGGGTGCCGGCAGCACTCAGCCTGCTGCCGGTCTGGGGTTCCAGCTGCCAGCCCCTTGCCAGTCGGGGTCCTGGCCACCAGCCCTGCTCAGCCTCCTGCCGCTCTGGGTGAATGGAACCTCAGGCTGGCAGCAGGCTGAGTGGTGCCGGCACCCCCGGCTGGCAGCAGACTGAGCGACTCAGCCCACTGTGGGTCTGAGGTCCCGGTCGCCAGCCCCACTCAGCCTGCCGCCAGCTGAGTGAATGGAACCCCAGGCTGGCAACGGGCTGAGCGGCTCAGCCCACCGGCATTCTGGGGTTCCAGCTGCCGGCTCCTGCCAGCCAGGGTCTCAGCCGCTGGCTTGCTTAGCCCGCTGCCAGCCTGGTGTTCCCTAGGGGTCCCCAGGCCAGCAGCGGGCGCTGAGTGGGGCCGGTGGCCAGGACCCCGGCTGGCAACGGGGCAGCAGCGGAACCCCAGAGTGGTGGTGGGCTGAGCCGCATGCTGCATGCCATCAAAAATCACCTCGCATCCCACCTTTGGCACGCATGCCCTATGTTGCCGACCCCGATCTAGACCAGATGACAGAACAAAGAGTAATGGTCTCAAGTTGCAGTGGGGGAGGTTTAGGTTTGATATTAGGAAAAACTATTTCACTAGGAGGGTGGTGAAGCCCTGGAATGGGTTCCCTAGGGAGGTGGTGGAATCTCCTTCCTTAGAGGTTTTTAAGGTCAGGCTTGACAAAGCCCTGGCTGGGATGATTTAGTTGGGGTTGATCCTGCTTTGAGCAGGGGGTGGGACTAGATGACCTCCTGAGGTCTCTTCCAACCCAAATATTCTGTGATTCTATGATGTAATTAAGAATGGGTGATTCGTTAACATACGAACTGGGGCCAGATCCCCATCTGATGTAAATTGGCACAGGTCCATTAAGTTGGTGGGGCCAGGATCCTGAGCTGGTGTAAATCCACATAGCTCCATTGATTTCAGTGGGGGCCAGCTACCCAGCTGGGGTTGATTGGCGTAGCTCCCCCGATGCCCATAGACCTGTGCTGGTTTACAGGGGCTGAGGATCTGGCCTGTGAGCTCAATTTTTGCTTAAACAACTTTTGGGTTGAAGAAGGTTCAGTGAACTTTCCTTTTTTTCTCAGCCCCCGCCCTGGTTTCTGGTGCCAGTTGAGGGGTCAAAATGATGCAACAAAGAGTTGTTTTGTTCTTAGCTGGGAAAATGAAACAAGCCAAACCTGGATATATAGCAAGAGAATGTGTCCGCGTAGAAGGGTAGGGCTGGAAGGGACCTGGAGAGGTCATTTAGTCCAGTCTCCTGCACTCAAGGCAGGACTAAGTATTATCTAGACCATCCCTGACAGGTGGTTGTTCAACATGCTCTTAAAAACCTCCAATGATGGAGATTCCACAACTTCCCTGGGCAATTTATTCCAGTGCTTCACCACTCTGACCGTTAGGAAGTTTTTCCTAATGTCCAACCTAAGCCACCCTTGCTGCACTTCAAGGTCTTGGGGTCTCCACTCCATCAAGATTCAGCTATGTCTGGATAAGATCCGAATAGGTAGTTGAACTTTTGGCTGTTTATCCAGTGTGACCTTTTTCAGGGTCAAACCATCACTGCGTGTAGACAAAGAAATTGTCAAAAAAGAGAACTGTGCCACTGAACTCTGAATGGATTCGCCTGCTCAGTTTACATTTCTAACAACATTCTCTAATGGTCTCTCTCTGCTCATGGAAATTCTGCTTCTCCTGACACTTTTGGAGGAAATAAATTGATGGTGGCTGCCAAAGGAGTAGATTATTTTCATGAACGTTCACATTATTATGATTGTTATAGTAGCACTGAGAGGCTGCCAGCTGCGTTTGGGGAGCCCCATTGTGCAAGGTGCTGTGCAAACGCAGAGTAGACAGCCTCTGCTTCAAAGAACTTATGGTCTAAACAGGCCCGACAGACACAGGCTGGGAGAGGAAACTGATGCACAGCAAGGAGACGAGACTAGAGTTGTGTGACTAACTGGTGTGTTGATTCATTCGCTGGCAGGTCCAAGAAAACCCCATCGGTTTAGGTTAAACCAAAAGCATATTTTCTTGGAATTTTTGGCAATTCAAAAAGCTCATAAACATTTCCCTTTGGAGTCAGCCACCTGGTTCCATTGGAGACAAAAGGAAACCTTTGTCATGGTGCACATCTGTAACAAAAGCAAAGGAAATGAAGGGCTGAGGCCAGATGCGAAAGAAGACGGCAGTGCTTCCCCCTAACACCCTGTGGTGAGAGCACTGAGGATGGGGAACCCCACACTCAGCAGCCAGGCCTGGAACCAGCCATCCCCCTTTCTAGGGCCATGCCCTGACCATCAGGTGACAGAGCACGCTGCAGGTCAGAGGGGATGAGGGCTCATGGCATCTCTGTTCCGCACTGTATCAAATGCTTGACTAGTCACTGGGCCAGAGCGAGTGACTCTAGGACACCCGCCTGGGGGGAAATACCTGGCGTTACATCCCTGATTTACATGGGATCGGAACCTGGGTTCCCCAGTCCCACGGACGTCTTAACCACTGGGCTCTTGGGGTGGGGAAGGAAGCGCCACTTTCTCTTCTTTGTGGGCGTGCAGCTAGCCTGAAAAATTAAAGTGTTTTGTTTCAACATTTCTGAAACCCTCCCCCCGACCCTCCCTTTTTTTTTGTTCCATTCACAGCAATTTGCTGAAAGCGGCACAAATTGGTGAAATGTTTGTTTGACTCAAATCTGAATTTTTGGCAGAAAAAAAACAAGTTTTAGCCAAAAACTTTCACCCGGTTCTAGAAGTGACTTGGCCAAGGTCACCCAGCCAGTGAGCAGCAGAACCAGGAACTGAACCCACCTTCCCCTCTCAGCTGCCCTAGCCAGCAAACCATGCTGCCTTTTACTTAATGTTAACGTGTGATGTGATACTTGCACAATCACTGAGGTCGGAGCCATGGGTTTTCTTAGCCTCCGTTAGTTCAATAAGGCAGAATTCTGCATCAAACTCTCCAATGTTCTTAATGTGTCTCCGACTGCCTGTGTTCTGCTGAGCTGAATTAGGTTAGATTACTCCTGGCCTCAGTTCTCTCATGCAAGGGGCGGGAGTTATAAATAGTACTAACGAGACTGCCTTTGTTGTCTTGGCTATACATATGATTAGTGAGCATCAAGCTAAATTAATTAAGATAGCCTTAATTTAATTTTAACCTTCCAAATGTTCTGAAATAGAGAAGACAATTTAATTACAACTCAGATGCGGCTGAGACAGGATATCTGAGTTTACCCTTATGGCCCATTCAGCTATCAAACAGGCGGTAGATTTACCTTTTTGGATAGCATCGCTGTAGGGCACTGAGACACAGAATGAAAGGAAGTGGCCGGCGGGAACCAGCACTGTATGCTGCACATGAACGTGAGATGGCAAAGTGTGTAATCAAATATTGAAACAGTGGGGAATAGCTGGAGCAGAACTACTGCTTGGGTAGTGCTACTTACCTTAGACTAGGGAGGCATGGCTGGGAAATTAGACACAGAATACAGTGCCCACAAGAACGGAGCCACCTAAGTACAATTCCTGTGAGCTTATCGTGAATCCAGCGACATTTGGTGGTGTTTGTCTTAAAGCCCTGGCTTCTGCAGGCATATGATTACGTGAGAATTTCAGCTCAAGGTTGCTGAAAAAAACTTCAAAATGTGACCTGAGTGCCATCCAATGGCTCAAAACCAATAAAAAGACCCACTGATTATAATGATTTTAAAAGCTCATAGTTTACAAACCAATCTCATGATTGGGAGTGGGGCTGCTGCCTCTTGGTTTTTGCCTCTTGGGGTTGGCCATACTGCAGTGCCCTAGAGGCAGCTGCCCATCTGGTATGTGAGATGTAGCTGCAGCCTCGTTCCAGGTGTCTAATTCAGAACAAATCAACAACTGCGAGTGTGGATATTTCCACTGAACCTTCCTAGACTTATTAAAATGATGTACTCTAATTCCTCACAAACTAAACTGAAATAATCAAACACGCCATTTATTATAGAATGGAAGAATTCTCAGCGCGTGTCGGGCTTTGCACACACAGACTTTCATTGCACATGGATTCTCTGTAGCTAAGAAATCCAATGTAGATTAGTCAGTTCCTACTGGAAATAAAGAGCCATCAGCCAAGTTTGGGGTCTTGGCAAACGGGCAGGAAAGTGGTGCTTGATGGAATTGTTATGTATTTGGGAGTCTGTGCCAATGCAGGCTAATCAGCTAATAACCCCAGGATGAACATGAAGAGAACTCATTAATAGATGGTTATTGATTGGAGTTGTGTTTTCAAAACGCAGTCAAGAGGGGTTTCTTCCCGAACAGAACTCGATCCAAGGCTGCCAATTTACCGCCTGGCAGTTTAGGATAATTTCACAGATGATCACAGACCTCATCAGCCTTTGAGCCCATAGGCTGGTTTGTTCCTGCCCACTTTGAGAGCCACCTAGGCTGGTCCTGAGTCACAGCTGCCCAGGTTCTGTCTGCACTGCAGCACCTCGGCTTGTGTAGCTACAGCCTACACCGACAGGAGCCTTTGAGACCCCCCCCGGGCATCCTCCCTTGCGTGCACATACCCCAGGGCAGCCTCCCTGGTCTGCACAAAGGGAGACCAGCCCCTCACCCCTGCTTTCTTTGGGACGGCTCCTGCCATTGCTGAAGCTGGCCTGGAGCAATCCTGGGACTCGGAGAGCACTGTGGCTGGCCCCAGGCTGGCTGCAGATGGGGGAGGTTCTTTGTGCATCCCCCATGGGCAGCCTCAGTCTGGGCGTGATCCTTGGCCTGCCACTGCCTAATGATGAGGGGTGGCCCTAGCCCGGCATGTGTGGGGCTGGCGGAGGGGGCAGCTGAAGGAATGCTAGTGAGCTGTTTCTGGGGCAAGGCAGCAGGGTGCAATGGTTAGAGCACTGCCCTGGGACTCTGTTCTATTCCCTGCCCCTCCCTGTTCATCCGGTTCCCCTCCCACCTGCTGCTTGTCTCGGCTACAGATTGTCAGCGGATCGGGGCAGTGTGCGTGTGCAGCACCAGCCCGGAGCTAGGACTACCCTAGACAAATAACAACCATCAGAGTAATAGGGGCAGCAACAACTTAAAAAAAAATCACGCTTGTGTGTAACCATTAATTGCTAGCGTTGCTGCACCGCACAGCTAGGCCAGGCGGAGAGGAGAGGAGTAATCACTTCCCCCTCTTTCCAGAGCCAGATATCAGTCCCTAAGTAGCATTGCAGCGGCTTGGATCACTGTGGCGTGTACCACGTTTCAATAGGTTAGCAAGGAGCATGGTGGCTTCTGCTGTACTGACCCCTTCTCATTGGTCATGAATCCTAGGACTTGCTTGAAAGTTTGCACAAACCCTTTAGCCAGGCCCTCTTGTGCTGGGTGCTGTGCTGCTGAGGTGATAGGTCTAATACCATTTTCTTCATGAAGTGCTGAAACTCTTCTGAACTAAACCGAGACCCGTTATCACTCTGCTTTTTCTGGCAGGCCAGTGCCTGCAAAAAACGTAGATGTTTCTCTGCTTTCTGCGCAACTGTGGTGATTTTCGTGCAGAAAACTTCCAGCCATTGGGAATGGGCCTCCACCACTCCTAGATGCACCGGTCCCAAAAACGGTCCTGCAAGGTCAATATGCAGCCATTGCCAGGGAGCTGATGGTCAGTCCCCGGGGTAAAATGGCGCTGGGGTAGGCCTGCACTGCACCCATTGGTATCCCAAACATTCCTTAGCCACCAGACAAAACTTCCTGTAACTCCTTATACCTTCCCGGAGCCACCTTAACCAGCTCTCTGCCTCGCTATGCAATTGACACCAGTTTAGAGGTGTGTAACTTGCACTACCATTTGAGCCACCACTGAATTTGGTGTCAAGGCAGGAATAGAGAATGCCTGCTTACCAAATCCAGTGCAAAATGCTGCTAATAGATTGAATACCTTTCTCTCCATCTTTAAACAAGATCTACATGAATTTTGGAGACTTGAATGTGGCCTAGACGCATTAAATCAACCCCCACTGGATCGATCACCGCCCACCGATCCGGCAGGTAGTGTAGACATACCCAAAGACTCCAAGATCTCTTTCTTGAGTGGTAATAGCTAATTTAGACCCCATCATTTTGTCTGTATAGTTGGGATTATGTTTTGCAATGTTCATTACTTTGCAATTATCAACATTGAATTTCATCTGCCATTTTGTTGCTCAGTCAATCAGTTTTATGAGATCCCTTTGTAGCTCTTCGCAGTTTGTTTGGCACTTAACAGTGGTTTTGTATCATCTGCAAATTTTGCCACCTCACTGTTTACCCCTTTTTCCAGATCATTTATAAATATATTGAATAGGACTGGTCCCCATACAGACCCCAGGAGGACACCACTATTTTCCTCTCTCCATTGTGAGAAGTGACCATTTATTCCTACCCTTTGTTTCCTATCTTTTAACCAATTACCAATCCATGGGAGAACCTTCCCTCTTATCCCATGGCAGCTTACTTTGCTTAAGAGCCTTTGATGAGGGAGCCTTTTCAAAGGCTTTCTGAAAATCTAAATGCGCTATATCCACTGGATCCCCTTGGTCCACGTGCTTGTTGACCCCCTCAAAGAATTCTAGTAGATTAGTGAGGCATGATTTCCCTTTACAAAAACCATGTTGACTCTTCTCCAACAAATTATGTTCATCTGACAATTTTGTTCTTTACTATAGTTTCAACCAGTTTGCCCAGTATTGAAGTCAGGTTTACCAGCCAGTAATTGCTGGGATCACTGCTGCTATTATGGTGTCTTTATGATGTTTCCATGCAGCTTACAGGGATTTCACAGTTTATGCTGTACCTTTTAATTTCTGTTTAACTTCCTCATTTTTGTGTAATTCCCCTTTCTGAAATTAAATGCTACCATGGTGCGCTGCTTTGGTGTTTTCCTCACCACAAGGATGTTAAATTTAATTATATTATGGTCACTATTACCAAGTGGTCCAGCTATATTCACCTCTTGGACCTGATCCTGTGCTCCACTTAGGACTAAATCAAGAATTGTCTCTCCTCTTGTGGGTTCCAGGGCTAGCTGCTCCAAGGAGCAGTCATTAAATTATCATTGATGGAAATGTTTTTGTTGGTTTGTGTGTGCGATGAAATCAATGTTTAGTGATATTTATCGATAAAGATCTATGCCTTCCAAACCTGCTTAGTTGTATGCCTTGCAGTTCCCTGCTGAGAGTTACTCTGTGTTAAGGAACTTCTGCAACATCTCACCTGCTCTCTTAGAAAGGCACGAGCTACAGAAGAAGCAGCATCTCTGGACTGTATTCTAGGGGTATGTCTACACTACGGGATTATTCCGATTTTACAGAAACCGGTTTTTTAAAACAGATTATATAAAGTCGAATGCACGCGGCCACACTAAGCACAGTAATTCGGCGGTGTGCGTCCATGTACTGAGGCTAGCGTCGATTTCTGGAGCGTTGCACTGTGGGTAGCTATCCCATAGTTCCCGCAGTCTCCCCCGCCCATTGGAATTCTGGGTTGAGGTACCAGTGCCTGATGGGGCAAAAAACATTGTTGCTGGTGCTTCTGGGTACAGCCTCACCCCTCCCTCTGTGAAAGCAGCGGCAGACAACCGTTTTGCGCCTTTTTTCCTGGGTGAACTATGCAGACGCCATAGCACGGCAAGCATGGACCCTGCTCAGCTCAAGACAGCAATCATGGGCGTTTTTAAAGACCTCGCGCATTCTCGTGCAGTCTATGCTGAACCGGGACCTGCAAAGCCAGGCGAGGAGGAGGCGGCTACGGCAGCGCGGCAACGAGAGTGATGAGGACATGAACACAGAGTTCTCTCAAACCGTGGGCCCCAGCGCGTTGGAGATCATGCTGGTAATGGGGCAGGTTCTAGCCATGGAACGCCGATTTTGGGCCTGGGAAACAAGCACAGACTGGTGGGACCGCATAGTTTTGCAGGTGTGGGACGATTCGCAGTGGCTGAGAAACTTTCGCATGCGTAAGGGCACTTTCATGGAACTTTGTGACTTGCTTTCCCCTACCCTGAAACGCCAGAATACCAAGATGAGAGCAGCCCTCACAGTGGAGAAGCGAGTGGCAATAGCCCTCTGGAAGCTTGCAACACCAGACAGCTACCGGTCAGTCGGGAATCAATTTGGAGTGGGCAAATCTACTGTGGGGGCTGCTGTGATGCAAGTAGCCAAAGCAATCACTAAGCTGCTGCTACGAAAGGTTGTGACTCTGGGAAACATGCAGGCCATAGTGGATGGCTTTGCTGCACTGGGATTCCCTAACTGTGGGGGGGCGATATGGAACCCATATCCCTATCTTGGCACCGGAGCACCAGGGCACCCAGTACGTAAACCACAAGGGGTACTTTTCAATGGTGCTGCAAGCACTGGTGGATCACAAGGGATGTTTCACCAACATCCACCTGGGATGGCCAGGGAGGGTTCATGACGCTCGCGTCTTCAGGAACACTACTCTGTTTAAACGGCTTCAGCAAGGGAATTACTTCCCAGACCAGAAGATAACAGTTGGGGATGTTGAAATGCCTGTCGTTATCCTGGGGGACCCAGCCTATCCCTTGATGCCATGGCTCATGAAGCCATACACAGGCAGCCTGGACAGTGGTCAGGAGCGGTTCAACTACAGGCTGAGCAAGTGCAGAATGGTGGTAGAATGTGCATTTGGCCGTTTAAAGGCGCGCTGGCGCACATTACTGACTCGCTCAGACCTCAGCCAAACCAATGTCCTCTTTGTTATTGCTGCTTGCTGTATTCTCCACAATCTCTGTGAGAGTAAGGGGGAGACCTTTATGGCGGGGTGGGAGGCTGAGGCAAATCACCTGGCCGCTGATTATGCGCAGCCAGACACCAGGGAGATTAGAAGAGCTCACCAGGAAGCGGTGCGCATTAGAGAAGCTTTGAAAACGAGTTTCATCACGGCCCAAGGTACGGTGTGACTGCTGTGTTTGTTTCCCCTTGATGACCGCCCCCGCCCCCGATTGACTCATTCCTTGTAAGCAACCCACCCTCCCCCTTCGATTACAGCTTGCTTAAGGAAATAAAGTCACTATCGTTTAAAAATCATGTATTCTTTATTAATGAATTATAAAAAGAGGGAGAGAACTGACAAGGTAGCCCGGGTGGGGTCTGGGAGGAGGATAGGAGGAAAGGAAAAGGCCACTAAAAAAATTTCACATTAATGACAGCCTTTTGGTTGGGCTGTCCACGGGGGTGGAGTGGGCGGGTTCACGGAGCTTCCCCCCACGCGTTCTTAGTCGTCTGGTGGGTGAGGAGGCTAAGGAACATGGTGAGGGGGGAGGGTGGTTATACAGGGGCTGCAGCGGCCCTCTGTGATCCTGCTGCCATTCCTGAAGCTCCACCAGACGCCGGAGCATGTCAGTTTGATCACGCAGCAGCCCCAGAGTTGCATCCCGCCACCTCTCATCTCGAGCGTCCCTCCTGTCCTCTCGAGCGTCCCTCCTGTCCTCTCGAGCGTCCCTCCTGTCCTCACGGTCACTGGCATCTTTCCTGTACTTTGCTACCACGTCCTTCCACTCATTCAGATGCACTCTTTCATTGCAGGTCACTTCCATGATTTCGGAAAACATTTCTTCTCACGTCTTTTTTTTCCGCCGCCTTATCTGAGCTAGCCTTCGGGACGGAGTAGGGATGCTTGAAAAATTTGCAGCTGCATGAGGGAGGGAAAAAAGGGAGAGAAGTATTTAAAAAGATACATTTTACAGAACAATGGTTATACTCTTTCACAGTGAACAGCACTATTCACCTTACATAGGACATGTGATTTCACTACAAGGTTGCATTTTGCATCTTAATAGTGAGTGCTTGCGGCTCTGGGGTTACAGATCTCACAGACGCAGGTCCAGGCATCAGAATTCAGCTTGCATGCGGCCATGGTAAGCCACTGTCTTTCAGCTTCTGCAGCCTTCATATATACAGCGCCCTCCTTTCCCAAATAGCAAGCAAAGCCCATTGAGTGCTGCTTCTTTCCTGTTAATGTGCAGCAGCAGAAACCACCCCATGGCTGGTATCATGAAAGCTCACTGCTAATCACCCTCCTTCTCCTCCCCCCCCCACCCCACCGCGTGGCTAGTAGCTGGGAAGATCCCTGCTAGCCAAACGCAAAAAAGCTCAGCGCTATTTCACTCCTCCCCTCCCCCCGCTTGGCTACCTGCAGGGAAGGATTTCTTTTAAGCCACAGGCAAACAGCCCAGTAGGAAAATAGGCATCTCTGTCCCCTTAATTAAATTCCTGAATTTCAACCAGGTTACCATGAACGATATCACTCTCCTGAGTATAACCCAGTGAGATAAAGAACGGATGTTGCTTGAATGCCAGCAAACACCGGGACCATACGCAGCTAGGCTTTGTCATGCAATGATACCAGATTACTTGCTACATGCATGGCGTGGTCAAGTGTCCTACCATGGAGGACGGAATAAAGCAACCCTGCCCAGAAACCTTCTGCAAAGGCTTTTGGAGTACCTCCAGGAGAGCTTCATGGAGATGTCCCTGGAGGATTTCTGCTCCATCCCCAGACATGTTAACAGACTTTTCCAGTAACTGTACTGGCCGCGAATGCATCCCAAGTCCTCAGGGCAAATTAATAATTAAAAAACGCTTGCTTTTAAACCATGTTTTATATTTACAAAGGTACACTCACCAGAGGTCCTTTCCATGGCTTCATTGTCTGGGATAGTGGCTTGGGAGGGCTGGGAGGGTAATTCCGTCAGGGTGAGAAAAAAGCTCCTGGCTGTTGGGGAGAACGGAGTGCTGTGTGCTCTCTGCAAGCTCGTCCTCCTCTTCCTCCTCCTCATCTTCCCCGTCCGCAGAATCCTCAGCCATGGCTGCGATTACCAGCCCCACCTCGGAATCCACGGACAGGGGTGGGGTACTGGTGGCGGACCCCCCTAGAATTGCATGCAGCTCAGCATAGAAGCGGCATGTTTTCGGCCCTGCCCCAGACCTTCCGTTTGCTTCTTTGGTTTTCTGATAGGCTTGTCTGAGCTCCTTAACTTTCACACGGCGCTGTACTGAGTCCCTGGTGTGGCCTCTCTGCATCATGGCCTTGGAAATTTTTTCAAATGTTTTTTCATTTCGTCTTTTGGAACGGAGTTCTTTTAGCACGCAATCCTCTTCCCATACAGCGATCAGATCCAGTACCCCCCGTGCAGTCCATGCTGGAGCTCTTTTTTCAATTCTCCGGAGACTGCATTGTTACCTGTGCTGGTGAGCTCTCCATGCTGGCCAAACAGGAAATGAAATTCAAAAGTTCGCAGGGCTTTTCCTGTCTACCTGGCCAGTGCATCCAAGTTCAGATGACTTTCCAGAGCGGTCACAATGGTGCACTGTGGGATACCTCCTGGAGGCCAATACCGTTGAATTGCGGCCACACTAACCCTAATCCGACATGGCAATACCGATTTCAGCGCTACTCCCCTCGCCGGGGAGGAGTACAGAAATCGGTTTTAAGAGCCCTTTATATCAATATAAAGGGCTTCGTTGTGTGGACGGGTGCAGGGTTAATTCGGTTTAACGCTGCTAAATTCGGTATAAACGCATAGTGTAGACCAGGCCTAGGTGTTGAATCATTCAGAAAGCCGATCTGGCACAGGGCCCCGTAAAATTCCAGTCCAAAGGCACAGCAGTGCGAGGGCACAGGATTGTCGAGAAGAGACCCAAACGCTTTGAGATGCACATTTTGGCACTTCTGTAAGTAACTAAACCTTACTCTGTATTCACGCTCCCCACCACTCAGTCTAAGGGGAGGAGGAGACCTTGCTCACTATGTTATAGAACAAAGGTTTATAGCCAGAAAGTCAGCGCTGGCACAGCCTGAAATACAGTGTCCCAAGAGCAGCACTGAACTACCGCAGGATTTGCTTTGCTTTAGCTCGTTTGATATAGTATAGTTTGCAGTAAATAGGAACCCATTCTGCTGCCTAAATTCACATGCCCTTGACTAGAAACCAGCTGAGAGCTGCTGGAGCCCGAGCTTCTGATGAGGCCAGCGCTATCAAAACACGATTTATTTTAATTTACACACTAGTTGACTTGATCTCACACTCCTGGGAACACTGGCGCTCCCTTGCCAGGGAACGACTGCGTTCACTCTACCTTCTAAACACAGCCCTCACTCCCACCATCCTACCCAGGCTGGGCGGTTCCTCAGGGCACAGGGTTATTCTTCAAACAGAAACTCGGGCAAAGCATCAAAACCAAGCTGACCCCCAGTCCCCGTGGCTTCTCCCCTGACACGTCCCCATGCTCCAGAGCCTACTACAGAAACCCACCTGCAGCTCCCTCCCCCCTGCAGTCTCTCAGCCCTTCATAGGGACGGCCAGACCCCTTCCCAGCTGGGTCTGATGCTCAGACCTGTCTGGCTGGTCCCAGACCCCCCGACCCGTTCCAGGGGCAGGTCACCCGGTGACACCCCATCTCCCATTCGTTCCAGGGGCCGGGGGCGTAAACAAAAGTAAATTCCAACTTGTTCCCTCTGTGGAAACTTGTAAAGTGATTTGAGATTTTTTTGTTTCTGTAACACATCTGATTTTTTTAACGTTCAAAATGTGTTGGTTTCAAAAAGAAATAAAGGCCACACTGGGTCAGACCAATGGCCCATCCAGCCCAGTGTCCTGTCTTCCGACAGTGGCCAGTGCCAGGTGCCCCAGAGAGAATGAACAGAACAGGGCAATTCCTGAGGGATCCATCCCCTGTTGTCCACTCCCAGCTGCTGGCAGGCAGAGGCTAGGGATGCCCAGAGCATGGGGTTGCAGCCCTGCCCATCCTGGCTAGTAGTTTATCTAATTCTATTTTGACCCATGTTGTAGTCTTGGCCTTCACAACATACCCTGACAGCAGCACCACCCAAATGTCAGGGGGGCCGTGTCTGCATGGGGGGGCCCATTGACTGTTCTGCCCTGGGGCCCGGAATTGCTGTCAGGGGCCTGCTCAGCTCTGTGGGAGTCTCTCGCCCCCTGAAAAGCGTCTGTTATCGCAGGCGGGCTCACACTCAGCCACGGCAAAGTCCTGAGCAGTCATAGCCCTGGCTTCTGCCACCTGCTGGTAAAACTCTCTCTAACACCTCATCCCCAGCAATGGCAGGGCTTGCAAAAGTGAGTGCCCAGCCTGCCGGTTGTGTCCCCCGAACACCCCCAGCCATTCCCCAGAGTTTGTAACGTGACACAGCAACCACACAGACACAACTGCACCTGCACATATGCTGCAAAGTTACTCTCCTCTCACCCTGCTGACTGTGCAATGCTATTCTGTCCAAGAGCAGGGGAGTACCTTGGTTCTCTAATTAACCACCTCTGCTACCTAACGTTTCACCGCGTGCACTTCAGCAAACCCAAACACACACAGTACAAGTGGAACGGGACCTAAGAGCCCTTATGGTGTTTTGTGTTGTACATGCAAAGCGCTTTACATTTTGATTATCCCCATATTAATTACAGAACACTGCAGGCTGCTTTAATTGTTCAGTGCCGTGCTGCCCAATTAACTTATGTATTTCTGTAGCACAGGCTGGTAACTGTTACATTTTTTGTCGTACTAATATTGATTACAAAATAAATACCCCTTGCACTTATATAGCGCTTTTCACATGTCGATCTCTACTGACCTCACGTTACCAAGGAGACCAGTATTATTATCTGCATTTTACAGCTGGGGAAACTGAGGCACAGAGCAGGGAAGTGACTTGCAATCACCTAGCAGGCCAGTGGCAGAGGTGGGAAGGGAACGCAGCCCTGAGGGTAAGCAAATGTATTTGTTGTAATGTATCACAATAATGTATCACACGCTGGGCAATTACATGAGAGGCCTCCATGCTTGTAAAATGAAACTGACTCGTTATTAAGAGAATTATTTACTGAAGTGCTGCACCTGCAGCCAGTGCTTCACCCCTGTGCACACGGATTAATTTACTGGTGCTGCTGCCTCCAAATTCTTCCCTTCTGCAACTTGTGCCCCTCTCTCCAAGTTCCATGCAGATTGCGACCGTATTCACCATTGTATTTATCAAAGGAAACCGTGCTTGTGCGCATTGAATTATGTCATGGAGAGGTCCTAGATTATGCCAAAGATTCCAAAAATTAGATCTAGGGACCGCTGATTCATAAGTCCCCCGCTGCACAGCACTTAGCAGCTGTAATCTCTGTGGTATACGTTGGTCTTCATGGTCCCAGTGAGACTCTAAACATCATGGACTTTGACATGCAGTCAGCCCCCACCATGGCTCCTACTCTGCACCAGTCCATAAAGCCATCCACTCCCTCTGCCTGCAGATTCACCGGGCAAAAGCTGCTGTGCTGACAGTTACAAACGCTGTCTGCACACGTGTGACTAGCTCATAGCTACAATGCTGGGAGATGGTGCTCAGGCGTGTCGCACCATTCCTGAATGGTGTAGGACCAGGAGTGAAAGCAACTTAAAGGACCTCCTGGTACGCCAGAGTCCAGGGTGGGGGGCAGGGCCTCAACCAGAAGGGGCGCAGCCTTGACATCCCCAGACCCTTTCAGGTGAGATTTGAAGGGCCTGGGGCTCCAGCTGCGGTAGTGGCAGCCGAGAGCCCCTGGCCCTTTAAATCACCATCAGAGCCCTGCTGCCGGAGCCCCAGGGGTAGCAGCAGTGGCCGGGAGCCCCGGGGCTCTGGCCTGGGGCTCCAGCCGCTGCAAGGAGCCAGCCTGGGGAAGCTGCCCTCTGCCCATATGGTCGGTGATGTACTGGCTCTTGCTGGTAGACCGGACTTTCACCTCTGAGTAGGACCCATCTAATTCCTTCAGGCTGTGCAGTGCAAATGGCTGCTTTGTGACGCTCATTACATCAGCTCTTAACAGTGGCTCCTAAGCCCTTCTTCCGAGCAGGCATGTGGCTTGGGGAAAGGGAGCGTGTCCAGAACAGGTCAGAACACTGATGATCCTCAGCTGCTGGAGGGAGCCCTTGGGACAATGGGCATACAGCAGCCATGAGCTGGCGGCAGGACTGGTGGTCAGAAAGATGGTTTAACCCATCTTTGCACCACCCTCACCCAAGCTGCTCTAGGTGTAGAAGGCCAGACCCTGGGATCTAGTCCCGAGTGCTTTGTTGGGAAATCTAGGGCTTGCGCTGCTGCAAGCGAGGCTGGTCATATTATTCCCTGGGGATGATATTTGTTGCAAATGCTGCTCTTTGTTCTGTTTGTGATCCTGATTTCTAGGGAGGTATTCGTTAGCTGTGAATATTCACCAAATGGTTTACATGAGCCCATTATGGCTCTGGATTCTCGGTTTGCAGGGTGTGATATTTTACCTACCCCGTGATAAGAGTGAATGATTTCACTGCCCCTTGGAGAAGTGAACCTTTTTAACCAAGAGAGTGACACAGAGAAAATACTGCCTAGTTAATAACATCTAGCAAATAAACAACATGTTTCAGCTGAGTAATCATCTGTGCTAACATTCCTGCAACTTTCAGGGGTCATAAAACATTCCCCCCGTGCTCTGGCGGTTATGTAAATACTGGTGAACGGTGAGCAATCCCCTACATGAAAATCAGCAGAGCAATGAATTCCATTTCATTATGGAATATTCACTAATCTCATCTGTAGCATTTACCCAGCTCTGACTCAGCCTGTGTAAGGGAGTTAAATAAACTCTGTGGTCTCAGAAACTGATCTTGGGAGTTCCACTAACTGTGCATGTTGATCATGCAGCAGTTTCCTTCCATGCATTTTTCCAGAATTCAGAGCAATTATTTCCAAGAATGTTTTTTGCCACTTCTCAGTTATCTGTGGGGAGCCCCGGGCCCTTTAAATCTCAGCACCTGGCACAACGAAGCTCTGATCTTGACTGGGACTGCAAGGCTCTATAATAGAATCATGGAATAGACCTCTACCTCGATATAACGCAACTCAATATAACACGAATTCAGATATAACGCGGTGAAGCAGTGCTCCAGGGGGGTGGGGCTGCGCACTCCAGCGGATCAAAGCAAGTTCAATATAACATGGTTTCACCTATAACACAGTAAGATTTTTTTTGGCTCCCAAGGACAGCGTTATATCGAGGTAGAGGTGTGTTAGGGTTGGAAGAGACCTCAGGCGGTCATCTTGGGGGAGGGATAGCTCAGTGGTTTGAGCATTGGCCTGCTAAACCCAGGGTTGTGAGTTCAGTCCTTGAGGGGGCCACTTAGGGATCTGGGGCAAAAATTGGTCCTGCTAGGGAAGGCAGGGGGCTGGACTCCATGACCTTTCAAGGTCCCTTCCAGCTCTAGGAGATTGGTATATCTCCAATTATTATTAGTCTAATCCCTTGCTCAAAGCAGGACCAATCCCCAACTAAATCACACTATGGTAATATAAATATTAAATAATACACAGTTCTTGAGGAAAATTAACCCTAGATCTTGGGATAAATGTTAGCTATTGAAAGATCAGCTGTTCCTCTTCAGACAGCTACCTAATTAACCTAATGCCTGAACTGTTTTCCATTTCCAATGTGATTGAAAGCATTCTGCAAATGGAGAAGGTTATGGGTGTGGAAATATGGGGCAGTCAATGCTAATTCTGTAATTAACATAGAAAAATAATGAAGGAGAAGGACACATTAATGCAGTGGGATTTACATATAGGAACTATTCAAGCTTAGACCCTTTCTCCTTTAGTTCATGGCAGTGGCTTATCTGGTCTTCTACAGTTTGTACAATGGTATGCAATAGTTAAGGATTGCAAATGAGGTTAGGAGCCCAAAAGCCCAGAAATGCAAATTACCTCCTGTGTCTTACAGACGATAGCCTGTTAATAGACCCAGAATGATATTAGCCTTTTCCCAGCTGCCTCACAATTTGTGATCCACCGGAGCCCCTAGATCTGGGGGGTCCCACAAGGGCAGAGCTAGGAGTGGTGTTGGCGATGCGCCATTTTCCTTACATGATGGGTTCTTCCTTGCAGACAACCTGTAAGTTAAGGAAATGAAAGACAACACAGGCCCCTACCTGCCTGCCTCTGGCCAATTCCACTGGGTAACGCCCTTCGCCAGCCACAGGGAGCCTGCGAGCCCCCTCCCCCCGCGCCACACACACACAGAGCTGGAATGGGGGACTCAGCTCCTCTCGCTCAGCCACTTCAGTCCCTGGCCTCTCCAGCCCCAAACCGCACGGCTCACATCAGAGGTGCCTGGCTAGCGAGCAGGCCCTGCGACACATC
The DNA here is from genome assembly GCF_020497125.1 of Mauremys mutica. Taxonomy (NCBI): domain Eukaryota; kingdom Metazoa; phylum Chordata; order Testudines; family Geoemydidae; genus Mauremys; species Mauremys mutica. The sequence goes on along the minus strand of NC_059074.1, from coordinate 210,819,803 downwards.
ACTGCACGCCTAGCGCAGGCAGCCGGCCGCCACGCCTGGATTCCAAAGCACAGCCGCAGTGCAGAGCCCTACCAAGCTCGGCAGCAAAGCACAGAGAGGGCTCGTCCTTTGCCCCCCAAAGGTAACCAATAGCAGCAAGCCGGCAGTGCCCCGGAGATGCTAGCCAGCTGGCTGACTCCATTGTGTCAGATTGTCCCTGTTTGGCAGGCTGGCCAGAGCACTGGCGGGGAGACGTCTCTAGTGGTACTGCTGGCAAACGCGGAATAAATGGCCGGGGTGCACTAGCATTTAACAGTGAGAGCGAGGGCTGTTGGCTGATCATTCAGGTACCCTAGGAGAGGGCAGCCCAGGAAGGTTGTGGGAGCATGTTCTTTGTCTTCTCACAGCAGAGCCACATAGATTAAGGGGCGGCTCTTCGCCTATGGGGAACCGACGGGGCTCCTTTGGCGTCAATGGGCAACATATTTGTAATGAACCAAGCCAAGAAAGACAGAATTGTTCTGTTCAGACTATGCTACTGCCAGTAGGGCTGAGGGCCATCTAGCAGGGCATTGTGGGGATGTCTACCCTGCGATAAAAGACCTGTGGCCTGGGTGTGGCTGGCCCTGGTCAGCTGACTGGATTCATGCTGCAGGGCTATAAAACTGCAGTGTCGACATTCGGGCTCTGAGACTCCCACAAGGGGGGTGGGTCTTGGAGCCCAGTTGCCTGCCCAAGCCCAGCTGTCTACACTGCTATATCTATCCCAGGAGCCTGGGTCCGCTGAGACTCCGGGCCACAGATGTTTTATCGCCGTGTAGATGTGACATCAAAGCATCTCAGAGAGACACTTCTCGTGTCTTGCTTACAACACTCCTGCTAAAACATCCCAGAATGATGTTCGGTTTTTTGCAACAGCGTTACACTGTTGAATCATATTTAGCTTGTGGTCCGCTATGACCCCCAGATCCCTTTCCTCAGTACTCCTTCCTACGCAGTCATTTCCCATTTTCTGTGTGCGCAACTGATTGTTCCTTCATAAGTGGAGTACTTGGCATTTTATCATTTTTCTGTGCAAGCTCGTTTGGGAGCGCAGTGGTTGTCTTGTTTCACCCGCATAGCTGTTATTGGGGCACTTTGCACTGGAGGAGATACACCACCTGTTGGGATTTCTGTACTGCGTAAGTGACAATACAAACTCGGTTTGTTCAGTTGTCTAGCAACCTGTGCTTCAACCTTGAGTGGCGCTCACTGCCTGTGATTGTAGGAATGACCTTAGTAAAAGGATGTTTCCAATGCAACGCAAAGTAAAATTGCAATAGAAAACAGGTTCCATGGAGAATTAATTTGTTCATTAGTTCTATTATATATGTCCCTTAATCAACATTTCACAGCACAGCAGAGTCCTTTGGAATGAATGAGTCTGTTAAAGGAACACATCCCATTAGACTATAATAAGAACCATAACTTACCTTTATAGAGCACCCTTAAGTGATCCCCCAGTGCCCTACAAACTCCACATCAGACTGACTTAGCCCATGGCTGCAATACAGATGCTCCTGGGGTGAAACACAGCAGCTGTTTAAGGGGCGTATCACCCTGACACAAACGATAGGTTCTTCGTTTGCTGCCCTAAACAAATTGAAATGACGCTGTAGGGGACATGATGAGATGTGGAGTATTATTACTGCTTGGCCTGAATACTGGGGTTAACACACCAGTGTTGGCAAAGGGCCATATGAAATCAGCAACGGGATGTACTTGGGTCTCAGCTTTACATTTCATCCAGAAGAGCTCTCGGCTGCACAGTGCTCTTAACACCATGCTGTACGTGTTTCACTCCAGAGTCAGAGGGGCTTCTATTGACTCCAATACACCGCCCCGTCTGTAGTTAAGGTGGCTACTAGAACCAGCAGAGACACTACAGCTATGCTTTCCTTTCACCAGGAATGGGGCATCCACCAGGGCACCAGGAGTGGGGCTGGCATAGCGATAACCAGGGTTTGCCCTACACCCAGGGAGCTGATCTCACTGAGCGCTTGCTCCCTTTGCATGTGTGGGTTTGCTTTGCAAAAAGGGGCCATGTGGAATGAAGAGTTGGGACCAGAGTTCTGATCTGGCTGTTTCACACTCCGCACAGGCCGGGCAGTGGAGAGTGTGGCTCAACATTTGCAAACAATGGGTGTTTCTGCTGATGCATTTTTCAGCTTTATACATCTAGCCTGTGAGCACTGGCACAGCACAGCAGAGCTCACCATAAACAGAGCAGTTCTACTCTATTTGTTAAAAGATAGTGAAACTGAGTGAGAAATAAGTAGGCTTCAGTGAGAAGCTCCAGTCGTTTTGATAAACTGGCTCTACTTATAAATGACTTGAGAGGTTGACTCTGGGTTCACTGACCATCTCTGTTCTAATCATTACTTATTTGTATTGCTGATTCTGGAAGGCTATTGTATTTACCTCCAGGATACCCTTGCATTGTGAATGAGTTGGCTGTCTGTTAATGAAGGTGGGACTAATTGACTCAGGAACGATATTTTTCACTCTGTAGCTGCACAGTCTGGCACTTGCATTTACAGCGGTTGCAGTATCTGCATTAGGAGAGTGAGTGGCTGTCTGTCTCCTTCTAGTGGCTGGGCTGTGTAAGAGGTTTGAGAAGTGTGCCACTGCTTCAACATAAGGAATTTGGAAGCAGAAGTCCCATTAACTTCCATCTCTGAGGTGCTTTTGAAAATCTCCTCCTTAATTTTAACTAGAGTTGTGTGTCTCAATTTCCTAGCTGGCTTCAAAAACCTCAGTCCTTCCCCTCAAGATGTCTGGAAGCCCATAGTTCTAATGCTACAGCTCTAGGGGTCCAATCCCAAGTAGGGCAGGTGATATATTGTCATTTTTTTGTTATTTATTCTGATGATGAAAAATGTCAAAGAACTTGAATCCGTCTTTCAAACCAAGATATCAACATGACTCGATTAAGATGTGTAGGTACCTTTATGGAGAGAAAATAGCAGGGATTAGAAAACTCTTTAATTTAGCAAAGGCAGAGCTTCTGATGTTCCAAAAAAATAGGCCTCTTTCCTGGAATGCTCCTTTTAATAGTAAAAATGATATGGGTACAGTCATGCCATCTACTAGTTATTTTCAACTACAGTTTCCGGTGGCTATATTTTGGTCTTTATGGAACATAGCTGCTTTCAGGTGAAAATGTGTGTATGTACGGAACAGCTGCATGATTTGGAAATTGGTTATTGGGACACGTCTTTTGTAGCAGGTGACTGGAAAAGCAAAGGGCAAACCACAATTTCCAGAATGAGAGCGAGTGCGATGCTTATAAGAGAATTACAGTTATCACTACAAAGGCCAGCACTTAGAAGATCTTGAAAACTAATGGCAAATAAATCAGGAATAATTAAAAATAATAAAATCCACTGTTCAAAGTGTGACGGGGTGCCTGATGTTCCAAGTCCTATTGTTCTCCCTAATGGTTCATTGACTGGTCCCCAACTAGCCAGCCAGACTGATTGCATACTGTCTGGTGGGCGTTCCCCAGGTGCAAACACTTTTGTAGTACAGAGGTATAGTCAATATTCCTAACTTTTAGATACAACATGCCTACAAATAGGATAATTATATTCAGCAAATCATAACCTTTTCAATGAAGCCTCACATGACATATCTTGCATAAAGTACATTATGATTATGACACAATCATATCATATTACTATGAAAAATATGGGATGTAGTATCACACTGAGTTTTGTTTGTTTTTTGTTTTATTTAAAAATTACTAAAATGTGAGCAGATGTATTTTCCAACCTGCTCTAAAACATAGTTTACCCATGTACTGTCAACTCACCCCTGAAAGTCATGGCCCCAGAGATTAACAACAAGATCATGTCTGAGCTGTATGTTATGTTCTCCCCAGGAGTGGTTACTGCTAGGGCTCCTCCCGCAATACTGCTCAGCCCACACCCTAGATCTTCACAGATCTTAGAGATGTGAAAATTTTACAGCAAGAAAAACTGTCTCTGACTCAGGAATGAACTTGCCCAGCTTGGGTGCCTCTGGCAGGTGTAATTTTGAGGGAAATTTCACATTGGAGGGAAGAAGGAGGCAGTGTTTCTCTAGTGACAAGCTGATTTGAAGGTGCTCAGGGATCTGGAATGTTAGATGCGTCCAGGGAGTAGTGAGTAGGGGATGTAGCACTGACCTGTGCTACATTACAGAGGTGTTTGATTCGTGTCCATAACTACAAACCAGCTCTCATTGACTATTCCACAATACATGCACTTTCACTCTGGAGGGTAAGGAGAAAGTAGGTAAAAAATATTAAATGTCAGGCATTTTTTCCAATCTGTGGGATACCAGAGTGTGTGGGATGGTATTTTAACATCAGCACGTCTCCTGAGATGCATGCATGCACCTGCTGATCACAGAGCTAGATTTGCTCTTAAGGCGCTAGTCGAGTAAGGCCCACAGCACTCAGAGACGATTCATTTGAACAACACAACTGGAGCCGACAACTTAGGCCCAAGCTTCTTAGAGTTAGTGCTGTAATCATGGCCAAGTGTGCGGCTGAATGCTGCCCTGCTGAACACCTCCCCCTTGCTCTGAGTGATCCAAGCGTTTGTACCAGGGCACTGGGAGCTTGAGTCATAATTTCTGACTTCCCTTCTCCTGCTTGCTTGAAAAAAGGAGGGCAGGCTGGGGTTATGTGAGGGTTGGGATACAGCCTCAGTGAGCCTGTTCCAGCCACAGGCTCTGCTGCAAAGTGGCTCTGGGTAACTCATGTTACTGTCACACATATGGGCAGTAGAATCAAGCCGACGTCACCGCCTTGGCTGGGCCTTTGATCCAGCTGCTTTGCGTGGGGTTCGGGGTGGGATTGTTCTTGAAGCAGGGACATAGAATTAGATTGGAATTCGACAGGGCTGTATTTCAAAGGGTTATTGTGCTCTCTCCTGTGGCAAAGAGCTTTCTAACTTCATCCGATGGCAGTGCATGGCTGGGCTGACCCTTCCCTGGTTCTGCTCAGCAGGTTGTCTTTAGTATTTGCCTCGCCTCGCCTCATTTGTTTGTGTTATTCCCCTGTTGTTGCTTCATCCTTTGAGCTCTTTGAGGCAGGGACTGTTCTCCTTACCCGTGTGTACAGCACGGAGCTGGCCTGACGCTGAGCGGGGCTCGGGCTCTACCGCTTGGTGGGGTACTGGTTACCTGGCCTGATGCATGTGCTCTTGTGCTTCCTACAGCCAGGCCTGGGTGGGGGGATCTCTCTTCCTGTGCCACAGGCACAGACCCAGCTTCCACCTCTGAACCCTCCTTGGCAGCCGCCTCCTCACCCCTGGCAGCATCTGCCCCAACTGTGCCCCCTTCATTCCCCCCGCCGTGCCACCCTTCACCTCACACCCATCCCTGCTCTTCTCTTGAACTCCTGCTCCAGCTCCACCCACCCCTCCGGCTCCCGCCTCCCACCCAGGCCTGGATCTCTCCATCGGAGCTGGCCTTTCCAACAGGGGCTCCTCCCTCCCTCACACTCCCAGGCCTGGATCACACCATGGGGCGGGGGATGTTGGGCTTCTCGTGTCCCAATCCCACCACTCCCAACTCCTTTTCTCCTTCCCAAGCTTTCTCCTCTCTCGGGCAGCACAGCATCCAACTCTCCTCCATGCTGCCACCACCCACCCACCCACCCAGCAGGCCGTTCTCATCCTCCTGGACCTGTCAGCTGCCTTCAGCTCCCTCAGCCATACTCTTCCTCTCCATACTTGTCCTCCCTTGGCTGCCATGGCCCTGTCCTCTCCTGGGTTTCTCTCTCTCTTCCTCTCTAATCGCTCCTTCACTGTGGGTCCTCCTCATCCCACCTCGAGCTGTCTGCAGGGATGCCACAGGGCTCCATCCTTGGTCCCCTTTTCTTCTCCCCCTGCACCCTGTCTGTGGGTGATCTCATCCGCAAACACGTCTAGCTCCCATCTCTATGCCAGTGACTTGGAGATATACCTCTCTGTGCCAGACCGGCCTCCTTCAGTCCAAACTAAAATCTCAGCCTGTCTCTGACGTCTCCTTGTGGGTGTCCAGCCACCATCACCATGGCTACAACAGCGCTCTTAATCTCCACACGCCCCCAAGCTCTACCCCCCTCCTTTCTCGATGGCTTTGGACAACACCTCCATCCTGCCTGTCACTCAGCCCAGAGCCTGGGCAGCATCTTCGTCTCTCTCTCCCTCAGTGCTCATACCCAGGCTGTGTCCTGCCGATTCTTCCCGCAGAACATCTTTCATGCGGCCGGCCCCGTCCATCCACACATTTCTCAGCTGGGCTCTCCTCATCTCACATCTCAGTTTCTGCCACAGCTTCTGCTTGGCCTTGACAGAGGCAGTCTTGCCCCACTCACATCCTGTTGGAATGCTGCTGCAAAGACCATTTTCCAGGGTTCTTGTTTCGACCCATAACCCCTCCACTTGCAACCCTCCACTGGCTCCCTCGTCTGCACGCCACCAGACACACACTACTTGTCTTCACTTTCAGGCCTTTTGTGACCAAGCCCCACCTGCCTGTCATCTCTCAGAGGGCCTGAGGCATTGGCCTTCGTTCCACAAACGTTGTCAGTCTTGCCTGACCAGTTTTTAAAATTTCCAACAAGCATCTTTGTGCTTTCTCCCATGCCGCCCCTCACGCTAACGCTTGGATGGAGATCCCCATAAACATCTGCAAACTACCTCATTGGCCTCCTTCAGATCCGTCCTTAAAACTCTTCTCCGCTGTGATGCCTACAAAAAACTCAACAATGATTGGGCTGTGGTGGCTGCTTTTCAGGCTGACCAATCATGTCTCCTCCTTTCCTGTGCTTCATCCATCTATTCGTATATCCACCTGTTATCTGTAGTCTGACACTCAGATTGTAACTGTACAGGCCAGGGACCGTCTGCAATACCTTGGTACAGAGCTTAGCACAATGGGGCCCTGGCCTCTACATGCTACTGCAATGTAAATAATGATCAAATCGACCTCACCATGGACTGTACCAAAAGAAAAGGCCTTTCTAGAGCCCACCCAAAAGATTCGGGTGGTGGCATGTGATAACTCTTGGCATTGTCCCAGCAACAGGATAAAGCAATCTAGAAATAAGGAAGGCTGTAGAATGGGGCACTTACTCGGATCTTGACTAGAATCCCTGTCTCTTTGGGTTGTGGCTTTCCTATTAAGTAGGACAGTGGGATATGTGCTTTGCCACCTCCCCAATGCAATTATTCAGTTTACTATGAAAATTAAAAGTTCTCCGCAATGAAATACGGCAGCTCGCCAGCTCTCTGATAAGGAAGATCCTTATGTTGCCATTGAAACACAGCTCAGCTTCATTTGGAAGGGAGGCCAAGACAAATGTGTCTCCAAGAAGTCGTGTTGTTGGAATTTTATTTTTGCAATTTATTCTGCGGCCTCTCTTAACCCAAATAATAAATATGTCAAAGAGGCAAAAGAAGAATGTAAACACAGGTTCCACAGAGACCATTTTGAGGCCTGTTTGTTTATTTAGGAAAAAGACGGAACAATCTTCCTCAATTTCCATATTAGGTATCATCTGATAAGTATTAAAAAGAAAAATAAACGTAAGATGCCCCAAATCTCGTGGAGCAAGCATACCAGGCCTGGTGAAATGTGTCTTTATACATCGGATGTCCTGTGTCCATGTACAAGCAACCCCATCCACCAGAGCTAGAGACGCATACCAGCAATACATCCACTCGATCTCATTCACAGCAGAGGGGGCCCAGAAGGGACAGCGCTGAGATCTGGGTACACGTTAAACACCGACATGTTCTCTATTGACGATGATGGTATTTCAGCAGGGGAAGCAGAGGTTGGCGATTTCCTACCTAAGAAAACTGTGTGAAAAGGCCCCGATTCAGCAAAGCACTTAAGCACAGGCATCGCATGTCCTTCGGTAGAGGACTGAAGGACACGTGATTGGGATGGACCTGCACATGTACATACTGCTATGTTTGTGCGTAAGGCCCCAATTCACGAATGCACGTCAGCATGTGCTTAAAGTTAAGCATGTGCTTAGGCTCCCTTCCTGAATTAGGGACGCATTCCTGAAGCAGTAAATGTAAGTTCTTTGCTGAATCAGGGCCAGAGAGGGGAGGACTGGTGTCTGTCCTAGAGCCTGCCGACATTTTGGTTTGCCATAATATTTATATGGCGTGTTGGAGGGTATCTTCAGGAGTGCCACACTAATGCTTGATGTTTGCTACTTAATCAGACACGCAAATCTAACAACAATTATTCTATGAAACTTTTGCCATTTGGGACATTTTTACCTTCCAAATGTTGCTGTACAACAAAATTTGGGAAAAAATCTCTTTCCTCTCCTACAAAGCACCCAGAAATTGAAGTGTCCAGGGTTGGAACGCCTTTCCATTCAGCAGCAGGTTCTTTTTTTCAGCTAAGCTATGGGCCCCTTTGTGATGAGACCTGCTTTGGAGGAGAAATTGAAGGAAAATGGAAAGTTTTTCAGCATGATGGGCCCAATTTCAATTTAAATACAACCTTCCAGAAGCTTCACCCTTCTGAATATATAGCTCGCCCCCTACTCAGAGTGCAACTCTCCACTGTGTTAGCATTTCCTCTTGCATGCCGGAAGGAAAGATGTTCCATTCAGAACACACCTAAAAGAGTAAAAAAGGCAAGGATTGCAAAGGGTTAATATAGTCTGGAATTCTGCATCTAGAAATCTCACTCCGTAACAGTCACTTTCTGTTTTCCAGTTGTTCATGTTGCGATAAGACCCCTAGCCCCTTTGTTAGGTGCTTGCTGGACAGACCAGAAGGGAAGACTCCTGGCCTAAGGAACACAGAAGCTAAGGACAGACAGACAAATAGGCAGAGGTTAGGGGAAGGGGAATAGCAAAGAGGGAGTTTTTATTTTAACCTGTAGCTTGATGCGCTAACCCCTCACCCTGCCCCCTCTTTCCCCAGGCATGGTCAGCCGTTGAACAGTTTAATACCCTGAACACAACCAGAAATAGATAGGAAGCAGTGGAGCAGCACAGGCCGCCTCGCAGGCCGCAGGGAGCTCATTAAGTGTTGGCATAATGATGATTGGGGCAGGCAGGCAATTCCGAAGCACGGGTACAGAGGAGGGTGTCCCACGAACTCTGTGTACTGCACCTTGTCAGGTGAACGGCCAAGGTGAAATGTTTGACAGCATCCATCTCACATGCTGGAGGCTTCACAAAATGTGACATGTTGGTACCCGGTATAAAACTCCAGCTGGTCACATCCCCTGGACACCCCTCCCCCGAACGACCATCCGCTCACTAACCCTGATGCCTGCGCGGAAAAGGGGGGGTCTGCAGAACACCTGGCAGGTTAACCTGCCTGGGCTGTGGTGAACCCGGCATGAAGCAAGTCCCAAAGACAAGGGGCCTCTATGGAGAACCCGCCAGCGGCCTTGTCCCGTTCAAAGAGCGGGGACGTAGCTGATCATAGCTATGGCAGTGTGTCACGGGGAGAGAGGCGATGTGTCTCACGTAGGCAGGTCCCAAGTTCATGGAGATTTCATCCAACCCCTGGAACACACCCAGAACTCGCTGGCAGAGTAAAGAGCACTGGGGTATTAGCAGGAGTAGCAGCTAATGGCCCCAGATGGGCTCAGGGCTCCAGGGGCTCGCTGCTGCACACACACATAGTAAGTGTCAGTCCCTGTCGTGCAGCACTCACAGTTAAAATACGCAGTGTCCCCATCGTACAGCTGGGGAAGCTAGGCCCAGAGCCGCTGATTCAGGAATGCAGGCGAAGTGCTTTCCGAACGGGGGCCTTGCCCATGGTCAGCTAGGGAGTCTATGATAGAGCTGAGACCTGCACCTAGACCCTGAGTCCTAGTTCAATGCCTTCACTGCAAGGTTATCAGTCCTCTGTGTCATGTGTGCTCCCTGAGACATACCACTTCCTGAGCGGGTAGCCACATTCTGCATTTTCCAAACGGACTGTGTGTAGTCCCAGGTAACGCATCTCACTGGACGCTAATCTCAGCAGAACTAAGGTGAGAGTAATGATGGCAAAGTCTACAGCCAGCAAGAGCCCATGAACACACCTATGCTCTTGGCCAAGGCAGCTCCCTGGCTTAGAGTTTATAATGCTCATGGCTAGTCCTCCAAATTGCCACAGATTTAGAAAAATATGGATAAGCACAGTACAGATTAGAGCAGTCGTGTTTCTCCTAAAACATTTCCTGCCAAAACACACACTCTTGTCCACGTTGGATGCTTTTACATTTTTATCCACAAAAAGCCACTTCTGCATGGCATTTCAAGGGAAGCAGGAATGAAGATGAAGTAAGGAGACATTAGAAAAAAGCAGTTGCCCACCAAATTGCATCTCATGAGATGAGAGAGACATTTTAGGGCAATGCTAACCATCCGACCGGAAAATCCGCACTCATTTACTAAATGCATCAGGATTAGGGCCTGATGCAAAACCCACTGAAACACGCAGGAAGACTCCCATTGACTTCCCAGCAGCGTGGGCCATGGGGGCTGGGCCATGTCTTTGAAAACAGGGACTGACCAGCCAATGATATGCCTGAAGGGGTGCAAAGCAAACGGCTTTGAGCAGCCGTGGGGATGATATGCAGAGGGCCTGCTGTCCCTTCACGCCTAGGATCTATTCTCTGCCGGATGGAATTTAAACCTGGGAGCGCAGCCCAACCAGAATGAACCAAATATCTAAAAGCTTGTTGGGAAGGCAGAACAGTTCCTCTTCTGCTTCCTTGTACGAGTTACACCCTTTCATCAACCAGCATGGTGCAGCAGATGGTGGCATTTGCTCTCCATGCAGACTGTTATTGTTCTGCCCAATACAAAGGTGAACTTGTTACAGAAAATGGGGTGCCTGACTGGGAAATGCTGGTCCCCACCCCCACTTACCCCTTCTATATATAGAGCAGGGTGGGGACAGGACAGGGCTCAGGAGGGAGACAGCCACAGCTGCTGTCTCAACTTCCTGATCTTTTTAAGGGCAATGTACAATGAGTGGGGTCAGCCCTAAAGAGGCAATGCACATCTCTCTGTCTCACACACGGTGTGCTTCTCTGTCTCTCTCTGCCAAGCTGTCTCCCCTCCCTTCATTCGTGCTGCCTTGTAGTGTGTGAGGCTACATTGACAACAATGCGTTAACCCTTGAGGGCTCAGCCGAGTGCTAGTTCATCATTTAGCAGCAAGGCATTCCCTGGGAAATATCCCACCCTCTGACTCCAGCACCTCAACCAAGCTTCACAATCATCATTGCTGTGTAAAGTATTAAATTGTTTGTTTAAAACTTATACTGTGTGTGTGTGTGTATAATATATATATATAAAAATAAAAAAATTGGTGAAAAAAATTTCCCTGGAACCTAACCCCCCCCTTTACATTAATTCTTATGGGGAAATTGGATTCGCTTAACACTGTTTTGCTTAAAGTTGCATTTTTCAGGAACATAACTACAATGTTAAGTGAGGAGTTACTGTACAAATATATAGGTTTGGTTTCATCGCGATGAACAATCAGAAAAGGGAAAGAATGGCTCAAGGTGAGCCACCCCTAGCAAACACTTGGCAGTTGTGAAGAGATCATCCCTGCCAGGAACACAGCCCATCAAGAGAACCATGGCAGGTTTAAAACAGAGCTCTCTCTCAAGTGGGAGGTAGCAGTGCTGGGGTCCCAGCCTGAGGAAGGGCAACCCTGGGGGTGTGGGAAGAAGTTAGGGCTGCCTCGGCTACTATCAGGAGATGGTGTAAGATAGATGGGTGTCTCCACTGGTTTAAAAATAATTTTCTCTTTTCTGCTGTGTTCCTACTGTTCAAATAAGCAATACGTGGGTTGAAGAAGGCTGTTTGATTGCTGCGTTCGCCACAGGTCACAGCTCCGTGAAGGAAGGCACTGCAGGTGCCAAACACAGCTGGGTAAGCGTAAGTGATACACAGGGTGCTGTAGCCAAGGGCCAGGTCTGAGAGTGGGCCGGACAGCTGAGGAGTTGTGCTGAGAAACCAGAGAGGGGCAGAGATGCAGCTAGGCATGAGACCGGGAGAGGCACAACATCCCAAATCTCATGATTTCTCAGAGCTTCTGACGCCTGAATCCGCTTCCCTTCCACGCATTCCCTGAGCCCACTTTCTCTGCAGTCTGTGAAGCCAAATGTTTAGATGTCTCTGGCCCTTCCACTCTTCCAGCCTGGCAAGAGCTCAGCTTTTCCCTGCAAGCAGCTCCTCTTGGCTGGTGTGAATTAAAGTGAGCAATTACATGGTCTACAATGAAACCTCATCTCAGCATTCCAGAGTCACATGTTTTCTTCTATTGCTTCATCCTGCCAGAGCTGCCTGTATGGGTGTTCCCCTTCCTGGGTCGCCTGTCAAATGCCACCTTCGTTTGTGGCTGAACATACCTGGTAGTTTGGCCATGGAAGTATCAGAGGTCTCCATTCAGCATGGCATGTGCTTATCTTCAGCCCCCCTGGCTTCAAGCCTGGGCTGCAGACCCTCAGCTGGCTTAAATTGCCATAGCTCCATTGCAGCAGCTGAGGGTCTGCCCCATGATGTGCCCTGCGCCGCCTTCACACCCTGCCAGCTTCAGACCCTGTTGTCTTCCGCTTCCTTCCCTTTTTGTTCTCAAGGCCTCTCTCAATCTCAGACTGCCAAGGTTCTCATCCTAAAGAGAAGAAATGGCACTGATCTAGTTCATCAGACACTACCCACTGATGCCAGCATCATCCTCAGTGGGTAGGTGGGACATTCCCCTCTGGTGTTACCTGGCCAGGTGATCTGCTAGGTCACTCCAATCTTTGACTCTGGGAGCCAGCCTTACCCTGCTCTGCTGTGAGAACCCCACTCCTGGGCTGTTCACGCGCAGCCTCTGGCATGTACGCTGCTTCCAGCTACTTGCAACTGAATGACCCTAGCCAATATCTCCAGTCCCAGACACAACCCTAGGAACCTCCGTCTTGCAGTGTCCAGTTATGCCTGCTGGACGCTGCAAGCTTATATGAAATTAGTCAATTAAACAAAGAAATTGATATGTACCAGGCTTGTTAACCCAAGGGGAGCCTCTGACATGCTTCAAACCAAACGCACTGCTTCAGGTAGAATAAACAAACAGATTTATTAACTATGAAAGATCGATTTTAAGTGATTATAACTCAAAGCATAACGAGTCAGAGTTGGTCAAATGAAATAAAAGCAAAACGCATTCTAAGCTGATCTTAACACTTCCAATGCCCTTACAAACTTCGATGCTTCTCACCACAGGCTGGCTGGTTGCCCTTAAGCCAGGCTCTCCCCTTAGATCAGCGCTTGTCACTTGGTGGTGGTGTCTGTAGAGGGAGGTGGAAGAGAGAGGAAGAGCATGGCAAACTCTTCCCCCTTCAGAGTCAGGTGAGCATCACCTCATTGCAGTCCCAAACTGACCAAGGGAAGGGGGGTGACTCACTGGAGAGTCCAACAGATCCTTTGTTGCTGCCTAGGCCAGTGTCCTTTGTTCCTGTGAGGCTGGGCTGGGTTGTCGCATACATGCCCTGATGAGGTGTGAACTGCCTCTCTGCTCTTGAAAAGTTTTTGCCTGGGCTTGTTTTAAGCCATGAGGACACGTTCTTAGCCTCATAACTATATACATGAAATTACAACCTATAACATTACTATAACAATGATTACTATAACATTATTATAACAACAATGCTCAGTGCATCACCAGCCTTTTGAAGATACCCGACATGACAAACTGCATTAGATACCCCACAATCATATTATAAGGATGAACATGGTGGTGCTGGGTGTTCCCCCGAGGTACAGAACATCACAGTAGGCCACAGGTTTGATTGTGCTGAGAGTGCAGCACCAGTTCCATGCCACAAGAGCCTCACGTCAGGAAGTTACGGCCTTTGCATAACTGAGGGAGTGTGAGTGAAGCGGGCAGAGGATGGAAGTTCTGTTTTCTGAAGGATTTTTGAATGACATCAAAAAATTTGAAATTCTCCACAAAAGAAAATTCTGGGGAAAAAATAGTTTCAGGTCAAGCAAAATGTTTTGTTTTGATGTCGACTATTTCAAATTTTTGTATTTTGCAGTAAAATATCAAATACAAAATTCAAAATGAAAACTCATTTGAAACTGAAACATCAAAGTGTTTTGTTCCAAAATTGTCAATATGAAATTCTAGTGAAATTGACCCAATTTCACGAAGGATTTTGATTTTGACAGAACCACATACTCCAATGGACGACGGTTCTCCAGCCAGCTCCACTATCAAGTTCCTGCCAGGGATTCAAGTATTTCTTTATTCACTGGGTCAAAAAATCTCTGCATGCAGCCTCCCTTGAGTGACTAGTAGTAGGAGCCCTGTCTCCTCCTGAAACTCACTTCAGAGCACAAGCTCTCCTGTAGGCCACAGGGCTCAGAACAAATGCAGAAGGTCTGGGATGTGTCCACTATGGAGAATCTTCACCATGGCCAGGAGAGAAACCCTTGCTAAATACTCCACTACTTGCCAACCCACCTTCAGTCATTCAGAAGAACAAGTTGGGAAAAAAGCCATCTCAGAGAACCCTTTGAATGTGATGTATTGACAAAATCATTTCTGCATTGGGATTCCATTGTTTTATTTATCATTTTAATGTAATTCCATTTTATGTGACACCCACGATGAAATTAACTTTTTTAAAAAAGAGAGAGAACTTCTGGCAGCTGCTCAGAGAAGTGATTAAAATTTAAAAGGCAATTTGCCAGTAGAAGAAAACAAAGTAAAGTCATTATTTACAGTGACTACATTTTATAATGAAGTGTGAAATTAATTTTGTTAATGATTTTGATATTTATGAACCTTACCGATGCAATAAAGCTTCCATTTTTAAAAGAAAGAAAGACCCACTCTGAGAGTTACGCAGAAATTAACATTGAGTGGGCAAATCTGGACTCAACCCTGGCGACAGCGCTTCTCCAAAAAAAATAAGTTTCCCTGTGGTCTCCTGTGGGCAAAATGTCTTTGCAGCTCAGTCTGATATTTCCCAAACTCGTGGGCCTAGGGGCATCGTCCTTGTTCATGACTCCTTAGGAAAAACTTCCACTGACTTCAGTGGAGATAGGATTTTGCCCCAATGCTCACATAAAGGAGGAGACCCTTTCAGTACTTGCCGAGTATCATTTAACACTCCTGGAACAGAGCCCACCAGTTCATTCCAGGCCAGGTGGTCAGGAGAGTATTGTTCATAGGCTTGCAACTTTGCAAATAGGGGGCCTTGAGAGGAGGAGTTATAGGACAAGGTAATTGCAGGCATGAAAGACACGAAGTTGCCGGAAGATCCTTGGTCAGACCCTGATCTCAGACTCGCGGAAGCTATAACTCAGGGGAGAGTGCCAGACACCCAAGAGAAGCAGCAGCTTGGTTGACAGGCTGTCAGATACAGGGTCTCTGAGTCAGATAACACTGAGAGAAACAGCTCCACCCTGGCGTAAGAAGAGTGTACAGCTCAGGGGTAGAGGACCGACAAACTCTGACTTTAACGTAACTCCCTGTTGCCAGCCTCAAGAGATCAAAAAGCAGGTGTCAGACCCCACCGAAATCCTGTGTCAGACCCCCCCAAAAATCATGAGCTTGCCCCCCCAACACAAAATTAAGGGATTTTTTACAAGTTTATGTGGTGGTTTTTGGCCTGTCTTTTGAGCTTGCGCTCCCCTGCCCAGCCCCAGTGTGGGGGTGGCTATCAGTGCTGCCGATGCTCCCTCATGTACTGGGCAGGGGGGGTTGACAGGAGCTCTCCTCCCATGTCTGCCTAGCCCCTGCCTAGCAATTAATCCTGTCCCCAACCTCCAAATCAATCCTGACTCCCCAGCCTGCCTCTGCCCCTCCTGGGGCTCCTCAGACCCCTCTCCCCAAAGGGGCTGCAGCAGGGTGCCAGCAGTGCACAGGCCATTCCAGGCTGAGTTTGTCTAGGTCAGCGTCCGCCACCGGATCATGGGAGACCTTTCTCTGCTAGACTAAAGAGCCCATTATCAAATACGTGCTCCCCTTGTAGGCACTTACAGACTGTCATCAAGCCACTCCTGAACCTTCTCTCTGCTAAGCTAAACAGACAGAGATCCTTGGGCAAGTTTTCTAATCCTTTAACCATTCCAACTCATCAGCGTCCTCCTTGAACTGTGGACATCAGCACTGGACTCAGCATTCCAGCAGCACTCACACCCATGCCAAATACAGAGGAAAAACAACCTCTCTACGTGAGATTCCCTTGTTTGTGCATCCCAAGTTCCTGTCCCTGCTCCAATGATGTTTATTTATACACAATGGAATAACTTCAAGAGGAGAGATCTGCCCTAAAATATCCCACTAGCTAGGACAGTCTTCCGTAGTGTGGGAGACCCAAGCGTAAAGCCCTTCTCCACATCAGGCAGAGGTTTAACTGGCCATGCGTCTCCCATGCAAAAAGTGAGCACCCAAGCCATTGGGCTGAAGGCTATAAGGCAGCCCACTTCTGCCACCATCACCTCCTCCCTTGGGTGGTTTGTGAATAATGCCTAAATTCTGCCCCATGCCCAAAAAAAGAAAAATTGGTCAAAAGTATTCAGTGAATTTGTGTCAATTTTGCAAATAGTTTCAGTTTGACTGAAATTGCATTTTTCAGTGAATAAACTATCGGCCCAAAGAACTCACCCAGTTACTTACTGGTCCTGTAACAGGTCTGATGGTTGTGGGGCACTTGGCATGTCTCCACAGTCACCCATCATCATGGTTCCGGTGTTTATACCAGAGGAGATGATTATCCCCTGGCATTCCAATCAATTCATCCAATCCTGCTTTGTGAACACTGGAAGCCTGGGGGTCAGAAAAGGCCTGGCTGTAATCACGGTACAGGTTGCCTTTTACTCCTTTGGACTTTGAACCTCCGTCCATTCTTCTGTGTGCTCTCTGGGGCAGGGCTGTCTTTGTGTTATCTGGTTAGGCAGGGGGTCCTAATCCTTGTTTGGGACCCCTAGGCCCTGCTGCAATAGCAATAACCACACAGACGGCCGGCCTGTATTTTCCATTTGAGTAACTAGACTTTAGTGGGCCAGATTCGCCTCTGACGTATACTGTTGCGCTTGTTACACTATTGCGTCACTATAACTCATGGGGGACTTTGCCCACTGCCTCTTGAAACATGAGCCAATGGCAGCATAGTGATCCTTTCCTGTGGTAGCGAAATGGCCCCTTTTTCTCCGTTCCTGAGCACAAGCATATTGTGACCATATCTGTCATGACAACTCCCTGTGAGGTGGAGTTGTGGTCTTGTCCCCTGTGAATCAGTCGAGAGCTGAGGCCCAGAGAGGCGAAGTGATGGTCACACAGAGGCCTGGTCTACACTGCGGGGAGGGGTGTCGATGTAAGATACGCAACTTCCGCTACGGGAATACCATAGCTGAAGTTGATGTATCTTATTCCGACTTACCTCCCGTCCTCACGGCGCGGGATCGACATCCGTTGCTCCCCCGTCGACTCCGCTACCGCCGCTCGCTCTGGTGGAGTTCCGGAGTCGACGGGGAGCACGTTCGGGGATCGATATATCGTGTCTAGATGAGACGTGATATATCGATCGCTACCCGCCGATATGGCGGGTAGTCTGGACATACCCAGAGAACAAGGAATGAAACCCAGGGGTCTGGTTAACACCCTGCCTTATGGACCATCCTTCTCCTCCCATCGCTCAAGGAGTGACTTATATTTGCTACTGTGTCTTTCCAGCATCAGTCGTTAAGGGACATGCAAACATAGCTTTTTAGCACATCCTTCAAGCAGGAATCTCCTGCTGATGACAATTTAAGGATAAGAACGGCAGACAATGTTACAGAGGACGTGAGAGTCTGCTTTTCCCTGTGCCTAAACAGCCCCTGTCCACACCGAGACAACCTGTCCAAAAATGCCATGCTGCAGGAAGCAAAACCCTCTCGGGACAACTGAGTTTATGCCTCTCTTTTCCAAGAAGAGATTATATGGCGGGAGAGCAGCTCAGAGCGAATTAACTTTACAGAAGTAATAAAACAAGTTTAAACTTGTTCCTGTTCATCTGGCAAGTGCTTTCAGGCTAATAATGGAAAGGGCAGCAATATTATGGCCTTTTCCATTGTTCTGTGAAACTGCACTTCATTAAACTGCAACCTTTCTACAAGGCCTAAATAATAAACTTTAGTCAGTAGCAATAGAAAAGCACTTCAATATTTTATAGTAGCTAGGACTGCCAGCTATCTATAATTACAGCCAGTTCTTGGACTAGAGGGAAATGCCTTAATTTTCTTAATGTTTCATGCATGGAAAAACAATCAAGTTTCTCCTTTATTGGTAATTGCATCGACTGGCGCTAGCTGGGTGCACTTTTCCAAATTATAACCAAGCCGGGCCAATGGCGGGTCGGAGTAAAAGCCTTTCACAGCTAACTGCTTTTCCTTGCCGTGGCCTAATGGTACGAAGATAAGAATCTTCCCTGAGCCGCAATTATGGTCTGGACCCCTCATTCCGCATTCATAGACCTTAAATCTTGATTAAGTTTTGGCTGGGTCAGCTGGAAAGTAATAAGGCTTAGAGCTCTGCACTGCGCTGTGTGTGCTTCCTGCGGGTCAGCCTGCCTGCCCTGCATTGCCGGGCAGCGTGCCACAGGATGGGGGCTGCCAGCTGGCTGCTGGAGGCAGGAGCAGAGGGTCCCCTTCCCTCCATGCTGCTCAAGAGTCAGATTTCAGCTGAGGGAGGGAGAGAGGGCCGCTCTTCTGGGTCCAAGCATCATTTGCAAGAGGGGGAGGAAGGAACCACCTGAGGGGCTGGCTCTCTGCACTCCCTCCTCCCACCTTGTGGCTAGTGTGTGGGGCTGGCAGAGTGACCCCACCCCATCTGAAGCCTGTTGGGCCTCCCTTACTCCCTGAAGGGAAGGAGCAGGGCACCACTGGGTGTCCTGGGTGGCAGCCACAGCCTCCATCGTCCTAAGGCAGGGCAGCATGTGTGGGGAGATCCTGCATGTATGGGGGAAAGACAGCCAGTGCTAGTTGGGAGGGGACCTGTACTCACGGCATGTTGGGGGACAGGCTGGCATGACTGGTTAGTAGAGGAGAAGGCTGGTATTAGTTGCGGGAGTGGGGAGATTAATTGTTTGGAAGGGCTGCATTAATCGGAGGCTGCATTCATTGTGTGGGGGAATTCATGAGTTGAGTTTGGGAGCCCGCTGAGCAAGATCCACTCCTCCTTCCTAACCCCACTGTCCCTGGGGCCCCACAAGAAACCAGTTTTTCCACTTGTAGCAAGCCACCCTCCTCCCTCTCTTCACCCACCAGTTAACCCATTACAAATGGCAACACCGGTTTGGTACTAAAAAAAGAGATAATGTGTCACTTATGGTGCAATGCCCATGGAAAGCCCGGTGCTCCACCTTTGGCTATGTGTTACTCAGGGTGCTGGCATGTGGCACACACAGGAGCAGGCCGACAGATGAGCAATGGGAAACTCCAAAGCAATGAAAGGAAACTTTTCTACACAAGGTGTAGTTAAACCCTGGGACTTGTTGACACAGGAGGTCACTGAGGCCAAGAACTTAAAAAGACTCAAAAAGGGATTGGCCAGTTACATGGATGTCAGGAACAGCCAGAGTTGTTATGCTGTAGGGTAATTCCATGTTCCTAGGTACACTGAAGAGTGTAAGCGATGACCGATGAAGTCTTTGAGTTGAGGCAAAGGAGAGGGAGGTGTTGACCTAATGTTCTTGTGTGGACAAGCGTCTCTGAATTTGTGTTTTGGATCCCTGCCCTTCAGTCAGCTCCATGCTCCCACAGAGAGTGCCACAAACTACCAGCTTCTGCGCTGAGTGCGAGGAATACATCTCCCACCCGCCATCTCCAGCAGAAACGCCTGGCCGCGTCCACGTGGTAACTAAAATACATCCTGCCCAAATGCTGCACGGCACGCATTGCTCTGCTGGGGAGAGACAGAGTGAGCCGCATGTGACAGATGTTAGTCTGTCGCCTGATGCCCTGCTGGGAGGTGCCCAGATGCTGTGGTGATGAGGGTAGCACAAGACCCTAGACAGAAGAGAACAGAACTCTGCACAATGGCCTTGCCTACTTGGTCACCACCCCATGCTGCTCTCTGGCATTCCTCCCTTTGGGCTATCGTCTGTGTTTGTTCTGTGCGGAGCACATCTCCCTTCTGAACAACGCACAGGAGATGGTTGTGAGCTGGTAAATGCACGTCCATGTGCTCCTAGTCTGGCTTCAGACTAATACGGTGGTCTTGTGTGAGCAGCTCTGCTGCTCGCTGTGTCCTGATTCCCCACGGCTGCTGCTGGGACTGGGCTGATCGCACTGGTTGGGCTCAAGCAGGGGTTGCAGGGCCAAGCAGTTGGGAAGTTTTCCTCACAGTGACTTTTATTCCCAACTATTCTGCCTGGGGCCACAGTTTCAAGCAGGCACAGCTCCCTACTTTCAACACCAAACCCCCCTTTTTCTTCTTGGCAGCCACGACACCTCCGGTTGGATGCAGCTTCTGCTCTCTGCACGCACGACTCTGGATGTGCTTTTGCAGCTTCGGGGGAGATTCTCAAGGGCACAATGGCCATGTGGTACCTCAACTCCCATTAATGGCCTTAGGTGCCCTTTGAGCCTTCGAGAATCTCCCCTTTAAGCCCTCCAGTTGCCCCCTGAAATCCATAGGCAGCCCATGTGCCCCAAAGACCAGCCCTGCTCCTCACTCTGGATTGGATTAGATCATGGCTCAGACTGTATCGTACCCATTCCACGAGCTGCAGCTGAAATTAGGGCCTGCGCCTACAGACGACAATGGGAGTGGGATCCAGGCCTACCTGAGCAACGTGCTCAATATCTGAGCTCCGTTTGTCTTCTGCGCCAGACCCCAGCTGCTGCTCCTCGCTTCCTTCCTCGCCCAGCCCGTGGCAATGGCACAACACAAGGAGGAGTCTGGTTTCAAAGCAGGCATCTCAGGCTTGACCGTGTGCTCCAGCATGCGATGCTCCGGTGTGCGATTTAGGGGTTGAACTAGTGGCCTGAGCCCAGCAAAGAAGATCTTCCAAGAGCGTGAAAGGCCTAGATGCCAAAAAAGGAGGGAGGGGGAAAAGAACATTTATTGAAACAAAATAATAGCTGTCAGAGTCATTGCTGCAGTATGACCATGCCAGATTTGAGCAAGGTGACTGCTAGTAGCTGAATTCATAGTGATCAAAGCTCTTAATCAACAGAATTCAATGTGTAACCCAGCATGATGAACTAGCAGATTGAGTCAGGGCTTGTCTACATGCTGTTAGCCTGCACTAGACGGGTGTAAATTCCAGTGTGCCTGCGTGTGTCATCCACTATCTGGTGCACACTAAGAGTTCCCTAATGTGCATTAATGCAGACCTGCTTCTAACAGTACTACATTAACTCACAGCCAGAGAACTTTTAGTGCGGGCCAGCAGGGTCCACATGGGCCAGTTAGTGTGCAACACGCTAGTATTTATACCCTTGAATGTGTAGACAAGCCCTTAATAACCATAGCCAGGGAAACCAGTGTCTATGCACTGCCATGTTGTTTTGGGGTTGATTCTAATGCTAGCTTTGTCAGCCTGCTACAGATCAAGTGTTACGTACCTCTCGACTTTTTTTCCTGAAGAGCTAGGTTGTAACTGACAATTCCTCCCCTGAAATAATATTTTCCATCGTTATAAAATGAAAGGTGTGCTGTGCCTGCTGCATTAAATAAACCCATTGTCTCTCTGCCAGCCCTTAGCTCCATCTTGTGCTTCTACTAACAACCGAAGGCTTGACTGGAACTGAAACTTGTAATTTTGTAAACTCCTACACAGCCATAACACACGCACGCACACACACACACACACACACACACACACGCTGTAGCTGATTTATGCAGAATCACCAACTGTCTAAAAGGGAAGAGACAAAAGAAAGGGTAGCCGTGGGAGCAGGTAGTGTCATGTGGTTTGGCCTGTTTCCCAACCCATTGTTTGTATCCAAATAGGCTAGTTAAGACCCCACTAAAATAGCATATTCCTATGCAAAATATTATGAAAGCGGTGCTAAGTTTGCTGCCACACAGCAGTGCTTTCTGCTCCCTGTATCCAGAACACGGAACTTAACCCCCCTAATTCAAGGGCTGGAAAAAGCAGAAATGCTCAGTTAACTTCCCTGCATAAACCCTGTACCAGAACCTTAGCATTACAATAAAAAAAATCAATTTTTTGTCAAAAAACTGAATGTTCACAAACCAAAATATTTTGATTGGGAAATGCTGCTGCGGTGCCACCTGGGAGCTGTTGCTCAGTTCCCTCGTGTCCCCACTCTCCCCTACGGGCCAAGCTGTCCAGCCAGACTACATCTCCCATGATGCACTGCCTCCCTCACCCAGGGGGAAGTCCCCCTTGCATCATGGGAGATGTTGTTTTACCAAAGAGCCCAGGCTATACCTGACAATGGGAACATGAGGCACCGTGGCAGCATTCCCAGGGCCGGTGCTTCCATTAGGCGACCCTAGGCAGTCGCCTAGGGCACCAGGATTCGGGGGGCGGCATTTTGCACGGGGCGCGCGAGAGCTTCGGGTTCCGCTTCCATCGCGCCGCCGAAGAAGGACCCTCCGCCGACGTGCTGCAGAAAACAGCGGCAAGCAATTGAGCTACCACCGACGTTTCGGCAATGACTGCCGCTGTCGCCTGCGGCATTTCGGTGGAGGGTCTTTCTTCGGCAGCGCGACGGGAGCAGAACCGGAAGCTCCCATGCGCCCCGTGGGGTGGGCGCAAAATGCTGCGGTCCCTGTCCCCCCCGAATTCTGCCTGAGCATCCCCATATTGAAATACAGGCAGTCGTCGGACTTACGACACAATTGGTTCCTGGAAATTGTGTCGTAAGTCGAAACGTTGTAACTCGGAACCGCAATCCACTCCATTGTGGGACCAAGCATCGTAAAGTCGAAACCGATGGTCATAAATCAAATCAGGGTGTCAATTCAGAAACATCATAAGTGCCATTCGTCATAAATCAAACGTTGTAAAGTCGAGGACTGCCTGTATTTCACTTTTTGGCTGAAATATTTTGCTTTCAGATACGTTTTTTCAGACCAGCCGTAGAGTTAAGGTAACACTTCCCACACAATACAGCCAGCTTATCTCAACTCTTCCCCGTGTGCAAGCCATGAGGAACTTGCAGAGTCAGAGGACCAAACCACACCTCTATTACAAACACTGTCATTTTATATGCATCCAACACACCTCCTGACTGGTGCAGGGTGACATCAGATTCCTCAGGTCTCATCACACAGAGCTATCCAATCCCTGCATGCTGCTTTGTCCCTGGAGGGCTCAGCCCTTTAAATGTTGCCAGATCACTGGTATGGATTTAAGCCAGGGCAGCCTGAGATGCAGAACGCAAGTTGCTGAAGTAGCTGCTTAGTATAAGAAACTGTGGAGATGTCTGCTGCCTGGTATCTCTGTCCGCTGGGCTTTAAAAGGTGGCAGATCCTAGTTCACATTCTTCTCCCTCTCAGGTGGGAGGGGAACTTGAACAGAGGGGGCTCTCCTCTCCCCACTGAGTACCCTGACCACTGGGCTGCACATTATGAGGTGCCCATGGCTGATGGGGAAAACGACATGGGTGCCTAACTCCAGGGAGGGTTCCCAGCTGTGAACTGCAAGCACAGCTCAGCTGCTCCCAGCAGCCTGGACTGAGGCGCCTGGCTCCGAGACAGGTGCAGGGCTTAGCACACACCTCTGGTGTGGGCGGCTTCCTGACAAGCGTGCTGGCTCTGTGGATCGCCACCGAAGGGACCTCTCTCCCCATTCATTATCTAGGGAGGCTGGGCACCTGACTGAGGTTATGGAAATCCCAGTGTGTTTTTGTAATTTTTCTAGGCCCCTAAAAGTTAGGGGCTGCGATGCCACCTAATTCCCTTTGTGCTTCCAGGCCTCAGCCTCCCTGTGCCCAAGTTCCCATCTGAGAAATGGGGAGAAGAGCACTGCCCTACCTCACAGGGGCACAGTAAGGAAAGAGCATCACAGGCTGTGAGGTGCTCAGGTTGGATGGTGATGGAGGCCAGGAAAGCTTCTGAGATACATACATAGTTAGACTCTGTGATGCTCTGGAGAACTTGTAGCCTGTTTCCAAACCTCCTAGCTCCGGCCGATAGATAACAGTGAAGGCTCTTCAGGTGAGGATTTGGAGACTGGGAGGGTGGTCTACGCGGTACGTCCACCACCCTGAAGTTCTCTCAGGATTCTGTAGATGGTTACACTCTTCCATGACTCAGTGTTAATGCACCTTGGCTGGCTAGCCAGGAATGCTAGAGGGAGGTTGATTGGTTCAGAGAAAGCAATGGCGCTGTGAGAAACACACTTGATAACTGTAAATGAGCAGTCCACTGCTGACAGGTATGGACTGGAAAGAGGCCTCTGGAATTTGTTCTGGTGTGGCGGGGAGCGGGGTGGTGAAAGGAGGGGACGTTGGTGTGGTGGATGGTTTTTGAGCACTACACCTAGCTATGCCATTTTTTTTTACCACTGATACATTGGTGCAACATTTAAAAATTAGAGGTGGCCATAATCTTGGACATTTTTCATCAAAATTTTGAGATTTTTGAAAAATCTTGCCCACTTGACTTCAAAAATTTCATGAAAAATTTTCATCAGAATTTTGAAAATGTCAAGTGCTAATAAAAACAAGCTGGTTTGGCAAATGCTGGCCTCTTGCTAAGACAGTTCTGGTTATCCCCTCTGCCCACTGTCTGATGAGCAAGTGTATACAGTGCACATTAATCACAATACACATCAAGTTCTCTGGCAGAAGAAATGGATGACACCGCATTGAAATCAATAGAGCTGAGCCCATTTTCATCAGCAGGGAATCTCTCTCTCTCTCTCTTTCTCTCTCTCTCTTTCTCAAACTAACGGTAAGAAAATTCAAGAATTCTTCAGAACTAGGAAACCAGAATTTTCTTTTTATGAGTTTAAAAAAAAAAAAAGAGGGCTAAAAAAAGTTTTGAGCCATTTTTTTCTTTAACATTTTCACTTGCTACAGAAAGCAGTTTTGTACAAATGTGAAGATTAATTAGGATGCAGAATGCAAGATCTTGTTTATGTGAACATATTTGTTGAAAGTTTATGAAGGCTGAATATTGCAGTAATTGACGCGTGCTCGTATTTTAATTTCTCGTGAATGCCATCTGGCCTGCTACAGTTGCTCTGTTACTGCACTGTTATTTCATACCATAAATGGTTTATTATTTTATGCTTATTCTTTTGCAACATAAAAAATGAGGGAAGGTAAGAATGTACTCTGAGGAACTCTACACCTTCTCAAACCAGTCCATACATACTGTATCTAAGGGACCATCTCTGCATTAATAGAGGGACACAGTCTGCTAGTTTTGTCTAATATGATTCAATGAGTATTAGATCTGGGCAGAAAATGGGAAAAAAATTGCAATTAAGCCTGGACTCTGTTTCCAAAAATGTATTTCTTTTTTTTCCCCCAGTCATAAACTTGAATTTTTTAACCTGCTCTGTAGCTGTTTGAAAAATAAATAGGATACTTTTTCATTAAAATGTTAGAAAGAAAGATTCTTTCTTTCAAGCTGAAATATGGAAAATTTCATCCATCTCTATGGAATATGTTATTCAGTGTGGTCACCATTTTTCAGCAGATAATTTATTTCCACACTTTTCCCCCTGCTTTTTGACCAGCCCTAGAGTGGGTTGAATAGTCTGTGTAAAACATGTGTCTATGAAATTCATTGAAAATATTCAACAAGCTCCAGTGTTGCTAGTCTCTGGTTCTTCTCTCACTTACATAATTCAGGGGAACCCCCATTAGCTGAAGTTAACAGATACTCCCGCTCCCTCAGGGCCTCTGTCTCTTCTCACTGACAGTGCACTCTCTTCGGGTGCTACATGATGGAAGTTACTTAGTCTTAAATGGAGGTGACCGTCCCCTCTGTTCTACATTCCTAAGCAGCCATCTTTTTTCTAGTCCTTTTTCTTGTTGTTCACCACCATCGTCCTATGGTCTTCTCAGAAGCACACTGAAAAATCGACTGTAGATCCTACTGTTAACGTCCTTCCCTCCACCTGTGTCCTCCTTTGTCAGTGTTCATAAACCCCCTTTTTGTACTGTCCTTTCCCTCTGGCGGACATTAGCTCACATTTTTGCTACATCCTCCTTGAGGCTAGTGCTTTTAGAAAACCTGTTGTTTATGATTTCAGAAACTATTACAAAAATAACAGTCTGCAAGACGAGAGCCATATCACTGCAACTCACTTACCTCATAACCATTATGTGCAATGAATCTTATTGCCAATATTAAAGGCCATTAACCATTTTGGCAAAAGAACTCACAGAGGAAATGAAACCAGTTTATTAATCACTAGTCAAATGTTAAACCTCAGCATTCTAACAAGAGGCTCATCTGCATATATATATATAAATATATAATCAGTCTGCATACTGCTGTAAGGGCTCCGGCCTGGGAGGCTCCAGACAGCTGCTACATCCCAACCGACCCCCCAGTGTCTGCTGAAAGCCAGTTGGCTGACGAGCTAGTAGGACTCTAGCCTCAGCCAAGGCACCACCCACGGGAGCCCTGACTGGAGGATCGCCCGGCTCCACTGATTGATCCAACCATGCTATTGCAGCCAGGAGGTAACCCTGTTCCTGGCTCCTGCCTCACGCCTGCCTTTGCTCTGGTGCCCACCATGCTCCTGCTCTGTGCTTAATCCTTCCCTCTCCCCCAGTTCTTGCCCTTACACCTCAACGCCAGTCCTCAGTTCCCAGTCCTGGCTCTGACCCAGGCTCTGGCGTTTGGTATCTGGCCTCCGCTCTGACCCTCAGTTTCGATTCCTGGTTCTGACTTGACCCCGGCTCTGGTAACTGGCTGTTGACTCTAGTGCTGACCCTTGGCTTTGTTCCCTGACCTGGATGCCTGCTCCACCCACTAGACCTGACTGCTGCTGTGACGGCTGGGCCAGACTGCCTACGTCCTGGTCCATAACAGCCGCATGTATATCATGATATGTTCTGATGGGGTGTACTGGCCCTTTCAGGTGCCTACAGGAGGCCCAGTGGTTCTACTACACCCTGCCCCAGGAAGCACCTGACTGGAGCCCAGCAAGGGGCAGCTGCTGGCTGGGACCAGAGGGGCAAGGAAAGTGCTTCTCTCTGTCCAAAGGGGCTTCAGGGAGAGCCAGCGTGGGTCTCTGACTGCATTTTGCTTAGCTAGGTTTGCAGGGGAGAGAGGACCTAAGAACCTTAGCCCTGAGATAAGGGTGAAGCTGGAAGAGGCCCAGGGAAGAAGCAGCAAGGAATTGAAATCAAGCAGTGCATAGCTGCTACTTTATAGGGTCCCTGGGGTGAAACCCAGAGTAGTGGTTCCCCTCCCAGTCACAGGTAAAGTGACACAAACCCCAAGAATGGGACAGGACTGTTTTTAAAGTCTGAAAATGTAAAGCTCCTGGTGAGGGCAGTGGGGCTGTTCACTTATTCGGCTCTCTGCTGCCCTGGTAAGGGTCAGTTTGGACTCTGTGACTTGGCCAGAGGGTTAAGCAGCCCTCTGCCAAGCTCAGCTGGCAGCCTTCATGGAATGCCAAGGTGAGAAAAGAACTGCACTGCAGCACCCAGTTTCTAGGAGGTGCTAAAGAGGTACATAAAGTGTGTGATTTGCAGGACATCAAAACTATAAGAGAGTTTAAAATCTCTTATTCATAATCACCTTAATATCTTACAGAAAGAGAGCCTCTTGACTAATTTTGGAGAGATCATTAACTCCTTACAGCCATCATTGAAGGTCATCTGCCTAATCAAAGAGTAAGTGCTTTTAATTGTCTATAGATAAGTGTATTTTTGCAGGATACAGAATTGAGGTGGAAAAACCTAAAGCAGTAATCTCCTGACCAGCACTGCTTAGAACAGAATGTTCCACCAAAATGCTTTTCAACAGAAAAAGCAATTTCTGCAAAACCAAAATTTTCCTTGGGAAAATTTCAGTTTTGCTAAGAAATTGATTCTCGTCGTCTGCATGAGTCTCATTCATTGGACTACATCTTCCATGATGCACTGCGGTCTTCCCTCTGGTTCCCCTGATGTGGTGCATCATGGGAGTCATGTGACCACAGTGCATTTGGGATGAAAATAAATTTTGAAATATCAGAATTTCCTGTGGAAGAGAAATTCTAATTTTTGACCAGCTCTAGTTGTAATTTCTTTTTTTCTTGCCTGTAAATCCTTAGAAAGATCAATAAAGATGTTGTGATAATAGACACTAATCACTTTTTCTCCCATAAATGATGAGTAATCATTTCCCTACCTGACACAGAGGCAGAAACTACAATTACAGTAGAAGAAAAACATGTTGTGAGCGATTTAGACAGTAGTGAAGTTGTATCTGCTATCCTGATTACCTCGAATACTTGGATACCTGTGTCTGCAGCAGCTATAGAACTAATAAAAGCAGATCTTAAATCAGAAATGTCGTCCCCTCCAGATACTTCCAGAATCTCAATATCCTGCTATTCATTCCATTAGGAGAGCTCAATTTTGTAATTTACTTATCTTGGGATTTTGACGAGTTGCTTAGTTGGGGTGAGATTCTCATTTGCCCTCTTGACGTTGGGCTGTTCTGGGGGCCGGACAGGCCCCCAGCATCACGGAGAGAGCTCTGCGGGCTTGTCCTGCCCATGGCAGCCTCCCCAGGCTCTCAGATGGGCTGCAGCCCTGCTCAGGATCCCAGCATGCCCTCTCCCACTGCTCCTTGCATGTCTCTTTGGGTGGAGATTGCCAGGCAGTTCTCAGAAAGCAGCCTTAGGCTTGTCTTCTGCATCGGGGAAATTCTCCCCTGACCGGATCTGGAGCTTCCAGGGCCCTCTATCCTACTCACAGAACAAAGGGGCTGGCGATGGGTATGGGGCTCACCTCTGTTCTGGGTACAGTTTTATTTGCCTTTCTTGTCTTTTTAGATAATATCTTTGTGTCAAGGACAATCGTTTATTCTGTCTGTACTGCACCTAGCACAGTGTCGTCCTGATCTTGTTTGGGGATTCCAGCACTATTGCAATATAAATATCAATATATAATCCACCTTGCATTTCTCTCAGGCATTATCACCCCTTGATTATTCGACTCTCCAACTGCAATGCAAAGAGCACCTTGGTTACTTATCTTCCTTGCTGGGCAACTGACTTCTAAATAGAGTGGAAGTGGTTTTTTGCCAATAATTGTTCAATAAATATTAGAATGAACCCTATTGGGAAGTGTCACCATAGACAGTAAAGAGGTTTAAAGTGTTTGCAGAACCATTTGAGGCAGCACCTGAAGAAACTGAGATCAAAGTTCAGCTAGAATTGTTTGACTTCTAGCATCTTCAGCAACATTTTATATAAAACTTATTGAACTTCTACAGTGATTTTTGTCTACTTTTAGTATGTGCTCAAGGGCTTTCTGGAGTGTGTGTGGGGGGGGTGTAGCGAGGCGGTGTGGTTCCCTGCCGCCCCGGAGAGGGACTAGCCAAACCCTTCTACACGGTGGGTTTACACGTTAGACACTTAAGAGCTTTGCTGAATTGAAGTGCTAGCATTTCATGCAAAGATCATTTGCCACAGTCGCACACAAGCAGGACAATAGAGTCAATCTAGCTATTTGTCCAAGGTATCATGCGTATGAGCTAGCCACATTGTCCCATAACTGTGTTGCTAAATGCAAATCTTTTTGGCAAAATGCTTGAACAGCTGGTGTGGTGGCCAACGCTTTTTCCTGAATATAGACTTGGAAAAGGAAGGCAGACTGGTCTGGAAAACATGGCTTAGACTGGAGACTTCAAAACAATCTGTTTAGCTTATCAAAAAGAAAATCAGGACTGCAGTAGGGAGAAAAGGGGCTCGTTAGCCTAATGAAGAAAGTCTGAACAAGAGCCAATGGCTGGAGGCTAAAACCAGATACATTCGAAATGGAAATAAGGCTCAGAATTATAACTGTGAGGGGGATTAACCACTGGACCATCCTACCCAGGAAAGTGGTGGATTCTCCACCTCTCGGTGTCTTCAGGGCTTGACCAGCTGCCTTTCTGGATGAGTTGCTTTAGCCAGATGTACATTAGTGGGCTCAGTACTGGCGCAATGGTTGAGGCTCTCTGGCCTGTGATAAGCAGGAGGTCAGAGTCAGACTAGATGATCTAATGGTGCATTTTGGCCTTAAAAATCTGTGAATCTGATGGTTAAAGGCCCTGGCCTGAGACACAGGAGATCACTGCTCAGCTCCCAGCTCTGCCTCCAGCTTTGTCTGGGCCCTTGGGCAAGTCGCTTGTCTCCATTACTCAGACAGGGGCCTGAGGCGCAAAGAAGTTAGTGCTCCCTGGGCCGTCTTGTCTCTTTAGATAGGAAGCTCTTCGGTGGAAGGGACAGTCTGCGTCGGGGTTGAGCCTGAAGACCAGCCGGCTCCAGGCAGGTCAATGACCCCGCTGGGTTGCGATAGGGAGTTTATGCAGCACCTGACTGGGGGTGGGGGTGTTCTAGGTCCACAGAACAAAATAACAACAACACCTGAATCTTTCCAAGCCCGAAAGCATTGGCATTGTCACCTCTACAGAGCCTTTATTACTAATGCTTTAACAGGTGTGCCCCCCACACACACACACACTGCCCCTCCCCCAGGTGTTAAGGATTAGGAACGCCCACATTTTAAATTCACTTGATGTTCACTTGATGTGGAAACATTAATGAAAGCAATTAGGGCAAACCCAGCCAAGCCCCTGCCCCCTGGCCGAAGAGAGCGGGGGTATTGCTGGCGTTTCACCAGGCAGGCTGTGTGCTCTGTTGGGAAAAGAGCTCCACAGGCAGGGAGCGGCTGCTGTGGGCACGCAGCAGCGTGTGGGTGGAAATGGCAGGCTGCCTAACGGAAAGCGTCGTCTTGCTCCAAGAACAGATTGCTCTCATTCCGAGAACACCTGCGGGAGCCAAATAAAAACCCACTGGAGTAACGCAGCCAGTGCCGAACCACGAGCTGGAGGAGAGGAGCCACCAGCCGACGCAGGCGCCTCGTCCTGCTGCCCGGATGCAGGGGCAGAACCGACTGCCGGGAGTGCTGGGGAAAAAGCTCCTAAAGTGGCCAGTGCCCAGAGCTTAACAGCTTTGGGCCCAAAGTCTGTCATGAAGTTAAAGCCCCTGGCCCACCACTTGCACAGCTCTGCGCAGAAGCTGTCGTACCAACGCTCCATCAAAATCCTATATCCTGGCTAAACAGTGGTCAGTACCAGCTGCTTCAGAGGAAGGGGTGAGGACACTTGTGGCTGTTTTATAAGCCTTGCTTTTGGAATGCTGGATGCTCGCATGGGTCAGAGAAAATAAACAGCCCATTGTTATATAATGATTGATTGCTTGAGGAAGTTTTAGCAGTTTTACAAATCCTTGCCATGTAAATATCAGAATGTCCTGTGTGAATTGGGAATTCACAGCCATCCCAGCACCAGGGTCCTAGCACTAGCTGCACACCAATTGAGCCCTTTGATTCCCAAGTATTTCAGAGCTCTGGCTTCTATCAGAACTCTTTTGCTTTAATTTCGGATGTCTCTCCTCTTACCAATGCCATCATGTGCTGTCCTCAAGCAGCACTCTGGGGATAGCGCTTAATTATAATGAATTAGGGATGAACTAGCTTAGGTACATAACATGCCTGCGGTTCTCTGGGCATCTTCCTTGATTTGGAATCTTTCCATTGGTACAGACGCCTTCAGTTCCCTGGGTCTCCTTCGTCACATAGCTCATCTTGTTCAACCCCATCTGTTTCTCATCCAGTTAAAGTTTTCCTTGGTCACACTGCAGAATACTACACGTTATGTCATGGGGCTTTGGAGCATCTTTTTGCTGCAGACCAGCTGAAGACATTGTGACCTTGACTTCCAATCAAATCAATGGGTGATTCCCAGTATATGCTCTTACATTTCATAGAATCATAGAATATCAGAATTGGAAGGGATCTCAGGAGCTCATCTAGTCCAACCCCCTGCTCAAAGCAGGACCAACCCCAACTAAATCATCCCAGCCAGGGCTTTGTCAAGCCAGGCCTTAAAAACCTCTAAGGAAGGAGATTCCACCACCTACCTAGGGAACCCATTCCAGTGCTTCACCACCCTCCTAGTGAAAAAGTTTTTCCTAATATCCAACCTAAACCTCCCCCACGGCCACTTAAGACCATTGCTCCTTGTTCTGTCATCTGGTACCACTAAGAACAGCCTAGATCCATCCTCTTTGGAACCCCCTTTCAGGTAGTTGAAAGCAGCTATCAAATCCCCCCTCATTCTTCTCTTCTGCAGACTAAACAATCCCAGTTCCCTCAGCCTCTCCTCATAAGTCATGTGCTCCAGCCCCCTAAGCATTTTTGTTGCCCTCCGCCGGACTCTTTCCAATTTTTCCACATCCTTCTTGGAGTGTGGGGCCCAAAACTGGACACAGTACTCCAGATGAGGCCTCACCAATGTCGAATAGAGGGGAATGGTCATGTCTCTCGATCTGCTGGCAATGCCCCTACTTATACAGCCCAAAATGCCATTAGCCTTCTTGGCTACCAGGGCACACTGTCGACTCATATCCAGCTTCTCATCCACTGTAACCCCTAAGTCCTTTTCTGCAGAACTGCTTTCCAGCCATTCGGTCCCTAGTCTGTAGCAGTGCATGGGATTCTTCCGTCCTAAGTGCAGGACTCTGCACTTGTCCTTGTTGAACCTCATCAGATTTCTTTTGGCCCAATCCTCTAATTTGTCTAGGTCCCTCTGTATCCTATCCCTACCCTCCAGCGTATCAACCACTCCTCCCAGTTTAGTGTCATCTGCAAACTTGCTGAGGATGAAATCCATCCCGTGATCCAGATCATTAATGAGGGCTTCAATCTGCAAACCAATCAATGGGGGCCATAAAAGGGCCAACCGGAGGGTATGTATAGACAGTTTAGAAACTTCCTACATCAATGGCAGGGTTTTTTTCCATTGACAAAGTTAATCCACCTCTCTGAGAGGCAGGGCTTGACCTAACTAGCATGCTCAGGGCATGAAAGTTTTCACAACCTGCAGTGCCATAGCTGGGCCGCACAATGTTTAAGTGTAGACCAGACCTCAGTCAAATTCCCAGGAGATATGATGGAGGAAGTTCAGTCACTTCCTGGGAGCCTTTGGTAGGGTCCTCAGGAAAACTGTGACATGCGTCCTAATGTACGTGAACAGAATAGTGGATTAGCATCTTGCAATGGGCGTTTGAAGGTGCAAACCAGAGTAAAATGATTAAATTGTGTGATCTTTCCCTGCATCTCCTCAGATCCATCTAATAAAAATAGACTTTCATCGCCTCATCCTGAGTGTTATCAGGTTCTATTGGTTGCAATGGCTCTGAGGAGGCTCAGTCCATGATAGAGTCAGCTGCTAAATAACAGTTCAGCCCAGACATGGGATGTGAGAAATGTTTCTGATATCGACCATTCGCCACTGTATCAAAGTGATAAATGACTGGCTGCTGGCCTGGCTGATCTCCTGGGTATTGCATGAGGGAGTTTTCCTTTTAGTCAGGTTCAAAGCCTTTTATTGATCATCCTCCTACTTTTCAAGCTGCATTTACTTAATTATACATCAGCCTTTGATAATTAGATATCTGCTTTATCAGCAGCAGAAAGAGACAATGGATTAAAATTCTGGTCAAATAGATTCAATAACTAGTGCATGTTGAAATTAGTGTAATCATAAAATTAGCATGAGAATTGATGCTTCGAACAAAATCCCTTACAATGTACACGGGAACTTTATATAGAAAGGAATTAGTTTGTTACACCATATATTAGACAGTTTGTAAGCCATCTTCAGACATGCTTCTTCTGTAACTTAAGGTTGGAAATCAAAGAGAATGAAAAATGTCTTAAAAATTAATGTAACTGAGAACAGAGTGGACGTGAATCCAACTTCTGCAGTGCCAAGGGCTGAAATAAAACAGCTTAACTCAAGGATTTGTAGGAAAAATGTAAAGCACTTCAACTTCTTCTATGGTTTCCAGTTAATGCATGAAAAAATCTAGATTCTCGCCTAACTAATATCCTAAAGATGTCAGCAGATCATTTTCATAGCACCATGTTGGGAGTTACTTTCTCTATAATACAGTAACAATAAGTGACATGACTAAAAATGACAAGGTACTCTAGTGGATAAAGCACTAGACTGGCCTGGCCTGCTCAATGACCTTCATCAAGTCATGTCACTGTTCCGCGTGTCAGTTTCCCCACCTATAAAATGGGGAGACTGACCTGCTTTATAAAGTGCTTTGAGAGCTACTGATGAAAAGCATCTTATAAGAGCTATTGCTACTACATATTCTAGCTCCCATTAGAGAGGAAGGATAGTCTTCTCATTAAGGTATTGGCCTGGGACTCGAGCTCTGAGTTCAGTCCCCAGCTTGCCAACAGATGGAGGCAAATAACTTAACCTTAGACTCTCAATTCCCCCTCTGAGCAATGAGAATACAAATAATTTCTTTGCCCATCTGGTCTCTTTAGTCTTTGAGGCAGAGACTGTCTCATACAATGTGTATGTGCAGTATCTGGCACAGTGGTTCTCAACCAGGGGTTCACGTACCCCCGGGGGGATGCAGAGGTCTTCTGGGGGTACATCAACTCATCTAGCTATTTGCCTAGTTTTACAACAGTCTCCATAAAAAGCCCTAGTGAAGTCAGTACAAACTAACATTTCGTACAGACAATGACTCGTTTGTACTGCTCTAGATACACCATCAGTGTTTCTCCACCTGGTATCACAATTTATTGTATAATTATATGGTAAAAATGAGAAAGTCAACAATTTTTCAGTACTAGTGGCTGTGACACTTTTGTGTTTTTATGTCCGATTCCGTAAGCAAGTAGTTTTTAAGTGAGGTGAAACTTGGGGGTAAACAAGCCCAATCAGCCTCCTGAAAGGGGGACAGAAGCCTGAGCAGGCTGAGAACCAGCACACTGGGGCACTGATCTCAGTTTGGGATTCTAGCTGCTGCTGTAATATTATTACTAATAATTTGTACTGTAGTCGTCTCACATTCGCTCTGGCTGAACACGATTAGCAGCCTGTAGTTAGTGGCAGCCCAACAGCTGGGCTGGGAAGGGTCGATGAGAACTGGTGGCAGAGCTGTTTGGGAGCACCACTGAATTGCCCTGGGCTGGTTCTGCTCCTTGCTCTCAGCATCTCATTCTGGGGGTTACTAACCCCCGCTTTCCTCCTACAACGTGAAACAGGGCTCTGCTTCATGGGCAGCCATGGCATTGTGTTCATCTGAAAGGCACCAGCAACCCTGCTGCATGTGCTCCTGGCTCAGCAGGCATTTGTGGTCCTCTCACCCTCCCAGAGCTTCTTGGAGAGCATTAACAGCTGGAAACCTCCCCGCCCCCCGAGAGAGAGTTCCTCTAGCCTTTCCACCATGCGTGTGCTTAGGGAGCACCAGGTGTTTTTCTTTCGGCTTTGCCATTAAATCCAGATTTATTTAAGAATCAAAATGCTTATGCTGCAGGAAGAAAGTAGCTGCTTCTGTGTTAAGTCTTGGTAAGAGCTGATAGGCCCCATCTCCACTTAGTGTAAATTAGCATCTTGATTAAGCTTCACTGATTTATGCCAGCTGAGGGCCTGGCCCCATAAGTTTAAAAACTTCATAGACTTTAAGGCCAGAAGGGACAATCATGATCATCTAGTCTGACTTCCTGCACATTGCAGGCCACAGAACCTTGCCCATCCACTCCTGTAATAGACCCATAACCTCTGGCTGTGTTACTGACGCCCTCAAATCATGTTTTAAAGACTTCAAGTTACAGAGAATCCACCATTTACTCTAGTTTAAACCTGCAAGTGACCCATGCCCCATGGTGCAGAGGAAGGTGAAAAACCCCCAGGGTCTCAGCCAATCTGACCTGGGGGAAATTCCTTCCCAACCCCAAATATGGTGATCAGTGACGCCGAGCATGAGAGTGAGACTCACCAGCCAGAATTCACTGTAGTAACTCTGAGCCCTCCCCATCTAGTGTCCCATCGCCGCTGTTGGAGATATCTGTTGCTAACAGTCTCAGATCGGCTCCATGCCATTGTAAGCAGTCTCATCGTACCAGCCCCTCCATAAACTTAGGCTCAGATTTGAGTGGACTCATTTCTATTCTTATTATATATTAGAGACTCGCATTTTGTAAATACTAAGTACTGCTTTAATATCTGACATTTATATACAGAAATGACATTCCTAACGGTCTCAAAATGCTTCCACAAACTTTATAAGTTAGAGATGCCAGAACCAGAACTCTGACTCTAACCCCCTTCAAACAGTGGGAGCCTCTGAGCTCAAGCCGTTCTTTTGTCTTGTAAGAAAGAAAGTCGTAGTTGAAAATGGAATTCAGTAACCACCAGCTAACACCATAAACAATATGGTCACATTCTCACAGGCATTAGCTCCTATCTAGGCACTATGACAAGTGGCCAGATTTTCAAAATTGTTCAGCACACGTGTGTTGGGTGCAGGGCTGTTTTGAAAATCTGTTGACACATGTCCCTGTAGGGGCTATTAGGTGCTGAGCAATGTTGAAAATATGACCCCTTTCCTATACCTAAACCCCAGAATGTATTTAAAAAATCAAAACATTAGAAAATCTGAATGTTAGTAGCTAAGGAAACCAGCCAGTTTCCCACTCCTACGTAAACTTTTATCACTCTTAACCACCTCCAGTGATTTATGATCCTATTCTACCACCTGATACGGGGGGGGGGGGCCATTTGTCTGCAGCTTTGAATAATACACAACAACATTGATGATCACACACGTTTTTAACAACAAGAGACAATATTTCTGTCAGTCAGTCAATAATAACAATGACCCATCTTCTGGCCTGCTGTGGGCTGATCATCTGGGCCTGGTTTGTTTCTTCCTAGAAGGGAAATAAATGATGCAGAGACCCTGAGGAGCTGGTTTCCAACAACAGAGGTCTCTTTGCACCACTAAAAATATAACATTAGGGATCTATTATCGACCACCTGACCAGGACAGTAATAGTGATGATGAAATGCTAAGGGAAATTAGAGAGGCTATCAAAATTAAGAACCCAATAATAGTGGGGGATTTCAATTATCCCCATATTGACTGGGAACATTTCACTTCAGGACGAAATGCAGAGATAAAATTTCTCGATACTTTAAATGACTGCTTCATGGAGCAGCTGGTACGGGAACCCACAAGGGGAGAGGCAACTCTAGATTTAATCCTGAGTGGAGCGCAGGAGCTGGTCCAAGATAAGTAAATTTCAAAATGAAATGTCATTTCTAATTTAAAAACTCCAAATATTTCATTATGAAATTGAATTTTTTTAACTGAAACCATTTGATGAATTCAACACAAATTTGCAAAATGTATGAGTCAGTCTAAATTTGCATTTGTTGGCAAAAAGTAAAGTTAGCTGAATAATTTCCTCTGGCTCTAGCACCTAGTCACACTAACAATAATGACTGACACAAAGGAGCAATGTTTGGAAGCAGTGTTGTACACTCAGTGATACCTGTGGAATGCAAGAGGTAACTATAGCAGGACCGCTTGGAAATAGTGACCATAATACAATAGCATTCAACATCCCTGTGGTGGGAAGAACACCTCAACTGCCCAACACTGTGGCATTTAATTTCAAAAGGGGGAACTATGCAAAAATGAGGGGGTTAGTTAGGCAAAAGTTAAAAGGTATAGTGACTAAAGTGAAATCACTGCAAGTTGCATGGGCCCTTTTTAAAGACACCATAATAGAGGCCCAACTTCAATGTATACCCCAAATTAAGAAAAACAGTAAAAGAACTGAAAAAGAGCCACCGTGGCTTAACAACCATGTAAAAGAAGCAGTGAGAGATAAAAAGACTTCCTTTAAAAAGTGGAAGTCAAATCCTAGTGAGGCAAATAGAAAGGAGCACAAACACTGCCAACTTAAGTGCAAGAGTATAATAAGAAAAGCCAAAGAGGAGTTTGAAGAACGGCTAGCCAAAAACTCCAAAGGTAATAACAAAATGTTTTTTAAGTACATCACAAGCAGGAAGCCTGCTAAACAACCAGTGGGGCCCCTTGATGATCAAAATACAAAAGGAGCGCTTAAAGACGATAAAGTCATTGCGGAGAAACTAAATGGATTCTTTGCTTCAGTCTTCACGGCTGAGGATGTTAGGGAGATTCCCAAACCTGAGCTGGCTTTTGTAGGTGACAAATCTGAGGAACTGTCACAGATTGAAGTGTCACTAGAGGAGGTTTTGGAATTAATTGATAAACTCAACATTAACAAGTCACCGGGACCAGATGGCATTCACCCAAGAGTTCTGAAAGAACTCAAATGTGAAGTTGTGGAACTATTAACTAAGGTTTGTAACCTGTCCTTTAAATCGGCTTCGGTACCCAATGACTGGAAGTTAGCTAATGTAACGCCAATATTTAAAAAGGGCTCTAGGGGTGATCCCGGCAATTACAGACCGGTAAGTCTAACGTCGGTACCGGGCAAATTAGTCGAAACAATAGTAAAGAATAAAATTGTCAGACACATAGAAAAACATAAACTCTTGAGCAATAGTCAACGTGGTTTCTGTAAAGGGAAATCGTGTCTTACTAATCTATTAGAGTTCTTTGAAGGGGTCAACAAACATGTGGACAAGGGGGATCCGGTGGACATAGTGTACTTAGATTTCCAGAAAGCCTTTGACAAGGTCCCTCACCAAAGGCTCTTACGTAAATTAAGATGTCATGGGATAAAAGGGAAGGTCCTTTCATGGATTGAGAACTGGTTAAAGGACAGGGAACAAAGGGTAGGAATTAATGGTAAATTCTCAGAATGGAGAGGGGTAACTAGTGGTGTTCCCCAAGGGTCAGTCCTCGGACCAATCCTATTCAATTTATTCATAAATGATCTGGAGAAAGGGGTAAACAGTGAGGTGGCAAAGTTTGCAGATGATACTAAACTGCTCAAGATAGTTAAGACCAAAGCAGATTGTGAAGAACTTCAAAAAGATCTCACAAAACTAAGTGATTGGGCAACAAAATGGCAAATGAAATTTAATGTGGATAAATGCACATTGGAAAAAATAACCCCAACTATACATACAACATGATGGGGGCTAATTTAGCTACAACAAGTCAGGAAAAAGATCTTGGCGTCATCGTGGATAGTTCTCTGAAGATGTCCACGCAGTGTGCAGAGGCGGTCAAAAACTTAAACAGGATGTTAGGAATCATTAAAAAGGGGATAGAGAATAAGACTGAGAATATATTATTGCCCTTATATAAATCCATGGTACGCCCACATCTCGAATACTGTGTACAGATGTGGTCTCCTCACCTCAAAAAAGATATTCTAGCACTAGAAAAGGTTCAGAAAAGGGCAACTAAAATGATTAGGGGTTTAGAGAGGGTCCCATACGAGGAAAGATTAAAGAGGCTAGGACTCTTCAGCTTGGAAAAGAGGAGACTAAGGGGGGACATGATAGAGGTATATAAAATCATGAGTGATGTTGAGAAAGTGGATAAGGAAAAGTTATTTACTTATTCCCATAATACAAGAACTAGGGGTCACCAAATGAAATTAATAGGCAGCAGGTTTAAAACAAATAAAAGGAAGTTCTTCTTCACGCAGCGCACAGTCAACTTGTGGAACTCCTTACCTGAGGAGGTTGTGAAGGCTAGGACTATAACAATGTTTAAAAGGGGACTGGATAAATTCATGGTGGCTAAGTCCATAAATGGCTATTAGCCAGGATGGGTAAGAATGGTGTCCCTAGCCTCTGTTCGTCAGAGGATGGAGATGGATGGCAGGAGAGAGATCACTTGATCATTGCCTGTTAGGTTCACTCCCTCTGGGGCATCTGGCATTGGCCACTGTCGGTAGACAGATACTGGGCTAGATGGACCTTTGGTCTGACCCAGTACGGCCTTTCTTATGTTCTTATGTTCACTCTGGCATGTAAAGGGACATTAGAGTTGTTTACGCCCACTTAGCATCAATGAGACTTAGGCCTTGAATGTTTGCTCCTCATTTGTTTTAAGAACATGAGAATGGCCAGACTGGGTCAGACCAAAGGTCCATCTAGCCCAGTATCCTGTCTGCTGACTGTGACCAGTGTCAGGTGCCTCAGGGAATGAACAGAACAGAGCAATTAGCAAGCAATCCATCCCCTGTCATCCACTCCCAGCTTCTGGCATTCAGAGGCTAGTTGCCTCTCTGACCATCTTGGCTAGTAACCATTGATGGACCTATCCTCCAGAAACTTATCTAGTTCTTTTTTTAACCCTGTTATACTTTTGACCTTCACTACATCCCCTGGCAATGAGTTCCACAGGCTGACTGTGCATTGTGTGAAGCGGTTCTTCCTAATCATAGAATCATAGAGCTGGAAGGGACCTCGAGAGGTCATCTAGTCCAGTCCCCTGCACTCAAGGCAGGACTAAGTATTATCTAGACCATTCCTGACAGGTGTTTGTCTAACCTGCTCTTAAAAATCTCCAATGATGGAGATTCTACAACCTCCCTAGGCAGTTTATTCCAGTGCTTAACCCCCCTGACAGTTAGGAAGTTTTTCCTAATGTCCAACCTGAACAGCCCTTGCTGCAATTTAAGGCAATTGCTTTAGGTCCTATCCTCAGAGGTTAACATTTTTTCTCCCTTTTCCTTGTAACAACCTTTTACATACTTGAAAACTGTTATTATGCCCCCTCTGTCTTCTCTTCTCCAGACTAAACAAACCCAGTTTTTGCAACCTTCCCTCATAGGTCATGTCTTCCAGACCTTTAATCATTTTTGTTCCTCTTCTCTGGACTTTCTCAAATTTGTCCACCTCTTTCCTGAAATGTGGTGCCCAGAACTGGACACAATATGCCAGTTGAGGCCTAATCAGCGCAGAGTAGAGTGGAAGAATTACTTCTCATGTCTTGCTTACAACACTCCTGCTAATACAGCCCAGAATGATGTTCACTTTTTTTGCAAGTGTTACACTGTTGATTCAGATTTAGCTTGTGATCCACTCTGACGCCCAGATCCTTTTCTGCAGTACTCCTTCCTATGCAGTCATTTCCCGTTTTGTGTATGTGCAATGGATTGTTCCTTCCAAAGTGGAGTACTTTTATTCATCTGCTGGTTTCTGAGCTGCACTCAGATCACGTTTTCAAGCTTTCCTCCACAACCATGAGGGCTAGAAATGGTTTTTTTTAAAGGAAAGCTGAGAGTCTCACCCAATCTCAGGACTCCAGGGGATGGGGCTTCATGAAACACACCAAATGTCTCAAAACTCTCAATACAATCTGGAGAGATGGCGTCCCCGCTGTCCGAAGATCTCTTTGGCAATAAGCATGTGACTTTCAAGCTATTCATTGGCAAACACAGTAGGAGCTCCTATACGCTTTGTGCATTTCTTTCTATTTCCCTAATCTCACCATCAAGGCCTGGACTTTTACCTGCATGGTTTCTTTTAGGCACTCATTTGTGGACCATATAAATGTATCCAGTGGTAAAACGTGAAGGATTCCCATAAAGTACCATTACTTATAACAGTGCCACCATTAACTCTTGCAGGGTGCCCAGAGACCTGGTCTCAGAATGCCTGGCGCAACATCCCTGAGCTTGGTCCTCTCCCTGTTCAGGGTGACTCCCAGTCCGGTCCTTCCTTACACCCCACTCCTCTTCCTCTGTCTCTCTCTCAGCTGTCCTCAACTGGGGAGCTGAGCCATATTATTGGACAATCATTCAGTCCTTAACCAAAGATGTCCCTAATTTGCCTCGTTCTGGGGACACTCACCAAGTGTTCAGCCTGGTGAGTCAGCCTGCAGCTATTCACATGGTGCCACAGGCCCCAGTTTAGCAAAGAATTTAGAGATGTTCTTAACTCCAGCCACAAGATTAAGTCTCATGTAAGTGCTTAAAATTAAGGAAGCACCATTGTGAGCAAACCCACTAGAGAAATCAGGCCCCTTCAGAAAGACAAGCCAGGATTTTTGAGACCATGGGCCACCGCACGAGTTTTGAGTTTGTTCAGAACTGGGTTTACAAAGCCAGTAGGTTGGGGCTTCATGCAATTTGCAGCCAAATGTCTCTTCTCAAGGGCAAGTAAATGAATGAAGCAGATAGTCACTTCTTTGCCTGGTCTAATACTGAGAATCCACTCTGGACAATACACTGTACTTCAAATCCAAATCAAGACTCTGCGTTGAATAGACAGGAATCTCCTTCACCCTCATTGGCAATTACTTGGGCATTTAAAACCACAATGGAATGGAAATAATTCAGTGCCTCCTTATCTGTGTGTGGATGTTATAGAAGGGCATGTTCAAATGTATTATAATGGTCACCATTTGGGACAAGTACTTCCTGAGCAGCAAATCAACTGAACTATGCATGCACGCTGAATTTTGAGTAATGCAAATAGCACTTTATTTGTGTTGCCGGGCAAATTATAATATCTGTTGTCTTTTAAGTGGGGTTCTTACAACCCTATTTCCATATATAGCTCCTGCTAAACGTATTTAAATTGGCTTTGTTGGAACACTGTGATATTGCTGACAAGATCACTTTTGTTTCTCCATTGCAAATTGGTTTTTGTGCCGATTTTCTGAAATTCTGGTTTGCCTGTGCTGAGCAGCAGCTTGCTGCAGCAAGTGTGCAGTTTGCCAGAAAGCGGAAAAGCAAGATCTGATTCCTCCCCACCCCCACAGAGGGCTCCATTATGACCCAGCCATAGTGTGGCTGAGGACTCGTGTTCTGTGGGAATTCCAGTTCTGATTCAGACATCTTTAGACGTTACTTTTGACAAGAGATCAATCTAGCCTTTTCTTCATGGGCCCAGTTCAGCAAAGCACATGCTTAATTTTCAGCACGTGCTTAAAATGGGATTACTCATGGTAGTGGATACTACGCTCAGTAGCCAGATTGGCCCCTAAAGTATAAACTCTTCAGGGTTGTAACCAACCTCATTATGGGCTAGAATATATTTCATCTCACTTATAGTAAATAATTGAAAGCTGCTCTCCCCTACTACTCTTCCCTCACACATTTCTTCAGCAGGACCCCTTGGGTGGAGGGGTCCTGTGTACAAGGAGGAGGGGATGTTCCACTTTAATGTTTGAGACAATCTAACTTGAATCTCCAAGCAAACCTGAGGTGGTTGTGGGCCTTAAACACCAAACTGTGGGGGGTTCCGTTCGTACAGCTCCTTGGGAACAGAATCCTGCACGTTCCACAGAGTTCTGCTCTCCTGTCTGTTACAAACCTCAAAAGAACTCAGCTTTTATGTAGGAACAATGCAATAGGAGTGAAGCAAACAGCTCATATTTTCCAGCAGCATCAGCAATTATTATCTGAAACTATCTACTGCCCATTGGGATCAAGGCTCATTTTTCAAAGATAAGATTAGTTAAAATACATACGAACAAATAACATGAATGGGAGAACTTTCTGCATCAATCCCGGCATTGTGGAATTGGGT
Organism: Mauremys mutica; assembly: GCF_020497125.1. Taxonomy (NCBI): domain Eukaryota; kingdom Metazoa; phylum Chordata; order Testudines; family Geoemydidae; genus Mauremys; species Mauremys mutica. Next base: position 210,776,329 of record NC_059074.1, on the reverse strand, counting down.
CTCATCTCTCTGTGGGGAAAATTCCTGTACATTGTCATCAGCTTTACTTAACTTGAGTGGTGTTTCAGATGAGAATATTGGTGGATTCTTCCACTATTTTTTAGGGGAGGAAAGAAGGGATAAAGAATGGGTCTGTGGCTAGGGTCTAGATTAACTTAATAGGAATCCCGTTGATTATTAAAGACATTTAGCATCTTGAAGGAGGCACTGAGCACCCAGTGTCATTATCTTTGCTATCACAAGCTGGCAGCAAAGGGTCCTGCTTTACCCAATTATATCCATTTCTTTACTTCTTAACATAGCTGTTTGGTCTTAGCTGTAAACCAACCATGGACGAAGAGGAGGAGAGGCCTTTGAGGCCACTTAGTGCTGTGACTGCTTTTCCCAGGAGTTCACTTCTTTTTAAGATGTGTTACTGCTCTGAGCTTGACTCCCACAATACAAGGCGCTGTAGGCACAGCTGCAATTTCACAGTGCCAGTTCCCATGGGTGTCTAAATTCAGCCCTCCAGCCCCCTTAGAAAGTGTTAGGTAAAAAGCAAGTCCTACTCACCTCTCCAGCACCCGAGTTTGTGCGGAGTTGGTATAGGGCTCAGAAATCTGTCAGAGACCAGACAACAATTCGTTGATCAACGGGCTCACACCATCCTTAGCTTAAAAGCAGAGCTTCGGAGTAAGTGTGGCAAGTTTATTAGGGGTGAGCATCAATGTTTATACACAGAAGTAAACAAAGTGATTAACAGATCATAATGGTCATGCATAATCAATCAAGATTCTACGGATAAAACAGGTTAAAATGCAAATTGGAGAAGACAAAGGAGGAGATGGCTACTTATGGCTACTTATTGGGAGGGGAAGGGTCATGAGTAGTTTGCAGGTCAAAACTTTTGATTAAAAGTTTCAGACACAGACATGTAGTCTGAGTTAAGTTTCAGTTCATAAAGAGTTCAGACTCAACAAAAGCATAACAGGAACCAGCTGGCGCCTGGGGGTTGCCCCACGTGGATGTAGAGCAGCAGGCTGGCATTGTTAGGCACTGATGTGGGTGTGGTACAATGCAGCCTTCTTGGCCCATCGTCCTCCATTTCTAGCTATTTCTTTCCCAGGCTCCTCCTCATGTGACCTAAGACTTGCCTACGCCTTGTGCAGGCACAGAGATGAATTTCACTCTGGGTGATTATAGAATAAATCATAGAGATGGAGGGGACCTCGAGAGCTCAGCTAGTCCAGCCCCTCATGCTGAGGCAGGACCAAATATCCCTAGACCATCCCTGGCAGGTGTTTGTCCAACCTGTTCTTTAAAACCTCCAATGACAAGGATTCCACAGCCTCCCTTGGTAACCCATTCCTGAGCTTAACGACCCCGAGAGTTAGGAAGTTTTTCCTGATAGCCAGCCTAAATCTGCCTTGGGGCAAACTTGATTGCATCTTGTCCTATCCTCAGTGACCACGGAGAACTATTGATCACCATCCTCTTTATAACAACCTTTTATTTATTTGAAGACTGTTATCAGCGCCCCCCCAACACACACACACACCAGTCTTCTCTTCTCTCATCTAAACACACTCAGTTCATTTAACCTTCCCTCATAGGTAGGCCTGGAAGAATTATACTTTTATTGGTAAATGTTGGTAAACATCAATTTCACCATCCACACACACGGATTAAAAAAAATATTTCCATCGATGATCATTGAAATTTACATATTAGCAAAGTAAAAAAAAATGCTGCTTCAGAACTTACTGGCGTTTGATTAAAGGATATTTACTTTGTATATTTTGGCATGTGATGCTGGCGATTTGTATTTTGACAGTTAAAACTGTAACTTATTGAATCTCAATATCTACAGTCATTAAATTGTTATTGTCTGATTCCCCCGCCTCCCTCATTTTCCAGGCCTGTGAAAACGTCAATAGATAAAAATAGCAAAAATGCTTAATGCTTAATTTTGCTCAGCTGTGCATTTAAATTGATAAAAATTTAAAATATGCTTAAATAATGGTATTATCCATTGAAATTATTTTAAAAAATCTGCCACGCCTACTCATAGGCTAGGTTTTCTAAACCTCTCTTCATTAAATAGTGTATATGATCCAGTAATTTCTCTAAATCATCTGAAATATAGTTCCGTTTTCAGGTGATTTGTCAGGGAAGATTGCTCTGCTCTAAGCCATATCTAAGTTCATTCTTAACTGTGGATCCTCCTGTGATATGCTCTGGCAGCAGAATACCTACCGCAAAGGATCTCTGGAAAGGCCCTCTTCTGTGCGGCATGGGGCAGTGATATTTCAAGCGATGAATGTTCAAAGCCATGGGACGGCTTCCTGGGAGGTGACAGATCACTTCCTCCCCTGGCCGGGAAAGGATGCAGATTGTTCAGATTTATCATGGAGCAGAGAAACGTCAATTACAATGCACATAAACGAGGGAAATCAAGAGATCAGACCTTCCTCTGCTGTGACGATGTAGATTCTCACTGTAATTCATTTTTCCTTTTGGTGGGTGTTTTTTAATTTTCCTCTTATTTTAAGAGGATCGAAAGTCCAGTCGGTTGAGTACAGCAGCAGTGATATGCACAGTCCAGTGGCAAGGATATGCCAAAGCTACTTGTAAGCCCTTGGCTCCTGTGTTCTGCTCCCCCAACGCTGAACAGGAACATCTGCTTCTGAATGCTTTTCTATTCTTTTAAAAATGCATTTTCATTTCAAGTGGTTCCAAGCATCCATCCTCTTTTTGCAGAAACACAAAAACCCTCCTGAAAACATCTGGAAATTGGCAAGAAGATACAAAAGTAAGGACTGTTTTTAAGAATGACTAATCATTTGTAATTAAGTGCAGCTGTCACTTTGTTCAAAGTCCCAATATTAGTAAAAAAGAAAATCAGTCTTAAGTATGCTCACAAGGGAGACAACTCTGGTTCTGAGTGATGCACTCCTTTTATTGGTATTTTACAATTCATTTAAAAGAATCTAGATGCTTCATTTTGAAACACACAATGCAGCATATTCCATAGACAAGCCAAGGCTCTGCAGAACACCTAGACTGAGACACAGCATTCGGTCCTGCAGTAGCACCTACCCCAGTACCACCACCTGAACACTCTCAAGGCACAGCATGCATATGGGGCCTGATCCAGTGCCCCTTCAAAGAGCAATTTTGATTGGTTTGATTCAATATTCTTTTGAAATGTTGATTTTCAATCCTCCACCTCCCCCCAGATAAAAGGAGTTAATTAAATATTTTGTGGGTTATATAGAGACAGATGAATATTGAAAAAACCCCACCATCTTAAAAAAAAAACCTCTCCATTTTTTTTTTAAATCAGATCTTCCTACTGAATTCAGTTGGAATCCTATTTACTGCCGTGAGTACAGGATCAGGTCTATAAAGAATAAATCAGGATTGAAAGCACAGCCCTTTTTAACATCCCTCTCCCCCCAATGTTTCTTATTTGAGCAGAATGCAGACAAACCAGCAAACCCTGAACATTTTATATTGTTGCTGGGATGCATGAGAAACCGCCCAAAATATATATCTGCAAAACTCAGTAAATGACACTCGCTGGTGCTACAGAAAAAACAAACCATTAGTAATGCAGGATCCCAGGTTTCAGTGAATTGCTTTTATGTAACAAAAACATCGACATCACAATAGTGAATGAACCTGCCCCAGGAGATCTAAACTCTGTGTTACTCCATGTATGTCTCTAGACTTGTTCCCACTATGTACCTGCAGGGGATCCCAAGATGGCTCGATGCCACATTCCTTTGTTAGTTTATTTTTTTTACATAACCCTATTGTTAACTCTAACAGGTTTTTTCACAGCTCTTCCATGTTCAACTCTAGCCCAAATACAATGATCTTCTGTATCTGGAATGTGTGACCTAGCTTCCCTCTTAGCAGTAGAATGGCTTTCTTCCTGGTTGTGTATTTGCTAGACCTGAGTGACACTTCTGTGAAAAATACAGATTCAGTGACACCAAAATGTTTTGTGAATTTGGGTATTTGAGGCTGACATGGCCAATGCTGTCTGGTTCTGCCGGGTCCCACAGCATCCTGGAGAGATGGGACAGTTCGCATCCAGAGATGGTGTAAAAAATAAGGCAATTCCCTAACTGCTCTCTATTCACCCTGACTCTGAAAACATGTTGTTAGAGATTGAGACTGGAGAGCATCTGTATGAGCCCACACAAGAGGGAGAACAAAGACCCTTCCCCACTGGTGCCCTGTCCAGGAACCAGGAACTACTTCTGTCCTGTGCTGCTGGTCTGGAGGGACTGGGGGATTTGATCACTGGCAAGTTTCAGAGTAGCAGCCGTGCGAGAAATCCCACCAGGGAAGGAGCAAGGGTGACCTCCTGGCCCCTCCTGCTCGGTCCACACTGGCCAGTGAAGGTGGGCCAGCATCTGGGTAGTGCACGCTGCAGCTGTTACAAGGGTAGTAATGTGTAATCGCCCGGCACTCACGCAGACATGGCATCTGCACCAGTGACCAGTGCCCCGAGGTACTGCTGCCTTTGAGCTCTGCTCAGCACCAGACCCTGTGTGAGACCTTGCCATCCCAACCCCTGCTGTGAGTTAGAGCATCTTGGGTGGTTGCACTGACTTGCACCCAGCTGCCCATGAACCTCGGGGCCATGGTGGCAGGCAGGAATAGCCTGAGTGCAACAGAGATCTCAGCATGCTGCTTCCTGGCTGGAGGAGCAGCACCCTGGCATGAGCTCTATGCCTGGCAGAGCCGCCTGCGATGCAGGGAAATTCCTCAGAGGCAAACCCAGGGGTGAAAGTAACTTACAGGACTTACTGGTACTGCTGGAGTCCTGAGGGGGGCGTGGCCTCATCCGGAAGAGGCGTGGCCTCTCAAGATTTAAAGGCACAGGGGCACCAGCTGTGGCTGGGAGACCCAGGGCCTTTAAATCAACCAGGGGCTCCCAGCTGAAGAGGTGGCTGGGAGCCCCCCGCGGGGCTCCGGCCGCTGTGGGGAACCCCGAGCTTTGCGGGGCTGGGACACGGATTTAAAGGGCCCAGAGCTCCTGCCCCTGAGGGGAGCCCTGAGCCCTTTAAATCCTGGCCTCAGCCCAGCCGCCAGAGCCGCGGCCGGGATTCAAAGGGCTCTGGGCTGCCCGCAGCCCCAGAGGCTCTGAGCCCTTTAAATCTCACCCGCCGCCAGGATTCAAAGGGCTCTGGGTTGCCCACAGCCGCGGGGAGCTCTGAGCCGTTTAAATCCCGGCCCCTGCCCGGCCGCCGGAGCCGCGGCCAGGATTCAAAGGGCTCTGGGCTGCCCGCAGCCCCAGGGAGCTCTGAGCCATTTAAATCTCACCCGCCACCAGGATTCAAAGGGCTCTGGGCTGCCCACAGCCGCGGGGAGCTCTGAGCCGTTTAAATCCTGGCCCCTGCCCAGCCGCCGGAGCCGCAGCCAGGATTCAAAGGGCTCTGGGTTGCCCACAGCCGCGGGGAGCTCTGAGCCGTTTAAATCCCGTCCCCTGCCCGGCCGCCGGAGCCGCGGCCAGGATTCAAAGGGCTCTGGGTTGCCCACAGCCGCGGGGAGCTCTGAGCCGTTTAAATCCTGGCCCCTGCCCGGCCGCCGGAGCCGCAGCCAGGATTCAAAGGGCTCTGGGCTGCCCACAGCCGCGGGGAGCTCTGAGCCGTTTAAATCCCATCCCCTGCCCGGCCGCCGGAGCCGCGGCCAGGATTCAAAGGGCTTTGGGCTGCCCACAGCCGCGGGGAGCTCTGAGCCGTTTAAATCCCGGCCCCTGCCCAGCCGCCGGAGCCGCGGCCAGGATTCAAAGGGCTCTGGGTTGCCCACAGCCGCGGGGAGCTCTGAGCCATTTAAATCCTGGCCCCTGCCCGGCCGCCGGAGCCGTGGCCAGGATTCAAAGGGCTCTGGGTTGCCCACAGCCGCGGGCATCCCGGAGCCCTTTCAATCCCCGCTGTGGAAGCCGGTGTGGTCCAGCACGGCGCACTGGCTCTTGCCGGTATGCCGGACCAGACCGACCGGCTTACTTTCACCTCTGGGCAAACCACTCTGGTGTACGTCTCCTTTATACTGGCGGAGCTGCCGCAGTGGATTTGTAGGGCAATGTGAACACTGCAGGGGCAGGACATCACTGCTGCAGGCTGTAGCTTAGAGCCCCAACCAGCCCGGGGGCGATTCTTGCAGGTTCTACATGTAGAACTATCTGGACTGGCTGAGTTATGTAATAATCTGTTCAGCTCACCCTGGCTGTCTATGGGCATCTGAGCGGGGGGTGGAAATATCACATGAGTCAGCACTGCAGCCCCTACGTACTTAGCATTTGTTGAGGTTGGCACGTAACTTATCAGTGCTGGTTTTTAAATAGCCTACGAGCAGATTACAGGGGGTTGACTTTAAAGGGGTATTTACTTGTGGTGTATTCTCCTCCCTTCTGGATAGGGTATTTTCTCATCCATATACAAGAGATGAGGGTGGTTTTTTTAATAATCATATTGGAGAGTTTTGCAAAACCAGCATTTTTAAAACTAATAAGATGGAAATCCTGCTTGCGTAAGTGAGCTAACGCAGCAGCTCCTGAAAGACTCTTTCGAAGACACGGGAAACCGTTGTGAAGGGGGGGAAATCTCATGGAGCAGCGTTTTTGAAATAAGCCAGTTCATTGCGCATCAACTACTCAGAGCCCCTGGGGTGTCCGTGTAGGGCTCCAGAGACCAGGAACTGAGCAATGCCAGGCTCGGAGTGGGAGCGGAATGAGTTACAAGGTGAGGTGAAGTATCCTGCAGGTCACATGGAGGCCAAGCCCGGTGGCAGATGTGGGGCCACGGACACACCAACTGCTGTTGGGAGCGTGGAAGTGGGGACTACGCTAGGACAATGACAGCTGGGGAATTCAGCCCCTGAGGCTCATCGAGGCGACGGCTAATGTGTCTACACCTCACTGGAGAGACTGGTCCCGTGCTGTAAGCAGGGGACGAGGGAGGCAGGAGAACAAGGTCACGTCAAATCAAGCTGCCGAACTTTGGCCTGACTCGGAAGGCCACTCACAAACTAAAGACGTTTGCGCATCAGCACCCTGAGGAGCAAACTGATGAGTGTGCCTGTACCAGGAGTCTGTACAGGCCGCCGGCCCAGGCCCCAAGGTCACGGTTCTCACCTCTGAACCCTAAACAATCTAGTGTACCAATTCCTCGCCCCAGGTAGTCATGGGGACAAAGCTCAGGGCCTGCAGGCCTCTACCACAGGAGCTAAACTAGTAATAACACTGCTAGTGCCAGGCCACTCCCCGCAGCCAGGGCGTGTCACTGGAGGGTGCTGCTGTCTCACAGACCATCCCTTTCCCTCGTCCCTCATCCCAGGAATACGCTGGGCAATGAAACCCAGCCAGGTCTGATCTTGCAGGGTCTGGCTCCAGGGCATTCTGCGAGCAGCTCTGGAGTCCACTGTCATCAGCCATCGCCGAGTCTGCCTCTTGCAACTTTCAGGACTCATCTCTCTCCTGACCATTCGTATCAGATCCACAGCATGGCCTCAGCAATGTCCACTGAGGTCCAACTACCAGTGAGTAAGCCGTCTGCATGCCTGGAGGAGAACAAGCTCCTTCCTGCTTCAGGTTTCTGGAGGGTGGTTCCATATACCTAGGTGATGGCATGTAACGAACAATAATCATTGCATTCCCAGCAGTGCTGCTGACTCCTGGTGTGACCTGTTGCAAATGACTTCCCCTCTCTGTACCTCACTTCTCCCATCTGTGAAATGGGGTATTAATCCTCCCGTGGCAGGGGTATTGGCAAAAGTGAATGACTCCTCATCTCTGGTTTGCAGAACCTCAGGCAGAAGGTGCAACAAGAAACAAAGTGATTATTTTGTTACATTCTTCCTCCTGTGAACACCACAGGGACATGCATCTTGTGGTGGCTTCTGCCTTATGTTCAGCAGGTTGTGAAGAGGGAGCGGTGTGTTAACACTTGTGACACTTTCTGATTTGCAAGCATTGGTGTAATCTGATGGGACATGGTGCAAGGAGATGCACATGTCATGTTGAATCACAAATGCAGCACCTTGAGCACCATGCCTCTGGAGGGCCCCGGGTCACAGTACTCAGCACTGTCATAGCCTGAGTCGTCATCTGCAGGAAGACAGCAGTGAAAACAGGATTTCAGAACATCTCACATGTCCAGGCTACCCAAGCATGAAACCACAGTGCGTGAAATGTTGTCAACTGATGCTCTTTCCAAGGAGCTGAAGGAGACCTGTTTGCTTTTCATACACCAGTGCGAATGGGTGGTGGGGACTTTTTCAGATAAATGGTGCCAATTACATTGAAATGGGAATAAACAAAAGTATTTTTAAATGAATAAGTGAATGAATGATTATTTCTCTTGACCCAAATAGCAACAGTGGTAATATCCTTAATAAATTCCACCGCATTCGGCTTGGATTGCAGTTGGAATTTTACTTCAGCTCAGGGATTATTGACTCGTATATTTCACTGGCTGAGCACTGGGTATGAAAATGCCCCTCATGAATAATTGTGTTAATCATTTATGGTTTTGTTTTACATCTCATTAATTAATTTCATTTCAAAGTACATTAGCATTTCGAACGCTTTCCCCGCTAGAGTAAATTATCTGTGGCATCTAGGGCTTGGTTTTGCAAGCATAGTTATGTCAGTGAGACGTATAGGAAAACAACACATCCCTTAGCCCACATAGCTCTGCTGGCAAATTCGGCCGTATCTTCTCCCTTCCCATGTGCATGGAACTAGACGAACAACAGAGTTCTTTTGTCAACATAGCGTATGTTCTTTGGGCTGTTTGGCCAGCATGTGCGGTGTCTCCATAGCCATACCAGGCATGGCTTTGTAGTGTACACAAGCCCTAGGTTTTCAGCTGAATCCTGGTCCCCAGAGAATGTAAGAACCAATGGTGACATTCGTTGTTGCTTCTGGGGCTAGAAGTAGCACTTGGAAGAATTTCAGACCTGTGTTAACTAGATCGCTTTGAAGTGAAAGTTCATTTGCAATGGCCTCTTACGAATACCCAGGAGCAAAGAGGAACAGTGAAAAACCAATGCCAGGGAGAAATGTGGAATGATCAAGACTTTCCAGGTTTAGTGGGAGGGTGGTTGAATGAAGCGATCAAGGGAGGCTTACGTGAGCAGTGTTTTACTCCTTGAGCCCTTCCATTGGGTTCAGTGGGACAGCTCCTGGATGGATTTGTCAGGTAGGCCCATGTTAGAGCACATTGAATTAGCCCTATCTGGAGCTGGACAACTTGTGAAACTGCTCGGTGTGAGTAAGAGTGGCAGAATCCAGCCATGGAAAATGGAATGTTTCCAGTTTCCTGTTGCTGCCCAGGGTGAAGTGACACCCTGTCATCTTACTGTCTTGTTTTTAAGGCCTTCCTTCGCTCACTAGGCACACTGGCAGGAGAGTTCTCTCCGATCACAGCACAATTGTCTCGGTGCACTCAGATTTCAAGGCTATAATCTCTGCTCCATCCACATCAAGGTTCATCACGTAAACAATACTCAAGAGCGTCTCTCTTAACTCTGGATTTCCAGTTCCCAGCACAAAGTGATTCCGGCGGGTGGTTTATAGATGCCACCAAGAGACGTTGTGGGCAGTTTTCTGAGGCTGTTTTGGGGTTGCCATTGGACCAGCAAAACACAACAGTAAAAACTGCCAAAACTTTAACCAAAATACAGCCTCTGAAGCCAGCCTATGCTCAGCCCAGCGAGAAACTGTTCACTGAGTCCTTCTAAGCCAGGGATATTCAGTCCCAGCCTGTGGTACCTTCGCCTGCAGGACGGGCAGCAGAACTACTTGACTATCTCACAAAGAAGCCTTCCATGTGGGAAATGTCCTTCAACATGCCCCTGAGAGACTTGCCTGGGAAGGTGAGATGGTAAATCCCCCGCTGAAGATGAAGAATTATGCACACTCTGTTGGATTCACTGAAATCAATAGACACTGACGGTGCGTCACAGATTATAGGAGGTGCACAGGACCTTGCCACTGTGGGCCAATCGATGCTAAGTGAATCCATATCCTAATGGCATCAATCATTGCCTAATTAAAGCTCCGACACCACAGGGGATTTGTAACAACACTTCCTTTGTAGCAGCTCGGGATGTATGCCTGTGCAGTATAAATATTTCAGAACAGAGCCTCACAGTGACCTGCAAATCCTTTCTAAAATGCCCTTCATGCCAGTAGCATCAACTGTGGGGTTTCCCAAGGCCTCAGCACTGGCCCTACTCTGCTCCCATTGAAGTCAGCAGAAGTTTTCCCATTGACCCCCCCCCCCGGGTAGAGTGTCAGGGGGTAGCCGTGTTAGTCTGCATCCACAACAACAACGAGGTGCCACCTTAAAGACTAACAGATTTATTTGGGCATAAGCTTTTGTGGGTAAAAAACCTACTTCTTCAGATGCATGTGGGCTTTTTACCCACAAAAGTTTATGCCCAAATGAATCCGTTAGTCTTCAAGGCGCCAGCAGACTCTTCGTTGTTTTCACGGGGGTATAGTTGGCTGTGCTGAAAAGCCCAACCCATTATGCTGGGTCCCTCAGTGTTGGCCTCAGAAGAGTCTTCAGCTTAGAGTGTAACATTTTCTTTGTTTTCTTCTTAATTTTTAACATTCTCACATTCTGAAGCTGATTTAAACTTGCACCATCTGCAGTTCTCTCTACACCACGTCTCTTCTGCCTCACTCCTGACATAGCTGTTCTGCCATTCTTCGTTTTTTCTCTGTCCCTTTGCCATGGGGACTGGCTTCCATGTATCCTGACCCTTCTCTGGGAACTTCCTCCCGCCCCACTGGACACCATTGCGTCACTTGGTCTTCTTCTCAAATGTGGCATTTCTCTTTCCTTTTGTCTTAGCGCAGAACACACTAAATGTTCTGAGTGCCCATATGTAAAGAGCACTATGCAGCTATACAGGGCCAGATACGGTCTGGTGTAAATCAGCATCACCCCATTAACCTCAGTAGTGCTACACCAGCTGAGGATCTAGGGTGGCCAGACAGCAAGTGTCAAAAATCGGGATGGGAGTGGGGGGTAATAGGAACCTATAGAAGAAAAAGACCCCAAAATCAGGACTGTCCCTATAAAATCAGGACATCTGGTCACCCTATGACGATCTAGCCCATATGACTTGATCTTTCTTTACCTTTTACTTCATCTGAGTAAGATCTGGGATTTTCAAAGGCGCTGAAGGGAGTTAGGCACCCAGATCCTATTAAAATCCAATGGATTTGGGGCATCTTACTCCCCTCATCTTACTTAGGCTAGGGCTAGCCAGAAAATAATTCTGTTTTGTTTGTGAACAGAGTGGCTTTCCCAACTGGTGTTTGTTTTGATCTGGAATGAAGCCAGGAACTTCTGAAACTTTCCCTGGAAAGCAGAGCTAGAGCGAGTTCTCCTCTGTCCAGAGTAGCCAAGAGCCTGCTGGCAGGGCACTGGCCAGGGATGGGGGCACCCAGGGGCAACCCCTGAACTACATCAGGAGCTTGAGCCTGTAGCATCTCCATCGTAAGCCTGGGCCCTAACCGCTGAGCTGGAGAGACAGCCTTGCTCGCTGCCAATGTCTATTTAACGATGGACACGGAGGGGAACAGCTCCAGTGACTGGGGAACTGACGGACTCAGGTTCACATCCCTGCTCCAAAGCAGGCAGCTGGATCTCCCACATACCAGGCAAGGTCCCGAATGGGTAGGCTGTTCTGTGGCGCTGGCTCGTTCCCTGCGGGACCTGAAACCCCTTCCCAGCGGATCATTCGTTGACCCTGTGGGTTTGCACAAGCCCGTCAGTGCTGACAGAATGCCATTGTCTGACGGGGGAGAAAAAGAGACGTTTTCACCAGGGAGCCTTTGAAAACCCCATCCTAAAAAATCAGCCCCAGTCCCACCGGTGCCATAATCTCTCAATCAGGCTGCATTTGTCCAGGTCCAAGTCAGTGAAATCAGAGTGCTAAGGCCAGCTCACAGACAGCAACAGAGATGCCACATGCCTTAAATGGGACCCTCTCCGTCCCAGTGGCCCGAAGGCCAGTCTCTTTGGGATGTCATGGTGGGGAGCGACAGAGGGAGCAAATACCTGGTATTCCAGAACGTGTGCTGGTTTCTCAGTAATTGCAGAGACCGAGGGACGCTGTTCTGGGTCATTTCCTTCGTTTGTAGAAACAGAAGGTCGGTTTAATGGGCTGTTGTTTGTTGGATGGAAAAATTGGAGAGAGTCCAGCGGAGGGCAACAAAAGTGATCAGGGGGCTGGGGCACATGACTTACAAGGAGAGGCTGAGGGAACTGGGATTGTTTGGTCTGCAGAAGAGAAGAATGAGGGGGGATTTGATAGCTGCTTTCTCAACTACCTGAAAGGGGTTTCCAAAGAGGATGGATCTAGACTGTTCTCAGTGGTACCAGCAGGGCCGGCTCCAGACCCCAGTGCGCCAAGCGTGCGCTTGGGGCAGCGTGCCGCGGGAGGGCGCCAGGCGGCTCTGGTGGACCTCCCGCAGGCATGCCTGTGGAGGGTCCATTGGTCCCGCGGCTTCGGTGGAGCATCCGCAGACGTGCCTGCGGGAGGTTCACCGGAGCTGTGGGACCAGTGGACCCTCCGCAGGCACGTCTGCAGGAGGTCCACCGGAGCCGCTGGACCGGCGACCGCCAGAGTGCCCCCCGCGGCGTGCCGCCCTGCTTGGGGCGGCACAATTCCTAGAGCCGCCCCTGGGTACCAGATGACAGAACAAGGAGCAATGGTCTCAAGTTGCAGTGCGGGAGGTTTAGGTTGGATATTAGGAAACACTATTTCACTAGGAGGGTGGTGAAGCCCTGGAATGGGTTACCTAGGGAGGTGGTGGAATCTCCTTCCTTAGAGGTTTTTAAGGTCAGGCTTGACAAAGCCCTGGCTGGGATGATTTAGTTGGGGTTGGTCCTGCTTTGAGCAGGGGGTTGGACTAGATACCTCCTGAGGTCCCTTCCAACCCTGATATTCTATGATTTTTACTGTCTTGTCAATTTCCCTCTGGAAATTTTACTCAGCAATCCACCATACATCATTTCTCCTTGTTCGTATGGAGAGAGAGAGCGCGAGAGCGCTAACCCCAATAAAGTAAATATATAAAGTTAGCGACCAATAACACCCTTTGACAGTTCTGTTCTTATACTAGAAATGAGCCAGAGCTCAGGAATGCTGCATTTGTTTCCTGCCCTTCCCTGTTGGGACAGGGCTTTAAATCTTGGTTTTGTCACAAGTACAAACATGCTCTGTCATCCCCTCCTGCTTCAGCCCCTACCCTGCCCCCACTGGAGTTAATGGCAGAACAGCCACTGGCTTTCAGGACTGATCAGGCCATGATTAAATGCCTATCCACATCTCGAACCCACCACCCAGTGTGGTGCCATTAGCACCCTCTGCTCAGGAAAGGGTCGGTTTGAAAGAGCTGGATGGGTGCGTGGGCAGCTCTGTGTGAGAGCCCTCACTGTGATGGCTCTCTGGGTACCAGGCTGTGAGTCGTCTTGTTACCACCCACCCTGCATCCAGCGAGAGAGAGACTTGATTGTGCCTAGCTGGGTGTCAGCTCTGATACCTCCAGCCTGTGGGCCACCCAAACGATCTCCTCTGGGCTCTGCCAGCCCTTACCTTGCCTTGCAGGTTCACAGTAGGTGCATCCCCAAGGCCCTTCAGAGTGTTCCCCTGTAGTGCCAGCTCCTTCCCCACTGACACAGAAACACCATGTTCACCTCTCCTATTTGGCATGGCCCTCTCCAGAGCAGCACTCTCCTCTCCAGAGCAGATGGGTGCGAGCTGTGCCTGGGGAAAGTGAAGGAGGGTTTTATGGTTTAGTTCTCGCCGAGCTTTCCATTAATGTGGCTGAGATTCCAAAAAGCCACATAAGGGTTTTGGATGCCCAAGTCTCATTGATTTGAATGGGAAATCTCAGCCTGTGTGTCTATAAACCTGCCCTGAACCTCTGGGTTCAGGATACCCAAAGTCTTGTGAGTTAGCACAGCCCCTCTAGGCTGCATAACATCAATTCCCTCTTCACTTTAACTCTGCAGGGATTCGTCGGCAAGGTGCACTTTTACTTGGACTTAGGGTTGTTAATGGAAGTCACTCTGCTTGGAATACCTGGGGATTTAAGCTGCTAAGAAGCACTGGGATTCTGGGCACTGGGAATATTCTGGGAGTTTGGGTAGTTCTGTTAATGACCCAGAGAGAACTGAAGAGAAATGTCTGTCTGTCAAGATCACGTCTCTCAATAACCTTCAAAGAGCCTCACAGTTGGGAATGAAGGATCCTTTGAGGTCTATCACTGTATTAGTTCATTCTGAGAGCCAAGGTCATGTCGGGTAAAGCTTCTGCAGAACAAACCATAGGCAGAAAAGACAATCAAGATGATTCTATCATGGGCTGTTTTTCATCTTTCCAGCAGCCGGCCTTACAGCATTCCATATTTAGTTATTAGTCAAACCCCTTAGTTAATTGACATGAGTGAAAACTACATCAGACAAGAGAGCCTCCAGGTAGATTTCTGAAGTCATGAGCATGACGTGTGTGCTTTTTAATAGACCCACTCAGTCATTCTTTTAAATTGTATCTTTATCTCTGTCAGTCTCCATGCAGACTGACAGTGGTGGTGCAGGGGGCTTGACTAGATTCAGAGACTTTTATCTTCTGAATATTTTGTAGCTGGCAGCACAACAGGTGTAGCTTTCAAATGTAGTTAAGAAAAAGAGTTTTTTGACTCAACAGCCAGGCTGACACTAATTCAACAGCAAAGCTTTCCAGAGGGTTTGCTGATGTGCAAATCAAATAACTGAAATCATTCTGTTTGTTACCCTTGCAATTTGCTGCCAATTAAGGTTTATTAGTTAATTACCAGCTCATTAAGATTGCGACTAAAAATGACACTGAATGTTGGCTCTTAAAGGCAGAATTTCAAGGGGAAAACCCATGCGTGTATCATGAGGTCTGCAAGTTCAGAGCAGCCCGAGTCTAGGAGACAGTGGCGTGTGAATGAGTCTAACTATCAGTTACCTTGCATGCTCACCGTGATGTGTTACACCAGATTCCATTTTAAATCAACTGAGGAAAGAGGTCCCGTGGTTAGTGCACTAGAATGGGAGTCAGAAGACCTGGATACGCATTCCAGTTCTGGCATGAATGGGGCAAGTCATTCTTGCCAGATCCTCACAGGTATTTAGATGCCTAAGTCCCATTGAAATCAGTGATTGGAAGATAAGAGTATGAGGTCTCAGCAACTCTTGGTAAAAGGAGAATCCATGATATTAACTTACAATTCCACCTCAGAAACGTTCAGCCGGGGATCAGTGCTCACGTCGCACTCCCTGGCAGTACCCGGCCCAGGCTGGGGAAGCTAATGATCTCACCAGCGGACCAAGTTCAGTGATGAATCCTGAAGCATGTTGCGCATACATTAAGAAGATTATCAAACAAATGGCCTGACCCTACTTCCAACTAAATCAGTATCAAAATGGTCTTTGGTGGGATTAAAACTAAATCCAAACTCTGTCTAGAAAGGTGGTTGTTTATTTATCCTGTTATTTGTGTGTCCACTAGAACGCTCGGTCCTGTTACATTAGACTAGAAATGGTTCAGGGCAATAAGATCCTGTATAGGACTATAGGCCTAACCTGAGCCTAGGTGAACAGTGGTTTTAAATTGAGTTTTGAGGTTAGCACAAGTGACCGGCCCAAAGCATGTGACTAACCACTTTGAAATCATGGGAAAGAAGAGTTGTCTGTGTCAAACTTGTTGTGACCCTTGAAATATCAGCATTATCGTAGTCAAGGTTTGGGTTGTGGTAATAAAGAAAATATGGTTAATTGGGTACCAGGTGCAGTAAATAGTTGATTTGTTGGGTTTATAATAAAGAAATGCTTAGTGCCGTATTTAGGGAGAAATATGGCAAAATGAGATAAGAATATCAAAGGGGCCCAGTCATTAATCATGTCTTGATCAGTGCAGAGAACCAGGTTCAGTCCAGAATTGCTTTGACTGGCTTTAGCGAACAGCCAATAACCAGCAATTACATCCCTAGTTTGTCATAGTGTTTAAAAGGCAAGGCTTTTAGAGGTTTCTTACCCCTCTGGAGTCATGCCGTGATGGGACAGCATCTGATGCTGATCCTCTTGTGTGCTTATTACTGTATTGTGGCTTGGACACGAGTAAAGGGTGTATGTACTTGGTTTTATATTTTGGGATATAATCAACACCAAGTGGTCTTGGGACTGTTAAAGAAACACTTGGGTGGAAACGGAGTGATGGAAAACCTTGATAAATTCATTAGGAAAATCACTGTGTTGGAAATGTCTTCCTTTGTGTTTGTGGCACAATGGGTCCCCACTCTTTTAAAAGGCATCTTTTAAAAAGTGGAAGTCACATCCTAGTGAGGTAAATAGAAAGGAGCATAAACACTGCCAAATTAAGTGTAAAAATGTAATAAGAAAAGCCAAAGAGGAGTTTGAAGAACAGCTAGCCAAAAACTCAAAAAGTAATAACAAAATAACAAAATATAAATCAATTAACAGCAGGATACTAAGGGAGGAGAAATAACTTTTGAAGTAGTAAGAGATTTATCTCATTAGGCTGACTTAACACTTGGTAAAGCAACCCACATCCTTTCATGTATTTACCTGCTCCTGTATCTTTTACTTCATACATCTGATGAAGTGGGTTCTAGCCCATGAAAGCTTATGCCCAAATAAATGTGTTAGTCTCTAAGGTGCCACAAGGAGTCCTCGTTCTTTTTGCTGATACAGACTAACCACTGAAACCTGTCACTCATAATAGGAGGGTCTTGGGGCACCCACCGTCAGGGGCGGCTCCAGGCCCCAGCACGCCAAGCGCGTGCTTGGGGCAGCATGCCGCGGGGGGCGCTCTGCCGGTCGCTGGGAGGGCGGCAGGCGGCTCCGATGGACCTCCCGCCGACGTGCCTGCGGAGGGTCCGCTGGTCCCGCGGCTTCGGTGGAGCATCCGCAGGCACGGCTGTGGGAGGTCCACCAGCAGAGCGCCCCCCACAGCATGCCGCCGTGCTTGGGGCGGCGAAATGGCTAGAGCCGCCCCTGCCCACCGTACAGATGATAAATCAATAACGACAGCAGAGCTAGCTCTTACTTTCTAAAAGAGCTGCAGTAGTTCAACCCCCACCCCCCAAACTTGGAGCAGGAATTAAATAAGATGTTCTCTGGCCGGTGTTCTGCAGGAGGTCAGACTAGAGGATCACAAGAGTCCCTCATTTAATTCCTGCTTCCAATTGGATAGCCGGGTTGGAAAAACACCCTCGGTGATGCTCAAAATGAAAATCCCCCTTTTTATTGTGAAACCCTGGCTGCCCCCGCCCCAAACACACAAACCCCTGCCCCAGTGTCAGGACTGACACTGAAAAGAGAAGAGCCAGAGCCTCCATGAAGTCCACTAACCTCTTGGCTCTTGTTTTCAGACGCAAGGTGCTCAGATACTGCAGGGAGGGTTGGGAATATAAACCCCATAGCTAGGCAGACACACGGACGGCTCTGTGTGTATGTGCCTGTGTCAGAGAAGCACCATGCCCACTGGCTGTTCTGTTAGCAAGCGCTCTCCTTAGCCCCCGCTAGTGCTGCCTGGAGAACCAAGGTGCTGCACACGCTGCCAGCCTATTCTCAGGCTTCCCCCACACTGCAGTGAGGCAGCAGGGATGTCGCTGATCAGATACATTCATCCGCCTCCCGCTGGACTCCTGTTTGTGAGCAGAGATCAGACAAGCCAGCCTCTGCTGCCGTTCCCTGGGGGCACCCGCCATGCCTAGGAAGGAGACGGCTGGCATCATCACAGACGCCACCGTCCGGCTCCTGTCAATGACTGCATCCCTTGGAGAGCTGCCTTCACTCACCGGTAAGAGGGGGGGCCACAGGGGTGACTGGAAGCATTAAACAAGGGCTTGACAGCACATTCTAAAGGCCCGTTAGCCCAGAAGTGTCCCGTGCATCACCCATCATCCGTCACATGTCTCCAGCACTGGGCCCAGCCTTGCTGTGGTTAAAGTAAAAATGCAAAATCATTTATTTGTAGTGAATCAGTAATTAATTTATTTCTGAATATTTGTTCATTAAGCATTTTTGTTCTGGTGCAGCCAGCTCCACTGATAGATCAATCTATTAGACTTCAGTGAGAGCAGGCTTTGGGCAAAACTAAGGCCTACTGGAAATCTCACCCGAAGTCATTTATCATTTCTATGGTGTGGCTAACTGAGGCACTCAGCTAGGGCAGGGCTAACCATGCAAACAAACTGCCATTAACATTATTCATGTTCTTAAACAAATTTTACTTCACTCGTGTCCACGCTTCTTTCACGTTCACTTTCTGCAAATGCACTGCAGTGACCCCACTTATTCACCCATGTATCTGGGAAGTGTGTGTGCACCCATCCAATCAGGGGATGGAAACAATCCCATGAATGTATCTGGCCAATCATAAATAAGCTTGTTTGGGATAACTAGAGATCAATTTGTAGAGTCAAAAATTCAAAAGGATATTACACTCAATCAAGTCATAGAACAAATAAAATTCCAGGAAATTACAAACCACTTAAAGATGTTATGTGATGAGAAAATGAGACCATGTTCCTGAAATAAGTTGTTCACTAAAAGTTATTTGCTCGGCTTTAGTATTAATCTTGAAGCTCTGGTATTTCTGCTGTCTTCCAAAGTCTCAGTATCAGACATTTTGCCACATACAAAGGCTGCTGTCCTGAAAATGATTTCCACCTGCAGCTAGAGACAGCTGTAGTCTGGGTCCATTTCTTCTTAAAACTTAAACCAGCAAAATTGGTACCAATCCAATTGGCAGATTCCATGGGATACATAGTAACTAATGGATGTCTATTATCCCCTTAAATTCTTAAAGGTTAAATTTCCCTTCCCAGCTCCTAAAATGGATGTTGTGAAGGCCAAGATTATAACAGGATTCAAAAAAGAACAGGATAAATTCATGAAGGACAGGTCCATCAATGGGGAGTAGCCAGGATGGGCAAGGAGGGTGTCCCTAGCCTCTGTTTGCCAGAAACTGTAAATGAGTGACAGGGGATGGATCACTTGATCATTACCTGTTCTCTTCATTTCCTCTGGGGCACCTGGCATCGGCCACTGTGTGAAGACAGGATACTGGGCTAGATGGACCTTTGGTCTGACCCAGTATGGCCTCTCTTATGGTCTTATGGTGTTGTAAAATAAAATGATCTATTGGGGGTTTGCTCAAAATGAACCATTTATTCAGAAACACAAAGACAACCGGCAACTTAAAATGCAACAGCTGGGGATATTTTATTTGTTTGTTCCTGGCCTCCAAGAGGAGATGTTTTTATTTAATTTTTAAAAGACTCTAGAGTAATTAAACGAGTGACAAGAGATGTGTTACATTGCCATGCCAAATGTGATTCCGACAAACTGTCACTGGAAAATATCTGTGGTGACAATTCCAGATTCCTCCCAAATCTATTATTAAAACTGGTTGATTTTTCCTCCCTCAGCCCTGAGAGCTAGAGAAATACAATTACTGCAGTGGATTTGTTTTATTCTGTTCTCTAGCGCATGGAGGTCGCAGTGCATGTGGACAGCTGATGGCATCAACCTTGAGAAAGCAACTCAGTTCTCAGGTAACGTGTTTTCTGCTCTTTTTGGTGGTGGGTGTTAAACTCCTGGGCATCGGCAGGCAAAAGGTGAGAGCCATATCTCAGACCATGTCTACCAGACGGGAGGTAGCTGTATTCTGCACACTCTCAGACATGGGCAGCTGTCATCCCCATTGTATCAGCTGCAAATTGGGAGCATTTGTAAGCCACCCCCACAGCTTATCACCGGCCGCTGGGACACCACATCTGGAATCTACAGTCTGTTTCCTCTTGGACTTATTGCACCATTTCCATTAGTCCAGCTGTGCCTGGGCCCAGAATGAACTGGGGTGAGAGGTTGTCACCACCTATCCTATAATCCTGGGGTCACTCCCTGTGGGTAGCTCCGTGTACAGCTGCAGCCCTGGTCCAGCAGTTCTGACCCCAGCAGCCAGCCAGCAACACATCAGCCACCCTCTGGCTTCTACCAGCGTGGTTACGACCAGCAAGGTGGCCTCAGCACATTCCCAGTCCTGAATTTCCCCCAAACCGTGTGTCCTGT
This sequence comes from Mauremys mutica, assembly GCF_020497125.1. Classification (NCBI taxonomy): domain Eukaryota; kingdom Metazoa; phylum Chordata; order Testudines; family Geoemydidae; genus Mauremys; species Mauremys mutica. The sequence continues at coordinate 210,756,185 of NC_059074.1, read as the reverse complement.
AGCATCCAGCCCTCCCCGGGAAGCTCAGAGAAATAATAACGTTTGTTGCTCCTGTACAGAGACAAAACTACATCCCATCTTTAACTGGGTGTAAATACACCCTCCCCTTTGGATACGGCACTGTGAGTTGGTTTATGGTCAATGAAAAGGTTTTATTAACAAAACATGCATAGGATTCAGTGAGTTCAAGTACAAGGAATGAAGATAGAAAGAGTTACAAATAAAACAAAACAAAACCCGCTTCTAAAACTTACTCCAACAAGATGCAGGCTTTGTTCAGGATGGTTTCTCACCAGTCATTCTTCTTCTCAGCCAGGTCTGACTTTCCCACAGTCAGGACCTTCCACAGAAGTAACAGTTGCCGGCTCCCCTTGGCTTCTTAAGTGAAAGACCTTTGCTTAAGCAGGTATCAGAGGGGGAGCCGTGTTAGTCTGGTCTGTAGAAGCAGCAAAGAATCCTGTGGCACCTTATAGACTAACACACGTTTTGCAGCATGAGCTTTCGTGGGTGAATACCCACTTCTTCGGATGCAAGCTTGCTTAAGCAGGTTTCTCACCTATGTTCAGTTCAGAGACTTCAACCACCTCTGTGCTGAAGGGCCCACCTTCATCAACACGCAAGAGCTCTGGCCTCTTGTCTGTCTCGTGATGGATGCTAAAGGTGGTTTATATCTCCCAAAGTTCAGTGACTTTGGCCATGCCTATACCAGCTGTCATAGGTTTATTCCCCACTTTGAACTTTAGCGTTCACAAGATGGGGACCTGCATGGACTCCTCTAAACTAAATCCTAGTTTAGATCTGGTAAACGCTGCCACCAGCCAAGTTTGTTAGTGTCTGGCACACTCCCTGTTCCCCCAAACTTTCCCTGGGGAACACAGATCCAAACTCCTTGAATCTCAACACAAAGGGAAATAATTTATTCCCCTCACCTCCTTCCCCCCTCCCCTCTCCTAGTCCTTAGGAGAGATACCTTGATTCAAACTCATTGAATCAAACAAAGAGGGATTCACTTTTCCCCCTCCCCTTCCCCTGAAATCCAAACAAGGGAAGAAATCAAGCAAGTTCTAAAAAGAAAAGATTTTATTAAAAGAAAGAAAGAAAGTACACTATCTCTGTAATACCAGGATGAAAAAATTTACAGGGTCTAACTTATAAAAACTGGAGAGACTGCCCCTCCCTCCTCCTCAGAATAATCAAAGTAACAGCAAACAGAAATAAAGATATTTCTTCAGCAAACACACAATTGCAAATGTAGAAATCAATTATAAGACTAAACCGCCTTCTAATACTCACTATACTGAATAGAAGAAAATACTTCAGGAAACCTTGGAGAACTTGAAGAATATGTCTGGCCTCTCTTAAATCCAAAGAGAGAACGAACACTCAAACAAAGAACACAGACAAAGACCTCCCTCCACAGAGATTTGAAATTATCTTGTCCCTTGATTGGTCCTCTGGTCAGGTGTTCATCAGGTTACTGAGCTTGTTAACCCTTTACAGGTAAAAGAGACTTTAACCCTTAACTATCTGTTTATGACACCAGCACTTATCTCAACAACAAAAAAGCGCTCATGTGCACAGCACTATGTCGACGGGAGATGCTCTCCCGTCGACGGGAGATGCTCTCCCACTGACATAGCCACGGCCACTCGTTGAGCTGGTTTTATTATCTCGACGGAGCCTGGTGATGAAGGGAGCACCACATTCTTTCTTCTCTCACTTGTTAGCTCCATAGTTTTGTTTATGTACAAATGGACCTTTGTTGTCTCTGTCCGAAGATTGGGCTGGTCAGAGACTCAAATGTGCATCCTCTCAGCTAGGCAGGCCTCTTTAGCAATTTCCCTGACTTGAACACGGTTTAGTTCTCACTCCAGGGTATGTCCATAGTGCTTAATAAATCACACAAGTATTATTGACCAGCGAGTTATTAGCTTACAAATGATACCTCACCCGGCATATTTGGTACAAAGATCGTGACCAGAGAGGTGGGGTGCGAACACAAGGGTGCTTAGTGTCCTAACTCCCCATGGTAGGACCTGCTGTGGGTTATGACAGATCTGCCAGGGAAATCACGCCAGTTCCTGTCTGGCCTGCCCATCTCTCAGTGCTCCCATGCTGGCCGTTGCACCATGTTGCCACTGTCGTGATCTTCCTTACCTGCCATTCGGATCATGTTGCCCTCATCCCAATTCTTGGGGACTCAATGGATGGGGCCGTTTTGCAGCTGTAACTCCTCACCCTCTCCTGCAAGGCTCTGCGTGCTGCTATCTCTGCCTGCACTGGGGTTTAGTTTAAATGTGTCCATCCAGAGCTCATTACTCGGCAGCCCCCTCTCAGAACTGGCTCCAACTCCTGCGCTATTTCCATGCTCTGCCTGGAACATCCTCCCACTCCGAGACACCAGAAGAACTCACTGGCTGCCTCCAAACCCCTCCTACAAATTCCCTTTTTTTGGCTGGCATTCCACAAATAGCCACCCGCCCCTGCTCTTACATCATCTCACCATCGCCCTTTGATGGAACTCGTGTTAATAGACGGAAAAACACCCCTTGGAACTGACAAGGCGTGATCCCTGTTAAACTGCTCGGTGGTGGTGGCTTTTATGTTGTGCTTCCATTTTGCTTTTTTCACCAAGATCAATGGCTAGAATTGCACCGAAGGGGTGGCCCAGCAATAGCTAAAAAGGCGTTCAACTTTTTAAAATATAGTTATTTTGCAAGACAATAGTAATTGATTCATAGAGTCCAAAGCCAGAAGGAACCATTGTGACCATCTAGTCTGACCTCCTGCATAACACAGACCAGAGAACTTCTCTGAGATAATTCCTCTTTGAACAAGGCCAGATCCTTTAGAAAAACATCCAGTCTTGATTTAAAAATTGCCAGTGATGGAGAACCCACCGCAGACCCTGGTAAATTGTTCCAATGGTTAATTATCCTCACTGTGAAAAATTTCTACCTTATTTCTAATCTAAATTTGTCTAGCCTCATCTTTCAGCCACTGGATCTCCTTAAACCTTATATTGCTACTGCAGGCTCCATTTTCAAATAAAAATATTTAAAAACATGTGAGCTAGTTAGCTTTGAAAACATCTGCTAGTATCTATGCACACATTAACTTTATCCTGTATTATTGCTCAGCACGCAAATTCAGTACTGCCAGGAGCTGTGACCATTGCATTGACCATGGCAATGACCATTGCATTGTCATTCAGGGAACAATATAACCCATATTAAGGTTCCCAGTTTAGGGAATTTCATTCCTTGTCCCCTTCAGACTGTGTCTCACTGCACTTTGATATGCTATGATAGACGGGCAGGGACAGCTTCTCTTCTCTACTGCGATGAGAAAAAAGAATTGTGTTCTCTGGGAGTCAGTGCTCTTGGTTGTTAATTACATCTCGTGCACAATGTGCTTAAGGATAATCCATTTGATGTAATGTTGGGTCAAATGCTTCTTGCACTTACACTAGAGCAAACCTCTTGACTTCAGTGGAGTTACAAGGTGTCCTAGGAAAAAAAATTTGCTCCATGGTGCACAGAATTAAATGCTACACGTGCCAGCAATGGATGCCACGTGAATTCTTAAGAGTGTGTTTGCAGCTACCTCCCATCCAAATAGGCTCTGACACTATCGCTTATTGACTCATCCAGAATTAAAAAAAAACAGATTAACCAACTCCCAAGATCTTCTGTAAACAAAATGCCACCCGGCTGTCTCATGCTCTCTCTCCAGCTACTGCCACATTAGATGAGCTTGTGTCCATCGGTCCCTTGCCTTGTGGAAGCGATAGGCCTGCTGGCATATGAAGTGGTCACTTTTACAATGTATTCCCACAATATACTGGGAGCTTTCCCTGTCCCAAGGAGCTCACAGTCTAAGGACAGACAGACAAGTAGACCGAGGTTAGGGGAGGGGGCACAACAACAGGAAAGTAATATACAAGCCACCTCCATTTGCTGTCTGCAGCATGGCAGAACTGGGTCAGTCGGAGGGGTGTGAATGTGGTGAAGGCGGGGACACAGGTGAGCTCAGGGTGCTGGTGCCATGCAGAAGGAGCTCTGTGGAAGACAGCAATGAGGAGGTGGGTGTGTGAAGCACTAACAAATGAGTAGATAAGGCCAGTAATGTTGGTGGGCAGAGGGGCTGAGGGAGGCACAAGACAAGGGAGCATAAAGAGGGAAAGAGCTGCACAGACCTTGCCAGGTGGTGACAAGACACTTCAATCCAGTTTAGGCTTGGATTGTTTGGCAAATCTTTTCTTGGATTGCAAGGGCACTATCCGTGCTGCCATGAAGACATTACCAGAACCAAGTACCAGAGAAGAGGCACAGCTTTAAAGAACAACACATGGCTGCTGGTTGTGCTGGTACAGTAATTCTATTACCTATGCTGTAAATGATTGCTCTTTTAGAGCTCTTCTGCTTCAGAAACTCTGGTGCTACGTAATGAGCGCTAATTAGGAGTTTGATCTTTAGGTTTGTAGTTTGGGGGGATTTTTCCAGCTTCTTATGCAGCTGCTAATGAGGAAACTACTTGCTAACCTCTCTGCTGCTCCAGGCAGGTTCGCAACACAAATGTTCACACAGTCGGAATGCTCACGTGTTCATGGTGATTTCACTACACAAGTGACAGCGAAACATCCTCGCATGGCACCCTCCGCTTATTAAACACAAGCAATGGAGAATACTGACCTATGCAAAGTGCATAGTGACTGAACAGGGAAGGCCTTGTTTTTACCTGCAGTGTGGGGTTATGGAAATGTATTTATCTGGCTTATTTCTAGACTCTCCGCACCATGGTATCTGCGTTTTGACAAATACCAGGTAAGGTGAGAGTCAGAAATATCTTGAGTGGCGGAAGGAAACGGAATCTGGGCTCACTGCTTTTTCCTTCTCTCTGTTGTCTAGCTCCAAGGTGGCTACATGCCGTCACCCTGGGACTCTCCTTAGCCATCCCCTTGTGAGAGGAGAGGGAGCTGTAATAACCCCCCAGTCTAATTCTGGCCAGGATTCCCAGCTCCAGGGATAGCACATTTTGTCTCGGTCTCATCAAGAAGGCAGGTCTCCAGCTCCCCTGCCCTGCCTACTGACTGACACGCCACAGCTTCTCCTGGGCTGCTGCTCGCCTGCCCTGGACACCAGACAAGATATGGCAGAGGGACCTTGGCTTGCCCTGTGGATGCGGGGCCAAACACTGCACGGGGTTCCTGGTTCATCTGCTCCAACTGAATCACCATGGAGTGGGGTCTCTCTTTGCCCATCCAGCACTGCAGGTCAAACATTTTGAAAGCCCCCTGGCAGCAACCACACCCCAGCCTGCCAGTGGCTGGCACTGCCCAGAGGTGTGCGCAGCATTCGGGTGAGTGCAGGGAGCCAGCTCTCAGGACCAGGGGATGCAGCAAGGTGGGCCCTCATCTCCAGGCTCCCCTGGCTGCCAGCCACGCCCTGCAGGCCTCTCTGCACTGGTCCCCAGGTGACGTCAGGCCTGTGGCGGCTAGGAACTCGCCCCACGAGGACGAGAGATCCATCGGCTCCCATGGTGCTGCTGTGTCCCATTGAGCTGCAGCTCCGCTCTGGGCCCTGGGGAGACTCGGGGGGACTCGGTGTTCAGGCTGCGGAGCATGCAAGCGCAGGAGTGTTTAATCACGGTGGTGCTACCGCTCGTCACTGATTCTGTCGGCACCCAGCGCATGCTGCCTGAAGGTGCTATCGCAAGCCGAATCGTCAGTATTATTGCGGAGTCGTGTGGAGTGCAGGAGAGTTTGAGAGCAACATAGTAACCGTCCTCATTAACGGCTCCCCGGCAGCCTTTACATGTAGGTGCCCAGCGGAGATGTGTTGATTAGAGAGAGGTGATGGATTTAAAAATAATTGAACTTACTCAAGTGCTGTTCCTCCCTCCTACCCAATTCGGAACCTTCTTTAATGACTACATCTACAAGTAACTAGGGCTGTCCGCTGGGTGGTCCCCGCTGTCCGAACCTTCCTTTTGCATTAGTGCCGAGGGCTTTCCCAAGGACAGAAACGGTCCAGATCGCCTTCCTTCCCCTGCAGCAGGATTCTTTTCTCTTCTTCCCTTTTCCTTCACCTCCCTTGGAAGATCATCCCCCAGACTGATGCAGTGGGCTGCAGCTGTTAAATAATGTGTTGAGACAGAAGACAGCATGGGGTCCCATCCCATTCTCTGCTATGTGTGAGCTGAGAAAAGCCCTGGTTCTAGACTGACCAAGGTGAGGGTTTGTGGCAGGGACAGTGACAGAAAATGAAAGAAGCTGGCATTAGGCCCAAGGATTTTCTCTGGGGATTGAGCTCTGGACAGGCTTCAGGGAGGGAACAGCAGCAGGTGGGGGAGAAGATTCATGAGTGCAGCCGTTGCCCTGCAAAGGCACGGAAACCCAGCTCCTCGCTTAGTGGGAGCAGAGGGTGAAGAGGTGTCAGGTGGACGGCCCTTCCTGGGAAGGGAACTGGGACTATGGAACAGTGCCCTGAGCACGAGGGCTGTTACACTGATTTGGCATAGCCAGGAGGCGACAAAGGGAATAAAATGCAAAGGGTCCCGAGACTTGCAAAACTAAATGAGAAGAAAAACAAACAGCCGGAGGAAGGATTGTGTCTCTGGTCCTGGGCTGGGGCTCTGGAGAGCTGGGCTCCAGGGGCACCATTGTTCAGTGTCTCGGGCTGCACCCTGGGCCTGTTCAGAACGACCATTCTTCAGATCGGGGCCTGTCTCTTGCTGTGCATCTGCAGCACCCAGCACAACGGGGCCCTTCAGGCGGTGCCCTTGGTAAATCACAATTAAATCCTCAGAGCAGGGAAGGCATTACTCAGACCTTTCAGAGCCTTTTGAAATGAACGATGGATCACAGGGCCAATCGGCTCTGTGTAGTTTGCTTATTTTAAAACAAAGAGGAGAGCAGAAGTGAGCAATTTATGTGGCTTTGTGCAGGATCAATATTTTCACCTGGAAAAAAAGCAAACCGCTTTACTCAAAGTATCTGACTCATCATCTTCTCCCCTCTGCCCCCCGCCCCCGAGTGTTTGTTCCCACCATGCCCCTGGGCTCCCTCTTCATCTCCTCATCCTCTCACTGCCTGTCTTAAGGTTTGCCTGAGAAGATTTTCCTTGGGCTCACAACATGTCAGGGTGTTTTGCATGCTCTTTGGTGAAGTAACTGTAAATCCCAATGCAATCTGTTCAGGCATCGAGAGTACGTTTTGTGATAGGCGCAATGTACTCCAGTGCATGAGGTGTTCAGCCAGGCAGAAAATCACGGCTCAGGAGATAAACGGAGCACTGGGAACTCACCATTAATGAGCCAAAGATGCACTTGTCAGCTGCGAGGTCCTGAGTGAGGAGCTCCAGGTGGGAGCAATAACTCCATGTCTGTCTGTCCATCTTCGGTGCTTATCTGGCCCCATCGCTACCCTCACCACCGTCACTGTCCCTATTCACCCTCCTAGCACCCTGTGGGCGAGGGCAGGGCTCTTAGCCTCATTGTAGAGATGGGGCACTGAGGAACCAGGAGACTAGGGGACTTGCTGACGGTCACACGAGGAATCTGTGGCAGAAATGGGAATCAAACCCAGCTCTCTCAAAGCTTAGGCTGGTGCCCTTAGCAGTGTGCTTCTCTTCCTCTCTGCAAATGTCTGAGGGCTTGTCTACACTGGCAATTTCCAGCGCTGCAACTTTCTCACTCAGGGGTGTGAACAAACACCCCCCTGAGCGCAGCACGTTGCAGCGCTGTAAAGCACCAGTATAGACTGTGCTATACACCCCTCGTGGAGGTGGTTTTCGCTGCGCCACGACCACACAAGGCATGTTAAAGCACTGCTGTGGCAGCACTTTAGTGTTGCTAGTGTAGACTAGTCCGTTATAGATCAGGATTAGACCTGATGTGGCTGCAGCTACTGCGGGGTTCTCACATCTTCCTACAAAGCATCTGATACTGGCCACTGTCCCAGACAGGCTAACTGTCCAGATGGGTCATGGGTCTGACCCAGTCTGGCTACACACCCTCCCTGACCATTCCTAGCCTCGTGTTCCCCAGAGAGAGTTGCAATCAGCACAGGGCCAGGTGGGAATTCCAGTCTGGGTTTGATAGTACAAGCCATGTTGGAGATTTCATCCACAATTAAAACCACCAAGGTTGCACTGAATAACAGGAGCTGTATGTTAGGGCCAATGCAAACTGTTAGGTGCCGCTCATGGCGTGAGACCCCATGCAAGACCAATAGGACAGATAATAAATAGCTGGACAGTGCCTAAGATTTAGACAGGTAGGGTGACCAGACGGCCCGATAAAATCAGGACTGTCCCGATTTTAAGGAGTTTGTCCTGCGTTCTGACCAGAGTACGGTCAGGACGCCATTTGTCCTGATATTTTGTTTCCTGGTCTTTGGCGGCAATTCGACAGAGAGTCCTTCAGTCGCGGACGGTCTTCGGCGGTATTTCAGCGGCGGGTGCTTCTGTCTTTGGCGGCAAGGTTTATTACCTGTCGCTGAAATACTGTTGAAGACCCTCTGCGACTGAAGGGCTCTTCGCCGAATTGCCACCAAACTCCCAGACAGGTGAGTGTTTAAAAAAAACAAAAACACCCTTCCCCCACCCCGCGGTGGTCCCGATATTTTCCCTTTAACATCTGGTCACCCTACAGACAGGTAAAAGATGTAGGCAGAGATTTTCAAAGCTGCCTGAGAGATTTGGTTCCCTCATTAATGGGAATTGAGTGTCCAGATACCTTAGGTGGGTTGGAAATCCCACTTCTAATTTCTTTAGTAGAGCTGGTCAAACACTTTCAGGAAACACTTTTTGCAATTTTTTTTTCCATAATTCCTTCAAAAAATGTGCAAAAAATTCCTCTGCTCTTTTTTGACTGGCTTGCGGAACAGTCAAAATTCTTCAAAATAACAATAAAAAATGTTCTGCATTTTACAAATAACCGCTCTGTCTTTAAGATTTCCCTGCAGGCAACTCTCACCCAAAGTTTGGTTCCAAATAGGCCCTATGCATTTTGGCATCCTTACTGCTGGTTTTACAGCTTGGTAAAATGAGTTAGAAGTATTCGACTTCTGATACAATCAGGAAAGACTTTCTGCAAATTCCACCTTTTTCTGATAAATTGATCCAGCTTCTCATTTAAGTTTCTGAACCTCCACTTGGAAAATTGCAATTTTAGTACAGCATAAAGTTCCTATCAGTATAACCCTCCTGCCTTACACTGAGGGGTGGAACACACATGATAGAGCGCAGCCTAGTTTAAAGGATTCTCTTTATGCCCTGAAAACATCCTAAAGGCTATAATTATGTACTCTCACTCTTCACGTAAGGTGTCCTCATTCATGCTTTCTTCATTTGTAATGTACTGTAACTGTTCTTGGGGCTTAGTTTGATAACACTTGATATGACTATTAATAGCCACACAACACAATAAATTCCTTTTGCCTATCGTTACTGGAAGGCTGGGTATTTTTTTTTTCCTGTGGGGGGAAAAAATACGCTCAGAATTGCACAGTATGTATTTCAAAAGGTTTAAGATGGCATGAGGATTTTGTTGAAGGATGTAGCTTTATCTGGAACCTGAGCTGCGATTAAGCCCTGCTGAAATGTGCCATCAGAAATGCAAGGCAGGATATTATTAGAACCATTAGACTTGGTGCTTGTCAAGAGAGCTGCAGCAGAAAGAAAAGGCAGTTTTGACATCTCACCCTGGCTTGGAGAGAGACTAATGGTGACTCTGAGAATGAGGGGGAGAGGCGATTAGGTTTCACACCAGTGGGTTGAGTTCTGCTGTGCACGTTATCGTCTAAAAGGGAAAGAATCCTGTTTCTGCGCTGGAGCTAAAAACCCTATACACTCAACCAGCAATTACTTCCAGGCAGAGGCTTCAAAGAGTTAATCCCACCTCATCTGGAAAATCAAAACACTGGTAAGTTTCCTTTGCTTCTTTGTTACTGACTGGCATTAACTGTGAACTGTCCCCAGAAATGTTGTTTGCCAAGATGCTTCTTTCTGATGGGCCAGACACTCAGCTGGCGTAATTGGAGTGGCTCCAGTGAAGTCAGTGAGACTTTGCTGAATTCACACCAGCTGGGATCTTACCTGTGGTTTGTCGCTCTGCTGGCAACGCTTGTCACTTCTTTCATGCTTTCTGCAGAAGTGGATGTTGCACCAAAGCTAGCTTAGCAGGGCTGAGTCACGCAACAATGAATCCAACTTCGATCTCTTTCTTCCCAGGAACTGACATATGCCCAAATGACATTCAGAGCTAAATTTGCAAAGGAAGGTGCAACCCATGTGTGACAAACACTCATTTTCACATGCAGACTGGGTGACTGTCTGCACAAATGGGCAGGTATGCTTGCAGCTACCTGATTTCAACATACAAATACAGATAGGGTTGTAAATACAGGTGTTTGTGGGTGGAACGAGTGTGCATGCATTTTTGCAGGGGCACCCTTTCCTTTGAAGTTTTGTTCCACAGGTACAGTACTCAGTTATCACAGTGCTGGGGGATGCTCTGATGTCAGTGACCAAAGTGAAACCGGGAATTATAGGTGCATTTTTCCTCCCTTCCTTCTGAGCATCCTCTGCACGCCCTGAGACAGATCATTCTCTGCTGATACCACCACCCCCACCCCCACCCCCGCCCCAACAACACTAAGGGCCTGCCACATAACCACGTTCTGGACAGCAGCAATGGACTCCCATATGTCAGGAGTGGATAAGATCCGCCCTATCGGTGCCATGCATTACCTGCTCAGACGGGTCCGTCCTGCTCAGCACATGGCCTTTGCAGCATTCCTAGCCCTCAGTACAAGAGACCAAGATCAGGAGATGAACTTAAATCTGAATGAAAAACTCATTTGATCTCTCCCAGCCTCAGACCACATCCTTATACAGCAAGAGCAGCTGCTCCACACACCCAGTGGACCAATCCTTAGCCATGTTATGAGTTTTACAATATTGATGTGTGGGTTTCTGTTTTTTTTAATATGTGCTTTTGCGGATTTATGTATTTTTATAATGTTGACCATTTGTTCTGGGCCTCTGACACGGGCTGGATCAGACCCTGAGGCCCCCTACTGGGGGCCTCATGGCCCTGCTACACTCCTCCCCAGAAAAGGGCAGTGAAGAGGGTCCTCCAAACTGCCTAGAGCGGCTGTGTGGGAAGCAGCCAATCAGGGCCCAGCAGGCTACTATAAGATGAGGTGCAGGGCCAGACTGAGATCAGTGCCTGGCTGGAACTGGAGGAGTGTGGATGGTGTGCGTGGCTGATCCTGGACAGCGCCATACTGGCAGACGGGAGTGCGAAGGAGCTCTGGGCTGGCTGCCTGCTGGGACTCAGCCTGAGGTAAGGGTGAAGAATGTGCTGGAGCTACTGGGAAGTGGCCTGTGAATCGTAGCAGTGACACCATTTATTTAAAGGACTGTGGTGGATGGCTGCTATCTGTAGGGTCCCTGGGCTGGGACCTGGCGCAGAGGAGGGGCCAGGGCCCCCCCACTCACCAGCCACTGGGAAAGTGGCCTGGACTCTGATACACCCCGGGAGGGGAACTGAATTCTTCTTGTGGCCCAGCTGAAGAGCTGGGGCCAGAAAGGCCCAGAGAAGGGAAGAGTTGTGCCCCCACACCAGGGCCAGGACGACTTGAAGAGCAGGGACAGTTCAAGGGGGCCCAGAAGGGGCTGAGACCCCGTTCGGCCCAGTACTGTGATAGTCCCTGTGGCCAATAGAGGAGCGAGCCCAGGGATAGGGCAGCAGATACAGGGACCTTACAGAGGGCCCTGAGCTAGGTCCCCTGCTAGATGTATGTCCTGGAAGGGTTTGATTTATCTCACACACTGACTGTGTGTGACTCGGCGGGAGGGCTGGGTGGCTGAAGACTCACCACAAAGCAGAGAGAAAGTGCAGGCACACACACTTGGCCAAGGGGGTGCTCACGAGAGGTGAGTGCACCCCATTACAGCCTCACGCTCATTAGCTGTTTGCGCTCCTAGGGAGGGAGCAGTTAGGGTTTGGTGTCCTGGTTGTGGACAGGAGGTGGGTGATGGGGGGTAGGGGGTAATGTGCCTGGTTTTCTGCTGGCTTCTTTCTTTACATGCTGACTCTGGATCATAGAATATCAGGGTTGGAAGGGACCTCAGGTGGTATCTAGTCCAACCCCCTGCTCAAAGCAACTAAATCATCCCAGCCAGGACTTTGTCAAGCCTGACCTTAAAAACCTCTAAGGAAGGAGATTCCACCACCTCTCTAGGTAACCCATTCCAGTGCTTCACCACCCTCCTAGTGAAATAGTGTTTCCTAATATCCAACCTAAACCTCCCGCACTGCAACTTGAGACCATTGCTCCTTGTTCTGTCAATGTTCGAGGCTGGGATTTTCACATGAGCCTATAGGAGTTAGGTGCTCAACACAATGTGATTTGGGCACCCAGCTCCTTTAGCCTCCTTTGACAATCCCAACCTGAATGCTTCTCTGTCTGTGTGTACATGATGGGAACCAGGAGCCAGCCTGCGGAGTTGGGAGCCTTTGGTGTGCAGCCTTCGGAGCAGACCTGGCCCCTGGCGGTTATTCTAGGCCAGGAGTCCAAAGGCATGTCAGGCACAGGGTTCCTTTATTGCACAAAACTTTGATTTCAAAATGCCTCAATCTCCTGAAATGTAGAAAAATTGCAGCGTCATTCCCTCACCACTGCGCCCTAAAATCTCCCTACACTTTCCTTCCTGGCTCTGGTTCTGTTCCCTTTGGGCAGCAGACAGAGACATGCCTTTCGCTACACAGGACAGTGCTGCCACTGAGTCACTTAACCAGAGATAGCGCCACCTCCACTCCTGCCCCTCTTCTGCCCTCCTCTCCCAGCCCTGGCTGTACCAGTGAATGGAGCTGATCATCGGGTAAAGTTTAGATCCTAGAGAAAGAAAAGACTCAATCGCAGCTGATGTCCTTTCTCACCCTACCAGCTGCTATTATTCAAGTAACTAATGGAAGGTGAGCAACGCACTCGTCAGCTGGCAGGAGGAAAATCATCTCTGACAGTACTCTAGATTATGAAAACATTTAGCGAGGTGACAGCTAAAATGGACTCTCTCTTTTTGTAATTTCATTAAGCCAACAAATTTTGTTTCCCTAGGCACGTCTAAGATGCTTATCACTCTACTATCTGCTGGCATAACACAGAGTCACTAGTTTTGCTCAGTTCAACAGTTTTCCAGTAGCCCCACCTGGTATCTGATCTACTCATTGCTCTGACCAATGGCTCCATTCTCACACTGCAGTCATGTCTCATTTCCATTACTTAATGCTCCCTTTTTGCTCATAATACATCACATCAACCCAGCTCCTGCATGAAAGAGAAATGATCTTCCTCACAGATCTCTGAAGCGCTAAAGAGCAGCTGTGAATGTGCATTCCCACCAGACCGGTCCCTCCCAGTCTATAAAGCCTCATTCTGTTCCACAGCGATAAAACACCTTGTGTGTGAGAAGTAGAAACTTGCCACATCAGATGTCCCATTGCTCTACTCTCTGGCTACGCACGTTTAACACGGATATAACTGATTGCAGCAGAAAAGGGAGCCCCACAGGGTCAGGGCTTTTCATGGCGTTGTAATGCGAGTTTTGATTTGATGAGTTTAACCAATCACAGCACACCAGTGAAACATAAGGGCATCATTCTGCTGTGACTCGGGGGTGCAGAGGAACCCCTCTTGGCAGCAGCTTATCATTCCTGTTGGTTCTTGTTCATATTCCTAGATTCTTAAGACAGACGAGACCATTCTGAGCATTTAGTCTGACCTCCTGTACAACAGACCACAGGACAGCCCCAAAATAAGTTGAGAAAGGTCATTTGCTACATCGGCTAGTGTCATTTCAGTTAGCTCTGGCCTTTAACAAAACAGCGAAGGAAAAGTGCACCCATTTTGCTCTGCATCACAATGTAAAAGTTCACAGCATAAGCAGCTCTTGTCACTAGGGACAAACCATGAAATACATTTCTCCCCCTCCCTCAAAGTTAAACACAAGCAGCATTTTTGAGTTTATTGTTGGATACAACCATCTTGTGGACAAGTGACATCTAGAGCTGCCCAGTTTCTTTCAGCTAATAGATCAGTCATCAAGAAATGAATTTTTCAGTGCTCCAGTTTTTCAGTGCCTCAGGTCAAATTTGACTAATCATTTTGGTCAAGAAAAAAACTGAAAAAAAATGTTGAAATTTTTTGTTTCAACTTTTCATTGTGAAACAGCATTTCAAATCCAAATCTAGCCAATTAAAAAACAAACACCAAAAAAGGTGAGAAAATACCCCAAAAGGCTGAATTAACTAGAGATTGGTGAACCTGCTCTGGGTTTGGCGAATCTGGGGGTCTGTTAGGTCCGGCAGTAGAGGCTCATGTAGTAAGACCCTAAGATCCCAGGTTTGAACCCAACTGGTGACAATCTGCCTAGGGCATCAGGATTTCAGGAATTGTTTTATAATTAGTTTCAGTTCAAATCAAACCAGATCTTTTTATTTTCTTCAGATTTGTTGGTTTGGTGCCCGAACCAAAAAAAAAATTATTCTCCTAGCACAACAGACGTCTCCAGTCCTACTAGAACCCGATGAAGAAGTCTGTACGCCAGTTCCCAGCCTGCTCTGATATGGGCTTGGTGGTCAGAATAAAACGGTAATTAACATCCAGGCAGAAACCCATAACAACTATTTACACGTTGCATTTTACAATGCCAGGACTTTACATTGAAAGTAGTTGTTTTAAATCTTGGTGACATGTTACTAACATGGTTAAAATGAGACTGGGAGAATTTTAATGAAATTAGGCCATTTTGACTGATTGCTGCCATATCTTATTAATTGCCTGCAGCCTCACTACTGCCGCTCTAATTTCACAGCTCCCAGCTGTACCATATTTGGTTAACCACTGCCATTTTTAATTCACAGATGTTAATTGGTAATTTATTACAGCCACACTTATCTGACTGAGACCAGTTTTAGCTCATTGCTGATGCCTTTAGCTTACTGCCAAGTTTCTTTCCTTTTGAGCCACTGTTTTCAATTCATTTGCTACTGGTTTCCATTTGTCATACAGATTTAGGGTGGGCTTTTCAGAGCTGCCTCTGGGATTTAGAATTTAAATTAAAATCAATGGGAATTAAGTGTCTGGTGGCAACAGCTAATTTCCTTTTTTTTCTTTGTCAGCTCTTCCCCGGAGGGGGGTGAAAGGGCTTGAGGGTACCCCACAGGGAGGAATTCCCAAGTGTGCCTTCCTGGGTTCAAAGGGGTTTTTGCATTTGGGTGGTGGCAGCATCTACCCATCCAAGGCCAGAGAGAAGCTGTAACCTTGGGAGTTTAATACAAGCTTGGAGTGGCCAGTGTTAATTTTTAGATTCCACGTGGGCCCCCACCTTCTGCCCTCGAAGTGCCAGAGTGGGGAATCAGCCTTGACCCTGCCAGAGTCCCAGCGAGGGGCGGCCGGGGGCAGGTGGATCTGCTCAGAAGAGCCTAGAGGGAAAAGCCCCAGGAGGCAGTACTCCTTCTGAGGAGAGATGAAAGAACTCCGCAGGCCTCGGGACTGTGGAGCAGGGAACTGCCGTGCAGCCTGAGGGGCAGACGGACCCGTCCCTGGACGTTTCTTTGGAGTCTGTAGCTGGATTCCAGCTACCCCGGGAGCTTAAACATACCCTGGCTGAAGGGCTGAATGTGAGACAGGCCATTGTGGGGACAGACTTGGTCTCCATGAGGCACTAGAGGCGGGGACCCTGCAACGCTACGCTCTGATGGTAGGGAATGGGACCGCTTACCCAGGGCTATACGTGTCTATATATAACTCAGGGTCTTTCTATTTACATCATGTTAGCTGGCAGCAGGAGAAGGCTGTTTTCCTGGGGCAGGGACTGGGTGACTGGCACCGTGCGCTGGGTTTGGGGGGTGATTGGGGGAGCCTGGCCAGGTTCTCTTTCCCTGCCTGCCCCACCTTCAAACAAGTGTGTTGTGTAACTGGACCTACAAATACACCCTAATTGTGAGCCCAGCTGAGAGAAGAAAGTGACAGTTAATCAGATGTCACAAAAATCTACAGCAACAAAGGTTGATGGGGGGGGGGAGGCTTGAGGGGGGAGGTGCAAAAGGTAAACAGGCTGAATTAGTCCAAGCGAAAATGTCTCCTGAGATAACTCCAGGACTGTTACGCTCATGCCTGGTAAATAGAAGAAGTGTGGGGCCGGAAACTAATCGACCAAAATTGGTGTGGCGAAAACTAGGCCAAACTGGTGGATGAACTAGGACTGGCTGTTCCACCAGGCATTGCCTTTTGGGGTCCTTCAAAGAACAGACTTGTGGGGCGGGGGACGACTGCCTGGGAGCTGTCTAACAACAAGGGCTGGCTGGGTGATGGGTGGATCAGGAAGGAGTCAGCATCACCGTCATGTCTTCTGGGACGTGGGATCCACCGTTACACCACTGGTCCTTCATATTCCTGATCCCACAAGATCTTTACTGTGAGACCGGGCCAGAGAGAGCGAGCCAGTGACATTGCCAACTCCACCAGCACTGGCTAAATCCCAAACATGTCCTGGGATGTGAGACTTTGTCTCTTGCTCTCACGTCCCCCACTCCCACGAATCCTTTTCCTTCCCCCACCTTATTTCTTCTCTTTGCTGCCCTCCTCCTTTGGCCACCAATCTGATGGCATAGCCAGCCAAAAGTGCCTGGTTTGCGATGCTGCTCTAAGCCCGTGACCAGCGAGGCAGCTAAAAGCAATGCCTTTAGGCTGGGACAAGTTTGCCAGGTCTCAGAGTGGCCGATAAGACCCCGTGCTGTGCCTCTGTTTCTCCTGCAGTGAGGTTGCAAGTCTGAGTCAACAGTCGACTCAGAAGCTGCATCTATCTTTGCTGTTCTTGTCTCTTCTCTTTTGTGTGTGTTTGTCTCGTGTGGTCTTCCAGAACACAGGATCAGATTTTAACGCCAACAGCTCCAGCCCATATCAGCTGTTCTCCGAAAAGGACAGTTGTTACCTTAATGCCATACAAGAGAGTGTCAAACAAGGGAGGTTTTTTTCTTATATAAACTTTCTACAGCTAATGGGAAAGGGAGCAAGGAATATGGTTACAATAAAAGCCTTATTTAATGCTTCACACTTCAAAAGGTTTAACTGCTTTTCCTTTTCTTTCTGTGGCTTTATTAAAAGGTTGGAATAATTTTAATGGTGTGTTTGCCATGGTATTCAGCTGGCTGAGGTCTCTGTTTAAAATTGTTTCGGTTGTATAGTGACAGGGTCATTTTAACACCTTGGACACTCTGGGCCCATATATTCCACTGACATTAATGCAGCAGGTGCCCCCTCAGGAGGCAGTGGGCTGGTGGGGCCACGGAGTGGCCAAGAGGCGCTCAGCCTGCTCTGTCCTTTTCCCCACCTTGGGAGACGGGGGAGCTCCTGCCACATGGTGCCCCCGGAGGACAGTGCTGGGCCGCTGGGGCCATGCGCTGCATCTGCAAGGGGTGGAAAGAACACGTTCCTGTCAGGGGCCAGAGTGCTACGTCAGGAACAGAGAGTCCCGCATCACAAGACAGATCACGGCAGCGTGAGACAGGAAAGTCGCGTGCTCTCCCCAGGCAATCAGAGTCTCTTGGTCAGTGAGCAGCATCTGAAAAACCTAGAATGTGTCCAGAACCAAATCACCTCAAAAAAAATACTTGAGAAAATCAACTGTCTGGCGTCAGAATAATCTTCTCTGCAAAGAACTGAGTACGTGCCAAGAAACTCTGGCAACCCACCCACTCTCAGCAGAGATTGTCACAGAGACAAAGTGGGTGAGGGAATATCTTTGACTGGACCAACTTCCCCCCGTGGACTCACCATCTATAGCCCTCTGCCCGCTACATACAACAGACATTACCCCAGCCCCTTGGTGTCTCTAATAGCCTGGGAGCAGCATGGCCACGACAGCCACACTGCAACAGAAATCTTAACAGTGACGGATGATGATGATGATGATAGTGACTAGAAACGTCACCAGTGCTATTACATTTCAAAGAGGCCTGGATCAGTTATTGTTAATTTTGTTTTCCCTTTGGATGGCTGCTGTGATGCTTTGAGGTCCCAAAGAAATCCCAGTTTAGTGTCCTGAAATAATGCAGAGAGTCATTGAAATACTGGCATTCATTTCTCTTAGGTTAAAGTGCTCATTTTAACATGTGGATGGTCTCAGTGTTTATCCCTGTTTCTATGGTAGCAGCACCACTTGACAGCTCCACATCAGACCTCATCCTACAATAAACATAATGAGCTTTCCAGTGATGTCTGACGTGCAGGTTTGTAGTGAGGGTACGTTAAGTTGACCAAATGGGTGGTGTCTGCTGCTCGCCTGGGTAGCGTGGCAGCATCTCCCGCTGGGGCAAACGGCTCCACAGGAGTGGAGAGGAACAGTGCGCTCGGCCTGTGGACTTGCACGCAGCGAGGCATGGAGAAGACCGGCTCCCCCAGCCCCATTCAGGGATTCTCAGATTGGATATTTGCAGTCTGTGGAAAATGTGGGATTCTCAGCAACTGTGAGACTGCATGTTGGAAGCCATTGGTAAATTAGAGCTCATTTGCATTTCTAAGGGCTCTGGAGGCCAATTAATCCCTCATCTAATCTGCCAGCATGTTATACTGTCAATTTTTTGCACAGCCTTCGGTGCTACAACTGCCAAGGTTTATTTTTGTACTGAATCAAGACCTACGTAATTGAATTAGTTTGCTACAGTGCAATATTTACTAGGCCATCAGGAAATGAGACAAGGGACCTCTACTTCCTCCCTAGCTTATCATCCCGGAGCCAACGTTAACACGAAATGGAGTAGTGGAGCAGCAATCAAACCGGAGCTACTTGCAAATACAAGGATGTAATTCAGATAAATTTCCGTTTCAGTCCATTTCCATTCCTAGGGAGCCACAGTTTAGTAGCTGGAGAATTAAAATTAGCCCATTCATCCTAGAGCAAGGTTAAATAGCTGTGATAGACGGCAAGCAGTGAGAACACATAAAAAGAAAGAAGCCAGTTGGAGGGTGTGATAGGTTGGATCACAGAAACCCTCTTGGGAGCTGCCACCCGATGTGCCAAGACTACCTCTGCTTCTGCTTTGCCTGCCAGCTCAGGACTCCAGCACCTTGTCTTCCTGAGCCAGACACTCCCGTCTGCTCCAACACAGACCCAGTGTCTGAATTACTTGCCCCAAAGCTGCAGGTTTACCTGAAAGCAGCTCACAGAAGTGTTCCTGTCTTTAACACTCAGATGCCCAACTCCTAATGGGGTGTAAACCCAAATAAGTCCGTTTTACCCTGTATAAAGCATATGCAGGGTAAACTCATAAATTGTTCGCCCTCTATAACACCGATAGAGAGAGATGCACAGCTGGTTGCTCCCCCAGGTATTAACACATACTCTGAGTTAATTAATATGTAAAAAGTGAATTTTTTAAATACGGAAAGTAGGATTTAAGTGGTTCCAAGTAGTAACAGACAGAACAAAGTAAGTCACCAAGCAAAATAAAATAAAACGCACAAATCTCTGTCTAATTAAACTGAATACAGATAATCTCACCCGCAGAGATGCTTCAGTAAGTTTTTTCCTCGGACTGGAGACCTTCCAGGCCTGGGCACAATTCTTTCCCTGGTACAGCTCTTGTTCCAGCTCAGGTGGTCGCTAGGGGATTCTTCATGATGGCTCCTCTCCTCCCTTTGTTCTCTTCCACCCCTTTATCTCTCTTTTGCATAAGGCGGGAATCCTTTGTCCCTCTCTGGGTTCCCACCCCCTCCTCAATGGAAAGACACCAGCTTAAAGATGGATTCCAGTTCAGGTGACATGATCACATGTCACTGCAAGACTTCAGGCTTGGCTACACTTACAAATTTGCAGCGCTGCAGCAGGGTGTGAAAACACACCCTCTCCAGCGCTGCAAATTGCGGCGCTGCAAAGCGCCCGTGTGGTCAAAGCCCCAGCGCTGAGAGCGCGGCTCCCAGCGCTGTACGTTATTCCCCACAGGGAGGTGGAGTACGGACAGCGCTGGGAGAGCTCTCTCCCAGCGCTGGCGCTTTGACTACACTTAGCGCTTCAAAGCACTACCGTGGCAGCGCTTTGAAGTGCTAAGTGTAGCCACAGCCTTCATTGCCCACTTACCAGCACACAGGTCTACAGGAAGACTTACAGGTAAAACACACCCATCTGCAGATAATTGTCCTGGCTGATGGGAGTCATCAAGATTCCAAAGCACCATTAATGGCCCACACTTTGCATAATTACAATAGGCCCTTAGAGTTATATTTCATATTTCTAGTTTCAGATACAAGTGGTACATTTATACAAATAGGATGAGCACACTCAGTAGACTATAAGCTTTGTAATGACCTTTTGCATGAAGCATATTCCAGTTACATTATATTCACTCATTAGCATATTTTTATAAAACCATATAGACTGCAACATCACAGAGGGGAAATGAGCAAGGGAAATGATGTCATGCAGTGGCTGGGCTGCCTGGATGTATGTGTCGGATACAGAAGCTGGCTAGTTCTTCCATGCCGCATAAATGTGGGATGCTAACAAAGGGCTTGATTCCTCGCTGCTGCTACAAATGGCTGCTGTAGTCCAGGAAGGGCTGTTTCAACCAATTAGAGCCAGGAGGCGTGACCAGGGGGTGATCAGGTGCATTATCAGCTGAAGAGCGGGTCAAAAATTTCAGTCTTCAATGCTTTATTGACCCCAAAAAATGGTTATTTTGTCAAAACAGCAGTTTTGGTGGGAAATGTTCATTTTTAATGACATTTTTCAGGGTTTTTGGGGATCAAACAACAACAAAATATGGAAAATATTTGGTTGGGGGGGGTTGTCAACTGAAAATTGAAAAATTTCAGCAACTTGGGCAAAAATGGTGGTAAAAATTTCAAATTTGGGTTTTTTCAATTTAAAACAGAAATACAGAGAAATGCTCTGGATGGAACTGTCCCAGGCGTTTCCCAGGGGTGAACGGAGTCCGAACCTGGAGCTGGGAACTCTACAAGAGATGCAGTAGTTAAAAGAGAGAGTCTTGTTTAGTCACAAATCACTGGGCTTGACAGTGTGCCTATTACACAGCACCATACCTAGCTCTTAGCCGAGACTGCTCATTCCTTCCATTGCAGGGATCCTGGGGTGTGAAGCTCTGGGCTGTGTCATACAGGAAGGCCGACCAAATGCTCATAAAAGCCTCTTCAGGCCTTAAAATCTCTGGGTTTTAAAATGGCGCTGCAGTGACAGTGGCTGACCGGTGCTAACAGCTTAGGGTGACCAGATGTCCTGATTTTATAGGGACAGTCCCGATTTTTGGGTCTTTTTCTTATATAGGCTCCTATTACCCGCCACCCCATCCTGATTTTTCGCACTTGCTGTCTGGTAACTCTATAACACTAGGGGTTGCCAACTTTCTATTCTGAACACCCTTGCCCTGCTCCCTGCCCCGTCCCTTTTCCCCACTCACTCCTTTCCCCTCCCTTCATTGCTCGCTCGCCCCCCACCCTCGCTTGCTCATTTCCATCGGGCTGGGGCAGGAGGTTGGGATGCGAGGGTGGGGCTCCGGCTGCAGCTACGGGCTCTGTGGTGGGGCCAGAAATTAGGGGTTCAGGGTGCAGGAGAGGGATCTCGGCTGGGGCAGGGGGTTGGGATGCAGGGGAGTGAGGGCTCTGGCTGGGGGTGTGGGCTCTGGGCTGGTGCAGGATTTGGGGTGCAGGAGGGTGTGTGGGCTTCAGGCAGCGCTTACCTCAGGTGGCTCCCGGGAAGCTGCCGGCATCTCCCTCTGGTTCCTAAGCAGAGACGCGACCACATGGCTTTCCGTGTTGTGTGCGCCTGTAGGCACCGCCCACTCAGCTCCTATTAGCTGCGGTTCCTGGCCAATGGGAGCAGCTGAGCTGGCGCTGGGTGTGGGGGCAGCGCGCAGAGCCCCCATGGCCATCCCTGTGCCCAGCAGCCAGAGAGAGATGCCGGCAGCTTCCTGGGAGTCGCACGGAGCCGCATAGGGAGCCTGCCTGCGCTGCTGTCCGGACTTTTAATGGCCCAGTCAGCGATGCTGACCAGAGCTGCCAGGGTCCCTTTTTGACCAGGTGTTCCAGTCGAAAATCAGACACCTGGCAACTCTACAATTGCCGTCAGGAGAACTGTGGCTCCAGAGACAACCACAAGCCTGGTTGAAGCCAGTGACTCTCCCAAGCAGCCTCCTCTAGGCTCAACAGAAGGAGCAAACAATCCCCTTCTTGTAGTGAAAATTGCTGGCGGTGAGGGTCAGGGGTGGGGTGGTTGGAGCTTCCTAACGCTCTGGGCGGCCTGACTGGGCAGAGCTGAACCATGCAGCTGGAGGGGGTTCCCTGATTACAAATGCATGGGCCAGGCTAGCGGTTACAAGCTGTGGGTGTGGGAAGCAGAGAGCCTGGAGAAGCGTGACCCTGGCAGAAAGTAAAGACGCAGGGTTTCTTGGGCTCAAAGCATGATAGACCTGGGGATTTGTGAGCAAAGAGCCTGCCTGCTGTTTGTGTCTGCTGCATTCAGGGCAACAGGACTTGGTGTAACCTGTTTGTTTACAAAAATGTACCTGGCTTGTAGGCTGATTCCTGATATTTAGGTGTTTGTCCCGCGTCCCGACCGATCCCCCATGTGTCCCGATATTTTCTTCCTCTCATCTGGTTACCCTATTGGCTTGTATCACTGACTGCTCCGTCCAATGGAAACAGTGCCCAAGGCCCCTCAGTGAGCTAAGCCCTCAGGCCAACAGGGCAACAATATTGCACTCAAACAAGCCCCGTTTCGGGGAGAGAGCTTTGTACTTTTTAAAAAAACTGTATTTTTATTGCTTTTATATAAAATATAAGCATATCATGAAAGAAAAGACATATCACTACATACACAAGGTGGAAATAGCATAGAAATAATAAAGTTAAATGTTCCTTATTTGCAAAACCTGAAAAGAAACCTGTCAGTCTCCGCACCTCACCCAAACCCACAACAGTCATACAGGGCATTAATTATTAAAGCGACTAACTAGATAAATAAGTGAGAACATGGTCTACAAGTAGCAAGGATTAATATACACAACTGCAAAGGTATGCAGTAGTTTCATGTGTGACCAGATGTGCTCTTATTTTTTTCCAAGTGTTTTTAGTAGACAGAGTCATTTTTTCCATTAATGCAGTAGCAGAGAGCTCGCTAAGCCAGTCTGTGTATGAGGGAGGAATTGCAGGTTTCCATCTTTTATCTACTAGGATAGTTTCTGCAATCCATTTCTGAATGCTAGCAGGTAACACCCACTCATCCAGTGCCCCAAAAGCAGGCAAGCTTAGAGAAGAGAAAAGAGTGAGACTGAACAGTTTTGAGAGGTATAGTATGAGTTAGAGTTTGGTAGATCGGTAACGCACAGCAGCCCTGGAGATGCAAAGAGCCAAATGCCCATCTCCATATCTGTATGTTTGAGAGACCACTGAATATAGGAGTCCAGAACCCATGCTTTCTTTACAGGTATTTAAACGCTCTGGAGTACAGTAGTACAGTACTTGTTTAACATCTTGTTCTGCAAGAATTGCAAGACTAAAGAACATGCTGTATCTTTCACATGATGCCAGATATCTTCCCAGGTTTCTGTTGAGATAGTAAGGCTAAGTTCTTTTTCCCATTTTTTTCTTGAAACTGCAACTGAGAGAATATTGCAAAGCATTAAGCCACCTATAAGTAATTCCTACAACGTGACTTTTGCTTCCATACTTCTGAATGTGTTCTTCTAGAGAAGATTTGAAACAAACCAGCCGTCCCCTATCTGTGCAGGAAGCCTCGAGCATAGTCACAGAAAGAAAGAACTGTGAGACAGCAACAGCTGGTATTTGTTACACATGTAAGTGAAGAGCCAGTCTATATTTGTGTTAATCCTTTTTTATCCAAATTGTCTTAAGCACGGAGTTCGCCTTGATCCTGAGACACGGGTTATCCCACAGTAGTACAAAAGGAGAATCAATAAGATCTCCTTTTTGTGTTTTGTTTTTGTGGAGCGTGTGTGTGTGGGGGGGGTGTTTCAGTCCTGTTATTGTCTTTTAGTTTTGTTTGTTTGTTTGTTTTTAAAGGTGGGGTATACATTTAGTTTGAGCTTCTGTTATGGTGTTTTTAAATAGTTTCCATGCAGCTTGCAGGCATTTCACCCTTGTGACTGTTCCTTTTAATTTCTGTTTAACTAGCTTCCTCATTTTTGTGTAGTTCCCCTTTTTGGAATTAAATGCTACTGTGGTGGGTTTCTTTGGTATTTTCCTCCCTACCTGTATGTTAAATTTAATTACTTTGTGGTCACTATTGCAGAGCAGTTTAAGGTTTTATTATGAGCGGTAATGCCACGCTTGGTTTCAGCTGGTTATGTTTCTCAGCTGATACCTCTTCCAAGAGAGAAACCGGGCCATGAACTTGACCAGTGACTCAGAAAATGAATATCTTCACTTCCATCTATCTGAGGGTTACATCTTAATCCATTTGCTGCTGGTGGTTTTCCATTTGAACAGCTGCATGAATATAGTATTGGAATGCCCCTAGTAGAGAAGGGGGAGCTTTGGAAAAACCCTCTTAGCTAGAAAGCACTTTAAAAAATAAATAATCAAACCTTCCTACCCTAAGGAGAGGTCAGCTAAAGTGAACGGGGAAATGTTTTTAAGTGAAGAAAGAAAAGAGGGGAAATCTTGAAACATGCCAAGGAGAAGCTGGAAAGCTCTGGCTCATTCTGGTAAGAGATGGGAATGTCACTATGGAACTAACCACAAGCTCCGATAGGTTACGAGATGCCCCCCGAGCCATATCCATTCCAACGGCAGAACCTGACAACATCCGATAGGAAGACCTCACTCGTGCTTGGCCAACCGAGGCCTGCTCCAAAGCACAGTGAGGTCAATGGGAAAACTCCTCCCCTCGACTGTAATGCCCTTTGGGTCGGGGTAGTGAGTTATATGGGCCCATGGTGCCCGGGCTCCAGCAATATTCAGGGCCAGGTGACTCCCCCAGCCCTGCCCGCCGCCCCCACACACCTCCTCCAGAGTGTCTCCCAACCCCGTGCCCCAGCCCCGCGGGCCACCCCTCGTGTCCCTGCCTGCCCTGGGCACGGGCAGCTGCCCCCTGCCGCTCCGTGCCTGCTCCGGTGGTGGCCACTGCTGCCTACAAGGGAGCGGTGCCGGGGCAGGCTGAGGCGTCATGCAGGAGGGGGCCCTCTCTCCCCTCCCCTGGAGCTCGCTGCTGCCAGTGGGGGGAGGACTGGGGGGAGTCCTCCTCTCTGGCCCCCCACCCCAGCCCCAAGGCAGCCTGCCTGCTGCATCCCAAACTCCTCGTCTCCAGCCCAGCCCCACGCCCCACACCCCCTCCCATATCCCAACCCTCTGTCCCAGCCCAGAGCCTGCACCCCTCCCACACCCAAACTCCCTCCCAGAACCTGCATCCCACATCCCCTCCGGCACCCCAATCTTCTGTCCCAGCCCAGAGCCCGCACCCCTCCCACACCCAAACTCCCTCCCAGAACCTGCATCCCACATCCCCTCCGGCACCCCAATCTTCTGTCCCAGCCCAGAGCCCGCACCCCTCCCACACCCAAACTCCCTCCCAGAACCTGCATCACACATCCCCTCCGGCACCCCAATCTTCTGTCCCAGTCCAGAGCCCGCACCCCTACTGCACCCCAACTCTGTCACAGAGCCTTAGGCAAGTGTGGGTGGGGTGGGACTTGGACCCATTCTGGGCACCACCAAAAATTATACAAACCTGCCACCCCTGCTTTGGGTCTGGCCACTGCTGAAGGAAGGGATAGTAAAAACATCTCCATCTCAGGTGCTAGGTAGTCATGCATCAGAAATATTACACATACTGAGTTCTAAGGCTTTTTATTGTGGTTGACATTGGGGGTGGGGTCAAAAAGAACCTGAGGGTCCTATGAACACATGTCCCATTGAAAGGCAAGCCAAGATGTGCTCCTAAATCTCTTCGGCATGTTGGGAAATCTTCCCTCTCTACTGTTTGTGGATTTAAACAGGGTTTTTCATGCAACAAAATTGTGTGGATAAAAATCTATTCCAGGACAGTGTATCAAGCCATGCTGTAAGAACTGTCCAATGATACAGTCAGGCCTCATTATTAGTATGGCCTTCAGGGATCATTTGAAGCCTCAGTATATGGCAAAAACAATTGGAGGCTTCTGCTGGCCCTTAGATTTACCCCTTATGTTCTCCCTCCAAATTAACTTCTTTTGCTTGCTTTGGCCAGTGTTGATGTGAAATTCATGTTGGCAGAGGAAAACTGGCCCATCTTTTTGATGTAGATTTGAGACTTGCTCTGTGACCTACACAGGAATGAATCGTTGCAGCCATGAGTAGAAAAGCTAAGCTGTGGGTGCTGGAGGCTGGGCTTGGTGACATCTCTGTCTTCTGCGCTTTGACGTTCTCCTCTTTACTGCCAGCATGGTCCTGCAGATGGTGTTTGAGGCCAGCATTGATATGCCAAGCTTGACATGCTGAGGGGCTGCCTCAGGTCACTTTGCCATTGACACTACAAAAAGGAATCCCCAGGAGGAATTGTTTGGTGCCCTTTGCCTTTTGACATGAGGTCCAAGCATCCATTGAGAGCGAGAAGAGGTCTGGCGATTTTGTCTCCATCCCATTCAGAGGCATGCCTATGTTCTCCTTTAGGAGGCAAAGCTTTGGGGATTTATTGTTTCTTTCTGTGGCACAAGATCAATTTATTTTTATTTACGTACAACTCTGTCCTGTCCTTTCAAGTGTAACGTGGATTGGCTCAAACACTGAGCCCACGACACAATAACCTGACCCTTTGTGATGCTCTGTGACTGGCTCAGCATTGGCTCTAAAGTTTGGGTCACTTATTTCCTCTGAACAAGGTGACCCCTGATTAAAGCTCAGTCCGCTTCTCAGATGAGTCTGAGATTAAATGAGAAAATGCTTTATAGCTACCTTGGGGCTCCAAAAACTGTAAAAATCATAAATTCTGCCTTATTCAACCCTACTGCACGATTCATTGGCTCACAGAGGGATTTCGGTGTCTTTCTCGTGGCTTGGGACACGCACATGCACGCGCCTCCTCCTCCCCCCATTCACTGTTCTACACCCCCACGAAAAGAGCGGCATCCAGAGAGTCTCTTCCGAGTGAGCAGCAGCAGTTTGGGGGCTGCCATGTGTGACAGGGGGCTGCCATCGAAGGCAATCTCTCCAGCACTGCCTGGCTCCTGGTTGTTGCTCCCAGGGCTTAAGGGATCTGTGGCTGTTTATAGAATCAGTGGGCCTTGTTGAGCAGGAGAGACTGGGAGGGTGGCAACTGGAGATGAGGCAGTGGGTCTCTCCAGGCCAAGTGCCTGGAAAAGAGCCTACAGAGATAGCCAATGGGCTGGCTGAGTCTCTTAAGGGGGCTGCATGGGATGGGATCGGTATTGCTTTGGGATGGGATCAGTATTGCTTTGGCTAGAGAGCCAGGCAAGGCCCAGGCCCGAGAGGGAAGCTGAGGCCTTGGCTACACAACAAAGGTTTTTCAGTGTAACTTAAGGTGCAGAAGTAGCCTTGGGGAAAGTGCTGTGGGCAGAGTTTGGGGTTGGGGTTGGACCATTTGCATCACTGTCTAGGGCCTGAGATGGGAGCTCCCCAGTTGGATAGGAGGTGTCACTGGGGGGTGTTGCTGTTGAACCCTGGAGATGAGTTCCTGGGTTCATAAAGACCCTTGAAGGAGAGCTGGTGACCCAGAGTGAGAGCCAGGCTGGAGATGGGGTGTCTTTCTTTTCTTCTAGTTGCTGTCACTAGGGGGGAAAGGGAAACTCCTGGCAGTGCAGCTAACCACTAGGGTGTCAGAGCTGCTGCCTCTGCAGCTCCTGTGCACACCAGCTCAGAGGGAGGGAGATGCCCACCCCAGGCAGTGAGTCACATTATGATTTGAAGATGCAGGAGGACTCCAGGGCCAGCACCAGGGGAGACTGTGACTTGGTCTCCTCCCCCAGCTGTAGATATTCAAGAGGACTCACTGCACCCAGACAGCTACTCCACCTGTGAGTTCCTAACTGTCTGCAAAACAGCCTCTTCAGAAACAGAATGCGTGAAATCGCTCCCGGCTCTGCTCCCCACACCCACACCCACACCCCCCGTCCTGCTGGCCAAGGGGCGGACAGGGGCTACCGGGAGGGCACAAGGCTGTCGAAGAAAAACTAAGTTCTCGCTTTTATTGTTTGGGTGCAGCAAAATCAAATTCTTTAATTTCTCCAGTAATTACCATGGAGGGAGAGAGTGCCATAGGACACAGGGTCACCCCAGTCCTGGACAGGTCTCTCAACTGGTAAACAATCACAGCAAGCCTTTATACCTTTTACAGACAATTTCTAACAATAATACAGACAGTAAAAAGCAACAACTACATTTTGTTTATACATAGCAAAAAGGCTTATCTTATTTGTCTCAATCCTAGAAAAAGCAAGCCTGCATTTTGGTTAGTGATTGCAAGGTCGTAATAACTTTGTACACAGTTCCTGTCCTGTCGCCTCGCACTATCTTTGCTCCTACAAGTCTTACGTCATTAAGGTTACAGTATGGCCTGACTCTTGCTAACTAACATTCATTAAGATCTCTTCAAATCCTTGTTAATTATTTACTGGCTTCCACACTCCCCCCTTTTGTACTTCTAGTACAACAAACAATTTCAAATCTCAATTCGCATGAAACCATGGACTTCAGATTCTACAGCAAACCTGTCAACCGTCATGGGACGTAATGACAATGCATGATTAGCATGAACATGAAAAGGTATTATAACTATAATTATGTTTTGTTTTTTTTTCAAAAACAACAACAATAACATAATCCTAAACTAACTAACAACACGACAAACAATAACAGTCCCAGAGGAACAATACAACGGGGCTGTTGTACAATTCTAATCACAAAGCATAAAACAACATACCTAGTACATAAAGTAAACACTCTATAAGCTGTATGAAAGGTATCCTTTTCAGCTTAAAATATATTCTAAAGCAAGTGAATTTGCCCTTGCAATTCAGAGATTCTTTGAACCTTAGGTAACAATGAAAACAAATTTATGAAACCGATCAGGCATTATTCTAGTCCAATCAAAATATACCTAAAATCTAAGAGCTACTTGCAACATTCTATCTGCATTCTATCTGCATTCTATCTGCAGGCCAGTAAATGATATAATTGCCTGCAGCAGTGGTAAGATCAATATGTATATCTTGTCAGGTGTTATTCTAGGGGTACTGTCTATAAATCAGGTAGGTATACCAGGTGGTCTAATTTCCCAGATGTCTCGGTAAATAATTCAGTTCCACATGCATCCTCCCCATGGACCCAGCAGGATTCGGTATGTGGGAGCCCACACCCCCTAACTGGTCCATATGCTTGGAAGGAGCACTGTGAATGTCCACACTTCCATCCAGAAAGTGTCCAAGTACGTCTTCATGACCACAGATCAGATGGTACTCCTGACGTGTCTGTAAGGGCAGTGGGCCAAGTCTGGTCCAGATCCCACTGCAATGCCTTCCCAGCCTCAGTGATATTCAATACCATCTCTGTCAGTAACTTCTGGGTCATAAAACTAAGGGTGGAAATGACATGTAACTCACCAACTCCAGCCTGTACTTAAGATAGCTGAGCTTCAAAAATAAGACTAGTGGCCTTTTCTAGTTGCCCCAATTTCTTATCATGTTCTTGGCCTTTAAGAATAGTCCAAATGACTACTACACTATTGGCCCCAGCCCACAGGGATCTGGTCAATTCCCTTCTTGTCCAGAGGAAATAACCCAGGCCTTTTGTTGTGCTAATCTAATGGCAGCCCCTTGTGAGCAATCTGGGTATGTAGAAAACTGGATAAGGGCAATGTCAGTTAAAATCCAATTAGGGAGGGCAATACATACTGAAGGATTTATCCAGAACACAGGGCGCAGCCTGTAGAATAAACCCCAAAATCCAATTAATACCACAGTCCCAAGCATGGGTCCCACAAATTTCTTCCTGCCAGTATGTAATTCTGTGTTTCTTCACCAGGGTCAGTTCTCAATGTCCTTTTAGTCAGGAATTCCTGGACTTTGGCAATGTCAGTGGAGTGAGTGCTTCTTCTGCCTTCCCAAAACAATCAAGGTTTAGCATCCTACAGGGGAGAGGTTTCCAGCACATATCACCCTGTAATAGCTGTGCTTTTTCTAGAAAAGTCTAAAGGCACAGTTGGACAAGGGAGAGGTTGTCCAGAAGCTGTCCAGAAGCACAGTAGAACTAGAAGAAAGAATAGGCTAATCATCAATAGGAAAATTCTTCTGATGTGGAGGGGTCTTTTTTGCAGCGAGAATCCTGGGTCCAAGCAGTCAGTCTGTGGCACTTCACAGCGGTGTCGGTAGTCAGCAGGACTTGGAAAGGGCCTTTCCAGCATGGAGCCAAGGCAGTCTTTCGCTGATGGATCTTTATGTAGACCCAGGCTCCTGGTTCCAACGAGTGGCAAGGTTGCACAGGATCCTTTGGTAGTGCTTCCATCACCTGTGTATAAAAAGACTTAACACATTTCATTAGTGCCTGACAATATTTAAGCATTATGTTATCCAGCAAATGAATGTCCATCTGAGCTGGGGTTAGTGGGGGTGCAGTTGGTAGTCAGCATTGGGTGTCCTGTCAAATTTCATGAGGGCTGAGTCCAGTCGTTCAATTGGGAATGGCTCTCATACACATCAGTGCCAAAGGAAGGGCATCTGGCCACTTTAAGTGTGTCTCAGCACAAATCTTGGCCAGTTCATTTCTTTGTAAGTCCCGTTCCGGCGTTCCACTGTCCCAGCGTTCCCCCCCCCTTCTCTTGGTAGGCAGTCAAGCGGTGTCCTTGACTGGGGCCAGCGCATGTTAGCCATTCTCTTCTTGGCTTTTTGTTTTTATTTTTTTTTCATTTAACCTACAAAGAAAACTTTTACTCTTCAATGATACACCTTTTTCATACCATGAACACATAAACAGTACTGTTATACAGTACAGAAGTATTATCATTCAATGTATGCCACATATACCCTTTCACTAAAATAACCTTATTACAGAACTTTGGAAGAACAAGCCAGGACAAGCACATCCACTTTGAGAAGTTCACTTAATATAACGTCTAGTCCAATAGCTATCCACCATCCCCAGCCCTCTGGCTAAAAGTCTGAGGTAGCCAGAAGGATCCCTTGTACAATATGGGGAGTGGGTTAACTTTTCATGTCCTCGCTTCCAAAGACTGTCAGTATGCAAATTTTAACAACAATTCTCAATTAAAAGATTTGGCCAATGTAGTTTCTTTCTCTTACTTAAGAAAATGTATTAGACTTTAGTATATCACATTTTCTGATGTAACCAAACACTTTGTATTCCAAATTGAACAAAACAAGTATCTGCATCTCAATCCAACATTTCCGCTTGATATCAAATCAGACCATCTCATGAAAATATTAAACACAACAATTCTGGCCACAAAAAAAAACACAACAAGACAGAACATAGAACACACAACATAATCTTCTACTGTGCCAGTAAATCAAGGTACGTTGAATGCTGTGCAGCTGGCATTAGTTTTCTTTGATTATCTGAAAGACAAAAACAGAGGTCCACCCCGTCTGGGCAATTAAATACCTAAAATATACAAATACTCTTGTTGATTCTAGGCAAAACAGAGGAATTACCCCATATTTTCTCGTATGTGTTTCTTAGACAGCCTTGGTTTCAGCGGCCTCCACCTTATCAGTTAGTTAATTTGCATTATCACAGATGCTTTCCGGCTTGCTTTCCTATTGTTAACTCCTGCTTTTAAACACTGAAAGAAAACATCACCACTTATAGTGCCTGTAGAGCCTAATAAAATTATCATTACATAGTACTGTATACAGTCTTCAACTGATTTAACAAAATTGGTCACAGCCAAATTATTACAATCCAATAAATTTATTTGCCTGAATTTATTTACAAACATTTCAAAGACACCAAAAAACTGTCCTCACTTGCTTTTCCCTTCCAACAGCCACTTTACCAATTCAAATCACCATTCCAAATATACTTCTGAGTATTTGAAATTCTCATGCTTATATTCACTTACTCCTTTATTCCACTACACCCTCAAAAGTTTCCAATCTGTTGTCCAATCACTCTGTCTGTTGCCTGCTCGCCTGGGCCCGATCCTTTTTTCTTGCTGAGCCGTCCCTTCCATTTTGCACCAATTTGCTCCACTACCAGTTTAGCTAGGAGGGTGGGCTTCACAACTAGCCCTCACCCTTCTGGTCTTGTCCCCAAAACATTTCTACTCACAAGACTACCCGAGTCCTCCCTAGTAAGGCTTGCCACCTGGGCAAAAATACATGGCCATTTACTTAACACATAATCCAAACCCCTTTGGGGGTCTACCCAGAGACCCACCCATTTGTCTGCTGACACTTAAACAGAAAAGAAAATTACACAGAAAGCAGAGAAAATTACAGTCTAAGCCAAATTTTTCTACTTCTATTATATTGTCCGCTACGGGGGGGCGGGACTGTAAAAAATCTCAGGACAACCTCAGAGCTTCATCGCACACATGGCTTCCACCCTGAGGAATTACGAACGAGAAGTTCAGTTCCGCTCACACACCTAACGGCCAAATGAACAGAGCAGAAAAACATCAGTAACCGGTTAAACAAAACAAAGCCAAAGCTAAATAATGCACCAAAACCAAATAGTGTTTCCGTATTCTATATCAAGTTTTAAAGCTTCATTAAAAATAATAAAACAACAATGGAGAGTATTGGGAAAGCTCCCACCTCACACAAAAAAAAACATGAATGCCCCAAGCCTTAAACCACTTTAATACTCACACATGTCTCACTGGGAAGTTAAGCTTTGCAAATATAATTCCAATTCCGCAATCTGTACTGCCTTCGGTTTGCCCGTCTCTATGTTCCACAAGTGCAAAGCAGTTTTCCTTTGCACTTAGCATAGTCCGCACTGATTTTCGACCTTGAACACAAAACAACTTCTCCTATCTCTGGGTGAAGCCGAATTTCAAATTAACCCGTTCCTAGACAAATTGCTCACACCGTGTCAGAGGCTTTTCTTTGGTGATTAAAAGCTCCTCTTAGATATATGATCTTATCTCGATTGAAGGTGCCTTCTAATGGACATTGTTTAAATGAATTTTTCACGCATGTACAGATTCCAATCATTTAAATACCTGCAGATTTTAGGACCATAATGTACGTACATGTAATATGCTGGGGCACCCTTACGGGGTAAGGTGGAATATTTAGACTGTCAGTAGCCCACACGGAAGGGAAAGGGGAGGGAAGATGGGTTCACACACCCCTAGACCCAGGCAGCTTCCTCGCTGGACTATGCCAGGCTGAGTCAGCCCACCGTGGGTCGGATCTCCTAAAGATCCACTAGTTACTGGGCTAGCCCGGTAACAGCCACTCACACTGGTGTACACACACACACACCAAGGCCTCTTTTTCTTCCTTTTTCTTTTTTCTTTTTTTTTAACCCTTTTCTTTTTTTAACCTTTTTATCTCTTTTTTTTTATTTTAACCATGATGCATCTTTACCTGGTCCGGACCAATACCATGAGGCGGTATGACAACCCCTCTTGAGGCGGTAAAAACCCCTCAGCACCGGTGCATTCTAATGCATTTACCTATGCATTTACCTTATGCATTACCTTATGCATTTACCTTGGCCAACTCAGCAATTCCCAGTACTGCTATAAACTAACCTTATTGGGGCCTCTCCCCAATACCACTTTGCATCTGATCCTGCTGCACAGTCAATAAGTTCAGATGGCGTGAGCCCAACAGAGACAGACGTCCTCACGGAAAGTCCTCCTCCGATACCCCAATAGAGATTTCAAAAGGTCTCATACCTCTCATGTGGCGCCATGGGGTTCGAAGGGGAATGATCCGTAGTAGCCGTCTGTGGGTCCGTGGGCGTTGCCATCCCGGACGAGCCCCCAAATTGTCGAAGAAAAACTAAGTTCTCGCTTTTATTGTTTGGGTGCAGCAAAATCAAATTCTTTAATTTCTCCAGTAATTACCATGGAGGGAGAGAGTGCCATAGGACACAGGGTCACCCCAGTCCTGGACAGGTCTCTCAACTGGTAAACAATCACAGCAAGCCTTTATACCTTTTACAGACAATTTCTAACAATAATACAGACAGTAAAAAGCAACAACTACATTTTGTTTATACATAGCAAAAAGGCTTATCTTATTTGTCTCAATCCTAGAAAAAGCAAGCCTGCATTTTGGTTAGTGATTGCAAGGTCGTAATAACTTTGTACACAGTTCCTGTCCTGTCGCCTCGCACTATCTTTGCTCCTACAAGTCTTACGTCATTAAGGTTACAGTATGGCCTGACTCTTGCTAACTAACATTCATTAAGATCTCTTCAAATCCTTGTTAATTATTTACTGGCTTCCACAAGGCCCATGGCTTGTTGCATGACATAGAGAATAGGCACAGCTGTGCTGAGCTGGCTTGCTTGATACATGCAAACACAAGCCTCATGGGGAGAAGCAGGGAGTAGCCCTGAATATCCAACCAGAGCATTGGGCCCTGAAGGGGACAAAAGAGAGGTGCTGATACCGAACGGCTTTAGGCAGTCAGTAGTGAGAATTGTTTAACACATTCTTAGGGTTCCGGACGCCCGTCAGAAGGGAAGCTGTCTCACTTGGTTAAAAGCACCATTGTTGTAGCCCTGTTGGGCCCAGGATATTGCTGGAAAGCAGCAGTTTTGGGTCAAGGCTGCAGCCAGAGGAGCTGGGTGATCTATGGCTGGCGAGTAAACGTCTGTGCACATTATGGGCTAGTCGCATGCATGGGGCTTGACTGTTTGCAATGAGAGGCAACGTCGCGAATGGATTGGAGCATTTGGACAGGTTTCTAAGGCAGACAGGCTTGTGGAGGTTAATGATCAGATATTCCAAAGCTCATATACCTAGAAGCCAAACATTCTGGTTTAACAGATTGTGCCCTATTAAATCAAAGCAGTGCATCGGCAGTGGCTCAGCCTACCGAAATATCACATTATGAACAGCACTGTCAGCACCGTGCGACAATGTAACCATTTGTTACACTCTCAGATATTTTCACTAAATTCTTAATAACAAGCTCCTTGTTTCTGCTCCTCTATCACCTGCTTTGAGTATATCCCATAGGAAACAGCGTTAGCTTGACAGAAGTACAAACTCATTTACTGATATATAATTAACCCTACTTTGTCTGTTTTTATTTTATTTCTTTAAAGATATATAAAGTTCTCCTGCAATCTAATATCAAATGCCAGAGAGTAATAAAAAATTTCCATCTCCCACAGGAAATTAATAAATCATAACTGCTTACTTATTTTTTCCTCACTGGGTTAAACTGGAGATCAAACTAATCATAAGCAACAATGTAAATTGGCAACTCTAATCAAGAAACAGATACGTGTAGCATAGCAACCAAAGTTTGCCAGAAGGCCCTTTTGAACAAAGGAAGTGCTTGCAGAAACCATGCCATGTGTGAAAGTGTTTGTTATTGGTGGTGCAACCAAGCTCAAATCGTGATATGTCACTTCACATCTAATGTTTGAATCTTTTTAATGAGGTGGGCAGAGCAGATGTAGCTCTGTCCAAAAACCTGTAGGCCAAAAGCAAGTAACAGTAATATTCATGGATTCATTTCGAGAAGTCAAGTGCTTACTGTAAAACCAGGGAATGTAAATTGAAAGGACAAATCTTAGAATGGCCCATGAGGAACTGTAAACACATTCACCTGGAGAGGAAAGAACTGCATGTTTCACCTCAGCATGCTCCAAACTCCGACACCTGAGGGGTTAGTGTTATCTTGGGATATTCTGTTATGTGGCTGTTTTAGAGAGACACATTCTGCACTCAGCCCAGGAGTAAATGTGAGGCAGAGAAGAATCGGGTGCATTATCTTTTTAGCTGAGTGGTGTCTGGCATGCTGACTCTTGCTGTCTAACTGTGTCCTTGTGCTCCCTCAGCTGCGTGTCTCCATCTGTTGTCCTAGTTTGTATTTAGCTTGTCAGCGCTTTGGGCAGGGGCTGTCTCTTTGTTCCGTTTGTACAGTGCTGTGACGGTATAAAGGCTACCCTTCCTCTGGGCTCAGAGGCCTGCGGCTGGCTGATTAACACTGCCCACTGCACCTGGGAAAACACCTGCAGCTTAACTGGCTGAGCCTAATCAAGGGAGGAGCAGGCAGTGGAGAGGAGGAGCTGTAACACCTGCCAGAGGCTAGAGCCATGGCTGGGAACAGCTCCCAGAGACAAAATGGGACCGAAGGCAAACTGTGGGAAGTCCTATTATCAAAAAGCTCTGAGGTAAGAGCCAGGAACTTTGGGGTGATGAATTTATGTGGGGGGAGGGACAGATCTGAGAAAGTTTTGATCTTGTTTGTTGAGGAGACTTGAAATAACAGAAATTAACCACAACAACTAACCCTGCTGGAAACTACCTTGCTTGGGCTCTGAGAAGGTGCTAATCAGCATTACCCAGGGAAGGTGCTGGGCCCAGCCGGGAGAGGGTGCTGGGGGGCAGCCCTGATCTCTGATGAGCCCCTTGCCCAAAGGGGGCCTGGCCCATGACTAGGGGCCTGGACACCAGGGTAACACACACAACAACTATATTGCTGCCCCCACTCTGTGAAAACTGCCCTCTAGCTTAATGTCCCAGGCAAAATCTATGGGCCTGATTCTGATTTACATTCAGGCCATTTGACTCTGCTCTGGCAGTGCAAAGGGGCCTTAAAGGTGGAGTAAATGATATTTCTACCCAGCCTGGGTAGATCTTCACAAGCCTCTTTCACCTTAGGTTAGTTGATGGCTGGATTAAGCCAGCAGCTGCCTGCCTCCCAGTGGAACTACTGAACTTCTCTGTACCTTGGTTATCCTACCAGAAAACGGGGCTAACAACAATAATGCTCCGTCTTTGTATATTGCTTTATCCTCTGACTCTCTCAGCACTTTAGAGGTGAGTAAGAGTAACCCACACACCTCCTGGGTGTGGTGTCTGTCCCATCTAGTGGCACCGAGACCACTTAGAGAGAGAGAGAGAGAGACAGCCTTAGCTAACAGCCAGCTGGCTTTCAGCTCGTGCACTAAGCTCCACAGTCTGGTGTGGAGTGCAAGAGGAGGCAACATTTTACTAGACCCTAGAGTTTCCTTTCTACTTTGGAAGAGTAGCCCAGGCTGGAGTTTTCCTGACACATGCTGTTGGGAGTCCCCCATTTCATCTCTCTCTACAGACATATGCTGTCTCTGTCTCCATTGGTTGATTTTAAAACAAAACACAGATCCATAGTCAGACCAGAATGGCCCATTTTGATCCTCTAATGTGACTTCCTGGATAACACAAGCCGAAGCATTTCACCCAGCGATTCTTGCAGTGCAGAGAATTTTTCCCCTCCATGTTTTAGGTTAACATTGCTGAGCCCAGTAACTTACGGTTGAACCAGAGCCTGTCTGTTTTTTAAAAAAGACCCTCCAATCTAGATTTAAACACTTCACGTGGTGATGAATTTTCCACTCTCCTTGGTGAACAGTGATGATGGGTAATTACCCCCACTGCATCTCGTTTCCAGTGTGTATGTTCCTATTATCTGCTCTCAGCCACTGTTTTGTTTTGCCTTTGTCTGCTCGTTAGAAGAAACCGTGTTTTCATCTGTCTCACAGCCCTACCAGAGCCGCCCTGGGCGGGCACTCACCTGCCCGCTGTGCTTGGGCCCAGGCACTCTTAAGCTTCCCTCAGCCTGTGACACTCTTTCCTGGGCCTTTGTGTCACACTTCCTAGGCCCAGGGTCTGTCTGTTACTCCTTCATGGAAATGGGCCTGGCAGCCCTGCTGTCCTCGGCCCCATGTACAAGTGCTGCCTCCCCACCACCCCACCCCACCCCCAGCCTTTGGAGTAGCTTAAACAGCCCTTTCCCAGAGCTCCAACATTGCCTGTATGTGATTGCCTAGGAGTTCTCCTTTTCCAAAGGAAAATTTTTGCACATGCATCATAAAATGCTGATTCCTGGGGGGAACAAAAATCTGCATTGCACAAGGTTCATTCCTCCAGGCACATTAAAGGTCTGTAGCAGTAAATCCTGTCTGGGGGATGCTTTTCAATCCCATGCTAGACAGTCAAGAGTCAACATAATCATTTCTCTCTATCCAGATGGGGTGGGGGTGGGGGGCTGACACTTACAGCTGGGTGAGCTTGTGAGGTTTGACATGCTGGCGCTGTAGATCGCTTAGTCCCTGCTGCCTGCTCTTATCTGGAAAGCTGCTGCTTTCAGGCAGCGTCTTGTTTCATAGCACCCCAGCTGATCAACACAACACTTGTTCTGAAGCGCCAGTGAGGTGGAGTGCGGCTGAGCACAGATGTGGTGTGAGAGATCACAGGCTGGCCGACACATCCTGCTGTTGGTTTAGAGACTAGAGTTTGCTCAAGTGACTAGAGCTGGGAAAGAGATGAGCTGACCGCTCCAGCCACTGCAGCTGTGTTTTTCTAGGGTTCTTGGACTTGTTCCACCTCAACGCGGCCAAGTTCACAGACTCCTTTAGGGTCACAAATTCCTTCCCTTCCACCCCCTTCTCCCCAGGACCCCTCCTCTGAGAGCTGTGCCTTCCACTAGC
The DNA here is from genome assembly GCF_020497125.1 of Mauremys mutica. NCBI lineage: Eukaryota > Metazoa > Chordata > Testudines > Geoemydidae > Mauremys > Mauremys mutica. The sequence goes on along the minus strand of NC_059074.1, from coordinate 210,717,523 downwards.
CTCCCCATGACCCAGACTGACACTGGAGTGGGGTGATACTGGTGCAAAACGTGCCCCTGTCCCTCTGAATCCATCTGATGTTGGGTGCACAGAGAGCCTCACCCACTGTGTCCACGCCCCCCAGTCTCCACACAGCCCCCCCACTCCATCCATGGGCTCACACTGCACCCACACGTACGCCCCAACCATAGAAGCAGGGATTCATAAGAAGGGCCATACTGGGTCAGACCACCAACCAGTCTACTCCAGTAGCCTGTCTTCTGACACTGGCCGGTGCCAGATGCTTCAGAGGGATTGAACAAGGCAATTTCAAGTGATCCATCCCCTGTTATCCAGTCCCTGCTTCTGGCAGTCAGAGGTTTAGGGATACTCGGAGCATGGGGTTGCATTCCTGGCCATATTGGCTAATAGCCATGGAACTTACGAACTTGTCTAACTCTTTTTTTGAACCCAGTTATACTTTTGAACTTCACAACAGCCTCTGGCAATGAGTTCCACAGGTTGATTGTAGTACTTCCTTTTGTTTATTTTTAAACTAGCTGCCTATTAATTTCACTGGCGACCCCTGGTTCTTGTGTTATGTGAAGGGGTAAATAAAACTCCATCCCATTCCTGATTGTGTAGACCTCTGTCGTAGTCCCCCTTAGCTATTCCCTCTCTTAATATTCATAGATAGTGAGTCCAAAAGGCAGGGATGAAAGTAACTTACAGGACTTACCGGTACTGCCGGAGTCCTGAGGGGGCGTGGCCTCATCCAGAAGAGGCGTGGCCTCTCAAGATTTAAAGGCCCTGGGTCACCAGCTGTGGCTGGGAGACCCAGGGCCTTTAAATCAACCAGGGGCTCCCAGCTGAAGAGGTGGCTGGGAGCCCCCCGGGACTCAGGGGCAAATTAAAGGGCCCGGGGTTCTGGCCGCGGGGGGGAACCCCGAGCTTTGCTGGGCTGGGGCAGAGATTTAAAGGGCCCAGAGCTCCTGCTGCTGAGGGGAGCCCCGAGCCCTTTAAATCCCGGCCGTGGAAGCCGGTGCGGTCCAGCACGGCATACTGGCTCTTGCCAGTACACCGTACTGGACAGGACCGGCTTACTTTCACCTCTACCAAAAGGCACCGTTAGATCATCTAGTCAGATAGCCTGTAGAGCACAGGCCAGAGAATTTCACCCAGGCACCCCTGTACTGAGCGCAGTAACTTATCTCTGGCTAATGCAGCTCTTTCAGGAGGCATCCCATCTGGATTTGAGACACTCTGGTTTTAAAAAAAAATTGTGCCTTATTTCTAATTTGAATTTGTCTGGCTTTAATGTCCAGGCATTGGTTCTTGTTCAGCCTTTCACTATTGGATTAAAAAGCCCTTTAGTCCCTGGTATTTTCCCCCTGTGACGGCACTTCTGCACTCTGATCAAGTCACTTCTTCATCTTTTTGCTGAGCTAAGCAGATTGAGCTGTTCAAGTCTCTCGCTGTGATGCATTTTCTCCAGCCCTCGAATCATGCTTGTGGCTCTTCTATGCACCCTCTCCAATTTCTCAGCACCAGTGTGGATGCCAAAACTGGACGCTGTGCTCCTGTATCGGACTCAGCAGCGCCACATACAGCAGTACGATCACTTCCTTCCTCCTTTACTCCTCTGTTTATACATCCAAGGATCACTTTTTTGGCCACAGCATCACCCTAGAAACTCATGTTCAGTTACTTGTCCACCATGTGCCCTTTTAAGAGTCACTGCTCTTCAGCACTGAGCAGTCCCCATTCTGTACGTATGGCCTGCATTCCTCCTTCCTAGATGAATGACTTTGCATGCGGCTGAATTAAAATTTCAACAGAACAATTTTCTGTTGAAAAATGCAGTTTCACCAAAATCAAAACTCTTCATTAGTGTTTCAATTTCGAGAGAGTCTTTGATGGGAGAAGGTCTCAATAAACCTATTTGGCCTCCTTGTTATATGCTGATAATGTCAAAACATTTCATTTCAACCTTGTCATTTTGGGTCATTGCAGTCAGACTCTTGTATCCCGGTAAAATATGAATGTTAATGTTTATATAATATACATTATGTAAGGCCTAGCGCACCAGAACGCAGCGTCACTCTGTGTGGGGAACCCTGGGGATCAGACTAGAGGATCACAATGGTCCTTGGGCTCTCTGAATGTGGTCATTAACTCTCCTGTACCTTCCCCTCATAAAAAAGCGAGAAGATGGGTTACTGAAGAACTGCGCTTACAGCCTTTCGCACAAGCATGTTGGCCTCCACCTCTTTTCATTAAAAGGGATTTATACCCCAGGTCCTGAAACAGTCAAGGGATGAAGCAAAAAGGTCAACACCACTTTAACACGGAGACGCTTCTTTCAACATCATCAGTTTGACGTAACGTATGGAAATCTGTCATCCTGTAACCTTTTCTGCTTTTGAGTTACAAATATAGTTAAAAGAAATTAAATACAATAGGGCCCTAACTCAGGGCAATACTTATGCCTGTGCTTTAACTCTCATAGAAAGCAATGGAATTTAACACAAGCACTGTGCTTAGATGCTATTCCTGAAGAAGTCTTTCCTGAAATGTAAAACACTGGTATCTTCCTGGAGCCCTGTCTACATAGACATTGCTACCACCCGCGTAACTGAACCAGTGGGAGCAGCAGGATCTCTTGGCAAAAGCAGCCTAGACTGCTGTCGCGCTCCGGGGAGCATGGTTGCCGCACCCCTCTTTGACAGAGCACAACGCGTTCTCTCTCAGCACAGCTTCTTGCGCCCGTTCGCACACCCCCCCCCCCGAGCTGAGCAGAGTCTGGTTCATACAGTGAAGGAACTAATGCTGGGTGGACAGAACTTGATTTAACAATCCTAGGTGGGCCTGTGGGGAAAAATAAACCAGTGGCAAACTTTCAACCCTCGCTATTGGCTTGGCTCTGGCAGAGGGGAAACGAGATGAATGGTTATCTACTGGTCTGTTTTAAGGACGTGCTCGGAGCCTCCGCCATGGAGTAGGTCCAGGCGGTGCTCCGTGTGATACAGACACACAACAGACCGTCCCTGCCTCAATGAGCTCAGTCTCAACAAGGCGAGGGGTGGGGGAGGGGGAGGGAGCGGGAGCTAAAATGAAAACTAAGATGAGCCCGGCCTTTTCTGGCTGCCCAAACGGTGTCGTGAGGCTAGGGTGACCAGGTGTCCTGATTTTATAGGGACAGGCTCGATTTGGGGGGCTTTTTCTTATAGGCTCCTATTACCCCCTCACCCCGTTCAGATCGCAAGTCTAAAAAATCGGGTCACCCTAAGTGTGGAGAGGTTCTTGGGGTCCCTTTATGGGGGGCAAAGACGATGGCATTGGAAATGACCGTGAGCAATAAACGTCTGCTCTTCCCCCGCAGAAGCAGGGGAGCTCTGCAGTGCAGAGCACGTAGCTCCACAAACAAACAGAAAAAACGGTTTCCTCCCTTATCCCCCTGCTGATTCATCTGCTCCATGAAGTGTAACAAGCTTCCATAGCGCCAGGCATGATGTCACTGCTCAAAGCATTCAGATATGACAGAGGTTACTGAGGCCTTGTCTCCGTTTTCACTTGTGTTCCTTCTTGCCTCCAGTTTGGATCCTAATTGAAAAAGTAATGCTGGTGCAGTCAGGGAAAAATCCACCACTGCGCTTCGAAGTTGTGGGTTTTTCCATTTTATGTCTCGTGTCAGACTTTGCCTCTGAACCGCCGCATCTGTTCTGCCCTGAATACTAATGAAGTATAATACAGAGCATCAGTCACAGCCAAGTTCTGCTACAGAACATCTCTCTGCAGAAGGCAACAGTTCTTCAGTCTCTGTGAAGTCGTCTCAAAGGGGTGCTGTACCCGTTCTGTTCAGCCAGGCCGTCCAGCGGCTCGGAGGGGAAGAAGCACTTCTGCTCGTGAACAAATAGATTAGTCTTACCTCTCAGTTTCCTCTCTTGGCTCAGGCAGGCCCACAGATCCTGAGCCTGGTTTTCAGTGCTGGTTTTGTAGGCGGGGAGCAACCGGGCTGGTTTGAGATGCAGACTTCGCTCCTCCCACTGAACAGAATAATAATATTACAGCAACACCTAGGAGCCCTAGCCAGGGGCCAGGCCCCATTGCACTGGGTGGTGTGACTGCAGGAACGTAATGTAATAACCCCCCAGCATACTGAACCTCTTGCAGAGTAGAGGTAACTTGAAGGAGTAAAACAACCCTCAGATGCCCTCTAACAATGTACATCAAATTGTGGTGATCCAAGAAAGAAACCTTTCAAGTAAAAAAAAAAAACCCAAACACTTCCTTCTTGGCTCGGGCTGATTCATGGATTGTGACAGTAGAAGTTTTATAGCAGTGCTCACGCGGGAGGGAGCTGGACTATATACTGGGGACTCGTCAGTGCGAGATTTGTTTTGCTGACATGCTGCAGCATGCAGTGCCCTTCATATGTCGAACTGGCAGTGGCCACAGAACGTATGTGTGAAATGAAGGGGGTCACTTTACAGACTTCCTCCTATGGACCAGGAGCCTTTCGGGGTTAGGATGCTGTCACTGTTCTCATTCAATGGGCTTTAGATACAAAAATCCTGTTTTTAATAATGCCACTGTTGCAAAACTCAGGTGACTAAGCTAATATGAGTGGGGGTGAGGCTGGGGTAACCTGTACCGTGTACTATCTAGTCAGCAGAGAGCACCTGCCCCTTGCTGGGAGGGCAGTGTTCGCTTAGGGCAATATTCTCCTCTCCAGTCTGCACCAGGTATTTATCATCTGCAGGTTTCTTCTTGTTAAGTCTGGATTTGTCTGTGCTGAGTTTACACTGAAAGGGTGTAGAGAATTTTTTTCTCAATGCCTGGCGGGTGTGTCCTGCTCAGGTGGTGAGGATCATGCCAACCACCAGATGTGGGGTCAGGAGGGAATTTCCTCCAGGCTAGATTGGCCAACACCTTGAAGATTTTTGCACCTTCCTTTGCAGCAAGGGGCATGGATCATCTTCTAGGATAACCTGGGCTTTCTCTAGCCTACTCCATTCCCTGCCATCACAGGGGGCTGGGGGACCCCGCAGTCTCTCCTGTTCTCTGCCTGTGGCAGGTCAGTCTCCCAAGGACTTGCAATGCTCTAGTCTAACTACAGTCTGGGCTCAATGCGGGGGTAGCTGGGTTACATCTGATGGTCTGTGAGAGGCAGGAGGTCAGACAAGATGATCGAATGGCCCCGTCTGGCCTTACGCTCTATGAAATTCAGCCTCCTTCAGAGCCTACGTGGGCGACCCTGGAAACTATCCGTCCCTCACCCAGTCAGGCTGATGGTTCTCACAGCCGCTGCCAGGCGTGGGTGCTCATTCCAGTGAGTGGGGCTTCCGAATGGCTTCAGCCGCTGTGCAGTCACCACCTGGCAAAGAGACCGTCCGCCCGGTGCAGGGTGTCAACCCAACCGCTCGGGGTGTGAGGTTGCCTGGACGGTCGCAGCCCCCCGGGATTAGGGGAGCCGAGGGCCATTCACAGCACTGCAGTCAGTAAATGCGGGAGAACTTTTCTGTGGCCTCAAAACCAGGAGGTGGCTCCCGGGGGTGGGCTCTGGTACAGGCTCACGCAGGCTGTAGAGCAGCGTAACGGTGATAGCTGGTATCCCTGCGGCTAGGAGAGCACTTGGGTAGCCTCGTGGCCAAGGCCCTGAACCAGGCGTCTGGGGACCTGGGTTCTATTCCGGGCTCTGCTGTGTGATATTGAACCTGCAGCTTCCCCTCTGTTGAGACTGCAGACTCCTTGGAGCAGGGGGTGTTTCTCATCGTGTGCTTGTACAGTTCTCACTGCAGCGGGGCCCCGACCGTGGCCCTGGTCGCTGGTGCCATTGTGGTGATAGTGCCAGGGCAGTCATCTTGCTGAAAAGTGAGGCCAGCTGTGAAAGTCCAATGGTGAAGAGTGAAAACAAATTTCCAGCCTGCTTTACCAATGGCTTAGCAATTCTGCAAAGAGCTCTGATGTTTAAAAAAGGCTGGATTTTTAAATAATAAACACCAGTTGTTTTAATCTGACCACTAAGCCCCTAACGGGACAGGAACTGCTGTATGGTCTTCTCCATTGGGGTCTCACACAGTCGGTGACATCACTTGTCCACAGGGTGCCCAATTCCATCGCTAACTCCCAAAATGCCGATCGTATTTAGCTTTTTTGGGGAAATTGTTTTTTATGATTTGATCTTCTGATGTTTGAACCCTTTGATTGTGATGCAGAGCAAAATGGGCGCATTTTCCTTTGCTGTTCTATTGAAGGCCAGAGCTAACCGAAATGACACTAGCCAATGTAGCAAATAAACTTTAACAGGAATGATAAGCGGCTGTGTGATGCCAAGTGGGGGTTCCCTGCTCCCCGAGTCACAGCAGAATGATGCCCTTATGTTTCACTGGTGTGCTGTGATTGTGAAACGCATCAAATCAAAACTCGCATTACAAAGCCATGAAAAGCCCTGACCCTCTGGGGCTGCCTTTTCTGTTGCAATCAGTTATATCCGTGTTAAACGTGTGTAGCCAGAGAGTGGAGCAACGGAATGTCTGATGCGTCAAGTTGCCAGTTCTCTCTCACAAGGTGTTTCGCTCCATTCCATGGTGATAAGACTTTACAGACCAGGAGGGACCGGTCTGGTGGGAACACGCATTCACAGCTGCTCTTTAGCGCTTCAGAGATCTGTGAGGAAGATCATTTCTCTTTCATGCAGGAGCTGGGTTGATGTGATGTATTATGAGCAAAAAGGGAGCATTAAATAATGGAAATGAGAAATGACTGCAGTGTGAGAAGAGAGCAGAACAGTGAGTAGAGCAAATACCATGTGGGGCTGGCGGGGAAAACTGTTGAACTGTGCAAAACTAGTGACTTCTCTTCAGCCTTATGCCAGCATATGCTATAGTGATGAGGACCTTAGAAATCCCTGGAGAATCAAAAAATAATTTTCTGACTTCATAAAATACCTAAATCTGGCTTTTCTTGCAATCTCCCTCAATGTTTTCATAACTAAAACTCTCCTGATTTTTCCGTAAATGAAACAGTCATAGCTGGTTTTCCCCTGCTGGGATAACATTCACCTTTTATTAGCAATACTTGAGGGGGGGGGTGGTATGAATAGATAGGGTGGGTGGTATGAAGTGGGAAGGAGAAGGAAAAGGAAATCTAGAGACTCTCTAGATTCCTTTTCTATTGCTATTGTCCTTCTTTCGACATTTGCCTTGAGCCCAGGAGACCGGACTGGATGACCTCTTGAGCCAAGGTCCCTTCCAGTCCGATGCTTCAATGATTCTGTGACTTTTCCTACAAAGCCACATGCTGAGGGAGATTTAAATAGTAGGTGCCATCTGCTGTAGGTCAGTGTGAAGTGCCTGTTAGTCCTGGAAGAACTGAAGGTCTCTAAAGGAACTCTGTGTTCTTTAGTAGAACTCGCCCTGCAGGGCAGCTGGAATGTCGAGGGCCCAGAATTGTAGTGAACAATGTACTCCAAAAAGTGAAGCAACAGACGGTCTTCTCTGGCCATTGAACTTCTCCAGCAAGTGAAACCTGAGACAGACAGAACTGCTGGTGTCAAGGGTATGATTAGAACTAAGCCATACTTCAGATAAATATTGTGCACTAAGACTAATTATAATGCCTTTAGGAACATATTGAAACATGACAAGCTGCAGTGTTGAATGTTTTAGACAGTCACAATTACTCAGTACAACACTATGTAATTGTTAGAACAAGACAGTGGCAGGTTTCTACACACAAGGTCACTCTTATTAGGTGATTGCCTCTATTAAGAGGCTGTCCCACTCCTCTTTCTGCTCCAACAGAAGATCATCCCCATTAAGCAAGTGATTATTTTTTGTCAGTCACACAGGAGATCAACTAAGACAGGTTTGTGCGAACACTAGTGCACGTGGTGTCTGCAGGTTTCTTGCAATTGGGATGGTTGATACTTTGCTGTCTGAAGTGTGTCTGCTTGAGCGGTGGTTTTAGATAAATCAAACTACACAGCAATTAATTTTATTTTTTTTCAAATCTGTATTCATCCAGGAAACAAATAAAATCCCTAGAGGGAAGGACTCATGAGTGTGCTCAGAACAACTGCTCTGCAGAATGCCTTGACCATAAGATGCACACTAGAATTCACAAAAAGAACAGGAGTACTTGTGGCACCTTAGAGACTAACAAATTTATTTGAGCATAAGCTTTCGTGGGCTACAACCACAATATATAGATAGATAGATAGATAGATGTTCTGAATGTATATCTCTCTCCTTACTATATGTTCCATTCTATGCATCCAGGTAAGTGGGTTGTAGCCCACGAAAGTTTATGCTCAAATAAATTTGTTAGTCTCTAAGGTGCCACAAGTACTCGTTCTTTTTGTGGATACAGACTAACACAGCTGCTACTCTGACACTAGAATTCTTCTTCCCTTTTTGTTTTGTGCACCAGTTTTGTGGGATCCAACTTCAAGGATTTATACCTGGCCCTGGTTCAAAGATTTCTGCTGAGATGGGTGAAAGATCTTTGAAATGCAACGTAGAAGAAGGAAATTTAATACATTATTATTTCTTTTTATCGTGGTAGCACCTGGAGACCACGGTCTCTTTGTGCTAAGCACTGCACAAACATATGACAAATCTTGAGTAAAATTAACAATATATCCAGTTGTACTGTTGTCAGTATTAGACCAGGGCTCTGTTGCTCTAGGCACTCTGCAAACACATGGTGAGAGACAGTCTGAAGAGCTGACAATCTAAATAGACCAGAAGGAGAGAGGCTGTGAGGGGGAAAACAGCTTATCCCAAATCACACAACCGGTCAATGGCAAAGCCAGGCTGGAACCCAGATCACCTGAGCCCCACACCAGTATCTATCTGCCGCACTGCACCATATCAGCTGTAAGTCTGGAACAGAACTGTATTCATGTCTCCAAGACAACATCCAATGTGCTAAAGCAGACTTAACAATGAGACTCGCCAGGATGCAGAGGGTATGGGCCTGGTTCTACAGCACTGAAGTCAATCGTTGCTTTGGCAGCAGGAGCAGGCCCTATAAGAAAAGGGTAGATGTGCATTGAGCCACATCACCCACTGAGCCTTGACGCACAGAATTCCCAGAGTAACGCTGTAACACTAACAGCCTTGAGGGGTCCGAGACACTGGGTTCAGCGACGTCCCCGGTAATACTTTCATACTCAGCACTGCAAGCTTGGGGCCTGTCCAGTGGGATTTCTGTCTTAGAACATAGATAGAGGCACCTGTGTGGGGTTTGCATACTGCTCCTAAGTCACTTAGATGCTTTGGAAACCCCCACTCTTTATTTCCAGCTGTCATTTGTTCTGTGATTCTTCTCTTTCTTTTCGGCCATAGGCCGAGTACGGTACCCTTTTGATTTAAGACCAGTAGAATTGGTTGGACAGGGCATTAGCTAGAGAACAGTGTTTGCAGCTCTAGAGAGATGGGGACTGATTGCTGGCTGTGAGACAGGCTGAAGTAGGAGATATATGATGGCACAGGCCGTCGTTCAGTGGTGACGTGGGTTGCCACGAGCTAGTGTGGGCTCATCTTCACCAGAGATCTGGGTTGTGTCAGAGCACGACTTTAAGGAGTGCTGTTAACTGACAGAGGTAAGCGTGTCTTAGCAGCCCGGGGCAGGTCGTGTTTATCATTCTGGCTGTATCTTCACGGCAGAAAGAGGGGTGTGTTTCCCACTGAGTGAGCTCTCTGCAGGTACGGCCCCAGTGGAGATGAGGCTCAGTTATGGTCAGCACTATACCCCCCACCTGGGATTGAGCGTGACTGGCTACCCAGAGGTAAGAGCTACCTGTGCCTGGTCTCCACTAGGAACTTACATTGCGATACCTTGAGTTAGCGATCGCAGTGTAAACCACCCCTATGGATCGCAGTGAAGACCCTGGGTCAGCGGACCCAGTCGCTCCAGCAGGGCTTACTCATGTAATCCACCGTCTGAATGAGCTCCCCTCCGATGATAAACGGAGGGAACAGACTCGGTTTGCATAGACGTGCCCACTTTGCCTAGGTGCTCGGCAGACAGACCCAGTCAGCAATGGAGGAGCCACATACATATAAGCAGCAAAGAATCCTGTGGCACCTTATAGACTAACAGACGTTTTGCAGCATGAGCTTTCGTGGGTGAATACCCACTTCGTCGGATGCAAGATGTCTGTTAGTCTATAAGGTGCCACAGGACTCTTTGCTGCTTTTACAGATCCAGACTAACACGGCTCCCCCTCTGATACTTGACACATACATACAGGTATCCATGAGACAGCTGTTTTTCATGATTCAACTTCTCAATAGCAACCAGAATTCATAAGCTGTCCAGACATTTTCCCAGACTTTCACAGTTGGTCAACACCATTCTCAAGATCATATTCTGAACATAACCTAATGAGGACAAGTCGGAAGGATGCAGTCTGAACATAAGAATGGCCATACTGGGTCAGACCAAAGGTCCATCTAGCCCAGTATCCTGTCTTCTGACAGTGACCAATGCCAGCTGCCTCAGAGAGAATGAACAGAACAGGTAATCACCAAGTGATCCATCCTATCACCCATTCCCAGCCTCTGGCAAACAGAGGCTAGGGACACTATCCCTGCCCCTCCTGGCTAATAGCCATTGATGGACCTGTCCTCCATGAACTTATCTAGTTCTTTTTTGAACCCTCTTCTAGTCTTGGCCTTCACAACATCCTCTGGCAAGGAGTTCCACAGGTTGACCATGTGCTGTGAGAAGAAATACTTCCTTTTGTTTGTTTTAAACCTGCTGCCTATTAATTTGGTGATCCCCTAGTTCTTGTGTTATGAGAAGGAGTAAATAACATTTCTTTATTTACTTTCTCCACAGTCATGATTTTGTAGCCCTCTATCATATCCCCCCTTAGTCGTCTCTTTTCCAAGCTGAAAAGTCCCAGTGTTACTAATCTCTCCTCATAAGGAAGCTGTTCCATATCCCTAATCATTTTTGTTGCCCTTTTCTGAACTTTTTCCTATTCCACTCTATCTTTTTTTGAGATGGGGCGACCACATCTGCACTCATTATTCAAGATGTGGGTGTACCATGGATTTATACAGCGGTAATATGATATTTTCTGTCTTGTTCTCTATCCCTTTCTTAATGATTCCCAACATTCTGGTCACTTTTTTGACTGCCGCTGCAGATTGGGTGGATGTTTTCAGAGAACTATTCACAGTGACTCCAAGATCTTTCTTGAGTGGTAACAGCTAATTTAGACCTCATCATTTTGTATGTATAGTTGGGATTATGTCTTCCCAGGTGCCTTACTTTGCATTTATCAACATTGAATTTCATCTGCCATTTTGTTGCCCAGTCACCCAGTTTTGTGAGATCCCTTTGTAACTCTTCACGGTCAGCTTTAGACTTAACTATCTTGAGTAGTTTTGTATCCTCTGCAAATTTTTCTACCTTCGTGTTCAACCCTTTTTCCAGATCACTTATGAATATGTTGACCAGTCCAGACCCCAGAGGACACCACTATTTACCTCTCTCCATTCTGAAAACTGACCATTTATTCCTACCCTTTGTTTCCTGTCTTTTTAACCAGTTAAAAGAGGGTCGCCAGATCTGCTGCCACACAAGCGACACCCATTTTAGACAAATGCTGACTGCAGATACAACCAGAAAGGAAAGGCATTTCTTCAACATTCTCACCTCTTTCTCCCCACCCCCATTCCCACTCAGAGAATTCGGCTGTCCCTTCTTTATAGGTTACTATTGTACTGAAATGAGACGAGACAGTAAATGCTTCCTTCCCCCACACGGAAACCCGACTACAGGAAAGCACCATTACCACAGACATGTTCTGCCGCCACCTAAAATACTATTTCCCTCCTCTGACACAGTAAACATTTCCCTCTGTCCACCTTAGACACATACTTGATGGACTGGACCACACAAAATGACGTTTTTTTAAATTTATTTTTAATTGCACTGTGTCCAAAGCTAGGACATCAAGTGTAAATAATGGATCCCTTAGACTATTTGTAGTGTGGGTCATAAATCATCTAGCTGAGGGTTGGTTTATTAATTAAAGTCTACAATGAACAGCACCAACTGGTATGTATCACCATTCTCTCTGGGGAGCCGACCTCTAGCCAAAGGGTTTATATAGACTCCTTCTCCCTTGTTTGTCCTATGTTATGCTTTTTGTGGTTAGTCCATTCACCAGTACATGTCTACCTTGCAGGCAATTGTCTAGACCAGACATGGGCAAACTACGGCCCGTGGGACCATCCTGCCCAGCCCCTGAGCTCCCAGCCGGGGAGCCTAGTCCCCACCCCCACCCTCGCTGTCCCCCGCCGCCATGTGGGCCGCGCTCTGGCCCACCGTTCCCACTGGGCAGCATGGGGAGCGCAGCTGGCTCTGGTGGGTGTCGCGTCTGCGAGCTCCTGCTGCTGGTAAGGGAGCAGGGGAGTTGAGTAAGGGAGTGGAGGGTCCTGGGGGGCGGTTGGATGGGGTGGAGGTTGGGGGGGGCAGTCAGGAGATGGGGAACAGGGAGGGTTGGGAGTGGGAGTCCCGTGGGGGCCTGTCAGGGGGTGGGGATGTGGATAGGAGTTGGGAGGGCAGTCAGGGGACAGGGAGAAGGGGGAGTTGGATAAGGGGGTGGGATCCAGGTGGAAGTTAGGGGCGGGGGGTCCCAGGAAGGGGTGGTCAGGGGACAAGGAGCAGAGGGTGGTTGGATCGGGGGCGGGAGTCCCAGGGGGGGCTGTCAGGGGCCGGGGGTGTGGAGAGGGGTCGGGACAGTCGGGACAGGGAGCAGGGGGGTTGGAGAGGGGGTGGGGGTCCTGAGAGGGGGCAGTCAGGGGACAAGGAGCAGGGGGGGTTGGATGGGGCAGGAGTTCTGAGAGGGGGGGCAGTCAGGGGGCGGGAAGTGGGAGGGGTCGGATAGGGGGCAGGGGCCAGGCTGTTTGGGGAGGCACAGCCTTCCGTACCCAGCCCTACATACAGTTTTGGAACCCCAATGTGGCCCTCGGACCAAAAACTTTGCCCACCCCCGGTCTAGACAGTTACATTTTTATTATGCCCTAATACGGTCCAAGTTTCCAGTGTACAAAAGGTCACAACTGTTCTGACCTACTTTAACATGGGTTTAAAACAAGTCTTGAACCAATCCTTATTAAATGTCGTATTCCATTATGTTTGCCTTTTTGTTGTTTTTATCCACTTATTCCTTTCTTGTGGCTTCCATTACAACTTTAAGCAGGTTGTAAAAATAGGTCATATAAAGGCCATGCTTTTAAAGATATTTCCATTTAACAGGCAGTTTAGCTTTTATTTGATAGCCGTTCTATGTTGTCTCTCTTAGTATAACTTTTTGCACAGCTTTCTGGGAATTCTTTAGCAAAGCCATAATAGATGCTGTTATATGCCAGCACAAGGAAAGAAACCTCCTCGGTGATTCAAGAAAATCTGTCAAGCAAACATTTTTACATCTAAGGGAGAATGAAACCAACACAGAAGCTTATCACCCCAGTTCTTTACACCACAGTTATCAGCACTTCAAGCTGTTCCCTATATTCAGAGCACAGCCGCCATCTGAGTTCAGGGCTCTGTCTCTCACATGATAAGAGATGACAACTGCAGTCACGTGACACTGCATTTTGCCCACTGTGCTGTTCTGGATGTTTCCAGATACCTGCCCTGGGCAAGTCCAGCAAGAGCAGTGAGAAGATATACAGCAAGGCCAAACCATAGGAAAAAGGAATGTTCCCTTCTTGTCATAGTATTGCTGCTGTGTGAACTGGTAAGGGAAACAACATTGGCAGCAGTATTCTTTCGCTGACAAGCCAAGATGAGCTCCTTTACTCTGTGCCTGGATGGCACATGGAGAGAGAGACTCTGTACTGTCGCAGGAATATATTGCATCTTGTCTCCTTTGAGTCTCAGTTAGAGCAAACACAAGCCATTGTTTTAAATTCTTCTAAATCCATTCCCATTTATAACCTCCCTGGCATCCTTTCCAGTTACAGCATGTGGAAAGGGCAAACACTGCAGAACATTTTCCATGTATACTTGTTCCAGTTTTCAAGTGTGTTTTGGTCCACGTGACCTTGCATTTTTCCTTCCTGCAAATTTTGGATGATGAAATTTTAATCTTGAATGTTGGTTGAAAAGCAATCTTCTGACATGAAGACTCCCCGGATGCAACATGGAAGTGCTCACTGTGGCTTTGATCCTGCAAATACTTATGCACAATTGTGTCAGCAGGATCAGGGCCTATGGAAATTACACTCATCCAATCGGAGAACAGAAGCACCACCATGTGATTATGTGGCCAATCACAACTAATCAACACCACTTTATTATCAAATGTGGAATATCTGAAAACACACTGAACTTGCAATCAGTTCAGACACTAAGGGGAAAAAAATCACAAGCTATTTGAATGCCTTTAAGGAAATTGAAATCTGTTCCTGGGCTTTATGTGAGCAGAAAAAGTGGCTGAATTCCTTGAACAAATTAATCATAGGAAATTATTTGCCAAACTCTAATTGCTGTAACTGTAGCTGTGTCAGTCCCAGATATTAGCGAGACAAGGTGGCTGAGGGAATATCTTTTACTGGACCATGTTTCATTGGTGAGAGACAAGCTTTCGAGCTCTGCAGGGCTGACACTTGAAAATTTCACCCTTAATTACAATCTCTTTCCTCTGTTTAATAAACCTCATTTCTAATACATGAGCTAGCAAGAAAATACAGCAAAAGAATGTGTTACTTAATGGAACCTCTGATCTGTGTCCATTGCAATGCCCAGAGGTGAAAACATCTACAGTATTTGAAAAACATGGAAGCAATGGGAAGAAAGGAGTATGTGGCTCCTGTAAGTCAGTAGCAAATTTTGCTGACCTTTTTGAAAGTCTAAGTTTGTAAGAAGCATTCAAAAGCAAATACTGTGTGCTTCTAAAGGAAACATATGTTCTGCTGCATTCCAGTGTTTATTTCTGGCATCTATTCAAAAAGGCATTTATAGATCTTTTTTGAAGTAAAGTCTAATCTTGGAATAAATCAGTTTAATGAACCAAACCCAAAACAATTTTTGCATTTGCATCTAGCAAAACAAAGAATAAAATCAATGTGATTATTTCCTGAAATCTCACACAGATGCAGCTTAATAACATCTGCTGCTTCCTTGGCAAGAAAAAAAAAAGGCAGCTCAAAGCAGAATCTTTTCTGAGAAATTATGGGCTTAAAAATAAATATCTTCTATTCCTCCAGAACAGTGTTCTGTATCTACAGTGGTGACCTGTAAAATGACAGCATGTACCCACAATTACCTTACTGAGATACAAATTGTAAGCTCCTTGGAACACGGCTTGTCTGTACAGTATTCTGTATTCAATACTGAAAACATGCTGTGAGCTGGTAACAAATAGCTAATAAAACATCACCCTCATCAAATTCTGCTAATGATAATAATCAGATACCAGAGTCATTTGCTGCCTTTCGTACAGGAGTTGTTTCAGCTGAACCACTAAGAAACTGTGGCCACAATATACTGAAGTTCAACATCCTTATGGGAAGAAAGGTACCGAAAACTATAGGGTGACACTAAATACTAGAAAGGTTTCAGAGTAGCAGCCATGTTAGTCTGTATCCACAAAAAGAACAGGAGTACTTGTGGCACTTTAGAGACTAACAAATTTATGCTCAAAAAAATTTGTTAGTCTCTAAGGTGCCACGAGTACTCTTGTTCTTTAAATGCTAGAAAGTAGCAGGTCCGTCAAATGAAGATGCTTGTCTTAAAAGGCCCTAGACTCAGATGTTGAAATCCTTTAAATGTTTGGCTTGCAGACTACCTCAGGATGCCATAACTAAACTTGTCAGAATTTGATTATTTTTTTACATTTTTTTTATTGTTCCAACAGATAATATCAATTGCTTATTTTTAAACATTTTATTTAAACTTTCACAGTTGCAGGAAATTATGGGGCAGTCAGACAATTATTCAATGAGAGAAAAGACTCCTTCAAAAAGCTTTACAACCATGAAAACACAAATTGTCAACATCACATCAAAGTATACAAAGTTAATCAAATTCTAGTGAGTTCTCAAGCAACATTTTTCTTACTTTGCCTATTTGTAAATTTTTTATTATCTATGGAAATATTTTTCCTTGTTTGCGTGTGTATAGTGAAATCAACATTTACCAAGAAAAGCCTAATCCTTCCAAGACTGACCATCAGGGAGAAAAGGCATGCGTTCCTTAGAGTGCAAAAGGAAGCAGGAAGTCAAGCAATAAGGTAGGGTAAACAGCAAGGTTCAAGATAATAATTGAGCCAAAGAGGTAGCTGGGGAGTGGCCGTGACCACTTCTGATCATGCTGATGAGCACTGTCTGGTTGTCCTTCATATGCCTGTTGTCTCTTGTTTTTACTTAGGTTGTAAACTCTTTGGGGCAGGACTATCTCTCTCATGTTTATACAGTGCCTAGCACAACAGCCCTCTGTGCTACCGCAATCTGAATAATAGGTGACAGTGATAAATAACCCTTCAGGAGATGGAAAGCCAGCTGCAGTGCAGACCACACAAAGGTGCACCCAGCAGTGTGTAAGAGGGAAATCAGGAGGACTAACATGGAATTTGAAGAGAAAAATAGACAAAAGATACACTTCAACCATTTTTAATTGGTTCATGTATCAGAAGCAGGAAGCCTGTGAGATCCATCAGGAGGTATGGGGGCTGGGGCAAGGAATTGAAGAAGATGAAGACCTTTCAGAGAAGCTAAATGATTTCTTTGCATATCTTCAGAGACCGTTGGGGAGATACCGACCCCGAGTGTATCCTTTTCCCAGGTAATAGAGATGAGACAGTTAATGACTGAAGTGTCAGAAGAAGAGGTACTGGGAAAAATTGCTACCGTGAGGAACAGCAAGTCACTGGGACTGATGATACTTCCACGAGCTTTGAAGAAAGTTCAAGGTGAATGCACTGAGCTCTCATTAGCTGTGGTGCCGCAGCACTGGGCAGTAGAACGGTGGTGGTATGATCCTGCGGGTTACAGAGCAGTCAGCCTTCTAGAGAACAAGTTAATTGGGTAAAAGGACAATTTAAATCCATATTCTAGAACACCCAGATCACAGACATCAGCCAGCACAGTTCTTGTAGACAAACTGTATAAACCAGGTGAGAGTAAAATGCTGTTGTGGATTGGAAACTGCACAGAAGCAAAAAACCAAACAAACAAACCCAGAGTAGGCGGAACTAGTCGATTTTTCATCCTGGCAAAAAGTGAGCAATCGGTTGCCTCAGGGTTCGGTAGCAGAGCTGCTGTTTAATGTTTATAACCTTGAAATGGGCGTCGCCAGGGCCAGCTGTACTGTTTTTGCCGCCCCAAGCAGTGTGCCGAATTGCTGCTGCGGAAGGCGGGGTCAGTCCGTGTACCCTTAGGGCGGCTCGCGCGTTTCCGTGGCAGCTGAAGACAGAAGCTGCGCCACCCCGGACAGCTGAACATAGAAGCTGCCGCCGAATTGCCGCAGCCACGGAAACGCATCTGCCGCCCTAACGGCACACGGACTGCCCCTGCCGTCAGCAGTGGCAATTCGGCACGCTGCGTGGGGGCAAAAACACAGGGACTGCCGCCCCTTGCAGATTGCTGCCCAAGCACCTGCTTGGGATGCTGGTGACTGGAGCCGGCCCTGGGCACCACTGAATTGTTTTGAGGTGGGGGAAAAAACGCTCTTCTGTGATCCCTCAGGAGACTGACGCTAGCAAACTCCGGTTTGGCTGGCTTTGGTGATCGCATTGAGCCTTTGGCTTCGCGTAAGGTGCCGCTGAGAACGGAGAGTGACTGCAGTGAGACGCAGGAGGCAGGAAAGCAAGGTAGAGTGGCACTTCTGTAAGCAGCTGGCGTTTCATGGCGCTAGATGCGTTGTGAAGACAGCCATTGCCTAGCGCCAAGCCAGTGCTGAGCCAACGAATTGATAGGAATTCCCAGTGGGTGAGACGGTACCAAGGTTTAAAAAAAAAAAAAGCAAAATCACCCTAACGAATCCAACAATTCTTTCGTAGTAGCAAAGGGAGAGAGATGTCAGACGCTCCGCATTGAAACCAGCAAGACCTTCACTATCTCTGGAAGTTTTAACTTTTTATTGCTAATTGCTCCGGTTTAATTGACTAAATTGATTAGTGCAGAGGCCTGCAGGACAAACTGCAACTGAGCTAGCAGGGTAGAAACTAGTGGTGGGAGTGGCTAGCTGTCGGGAGTACAATCCCACCCAGGCTGGAGTTGATTTTAAATCAAATTGATTTAAATCACTAGTCAGGAAGACTTGATTTAATCATAGATTTCTACATAAAAGTGCATTCTTGTTGGTTGTTACAACCTTAATACATATTCTTCACAACTCAGAGACAGATGTAGGTTTCACTTTTAGAAGGTACACGCTATATACATTTTTAAGTGATTTTATTTTGAAAACTTTTCTGATTAGTTTTACAGCTATATCAGAAAATGAATGATTGATTGTTTGGTTATTTCATTTACCAAAGGTAATTGAAGCAGATATTTATGAAGTCATTGAGCGGTGCACTATCTCCAATTCAACAGGTTAATCATTAATATTTGGAGGATTTTCTTGCCATGCTGCATTAGGAGGAGAATATCACCAGACAGACATTTAAATTGTTTTATTTAACTAAAACAACAACGTTATGTATTCTGGACTTTTTTCTTCAACAGCAAACATATAATTTAACAAAACAAGCATATGAATTTTTTAATTTCATTGAACATTCAAGTTTTTTAAAATCAGGTTCATCTTTATTAAAATTGTTTTTAACTAAAATAGTTAAATTAAATATTTTAAAAAAAATTAAATTGACTGTGTCAACCAGGTTAAGATGAGAATTAGTCCAAAGGAAGAAAATATTCTTTCTACACCAGCAGAAGAAGCTACTACTGTTAAAAGTAAGATTATCATTTCAACGGTCTCTGAATCCAAGGGTGAATGGTTCACCCTTAGCTCTGAAGTTTATCATAGTTGGCATTATGCAGGGATGATTGCTGGATGTCCGTGTCATAGCCAACTCCTCTTCTTCTGCAGTTAAGGTTTGACGCTGCTACTGAGAATATTTGCAAGAAAATGAGTTGGAGATGGCGCTTGTCCCATTCATTTTTCTAAAATGCTTGTAATTTAACTCTGTCATTCCAAATTGAGAAATCGTTTGGGACCTGAAAAAGCAGGAAAGCTTGTTTTTCTTTTCCAGATTATGAACAAACAGGAAAATGAAGGTGAAGACGACCGAGTTAGCTGCAGAAGCCAATATTTTAAGTTTCTCATGTTGACCTAGCTGACAGTCATTTTGTTGCTCATCCACCTCCCACATCCCTTCAAAGGGCAGGAGAAACAAAAGGAGCCTACAGCAAGCCGGAATGTCCTTTCACATCTCACTTCTCCCATTAGCAGCTCCAGGATGTGCTGCCCTGATGCCAGTGTCGGGCTTGGCTGAGGCTGATACTGCCGTTAGGCTGGGACACCTGAATCCATTGCATCAGGGTTACCAGGGGGATTGATCAGTCATGCCCCTGGGGTTGTTTCACTACAGAGAGGAAGTGGCATTGAAAAGGGTGGATCTCTGACAGGCTGGTGCCTTCGGTGGACTTGCTTGGCCAGCTGCGGATGTTTACCATACACCAGCATCTGCTGGCCAGGGTGGGGGCCCTGAGATCCACAGGCAGGAATTGCGGCCTGATGCCCAAGGGGCTCACTCGTAACTGTGAAGCTCCAGTAGCTTAACACACATGGAAGAAATTTTTTAAAGCTTGAAATTCATCCTTCACAAGAGGATACAAACCCATGAAAGCCAACGTACTCCTGTGAAACAAGTCCTGCCCTTTGGCCTGAGAGAGCTTGTCTTCGGAGCCGTCTTTGAGAAAGGTCCCGTATTTAACACTTTTATTCCCACATCTACAATAAAGTAACTAAACAGAAAGAAGAATGGCATACCCTAGGGATTAGGCTTTCAGCTAGATTGCAATTAAATGCACCATGCAGAGATCGCAGTAGGAGTTTCTGTTAAAGGCCTGATCCTGCTCTCCTGACTCATGCAAAGCCCCCATGGATGTCAGTGGGAGATTTGCTGGAGTGCCGAACAAAGAATTGGGCCCTTACTCCCTTTTCTCTTCTGCTTGTTTAAGCCTGTCCTCAGGATCAAAGAGCAGGCTCTTGGTTTGTGCAAATGTGCATCTCCCCAGCCTCATTACTTTTTAACTTGCTGCTTCCTCAGTTGACTTGTTTACTAGAATTTCCTTTTTTATTTTTTTTTTATTTTTTTATTCCTTTCATCCCAAACTCCCAGAGCACTTTCCTCAGATTAATTCATTACAAGGCACAATGAGAACCCTGCCAGACTTGGAAGGCGGGGGTGGGGCTCCCTTTCTGAAGTTTGCTTTGCCAGGGCTATTTCTTTCCCACCATCCTGAGCGTCAACCCCAGGTCTCCAGGCAAATCCCAGCTGGAACCATAGTATTTTACCTGGTTTCACATCCAAACCCTGCGAAACCACCAGTTTGGGAACATTTTGATGGAAATTCATTAACCAGGCCAGGTTTGTGAGAGGGGTGAGCGTGTGTGGGTGTGTGTGCGTGCACATGCGCGTGAACTTCTCCAAGCTTTCCAATACCTCTCTGTGTGTCATGAATCTCCAAACCATGTCAGGGTCACATGCTTTTGGTTCTTGCTGTATTGCAACAGGCAAGGCAGCAGAATGAATTCCAGTTTCTAGTCTAACAGCCCATTTTCCATGGTTTGTAACTTTATCAAATCCCTTTCCAGCCAAAATGTCCCATCCTTGGTCTGAGCTGGGAAGTGAGGTGACTTTCAATTATTCCGTTTTTGAAAGAGTGTTTGTGAGATGCACATGTGAACGCATGCTCCAGTCACAACACGTGCATGCAGACAGCTCACTGACCCCCGACACTGGGGACAGGTGATGTGATGGCAGCCTCGGCACCTCAATTTCTTTCTGTTGTTCTGAGATGTGTGTGAACTAGCCCGTACAGAATCCAGGGCCTGGATTCTATTAAACCTGTGAACTGCAGAGAGTGCAAAGCTCTGGCACGCTGTAAAAATATCTCTTGGATTTGAAGTTATGGCCCAGCCTAGGCTCTTTCTTCACCCAGTTCTCCTGGCATCACATGGCCTTTTTCCCTGCTCAGGAAGTACAGCGCGACAGATCAGCGAAGCACTAGCAGGCCGGCAGTGAGATGAGTCTGCTGCAGGACAATCTGCTGTGGCTTTTCCCCTCCTGCTAAGGAGCAATATAGGTTGCCAGGAAGGGGTGGATCTGTGGAAGCCCTGAGAGTAATTTGTGAAGACTGGTTCAAAGGCCTGCAGTCTTTGGCAGCGGAGTAGGAGGATTGGGGGAAGTTGTGGGGGCACAGAGACTGGGGTCTGGGGTGAGCATGGGGGTTGGTTGCAGTTGGGGGTGGGGGGGTCTGAGAGGCCAGATGTCTAGGAGAGAGTGGGGGGAGGTGGTTGGGTGGGGGGGTCACAGGGACCAGGGGTCTGAGGCGCAGGGGGAGTGTGGGGGCTGGAGGCAGTTGAGGGGGGGGATCAGAGGCCAGGTGACAACAGGAGTGGGGGGGGAGGTTGTTGGGTGGGGGGGTCACAGGGACCAGGGGTCTGAGGCGCAGGGGGAGTGTGGGGGATGGAGGCAGATGCCAGAGGTCGATTTGGGAGCGACTCAGTGCCTTGGGGGCTGGCAGCAAAGTTCCTATGGGGCTTTGCCGAGCCTGCTCCCAGGCCCTGTTTGAGGGCAAAGGCTGCCCCAGGAGAAGGGGCCCGGGGAGAATACCCGTCCCTGGCTGCAGTCAGAGGAGACGGTGGAGCTGGCCGCACCACCAGCCTGGGCCATTGTGTGGCGGGCCGGAGGGCGAGGCAGACTAAGCAGGAGCTCTCACTGGTTTATTCTCTGCTGCACTTTGTTTCATTTACGCCCCTTACCATCTGGGGCTGGATCATGCCGTAGTACAGGGCAGGGGTGGCTAGAGGAGGCTGGGCCCAGAGAGACCCTGTGTCTTCTGCAACATCCTCATTGCTCTGCCAGGGCGTAACTGCTCCCGCCTTTACAGGGGCATGGAAATAGCCTCCCTGGTCTTCCATAAACTCGCCTCCCTTCGCTGGGTCCCGGCTGTGCGGGAGGAGAAAGCCAGGGCTCCTGCTACTGTCTTCCTTGCTCCTGGGGGGAGGTGTCTGGGCCACTGACCCTTCTCCCTGCCCTGGGGCTGCGCTGGTGGCTGGATGTCCTCACGGCCATTATCCCCGCTCATCCCACCGGGGTGACTGCATAAGGGGAGTCACCAGCTAGCCCAGTAAGAAGGATTGGAAAAGGAACCTCTTCTTAGTTACTATGTGCTTGTAACCCAGCTGCATGTTAAAATCAGGGGAAATTTCCCAAACCTGATTATTGAATTCATCCAAATTCCCCTAGAAAGGAGGAGACTCCTTTAAAGAACACACCAAACCCTGCATTTTTCACAACCTGTAGCCCAGCCACTAAAAAGTGTGCATTAGTTTGTCTCTGTCTGCTGCTGTCTCCATGGAATGATCTAAAGCAGAATTGGAATGAGTATCAGTGCACTTTCAGTGCATCTATTAATTTGTGTCATTATTTACTGGCCAATTTATATCCAACATGAGTGTGCTTATCAGTAGAGAATCTGCTTTCCAAGAAATGTAAACTTGCCTGCAGCCTGGAGAAAATTAGCTGGAAATGACTGCAGCAATTCCCAGCGTCAGTGTTCCCCTGCTCAGCTCCTGATCTAACTATCCATTGGGTTTTGTACCTAAGTTTGAAAGGACTGAAGCACTGGACACATCTGCAATAGTTTTAACTGAATCTCTTGCCCATTTTTAGAATAGCGTGTGACTTCATTGTTTGTTACGTCTTTACCATGTTTTCAATAATACACATCAGGATCCTGGAGCAGATTGGAATCTGGTTGGGAATGTAAACAAAATGCTTTCTAAAGATATTTTAGTGGTAAAAATAATTGGAATGAAGACTCCATATTCCTGATGGTCTACAGGAGGCATGAGTGCTTTCTAGTGCTAGAATGTCATGAAATGATCTGCCAGCATTTAAAGGCATGGCGCATCTGAGGTATGCTAATGTTATGACACTGTGTAGGCTCAATTAAAGCTAGAAATTGCAGGCCTAATTTTCAGTGGTTTTCCTCAACTGCACTTGCAAATTTTGCAGGTGCTATTAAGAAAATTTCCTGATCATTTGGACCTTCGCATACGATGTTGAATAGCTACATGATAGTTATCTAATCCCTTCTAGGTTCTGCAGTAGTAGAATTAAGCACTCTGGTCTTGATTTATCCATGCGTTTTCATGTGCACCCGTGCAAAGGGCATGTAAATTATGACCATTCTGAATGATCTATATTCAAAGAGTGGCAGTGGTTTAACTAAACAGATTAAAAATTGATCTGTTGAAACCAGTGCGAACCCCTACCAGAGCGAACCCCTACCAGAGCCACAATTAAACCGGTTTAACCTTGAAACCGAATTATGCGAAACCAATGTTAAGGGAGCTAGTTTAAGTGCATCTGTGTTAGGGGTTGGCACGAGGTTATATAGACTGATTGATTGAATCAATGTAGTTCAACCAGTGCAACTTTATTATTGGAGACCAACCCCTAGCAGCATTTTATGCTCACTTTGCTCTGCAGTAAATGATGACACAGTGCAACAGCAGTTCTGGCACAACGTAAATCTTGGCTCTATATAGTAAATACACACTGAGAACTACATTAAAAGAAGGTTATTTAGGTTGCAAAGTCAAGCATTCAAAAGTGAGGCAATGACAGAAGTAGGGTAGCCTGAGCAACCTTCATTCTTCCCTTGTGCGTATGCATTCCGATACAGGTTTTGATTGCAATAACATATATTACTTTTTCCCACAGGGAAAAAAACAACAATGTATCTTATGGAGGAAATTTGTGTTTTTGTTTTTTTTCCCAGCTAACGGCGTATTACATTTGAATATTGTGCAATGTGAACTCCCGCCGAGCTGTTGAACTAAGAAATGCTGACAACCACAAAGTGGCTGCACAGTACTCTGCATGACACTTCACTAGAGGTTGGTGCTCTTGATAATTTTCTTAGGGAAGCAAGAAATGTTCAGGAAGGATTTGCAATGTGTAAACATACACAATACCTGCTATTATGATGATGACAGAGAACGGCCTAATTATAAAGTAGGGATTTTGCTATTAGCATTCTTTAGAAGAGATTCTGCAGAAGGACCAAGACAAGACACTGTATTTGCAACATTTCGACAGAGTATCAAAGGACTAAAACTTAAAAATGTTCAGTGAGTACGTGATGTATAATTAGCCAATGTTCTTAATTACCAAATATCTAAATACAAGACATATTAGTATCTAGGGCTGTGAATGTGTAGCCAATTGTCAAATTTCCTCTTACATCAGGAGACTAGAAAAGGGAAATATGCTTCAGGTCTCAGTACACAACATAAAAATCTGTGTTTATGCCTGAGATGGGGTATTCATTCCACACAAGGCAGAGCAGGTTAAATTAGGTTAATTAACCTGACAGGCTGCATCTGGGGAGAGCCAGGGATTGAAAGGCTGATGGAGGATGGAGCCCAGATGAGCAGGAATGGGGGTTGGGGGGAAACCTGATATAAAGCCAGGAAGTTGGCAGCAGAAAGGAACCGCAGGGCCAGTGGTCTGCAATCACTCCCTGGGAGGAGGGAGTTCGGGCTGGTAAACCCAGAGAAAGGGGGAGTCAGAAGATGTAGGAAGGAATTCCAGGGAAACAGCAACAGGGTCTGGAAGACCGAGTGCCTGGACTGGAACCCGGAGTAGCGGGCAGGTCAGGGTTCCCCTACCAGCCACTGGGGAAGTGGCACACACTGGGCGGGGAAGTGGAAGCCTGCCTGGGCCAATCATCTGATAGGACTTTGCTGCCCTGGAAGAGCAGGACTATAGTGGCCTGGCTGGCGGGCCAAGCCACAAAGAAAGATCACCCTGAGTCACAGAGAGAGGTGGCATGGTGCTTGAGTGGACAGCCGAAGGGGATGTCGGACCTAGAGGGAGCTAGTCCCCAGAGCTGCTAGAAGGAGATGCCCTAGTGGTGAGTGAACCCCCTGATAATGCCAAAGCCAGATAAATATCTAACGTAATTTAAAAAGCAGTGGGTCAGGGATACTACAGCAAAAAGAGTTCGTGGGATTGCCGGACACGTCAGTTACAGTGGTAGTGTCCATACCCCTGATCTGGTAGTGAGGGGAGAACCCAGTGGCTTGTGTCCTGGTTCGTTAGCGTGATTTCTCAGATAGTTTGCACTGTTGTAGCCGTGTTGGTCCCAAAATAGGAGAGACACAAGGTGGGTGAGATCTTCTTCTTTTTTTTTTTTTCTTTTTTTATTGGACCAACTTCGGCAGAAGAGCTCAGTGGAGCTGGAAAGCTGGTTCAGGAAGAGATATTCCCTCGCCCACCTTGTCTCATTACTTCCTAGGCGCCTTAGAAGACTTGCCTTTTCTTGAAGGGGATGTTGAACTCCCCTTAGGGTTGTCTGCAGTTGTGGGTCATGAGCGAGAACATGAGATCTGACATTTCCTTTCCCTTTGCCTCTGGGGCGGGCGGAATGCAGAGGTGACCTGCAGCTGTTCAGAGCAGAGGGGCACAATTTAAAGGTTCTGGGATGGCACATGACTGCCCCACAGAGGTTTTCAAACTGGGGCATGTGGAGGAACATCGTGGAGGGAGGAGGCGAGCGGCAATGCCAGGCAGCTCAGGCCAGCGACGCCAGGCAGGGCTCTGGAAAGGAGTGCCACCTCCAGCCCCTGACTCACCTCAGAGCGCCACCCAGCCTGGCTGGGTTGGTGGGGCATGCGACCCCCACTTGACCCTCCCCTCACGCATTGCTTCACAGAACGTGACCTATTGGGTAGAGCAGTGGCTCTCAGCCAGACGTCTCCCGGGGGTACATCCGCCCATCTAGCTAGTCGCCTAGTTTTACAACAGGCCACAAAAAAGCACTAACCAAGTCAGTACCAACTGAAATTTCATACTGACGATGACTTGTTCATACTGCTCTATACTGGAAATGTATCGTGTAAGTACAATATTTATATTCCACTTAGTTTGTTTTATAATTATATGGTAAAAATTAAAGTAACCCATTTTTCAGTAATAATGTGCTGTGACACTTTTTTTTTTATTTTTATGTCTGATTTTATAAGCAAGTAGTTTTTAAGTGAGGTGAAACTTGGGGGCACACAAGCCCCATCAGACGCCTGGGAGGGGGACAGTGGCCTGGAAAGGCGGAGAGCCACTGGGGTGGAGCAGTGTGTTGGCAGCGAGATCGACACCCAGCTCTGGGACAGTGTGTGCGCTGGGGGCTAGAGGGAAGGCCTAGGAGACAGACTCTCGCATTCTGTTTGCAGCTCAGCTACTGATTTTGGTGACCTTGGCTAGATCGCCTGTTTGCCCAACTGTTCATAACACTAGAAAATTAACATGCCGTGGTAGGAGGCATGGCTAGATACGTTGTTCACAAAGGTCTGGATGCACAAAGGGAATTAAGCACCTAAGTCCCAGTTTCAGGATCACAACACAAAACTCCCACGCTGGCCCCTGTAGATGCCTAAACTCCCTCAGCAACACCTACATTTTTAGGTAAAAGCTCCTTAGGCATCCACCTTTCACCCTCTGAGCATGTGCACTGCTGCCGCCACCTTGGCATCTGGACGCGATCTCCCATCTAAGCCCCAGACCGATTCACAAACTGGGGGAAGATGGGGCCTAAGCCAGTCGGCATACTCAGTGATCACCTAGGGCATGGGGTCATTCAGAATCTGGCTGGAGGAGGAGGTGGGGCCCACTTAAACTTGTAGCCCAATGGTCAGAGCATGTGCGAGACCCAGGTTCAGTTCCCACTCCCCTCTCCTCCCCCCACACCCCGATTGCTAGGTGGTGAAAAGGATTTCAACAGGAGGCTCCCACCTCTCAGCAGAGCGTTCTAACCACTGAACTACGGGACAGTCTGATGTGGGGCTCCCTCCGTCTCTCCTGTTGAAGCAGTTCCTTTCTGGATAACTAATGACAGAGTGATTGGAGCGGGGGGGCTTGACCCTGCATCTCCCGTCTCCCAAGTGGGTGCCCTGGGCTACGGAGTCAGTGTGTCTCTCTCGCCGGCCCCGGGAACTGTTCATGTATTTACGCACCATGGAACAGTCATTGGGGCAAGGAGATAGAGGATGATTCTGAGTGCTGTAACCATTGAGTGAAAGTTATAAGGCGGGTGGCTGCAGCCCCGATTCGCTAAAAGAGGATAGGTGTCTGACTCCAAAGAGGGCTCTCCGCTGAAAGCAAATTAATCAAAAGCCTGGAAATCCTGGCTGGTTAACACCATTTTGGTTCCACTTGCTTTGCCACAGTCCTAAGCAGTGGATGCTGCCTGGGGACTGGTCTACGGTACAGTTAGGTCAGCTTAACTACAGTGCTCAGGGCTGTGAAAATGGCACGCCCCAGGCAATGTAGTTACGCCGACCTAAGCTCCAGTGTAGACACTGCTAGGTCACCGGAAGAATTCTTCCATCCACCTAGCTACTGTCCAGAGGTGGCATGGGGGGGTCACATCCCCACCCCAGATTTGCTGCTTGGCTTGTACTGAGCATGCTCGGTAACACTGCTGAAGCCAACTGCCCTCACTCTGGCCCCCTCCCGCCCCACTATCGGCCAGCACAGGTCGTCTCTGCTCCTGGATTGACTGCAGGGAGGGAAGAGCCCCTCTGAGGCTGCGGTAAGTGTCTGCACAACAGTGCTGTCCCAGCGTAGCTGCAGCTGTGCCTCTGTAGTGTCTCTAGTGCAGACACAGCCTGAGCTCTCCCAAGGCTGCTGGCAGAGCTGGAGCTAAAATGGGGTGAGCACCAATGGTGTAAATGGCTTATGAGAATGGTGCTTTCAATTTCAGCTTTGAATGATCCCTACATGTAACTCAGAGGTCCTCAAGTTCTGCTTGGTTTCCTACCCAAACGAGGTGAACCCAACGCCTTTCCAGTGGCTTCCTGCTGAAATAACAAACTCTCCCAGTTAACTCCAGCATAGCCCAGGTTCACCTGGTGCCTGTTCCGGGGAAGCTCTGGATTTTGTTTATGTGAGGTTCAGTTACAAACCTTTCCAGTGACGTACACTCTGTGGTTTGTTCCAGCAAGATATGTAGGGTTATTTCTTTGCATGAGAATTCGCTTTGCTCCTTTATCCAGTTGTCTGAGTGCATCTACTTTAGTTTTGCCGTACTCGGCAAGAAAAGTTACTCCTGGCTGAGCAGCTTAGCAGTTTCATTTGTTAAACTACCGTAGCTCCCTGTGTCGGTGCCCTGCGGGATGAGAGTGCATGTACAGAAGCCTGGTCTTTTCGTGGCCTTGGAGATGCAAGCCCCAGAGCTAGGGGCCTTGGCTCCCTCTATAGGAGAAAGGGGAGAAGGAAGCGGTTCTTTGCTCCAGACGGGTTTCAGCTGCTAAATGTTAATGCAGTCCCCTGAGTGGTTTTTAGCCATATTTGGATTCGTTTTAGGTGTCATCTGTGGGGATGCATGTTAAACTGGACTGGTAGGGAAATGCATGAAAGGGGGAATACAGAGACACGCCGTGGGGCAAGCTGGATCCTGATCTAAACACACAGTGTGCTCAGACGTGGTATTCAAGCCCAAAGTAGTTGGGGGCGGGGGTCAGGAGCTTGCAGGGTCTTGTTCTAGGCACCCAATGCAGAGAGCAGAGGGTCCTGGACGGAGTCTTGCACTGCACCTGAGAAAGAGTTTGGAGCATCCTGTCGAGCTGACAAGTAGCCCTGAGCGGGAGGGAGCAGAGACAGCAGCCGCCTGCCTGAGCCTTGTGCAGCCGACAACGCCAGATATTTCACAGCAAGCCCAGGGGGTCTGCTAGTTTCCTTGCTGCTACTGAACCAAACTAGGGCTCTGGAGTGGTGGCTTGGCTCCGTTCTGATTGTTTGTTGGGGTCCGGAAGGAAGGGTTGATCTAAGAGGAGTTTCTGTGCTTCAGGGACTCCCTCAATCGAACGCTGACAGCGATTGCAGATGGGAATGGTGTTCTGCATCCGCAGTGACTGGCCAGGACTCCTGCATTTTCTGCTTCATTTCCTGAGCTAGCCAGCAGCTTTCCTCTTTCCCTGTGCAGGGACAGGTGTGTTACCAGCTCCCGGCTGCTGTCTGAGTGGGGCAGGGACACCACACACCCCGACTCACAAACCTGCCAGTGTGCGACACAAACCATTAATGCTGTGTGACAAAGGACCTGGAAATCCTCTTCACAAACAAGCTGATACATTTTGGACAATACACTGTTAAAAGACAAAATATCCGGGCACTCACCAATGAATGAATAAACTGACTCGTCGCCTTGTTATTGTACCAGCATCAGCAGAGGGCAAGATACAAACGGAAGTCCCTGCCATTCTCCAGAGCTGGATACTGACCTGGGTCCTGGTCCTGAACGGGGAGGTGCATGGGTGGGTCTCCGTGGATGTTAATGGTGCTCTGTACAGGCCCACCTCCCACTGCAGAATCTTAGGCTTGGGAGCTGGGCTCACACCCACCTGGTGCAGCATTGCCAGGCAGCTGCTACGTGAATTTCCTTGGATTCTGCAAACTGACCTATTGCACAGGAAACGTTTAGACACATCTTTGTGGAGCCGTTGGCTCTTCTCCTAGCCACCCAGAAAGAGGGGCTACAGGACAGAGTACTGGGTTCCTGAGCCGTGCCACCCTGCAGTACACACCCACCAGGACTTTGCTTAGGGGTGCCCGGCTCACCCCAAGAATTCTCTTGTCTGTCTCTTCCACTGCTGAACATGGCTCTGCCTGCACAAGGATAGGAGGAGAGCAATTAGGTAGTTAAGTAGTGGAAAAGAAAACCCATTATACTTCATTTGGAGCACAGCGGGTCAGCGTTAACCAGCAGGGCTGCATGCAAAATCAGATCCTGCTATTTTAGAACCAAAGAGTGTAAAAGCCAGACTGAGAATATAAAACCCCGGTGAGTGTGAATGAAAGGTGCATCTTGTACTAGTCCAACTCAGGCAGGAAAGTGTGGGGAGGAGGAACCTCCCCCACACTAAAGGAGATTTTTGTGGGTAGTGAAGGCATGGACCCTATAACAGAAACTAAGTTGAGTACCCTGAGGGCAAGATGGGGCCTAGGAGAGCTGAAGGGAAGAAACGCCTTTCCTCTGAGAAAGGAGGGGATATACATAACAGAGGGCTGAGGGCTAGCAGTTGAGCCAGCACTTGGGTTGCTAGGACCTGCTTGGTTCCCTGGAGAAGGCCTAATTGGACAGAGATGTACCTGATTACCAGGCCAGGCTGGGGCCAGTGAGCCCATCAGCTCACTGGCCCCAGAAGAAGGAAGATGGAAGATGTACAAAAGGGCACAGGAAGGAGTTTTGGGTGGGATGAGAAGGAGAGACACACAGGGCTAGGAGGCCTGGCAAAGGGGGTCCTCTGCCTAGATACTTTACTCCCCAGACTGCCATTTGGAGAAGTTGAGATCCAGTGTAAAGGGCTGGTGATGCTGCCATGCATTGGTGGAGGGGTTCAAACACTGTCTGTGAGCTACACAGCAGTGTCTGAGCAGTCTGTCTTTGGGGGGGCTGTCAGAACGCCACCCTCTCACGCACATGTTTACACAAACCAAGAGCCCAATCTTTGATCCTGATTACAGACTTAAACAAGCATAAAAGAAAAGGGAGTGAGGACCGAATCCTGCATTCAGCACTCAGGCAAATCTCCCATTGAGGTCCGAGGGAAGCCTGCATGAGTCAGGAGAGCAGGATCAGCCCTTTAGGAGTTTCTGTTAATGTGATTGCTGCATGGTGCATTTAATTGTGATTTAGTGGAAGGCTTAATCCCTATGGTGTGCTGCTGTTCTTCTTGTAGTTTAATTCTACTCAAGGATGGCTCCAAAGCAAAGCTCTCCTGGGCCAGAGGACAGGACTTCTTGTAGTACATGATGAATTCCTATGCTATGGAAGCTGAGTTTTTTATGTAAAAGTCTTGTATCCTAACGAGAAGGATGAATTTTAAGTTTTGCAAAACTTCTTCCATCAGTGTTGAGTTACAGGAGCACCATTTCCTCTCAGTGGTGCTCGTGCAAGTCCAAGTTCTCCCCCTTGGCAATCATTCAGACTACTCGGGCAGTGCATCACTTCCTCTGCTCCAGGCAGCTCTCATCATCTCATCTCATCACAATCAACCTTAATTCCGGCCTTTCCTAATTTTTGAGCTCTTGACTTTGCAACCTGAATATTATTTTAATGTACCTCTTCCCTATGCGTGAGGGGGGGTGTAAAACCCACCCTGTAGCAACCACGTAGGGCTTAATGAAAAGTTACTTCCCCAGCGATGACTGAGTGGCTGACTAGCAACAGCCAGGCTGCAGAGTGGGGCAGCTGCCAGAGAGGCCAGGGACTAGCCCAAGCAGGTTCCTCAGCAGTAGCCTGGCCAGAAGCCACCGCAGGACAGAGCAGGAGGCCTGCCATCGGCAAGGGGGTAAGATTGCTGGTTAATAGACAGAGGGACATTTCTTCCTCTACTACTCTATGAGGACATAAGAAGGAGACCAGGCTCCTGTAGGCCCATGTTGTCAGGCCTTGGAGAGACTATTATAGGGTGAAGGAGTAGCTGGCAGAGACCAGGAAACTGAGCAATTAAAGGCCAAAGTACCCTAACCCCTGGGTTAAAGGGTGAAGGCACAGAGCCCTTTCCCAGCTGGGTTTAGTGGGCGGGTGTTGGGCAGTAGAGGTGGCCTGTGACATACAGGAGGTCAGAGTAGGTGATACGGGTGTCCCTTCTGGCCTTAAACGCGCTGTGTGCGCGCGCGCCTGTGCGCTATTTACTTACGTGACCCTTTTACCAGGTGTTGTCAGGAGCAAGAAGGGCTGGGATTGGATATTCAGGGCTCCCGCCAGCTAGAGCCCCACCCAGCATTTTTGGACTCACTAAATCCCTTCCCTGGCAGCCCGTGATAGGCGGTACTTCCCCGCATCCACGCCCGGGTCTGTGGATGAAACAAAACTGTATGGGAGGCGGGGAGGAATGTACACTGCATCCATGTGGGAAAACACCGCCACAGTCTATCTCAGCCAATGATAAACACCCCCCCGTAAAGAGAACATTGACAGCAGTCTATTAACTCTATTCTCCTAGGTCCTCATCCACTAGACAAACGTCCTTTGCCCTTCCCCAGTCATAAACCCTGCTGAGTGTGGGGCGGTGGGTGGTGCAGCCCCGCAGTGCTGAAGTGCCCTCTGCCGGGCCGCTCTCCAGTCCCAAGGCTGAACCACCTCGCCCAGCCATAGAGGTGTCAGCTTTAGTTTGCGGCTGGATAGAAGAGGCCTCACCAGAGTTCACTCTTGTACCCTGCCAAGACGCTGCGTCTGCATCACCTCCCATTTAAGGGTCTTCCCAGCAGCATAGGACCCTCGCTGGAGAGAAGCCCCTAGCGTATAAGCCAGTGGTTCTCAATATGCAGCCCAGTCAGCACCCAGCTGCTGCAGCCCATGTGACATCCTCAGGGCCATTCAGACAATGTCTATATAATGAGTGGATGTGACCCAGAGAGAGCTGCATATGTGGCCCACAACGGTAAATGTATTGAGAACCACTGACCTAAGGACACGTAAGCAGAGTCCTTG
Organism: Mauremys mutica; assembly: GCF_020497125.1. NCBI lineage: Eukaryota > Metazoa > Chordata > Testudines > Geoemydidae > Mauremys > Mauremys mutica. The sequence goes on along the minus strand of NC_059074.1, from coordinate 210,684,836 downwards.
ATACGTTTTTCTCTTCCCTTAGTTCAGCTCCTCTAGCCAGCCAACTCTGCGCTGTGTACAGTGAGCGTGACTCCCAAAGTGTCCCTGGAGGAATTCTGTGTAGAAAACTTGGGCCTTGGCTACACTCGAAACTCCAAAGCGCTGCCGTGGGACCGCTCCCGCGGCAGCGCTTTGGAGTGCGAGTGTGGTCGCGGCGCCAGCGCTGGGAGAGAGCTCTCCCAGCGCTGCAGGTCCTCCACCTCCCCGAGGGGATTAGCTTACAGCGCTGGGAGCCGCACTCCCAGCGCTGGGAGAGAGCTCTCCCAGCGCTGCAGGTACTCCACCTCCCCGAGGGGATTAGCTTACAGCGCTGAGAGCCGCACTCCCAGCGCTGGGAGAGAGCTCTCCCAGCGCTGCAGGTACTCCACCTCCCCATGGGGATTAGCTTACAGGGCTGGGAGCCGCACTCCCAGCGTTGGGAGAGAGCTCTCCCAGCGCTGCAGGTACTCCACCTCCCCGAGGGGATTAGCTTACAGCGCTGAGAGCCGCTCTCCCAGCGCTGCAGGTACTCCACCTCCCCGAGGGGATTAGCTTACAGCGCTGAGAGCCGCACTCCCAGCGCTGGGAGAGAGCTCTCCCAGCGCTGCAGGTACTCCACCTCCCCATGGGGATTAGCTTACAGGGCTGGGAGCCGCACTCCCAGCGCTGGGGCACTGTTTACACTGGCGCTTTGCAGCGCTGTAACTTGCTGCGCTCAGGGGGGTGTTTTTTCACACCCCTGAGCGAGAAAGTTTCAGCGCTGTAAAGCACCAGTGTAGCCAAAGCCTTAGGCAAACCACAGTCTCTCTGCAGCTGTACTTCCCCCGGTTCACCAACAGATGGGAGAAGAAAGCTCCTTACCTAGACCGTCAACAGGGGCTACAGTTAGGAGTGACAGAGCCTCCAGCCACTGGGGGTGGCCTGCCTCTCTAGGGAAAGAGAGCGGCGTGCAGACCATCTGAACTGGGGTCTGGGTGAAGAAGATGCAAAGAGAATTCTGTGTGAGTGGAGTTGTGACCCCTATTTACAATCCCCTCGTTCTGGGATGTAAGTGGATGCCTTCGTCATGGAGAAACCCTGCATTCTTCACAGCTGCTTCCATCTGACTGCAGCATTTCCCATGTAAAGTCAGTTTCCTGGGCTCTGTATCTCTCAGTACAAAGCACTCAGCTACTTAAACTTTGTCACTCTCAATTGTGTGTATGTCTGTTTCTACTCAAAAGCAGACACAGTTTCCATTACATTTAATCTGCCCTAAACCTGCAAGGCAGACGTACCGTCACTCTGCATTAACCTCGTGCCTTGCACAGGTATAAGGGACTGAATTCTAATGGCAAGCTGAAAGACATGGCTGCAGTAATGAGGATGTCTGGATTACTGGCTGATGACGGGTGGGCTTGCTGATAGATTAGACAATCATGCATGTGATCCCAAAGCAGCAGTCACTAAACTCTTGCATGGAAGTTTAAAACAAAAATTAAATAGTGGATCAGCTATCCATGTGCAGTAAAGAAGAACTGTGTCTAGGCACGATATGGATAATAAAGCTCAGAGCCACCATGTGGTCTGTTCTGTGGCACAAAACAACTTAGTCGCCTGTGGGCTGCAATACTTTGTGGTGGTGGGTTGAGTGTGGGGATACTGGGTGGTCTGGGTGGTTTGTGATATACAGGAGGTCAAACGAGATGATCTGATGGTTCCTTCTGACCTTAAACTCTATGATTCTAGGCTGTAAAAGCACAGTAATAAAAATCCACCCGTCCCAATTACAAGTTACTGCTAAGGTGTAATTCGAATGGAGCGCCAGTAGCATAAACGCTAATTCATTAATGTCTGTAAAGTTCTCTAGAGAGTCTCTCATGGCTGGTGCCATTAGAAGTTGTAGCTGCTGCTGATTATTATTGCTATCACACTGCTGGGATGGAGCATTCCCCCCCCCCCCCACCAGCCCTGGAGGGGTTAATACAGGCAAGAGAGGCCAGTTTGCCCTAGGCTGCACCTGGAGGGGAGCGAGGAGGCAGTGAGGCTGAATTGGGGATGAAGCTCACCTGGGCAGGGGCAGGGGCGGTGTCTATAAAGCAGGGAGCCAGCAGCAGGGAAGGGGCCCACAGTGAGGAAGCTGCAGACACACTCCCTGGTACGAGGGGGGAGAGCAGGAGCCTGTCCCAGGAGTGTGGGGAGCCGTCCAGGGAAGGAGCAGTTAATGGCTGGGAGAGGAAAGACCTGAGCTGCTGGGACAGGGTCCCTGGATTGGAGCCTGGTGTAGAGAGCAGGCCACGTGGTTCCCCTACAAGCCATGCAGGAGCGGGGCAGCCTGTCTGGGGGGTGCCTGGGACGGTTTGGAAGGAGACTTTGATAATACCCGGGAAGGGGGGACGTGAGTGTGACTCGGCCGGGGGGCTAAGCCCCGAAGAGGAAAGCGCTGCAGCTCCGGGAGCCCAAGAGAGGGCTCAGAGTGAGCAGGTGGGACAACGGGCTGAGTAACTGCAGGAAGAGGCGTCAGGCTGTGTGGGGAGCTAAGCCCCAGCTGGGACGCTAGGAGGCACCAGAGCGTGGAGAGAGTGCCCTGTTCCACCACCTTTCTCAGGGTGTAGATGTGTGGGGGCTCCTCAGGGGAGGTGTCTAGCTGAACCAAAAGGGACAGGGTGTGGGCTAGGAGCACAGATGATTACACCCAAGAGATGACTTTCACACTGCAAATATTATTTGGATTCAGTAGAACCTGGTGCAACGGATGATTTATAAAATAGCCATACAGCATTCCTGTCTGTCTGGAAGTGCCCAGCACGCTGGGCGGGGGCCGGCCCTAAATACACAAATAACAATCATTGGAACATAGCCACTACTGATTTCAACGGCAGTATCTTGATTTATGCCAATGAAGGATCTTGTCCAGGGTGTCATCCTAAAACTAAGCAATCACTGGACAATCAGCAGGCTCCATTTCCAAGGTTTAAACACCAGCTTGTAATCTCAAAGGCTGATGCTTTGCCCAGTCAGGTGATAAAGGCAGGACGACCACCCCATTCGAACCAGGATGTGAAGCAGCTAATGATGGTCGCCATCAGCATAGCGATAACTCATTCCACAGCATAGCCCCAAGATAAGGTGAGTTCCCGTGGGTGAGGTGAGCTATATGCCAGAGGCGCTTCCATCCCACCCGTGGATTTTCCCAAGAGCTGGCGATGGCCCCAAAGCCTGGAAATGCCTGTCCCAGACCTTCGGCCAAGTACAAGAGGGTCAGCAGAAAAGAGACAGGCCAAAAGGAGGTGTGAGGCCAAGCCACAGCACAGGCAGCAGAACAAACAGCCAGAGAGATCCTTGCAGAAATAACAGCAGTCCCTGCTGGGGTTCTGGGCTCACGGCCTAAACCATTTGATTCTGTGATTATAGTCCAGGATGCAGAACAGGTATTTAAACACTGGAACAACCACGTCCCTGACAGCTAGGGACGTTTTCCTAATGTCCAAACTAAACTGCCCTTGCTGCAATTTAAGCCCATTGCTTCTTGTCCTGTCCTCAGAAGTTAAGGAGAACAATTTTTCACCCTCTTCCTTGTAACAACCTTTTATGTACTTGAAAACAGTTATCCTGTCGATATAAGGTTGTTACTTCCACGTCACCTTGCCAGGGAGGTGCAGAGGGGCCTTAGTGTAAATGAGAATCAGCCCATCGTTTCCAAGAGAGTCAGTAAATGTTTGGAGGACTGTGTATTGTGGGATATAATCACTAACTCGAGGAAGGGCTGGTTCTCAATGGAAATTGACAATGGCCTCTGACTCATGCCTAGGAACACTGTGCATTCCCAGGTTCTCTCCAGTGGTGGATGGAATAAGTTGAGATGGAGACAGGTCACCTGAATGTAAACACTGATAAAAAGGCATAAAGGGAAAATATTTGACAACCGTAGAGAGAGCGTCCGTCTGTGGATGCACACTCTGTGCCTTCCTCAAGCAGCTCAGAGTGTGTGTTCTGAGTCCCAGGCTAGGGCACAGCAGGGCATATTTCATTAACTGCAGCACTAACGGGGAGATTTACTTAACTGCTGTTGTTGCGAAGAGAGATGGATGTATCCTAGAGAACAGTTAAGGGTTGATTTAAAGATTTCCTTTTCCAAGCAATCACGCACCAAGATGGATAACACTGGACGCTGAAATCTTTCACAGACAAAAGAGAAGCGCTTCAGGTGAGCTAGCTGGGATCAGATGTGCTCTTTGGTAGCCCAAGAAGACCGTCTTCAAAATTGCAGCCGAGTCAACGGTTCAATGCAAACACAGGGTGATGTGTTAGCCAGAGTGAACAGTGAGCTTGAAAGATGAGATAGGACAACATGGAGTGAATAGAACTTCGCTGATTTACATCAGCTGAGGATCTATCCTTAAAGCTGAGGATCTATCATTATAAAGTACCTGGCGGGCAGACTGGATTTACTGTACTGAGCCATTTGGAGAGAGCATCCCTCACTGCCCTGAGTGGGTGTGTAAAGAGCACCACACATCGTCTGACAGTACAGTCAGCTTGCAGAAATGGTCATAGGAACATAGCGGAACAGAGGGCTGCAAGGGACCTCTGGGGCCAGGGAGTCCTCTCCCTGCTTGTCCGGCTGCCTGACTGTGAGTGCCAATCTCCAGGGCAGACTGTCAGAAACAGGGCTGACACCCCAAACTGGTGGTGTGTTCTGTAATCAGATTTCACCAAGCCAGTAACAAATGGGAACTCCTGGATCACTATAGCAGTCTTACCCTGGAGTCAGATAGTCTCCTTAGACTCTCTAGTCTGTCTTGCCACCCAGGCAAGCTGGACTTTGTGATAAATGGTCACACCAAAAATCACACCACATTCAGGTTGCTCCCAGTCCCAAGAGACCAGTCAGTCACTTACCCCAGATCGATTTGTACTCTAGATCTTACACCAAAGACAGCGCCTATAGCCAATCCTGTAATAAACTAGCTAAAAGTTTATTAACTAGGAAGAAATAATAAGAGTTAGGCCTTGTCTACACTGGCACTTTACAGCACTGAAACTTTCTCGCTCAGGGATGTGAAAAAACACCACCCCCCCCACCCACCCCCGAGCGCAGCAAGTTTCAGTGCTGTAAAGTGGCAGTGTAGACAGTGCACCAGCGCTGGGAGCTGCGCCCCTCGTGGGGGTGGTGTTTTTACAGCGCTGGGAGACTACACAACCGTGGCAGCGTTTTAACGTTGCTAGTGAAGACGCACTCTTATTTACAGGTTAAAGCCAGAAAACATATACGCTCCAATGAGTTACCAACTCAGTCCCGAGTGACAGAGCTGTAGTGATCTGTCCACTGAAAGTGTCTTTCAGGGTAGCCCCAGGAGGCAGCCCTGGGGATCTCTGGCTTCAGTTTAGAGTCTCTGGCCCTTCAGAGTTCAAACAGCCAAAAAGATAAAAAATCTTCCTGTCAATTATTTTTATTCTTCTCTTCCAGCATTCAAAGTGATGGGACGAGGCCTTCTGCACGTACTCCCATGGGCGCCACAGGGCCATTGACCAACCCTTTGTGCTGGGATGATCCTTGATGGCCCATCTGATGTTGATGATCCTTCTGGAGAGGCAGGGGGAGGATTCCTGTGCCTGGGTTCACAAGTTCAGAGCAAATATTTTCAAAGTTATTAAGCCAACCGTACATATTTCCCTATAGCCAGGAACAGCGACATTATACGTGAGATTAGTGCAGGCACCAACTAACCAGCATTTCCGAGTCTGAACACTAAATACAGTCTTCTAAGAGTAACATCCAGATGATGCGGTCTGGGCTCCAGAGACGAGGGTGTCAGTTCTTAGCTAATGCCTGCAGCCTGGGGTAGAGCTGGCATCTGCCCTGCCAGTGTCACACTATCACAAGCAGCCCTGGCCTATGAGCCAATTCATAAACTTAGCAAGCTCCATCTTAACACTAGTTATGCTGTTTGCCCCCCTGCACACTCCTGTTGGGGGCTGGTCCAGACCCTCACTCCTCTGATGGCTGGAACCCTCCTTTTAATTTCTAGCCTCAGTTTACCCAGGCCAGTTTGTATCCATTTGTTCTTGTGCCAACATTGTCTTTTCACTTCAATAGCCTTTCACCCTCCCTGGTGCTTCTCCCTTCCTCCCCCGATGTATTTACAGAGAGCATCCGATCCCCTCTCTGCCTTCCAGTGCCTGTGCAATGGCATTAACGCTTCCCTCTCTCTGCTGGAAATGCCTGGCCTGACACGTCCCCGGCTTGCATTAGCCTTTCTCACAGCCACAGCATGCTGGTGGCTCATAGCCCTCCTGTGACTGACTCATAGACTCAGCCCCTGGGTTGCGGTCAGGGCAATGTGTAGCTGTATATGTTTCGGTGTGGCAGTGGGCGGTTACGGGGCAGAGCGCGGCTGGCACTCCAGTAGCAGCACATCTTCGCTATGTGCAGCCCTTGTTCTGCGCTGCGGCTGTGGGGATGGCACAGCTGTGAGCCAGCCGCATGGCTCTCTCCCTGCACTTGTGTGTGGTGCAGCCGAATTCCCCAAGGTGCAAGGTCCCTGCCTTGTGCTGCTCAGCCTTTCCCTCCTTGCAGCGAGTTAGGGATCTGCTCCCCGCTTGAATCTCCTCCAAGGTCCTGCTCTGTAGAGATGAGCTGCCCTCATTGTAACTCTGTCCCTCCCTAGGCCGCAAAGAGACAGCAGATCAGGGACAGGCTCAGCTTGCTCTGGGGGCAGATAAAAAACCCAGCTGGCATTTTGGGGGCGGAGAGCTAGGAGCCTTGTGTGCCTTGTGCTGATCCCAGGAATGACCTGCCCCTGCTGCAGCAGCTGAGGCTGTCCTCAGGCAGGAGCCCAGTGGTGGGGCTGGCAGATGCAGTGACGGCAGGCACTCTGGTGGGGCAGTTTCTGTTCTGAGTGCGAGGGTTAGCACCTCGCCCCGGCTCAGCACACACAGGGCCAGGGCTGGGCCGGGAGGAGGGCTGGCCTGGATGATCAGAAGGGTTTGGAGAAGGAATTCCTGAGTCACAGCCCTCTGAGAGCAGAGACCGTTCTCGCTGGTCCAAGCATCTGCTAGTGCTTTGTCTGTCAGAGCCAGGGGCTTGGATCTCAGCTTAGCGGGGACCTTCCTGCCAGCGCCCTCCTCTCCCTGCCCCCTTCGGCCCTACATCCCAGCCCCTAGCAGCCTGGGGCAGAGAGAGGCAAGAAAGTCCCTTGGACTCCCCTTCCCTTGAGAGGCAGGGCTGCCCAAGAGGGAGGCTGTTCTCTGGGACTAAGGAGACGCCGGTTCAATCCCCTGCTCTGCACTGGACTTCCCATGTGGCCGGAGCAGGGACGCAGCCTCGCTGCGCCTTCGTTCCCCACCTGTCCGATGGCGCTGGGGGGCTAATGTGCGAAGGCTTGTGCAGGGCTGAGGTACCGTGGTAATGGCGGCCGTCTGGCAGTGGACTAGATAGAGCCTGAGGCACTGGGAAGGGACAGAGACAATGAGGAGGTAGGGGGAGGAGAGGGGCTGGGGGTTTCCCAGTGTTCCTGGGACTCCCCTGTCTGTAGGGGTCGGGGGTTAGGAAGATGATGATTGGAGGGGGCGGGGGAGGAGGAGACAAACAGGCTGCAAGGGGCCTTGTCCCTCTCCTCGTGCAGCTCTGGGAACCAGCACGGCAGCACCAGCGGCCCAGGGGAAAGCCGTTGGGATTGCTGGGCAGGGAAGGAGGACTTGGGTGCCTAGTGATCGTTATTTCTGACTGCATGTTTTTAAAGCGTAAACTCAGCAGACTGAGATCACAAGAGGGAATCTACGGGAATAGTTAGTTTTAATGTTTTGACAAATAGAGGGAAAAGTTTTTCCAGACTTGTTTTCACTTTATCCCAGTAATATTCCTCCTTCCAGTCTCCAGAATCTCGCTTTTCCTCCTCGGGAAACGCACATGCAAGGATTTCTGTGGCTTCAGAGTGACTGCAAAGTTGTGTGTGGCTCAGAGCTCAAGCTGATAGCGTCGCTAACCCCGAAAGCAGGGCAGGCGCCGCTTTCCTAGCATTCCTCACAAGGAGCCACGTTCACCAGCCCACATCTGCTCCAATGGCACTTGGTTTGCTCCATTAAAGACCAGATCATTTGGCCTCATGTTAGCCGGTGAAACCACACACAAATCTGAGCTTGGGTCTTGGCAGGTAAGTGAAGAGGGAAATGACTTTGAAGTAGCTTGGGTTTTTAGTAGAGATTGATTTTGTACATTTCAGTGCCATGAATATCAGATCTTAATGAGTTGGTTTCCTAAACAGCATCTTAAATGCTGATAAAGAATTTTAATAATAAAGCCTGGATAGTTTACATTGCTACAACTAGAGTCTGTCCTGTTATTAATGGTGCAACTTAACATTGCCTGGTTAGTGTGGAGTACGCATTTCCAAAATACTTTTCCATTACTGCTAGCTGGTCCTACGGAGCAGGTACCCCATGTTTTGTGAGCAGGGATGTTATACAGCTCACTGCCATTCAGACTGATAGATTGCACTGACAGATTATCTCAAGCACTTAGAGCTCACCCTGAACATTTAACAAAACGCGTTTCTTGTGCTTTCCCTCGCTGGTTATGCGTGCAGATTGGCTAACTGTTTGCAGAAAGAATAATGACCCCTGCATGGTCCTGAGCTAATGTTATTCTAGCCTTGCCAAGTTTCCCACTACCCTATATCACGCCTTTTCCCTAGAAAAATTATCAGATATCATGAAAACCACCAGTAAAGAAAAGACCCATAAATAGTGCAGGTGCGCTTGGCATGAATGAATTACAGATATAACACCATCATTGCTGCGTTCGTCATCATTTTCCCGGTGCTCATCTGCTCGGCACCGTTGGCTTGCCGGCAGTGAGCTCTGCTGTAGTTCAGGGACCAGCCAGCTTTAACCTCAGCCTTATGTTGTTGTTTTTTATCTCTGTTCCTTCTGAAGCAGTTTCTCCTGGGCTTTAGCAAGATCCCAAGTCCTCTTGCAGTTGTATCAGTGGCATGTTCAAAACACCCTGGGTACCATGCAATGCAATGCAAAGGTACATCTCCGAAACAAGTCTATGGAGCAAATATTCCCAAGCGCTGACTCGGGTACCGTCATTATGAACAGGGAGCACGGGGAAGAATTTCAAAGACACGCGTGGGAGGTGGGTGCCCAATGCCCATGGGAGCTGGCCTCCTAACTGCCCTGTCTGTCTCTGACGCTCCTCCCCATTAGCGCCCTTCGGAGACCACTCAGTGAAACAAAGCAAATCTGTCAGGCTGTGGCTACGCTCCCAGCGAGGGCTGTGATTTCCCCTGCTTGTGCACACGCCTGTGGAGAGCTAGCGTGAGTCACAAAGTAGCTGCAGTGGCAGGGCTAGCAGCTGAGCCGGGCCAAGTATTTACTTGCCTGAAACCGGCCGGTAAGTACTTGGCACGACTCAGCCGTGTCTCCGCTGCCACCAGCCTGGCTGCTGCGGCTAGACTGCTCTTCGTCCTCAGGTTATCTCGCTGAGAGCTAGCCCCAGTGTGTGCATGTGAGCAGGGGAATCACTCCCTTTGCTGGTCCTGTCGACGGTGCCCCCATGCTCAGGGTCCAGTGCTGAGCTCATGCTGGTCCCTCCATCTGCCTTCTCTCGCTCCCTCCAGAGGCTCAATTGGGACCAGAGCCTTCTGCACTTGGGAAGAGGATCAAGTTACATTAGCAAAAAAACCGAGGAGCCCTCGTGGCACCTTGGAGACTCACCCATTTATTTGGGCATCAGCTTCCGTGGGCTGCAGCCCCGCTTCATGGGATGTGTGCAGTAAAAGATACAGGAGCAGGTAAATACATGAAAGGGTGTGGGTAGCTTTGCCAAGTGTTAGGTACATGGCTGCCACTGCAAGTTACATTAGGTAGATTTACTGGTGACCGTCATTCGTCTGGTTCTCTAACAGGAGCTATAGGGCAGGTGGCCACCTGGCTGCACTGAGCCAAAGGATATGATTATATAGAGAGCATGTCCGCTCTTTGGAGCAGGGAGCACGTGTTTGTACAGCACCTAGCGCAGTGGAGTCTGGGCCGTGATGGGGACTCTTCGGCACTACCACAGTAAACATAAAACACACTGAATAGCCAACACAGTACGTGCCAGGTGTTATTGCTTTCCGACATCAAACTAATTATAACCATTTCACAGGGAAACCACAGTTTTAAATTATCATAACTGTAAAGAGATTTTCTAAATGCGAATTTTAACATATCTATTTTTAAGTTCTTATATTTTTTCCACTTTTTAAAGAATAAGGAAAGTCTCACAGATTCTGAGGATCATTCCATGTGTTTGAGTCTTGTCTTCTGAGGGTCTGGGCCTGCAGCCCTGGCATGTGTAAGTTCTCTTTATTCATGCACGTAATCCTGTTGGGGCGAATAAACCCTACTACTCATTTAAGTAAGGGATTGCCATGTCAGGCGTATCCTCAGCTACTGGTTCCCAGCTCCTGTTTCAAACAATGGACCAGTGAGAACAAATTAAGTGAAAGTTTTAAACCATCAGCACTTTAACATTTGTTATGGTTTTATTGACCCTGTATCCGTTTGCCCTGGAAAGCAGAACTGGAAACAGCCATCAGCTGAGAGTCAGAAGCTGTTTATTAATTTAAGATGCTGTGTGCTTGTAGACATTAAAGTATCATTTTCCAAAAGGTTCCTAAGGTCTGGACTATAGAAAAGAAGAGGAAAATGTAGCTAGGGAAGCCTTGTTAAATCCTTTTGGTTGTTCTCTTTTCAAAGAGCTTAAAGGACAAAAATCTTTTATTAAAGGTTCTAAAACATGCCCCTTATGACTAAACCCGCTACCTCTCTTGGAGCCTTTCCCATCCTGTTGGTTGAATGAGTTTAAAAGCGATTTTCAGGCATGCATTATTTACTGAAAAAATTAACATTTTATGTCACTACATTAGACAGGATGGGCCGGCCTAACCAGGATACAGATGGGCATGGCTGAAAACAACACACAAGTTTCAAGAATTCATATATTATTCATTTTAAAGGTTAGAAAATGAGCAGTATCCAGCATTGGGACTTTACTGTTAGTGAGTGGTTGTGTATAAAACTAAGGGCTAGAACTGGTCAAAATGTTTCCAATGGAAAGGTTGATGTCAAAATCGAAATATTCCTTGGGAATGTGCCAATTTTGATAAAATTTTGTTTAAAAAAAAAACAGAACAAAGCCCTTTGATAAGGCTGATTAAAACCTTACCAGAGCAGAATATTTTGATTTTTCATTTCAGTCATATATTTTTATTTTTGTATTTTATATTAGTATTTTGTAAAATGATCCAAAATACAATTTAAAAATATCTAATACAGTAATATACAAATAAAACAATATCAAACTCAAAACAAAACCAAAAGACTAGTCCTGATTTCCTAGCAGTCAGATTAGCTATAACTTTCCTTTCTATGTGTCTGTCCCGTCACCCTACAGTCTCAAAGGAGGAGAGGACTGACCCAAGAGAACTCAAACCCCGTTGATGGTATGGAGCACAGTCTGATGGCCAGTTCACTTGTCTCCTGGGTTACGTGTCACTCAGAGACAGGGAAAAGTTCACGCCATTCTTTTTCAGGCCCTTCCTATTTACAGCGGGATCCTGATGGCCCCGGCTAAGGGAAGGGAGAAGCAGCGCGTATTCTAGTCTGAGATGTGTTGACAGTGGACCTGCTTCATGAGCCTGAGAGGTTTCACACCAGATTAAACTCAAATGATTGTTTATTGGGTTTGAAGATGAATGTTAAAGTCATTTACTGTGATATGTACTAAAGCCCCAGGGTATGATAGCTGGCGTGCTCCTCGATACATGACAATATGCTTTTGAGTGAGATGGATAACTAAGCTACAGTATTTATTACCCTCAGTGGCAGGATCACCAAAATACGTTAATTAAATGAGCTGCCAGCTGAAATGTGTCTTCAAAACCTGCCTCATTATCCACTAAGGGATTTTTCAAATTCTTCCTCTTTCCAAATGACCTATCAGAAATGAATCTGCCAAAAATTCCTCTGTGCAGGGATCAATATATTTGTAATGGAAATGACCTTGATATCCCTGCAGGATAATAACAATCGCGCGCACACATTCACACACTTCCTTGCAGTGAAAAAGCACTTTTCAGTAGTCTGTGCAGCACACAACTAATGTACTTAATTCAAAGTACCTGCGGGGCATGGCTGCAGGTGCTCTGACATAATTCAAAGCATCCCAAATTAGGCCCCAGTCCTGCCGACAGCTATGTGTCTGCCTCTCTTCATGTGTGAGTAGCCCCAGTGAAGTCAGTGCAAGAACGATTCAAGGTCAGGGAAACATGCTTTACAATGAGAGACTAAAACAGCTCAGCGTATTTAGATTCATGAAGAGAAGGTTAAAACAAGAGGCAGCTTGATCACGGTCTATAATTACCTACTCCGGAAGAAAATTGCTGCTAGTAGAGGGCTATTTATCTAGCATGCAAAGGCAGAACAGGATCCAGTACTTTCATCATCCCTTGGCATGTTCATCGGCCTTCCCCACTGCAGCAGCATGGATCAAAGACATGTACGCTCTGACCACCTTCTGCATGCAGTGATATACCTCCACCCCCATCCTCGCCCTCACCTCCACCTCGCTCAGGCCAACACTCCCAACCCCCAGCTCTCCCAGGGGGTACCTCTCCCACGTGCTCATTGCCTTCCCTGCCGCCATACCCATATTTGACAGGTAGATTAGCAAAGGAACTCCCCCACAAGTGGCCAGTGAGCAGGGCACTCCCAGGTGAGAGGAAGCCAGGAGCTGAGCAGAAGGTGGGACCTGCCTGCCTCTGGAGCTAGGGTGATGGAGTAGGCCACAGAGCACCCATGGTCTTGTGCCCAAAATGTCCTGCGCCAGCAGCCGAACACTAGCACTTGGTAACACTGCCTGTGGCAGGGTTGTAGGAGGCGGATGAATGTGGCTGTTTAAAATGCTGAGCTGAGTCATTTCCAGTGAACAAGGTGGTTGTTCCATTACTGGTGTGTACGCTGAGTTTTTTTAAGTTAGGTTGCCCCGTCCGTCCCATTTTCACTGCATTGTCTGGCAAAGGGGATTTCTTCAAAGCAGACAAGACACAAATCACTGTGGCAGATCAATCAGGCAGCATCATCTGTAATGGCTGGGAACAGCAGGGCAGACAGAGAATAACACAGTATGTTTTCTTCACCGAAGAACAAGCAACGGGGACAGATAAACATGCAAGATCTATATGCACAGCTGTCTCTGTCGCTCTGGTTAGAGACCCATGGGTGTCTCATGGAAAATGTTGAAAGACTCTTCGCTTATATTGCGTATTGACTGCAAGTTGCTAGCCCCTCCTTTTGTTACGAGTGATATTTGCACGAAAATAGCTTCTTTATTCTGGAGAGTACATCTGCTCCTGTTGCTTATAGGCCTCTGTGATGCCGACATCTCACATGGCGGAGGGCGACTTGTGGCTCAGGGTAAGCAGCAGGAGCAGGGGAACTCAAAGAAGCATTAAGACTTCATGTTTCCGGCCTGAGCTGGCTGCAGAGTGGAATTTGGAGGAGACCAATTTCTCTGGGGGAGATTAGGCCAGTAGCATTCCCTGCGGTACTGGGTGTGCTGGGGGTGGGGCTTTGTCCCGCAACCTCCCCTTGGACCCATGCCCCTCTGGGATGGCGAAGGCAGCAGGGAATTGCTGGGATCACTGTTGATGGAGATTGTCCATGCTTCCCTTAGATAGGAGTAGGCATCACCTTCACTCAAGGAAGCAGCACTTGTGGCTGGTGGCCTGGCTAACTGTCATCCAGAATCCATCCTCGGTTCCTGGCTCAGCCTGTACAGAGAGCTCTCACGGCACAGTACCCAGAGGCCCAGGCTGGCCTTGGCCCGCCAGGCTGGCTCCAGAGTTGGGCATGGCACAGACCCTTTAAGGAGTACGACTGCCAAGCCATTTAGTCCCCATTTTGTATTTATGCATGGGATGTTCCCTTCCTAAGAGTGGTACTTTGTACTTGTCTTTACTGAATTACATCTTGTTGACATCCGACTAATTCTCCAACCTTCTAATCCTGTCCTCCAAAGTGCTTGCAACCCCTCCCAGCTTGGTGTCATCGCAAAATTTTATAAGCATATTCTTCACTCAATCATCCACGTAATTAATGAAAATATTAATTAGTATCAGACCCATGACTGACCCCTGCGGAGCCTCACCAGATATGATGGGCTCCTCTGCACAGCACTTTCAAAAGACAAGCCTGGGAGCTTAAATTTATTACTCTGCTAGATGCTAAAAATCATGGACTGAACAGAGACACTGGATGTATGGCTTATTACAACAATCTGTAACCCACTAACCCCACTTTTTGTCTATAACTGCAGAGGTGTTAACGGGCCACTCCACCTTGAAGCATCCCTTAGAACATGTGCTAACTACTCATGCTAAACAAGCCATTCCACCTTGCATTTTGCTGTGACGCTGGGACTTCCTTCCCCAGAAGCAGGGGCAGCTCTCTGTTTTTTGCCGCCCCAAGCACGGCAGTCAGGCAGCCTTCAGCGGTCCACTGGTCACGCCGATTTGGCGGCACACCTGCGGGAGGTCCGCTGGTCATGCGGATTCGGCAGCATTTCTGTGGAGGATCTGCCGGTCCTGCACCTTCGGCGTACCCGCCGCTGAATTGCCGCCGAAGCCATGAGACTGGTGGACCTTCCGCAGGTGTGCCGCCGAAGGCCACCTGACTGCCGCCCTCACAGTGACCGGCATGCCGTCCCCCGTGGCTTGCCGCGCTGATGTCCGGGGCCGCCCCTGCCCAGAAGAGCTCTGCATAAGCGCAAAAGGTGGTCTCTCTCACCAACAGAAGTTGGTCCAATGAGGGATATCACCTCCCACGCCTTGTCTCTCTGGAATGAGTGAAGTGACACAAGGAGAGCCGGGATATTTTGGCAGTGGGCGGATTCTGAAAAGAGGCTTATGCTCTGCTTTGAGGCCAGTCATGGAACTTGAATGCAGCGAGTGGGTGATAGGAAAGGTATGGAGGGTGAGGAGAGGCCGAGCAAGGAGCACCTCTAACACCCCTGTTCTGGATGGGAATTGCTTAACTAGCTTTCTCCTCATGATTTGGAGCTGATGCGGCTGGGGTTGCACAGGTGATAATTCTGATGCCAAGACTACTGGGGAAAGAGGAATTATTCCGATAGTAAAGTCAGATGTTGTGTTGCAACATCAGCATTCGTTGCTTTTAGCCACCTGTGAGCTATAGCAGCTTGGCCAGAGGACCATAAAGCAGAATTTGCTTGCTAGAAAACTGTTTTAGCAATATACAAATGCACTAGGTCTTGGAGGCTTGTCCATCACTGCTGCACAATTCAACTCAAGCCCCCTTCATGATGCGGGTAAGAAAGCTGTGTCTGAAGACATGGGACATGTTAGTTCTTTTCCAAAATAATTCTGCTGGAGGAACTGTTTTCCCCATATACAACAGAGGAAGATGGTGTGCCACAGATATCACTATGCACATAGAACGCACTCAGCACAGGGGGATGGTGCAGATGACCTCTTGAGGTCCCTTCCAGCCCTGCATTCCTATGATTTTATGTTTGTTGGTATTGGTAGAGTTCACTCAGGAAATGAAAAAGAAAACAAGAGCCCCAGACAAAGAACTTTGAAAAAATCAAGTGCATTTAGTGAGCAGAAAATAGAACGATACATTCAGACTGTATATGCAGAGCATTTGCATGCTATTCTGAATGAGTCACAAGATATCAGACAGACTGAGTATCAGTCAGACGGATCAGATGCTCAGTAAGCAAGATGGAATATGCTTCTGGTTATATTGGTAACACATGGCAGTCGTTGAAGCTCCACAGTCAGAAAATAGTCTCATCCTTTTATAAAATGATTAAAAACCTCTCCTGGACCCAAGCTGCCCAAATAACTGGGTTTCTTCGCAGTCCAAGGGTAACTATAATGGTAACTGATCACAGCGCCCTGGGAGCCCCAAGGATTTTAAGCTACCTGGAGGCCTTTATTAGTATTTGATGTCATCATGGCTAGAGCTATGCAAGAGGCTGCAAAAGGGCAGCTGGGACAAATTTTGGCAAACAGCCTCCAGATGGGAAAGTAGATGATGGAACACCCAAAACAGAGGGGAAAACATGGAAACACTGATTGAGGCACCTTTAAAAGTGGGGCCCAACCCACTGCCCTGCCACAGCAGGATTGTAGTGGGCCTGGCGACAATCTTTGCTGCATGCTCTAGGGAGATGACAGAAGCAGGACCAGCCACGTCACTCTTATGCCGCCAGGACAGCCAGGTGGTGGGTCTGTCTGTGGAGCCCTCGCCCAGCTGAATCCTGGAACCTGGTGACAATGTTTCCATGGCCAAAGGCCTCCAGGCTCCCGCAAAGCCCCTGCCCACAGCTGGACTGGTGCTTTGTCACAGCTGCTGTTGGCATGGCGAGGGTCCCTGGGCACCCTGAATGCTCTCAGCTGACATATGGATGTGGTTTGGTGTCCAGTGGGTCCTGTCCCCTGGCCTCAGGCCGGAAAGAAGCCCTGGTGTTTCAGAGTCAGGTGTCCACGTACATTGCCAGGACCTCATTTCTCGCATTGCGCTGTACTTTCTCCTGTATTTTTGCAACATGCCTGTTCCCACGGAGCATGCACAGGCCAGTGGCTTCCTGCTTGTCCCATGGGCCAGAGAGATGATATTCCCCTGCCCCCAAAACAAATAGGTGGGTGTTATTCTGCCACCATCAACGGCACCCCCATGGCTGAGTGGCAGCATTGAAGGGCCTCAGGGTGTTACAGCACCCTTCTGAGTGGCCCCGGGCCAGCGCCAAGGGCCAGCCCCGTCTTGCTGCTAGAAATCTTGCATGGCCATGAGCCGAAGGAAATGGGCACAGTTGCCTCGTCTGGCGTAGGTGGGCGACACTGCTGCCCTGTGATTGCTGAACAGCAGCGTGGAGATGCAGCACAACCCCAGCGTGCGAAGGTGAGTGACAAACGGCAGGAAAGAGAAACCTCGGCCTGCCCAGCTCCTCTGGCCAGCATCACCTCTGCCTCACCTGGACGGAGCATCAGCCCACGTGCCCGCGTGCACGCCCCAGCACACTGCAGACGCGGCCAGGCGTCCTTCATCACCGCTGGCTGGGGCATGGGTGCCGGGGATGCAGAGCTGAGTGACATCAGCTCCCTGGCAGCCCCTGCCTCCAAGCTTCCTAGGTACCCAGTGTCCAGAAGGGGAGACAGGCCGGGTCCCGCAGAACCCCACAAGCCAGCGCCCGAGGGAGGAGGAGCAACCTGCCCGCCACCCTCCTCACCCCGCAGGGAAAGAGCAGCACCAGCGCAGACCAGCCTGTCCCTGGGGGGTGGGGAGGGTGGCGGGCAGGGTCTTCCACCTCCAAAATGAGTGCCCTGGACACCAGCAGGCAGAGTCAGTCGCATTCGGTCTCTGCCCCAGTGACTCCTGAAGCTGTTCTGATGTGGAGAAATACTCCGCAGGCAGGCCAGAGGGAGTCCCACATCAGACTAGCCCCCAGACCTCAGACAGAGGCAGGTATTGAGCGTGGGTTTCCTACTTCCCAGACAAGTGCCCGAACCACTGGGCTGGAAGTTATAATGTGGCCCCTCCCTCTCCCACCTCCTCCTCTGGCTGTTTTCTATGGCGCGAGGCAGGCACCGAAGCCGCCTGGCCCCAGGAGCCAGCTCCCCGTCTCTTGGGTCATAGGCAGAGATGAGAAACTGGAGCTTTGTCAGAGCATACATTTGTGCTGAACCCTCTCCAGAAGCCTGCCTGACGCGTTCACAGGGTGCCCACACCAGCCTCTGCAGTTCTGTGTCCCTCCGAGCCACAGGTCTCTCAGCACCTGCCAGGAGCCCATCCACGCCCTCCCCTGGGCCCATGTGCAGGGGAGGCAGGCTGAGGTATTGCCCCTCGTTCCCACAGGGGCATGAGGACAAGGGCTCTGTTCTCCATCGGGCTCCCTGCGTGGAGTTCCAGGCACCCATGGGATCTGAGGCTGCAGATGGGGATATAGACTTCCTGGGAGCAGCTTTCTCTGCAGCTAGCAAAGCTGGGTTCGCAGTGCACCCTGGAGGCTGCACACGAGTGATAAGAGTAAATATTTTAACAATTCACGTTATTAAACTGACTCTGGGAGCCTTAAAGAGAATGGCGACCACGGTGTCCGTCAGAACGTTTTAGGAGCGAAGAGACCCATTTCCCCAGTGGCAATTGCCCTGAACTAGACCAGTGATATTATTAAAGTTTGCCCAGAGAATATTTTAGCAGCTCATTAAACATAGCTGTATATTGTGTGCAGCATTAAAGCAATTCACTTAGTAATTAACCAAATGTGTGATAAGCCTTTTCGACTAAGGTTGCTTCTAGTGTATCTGCCATTAATCATACATCTCAATCTCACATTGTTATACAATCAACATAGAGATGGAGGGATTTCCCCAACCCCTGTTAGCCCACGGGGTAAATCTACTAGCCGTGATGAAAAGTAGCTGGTGGAGAGGTTGACCTCTATAACTACAGCACCCGCAAGCAGCTGTAACGTGTGCAGCTGGCCGGATGCTGGGCTGGATCCCCCTCTCCCTGCTTCTCCCCTCTTCGCCTCTCCCTCAAACACAAATCATGGGTCTTTCCGGCTTGTTCCTTCACTCCCGCACTGCCCACTTAGAACCTCCCCACTTTCCTTCGCAGCGCTGTGTTCCGTTCCCCGCCTTCCCCCTCCCTCTCCTCCCACTTCCCCCTCACGCTCTCTGTCCCCTTGCTCAGTCTTAGTGCATCCTCCCTCTTGTGTACTCCCCAATGCTGGGCACCTGCCAACTGCCCCGTGCACCCCTTAGCTCTCACAGCCAGGCCCAGGTTCAGCCTGGCACTGCTCTCTCTGGGATTCTCCTCCTTCCCTCCTGTGGTGGTATCCCAGCTACTCGGCTCCCAGGTTGTTCCCTCCCCTTGCTACTGAACCCGTCCCAGACCCCCATGGGGTGGGACAGGCGTCCCCGGCTCGTCCACGGCAGCCCCATCACAGCCAGAGGTGCTGCTGGCGGAGACGAGTGGACGTGATGCAAGCGCAACCCCAGTGACTGAGGCATGGGCCTAGCTAAACCCAGAGCCTGAGGGATCTGGCCCAGCTCCAGCCTCATCTGACTGCACTGCAGAATAACAGCTCTTCTCCCGCTATCCCTGTCCCTCTTTTACTTGTCCTGTCTTGTGTTTTTACCTCCTTGACCATGTTCTTTCAGTGCTTTCCCCCTTTGCCTCCCTCATTCCCCTTCTTCCTTTCCCTGCCCGTCTTAGCTGCTGTGGGGAGCCAGGAGAGGGAGACGTGGTTACACACCAGGAATCTTTGAGCAGAGACCAGACCGATGCCTTGCACAGGGAGATTTTTCAGGAGCACAGTCAGCAGGTCAGGAGCAGAGCTGTCCAATGGCCCTGTTTCTAATTTCTCAGATAATCCTACTCATCTCCAATTGCTGGCATGGGCTTCAGCTTCTAAGCCATCCGTCCTAGCTAGAATGGATTTATTGAACCTTCATTAATGCACAGAGCTTTCCCGCCAAGCTCCAGGTCACATCAGTAACTCTGACATCTGAGGCTTGGAGGTCATTCTCTTCAGGCTCCATTTTCTTGACCATATCACTGATGAAGTTTTTGCCTTGAATCAAACTTGCCCCATTCTCAGACTGCAGCATCTCCGAGTGCAGAAGAGGAAAACTAGAGTTGGTACCACAGGAGATGATCAATATCCAGACCCAGCATGAGGCTGGAAGATGCTCCCTTTAGACATCTTGCCTTGTAATAGCCCAGTGATTAAGACCTTTCTAGGGTTTGTGGTTCCACACAGATGACTTTTAAAGGCATTCCTCTGTTTCTTCCCCTCATGGTGTCACTCACAGGTCAGAATTAAGGTGCCTTAACAGCGGCAATTGCCCGTGCACTGCCTATAGCTTCTATATTCATAACCAGTAGAAAAAAAATTCACACTTGGCTGAACTAAGTTAAGTTCTTCAAATGTAGCCTATGCATAAGATTTCAATCCATTTTAACTATACTGAAACTGTCGTAATCCATTACAGAGACCTGACACAGATGCTAATTTCTTAAAGGACCCATTTTTAAATTAATTTTGACTCAGAGGCTAATCAATGGATTTACTTGTAAACTCTTTGAAAGTTCATGCTGTCCTCAGAGAGTCAGTGCTATACATTTGGGAGGGACCCGCTTTTATTGTTTGTACATTACGGAGAGATGAATCCTTGCACCTAGCTATGGAGCCTCCATAATAAATAGAGGTTCTTGCTTGTTAATGTCATTTTTTTTGTTCATAAATTATCCTCCATTGGTTTAATTCATTCTAAACAGCTGTGTGATCCAGGGGTTACCATTTCAAAAATGGAATAGTCTATTGTACCATAATAACCACCTTTCCCGCAGTATTGCTGGTATGCCTCATACTTACAATGGAAAATCCCCAAGGCACAGTGCTGAACGTACCATGTGGGTAGCAATACCCATTTGTGATGGCGCCCATTGTGTATTGTTCAATGTTAATAGTCAGGGAAGTGTAGCTGATTGACAAGATTCTGCACTCTGGTTATTAGGGCTGGGCAGAGAACTTTTTTTTCCACCCCATGAAAATTTTCAAGATTTTGAAAAAATGTTCCCAACCAGAATCAGGACAAAAAATTGAAACCTCAAAAATGTTCATGACCCAGCAAACTGGAAAAAAATTAGTTTGGGCCACATTTTGTTTTTATAATTTCACAACATTTTGTTTCAATTTTGACCTTTCTTTGTTTCTTTCTTTTTTTTAAACTTAATTTATATTAACAAAAAGTTAAAATTCAGAACAAAAAGTCACTTTTCAGTTAGGCAATGTCTTGTTTTGACAGTCTGCAACCTATTTTCCAACTTTTTTCCGGCTGGAAAATTTGTGAAAGTCAACCTCCCCACCCCCCACCCACCCCTCCACACCCCCCGTTTTGGAAAACATCGACATTTTTCAGCAAAAAGACATTTTGACAAAGAATTCCCAGCCAGCTCTGTGGGCTGCACTGCTGTGAATACAGGGTGGCCCCACTGGATTTAATGCAGTTTCCGGACCCCCTTTCACTCTTTCCCAGCACCTTTGTACAATTATTTACACCATGGTAAGGTGTGTGGAAACCGTCCCAGAGCAGCATGGCAGCATTGTACACTCACTCTACATTGATGCCAATGTCTGCACAAAGTGTAGAGCAAGAGTGACTCAAAGACCCGCAGCACTAGGGATTGACACCACTGTATCAGAGGTCAGAATCTGAGCTGGTACTTCACAGGTTTGTCACGCTTAAGTTCCCATAATAAATGTCGTTTGGCAATTATTGTTTTAGCCCGGCTGGCATGTGTTTTTCCTGTAATGAAGACATTCTACAAAGTTCAGGATTTAGTAAATAACAGAGCAAGACTCGGAGCTTTTAATGACAAAAGTCTTAAGTGTTTAATGCCATTTCATAGCTAGCCATTAGCTTTCTTCTGTTTGATTCATGGAAAGGCATTTTGCATGGTAATAAGTGGTAATACTGTATCTGCTAAGAAGCACTTAGATGGGGATAAGTCATTACTTATATGGGTTAATGTTCTGTTGGGTATTAAGCTTTGAAAATAGCTCCCTATTAACTTTCCAGGCATTGACAGCACCATATTACCAGTGAACTGTTGTAGAGGCATCTTTTAAATACTGAGTCAAGATCCAACATCCAAACATGAAGATTCTAGGAATTGTCATTCTAAGAATCGTCATTAGCAGCCCTCATTTACTAAACAGTTGATGAAATGTCACTATATTTGATTGTGAGTGGGCAAACTGGATTGTATGAATATTAATAGCTATCATTTATTTCAGCTCATCCAAAGGTTTGATTTTTCTCTCTTGTTAAATGTAGGAAATGTAATGTGTAACTATGGAAACCTTCAAACCACTGACTGCAAGTTCCTGGGGGAGAGAAAGGGATGGAATTATACTGGCCTGCAGATTCATCACAGCTCACAAATGCTAGGACAACTTTCCAGGGAAGACTGTTTTACTGGTGACTTTTGTTTATTTTTAAATTAACATAAAATGTCTGCACATGTCTGAACCCTGCTTCAGTTCAAAGCTTAGGTTGGTGACTACAAATGAATCATGACCGGTCAAATCCTGCCTCCTCTCCTGCATAAGAACCTCCATTGGAGCACACCACATCCTCTTTTATGGAGGTACTTTACTTTACTCTGTGCACTTTACCAGCACCTGGTATATAGTCAGTTTCACTATCTTCTGCTTATGAATGATTTGTATTATGCTAATGCCTAGAGGTCCTACCTGAGATCAAGGCCCCTTTGTGCTAGGTGCTGTACGTATAGACAGCCCCTGCCCTATAGAGCTTAGGCCCAGATCCATAAAGGGACTTGGGATGCTGAGCATTGTGCCACCTGACTTTTAGGCACCTAGCAAATCCCAGGAACAACACTGGGATCCACAAAGCCTGAGCTGAGCACCTGGGCTCCCTATACGATGAATGGCCTGAGACTGCAATTCACAAAGGTGGGGAGCCACTGGGGCTGCTGATGAGAGGAGTGTGATGGAGATAGGGGGTTCCCTGCAAGCTGGCCTCAGGTGCCTATCTCTGCTAGCGATCCACTACCCGGGGGAAGATAGGTGCTTCCCCAGCCAGGGCACGGGCAGGGCCCAATCTGCTAGGTGGACTCAGAGGCTGCCTAGCTCCATATAAAACAGCCAGGAGAGGGGGAAAGGAAGCCCAATGGTGATGGGAGTCACCTGGGAGATCCCCAGTACCAGTCCCCCCTCTGCCTGAGGGGGAGAAGGGATTTGAACAGGGATCTGCCACCCCTCAGGTGTGTGCCCCAGCCTCTGAGCTGCACAGTAACTCCTTCTCTCTGGCCCAATTCATGTTCCATCAGTCAAGTCAAATGAAAGAAGTTCAGCAGGAGAGACTGAGGCAGCCCCACACCAGCCTGTTCCCAGAGACAGGGAGAGGGGGCTTTGAACCAGGGTCTCCCATAGCCCAGGGGATACCATAACCCCTGGGCTATAAGGGAGCATGCCTGCCACTCCCTTTGGCTGTTTTGTGTCGAGCTAGATGGCCTCGGCCAGGCCAACTGCATCAGGCCACCCAGCGCCTGTCATCCCCTGGTTCCTGGATTGCTCTGGGCCTGAGGCAGAAGATAGGACTCTGGGTTCCTAGAGGGAGGCAGCCGTGTGCATGCTCAGAGGGAGAAACGCAGACAGTGAGGGGACTTTTCCTGCAAACCCTTAGGTGCCGAGTGAGGTTAGGTGCCCACAGGGTGAGGTGGCAGCCGAACGGGAGTTTTGTGGATTGCAGCGGTGCCTACAAATGGGACATAGGCACCTAAAGTTAAGTCCCATTGTGGAGCCAGTGAAGCCAGGCTAATGAGACAGCCAGAAAACGGGGGTGGGGAGGAGTGAAAGAAGTGCTGTCACAGGGTGGCTGGCCCTTTAAAGGAAGCAGGCCCAGTGACCTGGGCCAGGACAGGTGCTCCCAGTTTGGCCAATTAAGAGGGCAGGGCTGGGGCAGCACTTGGCTACACAGGATCAGGGAGCCTGAGCAAGGAGGAGGCCCCTGGGGCAGGCAGAAGGTAACTGAAGGATTTGTGGGGTGATCTCCCTACGCTGGAGGGCAGGAGAGGGTTGAGTTGAAGGCAGCAGAGAGGTGCCTGCTGGCTTCCAAGCAGGAGTGACTTACTGCTGAACTCTCCACACTGGGGCAGTGCTTCTGTATCCTGGGAAATTTCCCAAAGTCTGGAAACTTTTGAGTAAAATGTTTGAATGAAAATGCCCAATTTCCCAAGTTGAAAGATTTTACTCACATTTTCCCAGATTTGGGGAAATTTCCCAGGATATAGAAGCACTGTAAAAAACTTTATCTGGGAATTGTTCACCAGATTTGGGAAATTTTTAGAGCTAGGTTGGGAAAAGTTGGCATCACAATATAGAAGCACTGCACTGGGGTGGGCTCCGGGCCCCTGGCTGGCTGGGCTGAGAGGCACAGGAGTGATGGGGGTGGGAGGGAGAACTGCCAGCAGAGCAGCAGGGGGTTCCTGTTGGGAAGGGCAGGGATGCGCTCCAGGTGGAGGGGCTGGGTTGGGTGTCCTGATAAAAGGCTAGGAGAGGATTGGAGAAGAGCTGGGGGGTTGAAGATGCTGGAATGTGGTATATGCTATGGCAGAGGTTCTCAAACTGTCGTCTGTGAGCTCCATTCAGGTGGTCTGTGGATAGTTCCCTCCAAGGTGCACGCATGGGTGGCTGTACATCTAATTAGTGGAGCCGAGCAGGTGTGGTGCCTGGACTAATTAGGTGCCTGGACTCTGGAGAAGACACACATGTAAGGTGAGGTGGTGGCCTTGGAGGGAATAGGGGGTAGCTGGGAGGGGGCTGTGGGGTGAGGAGAGGGGTTGGGGGAATTTGGGACATGCAGGGCTGTGGCGGCCAGAGAAAGAGGTGACTTCCCCAGCTCCAGGGTTGCAGCAGACATCCTCCCCAGCCTCAGCCCTGTGGCTGCTGTGGTGGGGGAGAGACCCCGCCCCTCCTCCCCAGCCCCAGCTCTGTGGCGACTGTGGTGGGGGAGGGACCCTTCCCAGTCCAGCTTGGTGGCTGCTGCAGTGGGGGAGAGTGGGCACATCCATCCATTAGAAAGATAAGACTACGGATATTAAAATGAGTTGTGTGCTTTTATTTGTAGAACAAAAAAAATTAATTAGTATAATTTTTTTTATACATAGCTTTTATCCAAAGCACTTTACAATATTTAGCTAATGGTAGAAACAACATTTGGAAAGATCATTAAGTGGTCTGCCGAGACCCTCAGCAATTTTCAAGTGGTCCATGGGAAAAAAGTTTGAGAAGCGCTGTGCTGTGGTGACAGACTGAAAGCTAAAGGTTATTTGCACTGGGTGTGATAGATGGACAATATGTTTTGAGGCTTT
This sequence comes from Mauremys mutica, assembly GCF_020497125.1. Lineage (NCBI taxonomy): Eukaryota > Metazoa > Chordata > Testudines > Geoemydidae > Mauremys > Mauremys mutica. The sequence goes on along the minus strand of NC_059074.1, from coordinate 210,659,852 downwards.
TGCTGTGGACTCTTTGCACGAGGTTTTGTTACAAACTAGCCCCAAGCTAGGGTTTTACTGTGTCAATGGGGCTTGGCATGGAGTCTTTAGGAGCCTGAGAGGGAAGTGGGGTGATAACCCTGGTGTTAGGGTGCCCAGCTGCAAGGGGTGCTTGGGAGGAATTGTTGACAAGCACAGAGATGGGTGATGTGCCCATGGTCACCCAAGCAGGTGAGTTGCAGAAGCTGAACCCAGGTCTTCTGACTCCCAGCTCAGTGCGCTATCTATGGGATCATGCTGTGTCTCTGCTGACAGTACATCAGACAGGAAATGCAATTGGCTGACATGGTCACCTTGCTCTCACACACGTCCTCTCCTCGGTAGGGTGCTCTTTCCAGACCTGCAAGAGGGTGCTTCTGAGACTGCAGCATAAGCTGGAACTGAGCAAGCCACCAGAAGGCTGTGGGACACTTTCATGATGGAAAACGCAGCAGGTACTACGGTGCTCAGTGTGGTGATTACCTGGACAGAGAGATTGAAAATAGGGCCAAGTGACTTTGGTTTTTATAGTTTGGCTCCCTTTCTTTGAATCAGAAAAAACAGCTAAAAGAACAGCGGAGTCCCAGAGTTTTATTAATTGTTAAATACAATCCTCAATGGCTACACAAAGTAGGGCGGGCATATGCTGCTTCCTCCTTAGATAGTCTTCTTCCAGTGGCATTGAACTGCCTCTTTTAGGGTGTCTGGCTGATATTTGCTTTTGGTGGTGTCTGGGTTTCCATGGAGATCATATTTTGCTTTCTCATGCGACGCTCTTGCTGGGTGACAGTGGGAAGCCTGGGTCGGGTATCTGCAGAACCACCTTGCATCCTTTTTCCTTCTGTAATGGGGTTAAGTCTGGCTTGGATCCCTGCAGGGAGGGAGCTAATACAGCTCTGCTAATGCACACCAGAAAGAGAAAGAGCTAGTGTGATTCCAGGCTGCTTCTGGAGCTGAGAGAAATTCTCTTTCCTGTCTATGCTGCTTCCCGAGAGGCCGGGGAACTGCTTGGAATTGTTGGTCTTAGTTCCTTCACTCTGAAGAGTTTGTGTTTTCACTGTACCCTGAGTAACAGGAGATCCCGCCTCTGCTATGCTGAAGAGCTGGAGCTAGTCTGGACTATCTGAGGGAGGGATCTCTGTAGCTTAGACGCTTACACCCAGATCCTCTTCCTAGAAGGCAGGCTCGTACCCAAGCTGTTCTCAGGACTTCCTCCAGGCCTGGAATCCTTCTCTCCTCCCTGAGCTGCAGCTCCTGACTCCCCATCGGGAAGCTGATGGGGACACCCCCTATCCCCCCTCCCCCCATGGCTGCATAGTGCGAGAGCTAAAGGACAGACGGCGCAGAAAGCAACTCTGCAAGAAACTGCTCCAGGCTTAGAACCCTGCTGTAGGCTGGGGGAATGTGACACCTGGAAAGCTGCAGCTCCCTTGTTCTGTAAGCTGCTCAGAGTAGCCTCAAAGCCCATCCCAACTCTGGCAGCCCTGGACCAGGAACTCAAGTAGCTCCTCTAGATCTGAAAAGGGACCTCCGCTGAGTTCCTCCCCAAGACAGGGGCACTGCAGGGGGAAAGTGCAGGGGCAGTGGCACCAAGAGTCCTGCACTGTCAAATGGCTTTCCTTCGCGTGGTAAGTCCTAGGGATCAGCATTACTGGAGGGCCTAGAGCCACCCTCACAACCCCGAAAGCTGGAACAGAGACCTCCTCCTCTTCTGCCACAGTGCTGAGTGCCTCAGCATGGAGAGAGACTCCCAGCGCCCTGTCCTCTTACCGCTGTGCTCGAGGGAAGGGCAGAGAGGAACCAAGGATTCTGCAAAGACTGGGCCCGGCTGAGACCCAGCAAGTGCACTGATATTAACGCACAAGATATTACACCTTCCCCCCAAACACCTGCAGAGAAACAGAATTTACAGACAGGGCTTCTTCCTCTTCTGGGGGAAGCACAGGAAAGCAAATACAGACCCTTCTAGGGTGTTGGATACAAATCTCAAGTTCCCCCGTGTTTATGGCATGCAGTACTGATTGCACGGCAGTCAGAATGGCACAACGCTAACTTCTCCACCTACCCAAATGCTTCCCCATCTGTAAAAACCAAAACCCTGAAACCAACCTAAAACCAAAACAACCCCACCCAACAAGAGGTTGTACACCAAACACACAGAAGTGCCAGAGCCTCCATGAAGTCCATTAGGGACTTCCCTATGTTAGGGACTTGAACCCCGACAGTGAAGTTTGTTGTTTGACCGCAGAGAGACAGGCAACACCAGCAAGGTTCGATTAAAAGCTTTTTATTGACAAGTGCACACGTTAATAGAGAACAGCTTGTATTCAAAGAGAACCAGCAGCCCCTTTACAGCTTAGTATTAGCCTATATAGACAGTTTTATTACGTTATAGATTATTTACTTGAGCAACCCACCCCCTTTGTCTAACAACTAGAAATTAGACACCTTTTAATATATACACATGCCTAGTTTTTACAATATTGAATTGTTAATATTTTAACAAGCGCCAAAAGTTAGGAATGTAAGGGAGTTAAAGTTAGAGTCAGAACTGTGGGATAGTGTTTTTTATCAGTGTTTTTTAAACACTGTGTTTAACATAACACAGCTGGTACCAGCCCCTCACTTATTTTACTTTTTTTTAGGGCTTTGTGAGACAATGCTGCTTCTCAGTATTTTTTTACGCTGGGATTACCCAGCCTGACTTCAGTCAGGTTGGCATAACTGGTTTTGTGCTACATCTTTATTTAGGCCTAACACCTATTGCGTTTGAGTTTACATGGAAGGCACTCAGACGCTCTCATGGCAGGCAGCAGTATAAATCCCAAGACAGAATGTTGTCATGTGCATGATGGATGTCGATGTTTTTAAAAATTGTGAGCTGCAAAAGCTGTTTACTAATCCCTTCTTAGCATTCCCTAAAGTGTCGGTATCAGCTGTAGATAGAAAACCTGCCTGAGCTGAACTCACTTTGTTGTCTGGGTGGGTGCAGGGGGGCCTTTTGGTTGGGGTGGATCCAGGGCCACAAAGTAGGATGTTAGTCAGCTCTGACCACATTGGCATCTACAATGAAAGAAGAAGAGAGTGATATTGAGTGACACTTACACAGCACCTTCTCTTCCCGCCCGCCCCCCAAAATAAATAAATACAAAGCTCTCTGGCACTGAGACCCGAGGGAGGTAAGATGTAATATTATACAATTGGGAGTCGGCACAGGCATGTGTCTGGCTTGGGGGACAACTTCTGTAGGACCAGGGCTTTTACTGATTTACAGGGCTTGCCATCTAAACATACAGGGATCCATTCACCCACCAGTGAAGTGCATCCACCTCTGGGTGGGAAGGTGGCAGCTATTTAGGAGGAGACAGCAAACTTACACAACCATTCCAAACAGAATGAGAAGAAAACCATATTCAACAGAATATGGGGGGATACTGTGTAGGTCAGTAGAACATAATCAGCCCTCTGGAATTTTGCCAGAATATAAGAAATAAAACCCCTATATATATATATTTATTTATTATTGTTTTGGCTAAAAACCTTGAAATTCTAAATAGCTGCAAAGAATTACACAGGTTTCATGTCTCACATCACAAGCAATACAGTACTCGCGAATGACATTACTTTAATAGTGGCTATAATCAAGGTCCTGATAACCTGTGGCCATTAAAATGCCATTAGTTTTCACAGGAAATCCACTGTTAGCTATAATATCTTTGATAACCGTCCAGTTCAGTGGCCATACTCTGCCATTGATTATCCCCCCTCCCCCACCCGCAACAGAACTCCCCACTGAAATCCATGTGGCATTTCTGGTTAAAAATTGATGGTGCCACATAGGTTGCCAACGCTCCAGGACTGCCCTGGTTTCCAGAAATTAAAAAATAATCTTTAATTAAAAATTGTCATGTGATGAAACCTCCAGGAATACATCTAACCAAAATTGGCAACCCCAGTGCCACATGGTCCCAGGTAATTACATTATATCTACTTAAAATGTCCCTGTCACTTTGATAAAATAGATGTTAGTAAGGTATTGAAGAACAATTTATCAGCAGTGCTGCTGGGGCAGAGGTAGCTGAGTTTCAGTCATTGGAAGGTCATCAGCTCACATTCACAGATGGAACCTTCTTCCAAACCTGCAACAATGCTCTAAATGGAATGCTCAGCATAGGTAAGCATGGAATCTGCTTCTGCCTCCTTCCCTTCCCTTTGCCTTGATGTTGAGAGCAATGCTTAGATGTTCCAAGACCCTAAATTTCTTTTCTAGATGGTAATCCAAATGTTTATCTATTGAGCCTTCTATAAGCCTTTATGGCAATGAAAGATTCAAGAAAAACTGATGTGGAAACAAAAACCAAAAAACTTTTAAAGCATTCCTGCTCCATCCAGCAACTTTCCCTAGGAAGAAAGAAATAGAACCTTCTCTCATCCCCATCTAAAGTCCTAAGGGCCTGATCCAAAACCTGTTGGCATCAATGCGAGTGGATGTTAGCCCAAGCCCTAGTTTAGAGATACCACGTTTCTTCTTGCACATCTTAAATTGCTATTAAGGAAAAACAAAGGCAGCATAATGCATCTAGTTTGCAATACAATTATGACAGAAAAGTGTTCTTCAGGAAATAGCTGTAAAACAACATACAGATTTACAGACAATATACAATACAAATGAGCATTAATGTTAGCAGCTGTCAAAAAATTACCGTATTGCCAGAACAAAGAGCAGAGAGAGAAACATTTGAGTTAAGAGATACAAAAACCTAATCCAAATTACACTGAATATTTTGTGTGCTGGCATTACAAATTCCACTCTTCATTCTTTAATGGAAAAGACAGTCTGTCTTTGAATATTTTTCTAGGCTCCATTATCACACTCTGTTGTCTTACTCTCTGGGGTAATACAATTCACACATCAATCATTAATACTGTTTTAAATTTGTATAGAAATTCAATTTTCACTCTTAAAAAAAAAATAGATCAAACTAAACTGCAAAAGTTATATGCCCAGACAACAACCCTACTGTAACTGATTTAGTTTTTCATACTGTCAGGTCATCAACTGTAATTGAATTCCATCTATCAGGCTACTGAAAATAAATAGCTGATAACATAATTGTGCTAACACTGTTTCAATATTCGCCAGACAAAAGGCTGGAGAGAGTGTCGGTGCCAAACATCCCCAGCTTCTCTCCTTGTGCCTTACAGGAGTCTCTGCATATCAGAGAGCTCTGACTGCAAATCTGCCTTCTCCTTCCACCGCCCACCTTTTGATGTTTTGGAGGTGGCTCTCTCATCCAGTCAATGTCCTGCAGTTGGCTGGTCTGACAAACAACAGAAAGTCCATCAGCCCAGTGAGAGGCTGACATTCCTGAAGCCGAGAGACATGAATGGAGGTGGACAGGTATATTGGGGGGGGGGGGGGGAACTACTATAATTGGGTGGTCATGGATGAGAGACTGCAGGTGTATTGAGCCTCTCTGACTGCCCCATAATAATCCCCATATCAGAGATTCTGTTCTTATAATGGGGATTGAATGCTTCTCAGGGTCCCCACACACACCCTGCCCTGACAGCATCAGAGTGCTCAGCAGGCTTCCCCAGGGATAGAAGCTATACTCCTATTCTTTGCCATTTATATGAACGTGAAATTGAATGAATTATACTGCTCCATCTCCCAGGTGTGGTTCTGTGGGGTTAGCCAGATGAACCTAACCTTTCTCCTAGGCTAAAGCATGGCTTCATACATGTTAGCCGATGTCCTGAGGGAGCTTTACAAGCATGCTAAGCTAACTCGACTGAGTGACTGCAATTGAAAACCATTCTGCCCTTCCATGCAGGGCCCTCGAGTCATGTTAAACCAGTCCAGCAGTGGGTGGGTGTGCCTGCCTGCTGTGAATTTTTTGAGAGTTTAAGAATCCACAGATGTGCTGCTACACTTTGCCTTGTCTCAGGCAAGGACCCAAACACGTGGATGGCAATGTGTTCCAGTGGTGATCCCACAAGATACCGATGCACTGGGATTCTCTTTGTCCCAGGGGACCCTTTTTTACCATGCAAATATTTCATCTCCACACGCATGGAGAAAGGACTAGCCTTTCACTACGTAGCTGTCCTCCCTCCATGTCTAAGCTGTAGCCTTTTGGTAGGACGAGGTGTGCGGAGTTTGCCTGGTTGTTGCCTGTGCTGTACTTGTTCTGTTGATAAGGAAAGTGCTGACGCACTACACAAGCAGAAATATTCATTTTGCTAATAAATCTCATACAAGAGACAGAGTCTGCTCCTTTTAAGTTGCATCTTGGAGTTGAATGTACAGAGGACCGTTCAAGGAAGTGGATTTCCGGGCTGAACAATGCTCTTCCTCCATTTTTTCACATACGATCTGTAGTGTGACAACAAGAGACCAGCTAGCAAAGCAATATACAGTAATTCTCCTTGACAAAGGACAAAATATAGTCACCTCCACTTTCCTGACAGCAGTTGTAGCAATATAACAAGGTGCAGAATAGTTGAGCAGCCATTGTGCGAGCAGCAAGATTTTGTTATGTAACTACTTAGTAACAGGCAATTTATTTTTCTCCTGTAACTAAATTATGTATAATAAGTGGATTTCCCAGTTGGATATCTTGTGCACTATTAAACAGAGAGGGAAATTAATTTTATATATCCAAATGAATAAAGGAAGTACAGAGGTGACAATATTTGATACAAATTTGCTCATCAGAAATTATTTTATATTCACCTGCATTGTAAGTATTTAAGGACTGAAGTATTGTCATCTAGATACTATAAGAATGGGCACATTAAAAGTACCTAGGATGGATAGAAATCCTGTTTATATTAATAAAATGTCTTCTGTTTTCTGCCAGCCTATATGATGTCACTGCTCTGCAAGACATTTTTCTTATACTTTTTCAATATTTTCCCCAACATATAAAGCAATCATCATGCTACTCACTGAATAGAGCATTGATAAATAATGGAATGAGTGGTTGTTTGGCACATTCCAGATAATCTTCAAGGCATCAGCTTCTATTCACTAAAACAAATTATTTATTACTATTTAACACATCTCTCATGTAATTAATAAGTACAGTAGCTCTGTATAAGAAAATGCCTTTTATTAATGGGATCTTGACTGATGAATCCATTGATTATCAGTTAGGAAAAGCAGTATGGAAAGTGTCTGATCTGAATAATTTCAGCTCAATTTTCCTAGTAGAAAAATGTATCTGAAAAAGCAGGAACTAATTCCTCTTTTAAAAATGTCTTTAATGTATAAAATACACATACCAGTAGCTGTCCTAACAAAAGTCACAATGATATCCCAATGGACTCAGGGACAGTTCAAATGAGTGCAGGATGAACAATCGCTGTGGGTAAAATGGTGCTCCACTGAAGTCAATGAGAATAGTGTCACTGACTTCAGTAGGAACAGGGCAGGACATAGTGGGCATTAGTGATCACATGAAATGTTAGGTACCCAGAATAATCTCTTTATTTAATTTGATAAAACCCAAGAAAAACTGATGCAACTGACTATTGCTGAACTCACGCTGCATTTCTCATGCTGGGTTTCTTTTCTGGATTTTTTTGTGGGTTTTTTTGGTTTTCTTTGTCTGATTTCTCTCCTGGATGTCTAGATTTCCTTGTGTGATTTCTAGATTACTGAATTTCTGAATTTTTATATTTATGTGGGTATGTCTAGATTTTTTAGCATCGGGTTTTTGTTAGTTTTCTCTTCTGCATTTCATAATATCTTCTCTGAAGGTGCAAACCTCAAACTGGTCAATTCAGCCTGTAGTTTAAGAAGCTCCTAGATTCCTTTGCTCACCCTAAGGTCCGCATTTGTGATTAGTACTTTCTACTATCTCCACTTGGGTAGGAGATTCTGTACAGTTATGCACAGGCCTTTGTCACCTCCTGTCTGAACCACAGCAATGCCATACACCTGGGCATGCAGCCATCAGGAAGGTCCCTTGAGGAAGGAATGCAGCCTCACAGGACTTCAGCAACAAGGGCCACTGCGCATGCTTCAAACCGTCCTCCATGCTCTGTGCTCCCTTCCCATAGAATACTGAGCCACATTCAAGGTTTTGGACCCAGATCCTCAAAGTAATTGAGGTTCCTCACGTGGGCTGATTTTGATGGACTATAGGATGACCAGACAGCACGTGTGAAAATAGGAGCCTATATAGAAAAAGCCCCAAAAATCGGGACTGTCCCTGTAAAATCGGACGTCTGGTCACCCTACTGGAATACCAGCCCACGGGCCGCGGGAGACCCTGCTCTGATTGTCGCGGGCCCCGTGGCCTGAGCCCAGCGTGGCCAGACGAGCAGGGCGAGCCCGGGGAAGGGGGTGACGGGGGCGCCCGGGCCCATGGAATGTTCTAGCACCAGGCGGGCGGGGAAGCAGGTGGAGGGGGTGGGCCAGGCCCTGGCAGGATCCCTAGGCCCAGGGCACCACACAGCCCATCCCCCTCCCTCCACAGAGCGCAGCCCCACCCCACGAGCCCCGCACCCAATGAGAGCGGGGGGGCGGGACTAAGCCTGCCCCCGCCCTGCACCTGCTCCCAGCGGAGTCACGTGATTGGGCCGGCCTCTGCGGGAGTCACGTGGAAGCGGGTTAACCATTTCCTATGCGGGGCTGGTGGGGTCCTGATGCAAGGTCCCCAAGTAGGGCTGTCCGTCACGCTGCCTGTAGCCCTCGTGCGGGCACAGCCAGGGAGGACGCGGTCCGTCGTTTAACCCCTTTGTCTTTCCCCGGTCGGGGGAACAGTTCGCTGCGACACACATTAGCTCCCCTCCTCCCGCCGAGGTGTTTTTCCTGTCAGGCACTGGGTAGGGCCACTAGTTACGGTGGCCGAGAGGGGCACGAGCCGGCAGGGAGATGGCGGCGAGCTGGCTGTGTGGCTCTGGTGCCCTGAGAGCGGTGTGGCGAGGTGAGGCGAGGCGAGGCCCTCGTGCCGCGCACTGGCGGGATGGCAGCGGATCCATGGCTCGGGGGCCGGGCCCTGGCGAGTCGCTCCCCGCCGCCCTTCGCGGGCTCGGTGTCCCGGGCTGAGCGGGGCCAGCGGCGGCCGGTCCCCAGGCGCGCGTGCGGCTCCGGCCCCGCTCCTGCTGCTCGCGCGGGGCCGCTTTGCGTGGGGCGTAACGGGCTCCCGCGGGTAACGTACCGCTGCGCGGCCCGCTGCGCTTCGCCGCCCCGAGCCCCGTGCGCCCCGCCCCGGCCCTGCCCGCCTGGGCCCCCTTGCTGCGCTTCGCCGCCCTGAGCCCCCTGCGCCCCGGCCCTGCCCGCCTGGGCCCCCTTGCTGCGCTTCGCCGCCCTGAGCCCCCTGCGCCCCGGCCCTGCCCGCCTGGGCCCCCTTGCTGCGCTTCGCCGCCCCGAGCCCCCTGCGCCCCGCCCCGGCCCTGCCAGCAGCAGAGCGCCCCTGCCCGCCTGTGCCCCCTTGCTGCGCTTCGCCGCCCTGAGCCCCCTGCGCCCCGGCCCTGCCCGCAGCAGAGCGCCCCGGCCTTGCCCGCCTGCGCCCCGGCCCTGCGCCCCAGTAGTGCCTGCAGTGTGCCCCCAATGCCTGCCTGCGCCCCAGCCCTGTGCCCCGGCCCTGCCCGCCTGCGCCCCCTTGCTGCGCTTCGCCGCCCTGAGCCCCGGCCCTGCCCCCAGTGCGCCCCGGCCCTGCCTGCCTGCGCCGTGCCTGCGGTGTGCCCCCCTGTGCCCCAGCAGTGCGCCCCGGCCCTGTGCCCCAGCAGTGCGCCCCGGCCCTGTGCCCCAGCAGTGCGCCCCGGCCCTGTGCCCCAGTAGTGCCCGCAGTGTGCCTCCAATGCCTGCCTGCCCCCCAGCCCTGTGCCCCGGCGGTGCCCGCCTGGGCCCCCTTGCTGCGCTTCGCCGCCCTGAGCCCCGTGCGCCCCGGCCCTGCCCGCCTGCGCCCCAGCCCAGTGACCCGGCGGTGCCCGCCTGCGATTGAGCAGTGCCTGCGGTGTGCCCCCCTGCGCCCCGGCGGTGCACCCCGGCCCTGTGCCCCAGTAGTGCCCGCAGTGTGCCCCCAATGCCTGCCTGCGCCCCAGCCCTGTGCCCCGGCGGTGCCCGCCTGCGCAGTGCCTGTGGTGTGCCCGCCCTGCCCATCTGCGCCTCGGCCTTGCGCTCACATGTACTCCAGCTTAGGTTGCTGTGCACTCCAGAGTTCTTCCAGCTTTGCACTGTTTAAGTGACCAGCATAGAGAAGTGCCCACTGCTGTTTTAATTCGGTCCTGTGTTTTTTACCTGCTTTCTCAACCATTCATTATTGGGGCTGAAATTTTCCATGCTTGAGCCCTGATGCTGGAAGTAATCCATACAGGCGGAGTCCCATTGAGTGCTATGGCATGCTGTACACGTGCACCCTGGCTTGAAGGACCAGCTCCTTAACCTTCATCCGTGTTTCATTACATGTGGCTGAGAAGACATCTTTTCTACTTGGAAAAAAATCAGATTTTTTTCTATAAAGATAACTCATGCATCTTAAACTTTGAAACTTCAAATTTAGACACGAAGGAATCCTTTCAAAAATGTCTTCATCCAGCACCCAGAGAAGATTGTGAGGAAGATAAAGGAAGTGAAGGCAGGAACATAGGCATAGTTTGACTACTATATTTGTGGGGGGCACTGGCTCACTGGCTGTCTCTCCCCACCTGGAGTGGTACCTGGACTGCTGGTGCTGGCTGGGAACGGGACGGTTTATTGGGGGAGGCCAGTTGCTACTGTCTGCTGTGGCGATCTGAGCATGGGAGCTGTGGCCACTCTGCCACGTGCCGGGCTCCCCATCCCCATTCCCATATCCCCTTCGCTTCCCCATCCCATCCCCCTTTGCTTTCCCACTATCCCCTGCTGCATCCCCCACCTCCTACTCCCCCATCCCTTTCTCTTTCCCCTGCCCTATCCCACCCTTCCCCACTGTCTCTACCCCCTCCCTGCCCTTCTTGGGCACTCCCCATTGTATAGGAAACAGGTGAGCACCAAGACCCAGGAGGTGGCATCCAAGGGAGGGCCTTGAGGGGAGGCTCCAGCACACCTTTCTCTCTGGCGTCCCGGTTTGGACTCAGAAAGCTGGACAGCCAGTGGGGACTTTCCTGCCTTTCCGAGAGTGCTTCCTGCTCCTTGTCAAAGGCAAAGTAAAGTTTTCAACTAGCCTGGCTACAGCCATAGTCCTTTGGAAGCTTCCAACAAAACAAAACAAGGCTGTTAGTGAATTTCTGCTGCTTCTTCCTCAGAACAGTGTAAAATAAAGTAATGCCTATCCTGTAGCGAAGCTAGAAATAACCTCAAATCCACCAGGAGACTTACAATCAGGCCAACTGTGTTTCCTTCGTTGGGGCAAACCTTTCCCCTCATCTGGTCACACTGGGTTGCTCATCCATTTGTAGGAACAGACTTCTTCCCTAGAGGTGATCTGGGAAGGCTGCAGCTGCTTCCTAGATCTGCTGATTAACGCTTGCCTCCTCACTGTGGAGCTCCAGGGCTTTCTGATCATGTCCCCATGAGGGCCCCCACAGGTGGTGTACCCTGTCACATGCTTGTGTTTTAAACTTGCATTTCCTAAGGAGAAGGCAAATTGCTCAAGTTTCATCATAAAAGTTCACGTTCTTAATAAAAAGGAGTAGTTTGTACCAGTGGGCTTCAAAGCTTCACATTGACTGAGCACTTGTGACTTTCTGGAGTGTATGAGATGATGTAAAAAACTGCAAGTTATTGTGAAATAACTGCACAGTTGTGGATAACTGCACTGGGTGTTACTTTGGGATTTCCGTGCTTAGTGTATTCTTTCTGTTCAAAACAAAGTTTGTATATTGGTTTCTGTGCAGATGAAATATGGAATAGAAAACACAAGGTAAACGAGTTTGTTTATCAACAAAAGTTAAGTAAGATTAGATATTTTCAAAATAGCGGTCTTGGAATTTGATCAGTACACCTGAGATTTCCACGTACATTAACTTCTTGAACGTTGGAGTTATTTCAGACTGGAGCTTTCCATTCAGAACCCTGGAATAACACCTAGCCAATTTTAACTAAGCATTGATAGCTCTTTGAAAAATAAATCTTACCAAGGCAGATCATGCTGCTTAAACCATTTCTTCTTACAAGGACAGACTTTGTTAAGAATGGTTTTCTGTATTTAATTTGTGTAGAAAATAATTACAGCAGCAGAGGGGATTATTAAACTGCTGCTGACTGTAAAAATTAATTAGTGCTCAGATTCTGCAGAACACCACATTCCATAATGAAATAAATTTCCTGAATGTTGAGTACATTTGCTCTCAAGAATATATTGAGATGCTAGTTAGAATGGAAAGCGATTTACAATCTGCAGACATTACATAGTCCTTATGACCAAATTCCTAGATCTAAGTGTTAAACAGATGTATTGTTAAAGTAAAGGCAGATATTGTATAGCTCAAGGGTTCTCAACCTTTTTCTTTCTGAGGGTCCCACAACATGCTATAAAAATTCCACAGCCCACCTATGCCACAACAACTGTTCTTCTGCATGTCCAGTAGATTAAAAGCCGGGGCCAGCATTAAGAGGTAGCAAGCAGGGCAGTTGCCCAGGGCCGCATGCCACAGGCTGGGGCCTGCAAAACTAAGTTGTTCGGGCTTTGGCTTTAGCCCCGATTGGCAGGGCTCGGGCTTTGGCTTTCTGCTCTGGGCCCTAGCAAGTCTAATGCTGGCCCTGCTCTCTGGTTTATTTGGTGGACCTCCTGAAATCTGCTCCTGGCCCCCTCTGGGGGCCCTGGACCTCTGGTTGAGAACTGCTGCCGTAGTTTACAGTAAGTGGGTGTGGGGGTACAACAGCCAGCTGTGTTACAAAGCGGATTCTTGTGGGTGTCACTTTGCATAAATAATAGTTATTTTCTGTATGTTTTCCCTTATCCAGATCAGAATATTTTTATTCATCTTTAATTTTACTCATGTTTGTACATATCTCGAGACTAGATATCCAGCCATTGCTGTTACTTTGGGGGGAGAAAAATTGAGTAGCCATGCTTTTATTAAGTAAATTTTTAGCCTGGAATGCTTTTTCTACTGAGGAATCATGGTGCATAAGGGCTTGTCTTCACTGCATTGTTAGCCTGACCTATAAAAGATTTTCCCATAACCTGATTCCCGTCCACACATAAGTCTGTAGCTCAAGTTAAGTGATGCTTTAAGTTAGAGTTAGCTGGTTCATAAGGGGGTATGGGTTGACGCTGAAGTGCTGCTGACTCTGAAGTTTATAGTGCACTGTGGATGCAGCAACTTGAGTTACAATTCATCAGCTGCTAATACAAACACAGCATAAGAATATAAGAATGGCCATACTGTGTCAGACTAGTGGTCCATCTAACCCGATAACTTGTCTTCCAACTAGGGTGACTAGGCGTCCTGATATTATTGTGACAGTCTCGATTTTAGGGGACTTGTCCTGCATCCCAACCTTACATTGGTCAGGACGCCCTTTGTCCCAATATTGGGGACCGTCCAGACCACAGCTGTGGCACCGCCGCTCACTGCTTCCCGGGGCAGCTCCCGGCACCTGCCCGCTGGCAGGAGCACCGTGTGCTGCAGGGACGGGGCTTGCAGGTGCAGGGAGCGGGCAGAGAACCCTCCACCACCCACCTACCCGACCCAACCTGCAACCCTAGGAGCCAGAGGGACCAGCCTGTCGGATGCTTCCCGGGATGGGGGCCACCCCAGGTAGGCACCGCCGGGACTCCCCACCTCGCCCCCGACAGGTCCCTCTGGTTCTTCGGGTGTGGGGGCTCTGCGTGCTGCGGGCAGCTGCAAGCCCAGCTCCGGCAGCTCCCATTGGCACTTTTCCCAGCCAATGGGAGCCACGGAGCTCGCGCTTGTGGCAGGTGCAGCACATGGAGAGTCTGGAGACTCTCCTCACTGCTCTCGCCCTAGGAGCCAGAGACCTCCCAGCAGGGCTGGTGAGTGCGGCCAGGGAAGGGGGCAGAGTGTGATGGTGAGTGTCTGGGAGGTGTGTGGGGGGTGCTGGGCTGTGAGGGTGTGGAGGGTGCTGGGCAGGGGGGAGGTTTGTGTGTTTTGGGGTGCTAGACAGTGGGGGCCTGTTGGGGGGGGGGTGCTGGGCAGTGCGGGAGATCTGTGTGTGTCAGGGCACTAGGCAGTGCGGGTCTGTGTGGGGCATTGTGTAGTTGTGGTGGTGGGGCTGTGGGGAAGGGCACTGGGAGGGAGGGGAAATCTGTGTGTATTGGGAAACTAGCAAGTGGGGGATTCTGTGGGGTGCTGGGCAGCTGTGGTGGGGCTGTGGGCAGGGGGGCCCTGGGTGGGATGTGTGTGCACAGCACTGTGCATTTGTGGTGGAAAGGTTGTAGGGGGGCTCTGGGCATAGTGGATCCAGGGGGTGCTGGGCAGGGGAGCTGTGTGGTGCAGCGTGCGCCCACCCCCAACAGGAAGGGGCACGCTGGTAGCACAGGGCCAGGCGGACCAGTGTGCCTCTGGCTCCGGTCGGGACTGTGTACCTGTGTCTGTTGTCCCACCCCTGCTGCTCGCCCAGTGTGTCCTGATATTTCACTCTTGCGATCTGGTCACCCTGCTTCCAACAGTGGCCAGTGCCAGATGCTCCAGAGGGAATGAACAGAACAAAGCAACTATCTAGTGATCCATCCTCTGTCGTCCAGTCTCAGGATCTGGCAGTCAGAGGCTTAGGGATACCCAGAGCATGGGGTTGCGTCCCTGACTATCTTGGCTAATAGCCGCCGATGCACCTGTCCTCCAGGAATGTATCTAACTCTTTTTTTTAATCCAGTTATAGTTTTGGTCCTCACAACATCCCCTGATGAGTTACACTGGTAGACTCTGCATTGTGAGAAGTAGTACTTCCTTTCGTTTGTTTTAAACCTGCTGCCTATTAATTTCATTGGGTGAGCCCTTGTTCCTGTGTTATGTGAAGAGGTAAATAACACTTCCTTATTCATTTTCTCCATCCTCTTCATGATTTTATAGACCTCCGTCATATTTCCCCTTAGTTATCTCTTTTCCAGGCTGAACAGTCCCAGTCCTTCTAATCTTTCCTCATATGGAAACTGTTCCATGCTTCTAATCAATCATTTTTGTTGCCCTTCTCTGTACCTTTTCCAATTCCAATATATCTTTTTTGAGATGGGGTGACCAGAACTGCACACGATATTTAAGATATGGGAGTAGCAAGGGTTTATATAGTGACATTTTGATATCTACTGTTTCATCTATCCCTTTCCTAATGGTTCCTAACATTCCATTTGTTTTTTTGACTGCCACTGCACATTGAGAGGATGTTTTCAGAGAACTAGCCACAATAACTTCAAGATCTTTCTTGAGTGGTAATGGCTAATGTAGACCCCATCATTTTTTATGCATAGTTGGGATTATATTTTCCAATGTACATTACTTTGCATTTATCAACACTGAATTTCATCTGCCATTTTGTTGCCCAGTCACCCAGTTTTGTGAGATCCCTTTGTAACTCTTTGCATTCACCATTGGATTTAACTGTCTTGAATAAATTTGTATGGCTGCAAATATTGCCACCTCATTGTTCACCCCCTTTTCCAGAACATTTATGATTATGTTGAATAGGACAGGTCCCAGTACAGATTCTTGGGGGTCCTCGCTATTTACCTCTCTCCATTGTGAAAACTGACCATTTAATTCCTACCCTTTGTTTCCCAACTTTTAACCAGTTATTGATCCAGGAGAGGACCTTTCCTCTTATCCCATGACAGCTTACTCTGCTTAAGAGCCTTTAGTGTGAGGGACCTTGTCAAAGGCTTTCTGAAGGTCCAAGTACACTGGATCCACTGGATCATCCTTGTGCACATGTTTGTTGACCCCTCTCAAAGAATTTTAATAGATTGATGAGGCATGATTTTCCTTTACAATGTTGACTCTTCCCCAACATACTGTGTTCATCTGTGTCGATAATGCTGTTCTTTACGATAGTTTTAACCAGTTGGCATGGTACTGAAATTAGGTATACTGGCCTGGAATTGCCAGGATCACCTCTGGAGCCTGTTTTAAAAATTGGTGTTAGATTAGCTGTCTTCTAGTCATCTGGTACAGAGGCTGATTTAAGTGATAGGTTATGTACTGCAGTTAGTAGTTCTGCAATTTCATATTTGACTTCCTTCATGGCTCTTGGGCAAATACCATCTGGTTCTGGTGACTTATTACTGTTTAGTTGATCAATTTGTTCCAAAACCTCCAGTGTTGACAACTCATTCTGGGACAGAGCCTCAGATTTGTCACCTAAAAAGAATGGCTCTGGTGCGGGAATTCCCTTCACATCCTCTATATCAGTGAAAACCAATGCAAAGAATTCATTTAGCTTCTCTGCAATGGTCTTGTCTTCTTTGAATGCTCCTTTAGCATCTCTATTGTCCAGAGGCTCCACTGATTGATTGCCAAGCTTCCTGCTTCGAATGTATGTAAAAACACTTTTTTGTGAGTTTTTGTGTCTTTTGCTAGTTGCTCTTCAAATTCTTCTTTGGCCTGCCTATTTGTACTGTTACACTTGTCTTGTCAGAGTTTATTCTCCTTTCTGTTTAGCTCACTAGGATGTTACTTACAATTTTTAAAGGATATCTTTTGGAATCTAACTGCCTCTTTTACTCTATTGTTCAGCCCTGATGGCATTTTTTGGGGGGGGGGTCTTCTCACTGCTTTTTTTTATTTGGGGTATACGTTTAATTTGAGCCTCTGTTAGGGTGTTTTTAAAAAGTTTCCATGCAGCTTGCAGGCATTTCACTTTTGTAACTCTTCCTTTCTGTTTCACTAGCTTCCTCATTTTTGTGTAGTTCCCTTTTTTGAAGTCGAATGCTACTGTGGTCAACATCTTGGATATTCCCCCACCACCAGGAATGTTAATTTTAATTACATGATGGTTTCTATTACTGAGCAGTTCAGCTATATTTACCTCTTGTACCAGATCCTGTGCTAAATCAAGAGTTACCTCTCCCCTTGTGGGTTCCAGGACTAACTGCTCCAAAAAGCAATTATTAATGGTGTCTAGAAATTTTATCTCTGCAGGTGACATGTTCCCAGTCAACATGGGGATATTGAAATCCTGTATTATTGTTTTTTATTTTTGTAGCCTCTCTAATCTCTATGAGCATTTCACAGTCACCATCAGGTGGTCGGTAGTACATTCCTACTGCTATACTCTTACTATTCAAGCATGGAATTTCTATCCATAGAGATTCTATGGTACAGTTTGAATCATTTAAGATATTTAGTATATTTGACTTTATGCTTTCTTTCACATAGTGCCACTCCCTCACCGGCACAACTACTCTGTCATTGCTCAGAGGGGTAGCCGTGTTAGTCTGGATCTGTAAAAGCAGCAAAGAATCCTGTGGCACCTTATAGACTAACAGACATTTTGCAGCATGAGCTTTCGTGGGTGAATACCCACTTCGTCGGATGCAAGTCATTGCTATATATTTTGTACCCTGGCATTACTATGTCCCGTTAATTATCATTGTTCCACCAAGGTTCTGTGATGCCTTTTATACCAATATCTTCATTTCATACGAGGCACTCAAATTCACCCATCTTAGTATTTAGACTTCTAGTATTTGTATACAAGCACTTATAAAATGTGTCAATATTTAGTAAGCACTTGTATACTAATACTAGAAATCTGAATACTAATGGGTGAATTTAAGTGCCTGGTAGGATGCTTCCCAACGCCAGTGAACTTACATGCACTAGTTCTGCTTGAGGTAGTGGGCTAAACACAGCAGAGTGGTCATGGTCGCTTGGGCTAGCCTGAGCCACTGCAGCCATATTTGCTGCTTTTAGCACACTAGCACGAGCAGAGCTAGCACGTGTCTGTCTGCCTACACTGAGAACATGTACCAAGAGTTGTTTTGTAGTGTGGTCCCTTTCACACACTAGGCTAGTTCCAGTGGACTAACTAGAGCAGAGTTTTATTTTTTTGTCAAGGTCCACATTTCCTAGTCAAGGTCCAGACTCCAGAGACACATTTTTCACACTGTAATAACAGTAATGATTATAATAAGTAAATAAAAAGATTTCACAGTCTGTTCAAAAGCGTCTGGCAGCCTGGATTTGGCCCATGCTCTGCCTACTGACCACCCCTGATCTAGAGAATACTAACTGTTGCTGTGAAGACAGGCCTTAAGATTAGTTCACAGCCTTAGCTGTTGCGTAGTATGTTTACAATCTAGAAGTATGCAGTGACAGCATGTTTTTTGGCTTTTTTATTATAGAGCAGAAAACCCATTAAGTATGCATTCCTTTCTGCTCTGACTTGTCCTCTGCTGGTGTTGCTTTCTTAACATGTGTCTCCTTTGTCTCAAGAGAGCCAGGGTCCCAATTAAATTCTGAATAGCTTATGACTATGCGTAGGAAATGCCTTAGTTTGAAATAATTAAAAATATAAATAAATCCAGACATAGGTGCTGCTCTTTTGAAAAGTTACAGGAAGTAGTGTGTACGACATGGCAACTAATGTATATATCTGCATTTCAAAATGTTGTTTTATATAGAGATGTGACTTTCCAAACTATTTCCCCTCCACAAATATTTTTCCTGTTTGTCTCTGCTTTTTAAAATGTCTATTCCCTCGGTGGGAGTATGTTCATGGGAGTATTTGGGTATATTAAATACCAGCATTCAGAGATTCAGGATGTGGGAATGATGCTTTTCTGCTGTATCTTCTTCTGTTCCACTGCAATTCAGAGACCAAAATATTCAGAATATTGTCGTCAAAGCCACTTTGGGTTCCTAGATACCTAATTTTGATTTTCAACTCAAGACCGGAGTTCTCTAGATGTAAGGGCTTGTCTGCACTTACAGTGCTGCAGATGTGCCGCCGTTGCACTTGGTGCAGATAATGCCTATGCTGACAGGAGAAGGCCACCCATCAACATAGCACTGTCTGCACCAGGGTTAAATCGGTATAATTATGTTGCTCAGGGGGGTGGATTTTCTACACCCTGGAGCGACTTAATTATACCGACATAAGTTCCTAGTGTAGACCAGGCTTAGTTATCATAAATTGCACCCTGGTAGCTAGCTGCCTCTGTACGAAGCATTCAGGGGTGAAATCATGTCCACATTCAAGACCATAAGAGTTTTGACCTTGATTTCAGGAGAGCCAGAATTTCACCCAGGATGCTTAGAAAGTGCTGCTAGGACTAGGGAGGGCCAGGAATAGTAGTGCCTTCTCTCCCCTGACAGCTGGCTCCCGATCACCAGTCCTCCTGAGACCAATTAGACTTCTCCCATGTCCAGCTTCCTTTTATTGCTATGATGCCAGTGTTCATCTGGTTTCTTTTGTTCCCTCTTTTGATGCTTGTCTGACTTTCTACTCATCTACAATCTCCTGCTCTCATCCTAGCTGAATTCAGTTTCCATATTGATAACCCAGCTGGTTCCACTGCCTGCTGCTTTCTCTTGCTAATCTAGTTTTTGAGATTCATCTTTGGGTTAACTCCCCTGTTCACTTTTAATCCCTCTTGAACTTTTTTTTTTTAAATAACCAAACACTGTTATTCCCTGATCTCATTGTCTTTGCATTCACTTTCTTTGACTACCATGAGCCCTTTAGAGTTAGAATGAAGTAGACTGTTATTTAGCGTGTGGAATTTTTTTTAATCGACTTAAAATCTACAAAAGCAAAGAAACATAGCAGGGACATTTTTGCTAATGAATATGCTTCCTTTGCTCTTCTATGATTTGTTTTCAAATGAATGCTTTTCATTTTTCCTATTGTGCTCTACAGTACAGTGTCATATTGTGTGATCATGATCATTTTGATCCATGAAGGACATTTACAACCAAATTAGTTAAGATGCAAATGACCAGTACCACAAAGCAGCTTATTCACTCTGATACGCAATCTAAGAAGAAAATCTAGCCCGGAACGTCTGTGCTGTCTGAGGTCCCAAAAGCTGTTTTTTAATCTACTGATTGGACATCCCTCTTAGTGTGACTAAACATCAAATACTCTTGTGCTCCCACAAACTGTCTGAATAAGGCAGCTTTTTTGCAGAATGAAAAATCGGAGTTTACTTAAATGCTGATCATCATTTCTACTGAGGAATATTTTTTTATCAGTAGAGAATGTGCTTAGGTATTTGGAAAACTCATTATTACTGAATTGGAAGAATTGTAAAGTTTGGAGAAGAATTAATTGGTCTATTGGTGAAGTAGTATTTGAGGTGTGACAAGATTCATAAACGAGGTAAGAGGGCAGGATGGTATTGCAAACCGTTTTGAAATGATTTTATTGATAGCAGGTTACAGCTGTGGAAGATTTAGGAGTGTAACAAGGGAAATTAGAAATATTACAACATAATATGAAATTAAATTAGTTTGTAGAATAAATGACTAACTTTTAAAAAGTAATCTCTCTAATTTGCATAAGACTCAAAGATAAAATAAATCATTCATATAATTGCCATGAACAGTTGTCCCAAGAGGAATTGTTCATCTAATGTAGATTTACTGCTTGTCATTTTCAAAAAAGTGGGGGGGGGGAGAAGCAGCAACTTGAAAATACAAAACTTTAGACCAGATGTATGGGCTTTTGTTTAGTTCAGGTTCTAATAAACAGATTATTTAACTGAATATTCTCTTTACACACCCAATACACCTATTAATTCAGTAGGACTTTTGGATGTATAAGGAATGCAGGATTTGAATGGTAGCCAATATTTCTTGTATGCATTTCACATTATGCTTTAGTGGTTTGTTTTGTTTAACTTATACTGGATTCCCTAATGACTTATCCAGGATTTTAAGAATAAACAGGTCACTTTTCTATTGCTATTATTTTTTTTAGTATCTATTTGTGGGCAACTTTTTATTTTGTAGAAATTTACAGGAGCTCAGACTATTTTCATAATGACTTTTTAGCAATCAAACTAACTTTCCTCAGAAATAACTTATTTTCATTTAAATAAGACTTAAAGTAACATATTAATTTAAATTAATATAAGATAATTTTTTTAAAATCTACTGCTGATACAGGGCCCAGTTAAATTAATAAGTTGTCATTTGTTTAGGTGAATTAATTACCCTACCTTTTGAGAAATGGACCACTGGATCAATAGTATTGGAAGATAACAGTATATGGCAACGATCAGTGCTTATTTTGTACTTTTAAAATCTAGTAGGAAAGATTGATTTTAAGAATCCAATTTCTTTATGAGGAAGTAGTTTGTTTTGGATTTTATTGGTTAATGAATAGCTATATTTGAATGGTCTCTTTCAAGATCAGTACACTGTGTCCCCATTTTTATTTTAGTTTCTTCAAAATGCATACTGTTTTGGTGTATGTGGTTTATTTTAGTAAGAAACAACAGCAAATTCAAATGACCTATGTCAGCTCAAATTTAAAGACATGTAACCCCACGCTAGGATGTAAATAAAAATACGCTCAACTTCCATTATTTTGGGCAAAAGCCTGAGAGAACAAAATGTGTCCTGTACCCTGAAGGTCAGCAGACTTAGGAAGCGAATTCAAGTCATATACCTTCCTTTTGAAAACGCTCTGTCCCCTATACCAGCCATTCACATCTAGGGGCTCTGGGTGAAGGCAAGTCTGTTCAGCGGATACTATATAGGTGTAGCCCGGTAGTGTCGATGCAGCATACAGCGACAGAAAGGGTTTTTTCTGTCCGTGTAGGAGCATCACCTCCACAGACAACATTAGTTACGGCAATGGAAGCACTTTTCCATTGGCATGGCTGCATCTATACTGGAGGTTATGTCAGTCAGTAACTCTGGGGGTTTTCACTCCCCTGAGTGATGTAGCTATATCGATGTAATTGTAGACCAAGCCAGAGAGCTAGAGTAGATCAGGTGCTGTCAGTTGCTGTATGGCACCTACTCTTGTACCTAGGACCCAAACAATGTAGGACTTTAAAAGTCAGTATCAGCACCTTGAATTGCAGCTAAAACCAGATAATGAGGCCAGAGCACCCCCTGGATACTGATTTAATATGCTCTCTGTAGCTAACACAATTAATAAAACAGCTGCTGTACTCTGCATTAGCTGCACTTTCTGAGCAATCTTCAAGGTATGACCCCTTGTGTAGTGCATTGCATTAATCCAGTCTGCGGGTGACAAGGACGAGAATAATTGGCTAGGTCTGCATGAGAAAGAAATGTTCACCTTTCTACCAAAGGTAGTGGGGGGAGGCATTTTTGGCCACTTGAGCTACGGGTGGCTCTGGAACACAACCAAAATTGACAAAAGGTGGGAAGGGCCTTTCAGTTATGGGGAGACATTCTCCTGCCACACTTTCTAAATGTTCCCTCTCCACCTGTCTTATTATATGTAACCTATAGGATTTCTTACTAAACTGTGATATGATCCTCATTAACATTTTAGGCAGGCATTAGAATAGCACTCCTCAATGGGGTGACTTTGTCTTCAGATTTTCTTTAGTGGGTGCATATATCTTGGAATTATTTACCATTGTCACATACCTGATGGATGGAGAATGTCCCTCCTTTTCTAGAGGCTGTTTGTAATCTCTGCCAGTGATATGGAAGAAGTCCTCCACCGATTATTTTTAAACATATCAATGTGTGTTGTGTGGTACCTATCATTACTCTCCCTTCTCCCCAAGTACCTTACCTTGTGCAGTCCAGGGACAGAAGGTGGAAGTCTGCTGAGATAATTGTGGGTTTCTTAAATAAATCAACCCTTTAAAGTCTTTATGGCTGATTCTTTCAACCTGAAAATAAAAATCTCTTCACAATTTTGTATCTTCCTCCACAGGCTGTCTCTCGTTACCAGTGAATAGGAGTGGCTGTCACTATACGAACCTGGCATGGGTCCTACAGACTCGTTGTTACATTTCTGCGCCATGTAGCGTGACAGTACAACAGTGCAGGCAAAGCAGCTTTTTCAACAAATGTAAGTCTTGAAAAAAGACCACTTTTTTATAACACGAGCAGTTTGGCTAACTCTCTTCTGTTTTTTATACTGACTCTGTTAACATGAAAATCCCATTTTGTATTTAACATTTTGCATCTACGATAGTTACAATCATCAACTAAGATTACTACAGCTGAAAAGCTAATGGGGGACAGGAAACATTTTTCTTTTCTCCCCCCTCCGTTTACTTTGTACATTTGACAGCGCCTTGTTGATAGGGTTGGTTTAATATTTTTCCCTTTGTAGTCAGGGGCCAGTCCAACTCCCAGTGGAGTCTTTGGATTTTTTTTAGTCAATGAAAAAAACAAAAGATGACAATATGCATCTAATCATCTGCCCAGCTACAATATTAGATCCCAACCCTGCAAAGACTTGCATATGTGCTTAACTGTACACACTCAATAGTTCCACTAGAGCCAGCAGAACTGCTCACAGGGCATTAAGTTAATGTTGCACAAGTGTTTGCAGGATTGGGTTTTAAGTAACTGATTGATTGTCTTATCTCCATTCTTCTAATTTATACTCACTTCCACTGGTAAAATGATGTCTTTATTTTAAGCTGTTTTAAGTGAATTAATATGATAAAGATGTAGCAAAACAAGCTATTACAGTGTGATTATTTTGTGAATTAGATATTTCCTTAGTTGCCTTCATATTGATTCCATACAAATCCACGATTAGATGGTTTCTAGGATAGACAGTTTTTCACCAGCAGCTATTTCAGTCTTTAGGTGACTGGATTAAAAAAAACCACTGCTTTTATGACAGCTTATTGTTTGACTCTGTATGTTCTTAGACAAACTGAACTTTGACCATTTTTTTAAAATAATGTAATTAATATCGAGTAAGGGATAATCTCCTCTTGATTCGCAAGAATTTAAGCATATAACTTCTTCAGGCATCAGATGAAACGGAAGCTGTTGGGTGCCTCTGATAGCCAGCATCCAAAATTGCAGTCATTCCTACAGCCCAGCTGACTGCATAAAATATGAGAGGTAGTTACATGTGTGGGTGTCACATGAGATGCCAGAAGTCTGGTGGTTCTGTAAAAAGTGGTGAATTGAGTTTTTAAGTTGGCCCTGTCAGTTTGTAAGACCCTTAATGCTGTAGGCCCTGGGTACATTGCAGACTGCCTCCTTTTGCCTCTTCCAGAGAGTTGCCTGCATGTTAGGGATACTTTTGCTGCTACTTATATCATTGGGCTTTCAGTAGCATGCTTTGCTGTGGTGAACTTTAGGGCTTGAAACTTCCTCTCCTTTCATATTCATCCTAACCCATCTCTCCTCTCTTTTAAAATGCCCCTAAAATGTTGTTTCTGGAAAAGAAAGTAGACGTCTGCTGATCCTGTAGTTCTCTCCCTCTAAACCATTTTGCCTCTTTCTCTTTAGAAGACTTCCTTGATTAGCTTAATCAAAACACCTTCAACATTCAAACTGATGAATGTGCTTTGTACATTTACCATTGTACAGTGCCCAAGTCCTTCGGCAGTTCAGGTGCATTAGATATAATATTAAAAATGCAAGTATGAACACTCTATATAAAACACACTTGTCAAGTGAAATGTCAACCAAAATGACTGTCAGTGCTGTTCTGTCTCATCATTAAAGGGTTACTTCTCTCACCACATATTTTTAAAACATTAACAACCTAGTAGCAAGATCATTTGTACCTCCAGATTGACCTTTAAAAATAGTAATTCCAGTTAAGAAAGAGGAATTGCAATTATCTTAGACAGCTTGAAGTCCAAATCCAAATACCCCTTTCTGATCATACAGCATTTAGGGTGTTTTTTCCTGTCCACTGGCACATCTCAGTGAGTTTATAATAAGGTAATTTTAAAAGCTATGGTGTGTTGTCCCAAGTTTTGCCTTTTCCTCTTGGAAAGCAGTTAGGTCTAATTTTCAAATGTGCCTAGTGATTGTGTTTGCCCAGCTTGAGACATTCTGTAAGTGTCTGATTTTCAGAAAGTGCTGAACCTCTGCCCTCCGGAAAGCAGGGCCCTGTACAGTACCTTATGTTGGGCACCTAAAATTTGAGCCACTCTAGATCAGCAGTCTCTGTATATAGTACTTTACCTAGCCGTCGTGGCTACTGGGATGTAGGTCAGTGCAAGGCACTCAACAGTCTCTGGTTTCCTCCTGTACTATGGGTTGGCTGTGTGGATTCTGAGCTTAGGTTACCACCATCCTGCCTGTCAATGGATAGAATCTCTTTAGGAGGATGTTTGTAATCCTTTGAAACAATTTGTTTTCATACTCTTAGACATCAGTACAAATCGGAGTCAGAGGTTGCCTGTAGCTATCATGCTCATTATTAAAATGTAAACTTGTAGGTACAAAACTGAGACTGTTTATTCAAAATAGAAAGAGAATCGTCTCAACAAAGTTTTAAAAAACATTCCTTGTGGGCCACAATCTGTGTGCTTTATACATTGGAGTTCATAGATAGTAACCCTTTCAAAGCCTTTGTTGTTGGTGCCATCTGGATACCAAATGGAAATTATTACTTGAACACAATTTGCTTTTATAATAATTACAAGGCATAGTCTAGCCCAGGGGTCGGCAACCTGTGGCACACAAACTGATTTTTAGTGGCACACTGCTGCCAGCAGTGATCCCGGCCACCGGCCCCACTCAGCCTGCTGCTGGCCTGGATGGACAGAATTACAGTAAATAAATGAAGACTTGGCACCCTACTTCTCAAAGGTTGCCAGCCCCTGGTCTAGCCATTCTTGGAGCACAGTTCTGGCAACAATGAGGAGAAAGCCTGGCCCAGTGATTAGAAACCGAGACAAGGGATCAGCAGTACGAACGACTGTCTGACCTTAAACAAGCCACTTACCCTCTCTCTGCCTCAGTTTTCCCATCTGTAAAAGGAAGGGAAATAATTTTCAGCTACTTCACAGGGGTATTCTGTGATGCTCAGTTCATTGTAAAGTGCTTTCAGATCTTTAGGTGAAAAGAGCTATAGAAATTCAAAATATGATAGTAATTTAAGTATTAAAGCTGAAGTTGATTATATGCGAGGAAAAAGTTCAAAATTTTGTCAGGCTGCATAGAAAGCAGATCGTTCAGAAACAAGATTGCTTGGTATGGTCCCAATTCTGTACGTTATTACAATGCGTGGGCAGACCCTCCTGCACCCACATGGAGCTCCGCTGATCTGAACCCAACTTCTGCTATAGAGAATGTGATCTAGTTGGTCACCACACATACACATTCTGGAACAGCCCAGAGACTCAAACACTCTGGATGCACACAAGCTTACAGAAAAATCTTTGACATACATCAATAAAAGCTCAGCCTGTTACATTCTGGGGGACACTTCCCCCTGGCAGCTCTTCATAACAGAAAAGAGTGATACTTAACAGCTGCAAGCAAATGCATTCCTATACCATGAAGAAAATTCTACAACTGAATTGTGATCTCATATCTTGTATTTTCTTTAACAAGTCACAATTCTAATATGATTGAAAATTGGTTCAAAGACCATGGGGCTTGAGCTGATGGAGCTATAGGCAGCAAAGACAAGTAACTGCAGCCTAAACACTAAAACTACTTGGCAATACACCCAGAGAGAATATCAACCTGTTATCCAGAATTATACCCGTGCAGAGTGATTTCAACCCCAATCAGCCATACCCCTTCAGTTGCTTCAGCAAACACATCTTCCACATCTGCTTATGTATCAAAGTATAATACTGCAGTGAACACTCGCGTATAACTGTGCTACATAAAAATGTGCTTTTCTGTTTGTATATAAAATTATTGCTCTGTCATCCTTATAGGATATGGGAAAGGGGAAAACTTAAAGCTTTTCCTTACTAGAGTATACCACCCTCCTAGGCTATGTAATACATGAGAAAGGTGGCCACTTCCCTTGTTTCTAAATCAAATGGGAATAAATCAGCCCAGTAACGTAAAATTATATTGAATATACCAATCACTGGTTCAGGAGGCTGTGTTAACTAAAAAGAATTGTATTTGGTATAAAACTTGGCATTTGGGTTCTTTCTAGAAACATCAGTTCACATATCTACTTTTTTATTAGATTATACTCTAAATATCTCCTTTTCATCCAGATGAGTTTTCTTTGGGCTAATTCTTTCATTTGTCTCTGACCCAACTTAATAAGGAACAGAATCTGGGAAAATAGTAATCATTCCTTTCCATATTAAAAGTGGAAAGTTCTTTTGAGAACAGAGCATGTCTACTCCAGATGGACTTAAATTGGTCCAGTTAGGAGAGAGACATTTACTGACTACTTTTATCAGTAATAATAATATAAACAACTACATTTGTTCAACACTGAAGATCTCTAAAATCAGGAAAAGCCACAGTTAAATTTCAACAGTGATGTTTCACAACCTGCCTGCTTTGTTATGTATATGCTATATGTTTAGTCAGAAAAACAGGAATGGGGGGGAAAACCCATGTTTATAGCTGAGTTAATTATGCTGTGGAATCTTGAACTTCCTGACTGATTTTTACCTATGCAAGCTAACTTTGTCTTAAAGGCTCCGTGCATTTCAGATTTTTTTAAAAAGGAAAAGGACTCGATTTGAAGACCTAACTAATGCTACAGTGCCCAAATCCCCTTATTGGTGTCAGGGAGGTCACTTCCTTGTCCCCTTTATTTAAAAAAAAAAAAATCTTAACCCTGGAAAGTTTTCACCATCTTTTTTGTAATGAGGTCAACCAGAGTGACCTTCAAAGTATTGTACCATGAGTACAGCATCCATTAGTGAAGTTCAGGATCCCATTTTCTGTTTTAAGCTGCTATTCAGAAATAATATTTTTCCACTGTTTGACAAAGTAAAGTATTCATAGGAGTTTTCATTTGTTATTCAAGTGACAAGGGTTAGTATATAGCTAGATAGGCTTATAGTTGGATTTGATCAGGGTTTGGATCATGGTTTCAGTCTTTAAATGTTTAGGTTAAGAATTCAATCTCTAAATAGCATTCCCTTTGGGCAAATCGCCGAACCTTTAATGTTTATAACGAGCTTTGATATCCTCAGATGGAACATGCTATTGAAGTGCAAAGTATTGTTCATCTACAGGGGGGCAAGATTATTCACTGTGCTACATGCAGGAGCAGGAAAGCATCTTTCAGGATAGCTTTTTCCAACTCTAAAATCTTCTCATGATACCGTAAAACAGCACAATTATAAGTAGGAAGTAGCTCCTGGGCATCAGGAAATTGCCCATAACTCAGTGAGAATAGTTTCCCATAGGTAATGTAGGAACAATAATCAGCTAGATTTGTATAGAATGCATCTGTTTTAAACACATTAGCAACCATAGCTAAACTATAGTTATTCAGTAAATCAATAATGAAATCCATTTTTAAAAAAAAAGTGACATCACTAAAGTTTTATAAACAGGCAGGTTTATAAACTGTCTCCATGACACATCATCAGGATGCAGAGAAGGCAACTCAGGTTTGTCTGTGCGAAGCCACTGGTAATCAGGATAGATGTTATTACCAAAGTATCTTCTGAGTCTGCAAGGTGGAGAGTGCAGGCATTCTCACCCCCACAGAACCTCCTGCCTGGCAATGATTATAGCAGTGAATGAAAACAGACAAACAGAAGCAGTTGCTCAGCATGTGACACTGAGGAATAGAAGCTAGTGTCCTGAAGCTGCAAAGAGTTGTGTGCATGCAGACTTTGCACCTGAGCAGTGCCCCATTGACTTCAGTATGCGGGAGAGGGTCCTCCTGGGTGTTTGGACTGAAGTGAAGTTAAAGTATGCTGTTTAAATACAGTTTGAGCACTTTCATAGCTCTTCTGGTGTCTGGGATTTGATGTGGGCCTCCACCCCCCACCCTGCCCGCAAACAAAACATATATACAGGGCAACCCCCATCTTTTTATGTTGTGTGTGTGTGTGTATATCTTCCAACTGTATCTTCTACTCCATGCATCTGATGAAGTGGGTTTTAGCCCACGAAAGCTTATGCCCAAATAAATTTGATAGTCTCTAAGGGGCCACAAGTACCCCTTGTTGTTTTTGGTGATACAGACTAACACGGCTTCCACTCTGAAACCAGAAAGTTTGAGGAAGCTGAATGTCAAGCAGCTCTGCCAGCCCCTTGGTTACACCTGAGCTGTCCCTAAGTGCAATTTTTGAGTGATTTCGTAGCATGCTGTCTAGAATGTAATGTACATTCCGAAGTTTCTAGGATAGACAGTAGGGGAGATGGCCAAAGATGAGCTCTTCAGAGATCTCCAAAGCTATGCAATGAAAGCTTCAGAGGTTGAGAGTGGAGTTACCGGGGAAAAAAAGGAACAAGGCCATTTTGAATGTGTTTTGTGTCCTTTTTTTTGAACTTTGCATTTTATAGCAATTTCCATCTGAGGAACTCTCTAAGTCAGTGGTTCCCAAACTTTTTGAGGCACCCAATCAACTGCATTTTGTCTCTCTTTGTGACTCACAATTACACATATTTGCCCTGTGCCCTGGCATTGCACCCCAATCCTGGCCTAGTATGGAGGGAAGCCTCCCGGGGGTAGAGGGTGTTTGGAGGGGAACATAAGAACGGCCATACTGGGTCAGACCAAAGGTCCATCTAGCCCAGTATCCTGTCTTCTGACACTGGCCAATGCCAGGTGCCCCAGAGGGAATGAACAGAACAGGGAATCATCAAGTGATCCATCCCCTGTCGCATATTCCCAGCTTCTGGCAAACAGAGGTTAGGGACACCATCTCTGCCCACCCTGGCTAATAGCCATTGATGGACCTGTCCTCCATGAACTTATCTAGTTCTTTTTTGAACCCTCTTCTAGCCTTGGCCTTCACAACATCCTCTGGCAGGGAGTTCCACAGGTTGACTGTGCGTTATGTGAAGAAATACTTCCTTTTCTTTGTTTTAATCCTGCTGTCTATTAATTTGGTGACCCCCTAGTTCTTGTGTTATGAGAAGGAGTAAAGAATACATCCTTATTTACTTTCTCCACACCAGTCATGATTTTATAGATCTCTATCATATCCGCCCTTAGTCGTCTTTTTTCCAAGCTGAAAAGTCCCAGTTTTATTAATTGCTCCTCATATGGAAACTGTTCCATACCCCTAATCATTTTTGTTGCCCTTTTCTGAACCTTTTCCAAATCCAATATGTCTTTTTTGAAATGGGGCAACCACATCTGCACACAGTATTCAAACTGTGGGTGTACCATGGATTTGTATAGCGGTGATAAGATATTTTCTGTCTTATCTATCGCTTTCTTAATGATTTCCAACATTCTGTTCACTTTTTTGACTGCTGCTGCACATTGAGTGGATGTTTTCAGAGAGCTATCCACAGTGACTCCAAGATCTCTTTCTTGAGTGGGAACAGCTAAGTTAGCCCCCATCATTTTATATGTATAGTTGGGATTATGTTTTCCAATGTGCATCACTTTACATTTATCAAGATTGAATTTCATCTGCCATTTTGTTGCCCAGTCACCCGTTTTGAGAGATCCCTTTGTAGCTCTTCACAGTTAAGTTCCAGGCAGACTATCTTGAGTAGTTTGTAACTAGGAACTAGTGCTGCAGGTGAGTGCACTGTGTGCTTGCTCTCCAACTCACATGCCTCCAGGGTCTCCTCTCAACCTGCTACAGTATTTTAAAAGATTTCCACAAGCATCTTTAAATAGCCTTTGAGATACCTTCACAATTTGATTGCTACTTTATAAGAATCTAGTTGTAAAGATTTCTACTTAATGCTGCTTTTGGGACTAAAACAATCAAGAAGAGTTAATGTTATGAATGCAGCTGGCTACGTTTTTGAAAATCCTCTAAAGGGTAAATCTGTGCTTATCCTTCCTCAAACCTCCACGGCGAATTCTGCAAACAATTTTGGGTTATTACCCCAGGATTATGGAGGGAAATAGAATCAATCCACATCTTTGTCTGTTTTCAGTGATAGGCTTCCGTTCTGGGATCAGACATTTAGTGTAATGATAAAGCTAAGTATTGTGCTTGCAAATAAGTATTTCATGTGCAATTTAAAAATGACACTTAAATCATGTGCTTCAGAATTTTTCTTGTCTGTTCAGTTGAGAGATGTAGGATTTGGTTCTGTGCCAGCTGATCTGTATAATGCTTTGAGTTTACTTAGCACCTTTTATCCAAAGATCTCAAAATGCTTTACAGATGTGAATATAAAGGGCATCTCATGAGTGGGAATGGGGAAACTGAAGCACAGAAGAAAAGGCCCAGATTATAAAGGAATTCTACATTTCCTCAACATTGCAAACCTTAAGTGATTTAGGTGGTCAACTTCCATTTTCAGAAGTGACTTCAATGATTTAGGCTTAGGTTCTTGAGTGCTTGTGTCAGTCTTGAAAATGGTACTTAGCCATCTAACTCACTCAGGCTTTGCAATGCTGAGTGGAACAGTGCTTCAGATTTTAGAAATTTGGATTTGAATGATTAGCTGACAGTCACACATGAAGCTAATGTCAGATTAAAGAATAGAAAACCGAATTTTCTAATCATGCAGCTCTCACATATGCTATACTAGTAGTGAGAATTAAACACTACTCTCTCCTTTACTGATTCTTCCCTGTTGTAGGACTTAAATAGAAGCAAAAGTTAGTTTTTTTTCTGGCCAGCTTTGTTACTAGTGTGTGGTTAATGTACCCCAGAATTCAAGTGATCTAACCAGCTTCAGTGGCTTTGAGGTCACCTTACTTGGACTGCAAGCAGTTTCAGGCCCCATCAGCACTAATTTCCACCATCTTAGAAAACCATAATTAAAAATAGCTGCAGCTAACATAGATGTGTTGGTTTATGTGGACTGGCATATTGTGGTGTAAACTGGGCTCCCGAGTGTCATGCATTTGACAGCCCTTTCACACCAGAGCTTCAGTTATGTCTTCTGGTTGCTAGAAGCCACAGTAGCGCCTACCAAGTGCGCAGGCAGGTGCTCTCTCTCGTGCTGCTCCCCTTGCTGGATCCCAGGGCTGGAGGAAGTGAAGGGGTGAGCTGTCTGTCCAGTATTGGCACCCAACTGCCGTGCCTTGCCTGCTGCCTCCTGAGCCAGCTACATTTGGCTCTCCCCAAGAAACGCCCCCCATCCCAGTCCCTAGCAGCAGTCCCAGCACCACCCCAGCAGCTACCCATGCCCAGCAGCCAGACACTTCGCTCTACCCTAGCATCCCACCCACACAGCTGCCTCCCCCTCCCCCAGCACCCTACTCACGGCTGCCACCTTTGGACCGCTCCATGCTGAAGTCACTGCTTGAAGCAGGGTGTGTTGACCATAACCTCAGTTCTTGTATAGGCAAACTTTGAAATATGCAAATTAGTTCATTAAGTAATTTGTATAAAATGTTACACATGGAGCTGTGCAAAACTTGGCAGCTATGTAATGATCATCTAGAATGAAAATCAGTCTAGAGATGTAGTCTCTTGCGTGGTGTTTACTGCTGGCAAATCCACGTTAGCTGAAACAGTTTTAAAAAGCTTTTCCGGTAAGGAGTGGGAAAGTGTCAACTGGATTTTAAAATGATCATGTCTTTCATGGAAATTTCCTTTTAATCTTTTTTTTTTCTTTAAGTGTGCATGTTAATGGAGCATTTCCACAATTTACATTTGTTTAATGCAGTTACATTCAAACTAAACATTCTAAAGTCAAGTGTTTTTCATCTGTGCCTTTCCTGGAGTCATTTAATGAGGTCTATAGTATGGTGTTCTCTGCATTAATCTGATAAAAAGCTTTATTGCTGCTTGTTGGAATACAGCCTCTAACTACACCCTTAGTTTTTGCTAAGAATGGAAAATGCTGCATTTCTTGCTCTGATTTTCCTGTGGTAGGGCAGGCTCTGGCTTACTGAAAAATCAAACTAGAAATCTGACATGTTACTGGGGTGGCCCTAGTTAGCTCTGTTTTGATTTCCATTTCAAGCTTTGCTTTTGGTTTTTTATTGCCTTTTCTTGCAAGTACAGTAATCTCTTCAGTACTGCTGTTGGTTTGTTTGGTAGTGTGATTTTACTGTATTTGCTGCCACCTGCGGGCTGCCCTGACAGAGAGCTTTTAATTTCTGATTTAAATATTAGAAATTTTGCTCTGATTGCCGTATCTATTGTAACTTCTATTCTATATGTTTATCTTTCTAGATCTAGGTTTAGAATTCTATTGGCGCACTGTCAGCAACGTTCTGTGAGGAAAGGGAAGAGGCATTTCACTAACTTTGCTTTTCTAACCAGTAGCAGTCAGGAGATCTTTGTTCTTTCCAGCTCTCTTCAGGAATTTCAGTAGGCAAGACTCCAGAGTTCCTCTCCTGTGAAGGGAGGATAAACTTTGGACATTCTGGACTAAACTAATTGTAAATATAAATCAACTGGCTTTCCCAGTTTACACCTGAGATTGATTTGGCTCACTAGCATCTTAGTATGTCTGTTATGAGACATTTCAGAATTTGTTTTCTGACTTGTTTGCAGTGTTGAGGACTGCCAGGTTGTCTCCTGGTTTTGAATGTTATGTGAAGGATAATACAGAGGCAGAAATAAGATTGTTTTGGTGACTTTAACTGTTCATTTCCATACTTGCAAGTGTTATACCCTAATTTCAACCTTAACTCCAATTTTAGTTTTACAAGAAGTTTGGAAATTGCCTCTAATTTGGGTTTTTGATTTAACTCTGGGCATCAAGACCATATAAGCTATAAATGTTGACACTCTTTAAATTATGGTGATATTTTTTCCCTTTTGCTTAGGTAGATTCCATTTTTCTCTAACAGAATTATATTGTACACTCAATCAATTCCTTATCTTAGCTTCTGCTTTTGAGGTTATGCTTCTCTTATGACGTTGCTTTGTTTCCTAACTGCAAAATTTTATATACCAAATCTTTTGGGGTGCTTGGCTATTTATATTGCAAATCTGATACTTCAGTCCATTGTATGTCGGTTGTATAACAATAAGAAACTAATTGCAAGTGGAAAAATAAATCACAGCACATATACACTTAGGTCTCCATGGAAAAATTCAGGACCTTCTGCAAACTTTGTAGCTAGCTAGGAGATCTAATTCTCAGATATTAGATTAGAGAATCAATATTCTTTAAAGCACTCTGTACTGTCACAGTAGGAAGTGCTTTGTCAGACCTGGAGCAGCAGTTCCTATTGTGACAGTGTACTGTTAGAGGGAATTGATTCTCTTATAGGCTTGTTACTGTAGAATAAAGAGGAAATCGACTGTTTTTAGTGATGATTCATGTACGAGATGGCAGGTGGTGTGACAAGTGGATCTGTGGATGCAGCATGCAGGGGTGTTAAGAGGAAGCTGTGTTGATAAGGGAAGGAAATAAGTTCACAATTGCTGAAAGGGAAAATGAGGCAGAGCTTCATAGTAGTTCTGAAGAGTTGAGAACATGTGTGAGAAGCTGGGGAAGCCAACCGAGAACTGCTGGGCGAAGAGAAGACACTTGAGAGACGCACATAAAGAGAATTATTGTTCACAGCATTAAGGAGCATTAGGAAGGGCTATATGGAATACTGGTGCACAAAAGATGTTTACTCTTTTAGAAAAGACTAGGACAATTTAAACAATAAGTACTCCTCTTCCCTGTTGTTGCCCCAAGGTTTATTCTCTCTGTCAAGCATGTTTTCATTGCAGTGCATGGGACTTCAATTATGTGTTCTGTATTCTTGAGTATTCTTAAATGGTGCATGTTAGAAGCATTTCTTATGTACAGTGCTGCTTGGACCATTGAAATACTGTGCTGTACAATAAAAACCTACTGCACTGCTGCAGAAAGCTTACCAGAGATACGTAGATTCAAAATGGCCACAGCTTCAGACTCTTGAAAATAGAGCCTTGCAGAACAACATAGATGTGGTGTGCTTACAATAGTCTTAAATAGAATGGTGATGGATACAGAAAAATCAGTTGTTAGAGTGGAGGCTATTGCAATATATCCTGTAGTTCATGCCAGTACATTTTCTCCTTGAAATAGAATATACGCCCCTGTACTTTAGAATCATTGGTTTTAAACAACTCTTGATTATGGAGAGGCCATTTTGAATTTTTGAGCATTTGCAGTAATTATTGGGAGAACTTATTTATTGAGGTGATATACCAAGAGCATTATGACAGAATATTTTTAGGTATCAGATTTGGTGCATACATAAACCTTTATGGGACCTTTTGTAGCTAGGACGCCATCTTTATATTGTACCTGTAAACTTTAGTGCTAGTTTACATCCATGTACCGGTATATTAGAATCATTAACACCGAGACACAGTAATTAATTTTGTCAGACCATAAATATTACGCCATTTCTGTGAAATATAGCACTTTACACTTTCCAACACTGTAATACCCCACCATGGCCCTGACTATTAGCTTGCTAACATAAAGTATCGGAGCTAGGATTATGTGCTTACAGAAAAAGGGCCCATCGTTGATCACCTCTTTGCAGAAGCTGGAAATGTGTGGTAAGATTTATGTGCAATCTTTCTGTTGTTGTCATTTCTACTGTATCTGTTTTGTAACTCTTGGGATATGTTTTCACTAGAGGTGTAAGGTGTATAAAGTCCAGCTCAAGGAGGCATATCCAAAAGAGGCTATTTATCCTAAAAGTCTTTTCTTTATCTCTTGGTCTCTGGAGAATCCAGTTTGAAACAGTATATGCAACCTTTTCAGGAGGTGGTACCTCTTGGGAAGTGTTACAACCTGAGTGAATTAGTTTAATCACCTTCTACTTAGTTCCTGGAGGAACTGTGGTCCTCCTCCCCCATGGAATTACATACAGTCCCTGGCCCACAATGGTACATACACTTAATACAGTAACATCTCCCAAAGCTATTGCGGGAAATTGCCATTTATGTCACAGTTATGGGAAATACTATAAGTGCAAGTTGAAGAAGTGATCATGCAAATTGGGTGTGATTTGCATTAAGAACAAATGAGTAGGGGTTTTCAAGACTCCTGGTGAAAGGAATTGCTAATACTTAGAACCACCACAAATTATTTTGACTGGTTAGCTTTGGTGGGACAAAGTTACCATCTTTTGAAGATAATTTTTTCTGACATTGAGACTGTAACAGTTCTCATTGATTGAAATAGCCTCACACTATCTGTGCATCAGTTATAGGACTATTCAGCACCTTCCTTGAATGCAGATTATTGATTTGAGGGCAATTAAATTGTGTCAGAGAGAATGTGTATATTAAAAATTAAAGGCAGTATAATGGTCTAATGAATTGCTCACATGCATAGTAAGTAGCAGGTATGTAATGTAATTGGTAGAAAGGTTACGTATACTAGCTAATATTTAAATCTCAGTGGATTGTTTTAGAAAGATTTGTGAATTTTTAAGTGTTCCTGTTAGGTGCCATTACCACTCTGGAGGCTGAAATCCTCTTGTCATTACAGCATAAATACAGTCCTCTTTCCCCACTCTTTCCAATTTGTAACCTCAGCTCTGATCTAGAGGGCCACCTCTGTAGATGAGTAAATTACTCATTACATACTGTGGCAATACATGACCTTTTCTGAATCTGTCAGCAAGGCTGCCAGTTGTGGTGATAGACTGTGAAAACCAATTCTACTAGGAAGCAGAATGAGTCCATCACTTTGTTCAGGGACCACAGTGAAACAGTTTCTGGTAATTCTGTTCTGTATATGCCCTTATACCATGCTCAGCACTGTAGTATACAAGCCCCTTTCACTAGTGCATTAAGCACTGCGACTAACATCTATCATGTGTTCTCTCCTCCTCTCCTAGGTGGAAGTTGCACAGGGGTGTGTGTACACATACTATATGTTTTTTAAAGAATGTAAGATCAAACAAATGCACCTTGCACTTAGAGGGGAAGGTCTTTCATTCCTGTGGGAGTTCATTCCACAGCCTTGGGCCAGCCCTTGAAAAAGCTCTGTCTTGTATTTGTTGTTCTACATCTGAACCCAGAGTAAACCAGTATCAGTTACCTAAAGATTCTGTATCCCATTACAAAATATCCAGGCAACCCATTGTCTCTAAAGACACAATGTCATATTTCAGCTAACGACTTGCACATTTTAATTTTTTTGCATTCCCTTTTATTTGCTTGGGGGGATGGGGGAAAGTATTTGAAATGAAAAAATGTAAGGGGGGGTTTGTGTGTGTGATAACTTACAAATAGCTAAAATATTTGTACACTTAGAGTAAATTTGTCCACAAAATGTATTCTCAGCTGAAGCTGATATGGTTGGCCTAGAAATAAACATTTGTTATAGAACCCCTATAAAGATGAGTTTATAAAGAGAATATAGATTTCTAACTATAATGGCACCAGCAAGCATTACTACTCTGGAATAAAACACATTTATCATGGCATGTTCACTAACCTTTTTAAAAATGTATCAACAATATTAGTTTCTTTGAATCCCTGCTGTTAAAATCTGGTACATGACTGATTTGGCATCAGACAGTATTCAGCAAAAGTTGTTTTCAAGTGGAAAAAATTCTACCTATTAAACAATATTTAATCTTTCTATGAAATTAACTACTTCTCTCCCAAATCTAATCTTTCTTCTTTGTTTATGCTTTGGGGGAGCTGGGATTCTTCCTTTTCAAATGAGCTAAGAAATATGCCTTTAATCTTGGTAGATTGTGAGAGATTGGACTTTAAAAGTGTGATGATGTTGGTTTTTCTGCAATCTTAGATAATGTTTGGGTGTCACCAATTTGTGTTCTAATTTTCATCCCCCTCCAAAGTAAGTACAGCTGGGTTTGTGGTCCAAGGACAGTCTAGTGTCACAAGATGGGGTATCACAAAATTTGACCTGCACAAAACCACAAATGAATAATGCACCCTTTTGCACGCCATGGCAATATAATCTTTATAGCATACCATATCTATGTATTGCATCCATCAACGTTTTTGTGAAAATATGTAGCTTTGCAATTGGAGCTGGCCTAGTTGGGAGAAAAACAGGCTTCATAACATGTTGTGAATATCTTCATCACATCATTTCAGTTTTAATTTAAAAATCCTGACTTTTAGAAAAGACCTGTGTTTCAGCTTTATGTAGTGGTAGTGTAGTAACCTCAGTTAGGGCTTGGCTACACTTGCAAGTTGCAGCGCTGGTAGAGGCTTTCCAGCGCTGCAGTTAGTAACCGTCCACACCTGCAAGGCACATCCAGCGCTGCAACTCCCTGGCTGCAGCGCTGGCTGTACACCTGGCCAGGTTGGGGTGTAGCGATTGCAGCGCTGGTGATCCAGCGCTGCTCATCAAGTGTGGACACACACCAGCGCTTTTATTGGCCTCCAGGGAATAAGGAGATATCCCAGAATGCTTTTAACTAAATTACTCTCTTTGTTTTGTTATGCAGCCTCTCTTTGTTTTGTTGTGAACTCCGATCGGAGCTCCGTTGAACTGCTTATCTAAAAAACAAACACTGATCACAGCAAACAGGAGCTATCTGTACCTGGCTGTGAACGATCAAATGAGAGGCAAGCAGTTTGCTTGACAGAGAAACAGCGTTGGATGCAGGCTGTTTGCAATTAAGACTAAGGGTTCGCGAACATTTTGTGATTTTTCAATCCAGGGAAGCTAACACACAGTGTTGGCTCCAAAAATCCACTCTCTCTCTCTTCCCCGCTCCCTGTCACAGTACACCACCCTCCACCCCCCTCTTTTTAAAAGCACGTTGTTGCCACTTGAATGCTGGGATAGCTGCCCATAATGCAGCACTCCCAATAGCGCTGTAAATGCTGCAAATGTGGCCACACACCAGCGCTGGCCCTGCACAGCTGCACGACCAGCGCTGTAACTTTCAAGTGTAGCCAAGCCCTTAGTAAATATGCATGCAAGCATGTTTTCAGGTCTTGGTCTGAACGTGAAGATGGTTACTTCCCATGCCATATGGCACAGCAGATGTGCCCAGACAAGATATAGAGCAGGCTGTGAAATTAATTTGGTTTTCTGAATGTGTCTTGTTCAGTTCTATGGTGATGCTCTGTAAAGCATCACACCTCAACGAGGGGTGGAAGGAAGGATGTAAAGGGTGGGAGAACCCTGTATTCCATCAGTGTATGAAAGCATTAACTGATACAACGAAAGGAGCATAAACTCTGGAAGGCTAGTATAAAAGTGTAATTAGGCAGGCCAAAAAAATTGAAGAATAACTAGTAAAGGCACACAATCTAACAGCAAAAATATGTTTAAGTACATCAGAAGCAGGAAGCCTGCCAAACAGTCATTGGGGCCACTGGATAATCACAGTGCTAAAGAAATACTCAAGGAAG
This sequence comes from Mauremys mutica, assembly GCF_020497125.1. Classification (NCBI taxonomy): domain Eukaryota; kingdom Metazoa; phylum Chordata; order Testudines; family Geoemydidae; genus Mauremys; species Mauremys mutica. The sequence continues at coordinate 210,620,682 of NC_059074.1, read as the reverse complement.
ACAAGACCATTGCAGAGAAGCTAAATGAATTATTTGCATCGGTCTTCACTGCAGAGCATGTGAGGGAGATTCCCATACCTGAGCCATTCTCTTTAGGTGATAAATATTAGGAATGTCCCAGATTTTAGGGGTCAATAGAGGAGATTTAGGAACAAATTGATAAACGAAATAGTGTTACGTCACCTTGACCAGGGCGTGTTCCTCCAAGAGTTGTGAAGGAACTCAACTATAAAATTGCAGAACTAACAACTGTGGTGTGTAACCTATCACTGAAATCACCTTCAGTACCAGGTGACTGGAGGATAACTAAGGTGACACCAATTTTTAAAAAAGGCTGCAGAGATGATCCTGGTAATTGCTGTAAGCCTCACTTCAGTAACAGGCAAATTGGTTGAAACTATAGGAAAGAATAGAATGATCAGACGTATAGATGAACATGATCTGTTGGGGAAGAGTAAACATGGTTTTTGTAAAGGGAAGTCATGACTCATCATGCACAGTTCCCTAAATATCATCTGTACATATATCTCACAATGATTGAGAGGATCACTGTGCCACAAGCTTTTCTGAGAGCTGTCACATGACATTGTTTATGAGTAAATACCATGGAAGTGGTGTGCTAGGTGTAGTGATTTGGTAAGGCCTGCTAGGCGTTGCTGTTACAAAACAGTGAACTCTTTGCCAGCTGGCACGAATGTGTCGCTGTGTCACAGAGAGCAGTGACTGCTATTGCCAATGTCAGTTACTAGTGAATGATCTTGTTGTGTTCCTGTCTTGTGCTATCAAGGCCATTAAAACATTACACTGTCGAGGAACGGTGTTGATTTAAAACAAAATTCAAAATAGATTTTAAACCCTGTGCTCACATGGGTACCTTCCTTACCACAGTACTTATGTGGTTTCACCTCCTCTGCAGTGGCAATGCAAACCATTTTAGAAACCATTGTTGTTTTGAACAGTGTTTAAACAGAGTTCCATTAATTTGCTTTGAGACCCAATGCACCCAGGGCCAAAAAGAGATGGGGACAGAGAGAGTAGTGGAGAGAGAGAAGGATACAGGCCAAAGAATACATGCTTGCTTAAACAGGCACTAATGGGGGGAGGGGTGTTATGCATTCCCAGAATGGATCAACTAAGGGTTAGCATCTTGAATATTTTGTTCAGTAATGTTACCAATATTAATTATTCGGGTGCCATACTTACGATAGCCATTTCATTACAGTGACAGCTGATGAGCTGTGGAAAGGGGTTTTGGCAGAGACCGGTGCTGGAGCAAGGAAAGGAAGAGGAAAGCGAACCAAGAAAAAGTTCAGGAGGGATCTCAATAGAGGCCAGATCATTGGAGAAGGTAAATGCATAAATAACCATAGGACTGGTAAATGTGTTGCTCTTACCATTCATAGTGTTTTTGGTTTGTAATTAGGGTTGGCAACTTTCTAACTGAACAAAACCGAACACCCTTTCCCCACCCCTCCGAGGCCACGCCCCCGCTCACTCCATTCCCCACTCCCTCCATCGCTCGTTCTCCTGCATCCTCACTTTCACCAGGCTGGGGCAGGGGGTTGGGGTGCAAGAGGAGGGTGAGGGCTCTGGCTGGGGGTGTGGGCTCTGGGATGGATCTGGGGATGAGCGGCTTGGGGTACAGAAGGGGGCATGGGCTCCAGGAGGGGGTTTGGGTGCGGGAGGCGGCTCAGGGATGGGGAGGGGGTTGAGTTGCGGGAGGGGGCGAGGGGGGTGGGCTCTGGGTGGGAGTTTGGGTGCAGGAAGAGGCTCACAGATGGGATAGGGTGTTGAGGTGCGGGAGGGGATTCAGCATGCGGGCCCGGCCCAGCAGCACTTAACTCAGGCAGCCCCTGGAAGTGGCTGGCATGTCTGGCTCCTAGGCGAAGGGGGAAGTGGGCTCTGTGCACTGCCCGCCCCCCACAGGCACCACCCCTGCAGCACCTATTGTCAGCCGTTCCCAGCCAATGGGAGCTGTGGAGCCAGCACTTGGGGTAGGGGCAGCACGCAGAGCCCCCATGGCTGCCCCTGCGCCTAGGAGCAGGACATGCTGGCTGCTTCCAAAAGCCGTGTGGAGCCAGGGCAGGGCATTCCAACCGAAAAACAGACACCTGACAACCCTATCTATTTGTAATACTTTTTATAAGCAGTGCAGTTAGCACATTGGCGTTAATTTCTGTGGAGTTATGACAGCGTGAGATGAGCGCTCTCTCTCTCTCTCTCCTTTTTTCTTAGGTGATTTTGATAATGATGCTCCATTTCACATAGCTCCATTTCCAGCTTTTAATACAAATTCTGTCTTGTGAAAAGCAGTTGAAATATAAGTGAACATTAAAACCTCCATTTTATTAAATTCACCTTATGTACTGTTGAGTTTTAACCTTTAATTTTACATTAAATGTGAGGAAAATCTTTTCACGTTTCGCTTTTCTTAAGGACGTTCTGGTTTCCTTTGGCCTGGTCTCAACACTCCTGTAATGAAAAGTGGGGCAGTCCAGACAATTGGTCAGCGAGACAAAGAGGAGCGGGAGAAGGTGCAGTCTGAAATTATCCGGCAGAGGGATGAGTGGGAGAAGAGAAGAAAAACAAAGGTGAAGAGAGAGAGAGGCTGGACTGGAAGTTCCTGGGGAGGCATCAGTCTGGGGCCCCCTGATCCAGGTCTTAATGGAGGTAAGAAGTCTGAATGTAATTACCTTCTTAGAGAGAGGCAGGGGAAGAAGAATCCGTACTTTCCCAGCATTTTAAATTTCTTTATAATTATTCTCCTCTATACTAGGAACTATAAGAATTTTTATACAAAAAACCCAGGCAGTTAAACTAAAGAGTGAGTAATCTTAACTGGACTGACAGTTGTTACATTAATGCTCAGCACTAGTTGACTGCTTCTCAGTTTAACTTTTGTGAGTCTTAAAATATGAAAACACTTTTTGTATGTCTTACATCAGCAGCCCTGAGTACAAGATGTAGCCATATTTGTATTGTTCCCGTTAGCTTAGTAACAGAAATAAAAATTCCTTGTTAGCATAAACAAGGAAAGAATGGCTAATAAAATGTCATATTAGAAATACAAATTATAGGAGATAAGTATAAGGCTATCGCCTCGCATATTTAAACCTCTTACCCAAACTCAAGGCCCCGTGCAGTTGGTGGCAAGGTGAGGCTAAATTCTGTTTCATGTCCTAGATCAGTGGTGGGCAACCTGCGGGCTGCATGCAGCCCATCAGGGTAAGCTAATTGCAGTCCGCGAAACATTTTGTGGACGTTGACCGTCCGCAGGCACAGCCCCCCGCAACTCCCAGTGGCTGTGGTTCGCCGTTCCCCGCCAATGGGAGCTGTGGAAGGCAGTGGAACACAGGAAAGTGCTGGCCGCCACTGCGCAGCCCCCATTGGCCGGGAACGGCGAACTACGGCCACTGGGAGCTGCGAGGGTCCGTGCCTGCGGATGGTCAACGTCCGCAAAATGTCTCTCAGCCCGCCAGCAGATTACCCTAATGGGCCGCATGTAGGCTGCAGGTTGCCCACCACTCTCCTAGAGTCTCTGTAACAGTCTTTTGTGATAACTAGAAATTCTATGACAGCTTCATTTAGAACTAAAAAGTTTTTAACAAATTAAATGTGAAAACAAGTAACACTCAGCAGAGTAATGTCTGTGAAACAGTTAACGTTGACATTTATATTGTCATGTTTAGGTTTTTCTGGTAATATTCCATTGAGATTTATCAGACAGTTCACATTTCTCTGCAGGATTGTTTCAGGCTCTCTGCAGGCTCAGATGTAATTGCACCTATTAAACTTGATTGATGTTTTCAAAGTTTTCTTCACACCCATAAGAGCCAGTAGCATAATTTATTTTTCTTAAACTAAAGTCTAGCTTCTGGAGCATATTTCTGCAGCAAGGGATGGATTCTGTGGCAAATTTAATGGCTGCAGAATACACGGAGCCCTTCCCAAATGATGCATATTAAGGTTTTCTAATCTTCTTTCAAGTTACTTCTTTCAGCCCCGCCCCCCCCCCCCAATCAGTTTGTGGGTTTTTGTTTTGTATAAACTCCCTCCAGTTTGCCAATATTTTCCAGTAATATGCTGCATGGGACGCCATATAATGTTCCAAGGGTGCGTTTGCACCAAAGCCATGGAAACTGGAACCATTACCTCACTGTTCTGTGAGATTATGCCTCTGTCTGTTCAGATTTATCTACAGCTTGGCCACCACTGTCTTAGAGGTAATGGTGGATCTTCCATTACTCAGAGACTTTTAAGTCAAGATTAGACTTTCTAAATACACACTCTAGCTCAATCACAAGGCTTAATGGAGGGCTCCTTGGGTGACGTTCTCAGACCTGTGATGTGCCGATCATCCTAGATTATCAGAATGGTCACTTCTAGCCTAATCCAAACTTCGCAGCTAATCGCTGGGACAGCATCTGTTTTGGCCATGTATACGTTCTCATACCTCCATGTAAGGTGGTGGAATAACTCAACTGGAAAAATGATTCAGTCAGCAAGACCTTTTCCTGAGGGAAGGCTAGGCGGGGTGGGTTACTTATACCCTTCTATAGCAGTCAGGGATGGAGGGCCGTGTGTTTGCCCTCACTGCCAAGTTCTGCAGGTTCTGCACCCAGGTATGTGCAGTGTGGCTCTATGGAGGAAGAACTGCTGTTGGTAAGCAGCAACTTTCTTCTTCCCCATGTATCTTGTTCACCATGCTGTCTGATTCAGCCATCTATAGAAGCTTAGCGCCACAAATGCTTGTTTAAGAGCGGTATGTTTTTTGAGTTGTTGGTATTTGAAAGTTCTCTCACCTGCCATATGAGAGGCCTACTGACTCCTTTTCCTTTAGAATGTAAGCTCTTCATGGCAGGAACCGTGCGTCTTTCCTGGCTAGGAAGCATACAGCTTGTTGTGGGCATGACCAGAAACAAATTATTATTAATGTTTAAAATAGTCAGATAAGAGAGTTTATTTAGTGTTCAGTAAGTTCTGAAACAGGAACCTTGGCAAAGATGTGACCAGTCCTATTGGCAAGGTCCATCACCAAGAGAATTTGTTTGTTTATAAAGTAAATAATGGCATTTGCCAAAGGCTGTGCCAAAGAGACTTGCTTATTGTGCCTTTTCCCAAAGTGGGTGTTAGAGCACAGGCCAGTCAAAAGGATCTGACTGCATTTCTGCTTAGTTTGTATCCTTTCTGCCCTAGCTTTCATGAGCCAAATGAGCAATAGCAAAGGATAGTGGTACAGAATACTCAAAATTCTGCCATGCTCTTGGATTTGCTTTTTGTCCCTTATGAGACATTTCTGAAATGGAATTCTGTTTTCAAAAGTAACTTGCAGAGGGGAAGCTTACATTTATTCATATAATTTATATAGAGAAAAGAAGGGTCATGCCCTTTGGTACCTCAGGTGTAGCATATACCTGGCCAGTGTTTTCTTATCACCATTCTGAAAAGACTAAATCATGAATGTTATGTGAAAGGTTTAGTTTTGTAAAGATTGCTTCCTGACTCCTACAGGGCAGAAAAATGATGCTATAGTTGCATTTGACTGATTACAGAGAAATTTTTCAGGCAGCCCTTTAAACTGAATACCCTTTAAAGTATTGCACTAACATATTATGGTTGATTTGAAGTGGCAAGATTTTTTTCCCTGTAGTTGTATAGAAATCTGTATCAAATAAGTCTCATGGTTACTTGCTTGTTTGCTTGAATCATCGTAGATTGTCTAATATTATATCATTCAAAATATTCTAAAATAATACTAGAGAATAGTGTAGACATGATGGAAGGGAGCCATTTATAGAATTGTTACATCCTCTAGCAATATGACAGTTTCCAATCAATGCATATACATTCAGTTCACTTAGGGTAGTCATCTGAGTAACAGTTATGCAAGTAGGCAGCTCATGCATGCAAATGATGAAATATACAAATGGATCATCACTTGGAACATACTGTGCACAACTGTTTATTCCCCCCAGCACTTCTTCAGCAGTGAAGAGCTAGGAAGAATAGAGTGTGTAACTTTGGTCCTGGAATAAATACAGAGTTATGACCTCTCAAGAATTGAGTAATGGTGCCCCAAGAGTTTCAGACTGAATTGAGAGAGGAAGGTTGGTCTTGTCATCAAGGCACTGTACTGAGTTTCAGGATACCTGTTTCTGAGTTTCAGGATACCTGTTTCTGAGTTTCTGTCTCCAGCTCTGCCCCAGACTGAGTGCCTTTGAGCAAGTCACTTAACCGTTCTGTGCCTCACTACTTCTTCCAGAGATTGCACATGTTGGTGCCACGGCAGGTGTGCGCACACCCCAAGCACAGACGTCAGAGATTTGTTTTCCTCAGCAGTATCTGTTGAAGCGGCTCGAGCACCCTCTGTTAGCATACGCCACAGCAGGCTGGTATCAGAGCGGAGCCACCCACCTCAGTTCCTCCTTAATGCCAGTGATGGTTGTCGGAGCGAATCCAGGCTTGAGTGATTCACGTACTTCCCTCACTATGCTTTCTACATATCTGTACTTTAGTAGCTTGTTGGGTATAGTTAGTTTTAGTCAATTTTGATAGTTTTAGGGCTAGGTGTCTGGTTTTGGTCTCTCTTGACCCTTTTTTCTTGGTACTGGGACCTGTACTGGAATGATGCCTTGCTCGTTGGGGTTTAAGTTCTGCAGGATCTGTGCCAGTCAGTCACCAGCATCCATCCTGCCTGAAATGTTTGGGAGAATCTCACATTAGTGACAAATGTCACATCTGGAAAAGCTTCAAGCCCTGCCCAAAAAGCGAGAGCATGGTGAGGCTTAAGGGCTTGCTCATGGAAGCAGTACTTTGACCCCCGTCAGAGTCGTCACACAGGGAAAGCACCCCAACTACATCAGTTTGGTACAGAGTACCCCACCAGACATGTTTGCAGTTCCTCGGTCCCATTCTTCGGTACCAAAGAAAAGACTCAGACCTTCCTCAGGTTCTGCCTCTTGTTCTTCTGTGTCGGTACCAAAGCAAGACAGAGGCAGACACTCCACAAAGCATTTGGGAGAAAGGCCATCCCTGGAACGCTCATCACCTCCCAAGGGGGATCTCCACCTTCGGGACCTGTGTCAGGTCTGTCGAGCTCTCCCATAAAGGACATTAACAGAGCCAGCAGGCAGTGTCACACCCAGCCACCCCAGAAACACCCCAGCAGCCCCAAGAAACATGTTTAGTCACTCAGTACTGGTATCGTGGCAGTAGAAGGTCTGCAACCCATGTCGATACCTGCGGCTTATAGCTCACTGCACTGAGATCCTGCAGCATGGTTACCCAAGCCTCCCTTGAAGCTTGTCTTGTCAAGAGGAAAGCCTCCTCTATTTCCCCGCTACCGCCATTCCTGGGCTCAGGCTGTCTCTCCACCCCTCCCTGTCAGAGGCATCTGACTCCTCAGGCTCAGAGGTGAGGTCATTTCTGTCCCATCCAGGACATAGCACGTTCCCCACCCCATCAGAGTCATTGGTACTACAGCGCCATGTGGCAAACCCAATGGGCCCCAGCTAAAGGTCAATGCCATGGATAAGGAGGGGTCCCAGGCCCATACCAGTGGCCATTCTGGTCACTGTGGGGGCATTCCCCCTTCAGCCAGGTCCTGCTCTCAACCCTCCTGGTGCACTGGAGACACAGGCACCAAACGCACTACCCTCCAGAACCCGGTGCAGAGACTGGTTTCGGGCACCAAGAGCACTGTTCTCTGATATCTGCTATTGAGACAGGTACTGAGCAGCTGGAACTCATGCAGGCAGCCTCTCCACCGCAAGCTGTGGACCAGAACCACGTCAGATGCCTGTTGCCTCCTCATCTTTATCATCAGCTGAGGCTATTGGCCCCTCAAATTACTCACCATGTCAGAGGGCCACAGAGTCCATCAAGAGCTTTTAAAAAGCGGCCTCTTAACTTGGCATTCAGGCAAAAGAAGTGTCCGAAAGGTCTCACCAGTAGATGGACATCCTGATATCGATGACTCTGGCCTAGGGTGGCTCTGCCAGTTAATGAAATCATCCTGGAGCCAGTCATGGCTCTTTGGCAGGCACCGAGCCCAGAGGAGGTGCTTTGTCCACTCTAAGGGGTATGCTCATTTTTACTGTCACCACCCACTCCCCAGGCTCTCCTGTGGTGGCAGCCACCACTAAGCAGGAAAGGCAGGGACATCGAGCTTCCACGCCAAAAAGCAAAGGCTCAGAGAGGCTGGATCTGTTTGGTTGCAAGCTTTATTCTTCAGGAAGCTGCAACTCAGGATTGAAAACCAGCAGGCACCCCTGAGTCGCCATGACTTCACCTTCTGGGAGAACGTTAAGAAGTTTAAAGACAAGTTACCCGAGGAGTGTAGACAAGAGTTTGCAGCGATGAGTGAGGAGGGTAAACTGGTCACCAGAACTGCCCTCCAAAACAGTTTTGGATAACAGTTTGGATATGAGAAGGTGTTTATGGTTGCAGTCAACTGGATTTCCCCTAGAGGTCCAACACACAATCCAAGACCTTTCTTTTGAAGGCCCCTGTCTGTTTTCAGAGAAAATGGACGACAAGATTCATAGCCTCAGGGATTCCAGGATGACCAGCACTCAAATCCCTTGTAATCTATACTCCAGTGACAGGGGAGGAAGCAATTTCTTCCACAGCAGCCATTCAGACACCAGAGTTTTGCTCCCTGATTCCAAAATCCACCAAGAAAAATGGAAAGGGATTATAGGAGGTGCCCCCCATGGCCCTCTTCAGCATCAGTGGGCTCATACCATCCACCCACCCCCTTCCAAGCAGGCATTTTGACTCAAGGACAGTGTACCAGCCTCCTGTTCCATCTGTTCCCTATCTTTTATTTACCAATCGCTTATGTCGTTTCCTAAGTGGTGGGGTCACATAAAGTCAGATCGGCAGGTCTCAAACATGGTGGAATGGGGGCCTGCCATCCAGTTAATTCTATCCCGCCTCTTTTCCCATCCCTCTTCAGGGACCACTGTCACGAGATTGCCCTTCAACAGGGGTCCACTCTCTTCTTCAGGCAGAGACCATAGAGGAAGTTCCATTTTCCCCCAGGGGAAAAGGCTTCTGTTCCCCCTACTTCCTGATCACCAAAGCAAAAGGGGGTCTCAGGCCTAGTTTAGATCTGAGATTTGAACAAATTCCTGAAGAAAATAAAATTCTTCAAGTGCTGGTCCCTGTGTGAATCCCACATGTGGGATACGCGTGCACCCAAATCCAGAGATTTTAACAAGCAGCGTCCATTGGCCCAACACCCGTGTATAGGGTGCACACACATCTATAGTGGAATGGACATATATCCAGCACATCTTGAAGAACAACAGTTATGGGAAGGTAGGTAGCCACTTTTCCCCATCTCTACAATGGAGATAATTCTACTTCCTTCTTCCACTCTGTCTTGGCTATTTTGATTTATAAGATCTTTGTGGCAGGGACCATCTCTTAGTTACACAATGGATCCTGGTTTTGGTTGGAGCCTCAAGGCATCAGTGTAATACAAATGATTGTTTTGGAGAGATATCTGTTGTTAATTATAGAAGTTAAAGTTACAGTAACTTACAAGTTTGCCATTTGATCTGGCATTTCCCAAGCTTAGTCTCAGCCCAGATGTTTCTGGGGAAGGGGTGAAGGAAAAGGTAAGAAGTTTGAACCAGATCTGTTTAACTCTTGAGTTGTTACAAGTATGGTGGGGTGCGGAAAATGTTTGTTCTATTTAAGTAAATGTCACAATTTTTATTTTTACTTTCACAACTCTCTAATTTTAAATTTTCAAGATAATTTAGGACTAGAACTTTCCATGTTTTACAAAAACATGTAATGCTGACATTTGAAGTTGAAATACATCGCAGTACTGTAGTTAGTTATCACCATAGTTCCAATGCACCACCAAGTCCAGTACAAAACTAATTCCATACTGATGTCTTGTGCACCTGTAGAGCTTCCATGCTCTGCAGGAGGAAGCTGCGCTCCTCAGTGTAGAAAGATGTGCTGAGTGCCCCAAATAATTGGAATGAGATAAGCGGTTAGTACGTTTATAACATCTCTGTTCCATTTATACTGTAACTCCATGAAGTCTAAACTCACTATGCATCCCCCCCCCTTTGGCTCTGTAAGATACCCCAGTATGTGCTTTGCTTCTGACATCACACTACAGAACATTGCTGACAAGGCAAGTTCCATGTTATTTTTAACAATAGTGCATGGTTCCAAAACTTGATATTTTATCCTACCCAATGGGATATAAAATAAGAATATTAAGAAACTTACAGAATTATGCTGTATTGTAAGCAAACAGCAAAACCTCCCAGGATTGATCTTGTCTTGATAGGCTTGTTTCAGTGAGGTGGCATGGCAAATGTGTCATCAGCATGATGCATGCTGGGGCTTCCCAAAGGGCAGAGGCCAGTAATCCACAGCAAACCTGAACTTTGTGTACCCTGAAATGGAAAACTAAAGGTGCATCTGATAAAGTGGGTTCTAGCTCATGAAAGCTTATGCCCAAATAAATTTGTTAGTCTCTAAGGTGCCACAAGGACTTCTCGTTGTTATTACTCTATAAATGTGCTGAATGCCTGTCTTATTTTGAATTTAGGGAGCATACATTTCTAAATGAATTTGATCATTTAAAAATATCTTTGCAGATCACTGTAAAGAAAACAAGCAGTGACCTTTAGTTTAGTGTATATAAATTGCAAGCCATGCCCACAGAGTCTACATGCTGCAGGGATTATAAATTAGATTTGTATAAGAAGCTTTGTCCCTTTGTAATATTATATCACCTGTCATCACAGGTCACCCTAGTGCTGTATTGATAGTTAGGACCAAATAAATGAAGTACATATTTGTTTCATTTCTCCCAACAGAAACTTACGAAGACTTTGACTCCAGGGTAATTGAGGTAAGTGTTGCAAAAATCGTCAAGGACTTATATTTTTAAATATAAAATAATGATGTTTAAATCCTACACTTTAATTATTGGCCTCTGATAAATCAGCTTTATTGTGATGGAAGGTAGACTGACTGAGGGAAATATGAAACAATGTTCTATTTCAGATGCACAATAAAATCTGCCATTCTTTTAACTGATGTTTGATCTTCTGTACTATACAGATAGTATCTAATTCAGAGGCAGCTTTGTATGACATTGAAAAGACAAATGTCTGAAGATAAAGCTTGTGCATAGTTCTTCCTTAAGCTAAAGCAAGTTGGTTGAAGAGAGTACTTCCTCATGTCCCCTATTATCTCCTACTACAAAACAAAGCTCCATATAGCAAATACCAGCGGTTTTCAAATTGTGGCTCAGGACCCCAGAGTATTTTAATGGGGTCGCCAAGGCCTGCGTTAGACTTACTGGGATCCAGGGCTGAAGCTGAAGCCCGATCTCCACCCCCACCTGGGGTGGCAGGGCTCGGGCTCCCTCCCTCTTCCCCCACCCTCCCAGGTCATGTAGTAACTTTGTCATCAGAAGTGGGTTCTGATGCAGTGAAGTTTGAGAACCGCTGGCAAATACTATAGCTCCATTTGTGAAGAAGCAGAAGCAAAAAAGACAAGTCAGTTATAAGAGTTGTGCATGGTCGGTCCCCTCCCTCTTTTTAAAACCAGAAAAGCCCAGGAAGTTTTGTTGTTGTTTTTTAATCTCCCAAATGCCTTACCTGATGTGTCTCAGACCTTCTAGGGAAAACTCTAACGTGGAATAAACCCAAGCATGTGAAAATTTCAGGTTGATTTAAGGTGGTGTTGGTAACCACAATCCTAAGGCTGATAATGGAAGGTTAGCCTTCAACCTTAATAATAGAGATGTTCTTCTGTCAGCATATATTCTCTAATTGGATAAGATTTTAGTACCTTTTTAAATTGTTGAAGAAAAGATGTTAACGCCTAACTATATTTACTTCCACTGGCCTTTTTAGTCCTCTTGATAACCAAGCTACAACACTGGCTGTAGTTCCCACTATCTAGTTCAGTCCTGACACCGTAGATTCCCTCAGACCTACCTCTCAGTCTTTAGTCATGGCGAAATATGTTGGAATTATTCTGAATCTTCTTCAGTTTCATGATTGGTTGCTTTTTTCTACATCTTTGGAATTTTTTTAAGAGTAGTTACATTAAAATGCATCCTGTATGTCATAAGTACTTGCATCCTGTATGTCATAAGTGAACCACCTTAGCAAATGTTAGAAACATTTCCCCGGTTGCCTTGGCAGTTTTTGATGATGGTGAATGTTAGTGTGGCAGCTGAGTTCAGATTACTTTATAAAAATAAAGTGATCCAAAAGCATGTGTGAGCAAAAACTCATGTATAATCCTTATTGAGTTCATGCCACAGCATTTTAACGCTGGTGAGGAAGATAGAAACAAGCACAGTAATACAGTCTAATGTTGGGGATCAGGGAACTACAGAAAGTGTAGAACACTTATTGAGCCTTCTGCACTATATCATATTCTATAGACCAAAGATTCTCGCATCTGAAATGTTGTGTGTGACTGGAGAATGTTATGGACGAGGAAAATTACGTGTGCTATCTGCCATTATGACCTATATCCAAGAATTCAACTTGAAGGGCCTTAAAAGCTATTTTCAGTACAGTTCTCAAAAATAAGTTGCATGAAGTGTGTACATTTGTTAGATTGTTTATTTTCTGCATTTTTGTGTGTGTGTGTGTGTATTTCTATGGAAAATATTGTTGGTTGTTGTAAGGCTTAATTAACATTTGCAAAATTCTTTGTAATCCTTGTGTGCAAAGTGAGGAAGTAGTGAGAAGTGGTATTGGTTACTAAACCCATATTGCTATCGAAATATTCTCCAACTGATGGCAAAACTTTAGGCTAAGGGTTATCCATCCAAGTTCCTCACCAGCCATGGTTTTAGGGAACTGGTAGGAGAAAATGACTTTAAAAGATTTAAAACTTAATTTCAATTTGAAAACAAAATATTACAAAAATGGAGACTTTGTGGTGGGGAGGTATAAAGTTTTTATTGCACAGGTCTGGAATGACCTCATTATTTATCAATGGTGAAGTTATTAATGAATTATGCAATTCATCCAAAACTAGTGGACGTTAACACCACACAACACCATGCCATCACATACCATGTTCATGCCCCCCATTTGTCTTATTTTAGTCTCTCTCTGTTCCATTTGAAATGCTTTAGTTGTTATGGAAACAATGACATTGCATAGACAGTATTTAGTGATATCCTTAGATACAGAACAAAGTCGATGTCTGGGACTCATTTGCCACCAGTTCACATGCACGTATTGTGTCCTTCAGAATGGATAGCAACTGTTTGAATGCCAAAAATGTTTTGCCTTCTGTTAGCATGTTCCCCCTTTCTCCCCTGACTGCAGTGAGGCTGAGGCTGGGGCAGCGGCAGCAGCCTCGCCACTTGGATCTCCATCAGAGCTCAGTAGTTCTTGGACAGCTATGCCCTAGTGTTTCAGACCCCTTGAGAGGGCCTGAACCACCTGCCTCTGACATTGGTCCTCTTTAAGGTGTCTCAGGTTGGGCACCCAAAAACTCGGCTCACAAAATCACTAGTTGCTTGTGAAAATCACGGCCCATTTTTATTCCTTTAAAAATAGTCCTGCTTCTCCTTCATGGGTAAGTAGGGAGGGAGGGTCAATTATGTGCTGATTGTGGCAGCTTACCATAGGCCAGTGAACCAGCCATTGGAGCCACATGAAATGACAGGTTCTGGCAGCATTTCAAAGCAGTAAACCATACCAGTGACCCTTTTATGGGGCTGCACAGTGGGACCAAGCAGCTCTGAAGAGAATTCTTCAGAGGGAGTTTCCAGCAGGAAATTGGGAGAGGAAAATGTACTCCAAAGGCATAAACCAGGGGTGGGAAACCGATGGCACGTGTGCCGAAGGCGGCACACAGGCTGATTTTCAGTGGCACTCACACTGCCCAGGTCCTGGCCAGAGGTCCGGGGGGCTCTGCATTTTAATTTAATTTTAAATTAAGCTTCTTAAACATTTTAAAAACCTTATTTACTTTACATACAACAATAGTTTATTTATATATTCTAGACTTATAGAAAGAGACCTTCTAAAAACATTAAAATGTATTACTGGCACACAAAACCTTAAATTAGAGTGACTAAATGAAGACTCGGCACACCACTTCTGAAAGGTTGCCGACCCCTGGCATAAACCATCACAATGGTCTCTGAAATCTTGTATTTTAAAATGCTGCATAATTTCAAGAGCATAATATTTTTACTGACACTTTAAAACAAACTTTCATATGTTATTTTAAAAACAGGTAAAAGTGCTTATTAACCAAGTTGCTTCAATTCCAAGCTAACTGATGTTTACACATCAATTATAAACACCTCAGAACACAGTTGAATAATGAAAATTGACAGACTCTGAAGTACAATGGAGCTGACTGGCCTGTAAGAGGATTTGTGCACATGCATAAATCTTTGATTTTTAATTGCAAATAAGTTTTCTTCACCTCCATTGGAATTCTAATATGTGATTACAAATTTCACAGTGTGTTTTTTCAGAAGAATTTAATCTAATGACCTGATCCAAAATATAAATATAATATGCAGCTTTTTAAGACGCACCACCATTGGACATCTGCAAACTCCGGCACTGTGGAACGCCCTATAGAGAGCCTTGTTTCTGTCCTGCAGTTGGGACTGGCACACATACTTAAAGGAAAACAAATCCATAGAACAAATTCCTTGCCTGCCAGAAGGCCTGTACTCCAGTTCCCCAATGCACCCAGCTCCTGGAGCAACTGCAGTAGGTATAGTGCAGATCTCCAATGTGGACCCCAATGGGAAGACAGATCAGATCAATGTAATCGACAAATTTACCTGGGAAGGAAGAGCAGAGTTTTTGATATCATCCCCTCTCCATAAAATAGTAATCTGCTGCTGCTGACGGGTGTCCTATAACTGAGTGCTTCCTTCCCCGCGTGAATAGCTTTCTCCCGTTTGGACCAGGGCTGGAGGGACACTCTCATTCCCAGGACTGAGTGTGATTTCCGTATATGGTGACGGGGTCTCAGCAGTGTCTCTGATGCTCTGTTCAAAAGCAGGTGGCCCCAGGCAGCTGCAGAACACTGTGCAGAGCTAGCAGCCAGAAAGGTTCTTGGCGCTGGATGGACCCTGCGGAATGTGACTAGCATAGCTTTGGCATATAAATAATATGAATAATCAAATGATAAGTACCAAGAATGCATCTAATATTTTATGATAGCATGTCATTCTGGAAAGCTGGCTACAGGCTGCAGCTAAGGGTTCTCTTGATGCATCTTCCAGAGATAGTCCTGAACATGCTGCGGCGGGATGGTGCTTGTCAGTGACTTCTGGCCAGTTAACTACATATGAATTTCTGCAGCTGAGATGTTTTCTAACTACAGAGTTATGCATCAGCCTCTTAGACTATAAGCCCAATGAAAAGCTTGTGTCTCTCCCACAGCTATCATAGTTTTTGTTACAAGAACGTTCCCACTTGATAAGTATCCAGCAGTTTCATTATTAAATTCAGTCGATTTCTAACTCCATTTCTAATCATGATCTGAGGGCTGGGAGATAAGCTTAGGACATTAGGACATTACACACCCCTTAATCCACAGCAGTTCTCTCTGAAGACTTGGGGAGATTTGCACAAAGCTCAAGTGTGAAATATGGCTCTTATACCTGGGTTCTAGTCCAGGCTGTGCCACTGGCTTGCTTCGGCAAATCATGTACCTGCTCTGTGCCTCAGTTTTCCCATCTGTAAACAATAATGATTCTGATCATCTCTGTATAGCATTTTGAGATCTATAAGACCTGGGAAGTAGTAGTGTTCTGATTATATCGTAACTAAACTTTCACTTATTTAAGTGTCTTGTCACATTCAGCGGTAAACAAGGCACTGTGTTTCTGCCCTTTGTTTCTCTTCCCTTCCTCCTCCCTGTCTGTCTTCTTCTCTGAACACTTTCCCCAAAAGCAGCAGCTCCCACTTCCCTCCTATAGGCTTCCCTCCTGCACTCTTCCCTTATTCTATATGCTAATATAATCAGCAGTGAAATAGTTAAATATCCACAGTAGGCTTTACAATTAATATCCCAGGGAGATGAACAGGGTAATGGAGTGCCTCACACAGTTTGTTGCTTCAGGGTGTTTGCTGAGTCTGATGACAACACTGCATTGGTGTAAACTCCATTCACACTGAGAAGTCATCTTCACAACCATTAGGACTGAAACACTATTAAAAAATTTTAAATAAGAGCTGAGATTCAGCAGACTGTGTACCTGTCCTGGAACCACCCCAGTAAATCAAATGAGTGTTTGCACTGGTGCATAAGTTATTGCCTATGAGCAGCATTGTTTTAATAGAATCCTAGAAACAGAGGGCTAGAAGGACCCTCGAGAGGTCATCGTCCAGTCCAGCCCCCGCGCTCGGGCAGTATACAATCTCTGACCGCTGTCTAACCTGTTCCTAAAAATGGTAGTACAATACACAGTTTTGCAGTATCAGAAGCTGATTGCCCACTGTAATGCCTTTTTTGTTTTTCTCTTAACACTGTCTTTAAAGAAAAAGGCAGGTGACCCAGTGCTAGGTTAAACTTCCTAGGAAGTGCATTAATTTTGCAACATACAGCTATTTAGGATAACATTGATTCAGCTGCATCCATTATCGAGAAAAAAGTTTGTATGGGTAGTAAATGTGCAGGCCTGTACACATTAACCCATGTAACACAGAAAAGAAGCGTAAATGGTTAGTGTGGAGTTGGAGCATATAAATCAGCCCCACAGTCATGTAGATAGTGGACCTCAGTGCAGAAGGCTCTCTCTGGGAGCTTCCAGCATATGTCCTGAAATGCTATACACTGGCAGATAGGACGCTGTTCTCGATGTCCTGTTCTTTTCCTTTCATGTCTCTTCTGTGCACTTTTCCATGCTGTCTTTATGCCTGGAGCCATATTCGCTTCCCAATTCTTCATGCAAGTCTCTAAAAACAAACAGCAGCTTCAGCAGGCTGACAAGCGAGTTTGTAAATAAACCCAATATGCTGGATGATGCAGTCTCCCTGCCTTCAGACTGTTCATCTATTGGAAAAGCTCTTAGGGGAATTTACCTACAGATGTCAGCTGGGAGAGAAGGCAAATATTGGCCACCAAACACCTGTCAGTTAGGAAGGGAAGGAGGGCACCTTCCCCCAATCCTGACACACCCTCAAAAGGTGCGTAGTGTGTTGGGTGGAGGTCCCAAGTAAGACTTGCTCCTGACCCTGTCCCTTTTGCCAGCTCTTCAGGGCTTACCATAGCACCAGCCCTGCAATAATCCTCATGTTTCCTGCACAGTTTAGGGATAAGAGACAGGATGCATGAATTATATGGCCCCATTACTGTCTCGTTTAAATGAGGAATAGCTACTGTAAGATTGGTCAGTGGCTCTCAATGTTTCCAGACTTCTGTACCCCTTTCAGGAGGCTGATTTGTCTTGTGTACCCCCAAGTTTCACCTCATTTAAAAATTACTTGCTTACAAAATCAGACAGAAAAATACAGAAATGTCACACCACACTGTTACTGAAAAATGGCTTGCTTTCTCATTTTTACCATAGAATTATAAAATAAACCAATTGGAATATAACTATTGTACTTACCTTTCAGTGTATAGTATATAGAGCGGTATAAACAAGTCATTGTTTGTATGAAATTTCAGTTTGTACTGACTTTGCTAGTTCTTCTTATGTACCCTGTTGTAAAACAAGACAAATGTCTAGATGAGTTGATGTACCACATGGAAGACCTATGCGAATCCCAAGGGGTTAAGTGTACCCCTGGTTGAGAACCACTGAGATAGGGAATACAAAATGTCTTTTAACAACAATACTTTCACATAGACTTCTAAACGTTACTTGTATTTTATCTAGTGGTTTAAAAAAACACCCTGGAAGCAGAAGTTCAAATACTTGTTGTTGTACCAGGGATATCATCTGTGGATGCAAGAGGCAATTTTCTGTCTGATTATTTTTAGCTGTCTCTTGCTTCCCTGTCTTGTCCATTTGTGTCACCTCTTCTAAATCTGTAGCCAATTGCCTCTTGGTTGAAATGGTACTGGCACATCTTGTGATATATTTTTCCATACAGAAATGTTGAATTCAGAACCCATATTCATCAGCATTTGAAAAATAAAGAGAGGAAAATTTGAGGTGAAAATAGGAAGCTCTCTTTTTGACTCCATTAAAATACATTGGGTGGACAGAGTGGAGGAAACTAGGATTTTTTGCTAATATTGAAATAGCATTTTAGAACCACCTTGGCAACTAACAAAAATGTCTTGTGTGATTGAAAGGGAGAGGGGATGGCACACTGGAAATTACATCTGAGTTAACACAGTGACAGAACATTGTTCATTAATCTGAAAATGATATACAATTATAACAGTCCCATTTAAAATGTTATTTCAATCAACTTTACAGCCTGCTTTAGCTCTACAAAGAAAGGGACAAAAGCACTTCCCCATACTGTGCCACTGGTTCACCAACCCCTTCTTCACCCAAATGTGCAGCTAATTGAAGGTGTTATGACAGCTGTACTCCTGAGCAGCCATCCAATGGTCCCCGTCCTCCTCTGATAAATTGGTCAGTGCTCTTTGGACTTAATTTTCTCCTCCTCCTGCCCTTGCTGAGAGGATCATCCAATGAGAAAGTGACTGGCTATCTGTGCTGTTTGCCATCAGCTACCCTGGCTATTAGACTGTTCGTCTGTTCTTGTGTGAGGTCTCCTGGGGGACCTGGGCCCTGCATTTTCAGACATGCTGAGAATCCACAGCTCTCTTTGACTTCAGTTGGAGTTATAAATGTTCTGCACATCTGAAAAGCCAGCCCAAGTTGTCTCAAGTTGGACATCCAAAATCAGAGCCCACTTTTGAAAATGTGGGTGACTGTTCTGTAGTCACACAGGAAGTATGTGGCAGAGTATGGGAATAGAACCTAAGAATCCTGACTTGATATTGTCTCCTTGTTCACTTGTATTCCCTACTCTGTCCATCTGTCTTTCTTCTAGTTAGATTGTAAGCTCTTTGAGGGCAGGGACTATCGTTTTGTTCTGTTTGTTCAGCACCTAGCGTACTGTGGTCCTGGTCTGTGACCAGGGCTCGTAGGCACTATAGTAATAAGCCACTAGACCAGGGGTCGGCAACCTATGGCACGCGTGCCAAAGACGGCACATGAGCCAATTTTTAATGGCACGCTGGAGCCTGTCCAGACTCCAGCATACCATTAAAAATCCTCACCTGCTCTCACCTGCTCTCCTCTGCCCTCTGCTCCCCCCGCGGGGGCAGGGAGCAGAAGCATAGCCGTGCGCACGGGGTGGGCAAATGGCTCTGCTCTCCCGGCACGGCAAGCCGCGGGGTCCGCACTCCCGGGGCCGGAGCGCCGGGCCGAGCGCAGCAAGCTGCCGGCCCCTTCCCTGGAGCCCTGCCGCCGCGTGCAGCGCTCTGGGGGTCGGGGCTGCGCGCTCCCGCGGGGCAGCATTTGGCTCCGCGGGGAGGCAGACACGCTCCCTGCTCAACTGGAGCTCTGCCGCCGCGCGCAGCGCTCTGAGGGCCGGGGCTGTGCTCTCCGGCGGGGCAGCGTGTCTGGCTCTGCGTGGAGCCTCAAGGTAAAGGGACCAGGGCTGGGGGGGTTGGATAAGGCGTGGGGGCAGTCAGGGGACAGGGAGCAGGGTGGGTTGGATGGGGAGGTGGGGTCCCGGGGGGGTTAGGGGTGAGGGTCTCTGGAGGGGGCAGTCAGGGAGCAGGGGAGGTTGGATGGGGCATTAGAGTCCTGGGGTTTGTGAGGGGGCAGGGGGTGGATAGGGGTCAGGGCAGTCAGGGGACCGGGAGCAAGGAGGGTCCTGGTGGGGGGGGGGTCTCTGGAGGGCATGGTCAGGGGACAAGGAGCTGGGGGGGGTTGTATGAGTTGGGAGTTCTGGGGGTCCTGTCAGGAGGCAGGAGTGTGGAGAGGGGTTGGCGCAGGCAGGAAGTCGGGGGGGTTGGATGAGTTGGGAGTTCTGGGGGTCCCGTCAGGAGGCAGGAGTGTGGAGAGGGGTTGGCGCAGGCAGGAAGTCGGGGGGGTTGGATGAGTTGGGAGTTCTGGGGGTCCTGTCAGGAGGCAGGAGTGTGGAGAGGGGTTGGCGCAGGCAGGAAGTCGGGGGGGTTGGATGAGTTGGGAGTTCTGGGGGTCCTGTCAGGGGCGGGGAGTGGTTGGATAGGCATGGGAGTCCCGGGGCTCTGGCTGGGGACTGGGGTGTGGATAAGGGTCGGGGCAGTCAGGGGACAGGTAGGGGATAGGATCCAGTCTGAGAACAAGGAACAGGGAGGCTTAGATAGGGCATGGGGTCCTGGGGGGATTGGGGGCAGGAGTCCCAGGATGGGGTAGTCAGGGGACAAGGAGCAGCGGGGTTGGGAGTTCTTGGGGGGGCAGTCACCCAGCCCTCTCCCCTGACCCCCACACATACACCACGCCCTCTGCCCTGAGCCCTGTACCTCCCTCATACACACCCAGCCCTCTGCTTGACTCCTTCATCCCCCCCCAACCCTAGCCCTGACACTGGCACCCGCACCCATACCCCCCTTTGCCCTGACACCTAAATCCCCCCCCGCCACATACCCAGCCCTCTGGCCCCAGCCCTCTGGGTCCCGGCCCCCACAGCCTGCTGCTGGTCTTGGGTTCTGGCTGACGGACCCTTGCCAGCCGGGGTCCCGGCCACAGGCCTCGCTCAGCCCGCTGCCAGCCTAGGTGAACAGAACCCCAGACCAGCAGTGGGCTGAGCGGGCAGGCAGCGTAAGATCAACATTTTAATTTCATTTTAAATGAAGCTTCTTAAACATTTTGAAAACCTTGTTTATTTTACAATAAATCACTAGTTTAGTTATATAATGTATAGACTTATAGAGCGAGATCTTCTAAAAAACATTAAAATGTATTACCGGCACTCAAAACCATAAATTAGAGTGAATAAATGAGGACTCGTCACACTGCTTCTGAAAGGTTGCCGACCCCTGCACTAGACCATGCTTCCTCCTTCTCTGTTTCAAAGGAGGAAATTTAAAAATCAATAACTCCAGAGCTGGAAACATTTTAGAATTGATTTGCACCTGAAGTGAGCTTCAGTAGTTGTGTTCTCAACTCTAGACAGGGAGCTCTATCATGGACACATTGACAAACTCTTTACTGCTCGGTGGTGAAATAACACTAGAATTGTTCCATTCCTCTTTCTTCACTAAGAAAAAAAATAAGCCTATGTATATATAAAAGTTTGCAAATGTTTAGTCTGCACATATAGCCTAGGTAATAATTGGAGATATACCAATCTCCTAGAACTGGAAGGGACCTTGAAAGGTCATGGAGTCCAGCCCCCTGCCTTCACTAGCAGGACCAATTTTTGCCCCAGATCCCTAAGTGGCCCCCTCAAGGACTGAACTTACAACCCTGGGTTTAGCAGGCCAATGCTCAAACCACTGAGCTATCCCTTCCCCCATGTATGACTTACATGAAATATCTTGATTGATTAATGTGTTGTGATGTTTTGTCGGGTTACACAAAATAGTTTTTTGCTTTATTTAGATAGATGATGTGTGTCCAAAGAGTGTTGCTTCACTGAGTTTTAATTCACGTAGCCCTTGTGAAGTTTTGCTGAATTGCTGTTTTCTGAAGATATTTCATCTGTGCTGTTGTGAGTAAACTGAGGATTCATCATAGAGTGTGGTGTAATCAATAAATCATATGCCAGATGTAGTCATTCTGCATGTTAAGTCATATTTTACACCACTCGGTGCAGATTTTAGACTTATTTTTCTGGATTATAATTGCTAGAAGTTAAGTTCCATCTGTTTTCTCCGAAAGGAAGGGGGATGAGCGGAAGTTCCCTTTGACTTAACACTTCCATGTCATCTATTCCTTTGTGAAGGCAATTCTTGCTCCTACATGGTTGCCTGAAATAAATGGACTTTGTTCCTGAGAATAAATTTACATGACACGTTGGTCATGGCAGTTGGTTAGGATTGCCTCCGAGAGCACTAATGCTTTTGAGAGAAAATAATACGAATGTGTGGTCTAAAAGGCTTTAGCTAGTAAATGAAGATCCGTCTCAACGCTAGCAGTATCTCACTTTCTGTGACTCTGTTCACCTGTGTGTGATTGCACAACCCTTATGTAAGAGGAGCTCAGGCGCTAGGGCTCTCCACGGTGATGACATGCTGTCTTACTCATCAGCTTTGCGTTCCCGTAGCCCCACTCTTTTATACTTTAGCAGAAAGTAATGAAACAGTGAACAACATATCCTCACTCTGCTGAGCCCTAATTTCACTTCAGGTAAACCAGGATCCCTTAGACAGGTCGAAACCCCACTAAGAGGAGCCACCCTGACAGGCTGAATTGCAGTTTAAAAAAACCCAAAACAATACCTGGTAGGAAATGTCCTTTCTGTCCCCAGAGTTGGGCAGTTACCCAAGCAGCCAAAATAAAGAGGATCCTGCCCTTTGTGCTCACACAGCTGAACCCTTTACTGACTTCTCTGTGCTCTCTGCACAGTTCTGTATGGAATGGAAGCACCTGCTACCAAGTCAGGAACACTTTTCCCAGCATTGCCGGGGAGGGGGAGAGGCATCATCACACTTTCCTTGCTGGTCCGTCACCGCCCAGGTGGAGCTCCTCTATAGCAACGAAATAGACCACGCCTTCTCATATGGCTTTCAGTTCGTGAATATCCTGGGGATCGGCAAAGCACAAAATTCTTAAAAACCATGAGATACATTTTTCTTAAAACTGTGGGTGGAAGTTTGTGGATTTCGAAATTTATTTTCTAACGAGCGTGTCAGAATAGAATTTATTTTAATTTAGTCACACCTCTGTTGCAGTATGTAGTTAAAACTAAAATATTCTAACAGCGCCCGAGAGTTCTTTGCTTTTGTTTAGCTTCATGGTGTACTGTTGCAAGTGGCTTTTGCTCTTACAGTTCCATGTTCCAGTTGTTTGCCATTTTAGATACTACAGAGAAGGTTTTAGGTAATGTTGGGGCCTTCTGTGTATGTTAGATAGGTTTTTTGTTTGTTTTTTTAACAGTCAAGGTATAGCTATTAGATTAAATTCTAAAACTAGCCATTGCACCATACAGTACTATAGCAGCTAAAGTCTATTTATATCTGCTTCATTTGAACAGGAAAAAATGTTTTTAGGAACAGCAGGAGGTTATGTGGTTTTAATAGAGTATTATGAATTTGAGCTGATAACAGTAAGAATGGTGGGTCGTTTAAGAGATCTGTCATCAGCAGCAAAGACTGTTGGTATCCAAGGCCAGCTATAAACTGAAGTAGATAATTGAGTCCCATCATTTATATGGTAAGGAGCCTGGGTTTTGAAATAAACAAGTCTTGTTAGTATTCATACTTTAAATGGATGGCATACCTAGTGCTTCATTTGTATGCATTTTCTGTTTTTGTCATTCAGTATTATCCTGTGCTGCTACTGTCAGGGTGAAAGGATAGGCTGAAAGCTAACCCGCAAGGCTGTTTAATTTTATCCTGCATTTGCCATGCTTTTGTCAGCAGTTCTCTGGAAGTTAAATATATTGCTTTGCGAGAACCTTTTTATGAACAAAGATGCAGCCTTACCAGTGTTTTGTGAACAACAACAACAACAACAACAAAATGTTACCCTACTGTGAACACTGGCTGTGTTTAGCTACTGAAAGAGAGTAGTAATATTTGGAGGTAGTGCCATTTAGCAAAAGAAAAAACTGGCTTAAATGTGAATTAAGATACAAACGTGCTGAGGTTTTCAGTGAGCCGGCTCAGAGATCGTCACAAAGAAATACTGGCCTATTCTGAGTATTAAAGGGTAGGACTGGGTGTTGTTGCAAGATGTGATTTCTAGTCCTGGCCCTCCTGTGTGATTTTGAGCTAGTGACTTAAACTCCCTCCCTGTACCTCACTTTGCCACTAATACTTCCAGTTTCACAGAGATGTTGTCACGCTCACTTCATTGTTTGCTGAATGCTTTGAGATCCCAGACTGGAAGGTTCAAAAAAAGCCAAAAGTGACAGTGGGGCTTATTACTTAAGTTTTGAGCTATTGAGGATTAATAGCTACAGTTATGTTTGACAGAGATCACATGTGCTGTTGTTACACCTGTACATGCAAGAGCTCTTTTCTTTTGTCACCTGTAATAAAATTAATTCATTTTCTTTCCTCATAACATGGGGCTTTCAGTGAACCATGTGGCCACTTGGTAAATGCAATGCGTAAGAGTGTTCTGCAGTGCCTTGCAGTTTAGCACGGTCAGAATTAGAAAACAAGACCTAGTATGCATGAAATAAATCAGGGTGGCGTCAAAGCTTGTAAGGTGAAGTCAGTTCTGTTGACTCTTGCACACAGGCAAAGGGAAGCTTTAGGAGGCACCAGAGTGTAGTAATAAATGCCCTTTATCAAGGGCAGACCAGTTGTTTTGCTTGACACTGAAGCTGTCTCTGCCATTGTAGAAACTGCCTTCTGGTCATTTACTTTTGTTTTCGTTGCTTCTCAGTTGAGGAATTTTGTATAGGTCTGGCCACCTTTTAGCTGGATCCTAGATCAATAATGCAACCCCTCCAAAATGTTGGATTCTTTCTACACATGTAAGATCCTTTTCAGTGAGATACAAATCTGAAGGTTTCAGCAAAGTACAGTGATGTTTCTTTTCTAACCAGTGGCGTATGTTTCAGAGGGTTAGTTACAGGGAGGTATGCATTTGAATAAGCAGTTTGGTACACAGAATATACCTAATATTATACAGGAAAATAAAGTACACAGGAAGCAACACAAGGATATTAACAATAACACACTCGAAGCAAGAAGCCAACCCTGTATATGGTAGAAAGCGAACATTCAGATATTAGTCTGTATATGGAGTTTGGTGTGACACAGGTTAGGTCTTGTCTACATTAGTTTGCACTAGAAAGGGTGTAAATTCTAGTGCATGCTAGCATGTTGCACACAAACTGGCCAGTGTGGACCCTGTTGGCACGCACTAAAAGTTCCCAATTTCCCACACTTTCACTATCAACGGTTCAGTTCCACTGGTGGAAGCCACAGTGGCCAAACACCAGTATTTTAACCAGCATGTCCCCTGCTCAGCAGACACTGGAAGCATGTCAACACCCGTGGAGCTGCACTGGTGATAGTACAGCAGTGGGAAATTTGAAGAAAACTGCTACAAGAGACCCTTATGCATAATTCCTGTAGTTTTTTGGACTAGCTTGAAACACAAAGATGAGTAGTCTGTGGCTGCAACATGAGAATACAATCAATGTCAGCATGCTTTAATCCAGTATTTCTCAACCTTTTTGATACTAGGGACTGGCTTGCTGCCTTCCTAAACTGTGTTAGGGAGACCTCCGGGACCAGTGCCGGTCCACAGATTGCTCGTTGAGAAATACTGCTCTAATCTGCATAATATTGCTAACAAAACCTGCATCCTGCATTGTTCTAATCATTCATGTCTGCATCTTCTAATTAGAAATACATTTTCCATACGCTATAAAAGATTGTTACTGTGATGTAAGTTAGTGTTTAAAGGTCATTGTTTCAATTAACCTTGAGCCACCTAGCAATAATTAGCATTTGTTTATTTAAAAACTGAAAATATGCATTTTAATCTCTCTGGTAGACTAGGTGGGGTTTTTAACCAATTTTATTACTGCTTCTCCCACAACAGGATTTTTTTCTGACAAAAATGAAACTTCTTCTTAACTATTTCATTATTAATGCATAGAATCACAGATTTTAACTTTTTTGTAAGTCACTGAATGTTAAGGTTTTCTAGACAATGCTTTTAAAAATGGCACAATGAAAGAAAAATATTGCAAAAGTGAAATGTGGCATGAAATTGCAGTGTCTGCGATGTTTGACATTTTTGACTTAAAAATTATAAGGTACACATGAAATTTCTTGAGTAATAATTCACTTTAAATGAGATGTTGGCTCAAACGTGCTTTTCAAATATCATAGCTTTGGCATTGTTTTCAGAATAAATGGAAAGTCGTCTTTTCTCTGGATAATGTTGACAATGTCCGTCAGATACAGTGAAAAGCATTTTCTATGTTGTTGTTTTTTTTAAACCACCTTTGAGAACAGCACCCGAATGTTACCAATAAGAGAATGAGAGGTCACAGCCATAAACTAAGCTTTTTCAAATAGTTTGGGGGTTAAAATTTGGTCTGTCTGTAAAGTAGGGTTTTTCTGATGCCAATTGCAATTTATATTTTTATAAACAAATCTTCCTACCTTCATCATTCAGCTTCCCAGCCTATAAATCATTGGCTTGGGATGTTTGATGTATTGTGAGTGGAACATTAAGCTATGACGTAATTTACAGTTTGGTAGCCTGGAGTGTGGTTCTGGCTTAAAGACCCTCCTATGAAAATAAAAACAATTTTTGATATTACTTCTATGGCTATGCCTCTGTTGCAGTGGTAACCCAGATAATCAACACTTGGGTTATCCCAGCTCAGGTGTGAGCCAGCCACACTCGAGTTACTGGGTCCACTCTGGTGCAGCACTTACTCATGTGTGTCTCTAGGACTTACGTGGGCACATCATATAGTTCTTAGTGCTGCAGTGAGCTGAGACACTCTGGGTATGTCTACACTACGGGATTATTCCGATTTTACAGAAACCGGTTTTTTAAAACAGATTGTATAAAGTCGAGTGCACGCGGCCACACTAAGCACATTAATTCAGCGGTGTGCATCCATATACCGAGGCTAGTGTCGATTTCCAGAGCGTTGCACTGTGGGTAGCTAGCCCATAGCTATCCCATAGTTCCCGCAGTCTCCCCCACCCCTTGGAATTCTGGGTTGAGGTACCAGTACCTGATGGGGCAAAAAACATTGTTGCTGGTGCTTCTGGTTACAGCCTCACCCCTCCCTCCGTGAAAGCAGCAGACAACCATTTTGCGCCTTTTTTCCTGGGTGAACTGTGCAAACGCCATAGCACAGCAAGCCTGGACCCGGCTCAGCTCAAGACAGCAATCATGGACGTTGTAAACACCTCGCGCATTCTCGTGCAGTCTATGCTGAACCGGGATCTGCAAAGCCAGGCAAGGAGGAGGCGGCTACGGCAGCGCAGCAACAAGAGTGATGAGGACATGGACACAGAATTCTCTCAAACCGCAGGCCCCAGCGTGTTGGAGATCATGCTGGTAATGGGGCAGGTTCTAGCCATTGAACGCCAATTTTGGGCCTGGGAAACAAGCACAGACTGGTGGGACCGCATAGTGTTATAGGTGTTGGGCCGATTCCCAGTGGCTGCAAAACTTTCGTATGCATAAGGGCACTTTCATGGAACTTTGTGACTTGCTTTCCCCTGCCCTGAAACGCCAGAATACCAAGATGAGAGCAGCCCTCCCAGTTGAGAAGCGAGTGGCAATAGCCCTCTGGAAGCTTGCAACGCCAGACAGCTACCGGTCAGTCGGGAATCAATTTGGAGTGGGCAAATCTACTGTGGGGGCTGCTGTGATGCAAGTAGCCAAAGCAATCATTAAGCTGCTGCTACGAAAGGTAGTGACTCTGGGAAACGTGCAGGCCACAGTGGATGGCTTTGCAGCAATGGGATTCCCTAACTGTGGGGGGGGGGGGGGGGGATAGATGGAACCCATATCCCTATCTTGGCACCGGAGCACCAGGGCACCCAGTACATAAACAGCAAGGGGTACTTTTCAGTGGTGCTGCAAGCACTGGTGGATCACAAGGGACGTTTCACCAACATCCACGTGGGATGGCCGGGAAGGGTTCATGACGCTCGCGTCTTCAGGAACACTACTCTGTTTAAACGGCTGCAGCAAGGGAATTACTTCCCAGACCAGAAAATAACAGCTGGGAATATTGAAATGCCTGTAGTTATCCTGGGGGACCGAGCCTACCCCTTGATGCCATGGCTCATGAAGCCATACACAGGCAGCCTGGACAGTAGTCAGGAATTATTCAACTACAGGCTGAGCAAGTGCAGAATGGTGGTAGAATGTGCCTTTGGCCGTTTAAAGGCGCGCTGGCGCACATTACTGACTCGCTCAGACCTCAGCCAAACCAATGTCCCCTTTGTTATTGCTGCTTGCTGTGTGCTCCACAATCTCTGTGAGAGTAAGGGGGAGACCTTTATGGCGGGGTGGGAGCCTGAGGCAAAACACCTGGCAGACACCAGGGTGATTAGAAGAGCTCACCAGGAAGCGGTGCGCATCAGAGAAGCTTTGAAAACGAGTTTCATCACGGCCCAGGGTACGGTGTGACTGCTGTGTTTGTTTCCCCTTGATGACCCCCCCCCACCCCGATTGACTCATTCCCTGTAAGCAATCCACCCTCCCCCTTCGATTACAGCTTGCTTAAGGAAATAAAGTCACTATTGTTTAAAAATCATGTATTCTTTATTAATTCATTATAAAAAGAGGGAGAGAACTGACAAGGTAGCCCGGGTGTGGTTTAGGAGGATAGGAGAGAAGGAAAAGGCCACTAAAAATTTTTTCAAAATAATGACAGCCTTTTGGTTGGGCTGTCCATGGGGGTGGAGTGGGCGGGTGCACGGAGCCGGAGTGGGCGAGTGCACGGAGCCTCCCCCCACGCGTTCTTACACGTCTTGGTGAGGAGGATATGGAACATGGTGTGGGGTGAGGGTGGTTACACAGGGGCTGCAGCGGCACTCTGTGATCCTGCTGCTGTTCCTGAAGCTCCACCAGACGCCGGAGCATGTCAGTTTGATCACACAGCAGCCCCAGCATTGCATCATGCTTCCTCTGATCTTCCTGCCGCCACCTCTCATCTCGACCATCCCTCCTGTCCTCACGTTCACTGGCATCTTTCCTGTAATTTGATACCACGTCCTTCCACTCATTCAGATGAGCTCTTTCATTGCAGGTCACTTCCATGATTTCCGAGAACATTTCGTCTCGCGTCTGTTTTTTTCCGCTGCCTTATCTGAGATAGCCTTCGGGATGGAGTAGGGAGGCTTGAAAA
Source organism: Mauremys mutica (assembly GCF_020497125.1). Classification (NCBI taxonomy): domain Eukaryota; kingdom Metazoa; phylum Chordata; order Testudines; family Geoemydidae; genus Mauremys; species Mauremys mutica. Next base: position 210,591,715 of record NC_059074.1, on the reverse strand, counting down.
ATTTGCAGCTGCATGAGAGAGGGAAAAAAGGGAGAGAAGTATTTAAAAAGATACATTTTACAGAACAATGGTTATACTCTTTCACGGTGAACAACACTATTCACCTTACATAGCATATGTGATTTCACTACAAGGTCGCATTTTGCATCTTAATATTGAGTGCCTGCGGCTCTGATGTTAGAGATCTCACAAACGCAGGTCAGGGCAGCAGAATTCAACTTGCATGCGGCCATGGTAAGCCATTGTCTTTCGGCTTCTGCAGCCTTCATATATCCAGCGCCCTCCTTTCCCAAATACCAAGCAAAGCCCGTTCAGTGCTGCTTCTTTCCTGTTAACATGCAGCAGCAGAAACCACACACCCCATCCAATTCTCTGGGATGATCGCTTTACCCCTTCCTCCACCGCGTGGCTGGTATCATGGAAGATCACTGCTAAACACCCCCCTTCTCCCCCCGCCCCCACCGCGTGGCTGGTAGCAGGGAAGATCCCTGCTAGCCAAATGCGAAAAAGCTCAGCACCAATCACCCCCACACACACACCCTTCCCCCTGCTTGGCTACCTGCAGGGAAGGATTTCTTTTAAGCCACAGGCAAACAGCCCAGTAGGAATGGCCATCTCTGTCTCCTTAATTAAATTCCTGAATTTCAACCAGGTTACCATGAACGATATCACTCTCCTGAGGATAACACAGCGAGATAAAGAACGGATGTTGCTTGAATGCCAGCAAACACCGGGACCATACGCAGCTAGGCTTTTTGTCATGCAATGATACCCGATTACTTGCTACATGCATGGCGTGGTAAAGTGTCCTACCATGGAGGACAGAATAAGGCTGCCCTGCCCAGAAACCTTCTGCAAAGGCCTTTGGAGTACCTCCAGGAGAGCTTCATGGAGATGTCCCTGGAGGATTTCTGCTCCATCCCCAGACATGTTAACAGACTTTTCCAGTAACTGTACTGGCCGCGAATGCATCCCAAGTCCTCAGGGCAAATTAATCATTAAAAAACGCTTGCTTTTAAACCATGTTTTATATTTACAAAGGTACACTCACCAGAGGTCCCTTCCATGGCTTCATTGTCTGGGATAGTTGCTAGGAAGGGTAATTCCGTCAGGGTGAGAAAAAGCTCCTGGCTGTTGGGGAGAACGGAGTGCTGTGTGCTCTCTGCAAGCTCGTCCTCCTCCTCATCTTCCCCATCCGCAGAATCCTCAGCCATGGCTGAGATTACCAGCCCCACCTCGGAATCCACAGACAGCGGTGGGGTACTGGTGGCGGACCCCCCTAGAATTGCATGCAGCTCAGCATAGAAGCGGCATGTTTTCGGCCCTGCCTCAAACCTTCCGTTTGCTTCTTTGGTTTTCTGGTAGGCTTGTCTGAGCTCCTTAACTTTCACACGGCACTGTACTGAGTCCCTGGTGTGGCCTCTCTGCATCATGGCCTTGGAAATTTTTTCAAATGTTTTTTCATTTCGTCTTTTGGAACGGAGTTCTTTTAGCACGCAATCCTCTCCCCATACAGCGAACAGATCCAGTACCCCCCGTGCAGTCCATGTTGGAGCTCTTTTTCAATTCTCAGGAGACTGCGTTGTTACCTGTGCTGATGAGCTCTGCGTGGTCACCTGTGCTGGTGAGCTCTCCATGCTGGCCAAACAGGAAATGAAATTCAAAAGTTCGCAGGGCTTTTCCTGTCTACCTGGCCAGTGCATCCGAGTTCAGATCGCTTTCCAGAGCGGTCACAATGGTGCACTGTGGGATAGCTCCCGGAGGCCAATACTGTCGATTTGCGGCCACACTAACCCTAATCCGACATGGCAATACCGATTTCAGCGCTACTCCTCTCGTCGGGGAGGAGTACTGAAATCGGTTTAAAGAGCCCTTTATATCAATATAAAGGGCCTCGTTGTGTGGACGGGTGCAGAGTTAAATCGGTTTAACGCTGATAAATTCGGTTTAAACACGTAGTGTAGACTAGGCCTACGATTCTTCCCGAGTGAATTGTGGGAGAATTTGTCTGTCCTGGGCACACAGTGGGAATTGTAGGAAGGTATTGGAGGACTGTCAGCATTCGAGTAGCTTAGCCTGCATCCTCAGTGCAAAGTGCATGGGTTACCTGAGCGAAAGCAGCACTTGGACTTTAGCCTATATTACCAGTCAAGCCAACTAGCCTGAGTTGAAAATACCACCACACTTGGGTCAGAAGTTTATTCTGTGGATGGGGCTAGAAGCAAGACCCAAATAAGAGCACGAGTTACTTCTGCAGCTTCTCTTTAGGCGATAGAAGCTCGATTTGTACTACCATTATTCCTCCTTTGAAACTGTTGCTATTCCTTCCTTTTTATAAATAAATATTTTATGTGGTTTGGTTTGGTTTTTCAAAGAGGTGCTCTGTTATTTTCATTTCTCCAGAGAAAGCTGAATTTAAATTTGTTAGCACTGAATAATGAATGAAGTGAGGAGAATCAATTCAAGATACATACACTGTGACTAAGCTTGACAATATATCAGTGTACAGATTTTAAAGGTTAGCATTAAAACTGGGTTGAATCAAGGTCTAATAATTGTGACTTGATTTCAGTCGCTTTTTTGAGCTGTTCTGTATTAATTAATTCCATTGTTTTATAATGATGTGCTTTCAGCTGCATAGTCTAATTCCTAAGTAGGAAGGGGAACACTGTGGACTGTGTTCCAGAAAAGGGATGTGTTCTTTGATTTAATAAGGCAAAGGGAGAAAGATAGATAGAATCTAAGGACACTGATGTTCTAACAGTCATGGCTGTCTGTTCACATTACCAAGCTTGAAAGGCCTTTACAGAGTTTGAAGAGAGATGTGATAGCTCTGATTCTGATGGGTGACTGAACACATTTTCCTTCAGAGCTGCTCAGAAACAGCTGACAAATACAGTTTTCGAAATTGTTCTCCTTAAGGAGCCCATTCCATGTGTTGTGATTGCCACCTCCTGGATAAGGGAGAAAAACAAGGTCTTCATAGATCCTTGTAATCCCAGAATCCCAGCTTTTCGAGCCTATGCATATCCACCTTTGTATGTGCATGCACATGTTGAGAATGTGGTGTAAGCATACACACAATTACATGCAGAGCAAACATGTATATTTTAGATACAGCGTGAAGAGCAGCTTTCATAGTCAGAATCATAGCATTTAAGGCCAGAAGGGAACACCAAATCATCTCCTGTATGTCACAAATCTCCAACCCCATCCAGCACCCACTCACTAACCCCAACAACCAAAATTAGACAGAAGTATTACAGCCCACAGGAAAATAGGCTATTATGTGACACAGAGAGAGAGAGAGTAAGGGGGGCTGAGGTGCACCTTTCATTCTACTTCAGCTTGTTTTCTGTTGTTCCATATTATTACAGGGTTTCTTTCCTATATCAAACTGCCTGCATGGTGTCTGTATTTCTGTCTTTCTTTCAAGGGTCTTTGCTGATCAGGCCATTCATGCCAAATATAAGTCAAGGGAAAAACTACTAACTTGTAACAAGCTGTTAGTAAAGCTTAGAGTATGTAAAGATGATGCATCTCTAGAATGTGTGCATCTTGAATTTAGCATAATGACTGTAATGAAAACCAAGGGGTTTTCAGAGGTTCTCACTCTTGGGCTGTTCCCATTGAAGCCAATGGGAGTTTTCCTTTGTTTGTCAGGGAACGGAATGAGGCCAATGCAGATTTTTTGAAAATCCTCCCCCAAATGTTGCTGCTACGAGACTGACTTCTTGAGACACTAGTACAATTATTAAAAGGATTGTGCTTCTTGAAATATGCTTGTATTAACTGTAATTCAGCTGTTGGTGCTATACTGTAAAGGAATCATATTGGTGTTTTCAGAAAGTGTATCCTCGTACAGGGTATCTTTTTCCCACCCCCTTTTTTTTTTTAAAAGGAAAAAGAAAGCCTATCCTGGGAAATGAACTGCAAAAAAAAAAATCTCTCTCCGTGCAATATGGTAATATTGAGGTACTAAATCAGGAAATACCAGTAGGTGATTTAAAAAAACCTCAAGTAGCAAAGGGTGGGAGAAAGGAAATATTACCCCATTTTACAGATGGGAACTTGGGCGCAGACATGAAGTAATTTCAAGAGGGAGTCTGGCAGAGCCAGGAAGTGGGTTCCATTGCAATGCTTAGCCACAAGGCTGTCTTTCCCCTATGGATTTTTGTGTCCAACTCTTCCGAAATCAGTGGCATTTTCACTGTACATGGAAGTATGTGTAGAGTTTGTATTAGTATCTTTACCCCTGGAAATCAGATTAGCTGCCACTGCCTCAGTAAGTAATTTGGGATCCCAGTCTTCAGATGGTATAAAGCAATAACCTGCCTTGAGCAGTTTCTATGAGAGAGCTTCTAACGTGTCCGTTTGAGGTGAGAGGCAAGATGTTAATGTCTCTTTACATTTTCATTAATTTTCTTTCTTTGCTGTGATATTTCTGAAGCAGGGTGCTTGAAATTAAGTGTGAAGCTGATCGTAATACAGGATGTTCATTTATTATGTAACTAAACAATACAAAGGAGATCACAGAAAATGTTCCTTTTGCTTTAGTGAAGCCACACTGTAATGCTTAATTGATGTTGTTGTGCACTCGTTAGTACAGTAACAGAATTTTTAGCAAACTTAAATCTTTAAAGTCAGTTCCCATTCCATATCATATTTATTCACAAAAATGTAGTATGTGTCTGAGGTCTTCTCTTACAAATCTGTCTTTTTAGTAAAGTAACTAATTTTTTTTTTTTTTTTTTTTAAGAAGACAAAGTGCCTCATAGCAAACTGCTTTGGTTTTTTCCATCAGGTGAAAAATGTATTTAATATGACAGCAAAGGAGGGAAGAAGAAGATCAGTTAGTGCCCTAGTGGTTGTTGGAAATGGAAACGGGGCTGCAGGTAAGTGTAATTATAATGTATTTGAAAGGTGCCAAGTGAATGATGATGGGATAAGGCTGTGGGAAGCATGTTGTTCAAAGGGATGTTGTTAATCTCATTGTTTTAAATAACAAATTCATTTTGGGGGTGGAATATTAACATACATATCAATATACCAAGAGAAAGAACAGTAGAATCAAGGTTTACAATGGGAATGTACAATCAGTGATGATTATGAAAAAAATGCCCATCAAGGACACTTCTTTTTTCTTTTACATAAAACAAAGTAATATACTAATAAGAGTATAATAGTCAGTTATAACAGTCTCTCTTATTTAATTCCTGAGTAACACAGGCAATATCACTGGCAGATCAAAATGGAGTATGTGATTTCCTTTTCATGCTGTTCCTTTTTGCTTTGGGACTTCACATTATTTATGATTAAAAAGAACCTCCAAAGCTTTATGATGTTGAGTGGTTTGGAGTGATCATTAGAACAATTAAAGTCATTAGGAAAGGGGGACCAAAGTGATGTCAATTTCCATGTTCTGAAAATAGGTTTTAGTTTCTCTAGTACATGCCACACTTGCAGTAACCAGAGTATGACAGGGTGGTAGGACTGATTCCTGTACCCTCACGAATGTTTTCCCAGCTAGGCAACTGGAGAGAAGGTTGTGTTTTTGTTTTTCTCACCCTGTACCTCAGTATAATCTGTCCAAAGTATTATTTCTTCCAGCTGAAATTTAATGCCTGATTTACTTCATTATAGGATAAGTCTGTAACATGTTCTATGCTACCTTCTTGCTCACAGTAAACTGTTACTTTACAGAAATTTACTCTTTAAAAAAAAAATCCAGTTTCTGATGGAGTTCTCTTTAACGTCTAGGAATGTTCTTGGAAAATAAAATACTTCGATGAAACCCTGGCCCTAGTGTAGTCAATGGCAAGACTTCCATTGACATCAGCAGCTCAGGGTTTTACCAGTTTTGTTTTTCTTCTCCCCTGCAGATATTTATATCGGTTTCTTCAACATGGAAGAACATTACTATGTATTAGGGCATCAGCAAAACTAACTATAGATAAAATGCTGTCAGTTGCACAAAGCAAACTGAAAAAAATAGAAACCTCAGATTGTGAAGGGTCTAATAATTATTGGCTGTGGACAGGTGCATTTGAAGACAGGTTTTTACAAGCTTCTCAAGACAAGAAGAAGGGAAGACTCAAGGCTGGCTAGAGGGCTGTGATTGGCTTAATTTTCCTCAGAGTGGGTCTCAGCTTTTGAACATTTGGGAAATGCTGCATTAAAGTCCTGGCAAGGATTCCTTCTTCAAAGGAGGTATTAGCAATCAAAGTCAGACAGGGCCCCAATCACACGTATGTTGTCTTTGCAAACAAAAGGGGAAGAGATCTAGTGTATTAAGTCTCCCTGTGTCGCCATATGCAAATAAGGGAATTTTGGGGAAAATATCCAACCAGTTCAGCTGAACCAGTGTTAGCACTGATGGGAGCCCTAATGTAGACAAGGCTCCAATGGTTTCTGATGTCTTCGACGCTGCATTGAACTTTCTGAAGAGAAGGGCTAATTAATAAAGGTAAAAAAATGCTGAAATCCACCAGAGACTTATCTACACTTGAGCTCCTGCTACTTCAACTGGACTAGAGAGCAAATCTGTTCCTAAAATTATATAGGGTAGGCAGAAGCAATGTGCCCAGCACTTCATGTAGTGTGAACGGGTGTCTTGGGAATCCGGCACCATGCATCATGAAAAACCCTATCACAACCTTCTTTCAATCATTAAAAATGGGTAAAGAAATATTCCCATTTAACCCCCCCCTTTGTGCTGATGATGTCATTGCCTAGTGAATAGAGTTGACCTCTGATGCCTGGTCAACTGTGACGGGGCAGGACAGCCCCGCACTGGTACAGCAGGGGTTAACCCTTCTTTACTAGCAGAGGAGGCCACGCCCAGGAAGTTCTGCTGGGCATGCTCCAACTGGCAGACCAGTACAAAAGCCTGCAGGTCTGCTCAGTCTGGGCTGGCCACCGGGGGAGAAGGACACAGACCGTCAGCTCCTGCAGAGGGAGAGTCCAGGAGCTCAGACCGGGGCGCCAGCCGAGCAGGGGCCGACCCGGAGCCCCCGGGGAGGGATGCCGGCAGTGACAGACCTACGGGGGAGCCGCTCCCACAACGCAAGCGTCCGGCTAGACAGGGTAGGAAGTGACCCAGGGGCATTGTAGTGACTGACAGCCTTAAAGCTGCAGTACCGCTCGGCGTGTTGCGGACGGATCCCCGCCGAGCGGGCGGCAAGGAGAACTTGCCACAAACAGGGCCCTGGGTCGGGGCTCGGTGGAGAGGGAGGGCCCGAGTCCCCCTACCCCACCTCGTGCTACCCCACCCCGCAGGGGTGTTTATGGACTCCGGCCGCTAGGCCGCGCTACCCCACCCCATAGGGGGGGTTTATGGACTCCGGCCGCTAGGCCGCGCTACCCCGCCCCGAGGGGGCGTGTATGGACTCCGGCCGCTAGGCCGCGCTAACCCGCCCCGAAGAGGGCGCTTGCGGACTCCGGCCGCTAGGCCGCGCTACCCCGCCCGAAGAGGGTGCTTGTGGACTCCGGCCGTTAGGCCGCGCTACCCCGCCCCGAGGGGGCGTGTATGGACTCCGGCCGCTAGGCCGCGCTACCCCGCCCCGAGGGGGCGTGTATGGATTCCGGCCGCTAGGCCGCGCTACCCCGCCCCGCAGGGGGTGCTTGTGGACTCCGGCCGCTAGGCCGTAATACGCCGGCTACCAGGGGCAGACCAAAGGACAAGCGAGTGGTGCAGCGCTAGGCCCCCAGCCCGCCCCTGCCACAAGGGGGCGCTGGGGCACCAGGCCCATCACATCAACACACAGTTTTTGTACTGCTATAATTGTCATGTAGGAGGGTGATTTTTACTGATACAGTTAAAAGAATCCAATCTGTAGTGTGGATTCAGTTATACCCGTATAGAAGTGCCTGATGTGGGTTTATTCTTATTCCCTTTCCCATATGGGAACAGCTATACTGATATAAAGCAACTTTGTGCACCTTTTATATGCACAGTAAGGTGCTATACTACTTTAGCTATACCACTATTCAACTTCTTATGTAGACAAGCCCTCCTCGCCTGTATGCTTTGCCCCAGCAAAAGAATTATTTTATAAGAGAAAAGTAAATCAGAGTACTCTTTACAGCACATTTTTAATGTAAAACAAAGGGAAAACATTCCATAAGGCTGCTAGGCCTATAAACACTGGTATTTTTTACTTTGTATTTTAAAACTTAGATGCCAGCAGACAGTAAATGTGCACTGGAGATATAAGGTTGAGCCAGAAAACTACACATCCTCTATAAATAAATGCAAGTTTCATCTCTAAAGGGTCTGTTTTATCTGGGCAGTTACAAAAATTTAACAGTGCCTGCTCACTTCAGTAGCCAGGGTTTGTGTGAGACATTTGCTGAAGCATTGGACTAACTGTGAAGACAAAGTAATACTAGACAGACTTAGCTCTTTGTCATAAGGAGATCTCCAAACAAACTGCACGGCTGCCCTTTGTTACGCTGAGATTGTTTATTCTTTGCCAGTTCTGCTTCATGGGAATCAGCTTGACTGTCTTTAAATTATGTAATAAAAGAGTTAACCTTTTGCATGCAGGACAAGCTTTATTTAACAAGCATTCTTGAAAATATAATGCTATCAGATGTTTTCTTTTTAAAAAAAAAAATTGTTTCCTCCCCATCTTGTGGGTGGTTACCCATGTACATTGGGCTCTAACTGGAATGCCAAAGGGACTTGGAGACAATAGAAATGGGAGGAATTAAACTGAGATTCAGCCTGGAAAATGCAAGCTAATGGTTTTGGTAAATAATACAAAATACTCATACCTAGCAACTAGAAACCTGGGGTGTATTGTAAGGTTGACAGCGGATAGGACATTACGTATAAGTGTATTGTTATATGGCTGCAATAAAAGCAGTTCAGTTTTGGAGACATACGCGAAGAGTTCACGTCACAGAAGTAAATAGTCTCATTTTATTATGGGCAGAGCAAGTAGCACCACCTATTATTAAGGTTGCCTGATACGTCCCAGTATAAGTCCCTATTTTCAATTGCTTATAACTTGGCTAGGATGACATTTTCCATGCTGGGTGTTCATCTCAGGCTGAATATTTTTTTTTTTTTAATTACAGCCAAAAGTGCTTCAGCCATTTCCGAGATCAAGGCTAAAGGAAAATACTTAGTTTTGCCCATGTTGAAATATTCTACCTGCTCTAGCCCTTCCATGATAAATATAGTATGTGATCATTCAATTAAAGATGGTTCCATGATGCATACACACCATAGCGCCATTGGTTCTGGCATTTCCTAGCTTTTGAATCCTTGACTTGGCAACCTTCATGCGTGTATGTCTAATATACATATACAAAACTACATTACACGAACATTAAGATAGCAAAGTCCAGCACTCAGAAGTTAGGAAATGCCAGAATTAAGGTGCATCCATGGCATCTGCACAGAATTACGGCCATCTGGAATCAGATAGTGATAGTACGATTTTCTGTGTCAATGAGGCCAACTTTGCCCATCTGATTATTCTCTTCTCCCATGCCTATCTCCACACTTCCTTCTGTGCTACCCCCTCCCAACTGAGTCCACAATGCTATAGCCTGCTTCAGATCCTCTCTCAAGATCCACCTTTGTTGTGATTCATGCAAGAAGTCAGTCAACTAATGATGAGTGGTGGGCCTGATCACACTGAATCATAGAATATCAGGGTTGGAAGGGACCTCAGGAGGTATCTAGTCCAACCCCCTGCTCAAAGCAGGACCAATCCCCAGACACATTTTTACCTCAGTTCCCTAAATGGCCCCCTCAAGGATTGAACTCACAACCCTGGGTTTAGCAGGCCAATGCTCAAACCACTGAGCTATTCTCCTCCTATCACTTCAGTGGGCTTTGGGACAGGTCCTAGGGCAGGAATACAACCCCCCATCACCTGCCAAAACAACAACAAAAACCAAAATACCCCAATTCCATTATTTTGGAACCACCCCTGGTGCACATTGTCAGCCTGCGTAATTGTAATATAGCCTATAACCCTCATCCTCTCTCCTGTTGTCTGTCACGCTCAGTTGTCTTCTCTTAAGCTGACTATGCTCTTTGGGACAAGCATTGTCTATTGAGTGCTACCACAGTACTAATAAAAATATGACTAGATCCCAGAATTCAGTGAAGTTCTTGTACTAACTTTTTTCTGTGTTAGCTGTAATAACTCAGAATGCAAGATGAAGGTTCAGTGTTTCTTATCTTAACTTGTTTATGTGCTTTGCTGCTGCTTCTCTGTGTTGGTAAAACTTGATTTTCATATTCCCCATGTTTGGCTCTGTACAATCGCCTTGCTACTTAGCAGAGCCGCCCGGGGGGGTGAGGTGGCAAGTGGGGCAATTTGCCCCGGGTCCCACAGGGGCCCCCATGAGACTTTTTCGGGGCCCCTGGAGCAGGATCTTTCACTCGCTCTGGGGGTCCCAGAAAACTCTCGCGGGGCCTGGGCCTCCAGAGCTTCTTCCGCTCCGGGGCTTCAGCGGCAATTTAACAGCAGGGGGTCCTTCTGCCCCGGGACCCACTGCCGAAGACCCCAGGCCCCCAAATCCTCTAGGCGGCCCTGCTGCTTAGCCACGCTTACCTCTTGTTTTTGGCTCCACTGTTTTTTTACTATTGCAGCTATTATGCCTGTTTTGTTTTCTGTTCCCCTGCCTCCAAAAAGTTGTCAGGTGTCTTGAAGCTCTTTAAACAGGGGTCCCTCTTGGACATAACAGTAAGGTTTAAGGGATTGGTTGGATGTGGGAAATTTCTTTCCTTGGCCAACCTGATTTGACTTTGATTGTTACAATAGTACTGCATCCAGCTGTTAGATAGTTGTAAATGTTACATTTTTATGGGTCTTTTTCTGGTCCATTTCTTTCATATGTCTAATTCAGTGGAGTGGAAATAACAGGTGCTGAGGTTAGGGTAGTAGAAATGACATGTTTAATCACATAGCTCTCGCTGAACCCCTGTAAGAGTACTAAGTATGTACTGTTTACACTGTATGTTTGTTTTTAATAACACATCTACTTGTGTCTCTCAGGTTTTGCAGTGGGGAAAGCAAGTGACAGGATGACAGCTTTAAGAAAAGTATGTAATTTTAAAAGTAAATGTAAATATTTCATACCTATTATAGTTATCAAATATAGAAATGTTTGTAAGTACACCTCTACCCTGATATAACGCTGTCCTTGGGAGCCAAAAAATCTTACCACGTTATAGATGAAACCACATTATATCGAACTTGCGTTGATCCACCGGAGCGCTGCTTCACCGCATTATATCCAAATTCATGTTATATTGGGCCGCATTATATCAGGGTAGAGGTGTATCAGTGTTTAGTACACACTATTAATAGAGTTTTGCCTGGATACAAAATAAATAGTTTGTTCATTTTAGTAATACAACGGGTCTTGTATTGTACACTCTGGCTCACTTATTCATGGCCCTCCCAAATTGGATACTACTGATACACACTTTATCTCTTGCAATTGACATGTTGTATTTTGAAAAAATACATGAGCAGGGATGGCTCTGGTAACTTTATATACATTGTTCCCAGTTACTTTCATTTCAGAGTTGCAGTATCTTTGAAAGAAGGAAAAATCTTTATTAAAAATCAAATTTTTAATTTTTCTTCCAACTGCTTTTTTGTATGTGTTTTTATTTTGGTTAGGGGTTGTTTTTGTTGTTCATTTTTTTAGAACAAATACCTTTGTCTGTGGAGTTTCAGATTACAATTTAAGACTTCTAATGCTCAGTCACCCCAGTAAGCATAGGTTTTCTGTTTTTCTCAAGTGGCTTTCTCAAGTCTTCCCTAGGTTTTAAAATGACACGTTGTTTCCAGGAATCCTGCTCATATGTTGTAATGCCCAGCTCAGTTGTCATCAAACAGTAATGATAAAATAACCAAACTTTGATACCACTATTACTGAGTGAAGATAAATCTATATAGGGCTGCATCCACTTAGTTGATGCATTTTATCTGATTAGAATTGTTGAAAATTCAGTATGGCAATGAGGTGGATGAAAAGTGGCTATCATTTTCCTGAGTATAGTTTTGTTTGGATGAACAGCTGTAGATTTGAGGTACTCCAGTCAAAGTAACTAACAATTATTGTAAGAAGAAATATTGTGCTTGTTTGTTTTCTAGGCAAAGAACAGAGCAATTCACTATTTACACTATGTAGAGCGATATCAAAACCACACAAGTAAGTATGAAGGTATTTTTTTAGACTCTTCCTTTAAAAGTTTCAAACTGGTGTTAAAAACACCAACCTGCAGCCAGCTGTTACAAAAGGAAACATAATGACTAAACTTTGTCTTGCCTGAATGTATTACATTGTAATTCCACTTGTGTTATTTCATTCCTTCAGTGTGCGCTCTTAAATCTCAGCCCCAGACTGTTCTGGCTAGACTTATTGATCCCGTCAGATAGTTCCGTGCCAACTGCTGTGCAGAAAGAGTCACCATTATCTGGGTGAATATCCAGTTTACCCTTTATTTTCATTCAGTCTCAAATCAACAGTTACAGGAAGATCAACAAAGAGAAGTCGTGGCTTGGTCTCATAATATGGTTGCTCTTCCCCATGCACTAAAGTAAGAGATGTTTTTTTCCCCCAAGTTTAAAAATTGGATCCTGAATACCTAAGAGATGCCAAGACTTTCAGACTCTTTAAAACTCTTACAGCGTTTACAGCTCGTGTAGATCTGTGCGAGCTCAGTTTGACCTCTGCTGGGCTGGCACCTTGTATAAGCCACCTACTTCCTAGAGCTGACTTGCTGGCCCCGTGCCCTTCTCAGACCACTTCACTTTTCCTAAGCACCCCAGCGAGTCACAGTCTCTTCCTGCAGGCCTCTGGAAAATGTTGGCAGCTGGAGCATTAGGGCAGCAGGAGTTCAGGTCTTTGGTACCTCCAGAGTAAATCAGGTTCTCAGGAGATGAGCTCCACAGCAGGCAGAGTGTCCTCCTATATGTGTGTCGCATGCTAGCACAGTGGGCCTGATCCTGATTGGGGCTCTGGGCATTACTATGAAGAAAAATAATCTTCCTGCACACCTCCTGCCACCTTAGGGGAGAGACTGCGTCCAGCAGAGCTCCTGAGTGTGCAGGAAGGAGTCCTCGTGCTGTCCAGGCAAACAGTTGTAGATTACAGCATTGAACTATGGCCATTGCTTTGCAATAAGCAGGTTTCAGAGTCTTCTAGTGTGAAGCGATGTATGATGCTTCCTCATGTTCTGTTTTCTCTTTAAAAGACCCAAGGAATTCTAGACAGAAAACAACATTAAGAGAACGTAAATGTTGCATAGGTGAACATTCAAATAAAAATACAAAGCCAAAGCTCAGGTTGCCCACAAAACAGGCTTCGCTGTTGTTGCTTCTCAAATAATTCAATTTAATGTCATATAAAATGTTTTCTAACCTTAAATATGTATGTAGTATCTTCTAGTACTGTGTATGTTCTCTTTATACCAAACAGTCAGTGAAAAACATTACTATACAGCTCTATAGAATACCTCATTGTTACACAATGCATTATACATAAATGCTACGATTTTGTCACGTAGGTCACGGAAGTCACGGAATCCGTGACTTCCATCCCAGGGGCTGGGAGCTACAGGGTCCTGATGCCTCCCACAGCGGCAGGGAGCTGCAAGGTACCCCCGCTACCTGAGGCAGTAGGCCCCCCAGCTCCCAGCCACCATGAGCAGTGGGAGTACCCCACAGCTCCTAGCCTTTGCGAGGGATGGGGATCCCCGTAGCTCCCTGCCAGCTGCCCTTCTGCAGACCTCACTAAGGGTCTTGCTGTATAATGGAAAAGGATCAGCAATGGTGTCACACCCAGAGTTTTAGGACACGAGAGCTACTTACTAGTCTGGCACCCGACATCAGTGTTAGTTCCTTAAACCTAGTTGTGCACCATCCTGTCACAGATGGAGATGAGTAGCAGGGTTTTGGAGGGTGAATTAAATGGTCCAGTTAATAAGAATGGGAGGAGTGTCGGGTACAAAAGCATCCAGCTGAAACTCCGTTCCCCCTCTCATCCTGCCACTCTTTTTATGGTTTTCCATTCACGTTTACTTGTAAGAAATATATTTCTCTAAAATATGTTGTGTGAAAGGCCCTTGGGAGCAGGAGTAAGGACTATACATCAAGCACTGCAGAATGTCCAAAGGAAACAACATGAAAATATGGAATATTCTCTCTCTTCCAGCTGTAATAATCTTGGGTGTTTGTATCCGGTATCATTAAAAAAACATTTCAGACCGAAGTGATTTTGTTAAGTTAACCATGTCCCTTTAAGTCAATAAAATAAAGCTCTGGGGGTCCCCTTGGAGCTTATTCCGGGCCAGTGATAATTCCACAGATGTTGTCTGGGGCCATGTTACCTGCCGGCAGTTCTAGCACCCTACCGAGCAGCACAGGGCTCTTCTGTTGAGCCATCTTAGCCCAAGCACTAGAACCCTCCCTAGAGATGGTGAGTCGCTCTGGGAATGTTGGCGCTGCGTTTTAAGACCATGGCGGTGAGTCTCAGAGCCCGTGTCTGCCGACTCAGGCATGCAGGACGGCGCTAAAAACAGCAGTGTAGACCGTGCAGCTCAGGCTCTGAAACCCACCCTTCATCGCTGGGCTTCAGCACCTGAGCTCCAGCCCGAGCCAGCTGAGTTCACAGCTGTGTTCAGTGCCACAGCATGAGCCCAGCGAGCCCGAGTCTGTCGACCCAGGCTCTGATCCTCGCTGCCACAGATTTTAAAATGCAGTGCAGATGTATCCCCTGAGGTTAGGTCCTACGTGTCCAGCTAGCTCCAGCCAAGCACTAAAGGGATTTGGATTGTGTCTCAGGAATAAAGCAACCTAAGGACTTGGGACAGTGGATAACTTGCAGGGAAACCCTAGGAACAGCCAAGCTTGGGGAGAAATCTTAGGCTGAGCCTTTTTCAGGGTTTTTGTTTTGTTTTTTTGAGTGGAGTGGGAGGTGGTTTGTTTGTTACCACTAAACCTAAATCCCAGGAAGGAGGTAAGTTTGCGCCATATATAAACATTGTGCAAAGCAGGGTGGGATCATAACCTGCTTATTAACTCTCTGTATTTTGCAAGTGACTGTTGATTCTGTCTATGTAATGTTGCAGTAATATTTTCTGTTGTAAAAAGGTCATTTTGTTTTAGAATTTTATCTAGATATGCCCGTCTGCTAAAATTCCTAAGAGAGAGTAAGCTATAATTTCCTTATCAGCGTTCTGGACTCTGTATATGTTGATATTCTGTAATTTAGTTGAACTGAATAATTCTAAGAGAATTATACTGTAACAATATTATTTTTATTTTCAGTTTACCATGATATTACAACAACTTTTAAAAGAACAACCATCCGGATGAAAAAGCAAAACAAAGGTAATTAAAAACTGGCTTGGCGCTTCTAAGCATTATTTACCAGCTCATTCATGTTCCTTTGACAAAGGAAAAATGTACATACTGAAGTTAATTGTTCTTTGATATAATGCCGTCATAAAAATACAGCCATTATATTTTAACTGCTGTTGGTTGCCAATTACATACATTAAAACTACCAGTCATTGCCATGTCACTATCGTATATTTAAATCCTTGGTCTCCTCTCTTCCTGGTCCAATTTCCCTCCCACCATCCTTGCCTCTTCCTCCTCTCAATACCCAATTTGTCTCCCCCAGCTACTTCAATTTTCTCTCCCTCCACCTTCCTCAGGGTCTCCTCCATGCTACCTGGGTGTGGGAGCTGCTGGCGCTGGCTGGAGTTCAGGATCATTGTCGCTAATCATTTCCTGGCGGAAAAAGACAATTAGAGCCAGTGTAGGTGATATGCTCTCCCTGCCTTACCCACTTGGTTTGTGCTCTGGTAACATCTCATAGCAGTTGTTTGCTCCCCTGTCTCCTCCCTTAGGGGCTGCTCTCCTGAGCCACCTCCAGAACTGTTCTTTGAGATTTGGATGTGCCTCGTGCATGAGAGATTGGAGTCTTTTGAATAGGAGTGTTCATCAGGGCCACGCGTGAACCTTGCTCCTCGTGTTTCCATGCAAGGACATAAAGGGTGGAGTGGCTGCGACCCTTCCTCAGGTCCCTCTTACTGCCCGTGGCTGAGAGAGAGAACCTGGTGAGTGTGCAACCTGCTACTCTCTTCTGAGCTTCAAAACTTGTTCCTTTTTGTCACTAATTTGGTCAAGAAGCTTTGTCTTCACCCCTCTTCTTCCGCACATTGGATGTTTCCAAAACAAAGAAGCAGAAACTCTCCAGTACCCCCGTACAACAGGTTTGGGGCCTCGTGCTGGCCGCCACATCTCATGGCTGTCTCAGCCATCGGGGTTCCTGCCCATCTTGAGATGAACTCATCGCCCTCGCTGACAGGCACAGACAGTGCTTCTCCTGCCTGGGAAGGACCATATAACTGTCCTTGTCCTCAGGGACCCACACGTCCAGGGACACTCAGCTCAAGTTACACCTGCTAGAACAATCCATGTGAGTCACTTTGGACCCAGAGGAAACAGCAAGCACAAAAGCAGAGCTTAGAATGAGCATCCACCTGCATTCCCTGGAGAACACACCCTATCCTGGGATCAGGGAGGAAAAAGCAGCAAAAGGGTCATCAACAAAGCCCCAGCAGTAGGTGCAGCACCTGTGCCCATGATGGAAAGGCTGATGCCGAGAGGCCAAGCCAGACAGCGTAAAGACCATGCAGAATCATCTAGAAAAAAGGGTACAAAACACTGCTTCTCCGAAGACAAAACATCTGAGACCCTCCATCAACACTGGAATGGTTCCCAAAAAAGAGAGCCAAATTCAGCCCAGTGGCAAGGAGCTGTCTGTGGAGGAATCGGTCTCTGGAGGGGACATCCTCTGCACCAGAGTGGGGACGAGCACTGAGTCTGTGTTACTTCCTGACACCAGAATTTGCAGAGACATGCTCCTCTTCACTCTGCCGCCCTACTCCTCCTCACCAGCATCAAGTGGGAGTCCCTGTCCCCTACCCCTAAAGGGTGACCCCAAGGAGAGTACTGCGGGGCTCTAAACAAGGGCCCTTCAGCAGATAAGGTGAGATTTGCACTGGGCCAGCCACAACCTCAACCAGGCCAATACCCCACCGTATGCTTCTTTGGCCATATTGGTCTTACTGGGGACCATCGGTGCATGTGTCCTGGAGCAGATTGCCTTTTGCACATCCCGGACAAGGAGGAGACCCTGTTCTCCAGGGGCATCGTTAGCCAGGCCACCCACACAGGAGTCAGCCATTGCTCCACACAAGCAGGAGACAGCCGCAACCCCCATCTCCACCTGAGGACCCAGCCTCGTTGCCTGACAAGGCAGTGGCACCAGCCCCTACGCTGAGCACCGATGAACTCAAGGCATTCCAAAATCTCCTGTCCCGTATTTCAGAGATCCTTGACTCTCAATGAGTGGAAGAGAGATATCAAGTGTCGTAAAGGGCTTTGAACATTTCTAGGCCCACTCAAACCCAGGATCCCCAGTGGTATCATCAGTGCAGGAGAATTCAAAGTCTGCAAAGGGCATGGCTAAGGGTAAAGACCTCTTTGGGAACAAAGCATTCTCCCCTGCCTCTCTGCCGCACCGGGTTGCAAACTACCAGGCCTTGTTTGCAAAACTTAACTTCCTCAGTTGGGTAAGGGTCACTCCCTTCCTGTCTCTGATCCCACAGGAGAACAGAGAGAAGCTAAAAGATACCATGAGTGGGCCAGATGGTCACTAAAATCGTGACCATCGTCCAACACAGCTGCGAGGTCAGTGCCCATGTCTGTCATGATGAGGCAAGATCATGGGTTCTAATGTCTAGCATATCAACGGCAGTTCAAGCCCCCCAGAGAGGATCTGCCCTTTGAAGGGATGGGGAGGTCTTTAGCAGCAGAACAGACAAAGCTCTCCATTCGCTGAAAGACTCAAGGGCTGTGCCGGTCTTAGGTGTTTAGGAATACCGACTTCCTCCTCAGAAACCACATAAACCAAGCAGAGCCAGAGGACATCACCTTACTGTTGGGGCTGACGGCCCAAATACTGACCCAGGAGAGACCCCAGTACGCCGGAGGCCACCTGTTGTCACTGTCCTCCACTGTACACCCTGTGCCCTCACAGGGGCAGTGGGGTTGATGGCAGTGCTGGCTAAGGCTGCCACCGCCTTTGGAGCTGCCTTGCCCCTTTCTTTTAACTGACTGATTCAGATGGAACTCTGAGACCCTTTGGAGAGCCATGCTCACGCATGTTGGAAGGAAAAAAACGTTGCTTACCCTACGAGAGCTGCAAGATGTAGTTGTTAGTGTAGATCCCGCAACCTGCCCACTATTCCCGCTTTGAGTCCTCAGCTAACCGGGCTTCAGTCTGCGAGGGAGCTGAAGGAGAGTCCTGCCCTCCGCCAGGAGGCACAGGCCATGTGCAGCCAGACATGCACTGCTATTCAAAAGACTCTGATATTGCGTGCACGAGATGTGTGCACACCTGCTACAGGATCCATGCTGCCTGCAGCACTTTGAAGAACCACAGTTTTATTGTAGGGTGGTAACCGTTCTTTCTAATGACTTACCTAATTCCCAGACCTAGTGTACTTATACCAACCCCTGACCATGTCTGGATGCACTTCAGCCATATGTTCTGATGTCTCACTAACATAGACTGTAACACAGATATCTTTAGGAGAGGCTTGTTTAAACTCTTAGCATTTTAACATGCAGCCATTCAGCTTATTGTTGTTTATTTTCAACATATTTAGTTTTATATTCTAAGTACCTTCTATTTTAAAAACAAACAAACATTCATTATGTCATAAGTTGGCAGTAAAGGCCAAATTTATAGTTTCCAGCATAGACCTAACTTCATCCGGAAGGACATAATTTATGAGTTGTTTATGACTGCTCTCAGAGGTGAATAAATACAGTCAGTAAAGGAAATCACGTTCACAGAGGACAGGTTTAGACTACTGCTGAGTGACTAATCAGTGCTCTAATTGTAATAGGCAGTAGGGATACAAATACAGCTATATGGTTCCCTCTTTGTTTATAACCCCAATTTCATGATAGCAATAAGTTTCCAACTAACAATGTGTTCTCAAGGGTTGTTATGTTTCCTGAGTAGTAGAAATCACTTGGGGATTGGTTCACAGTAAGCCAGAGGCTGCAGTAGTCCAGAAATACTGCCCGTAGTGTTCAGTTATTTCAATATTCACAGATTAACAATATTTTAGTAGGCTGGTACGCTGAAGCTTTGCAAGGACCGTTTGATTTTGTTGCTTTACATGTTTGTTCTGTACTGTCATCTTACAACAGTTGCTAATATACGAAGTTATTAGCATAACATGCATTCTGTTAGCATCTAAACATTAATGTGAATCCTATACTACTTTTCTAGGGTGAAAAACGCTTATTTTTTCAGTGAGACTTCTGTTAATGTGAAACTGAAATCTCAATGTGGGTTAGAATATTATTTATAAAGCAGCAGATACAGAGTCAAATCATCCCCGGCGTTTAGATTCCTACAGCTCCATTGAATTGAATGAGGCTATATGTTTATAAATAAGTAAAATTTTCCCTGTAGTGTTCCAGGCTAGTCAGTACAAAGAAATCTCACTAGCCCTTGCAATGTTTTAAAGCAAAAATATCCAAGACCAGCAGTAATGCTACTGAACTACACACTTGAGAAAACTGTTATGAACAAATGCTGTTATTAATGTAAAATATCAGTGTAAAGCTCTCATTTGGAACAATTAGATTCTCCCTATGAGAAACAAAACAAGACATTCCTTCCTTATCTCTGTCATGCTGTCTGGAGTGGCTCACAGCCATGAGTGCCTATCTCAGGGCAGACTGTCAGAAACAGGACTGACACCTCAAACTGGTGGTGTGTTGTGTAATTAGATTTCACCAAGCCAGTAACAAATGGGAACTCCTGGATCACTATAGCAGTCTTACCCTGGAGTCAGACAGTCTCCTTGGACTCTCCAGTCTGTCTTGCCACCCAGGCAAGCTGGACTTAGTGATAAATGGTCGCTTACATCAAAAATCACCCCGCACTCAGGTTGCTCCCAGTCCCAAGAGACCAGTCACTTCCCCCAGGTCAGTTGGTACCCCAGATCTCACACCAAAGACAGCGCCTGTAGACAGTCCTGTAATAAACTAGCTAAAGGTTTATTAACTAGGAAAAAGAAGTGTTCTTTACAAAGAGCAAACACATCCACACAAATGAGTTGTGATCCAAATCCTAAGATAGACAGATTTGTAATGATCTGTCAATTTGAAATGTCTTTCAGGGCAAATCCAGGGATAAACCTGGGTGACCTCTCGGTTCAATTTAGAGTCTCTGGCCCTGTAAGAGTTCAAACAGCAGAGCTGAAAAATTCTCTTGTGACCCTGTTTTATCTTTTACAGTCAGGCAGCTTACAGCGACCTAATTATGTGTGTCTACATACAATGCTGCTTCCGCCGAAGTAAGTGGCCCTCTACACCGACACTATAACTCCACTTCCACGAGCAGCATAGCACTTTCTGTCAGTGTAGCTTGGGCAACGCAGTGTCCACGTGGACACTGCTTTGCATTGGTTGTCAGCCCCAAGCTGTCTCAGATGTCCTCCTGTGTTATGCAAAGCCTAGCCTTTTCGCCATCTAACGATTCTTGGAGAAATGGTCCTCCAGTAGTTTAACCTCTGACTGACACCCTGCCCAGTAGTCTCTCCCCATTCTTCGTATATATGAGAACCCCTGACTGATCATGCTTATAGCAGGAAATGTAGATGTATGGTTTTTGTTCTGTGTACGTATGTGTGTAAGGGGGAGATGGGTACCATATTCCCATTTGTGCCCTTAAAAACCTCCCCCTAAATGTATACATCTGCCTGTGTCACACATTAAACTGTGTGGCCTGTTCTTTCCCAGTAGGATGAGATCAGGAATCCATAATAATGCTTTGTGCCTTTGGATCATTTGGCCTTCCTCCTGATCCCAGAATGGTACCTACCAGTCCTTCCATAACACTTCTCTAAAGGAATTCTAGATCCGGTTATAAAAATCAAAGCCGTATTCTGTTTATAGTAAGCAAAAATGGCATTTATTGGCAATTTACAGAGTAGAAAATATACTAGAAATAAAAACTTGATTAAGAAATGTTTTAGCATCCAGCTGATGAAAACGAGCTCTGATTTTGTGTTTCTAGGGCAGTAGAAGACAGACAAAGATTACAGAATGTTTCTCTTGTATTTGGCCTGTCCGTGTGACATTGCATCCTGGAAGGAATGTGAATATGTACAGCCAGGCAACTTCTATAGTATTCCCTTAGCTGTCAGACAGTGTCGCTTGTTGCAATACACAAGTGTTTGATTTCATTACTGCTCTAGCAACACAGTATCCATTCTTTGCTCTGACGCTTTCCCAAAAGGACATTTACTGCTCTTTGATTATTTTTAGAATACACAAGATTTCATTTTCTTTCTCATCCAGTTATAGCATTTGTTGATTTTTTTCTATACAATATGCTTTGTGTTATATCTTTGCTTTGTATTGTGTCAGCAGTTCTAATTGCACAAAACATTCATACATATTCAAGTATTCTTTGCTAGAGAAAACAATCTCCTCTTCCTGTTTTTTAACTGATTGGTCTAGGTCACACATTTCTTGAAGCATTTTCAACGCTGCATGAAATATTCATACTAGTGACTACTATGTTCTGGACAAACCCTATTTGGGATTAAATTAGAAGTATAATTCTAATTTAACATTTAAAATATAAATGTGTGTATATATAGTTAAATTGTCAGACTGTTGTTGTAAGTCAGTTTTACAAATCCCGTGTCTATGCTGGTTCTTTGGCCATATTAGCTAATGGTATCTGGGGGGGGTCTATAAATGTTTAAAGTCCTACTATTCATATGCTACCTCAACCCATGCTTAGCATTACAGAAGCTAAATCCAAAGCTGTAACAGAGTAAGTAAGCTGTCTTCCCCATTAAAACAGTCATGATTGTAACCTACAGAAATAGTCACAGTGAAGTAGGTGCATTATTTGTAAGCTAATTTCTAAGTTTAACTGCACAGGCAAAATGCCAAATAATTTGTAAAATGCAGCAATATGGCCATGAAGCACTGTAGCAGTGTCCTATGGCTATCTTTAATATAGAGGAAAAGTTACAACACTTCAAAACCTCCACTGTAATAACAATGCCATGAGGCAAGGCATATGCAGATTCATCTTCCGCTAAGGTTTCTTTTCTCCCGACTTGGTAACAGCACTCTAGCTCCTATTTCTATGTCCTGAAGCCTCTCGTTTTGCAGTATTAAAGTTGATGAGGTACTGTCAGAGAAAAACTCAGTTCTCGCTTTTCGTTTGGGTGCAGCAAAATCAAATACTTTATTCTTTCTCTAGTAATTACAATAGAGGGAGGGAGTGCCCTAGGACACAGGGTCGCCCCAGTCCCGGACAGGTCTCTCAACAGATAAACAATTACAGCAAGCATTTATACCTTTGTTACAGACAATAACTAGCAATAATACAGACAGTAATGAGCAACAACTGCATTTTGTTTATACATAAGCCACCCTGCTATCTTATTTTTCTCACTTCTAGGAGACACCAGTCTACATATTTGGTTATCAGTTGCAAGGTCGTAATAACTTTTTACACAGTTCTTTCCCTCTCGCCTCACACCATCCTCGCTTCTACAAGTCTCACGTCATTAGGGTTACAGCTGGCCTAACTCTTGCTGACTGACTGACATGCATTAAAATCCCCTTCAAATCCTTGTTAATTCTTTCCCTACTTCCACAGTACTTTATAAACTCCTTCCCCATTAATTTACAGGATTTCTCTCAATAAATGGTCACAAAAGACAAAGATTTTGAGGTTTTTAGTACAGAATTTGTAAAACTAAGCTCAGTATTGTTTTGAGTATTAGTTTTTTTCTCTTCTTAACTTCTTACTTTCCTTAGCTAAGCTACCTTCATAACTGTAATTTGTTATAACGTATATGTAACATCTAAATTCTCATAGTCTAATAGTAAATATCAGACAATCAAAAGTCTCTGGTTAAAGAGAACTTTTTATTATGGAGACAGTTAAAACCTAAATGCAAACTTTGTTTTAAAAAATTCATTTAAGTTATATTTGAGGGTGCCAGTATTTTCTTACCTTCTGATCTGTATTTGGTTAGTTACCCAGAGAATGTAACAGTTTATTCTATTAACATGTTGTACTTGAGTTTTATTAGTTAGAGCCCTGAACGTTTATTTTATTAGCAGGAATTAACTTCAAATGGCTTCCTTTTATGACGAGCTTATATCTTTGTGTGGCATGTGAAAAATGTTCAGTAGTTTGTAGACTCCTGTAAAAGCTATGCTTTTAAGTGGCTCCACTGATTAAACTATGATAACATAACGTTGAGCTCTGCGAGCCCACCCCTCCCTCACACTTACAGAGCTGCTGCTTTGCAAATGGAATACTTGTGCTCGGTTTATATTGGGAACAAATCTTGGCCCGTGGCTGATTGTCTAAATTGCAAGACTGATTTTCATCCCTTGAAAACCTGCAGAAAGCTGAGTTTTGACTAAGGTGGGAGAAGGACAAGAAGCAAAGCCATGGGAATGGAATATTGTGGGCCATTAACAAATGAAAAGGATTTATAACCTTTCGAAGACCATTCAGATGTAATTGTATCGAAAACTTGATTCTGTCTTTGAGCATAAAATCAACGCTTTCTCAAACAGTGAAAGAATAGCATCAGATGATTATAATTTGTTTTCCAATTATAGGTTAAAAGAAGAAGAATATGTTAATGTAGTAAAGCCTGCAGTATTATAATAGATTTTTCCCCCTCATTTACTCAGCAACAAGACTGTCCCGCAGAGTGGAGTAATCTATAAGAGCTGTCTTTGCAGGTTTTAAATAAAATATTTAAATCTATTGCACACAGGCTTTTAGAGATTTATAGACCTAGGTCACATGAAACAGATCTTACTGGCGAACTAGCACAACATTAAAAAAAAGAAAAAACTTTTCAGTAAAATACAGCAAGTTTCAGTAAAACATCTGCAATTAGTACTAATACATTATAATTATGCAATAGAATTAATACAAAGTTTACATCCACCCAACTACCCAGTTTGTTTTTCTTTGAATGCCTTGCCAATCTACTGGAATTCTTTGAAGGGGTCAACAAAAACCCTCTGACAAGGTCCCTCACCAAAAGTTCTTAAGCAAAGTGAGCAGTCGTGGGATATGGGGGAAAATCCTCTTCTGGATCAGTAACTGGTTAAAAGATAGGAAGAAAAGAGTAGGAATAAGTGGTCAGTTTTCATAGTGGAGCGAGTTAAATAGCGGTGTCCCCCAGGGTCTGTACTGGGACCAGTGCTGTTCTACATATTCATAAATGATCTGGAAAAGAGGTAAACAGGTGGCAAAATTTGCAGATGATACAAAACTACTCAAGATAGTTAAGTCCCAGGCTGACTGCGAAGAGCTACAAAAGGATCTCACACTGGGTGACTGGGCAACAAAATGGCAGATGAAATTTAGTGTTGATAAATGCAAAGTAATGCACATTTTAAAACATAATCCCAATTATACATGTAAAATGATGGAGTCTAAATTAGCTGTTCCCACTCAAGAAAGAGATCTTGGAGTCATTGTGGATAGTTCTCTGAAGACATCCACTCAATGTGCAGTGGCAGTCAAAAAAGCAAACAACGTTGGCAATCATTTAAAAAGGGATAGGTAATAACACGGAAAATACCATATTGCCTCTATAAATCCTTGGTACGCCCACATCTTGAATACTGTGTGCAGATGTGGTCGCCCCATCTCAAAAAAGATATATTGGAATTGGAAAAGGTTCAGAAAAGGGCAACAAAAATGATTAGGGATATGGATCAGCTTCCATATGAGGAGAGATTAGTAAAACTGGGACTCCTCAGCTTGGAAAAGAGAGGACTAAAGGGGGAAAGGATAGAGGTCTATAAAATCATGACTGGTATGGAGAAAGTAAATAAGTGTTATTTACACCTTCTCATTACACAAGAACTAGGGATCACCAAATGAAATTAATAGGCAACAGGTTTAAAACAAACAAAAGGCAGTATTTCTTCACACAACGCACAGTCAACCTGTGGAACTTCTTGCCAGAGGATGTTGTGAAGGACAAAAGTATAACAGGGTTCAAAGAACTAGATAGATTAATGAAGGATAGGTCCATCAATGGTTATTAGCCAGGATGGGGTGGGATGGCGTCACTAGCCTGTGTTTACCAGAAGCTGGGAACGCGCAACAGGGAATGGATCACTTAATGATTACCCATTCTATTCACACACAGAGACAGGATACTGGGCTAGATGGACCTTTGGTCTGACCCAGTGTGGCCGTTCTTATATTCTTATTTACATCAACATGACTATGAAGAATGTGGAGGATAATAAATCTGCAATATTTTATCCTCAAAAGAAGATTCTGAATGCTTTTGCTCTTCACAATCTAATTGCATGCCATTTTCAGGCTACCACTGACTGGTCTGCGGTATCCTAGTTTTTTAATTGAAGTTGTAATGATTTTTCTAGCTTTCACGTGTCATTTACATCTGATTTTTTCCAGGGCGTGGTCTTCATTGCCATCGAGCCATCATTACCATCTGCAAACTAATTGGCATTACAGACCTGTATGCCAAACTTTCTGGATCGAACAATCTACTTAACCTCACCAGAGCTCTCTTTAAGGGTTTAGCAAAACAGGTACATTTTACAGTCTGTACTTGCAGTCGTATTTGCGATGGTCAGAAGGTGAAATATAATCTATACTTTGTGATATAGAACAGAATAAATTCTAGGTTCCAAAAGTAACAAAGTTCAATTGAATTCTACAATTCCAGGAGAAAACAGAGTTTGAATTTCAATCTCCTCGTTCCACTCCCTCAGCAGTCATTAGTCACTTACAGCTGTCCATCAGCAACTCTTATGCATTCAAGCATAAAGTGCCTCAAGGGGAAATCTGAATTTGTGGGATTAATTTGCTTTTGTCAGTGACATTTAAAAAGTGCAAACAGATAAAGCCTTAATCCTACTTTTATTGCTGTTATTTCGTCAGTCACATTTTGGGTTGTCTCTGGTGGTGTACTGAACACAATCATTGCCTCTCCTGAGAGTGTAGCTACAGTGCCTGAGAACTAGTGGGTAGGAGGCGGTAGCCCTGACTGCTGTGGTCCAGTCCATAGCAGCTGACATTTTAAATATAGTCTGTCAAAAAAAAATACAATTCTCACATTTTCTACTTTAATCTGTTGCTAATCTAGTTAAAGAATTGCAGGTGTTTCTTACAGCTTTTTTTAAACAATACTGTTGTAGATTATCCATGGGTTGTAAGAATCTCAAGTGATTTAGGAGCATTAGCCCTATTGACTGAAGCACTTTTGGAAATACGTTCCTTAGCTAGCAGGACTGAAACGTAGCAAAATGTTTGCATGAAAGGAAAGAGAGGCCATTTGGGGTATCAATGCTTTAAGAGATGTTTGTTAAATTAGTTATTTTTGGTATGCTGAACGGGCAGCAGAAGTGTTTGCTGCTATAAGTGAATACCTATTCTGAAGAATGAGGCTTTAATGAATAATTTTTCTTGCTGGTGGGGGAAAGATTGAAAATCAAATGAACAGAATTTCTTTGAATAACAGAAGTTACCGCCTTGAAAATTGTGTGCCATGGACAGCACAGCTACTTTGTTATTATTGAAGCAACAAGATTTCTATTAAACTGCCTTGTGTCTTCATGCTAATGGCATGTGTACTTTGGCCACGGGAAGCTTACCATACGACATCTAACATCTAGTTACCTGCCCATCTGTGAGATCTACTTCCTGGGGGACATTCATTAAATTTAACTACTCTTCAGTCAGGTCTTGGCAGGGTAGGACTGTTCGGCCCTGTCACACGTTTAATAAACAGTGCTTTGGGTACGTTGCCACATTTTGTTACTGTCCCACTGCATGCCTTCATCATAGGCCAGTAGCCTTTCCAGAGCAGTACTGCTGGGAATGACCCTACAGTGCTAGCAAATCCGCAGTCCTGGGACTACTGCATCGCAGCTAGAAGCACACAACAGAATTCCCGCTGTTCCCTGGATGTTCCTTGGATATCCCCCCATTCCCTGGATGTTCTACTCACACTCATGTGTTCCAGGAATCATTTCTTTAGTTTACGTACAGCATCAGAAAAACTGACACTTTCTGTTGCTACTTATGCCATTTAAGCAGGCAAACAATGTTCAACATTAGTATGGAGGTAAATACAGAACGGAAATTATTTAGATAGATCAAATAGGCTGAACTTGTCCTGGTTCAGTTCTTTCTTGTGACATTTATAGAATCTTTTTTTTTTTTTTAACCCCTCAAACAGGAAACCCATCAAGAGCTAGCAGATAAGAAAAACCTCTACGTGGTAGAATTCCGTGAGGAGTGTGGCCCCCTGCCGATCATAGTTGCTTCACCTAATGGAGATGTCAGGAAGGAACCAGAGCCTATGGATGAGGTTCCCAATACCAAGCTGGAATGGAGCGAAGTGAGAGTAGCCCAAGGAATGAAACGTTCTTCCTGGGCAAATGTCAAAAGGGCCGTGTGGTGAAGAGCTGGCATCTGCCCATGCCAATATTCAAAGAGTTACCACCGCACAAACCCAGAGAAAGTCCAGCTCAGACGTGCACTTCAGCACCATTTTGTGTTACTGCTGCTCTTCCTTGGAGCGCAACAGTCTCGTTGGCTTTTCTGCAAACTTCTCTTGCCATCCACATTCAGCTAATGAACAATCTGAATGTAAATGGCTGATGTGCAGCCATGCTGATTTCATACACACCAGTTCTCTGCTGCTATCCCTAGACCTGGTCTCTAATCAGGAAACCCTAGTTTTTTCTTTACAGATATTTAGGAAACTATTAAAAACATTACTAAAATAAAACCCAATCAGTCTCATAATTTAATGTGCTGCATTTTTCCCCAAAGCTGCTTAAATTTCTGTATGTGCTTTCAGAGTTCAACATGTGCGAGGATAGATGTTAGTACATTGACTCTCTGCACCTCTGTGCCATGTAATCTAGTGCAGAGTGGGAGGGTGGAGATCACTGTGAAATTAAAGGGGCAGAAGTGTTGACAAGGAGGCATGTAGAATGAAGGGAGGCCGAGGGCTGGGGCAGAGTTGCTGGAGGTGAGACAGAAGATTTACTTGGGGGAAGGGGATGGGAAAGGATAACAGGAGGAAGCAGAAATGGTTTGAACAGTGCCAGAGGAAGGCGGGGGGGTGGGGAGATGGTGATAGGAGGAGGGCGGCAGAGTGAGGTGTGATGAATCAGTGGCAGGAGCTATCTGTGTCTAGGCCGGTGTTACTTGAAGCTTGTCGACCCCTCAGTCAAAGTAAATAATCATTCACAACCCCCTGACATTTACCATAAAAGAGTGACAGAGATATCAGTGCTAAGCCAGTATAATTGATTTATGTGCGTGGTTTGGGAGGTTGACAAAGAATAGTTGGACCTTGAAGGGGAAGGTTGCATGGGGAGTGGGGAATTCAGATTTTCTTTGCTTTAGATTGTAATACATTTTTCTAACGATTCCTGACACTTGCCTTTCATGGCCCACCAGTGAGAAACACATCTCTAGACCAGAGCAATGGGGCAGGCTAGCTGGGGCACAAAGATGAGCTGCAGGAGAAGTCATTTGGCAGCCAGCGAGGCAACCAGGGAGCAAGTCAGTCCTGGAACCAGCTGGGGTAACTATTAACACAGATGAGGACGTTTCACCACATGGTAAAGAGTACAAATGTCTGAGGGAGGGTGAACCTTCCTCCCAAAACACCCTGCATTCCCCTCTGCTGCTTGGGAGAGCATCCTGCTTGGCTGGCGTTAGCAATGCAGCTTGAATTGGTACAGCCCACCCCCCTGTCCACTCCCAGCCTGGCCCAAGCCTTCCTGGGTGCAGTGAGGATGGCCGCAGAGGAGCTCCAAGGTCGCCAGCAGGGGCTAACAGTCTGTAGGTCTTCAAGAGCTGGTCCCGATCTGTATTCCACACGTGGCTATGCACATGCGCCTGAGTACGGAAATTCCTGCAAGCAGTGTCTATTGGCTCCCCCATGCACAGCTGGTCTTCTGCTCCCAACCGAGAGCATAAGAGGCAGTCCAGTGCATCTCCAGTTCCTTGTTACCACCATGTGGCCTGAGTCAGAATCCTGTGTCCTCCCTTCCTTCAGCTCCTTTGTAGACCCTGTAAATACAATTGCCAATAGTTTTATCCTTCTGAGCCTGTTAACTAGTAGTTTATAGTATAGTTAGTATAGTGCATTTTTTCCCCCTTCCTGGAGATTCCCTGCCCACGTCTGGGACTATGCTCAGAGTTCTAGGCTTCAAGAATTGTCTCTTTTGCCCTCACTCCTTCCCTATCAGCAGTGAACATCAGCGTTGCCTCGACTGCCTGGATGAGACGCGTATCTCTGCAACGTGCAGTATTTGTCGCTTGTTCCTACCCAGAACTCGAGAATCTCCTGAGCTTCACCTGAGAAACTACCTGATGGAGAAGGCTGTGAGACCCTTCTTCAGTCCGAGCCGAGAAGACACACTCCCCCGCCCGCCCCCCCAGTACATCAGCCTGAACTGACAATCAGTACCCCCTAAGTTCGTGCTTAGGAGTGTAGCCTCCAACACCTAAGTCCAAAGACACTTCATCTAGGGCTTCCCATGAGAATAGAGAGCACTCTCGGCACAGATCCTCATTGAGGACTGTCCTGAAGAGACATGCTTCTTCCCGTTGAGGTCAAGTGAACCTTCGTGCACAGACCCTAAGGAACTGGCTCTGCTGAAAACACCTTGACTGGAGGGTGAAATGCCTATAAAGAAAGATCCTCCATTTCTATCAGTCATGCAGGCACCAGAGCGGAAGGACCAACATCTGCTAGTTCTGTCTACAAGTGCAGGTCCAGACTCATCATTGGTGCCACCTGGTTTGTTCAAGGACCACTCTGCCTCCAAGGGTGCAGTAGTTCCATCAGACTTGACTGCCAGAACCTCCCGAACACAAGGACGTATGGAGACTTACACACCAGCAGAAGATATGTTCCTCCCTTATCAGCGGTCTCCCCTCCTCTCCAGCCCAGCCCTAATGAGGGATGTTACTACACCAGAGAAGGATACTACTTCAGTGTCCCAGGCACCGTCTTACCCCCAGCTCTCTGACGGGAGTGCTCCAGTACTGATGGCCCCTCCGCTACCGGAGGAGCAGTTTGCAGACTCGGCTGAGTCTGGTCGCTCCTGTCTCTCCATGGAGAGAGTTGAGCCCTGATGGACATTTGAGGAGTGACACTCCTATTGCTCCAGATCAGACTTCCTCAGGGACCACTGATACTGAATCCCTTGGGGTTCTCCTCAACCAGCTGCCCCTCTTTCTTGCCATATCGCTCTAGAGGGGCCGTGGCTGCAGCTCCTGGGGCAGTGCTTTCCTCTTGTCCTTGGCAAATGACCTTAGATACGCCTTTCCTCCTATTCCGCTGCTTCCACATGTCATAAGAAAGGTACGTTACGACGCGGCCAGCGTCATTCTCCTAGCACCAACCTGGCCCAGGCAGTTTTGGTTCATGGAGCTCCTGACAATGTCTGCCCATCTCCCCCGCTCCCCTCCCAAATCAGATCCACACCTTCCTGAACCTCCTAACTCAGGATAGGGGCAGAATCAAGCACCCCAATCCAGACTCACTCCACCTCATGGCCTGGTTTGTGATGCGTGTCCGGAATAGAATGTTCCTGCTTGACTCCTGTTCAGGCTATCCTTACCCGAAGTAGGAAAGAGTCAACTAGGATCTGCTGCTGGCCAAATGGGGGTGTTTCTCTGCCTGGACACAGATTAGTCCACACTCTCCAGCCACTGCAAGGATTCTGTTTGTTTTAGATTATCTCCTGCCCCAAAAGACCTCAGGTCTCTCCATTAGTTTGATGCAAGTCCCTCTCTCAGCAGTTAGTGCCTCCCTCCCTCTGATAGATGGACATTGCTTTCACTCACCCAGTTACAGTACATTTTATGAAGGGCCTAACCAGGACCTTCCCACCACTGATCAAACCTACACCTCAGTGGGACCTGAATCTTGCCTGTCAACACTCACCAGACCTCCGTTTGAACTCTTAGTGACATGCTCATGTCCCACTCGTCCAGGACAGTTGCATTTCTGGTGACTGTTGCTTCAGCCAGAAGTGTCAGCGAGCCAGGAGCCATCCTGGCAGACCCTTTCTACACCGTTTTTCAGACGGACAAAGTTTCCCTTATCTTGCGTCCTAAATTTCTCCCCCAGGTTGTTTCTGAATTCCACATTTGCCAGAGTTTCCACTTACCCGTCTTCTTTCCAAAGCTCCATGCTTCTCCCTCAGCATCCAGCATGCCCTGGCGTTCTACCTGCGAAGGACCAGACCAGTCAGAAAGTCACCAAGACTTTTTATCACCATAGCAGAAAGATCATGTGGGCAAGCTATATCCTCTGAAAGAATTTCTAAGTGGGTTTCGGGATGCATCCGAGCGTGCTGCAGGTTAGCACACGTCCTTCTCCTGACGGTGTCCGCTCACTCCACAAGAGCACAGGCTGCCTTTACAGCATCCCAACAGCAGGTTGCGGTACAAGACATTTGCAGGGCGGCCACCAGGAGCTCCAGTCACACGTTCGTGACACACCGTGCCTTAGGTCTCACCTCAGCGGCGGACGCAGCTGTGGGATCTGCAGTGCTGCAAGCATCTTTGCCGTTGGCTTCCTCGCACCCGCCTCCAGTCTGAGCACTGCTTGTCAATCACCTGCAAGTGGAACACACACAGGGACCAGCCCTCCAAGAAGAAATTGAGGTTATTTACTGTAACTGGAAGTTCTTCCTGATGTGTGGTCCTCATCTGTTTTCCACTACCCACCCACCATCCCCTCTGCCTCAGATCCTCTTGGATTTGCAGTACGATGAGGCACTGGAGAGGTGGTGGCCCACACTGGCTCTGATACCCTCAGTCAGGAGCATGAGGTGACCTATTGTCCTGTCTCAAGGCAGCATCCTGGGCTCCTTTCTACTTCTAGGTGCTTCAGCCATTCCTGACGAGACGGGATCCCCCACGGACATTATGCACAATGGAACTAAATGTGGTGCATCGTGACAGGGCCTATGTTACACTTATAAGAAGCACACGGGATCTTTTTCAGGGAATAAAAGGCAATATGCCGCATTTATAGAGCATACAGCGGTTAGCATATGCTTTTCAGTCACATACACACACCATGCATACAGTCCCGCTAGTCGATGTTACCAGTCCAGAGTCTGGATCAATCTAGTGGCCAGCCAGATTGGTCACAGAGGGGAGCTGGGCTCTGTCGATCATGATCCGATGCTCCTGGAGTTGTGGCAAGACAAACCCAAAGTCCCATGGCAAAGCACCTTGTTCTTATAGTCCTTTTTCTCCATTGAAGTCTGTGGATTTTGCTGTGTCATTTATGACCGGTTACATCCTTAATTGGAGTTATCTTTTGATGTTAACATTCCAAAGCACCTCCAGGGTCATCCTGTCCTGGTTTCAATTTACTCAATTGTCTTGTCTTTTGGGTGCCAGCCTCCACCTCAGAGTCGTCAATCTGCCCTTCCTCCATCATGGATGCGCGTTGATGGTTCTCTGGTGTCGTTAAGTCTCTTCACTCCTCCTTCCTTGACCATCTGACTTTAACAATGGCCTTCACACCTTATCTTTTTCTGATGCATACGCTCCTTATTCACACAAACCGTCTTTTACAGAGACCTTCAAAGGTATACAAACAGCAGTGTTTTATGTTGAGAAAAAAAGACATTGTAAATTAAACCTTACTACATCTTGTGACCAAAACAGGTCACATTGGGGCTCGGGCCTTCAACATGCCTCTAATCTCATCTAATCTCTAATCAGTCTGTCAGATGTGTTTCTACCAGTGTCCCAGAGGGTCATTCCTTCCTGCTATTCAAAAAGGTTGCTGGCAGGATGATCACATCATACATTAATACATTGAATACATACTACATTATTATAACTGTCAATCATTATAATCTCTAATACAAATATAAAATCCTACGCCTGCATGTGGGGCTCAGATTCATCACCGTATCCTCAGGGGAACATTTGCAGGACCTCCTTTGGGGCAATCAGAAAAAGTGAGGGGCATATTTTTCCAGTAGACTAGGGACCCCAGCTCGGGAAACGTTCTCCTATCTGGCCATTCAAGCTGTTTGCTGGGGCTCAGCCCCTGAAATATTCAGAGCTCCATGCTCCATAGTGCTCTCCCAGACAGTCCGTGCGGGCCTCCCTGTTTCCAGTCCTCCTGCTCTTTGAGGCCGGGGCCTTCTTTCTGTTCTGTGTTCGTACAGCACCTCACATGGCAGAGGCCTGGTTCATGGCTAAGGCTCCTAGGTGCTACTTCAGTAAAAATAATGGGTTCCTGAGGCCTATTGGAGAAAGTACAATAATCACACCAGCCTCTGAATTAATGCAAATTGCCACCCTTACCACCGCAGTTCGCAACCAGAGGGGCATGGGGAGCAGTTTCTGGGGACAGTTGTTTGTTGTCCATGGTGAGCTGGCTGCTCATCTGGTGCTGTCTCTTAGTTTTCCAACTGCACAATCAGAAGAGAAGCTAAAAATGCATGAAACACATTTATAATGTGGCCTTTCCATGTAAGCAGTTACTGCTGCTGCCGTGTGGCCCTTACGGGGTTGCGAACGGAATGGGAGGCATCCATGACCTGCTGTAAGCCATTCTGTGAAAAAAGGTGAGAACTGATTTACTCGCCGTCCGTTCCGTTCAGAACAATCGCCGTGGCTGAAACAGCAGCCATTGTATACAATCTGTGTGTGTCGTGGGGGCCTCACTGAACCCCTAGAGGGTTTTTAGTGCACCTTGTCTTTACTGCCACATCCCCAGTGTTGTTTGACACACCTTTCAAGAGTATCCTGCACACTTGTATTTGTGGTTCTGATAACAAAGGCATTGAAGTGGGTATGATGTAAATGCTGCAGTCTCCTAAAGACTGCAATGAGATGTATGCATTTGGACTTGGTTTTCTTAGTCTAGGCTTCTCCAGCTCCGGTTAGCTGAACAGTGAACGCTCCTCAGAATTCTAATCTATGGGATGAGCACCGTGCCTGATAGACTCCTCCAAGCTCTGCTAGCTAAAGGAAGATATTGCAGTCAGAATCCTTCCCGCGCCATCAAATGTTGCTTAGCTATATAGGTAAATATTGCACCAATTGTATTTACTACAGATTTTCCTGAGGTTTTAAGTACAACTGCTGGGGAAAGACAATAAGAAGCAAGGGCGATACCTATTAGTTTCACTACCGAGAACATTTGTCTGTGTTTCGCCTTAGATTAGACCAAGCAATGTAGCTAAAATTGCTTGGATGCACTTTAATTTGCCTCTGTCTTCAGCAATAACTGTTCACTCAGTCACTGCACAAATAACATTATTCGAACCAGCTGACTTCAGCCATTTCCACTGCACCAAACCAACTGCATCATCCTCCCACTGTGTCTGATCCCCTTCAGGTAATGGAGACTGTGTAAAACACTCAGATGTAACAAGTGCTGTGGATTCGTGTGACTTCATTTCCTCTTCAGCAGCAAATGGAAAGTCAAGAGCAGACTCAGGATCCAGACGTCTTCGCTGACTGATTGCCCAGGTCTATTCCACGTCAGGGGTTGAACACCTAGTGACGGGTGTAAATTTTTCCCTCGGCAGTACTTGCTGAGGCAGCATATGCACCCTTTCTTGCCTCTGTGCCAGATTATAAAGGGCACAGCCACCTCGACCCGTCTCAGTTCCTTCTCACAGCCCAGGATAGTTGGGGGAGCCTGTTCTCTTGCTTTTGTAAGTTTTCCTCCCATTTGTCCATTTTTGCACGTCGTTGATGCCCATTTAATCTTAGTTTGAGTGTTTCCGTGTTAAGTTTCCTTTTAGAGACTTTGTACGCTTCAGTTTCATAGAATGTCAGGGTTGGAAGGGACCTCAGGAGGTATCTAGTCCAACCCCCTGCTCAAAGCAGGGCCAATTTTTGGCCCGATCCCTAAATGGCCCCCTTCAGGATCAAACTCACAATCCTGGGTTTAGCAGGCTAATGCTCAAACCACTGAGCCATCCCTCCCTGCTGTAGGTTCTGGTTCTGGGACATGCTTTGGTCACGGGGCTTCAAACCTGTCTTGTCTGTAAAAAGCCGTTGCCAGCGCCGGCCCGGCACACCAGTTGCCTGACGTGTCAGGGGGAATCGTGTCACAGATTTGTAGAGACTTTAAGTTGCGGACCAAGAAAGAGGGAGATCAGACTGAAGCTCTGGTAATGAAGGCAGTTGTGCACCTCCCTGCCCAGAACATGCACCAAGCACTTGGACTTCAGTGAGACGCGCCCCTGCTCTCCTGGCTATCCCAGCACCAGCTGCCTGCCCCAGGACCAAGGAAGAGACGCGCCCCTGCTCTCCTGGCTATCCCAGCACCAGCTGCCTGCCCCAGGACCAAGGAAGAGACGCGCCCCTGCTCTCCTGGCTATCCCAGCACCAGCTGCCTGCCCCAGGACCAAGGAAACATCCAGGGGTGGGGGTGGGGGTGGGGTTTTTTTTTGTTTTCAGGTTTGAGTGGTTTTTACCCTTTGGGGGGTTTGTGCTGCTTTTGTTTTCAATGAATCTCGCTACATCTCGAAACAGAAAGTTACAACGTTTTGCTTTGAGAGTGTCAGAACAAATGTTTTGGCTTTTTCCAAAACAATCTTCTGGGGCTGAAACTATTCATGGAATTGGCTAATAGTTTTGGTTGACCCCAAACTGTATTTCAATGAATAAACTATTTGTCCAAAAATGTTTGCCCTGCTCAAGTGGTTGTGTGCCGTGCCATGTACCTGCTGTGCATCACTGGCACACCTCAATGCAGCCAGGTCAGACCAGGGAATCCACCCTATGTATGTGAAAGAACCAGGCAATTGTAAGAAGGACTTTGAGCCCCGTCCTAGAGCTGATCTCTTGCTCTGTCGGGTCTCCCACTGCACCAAGCTTGTATTGCTGATTTATGACCGTCATGCACAAAACATGAGCCAATTGCTATTCCTAGGTAAAGCTAACTGTAAAATGAGATTCAGCAATAACCCCAAAATATGCGGGGGAGCTGGATCTAATTTTCTGAGCAATCTTTCGCTTTCAAACCTGCAGCTCAGGAGAAGATTGGAGGGCTTAATTCAAACTCTGCCTTCCCTGAAGGCATTTCAAGTGGGTAGCTTATCAATAAAAGTGATTGTGGGTACAAAATATGCATACCTGTGTGGAGCAGTGAGTATAACATTACAAAAAAAAAAGCTATTTTCTAATTTTCTGGGAATGATCAGCACAAACTTAATGGTTTCTGTATCTGCAGCCTGTCAGCTGGCATGTTAAGGCGGCGAGATCTGATATCAAAACAATTTGTTGCTTTTAAGTGTAATGGAACCACCTTTTGCATTACAGAAAACAATTTAATTCAGCCAAATAAAAGAGAAAAGGAAAGCGGAGCATGCGAGAAACTCGGGTTACAATCCCAGTCACATAGTAACAAATCACAGTGACTTTCCAATATGCTGACATCACATTTCCCATCCAAGAAAATTGCAACGCAGTCTCTACTGAAAGGCCGAGCCCTGAAATTTAAGTACAGTGACCATTTAACACTCCATTCAGGCAAGACACTGCAGCAGTGGAGCCGTTGGCCTGAAATGTTAGTTGTTACTGGCTTTCAGTACTTTAAAAATGTGCTGTCCATTGTTTCCTGGTTTCAAAAAATAAAATAGCTCAAAAAACCTGATCACACTGTAAAAGAATAGAAGTGAGTGTGTTCCAAGTGGTGAATTCATGCAAAGGGCCCTTCAAGTTTCCCTAACTAGCTGATATTGCTGCTCTCACTGTTCCTGTGCATCAGCACACGTCTATAACCTTCCCTAGGACTGTCCATGTTGTAATCGTGCTGGTCCCAAGACGTGCGGGAGACAAGGTGGGTGAGGTATTGTCATTTATCGAACCATAGGCTCCGTTACACTGTCAAGAGTTGTATAATGGGACCTTAGTGTAAATGAGCATGAGGCTCATTGAAGCTATCTACCTAGCTAGCTATTTATCCCCATGCACACCCCTCTGTCTATCTGTCTCCAAGCATTCAGTGACAGTGGAGCAGAGTGCCTACCTGAAAAAATAAAAAGCCTACAGAATGATTTAATAATCATCAGCTGAACCTGACTTCCCACTGCGACACTGTGGCCAAAAGGGCGAGTGTGATCCTTAGGTGTATAGAACAGTGGAATCTTGAATAGAAATAGGGAGGTTCTGTTATCTCTGTATTTGGCACTTGTGCAGCCACTGCTGCAATACTGTGTCCAGGTCTGGTGCCCGCAGTTCTCAAGGAGGTTGTTGATAAATTGGAGACAGTTCAGAGAAGAGCCATGAGAACGATTAAAGGTGGAAAACCTGCCTTCTAGCGATAGACTCCAGGAGCTCAAATCTATTTAGCTTAACACAGAGAAGGTTGAGGGGGGAGTTGTTCTACTCAGGACACTCCCTACACTAACACCGGAACAAATCAACATACCCTTAGAGCCCCGACCAGGGTTATTCTATCTACTACCCAAGATCCACAAACCCGGAAATCCTGGACGCCCCATCATCTCTGGCATTGGAACTCTCACTGAAGGACTGTCTGGATATGTGGACTCTCTACTCAGACCCTATGTTACCAGCACTCCCAGCTATCTCCGTGACACCACTGATTTCCTGAGGAAACTACAATGCATTGGTGACCTTCCAGAAAACACCATCCTGGCCACCATGGATGTAGAGGCTCTCTACACAAACATCCCACACACTGATGGAATACAAGCTGTCAGGAACAGTATCCCTGATGATGCCACAGCACAACTGGTTGCTGAGCTCTGTGCCTTTATCCTCACACACAACTAT
This sequence comes from Mauremys mutica, assembly GCF_020497125.1. Lineage (NCBI taxonomy): Eukaryota > Metazoa > Chordata > Testudines > Geoemydidae > Mauremys > Mauremys mutica. The sequence goes on along the minus strand of NC_059074.1, from coordinate 210,553,765 downwards.
TTCAAATTTAATGACAATATATATCTCCAGATCAGTGGCACTGCTATGGGCACCCGCATGGCCCCACAATATGCCAATATTTTTATGGCCGACCTGGAACAACGCTTCCTCAGCTCCCGTCCACTCACGCCCCTTCTCTACCTACGCTACATTGATGACATCTTCATCATCTGGACCCATGGGAAGGAGACTCTGGAAAAATTCCACCACGATTTCAACAGCTTCCACCCCTCCATCAACCTCAGCCTGGACCTATCTACACGGGAGGTCCACTTCCTAGACACCACGGTGCAAATAAGTGGTGGTCACATTAACATCACCCTATACCGAAAACCTACCGACCGCTATGCCTACCTTCATGCCTCCAGCTTCCATCCCGGGCACACCACAAGATCCATTGTCTACAGCCAAGCACTGAGGTACAACCGTATCTGCTCTAACCCCGCAGACAGAGACCAACACCTAGAAAATCTCCACCAAGCATTCTCAAGACTACAGTACCCACACGAGGAAATAAGGAAACAGATCAACAGAGCCAGATGTGTACCCAGAAGCCTCCTACTGCAAGACAAACCCAAGAAAGAAACCAACAGGACTCCACTGGCCATCACATACAGTCCCCAGCTAAAACCCCTCCAACGCATCATCAGGGATCTACAACCCATCCTGGACAATGGTCCCACACTTTCACAGGCCTTGGGTGGCAGGCCAGTCCTCGCCCACAGACAACCTGCCAACCTGAAGCATATTCTCACCAGCAACTGCACACCGCACCATAGTAACTCTAGCTCAGGAACCAACCCATGCAACAAACCTCGATGCCAGCTCTGCCTACATATCTACACCAGCAACACCATCACAGGACCTAACCAGATCAGCCACACCATCACCTGCATGTCCACCAATGTAATATATGCCATCATATGCCAGCAATGCCCCTCTGCTATGTACATCGGCCAAACTGGACAGTCTCTAAGGAAAAGGATAAATGGACACAAATCAGACATTAGGAATGGCAATATACAAAAACCTGTAGGAGAACACTTCAACCTCCCTGGCCACACAATAGCAAATCTTAAGGTGGCCGTCCTACAGCAAAAAAAACTTTAGGACCAGACTTCAAAGAGAAACTGCTGAGCTCCAGTTCATCTGCAAATTTAACACCATCAGCTCAGGACTAAACAAAGACTGTGAATGGCTTGCCAATTACAGAACCAGTTTCTCCTCCCTTGGTTTTCACACCTCAGCTGCTGGAACAGGGCCTCATCCTCCCTGATTGATCTAACCTCGTTATCTCTAGCTTGCTTCTTGCTTGCTTATATATACACCTGCCCCTGGAAATTTCCACTACTTGCATCCGAAGAAGTGGGTATTCACCCACGAAAGCTCATGCTGCAAAACGTCTGTTAGTCTATAAGGTGCCACAGGATTCTTTGCTGCTTCTACAGAACCAGACTAACACGGCTACCCCTCTGATATTTTAAGGGTAGTTGCTCTCTGGAGCAGGTTTCCAAGGGAAGTTGTGGAATCCCCATCACTGAAGGTTTTTTAGAACAGGTAACACCTGTCAGGGCTGTCTAGGTTTACTGGGTCCCACCTCAGCACAGGGGGCTGGATTTGATGGCTTCTTGAGGTAGAGGGTTCTGTACACAGCAATTTAATCCCCTGATAAAATACGCCTAAAAATCATGCTTCTCCCACTGAGGATGCTCCTGTCCTGCAAAATAGGTTTACCCTAACTTTTTATAATAATCAGAAATACTTTGTCCTTCCTGTTTAACATTATAAGCAATTCATTGGGCTGTCAAAGATACAGCAGTCTCGGCAAAACAAGCAGTGTCAGCTCTGCTGATGCTGTTGATAGAGATGTCATCCACTCTATAACCGCCTCAGCAGACATTTGCTTTAATAATTGTATTTTATCCAAGCCTGTGAGAGCTAATCCTCTCTGGCTTAAATCGCTCAGGTGGTTTTCCACAACAGTTAAATACAAGTAAACATTAACATCTTCATTAGCTGGATTAAACATGCTCATCAGCTGGTTTAAACACGGCAGCAGCTCCTTATGAATCATCACACAGCGCTTTTATTCACTGCCTATGTTGTCATGGCGGGGGTGCGTGTGCTCTCTGCTATTTAATTCAGGGCTCCTTTCTCGCACAGTTTCAGCAGGCTGCACAGATCTGGAAGCCTACTTTCGCCGTCTCCGACTCAAAGAATACTTCCAGGACAACACTGAACAGCGCACGGATACACAGTTACCCTCCCACCAACAGCACAAGAAGAAGAACTCCACATGGACTCCTCCTGAGGGTCGAAATGACAGTCTGGACCTCTCCCTCTCCCTGGTGGCAGACGGTACAGTGCAGTAGGACTGGTATCCGTTCTCGTCATCAGCCCATAAGTGCTCCTGGCTGGCCTCAGGTGAGACTGGCCGGGGGCGCCTGGGTAAAAATAGGAATGATTCCTGGTCATTCCCAGTAGATGGTACAGAACGGCTGATAACCATCCTCATCATAGCAACTGGGGGCTGAGCTTCATCAGCCCCCTCCCTTTCATGTGTAAAAAAAAAAAAAAAAAAGCTTCTGTACTGCCTGGACTATCATAGCAGCGGGATGCTGGGCTCCTCTCCCCCACACTGCTTAATGTCCTGCCTGTACTCTCATAGCAGCGGGAGGCTGCCTTCCCCTCATTTTATCTCACTAACAAGTCACTGATTCTTATTCCTGCATTCTTTATTACTTCATGACACAAATGAGGGGGACACTGCAATGGTAGCCCAGGAAGGTTGGGAAAGGAGGGAAGCAACGGGTGGGGTTGTTGCAGGGGCAACCCCTGTGAATGGCATGCAGCTCATCATTTCGGTGGGATCTGACACGGAGCGGCTGTGCTCTCTGGTTCTCTGATACACTGCTCCTCTAGTACACTTGCCCCATATTCTAGGCAGGACTGATTCTATTTTTAGATACCATAAAGGAGGGATTGACTCGGGGAGTCATTCCCATTTTTGTCTTTGCGCCCCCAGCCGACCTCAGCCAGGGGCACCCATGACAGCAGCAGACAGTACAGAATGACAGATAACCGTCATCTCATTGCCAATTTACAATGGCAGCGGACGGTACAGAATGACTGATAACCATCTCTATCATGCAAAAGCAAATGAATGCTGCTATGTAGCGCTGCTGAATCGCCTCTGTCAGCAGCATCTAGTACACATACGGTGACAGTGACAAAAGGCAAAACAGGCTCCATGGTTGCCATGCTAATGGCGTCTGCCAGGGCAATCCAGGGAAAAAGGGCGCAAAATGATTGTCTGCCGTTGCTTTCCCGGAGGAAGGAGTGACTGACGACATTTACCCAGAACCACCCGCGACATTGGGATCTCAACCCAGAATTCCAAGGGGCGGGGGAGACTGCGGGAACTATGGGATAGCTATGGAATAGCTACCCACAGTGCAATGCTCCAGAAAGCGATGCTAGCCTTGCACCATGGATGCACACCGCCGAATTAATGTGCTTAGTGTGGCCGCGTGCACTCGACTTTTTATACAATCTGTTTTACAAAACTGGTTTATGTAAAATCGGAATAATCCTGTAGTGTAGACGTACCCCTACATTTCCTCTGAATCGACCATTTTCTGCCAATATACTCTCCGGTTCTTGTGACACAGGCGCTCTGTGCTTCAGATTTGTTTCGCTTTTTTTCAGAACCAGGAACTTCCCCACATATGCATATAAACCCAATAAACTCTCCTACTCCAAGCTACCTTTTATACTCTTTAATTAAGTGGCAAAATAAAACAGGTGTGCTTTAAAGGTTTATTTTTGCGTATTAAGCAACCCTAGAGGTAAAAAAATGTCTTACTCAAAACAGAGTTTGGTTTCAGAAATATGGGAAATGAATTGGTTTGATAATGTTAAACTCTCCCATCCTACACATGAAAGACCATAGTACCTACCTTCGGCTCAAGTTACTCAATACACCCATGCTCGATTTATTCTGATTTTACTAAATTTCAAATAGTTGTACCGATACAATTTTTCATACTTGACAAGAAATAATGCCAAGCCAATGTAAGTCCAGGCAGCATTAAGTTTTAAGTTTGTTTTGTTTATAATTGTGATTTTATGAACAAATGGCCGACTTTAGGTGTAATTGGCTCATAAAAGAGAGGGATTATGTTGTGACTATTGGTTCTACAAAACGTACCCCTATCGTAAGCGTCAATGTAAACAGGGAGTGAAAGTTCATAAGATGTTCAATAAGCTGTAATTTTTGCCTACTTGGCAAAAAAAATAAAAATAGGTCAAGTTGTTTGACGTTGAATGTTATAAAAAGATACAAGAAAACCAGACAAAGAAACTGGATTGGTCTAAACCAAAAAGGCAACATTAATATAATCCAAGGACTGCTGAAATTACGTTTGTTAAAAACACATGATGTACAGCCAGAAGTTAATGAAACAAAATTGGGGTGACAGAATTGGTGGACAAAATAATGAAGAAGATGAACTGTGCAACCCACTTTTCCCCTTTCTGGGTTTCTTAAAAAGAAACTTTGAAAAAACATCAGCTGTCGCTCTCATCTCCCGTCCCACCTTGCATCCTAGCTCGTCTCAGTTCATCTCATCTTCTCTGACCCCCACCAGAAGGAGCAGATCAGACGGAAAGACTTTCTTCCTTTGAGGAATTTGTTTTCACCAGCGAGTGCTGAGAGTCATCACATTGTCAAGGCATCCAGCCCCAAGCCCACCTGTAGGGATCCCTAATTACCAGCACCACAAAGGCACGTGAGTTCCTGTCTCCTTCTCTCCCATTGTGGTGGTGGTTTCTGCCCCACCGTTTAATCCTCCCAGCCTATTTCGTTCTTGGCTTTTCATCAAATCCTGAAATCAATGACATTGCATTCATCCAAACCTGCATTATCTAAGGAGAACGGCTCCACCCACATGACGGTCCTGACCAGACCATAACTAGCCCCAGGGTCCAAGCAGCATGTGTCATCGTCCACTTGCATCCACCAGTCATCCCGTGCCCCAAAAACATCAACAAAAACTATATTCCCTCCCCCCCCCATTCTCTGTCCTGTGTCTCTTCCACCTGGGGTCTGTTTGTTCTTTAAGAACAGGATGAGTGAATGCCCTTCGGATACGGATGGGGAGTAAAGTTAACTTTTTCCTTTTTGTCAAAGAAAAGTTGCTGTGACGGTTAGAGAGACTGATATATTGACTCCAAAAGGAACGAGGCTCTGATCAGGTGTGACTGTGTTTTGCATGATCACTCAGCCCCAGTTTCGTTGTAAATGCTTCTTTTAATCTGTTGTGTTCAATCAAACTTTCAGTTTGCATGAATGTTTTTGGGTGTTTGCCAAGTAACCGAGTAAAATCAGAGGCTGTTTAAAAATAACCCCGAATGCGCCTATTACTGTGTAAGTCCAGGCAGTGAACAGGTTTGTGATCACCTGTAACTCTGGGGGTCTTTAACATCACACCAGCACGCGTGGCTACTCGCTGTGGGCCATCTCTGGCCTGGCCAAGCTGCACCCACTGGCTCTCTGCAGGCCCACAGAGAAGGGAGAGTTGCTGCTTTAGACTGGCCTCGGGGCCTGTCAGTTTGACTTCACAGACTGGGCTGTTCTTGCCTAAGCCACGGGAACCCTGTTGGTGTTGCTCCTGGGGCTTCGGATACTGTCATCTCTTTGACAGCAAGCGCCAGCCTCGCTGCCTATTGACTGCACTACAGATGGGGCAAAATAACCCCTCGTCCAATATTTCAAAAGAGAGAGAGGCACAGGGGCATAAATTCTGCGTGGCTTCTAGACAGGTCCCAATCTGTCTGAACAGAAATCCCTGAGCCTGCCTCTCGCATGCAAAGGCCTGGCTGAACTGTCGGGGCTGGGAAGCAGCTGTGGGAAGAAATCAGAGCAGCTGTATCAGAAGCAGTGCAGGGAGACAGCTGTTCCCACATTCCCTCCCATCCTCAGGCCCTTGGAAAATAATATTTCTTTCTTTCCCGAGGGCTTTTTACTTTATATCAGGGTGGTTTTAATTCTCAGACATGGGGTTAGGAATTACGGAACTACCAGACTCGATCAGAACAAGGTCCCCTTGGCCCAGGCTCCTGTCTCCAGCAGTGGTCAGCGCCCACTGCTGCAGAGGAAGGTGAGGAAATCCCATAGCAGGCAGTGGTGAGAGATCCGTTTGGCACCAGCTCTGCTCCTGTAGGGTGAGGAGCGCGAGAGCTGCTAGGGGTGGTCCCAGGAGGCTTGCGGAGGCAATGAAGAAAAGGGGGACTGGCTGCATGGGAACCGTGGCCAAGCTGGCTGCAGTCCGTGCTGCAAGGGCCAGAAGAGAAGTTATGGTCAGGGCAAGCAGAGGCTGCATCTGCCAGAGGCCTGGGTGGCTCAGCTAGTTAGCAGGTGTGGGGAAAGGCCAGAGGTTAAAGGACTGGCCCAAGGCTGTACAATGAGTCTGTGTCAGAGGAGGGAGCAGAATTCCCACCAGCTGGTTCTCATGGCTGATCTGAGCTCACCAGAGCACTCTGCCACTGTGGGCCAGCTGAGCGGGACATTCTCCTCTCGACACTGGAGGATTTACACAGGTGATGGCACTGGGAGTTGTCGCTATAAAATTGTCTGTGTCACTAGTTGACTCTAGGGAGTGTTTCATGTTCTGCATATTGGGAATAACACGAGAGGGTTCTGTCGTTCTAAAACTAAACTGGCTCTCCAGCCATATGCACAGACTGACTTCCAGTGCCACCTCCAATGTTCTCCATCCTGCCACCTGTGCTCCTCCCTTCAAGTTCCATGCAGGTTTCTACACGTACCATGAATCTGCTTCCCCTGTGAGTGGGACAACAGGCCCGTGGTAATAGTTTCATAGCGTACCTTTTATCACGCACACTGTTGTTTGTGTTCACTCAGTCCCACGTCAGTGTTGGCTTGTTGGTAGGGGTTTTATGGTCCATTTCCTCATAGCATGGGGTGGGGTGTCTCCAGCCAGGGAAGGGCTGAGGTATATATGGTGCAATACAAAGTTATGTGGCTACCATAGATATGCAAAACCCAGCAATAGCATTTCTGTGTCAGAGGTAAGGGGTGTTGCCCCAAATTGTCTCTGTCCTTCTGGGCAGCACTGTTGTTTTCTAGTCACTGCAGCACTTTCTTCAGTGCGGTGCTGCCATCACCTTGGTGAGGAGGAGCAAGAACCAGCCAGTCTCTCAGCAGCTGGTGCTCTGGGCAGACACACAGGGTATTAGCCATGTTTTCTACCTTTTACATTCCTATGTTATTGTGATCGTGAAACGCCTCTTGCTGAACATGAAGGCCTCCTCTTTTGTGTCCTAGCACTGGAAAGAAACAACTCTGGCTCTTAGCTACTGTGACCTGCCAGTGCCTTGCCCAGAATGATTGTGATTTGAATACTAGAAATTCTTGGCTCTTCCGCAGTGTCAATCTGTTTGGGCTGCATTCACCCAGGAGCACGGTCTGTCTGCGTGTCTCTTCGGTCAGTTTGCTGCACTCTGCATCCAGGGACGTGCTTAGCCATGGAAAGGTGCAGTACGCAGATAACAGGCACAATAGAAAACCTCTTAGCTACCCGCAGCCCAGCATGGGCTTATCTCTGTAGGCCAGAAGTGAAATGAGCAGGTTGGCAGAGTCCCCAGTCTGGGCCGTTGCAGCCTGTGGGCCAGATCCCCAGCTGGTGTCCATGAGCAGAGCTGCCTGCGTTGGAGTCCCAGGAGCTATGTATGACACCAGCTGAGCAGCAGGCCCTGGGTATTTGTCTGGTGCATTCCTGTGCCGTTGTCTCCTGGGATGGCGTTATCCTTTCACATCACACGGTTTATTTTTCCAAGCATAAGCAGCCAACATTGTAAGAGCGATATAGCCATTGTTACACTGAGAAATTCTATGGTGGTGACAGGGTTTTGATTTGCACAGCTGGTGCTTCGCAATAACGTGAATTGTCAGCACCCTGGAGTGGGACAGAGTTGACGGTCTGTTCCCAGCTCTGCCGCTGGCAAGTCACTTCCCCAGCGGCAGATGCAATGCCTCAGTTTCCCCATCTGGAAAAACGTAAAATCCTTTGTAAAATGCTTTGAGAGCTACCAATAGCAAGTGCTATATGAGAGCCAGGTATTGTTAGTGGCCTGGTGCAGTGCATTGGAATAGGTCGGGCCTTCATTTTACTGCAGTGTAAATGGCATTTCTCTGTGTTGAAGTTCCCTGGCAGCAGATCTTACTGTCATACAATTGGATGATTATTATTATTATTTATATTGCAATAGCACCTAGAGACCCCAAGCAAGGTCAAGGCCCCTTTATCTGTAAAAATAGGTAACGAGAGACAGTCCCAGCCTGAACAGAAAAGAGTGGGAGGGAACGTGACAGAGCAGCGACTAGAGTTCTGCTCTTCATGGTCTCAAGCCAGTGTATGGCTACTGATTCCCGTGATCTCGTTGTGCTGCTGACTCTCCATGGCGCTGAGACTGATACGGGCGGCTGGAGGAAGGTTTTTGGTTTGTTTTTTCCCCAAGAGGTTCGGGGGAGAGGACGTGTATAGGAATACAGTTTCGAATTTGGTCGTCTAAAAATTCAGGAACTTTGCCAAGACTTATTAATGATGAACCAGGAGCCTTCTGCAAGGGAACAGAGGGGCAAAGTGATCGTTATAAATGTGTTAGCGTGAAGCAGCCGGAAGGGGTCATAGGAATTCTGCAGACAGGCCAGAAGAGGGCAGACATGGTTAAACTATCCACAAATGAAGTGGAGTTGGGAGTGCAACTTCTCACCAACCAAGGGACAAGGCGTCGCAGTGCTCAAAGGAAATACCAGCTCCTTAGAGCACTCACTGGTAGCAATGCCTAGACTGTAACTCTCCAAAGCAGTCACCTCTGCGGTTGAGCCTTGGGGCCTGAGCCAAACCCAGTGAAATCACTGGGAGTCGCTCCATCAACCTCAGTGGGCTTTTTGACGCTGCTTTTGGTCTCTGGCCAAAGGTGACTTTTTCCAGCACATTTGAGCACAATCCTATGGCAGGTTTTGCCTGAGAAGACGGTGAAGGGGAGGGATAGCTCAGTGGTTTGAGCATTAGCCTGCTAAACCCAGGGTTGTGAGCTCAATCCTTGAGGGGGCCACGTAGGGATCTGGGTCAAAATCAGTACTTGGTTCTGCTAGTGAAGGCAGGGGGCTGGACTCGAGGGTCCTTTCTAATTCTACGAGATAGGTCACATTTTTCACATGGCAAAAAAACATTAAACTCAAGAAACTTTTCAGGGTATCTAAAAAACAACAGATTTTACACTTAAAATGTTCTGTGTCTGTAATGTGACTAGAATACAGGCCTTGGGCCACTAGAAGGAAATTAGTTGTGGGAAAGGGAAGTTTTGAGCATTTGGGGCAATGACCTGGTGCATTTGGAGTAGAAAACTGTTAACTTTTATGACAAAAAAAAAATCTCAAATCTGGATGCAGCAAGGGTTCCTTTTCATCCACTTTACTGAACTGTGAAATAGGAGTGTTAGATTCGGCGTTATATTTTTAACTTATTGGATTTAAGAACATGACAAACGATAGGCAGAGTTTTCTAGTTTTAACCTCAGCTTTATGGTATTTAACATCCACCACTCTGCATGTCACCTCTGTTTTTAGCCTCGCCTTCAAGCTGCTAACGGAGCAGTATTTTTAATCCCGTTGGAATAATGCTATGCAAATCAGTTATCGCCACACAAATGGTTTGCAAAAGAAAGCAAGCAAGGACACAGCTGTCTTGCAAAGTCATGATGTCCCTATCATTAGTGGTTTTCTCTGACACTATCCCAAATCTGAGACTGTATTCAGATTTTTGTAATATGTTTTACCTGCGGTCACTGGTCTTCAGCTAAAGTGACCAAAAAGAGCATTTATTTAAAAAGCACTTTTTCCTCCAAAAATGAAACGGTAAAACTTCAACTCCTTTGAAGGGTATCATTAAATAATTAATAGTTAGACCTAATCCTTGAGGTTTCACTCACTCCTTTTGCTAAATCTGTATTTCACATGACTGCTATGACCTAGGCACGATCTCCATCCCTTCCATGTATTTCTATGGGTACGTCTACACTACAAGACTATTTCGAATCTACTTAATTCGAATTTGTGGAATCGATCTTATGAAGTCGAATTTGTGGTATCCACACTAAATACACTAATTCGACTGTCTGAGTCCACAGTAACGGGGCCAGCGTCGACTTTGGAAGCGGTGCACTGTGGGCAGCTATCCCACAGTTCCCGCACTCCCCGCTGCCCAGTGGAATGCTGGGTAGAGCCCCCAATGCCTGCTGGGGGAAAAAATGTGTCGAGGGTGGTTTTGGGTAACTCTCATCATTGAACCGTCACTCCCGCCCTCTCTCCTTGAAAGCGCCGGCGGGAAATCTGTTCGCGCCCTTCTCTGGTCGGTTACAGCTCGGACACCACAGCACTGCGAGCATGGAGCCCGCTGCGATCATCGCTGCACTTATGGCCGTTGTCAACTCCTCGCACCTTATCGTCCACCTCTTCCACAGTCAGCTGCTGAGAAATCGGGCGAGGAGGCTCCGGCAGCGCGGTGAGGACAGGAAGTCACAGAGTGGCGCAGACCTCTCACAAAGCAGGGTACGCCGCGCCGTGGAGATCATGGTGGCAATGGGTCAAGTTCATGGTGTGGAATGGCGATTCTGGGCCCGGGAAACAAGCACGGACTGGTGGGACCGCATAGTGCTGCAGGTCTGGGATGAATCACAGTGGCTGCGAAACTTCAGGATGCGTAAGGGCACTTTCCTTGAACTCTGTGACTTGCTGTCCCCTGCCCTGAAGCGCCAGGACACCCGGATGCGAGCAGCCCTGAGTGTGTAGAAGCGAGTGGCCGTAGCCCTCTGGAAACTTGCAACGCCAGACAGCTACCGGTCAGTAGCGAACCACTTTGGCGTGGGCAAATCTACCATAGGGCTTGCTGTGATTCAAGTAGCCCACACAGTCGTTGAGCAACTGTTCTCAAAGGTAGTGACCCTGGGAAACGTCCAGGTCGTCATAGATGGCTTCGGCGCGATGGGATTCCCAAACTGCGATGGGGCTATAGATGGAACTCACATCCCAATCCTGGGACCGGCCCACCAGGCCACCGAGTACATTAACCGAAAGGGCTACTTTTCTATGGTGCTGCAAGCATTGGTGGACCATAGGGGATGTTTTACCAACATCTACGTCGGGTGGCCGGGCAAGGTTCATGACGCGCGTGTTTTCAGGAACTCTGGTCTGTTTAAACGCCTCCAGGCAGGTAGTTTCTTCCCGGACCACAAAATAACGGTTGGGGATGTGCAGATGCCTACAGTGATCCTCGGGGACCCAGCCTACCCGCTAATGCCCTGGCTCATGAAGCCCTATACAGGCGCCTTGGACAGTGACAAGGAGCTCTTCAACTACCGGCTGAGCAAGTGCAGAATGGTGGTGGAGTGTGCTTTCGGACGTCTCAAGGGGAGATGGCGGAGCTTACTGACTCGCTCAGACCTCAGCGAAAAAAATATCCCCGTTGTTATTGCTGTTTGCTGTGTGCTCCACAATCTCTGTGAGAGCAAGGGGGAGACCTTTATGGCTGGATTGGAGGTTGAGGCCAATCGCCTGGCTGCTGATTACGCTCAGCCAGACACCCGTGCCGAGAGAAGATCCCAGCGGGAAGCGCTGTGCATCCGGGAGGCTTTGAAAGATAGGTTCCTCGGAGAGCAGGGTAACCTATGACTCTCCAGTTGATTTACAGAGAAGCTGAACCTGAGCCTGTTTCAGTGACTGTTGACTTCGATCTGCGGTTACATACCCCGTTCTCCAGGTTTCCCCCCTTCCAACACACGTTTTAAAATAACTTTAATGGAACACTGATTATTAATAAAGTTTTCTTTCATTATGAATTCCTGTTCAAGGGTTGAAACATGGACGCGTACTGTGGTGGGTATGGTGTGCACTGATGTCCAGACCGCTTCTACACTAGAGGAATGACAGGCTCCTGCTCCTACAGCAGTCTCTGGGGGGAGGACGGTTGCAGGTGGGTGTGCAGGAAGGGGTGGGTTTGCAGGAAGGGGTGAGGGGTGCCGTCTTTGGGACGGAGTTTGGATGCAGGCTCTGGGCTGGGGGTTGGCGCGTAGGAAGGGGTGAGGGGTGTGTGGGAAGGGTGAGTATGTGTCCGTGGATGAGGGCTCTTGCTGGGGCTCAGGGCATCGGAGAGGCTTGTGGCTAGGGTGGAAGGGCATGGTAAGGGCAGCCTGCCTTGCCATTTGTGGATGTCAGGCGCTAGGACCCTGGGGCAGCATACACCTCACAGACTGACCCGGGGCAGCATTCACCTCCCAGAATGACCCTGGTGCCTAGTGACTGCAGTCTGTGTGTGTCCTGCTGTTGATCCTGCCCCCAAGTCTGTACCCTGGTAATGGAGGCTGTCCTATGCAATTAAAAAACCCCTCCCCCCCTTCACACAAAGTCTTCTGACAAGGAAAACGTGACGGAAACAGTGAATAACAACAAACTACTTTTAATACTCAACTACACAGTGGGGGGATGAAACTTGGATTTGGGACTGGGTGATCCAGGAAGGGAAGCACTTCTCACACTTTAGGGAATGAGAGCTGTTTGGTACATGAGTGCTCTGCTGGGGTGGAGTGACAGTTTTCACGGCCCCTAGTGCCCCTCCTTCTTGTGATTTTTGGTGCGGGGGGGACAGGACTTTGTGGCGGGGGAAGGCGGTTGCAGATACAGTTCAGGGGGGCTCTGTCCTCCTGCCTGTGGTCCTGCAGAACATCTACAAGGCGCCGGAGCGTGTCCGTTTGCTCCCTCATTAGCCCAAGCAGCGTTTGAGTCGCCTGCTGGTCTTCCTGCCTCCACCTGTCCTCCCGTTCGCTGTGTGAGTGCTGGTACTGACATAGGGTCTCCCTCCACTGTCTCTGCTCGGCCGCCTCGGCTCTGGAGCAAGCCATCAGTTCAGAGAACATGTCGTCCCTAGTCTTTTTCTTTCACCGCCTAATCTGCGCCAGCCTCTCTGAGGGGGATGTCGGGGCAGTTCGTGAAAGAGCCGCAGCTGTGTGATGGGAAAAAGGAAGTGATTTCCTTGAAAAGATACATGTTTGCGAACACTGAACACAGTCTAGTCAGTTTCTGTGAACAAGACCATACAGGGCACCTCGTCTCACGAGCTCTCAGGACAAGTTCGAGATTTCGGAATACGCTTTCATTGGCTGCGGTCTTGCACAGGAGATCGGACAAGCGGGGCGGTACAGCTGAATCCGTCTAGCAGCCAGGCCTGGTAAGCACTACACTATAGGCTGCTTAACAGTTAATGGATAGCTGTGCCCTCCCGCTGAAGGCAATCTGGAAAGCATAAAGTCTGACCATGTTCCAGCCCCTCGCGGCTGTGCCCGGGAAAGATCACTGTATGCTTTTCCTCTGCGGCCTCCAACACGTGGCTGTTAAACGAAGGTCATTGCTATGCAAAGTAAAAGTCAAGCATTCACAATAGTAACAGTACACTAATTGCCCTAATTAGATGCAGCAGTCGCCGAACGAGATTACCCTGAGGCGGGTCACTCGGAGAGAGAGAGAGAGGATGCTGCTAGAATCCCTGCACAGACCAGGACCGTATGCTGCCATGCTGGTGGAGGCAATGATTCCGCTGTACATTAGGATGGCCTGGCGCGGAAGAGTGTGCTTCCACGGAGCACCAAATAAGGCACCTCTCCCCAGGAACCTCCTGCGGAGACTTTTCGAGCTGCTCTCCGAGAGCTTCGTGGAAGTGTCCCAGGAGGATTTCTGTTCCATCCCTATATGTGTGGACCTTCTCTTTATATAGTTTTTTAAGGAAAAGTTTTTATATAGTTTTTACATATTTTTTATTCCTGTTTTTTAAAAAATAAATGTTTCCATGTTTATAGCACTTACCGACTGATCCTTCCCCCGATTCGGAGTCCGGGTTAACGGCCGGGGAGGGTTGGTAGGGGATCTCTGTGAGGGTGATGAAGAGATCCTGGCTGTCGGGGAAAGCGGTATTGTAAGCGCTGTCGCCTACGTCGTCCTCCACAAACCCTTCCTCATCTTCCCCATCGGCGAACATCGCCGAGGAACTGCCCCTCGACACTATCCCATACTCAGAGTCCACAGTCACTGGTGGGGCAGTGGTGGCAGACCCACCTAGAATGGCATGCAGTGCCTCGTAGAAGCGGCAGGTCTGGGGCTGTGCTCCGGAGCGTCCGTTTGCCGCTCTGACTTTTTGGTAGCCTTGTCTCAGGTCCTTGATTTTCAAGCGGCACTGCGTTGTATCCCGGCTGTATCCTCTGAGTGCCATGGCTTTGGAGACCTTCTCGTAGGTCTTTGCATTCCGTTTGTTGGAGCGCAGCTCCGAAAGCACAGACTCATCGCCCCACACAGCGATCAGATCCAGGACTTCACGGTCTGTCCATGCTGGGGACCTCTTTCTATTCTGGGATTGCATGGACTCCTCTGCTGGAGAGCTCTGCATCGTTGCAGGTGCTGCTGAGCTCGCCCTGATGTCCAACCAGGACATCAGATTCAAAGTGCCCAGACAGGAAAAGGAATTCAAATTTTCCCGGGTCGTTTCCTGTGTGGCTGGTCAGAGAATCCAAGCTTGGACTGCTGTCCAGAGCGTCAACAGAGTGGTTCACTGTGGGATAGCTCCCGGAGCTAGTAAGTTCGATTTGCATCCACACCTAGCCTAATTCGAGATAGCCATGTCGAATTTAGCGCTACTCCCCTCATCGGGGTGGAGTACCGAATTCGAACTAAAGAGCCCTCTAGGTCGAATTAAATGGCTTCCTGGTGTGGACGGTTGAGCGGTTAATTCGAATTAACGCTGCTAAATTCGATTTAAAGTCCTAGTGTAGACCAGGCCTATGAGATACCCACAAGAGGGGGCTTCCGAGATGGTTATAAGCATAACCAGACAATGAATTAAAAAGCCACGTTGGGCTCTGCAGCGACCCAAAGGGGCCTGCTGGCGTCGGGGAAGTGGGACGACTATGCCGAGACCACAGCTGGATGGCCAAGGGCAGGCTCTTGTGCATTTTGGGAAACCAAAAGGTTTCCTCTTTCTGGTCCAACTAGGCCATGCGTCACTGGATCAACGCTCTGATACGCCTCTGGCCATGTGTTCACCAAACCGTGCTGCAGGACTCTGTCACTCCTCCCCAGGCAGGCTGCTGAGGGCCAGGGCAGAAGAAACACCTAGCAGGGCCCTGACACACAACGAATGCCCCCTTGAACCCTTGCATCCCCATGCCTTCCAGTGGGCAATAGCACGGTTTTAACCCAGTGCGTGAAAAATATCATAGGCCCAGATACATCCCTGTGCATGTTAATGAGTGTCTCTGGACATTCCAAGTAATACTTCCCCCTGCAATGCAATGTGTGCCCCGTTGTACCGAGCAGCCCTAGACACTGCAGAGAACACTTGCCCCTTGTGACGTTGCACTCCATATGTTATATAAAAATATGTGTGGATATGATGATGTAACTGGAATATGCTTCATGCAAAAGGTCTCTTGTACGGTATCGTTACAAGGCTTATGAGCTACTGAGCGTGTTGATCCTATTTGTATGTATGTATCATTCTTGAGGCTAAAACTAGAAATATGAAGTATAACTCTGAGGTCCTATTGTAATTATGCAAAGTGTGGGCCATTGATGGTGGTTTAGAATCTTGATGGCTCCCATTGACTAGGACAATTGACTGTACATGGCTCTGCTTACCTGCAAGTCTCCCCTGCACAGGTGCGGGCCAGTCCTGGAGGAATGGAAGGGGGCTCACAGGCCATGTGATCATGTCACCTGAACTGGAATCCATCTTTAACCTGGTTCTTTTCCATTTAGAAGGCGGGTGGGAACCCAGAGAGACAAAGG
This sequence comes from Mauremys mutica, assembly GCF_020497125.1. Classification (NCBI taxonomy): domain Eukaryota; kingdom Metazoa; phylum Chordata; order Testudines; family Geoemydidae; genus Mauremys; species Mauremys mutica. The sequence continues at coordinate 210,537,852 of NC_059074.1, read as the reverse complement.
ATTCCCGCCTTGTGCCAAAGCTAGAAAAGGGGGTGGAGCAGAACAAAGGGGTCCCAGTCATGTGGGCTCCCCTGCTTTTTACCTAAGATGCTGCTGGAACTGACAAGGTCTGTACCAGGGACAGGATTGGGCCCAGCCTAGGAAGGAGTCTAGTCTGTGAAAGAAGCTTAGTGGAACATCTCTGAGGGTGAGATTTTTACCTGTAATCAGTTTCTTAACGTATTAGGCTTAGACTTGCGTGTTTTGTTTTATTTTGCTTGGTAACTTACTTTGTTCTGTCTGTTGTTACATGAAACCACTTAAATCCTACTTTTTATACTTAATAAACTCACTTTTGTTTATTAATGAACCCAGAGTAAGTGGTTAATACCTGGGGGAGCAAACAGCTGTGCATCTCTCTCGATCAGTGTTATAGAGGGTGTTACACAGGGTATGAGTTTACCCTGTGTAAGCTTTAAACAGAGAAAACGGATTTATTTGGGGTTTGGATCCCATTGGGAACTGGGTGTCTGGGTGTTGGAGACAGGTGCACTTGCTAAGCCATTTTCAGTTAAGTCTGCAGCTTTGCGGGGGGTGTGGTTCAGACCCTGGCTCTGTGTTGCAGCAGGCTTGTGTGTCTGGCTCAACAAGGCAGGGTTCTGGAGTCCCAAACTGGCAAAGAAAACGGGCTCAGAGGTAGTCCCAGCACATCAGGTGACAGTCCCAAGGGGGTCTCTGTGACCAAACCCGTCACACCCCTGCAATGCAATATGTGCCCCATTGTACCAAGCAGCCCTATGCACTCTGATGACTACGTCCTACTAAATAGCAATGAATGCCCCATTAGGCAGCCCCGTGCATCCTAATGTGAACAACGTCATGCTTTTAACTCCGTGGGGCCTGAGTGAGCAGCAGGTTTATTGTGAAGAGTTAGCATTAGCGCCAGGGTTAGGGTTAGGGCTGGGATAGAGTGACAGGATTAACACTCCACTCCTCAAGGCAGTCACTTCCACCACCACCCAGCGATGCATGTCCCAGCACAGTCAGACTCTGACTCAGCACAGTCACAGCAAGGTGAAAGCTGAATTGTTTCCCAGAGGACGGAGCTCTGGGACTCCCGGGTGTGTCGATCTGTGGGTGCAAGGGGGTAGGAGGTTGGAGTTGCATGAAGTCGGGGTGCTTTTTGGTGTCTGAAGGTGAAAGCCTAATGGAGTGTTGGTGTGTTATCAACAGCATGGCAGGCGATGTGACAGTGGCGGAGGATGCTGAAGACATTTAATTGGTTATTTCCATGTGTTTAAGGTCTGGGATTGGGGGTGTGGCCTGAAGAAGCCTGGACCGGTTTGGGGTTAGGGTTAGATTCAGCATTAGCCGCAGTGTTGGGATTTGTTTGTGGCTGGCGTTAGAGGCAGGGTTGAGCTGAGATTAGAATTCGAGTGCTGGTTAGGGTAAGGATGAGTGTTAGGGGTTCAGAACCATCAGCCAGCTACAAACCACCTCCACAACTGTGCTGAGTGACCCGGGGAAGATGCAGTGCAGACAACACAACTTTCAGAAGGATTAGAAATCTCGCTCCACAATAACCACTAGAGCGAGAGCCAGGCCAGCAGAGGACAGAGCCAGGGCCGCCCGGGGCGGGGGCAAGTGGGGCAAGTGGGGCAATTTGCCCCGGGCCCTGCAGGGGCCCCCACGAGAATACGGTCTTCTATCCTATTGCAACTTTTTTTAATGGAAGGGGCCCCCGAAATTGCTTTGCCCCAGGCCCCCCACTCCCCTGGGCAGCGCTGGACAGCAGGTAGCCCAGGGCTTAGCTTCTCCGAGAGGTGGTAGCATTCATGGTCATTCCCAACGCTGGTGGGAGAGAGTCCTAAGTTCTCTGGTCTAACGCTCTCGTACGGGCATCGTTCATTGTTACTGACGTACAGACGCAGCCTTCCCGCCCCCTGGGGACGGGGGAGAACAGTTTGCAGTGGAGCCAAATAGCGTTGGAAGGTGCTGAGACACCACAGGGATGAGAGTGGTAGAAATGACCACAGAGAGAGAGAGACTGGCAGGACAGGAACGTTCCTGGTGAGGAGTAAGGTGCACTGGAGAATAGTGTGGAAAAGCCTCCATATCTTCAGGCTGCCGTAAGTTTGATCTGGAGCACAGTGTGCAGGGCATGGGGCTTCATTTCATCCTCCAAGTTAGGCACTAAAGGCCAGCCCATTGCCTGAGCAGGGTTAGCATCTTGCAGGATTGCCCCCACGGCATCGTCTCTAAGAGCACAGAAATGGTGATGCTTGTAACCTTCCCACCTCCGGGTAGTTAAAAGCCCAGTTCAGGTGCAGATGCCTCGCTGGAAGATGGAATAACCTTTTTTCTGCAATCTGATTACTCTGTGTGGAACATACACAGTCTATTTCATAGCTGGTTTGTGTGAATCACTGTGTTACTCTAGTTATGGTCTGAAATGCCAACCTGCTCCTTTTGGCTTAAGAAACAGCTACATTATGAAAGAAAATAAAGCAGCACTCTGGTGAGATGCTGACATGAACACACAGCACAATGTTTGGTCTCTGACGTAACATGGACACATCAAACACAGCTGAAAAGAGAGTGTCAGGGGAAAAAAATCCCCTCCAGTAAAGTCCCTTTATGCTTGCCAAACACTCCTCACTGCAGTCGCTGTACGAACAAAGTGACAAGCTGAACTAATGCTAGCAAATTGACACTCAACATTCCATCTGTGTTTTGGCTTTTACTTGTGACAACACAGTGTGTCCGTGCATGTGTTTAGCACTGCACAAAAAACTTTAACTTCAAAATCGTTGTGCTAATTAATAATAGTCCCTACCTCATCCATCTTTTGCGGCTCTTCAGCAGAGTGCTCCACAGAGGAGGTCAGTATCGGTCCGTTCCTTAGCAACGCAGGCAGACATGTGCCAATGTGACTAGTGATTTAGGTGCCTGATTTAAGCCACCTGAAAAAGGCCTGTCGGGAAGATCAGGCCCCTTTTTAAGGCATCACATGTTGTGCACCCAGGTCGGTACTGAACCTCCCATGCTCAAACAGCAGAACTCAAAGGAGTCGCTAGTTAAGGCCACATCCCGGTCAGTTCCTAGCCAATCAGTTCACACCTGCCACTGCTCACAATCCCAACTCCTGCCCACCAGTCTCAGCAGGAGGAAGGGGCTGTATCCACAGAGACGCGTTGCTGGGAAGTGCTACACTGGGTTACCTTTGCCTCTGACAATGCTGATGACACAGAGTTAGTGCAGAGGCAGGGGCTGGGTTCCGTGAGGTGCTCAGGCCCGGAGGGGAGACGATTTCATTGGGAACTCAGGGCTCACAGCTCCTCTCAGGATCGGGCCCGGAGGGACTGACTTACACACACACCTCAACAACGAGCAGCGCCCGTGGTTATGTTAACGTTCAGCCGGGCTGTGCCGATATCACTGCTAGCTCCATCCCTTTGGCCCATTGAACCTTTGCAGAGTCGCATCAGCCCAATGCTCAGCTGCACCCAGCCAGGGTGGGGAAAAGTCCCTCTCCCCTCCTGATACCGGGGCCCAGATGGCCCCTGGCATAACCCAGAGCAACCCTTCCGGTTAAAACTCCTGGGCTACCCATGGGATCAGCTCCTGCGGCCCGGGTCCCCCCAGCGCAGTCCCAGCAGGCAGCTCTCGGGACGCGTGTAGTCGCCAGCCAAGCGATCTGGAGCCCAAATGGAGCGCGGGCTGGGTACCCACCTGCTTTCCCTCTCCCAGCGTTCCTGCCATGGTACGCACATGCTTTCTGAGCGCCTTGGGCTGCATCCGCAAATGGCAGAATCTCCCAGGGCTGGGCTGATGCAGCATGATACAAACATTGCAGCCTGCTGGGTAGAAGGAAAAGGTGAACTGAGGCTTAAGGGGAAGGATGGTGTGTACTAATGCACCGAATTTCAAGCTTACCCACAGCTCCTCTTAGGCTCACAAGCTTGTCTCTCCCCGCAGAAGCTGGGCCTGTAGAAGCTACCATCTCCCCCGCCTTGTCTCTCTAATAGCCTGGGGCCAGCACGGCTGCAACGCTGCCTAAAGCATAGAATGGCTGCGAGCTGGAACTATAGTCCGCTGGAAAAATGCAGCTCCCCAAACTCAAAATGCTGCCTGACATTGGCTGGATTTCCCCAGAATTTTGTTTTGGAAGAAAACCAGGGGGGAAATTCTGACAAAGTGAAAACATCACATTTCAACATGTTTGAACAAAACATTTCAGTGTTTCAATTTGAAATGGTATTTTCATTGTGAGTGTTCTAGTTTGTCACATCACATGATACAAATTTAAAATAAACTCCAAATCAAAACAAAACGTTTCAATCAACCTGAAATGAAATTTTGTCAGCATTTTCTTTTGTGGAAAATTTTCAAATGTTTTGTTTTCGTTCCAAATCTCAAAATCCTTTCTGAACTACAATTTCCATCCTTTGTGTTGCTCTAGAGACACCAGAAGATCACAGTTCGGTTTGCAGGGCCACCACCAACTTCCTGTGTGGCTCCAGGCTTGGTTCCCCCGCTGTGAAATGGGGCTAATACGTCACACTTTGCATCCAAAGTGGGCGAAGTGGCAGAGTCTTACCAGCAGTAGCAATTCCTTATCTCTGAGGGCTGTTGTGACACTTAATGTTTGTACAGTGTTTTCAGAGCCTTGGCGGGAAGGTGCTACAGAACAACATATTTATTTATTTACTGGCCTATTGACTTACCTCACCCACTATCCTTAGATTGCTTTATATACTAATAGGAGAAAAATACCAAGAAGCCTCAGTTTCTTGAAGCCGCTTCATTGCTGTTTGAGAGCAACAAGGTGGGAAAGGGAATCGTTTATTGGACAAACGTCTCTTGGTGAGCGCGACAAGCTCGCAAACCCACAGAGCTCTTCTTCAGGCCTGGGAAGGTCACCGCAGGACAAGGGTGGCACAGTCACCTTGTGCAACTCTTTGCCAGAGGGTGTTGCGAAGGTCAAGGCTATAACAGAGTTCAAAAAAGAGCTAGCTAAATTCATGGAGGACAGGTCCATCAATGGCTATTAGCCAGGAGGGGCAGGGACAGTGTCCCTAGCCTCTGTTTGCCAGAAGCTGGGAATGGGCGACAGGGGATGGATCACTTGGTGATTCCCTGTTCTGTTCATTCCCTCTGGGGCACCTGGCACTGGCCACTGTCGGAAGACAGGACCCTGGGCTAGACGGATCTTTCGTCTGACCTAGTCTGGCTGTTGTTATGTTCCGAAGCCCTTCTCAGGATTTCTAGCGGATTTTTCTGAGACATACCTGGCTTTTGTCAAGTAGACAGACATAAGCTTCAGCTCCAATTGCCAGATGTGACTGCCTAAAGGTAGGCACTCAAATCTCTAGTTAGGCCCTTCAGTAAAAGAGGGATAATGTTGCGTGCTACTGAGCAGCCTGCGGTTTCCGCTGGAGTCAAGGCGAGTTGTAGGGCTCAGACGCCCCTGGACACTTTTAGGCAAGAGCCTAAATTGCAACAAAATGTTGAAAATTCAAAATCTGGGGAGGGACGTGAGGGGAAAACCAGGAACATTTTCACTGATTTTTTTTTTTAACCAGTAATATCACTGATAACATTATTTGAAATTTGACCAAAAACAGGGCAAGAATTTGTTTAAAAAAGCCATGGTTTCAACACTGACCCTTTTTTGTCTGAGGGGGTGGGGAGGAACCAGGTCTGGGGCAAGGCTCCTGAGAAAGAAGAGAAGATTTGTCCCAAAGACTTGATGATACAAAAGCCAAGGTGAACGTGGGGCTCCTGGTCACGCTCAGCTCAGAGAGCTACGCTTTCAAACATGAATGAGGGGTGGGGTCTGTCCCAGGATATTAGAGAGACAGGGTGGGGGAGGTGCTATCTTTTACTGGACCAACTTCTCGTGGTAAGAACCCAGCTTTCGAACTTACATGGGGTTCGTCTTTAGGTCACCTTGTCTCTCTCCAAGAAACAGGGAGTCATTAATGTGTAAGTGCTGATCACAGGGTACTAACCTAGCAGGGAAAGGCCAAAAAAGAATCAGTGGCTGGCAGCTGAAGAAAGCCAAATTCCAATTGGAAATCAGGTGCCATTTTTTTAAACTATTTATTGATTTAGAAAGTTTTAACAAGTTTACAAATCTTTGCCATTTAATATCAGAACCAACACAATCATTACAACAGTGAGTTTTGTTCATAGAGAGATTATACAGGGAGATAGTCAGCAAGTCTTTCTGTTTAACAGCGTGTTACCATGGGACCATCGTTACAACACCTGTGTTGTTTCTAGTGACTGTATGCAGTGAAATCTCAATGTCCACATCTACCAGACCAGGCATGTCTAGAAAACATTAATATTCAAAAAAATGGATAGTTGTGCTGGGGATTTTTCCAGGTGACTGTATTGTGTCTGAGTATTGAATAAAGGTAACCAAAGATCTAAGTATCCGTCAGTCCTCTGTCAACTTTGCTGGGTCTGTAGCTGGCATGGTAATTTTTCCATAGCCACAGGCTCCCATATTTTTCTGAACCATTCCTCTATAGTTAGACTATTTTCCTTTTTCCAGTGAGAGGCTAAGGCACACATATTTGACACAGAGGGGAATGAAGCATTGACACAAAGTACCAAAGGAAGTGGTGGATTTTTCCATCTCTTGATGTCTTCGCATCAAGTCTGCGTCTCTCTGGAAGATCTGCTTTAGCCAAACACAAGTTACTGAGCTCAATATAGGGGTGAGTGGGTGAAATTCTCTGACCTGTGCAACACAGGAGGTCAGGCCAGCTGAGCTAATGGTCCCATCTGGCCTTAACCTCTAGGGATCTAGAGGTTTGCTCAGCATTACATTATATTTAACAAAACAAGACTCAGCTGCTATGATTGAAATATGCACTCTGAGAACAAGCTGACTTGCAATTGCCTTGTTTGTGTGTGTATATCACACATTTGAAACAAACTACAACCACACGCATTTAGTGAGGGGGGGGTTGGCATATATTTGTGCTGAAACCCATGCAAAGGTTAGGCACAAGCCTAAGGAGAAGATCCTCTCCTACCTTTCCCCACGCTGTGCTATAGGCAGAATATGTACCATGTCTATTGGTCTTCTGAAAATCGGTGACTGCCATCAAGTGTTTCTTGATCCAATTACAATCACAGATCTAGTTAAAGTCAATGGGTGAGCTAAGGCCCCTTTCTGACATAATAGGAGGAGCAATTAAGCCCCTTTGAGTTAGTGAGCTACAAACAAAGGAGGACCTGCCCAAGGCACATGGCAGGTCACAGCTCAGCTGTGTGGCCTGAGTTACATAAGAACGGCCATACTGGGTCAGACCAAAGATCCATCTAGCCCAGGATCCTGTCTTCTGCCCCAGAGGGAATGAACAGAACAGATAATCGTCAAGTGATCCATCCCCTGTCGCCCATTCCCAGCTTCGGGCAAACAGAGGCTAGGGACACCATCTCTGCCCATCCTGGCTAATAGCCAATGATGGACCTATTCTCCAGGAATTTATCTAGTTCTTTTTAACCCTGTTATAGTCTTGGCCTTCACAACATCCTCTGGCAAGGAGTTCCACGGGTTGACTGTGCGTTGTGTGAAGAAATACTTCCTTTTGTTTGTTTTAAAGCTGCTGCCTATTCATTTCATTTGGTGGCCCCTAGTTCTTGTGTTGTGAGAAGGAGTAAATAACACTTCCTTATTCACTTTCCCCACACCAGTCATGATTTTATAGCCCTCTATCATATCCCCCCTTAGTCGTCTCTTTTCCAAGCCGAAAATTCCCCGTCTTATTACTCTCTCCTCATATGGAAGCCGTTCCCTACCCAATGCCAATTCAGGAGCTAGGAGATTGGTTTTGCAGCTGTGTGTGTTGGCGCAGAAAACCTGGAGAAGCAGTGGTGAGTGTGACCCCAAGAGGAAGCAGAGTGACAGGGCTTCCTGGGCGCAGAGCTCGCCAATGTGGCAGACTTGGGGATTTCTGTGCAGGGAAACTACCTACTGCTGCTTGTTTCTACCATGTTCAGAGGAACAGGGCTTGGGGCACATTGCCTGTAAATTGCACCAGGAATGTACCTGACTCGTAACACTGATGTTTCCGTCTACTGGAAGCAACGCTGCAAGGGCCCAAACACTGGCTAACAGTCTGGGCCAAAGGGACAACAGTACTTAAGGGCAATAGGCTCCTGGTTAACTCAGCAGCAGTGAGCTCTGCCATCTTCTTCATGGTGCTGTCAGGGAGGTGAAATGAGCAACCTCTGCTCAGGGTGACTAGAAGAGGATGCTGGTTGCTAAGGAGAGTTAAATTGTTCTTTTCCCTTCCCTGCTCAGCGTCAGCACCCCTGCTGCAGAAAGGGCAGTGGCAGGAGCGGTTACCAACCCAGCAGAACAGGGCTGCTTCGGACTAGGCAGGACTTGCCGCTAGCTGGTCTCCCTGAGTGATGCAGGGCTTGTGATCCCCAAAGCCCATGCAGCTGGGTAAGAAAGGTCCAGTTGGTGACCCTGCCTGACGTGGAAACACTTTGGGTAGAGAGCTGACGCGTACGGCTCTAACCAGCCCCACTGGGTTTGACCCCCATATGCAGACCTCGAACCACCTCCTACTACTGCCTGAGCTAAAGCATTCAGTGTCCAGACCAGCAGCAGTAGCGACTCATTCCCGTTCTCTGGGGCTCGGCCAGCAGGAGGAGCCAGAGCGCCCAGCCCCTAGCTTGGGTGAGGTGGTCAAGCGAGAGCTTATTTTCCAAAGTATAACGTAGCCCTGCAAAGGATCCTGGCCCCTAGGCAGGTGGAGCAGGGAGCTGCTGAGCCCTGCAGGAGCCCGTTAGCTCTGTTTCCAAAGCAAACCTGTTCTGTGTTCGCCCATTCTGTCCCTCCCGCCCTCCTTTTTAGTGCACGGATGAAGTTATTGCAGCAACTTCTTTCTTTAAAGCTTTGTTCTTTCTCCGTTCATTCTTCCCTGCAGCGATAATGTCCCTGTGACTCAGAACTCCCGCCCCAAGCGTGACTGAGGGCACATCGGCATATTAATCAGATACGAAACCTGAGGGCGAGGCTCCGGCACGCCTCTCAGAGTAACCATTCTTGGGATTGCAGTGCAGGGCTCCTAGCAGGTGAACATACATCCCTGGCCTCGGGGCAGGGCCCCAAACAAAGGAATGCTTTATTCTGCAGGTGGTTGTGCCACATACTTGTCATTACTGGTCACAGGTGGGGCTAAGTAGCACTGGCTATAAAAGCCCAGGGAGCCACTTTTAGCCACAGTGAGCTGAAGAATGCAGTCCCTGCTTGTCCAGCAACCTCGTCCTACCTGCTTGGGCTCTGCTGGGCTCAGGGCCAGGCCCAGGGCTCGGGGAGGAGGGAGGGAGGGAGAGGACGACGTGGCAGCAGCTCATCCTTTTGGTCATTCCCAGCTCACGGACACCTGACTCAATAACCACTCCTAGGCCTCATATTGGCGCTTTGGCTGGAAGGGGGATTTGGTGTTTTCCAGGCTGACATGCAGCAGCCCTGGACTCAGGGCTGCGCCCTTCTCGCCCATGGCGGACCAGGCCTGCTGCTCGTGCAAACATCCAGGCTCGAGCTGAAAGTGCCACGCGGCTCATGCGTCCTGCGGCCGGGGAGCTGCTCAGAGAAGCATGGGCTGCGCCCCCACACAGGCCCAGCTGTGGCTGTGGGACCCTTGGGTCTGCACTAAAACAGGCAGGCGGGCAGGCGCAGGCTGGCTCCCTCAGCCCCTCTGCTAGTGGTGCCTGAGCGGTCAGTCTACGGAGCGGCGCCGTGAGGCTGAGACACCGACGACATGAGCCAGGCCCATTCCTGTGTATGTACAAAAATGGCTGCCAAGGCCTGTCCCCCCGAACATGGAAGAGCAAAGCCGGGGCCAGCAGGGTCCTTGTGCAGCAGTCCCAGGTCTGCCAGTCTGGCCAGCGCCGTGCCCAGGATACCCTGGCGCTCTTTGCTTGCGCGCATGGTCACACCCACCATGCCTGCACAGCCAGCCCAGCCGCTGCTTGCACCCAGAAACCCCCCTGTTAATCTACGGGGGTCAGCCCTGGCCTGACACGGCGCGTTGCCTTGGACGGTGGCCACCTGCTTTTATAACGGGGCTTGGTCGCACCTGCGCCGGAGCAAGCGGGGTGACGGGGGGGCGGGGGGAACGGGGACGGGAGGCTTGGCACACCCACGGGTTTCAACGAGGGCTGTGAGCCAGTAACGGCGTTCAGCAGGATGTGCCCTGAGCACTGAGGGAGCCTTGCACAGATGCAGGTGACGCCTCTCTCTCTGCCCTGAGGTGCTCACCAGCCGAGCGCCTGACCCGACAGGTTGTGCCGCATGCGGGATCGCTGTAGCTGGGCCACATCCCATTGCCAGCAGCAGGAAGCTATGTGGGGCCGGGTGTCTGCCCATGTCCCACCGCCTGCAGGGATGGAGCTTGTGCCCAGAGCCGGCCCTGTACGTGAAGCCAAGAAGCCAGGCCCCAATGGGAGCAAGGACCAATGCTAAGCCCCTGCTGGGGGCTGCGTGAGACATGGGCACAGCGCGAGGGAGGAGCAGCTGGATCAGGGGGCAGAGGTGTTTGTCACGCGGGACAGGCGAGGGGCAGCAGGTGGTGGAGTGTGGGGGCGGGGGCTACAGCAATGCAATGGGTGGAGGACAAGGTGCAGCCCGCAGGGGGCTGAAGCTGGTGACTGGCTGGGGGGGGGGGCGGGGGAGGCTGCAGAAGGGTCCGGCTCTAGGGCCGATGCCGGTGCTGCAGGGCCAGGGCAGCGGCACAGGACGCATGAGCCAGCTGCTCAGCGGGAGTCACAGGTGCTGGGCCTTGGAAAGAAGGCCGAGGGGCCTGTGCCCATAGTGCTGGGGGGATAACGGGGCGGGGCCGGGGGCTGGAAGGGACTTGCCCTGCCACTGACCGCATTTCAATAGCCGGCGTGTCACCGCACTCACTGCTGTACGCACAGACCCACCCTGGGGGCAGCCCAGCACCGGCGCGCCAGGGACAGTCATATGCACCAAGTGTATAAGGGGCCTTTTTTTTTTTAAAGCAGCTTCATGACCTGTATCTCCCAGCAGCAGCACTCTGCAGCGTGTCAGCACGCCTGCCTCTGCCCGGGGCCAGCCTGTGAGCCCCTCTAGACTGGATGGGCACGTTTCGTTTAATGCCGAGGCGCACAGTTTGTGCGTTTATTCACCAGTCACACACATTGTCTATACGTGGCGCGTGTGACGGCACGTGACGCCCAGTGGCACCATTACCCACGGCCGTGTCTGGGTGTGCCAGGCTGACCTGGCTTGTGGGTGCCAGACGTACGGTGCAGCGGCACTGAGCAGCTGTTGGAGCAGGCGTTGTGGGTGTTCGTGCTCCACCTTGGGTTCTGAGTAGAGCAAATGCCTGGGGTCAGGGTACAGGTCCTCCCCTGGGCGGCTGCACTGCATGCTCTGGAGCAGTGCTAGCACGTGGCAGCGACGGGGCACTGATGTCGCACTGGCACAGCTCAGCCGCCCCGGAAAGCCCCGTCTGGCACCACTGCCATACGGCAGGGACTGGCGCGGCACGTCCTGCTCCACCCACCAGCCATCCACAGCGCTGGGGCCTGCCAGACAGCCCGAGCATCAGCAGTGCCCAGCGCCTGCCCATGCTCCGCTAGTGACCCACAGGGCCCCACCCCACAACACACACGGCTGCGTCCCCAGGTGCGCCAGCCAAACGCTACCCCGGGGGCGGGAACCCGCTGGCTGCCTGCCCCACGGCCGTGGGGGAGCTGCTCCAGGAAACAGGTAAAGCGCACGCACGCACGCACACACACGCACGCACACACACACACACAGACACACACACACACACCCCTCCACCCACCCAGCCCGCTCCCCAAGCGCCAACACCATTCACTGGCATTCTCTAGCTCAGAGCCCAGCTGCTCAGGGTGCCCCCACCCCCCCAATAAGGCTGGAATGGAAAGGCTGTGCCCCATCCCCACTTCCCCCTGCGCTCACACACACCCCCACCCCCACACCCCCCCAGAAGAAGGGGAGGGGGGGGGAATGAGCCCCAGAAGCAGCAGTGCTGGAACTGGGCACAGGTGTGGTCAGACCTGAGGAGGGGGGCAGAATTGCCAGGCAGGAGACAGGAAGATGGAGGGGGGGAGCGTCTGCAGCAGGGGGCCAGGCTCAGCTCAACCTAGAATTGCAGGAGAGTTGGCAAAACTAACTGGCTCCACACACCCTGTCCAAAAACGGGCTGGGTTGCGGGGTTTGGGTTGGTTGTTTAAAAACGAATGCAGCCTATTGCCGGGGGGGGGCAGGGGGAGGGCGCTGACCTGGCTCCTTGCAGCGTTGGGCTTGGCCGTCCTGCACCACGCCACCCCACCCGGTCGCACACGTCACCCTGCGTGTTAGAACCGGGCCGCCCCAGCTCACGCTGCGGGTGGGCCCGCTGGCCTGCAGGGCACCACCCAACCCCACACACAGCCGCTGTGACCGCGTGAGGGCCTCGGCGGGGTCCGGAGCAGGGCAGGGGCTGTGGGCTCCACCCAGCTCACAGCTGGAGCTGGCGGGGGGGGTCAGCTGACCAAGCCGCGTGTGCTGGAGCCGCTCGAAAGGCACACTGAGGGTTGGGTATAAGACCCTGTGGTGAATATCCTGCATAGGGCCCTAGCAGAGCCCATGGGCATAGCCAGGGTGGGGCGGCTTGGGGACGAGGGGGCTGCTGCCTGCCCAGCTTGCAGAGGATGGGCCACTGGTACCCAGGGGGTTGTGTTATTTTTCAGCTGATTGTGAGCTGTGTTTATTAAGAAGGCAGGGCCTGAGGAAAGGACGGCATTGTGCTGCGTGGTGCTGGGTCCACACAGAGGCTGTGTTGCTTTGGGACGAGCCTTGGGGGTGGTGATACCGAGGAAAGGGGTTGGGGACACGAACTGGTGAGATTGGGCATTATTTCTGGCTGCCCTGGCTGGCAATTCTGCCCCCGGCCAACCCGCCCAGCTGCAATTTGTTTCTGAAAGGGCGGAGGGTCGGGGTGCTTTGTGTGCTATGGCTGATACTGTGGCTGACTGAGCCTGGGCAAGCTGGCTGAGGCATAGCCCAGCCAACCAAGGGTTTGGGATGCGTGTGAATGAGCTGGTGGTGCCACAGCACTCAGAGACTGCGCCCACTGCCTGTTGCTAACATAGGAGTTCTGGTGGCTCCGTGCCTGCAAGCAAGCCTGGAAAGGAGCCATCTTTTCCCCAACACACCTTGGGAGGTGCCTAGACCTTCTGCTGTGCTCATCCCTTCCCTTGTCCCCGCCCGATTAGCTTAGCGCCGTGTGTCACGGCCCAGTGCAAGTATGTCATAGGAAGTACAACAGCCCCACCAGGAGAGATTGGGGGCCCCACCCCAGAATAACCTATAGACACATGGGTCTCGGGTCCAGGCTGTGCGCCAATCAGGCAGGGTGGAGATTTGAACCTAGATTTCCCACCTCCTAGGTGAGTCTCCAGCCAGTAAGTGCTATGGGCAGGGCCGGCTCCAGACCCCAGCGCGCCAAGCGCGCGCGTGGGGCGGCATTTTGCCAGGAGGGCGGCAGGCGGGTCCGGCGGACCTTCCGCAGTCATGCCTGTGGGCGGTCCAACGGAGCCGCGGGACGACCGGACCTCCCGCAGGCATGACAGCGGACGGTTCGCTGGTCCCGCGGCTCCGGTGCACCTCCCGCAGGCATGACTGCTTGGGGCAGCCAAATTCCTAGAGCCGCCCCTGGCTATTGGGGGGGGCGGGAAAGGAGGGACAGCTCTCGCTTGCAAGAGGGGTTGGTCTGGCTTTGACACCTAACTCGAGGGGAGGGTTCATGACCCAGCTGTCTCCCCCACCTGGAGTTAGGGCCTAACCTCCCTCCTCCGCATTTCCTATTGGTTAGCTTAGCTGGCTTCTGGGAACCCCTTTTTAGACACCTGACTCTCCCTCATGCATTGTACAGGGAGCCCTGGTGCCCAGCTCAGGGTTGTGAACTCCCCTAGGCAGCAGAGTATCTAAAAGTCACAAGGGGGGTTTAGGTGCCTCTCATCCTTAGGAGCCTAAATCCCATTGACTTTGTTAGACTTACTCAGAGCTCCACTGGACAGAGGGGCTCACGCCGCTTGCGCTACCTCACTAAAAATAGCTGCGTAGCCATTCAGGGTGGAGTTCCGGCGCCGCGGCCGAGGGAGAGAGGCAAGTTCAGAGCCCGAGCTCCAGCCCAGGCCGCGGTGCCCAAGCAGCTATTTTTAGCGTGTTAGTGAGAGCCCAGGTGTGACGAGCTGGGCTCGGAGACTCACTGCCACGGGCTGCGCAGACACACCCTGGCTGGCGAAGTTGCTTTCCAGAGTCTACCTATGTATCTTTGAGCAATGTTAAGAGTTAATCACAATAGCCTTGGTGTAATCGTGTTAAATTCTCTGCAGGGGTTATGAAAAGACGACACAAACATTTTTGGAAAAGCCATGGCAAACTTTTTTTTTTGTTTATTAGCTATGCAGTATTTGTAAATTTCAAAGGATTTTCTTTGTGAATTCTTCCTAATGAACAAACCAAACAATTTGTTTGAGAATAGTTTATTATCCCTATTGCGGTGATCATTATTTTAAAGTTAGCCTACAGACTACACAGCACACCATCTAAATAATCTTCCCTCATCTGATTAAGACAACAGTAATTCTTGGGATGTATAATTTGCTCTCTTAACTCAAAAATATCCTTAAAGTTTGCAAAAATTCACATTGCTCCCCAGGGAAGCAGAATAGTTGTTCCTGTTTCTCATTGCAAAGCGAAGAGAACGTTTACAGTGACTACCTGAAATATTATTCTGTTACAACAGATGTTAAGGAAAAACTTTACAATGAATAAATCTCAGAGCTGTGTTTCTATGTGCCAGGAGATTTTGTACTGGGTCTGTTGCTGTCTGGATCAAGAAGAGAAAATATTTTGGTTAAAGTTCAGGTGCCTAAAATTACGCACCCAAATACAGCTTCAGGTGTCTAACATTAGGCAGCTAAGTTTGAAAATGTGGCCTGTATCTATCGGAGTGTCAGGATTCTGAGTCGTTAGACTCTGTTCCTGCTTCCATTGAAGTCAGTGGCAATTGGCCTACTGGCATCAGTGTGTCAGAGCAGCACGTATACATATTTGTGATCTTAAAAATGCTGACGCAGCTTGAATTATTCTGTTCAACATGGTGAATTTTACTAATTCATGTATCTGCTTCTTTTCCACACTCACTCCCAGTGTTGAGAAAGTGACAGAACATGTCACTCGCTTTTCTGGCTGTCTTGCCTAAAGAACCAACAGACACTATTGACTTTCTTTGACAGCTGCTACAGAATATGGCCCCGATCCTGCAAGCAGATGCCTGTGGCTTCGCAGAGCCCCCATGAAGTCAGTAGAGCTCTGCATGGAGCTGAATGCTGGATCGGGGCCCATTTGAGCTACTCTGCATGTGGTTTATGTAAAATTAAACAATCCCCAAGGAAGTGACCAGAAAGAGAGAGGAAAGCAAAGAGATGGGCCAGTGGTGAATGATGGCGTTATCTGTAGAGCCCAGGAATGAATCAAGGTACTCAGCTAGGAGGCTTTCCGTGGAAAGTTTCATAGAGTTTGAGGCTAGAAGAGACCATTAGAGCATCTAGTCTGACCTCCCTGAATTTCACAGGCCAATTCATTTTCACCCAGACACCCCGATATTAAGCCCAAAGACTTGATTTAGACTAAAACATTTCAGTCTCAGGAGGCTAAACTGTTGAGACCAAAGTTCCACCACAGCCCGAGGCTCCTTCACTGGCAGGGGGTTGAGAGATGCCCTTGATTCATTCCAACAGCTGGCCCAGGCCCAGGGAGATTGGACAAAACAGAGAGAAGTAAAGCGGGTTCCCAGTTCCCTACAACAAAACCGTGTCTGACTTAGAAGACACCAAAAAGAAACCATTTTGCTGAAAAATAGATCTCTCCAGGTGGATGTTTTTCTTCGTTGTCATGGTACCAAGTACAAAGCAGTGTATAGTAGTCTGTACATCAAAGTATTCCGGTGTAAGACGAGCAATCGTGTGACGACGTATGCTTGGATCGTAACTGGGAAGGTTGCTCAAGATGGATTCCTTAAGGCTTAGGGGAAGAAGCTCTGGAGGTTTTATGATGATTTCCATCTCAGCAGAGAGAACCCTTTATGGATCACGTACGTCAAGGTGGCTAAAAATGCAAATACCTACAATGGAAACAAAGCTGGAGTCAGGCACAGTTAATGCTAAAGGGTATTGTTTGTTGATTGGATATTTAAATTTGCCCATTCAGCAGTACTTATTTTAACCAATACAGTACTTGGAGCCCAAAAGCAGTGACTCCATTCCAGAGTTGCTAAGGGAAAGATTTTCAAAGTCACCAAAGTGATTTAGAATCCAAGTGTCACTGAAAGTCTCTTAGGCTCTGAAGTGCAGAAGTCACTTTTGAAAACCGGGCTTAAGTTCTTGAGTCACTTTGGTGCTTTTGAATCAGTTTCCCTGATCCTCACAATACTATTTGTGAGCATCTCAATCTCTGGTGGTGTCTCACACACTTTTACCCTCTCTCAAATGGCTGCCATCTGCCATTTCTTTCAATGGGGCTAAAGCCACAGCTGGCCCTTAGTTAAGATGGTCACCATGTTCCCCAGAGTCTTTGCAGGTAGAAGAGAAGCTGCCTCGAGTAAAAATCTTCACTGGCTTCTACTGTGCTCAGCGGGGACGAAGCCCCGGCCGGGCTTAGGGACGATGGCCACAGAGCACAGCACTCAGTAATACTATATTAGAAAGATGTTAAAAACAGTGGGCATGTGAGGAAACGCTGGGCTACTGCACGGGATATGAATGGCCCAGATCCCAGTGTCTTTTGGAGTCTGATAGATGGGGATGATTAACCTGCTCATTATTACAGCAAGAGAGAGAAGGGTTCTCCCCCTTCCCCCTCATGAAAGTGCTGGGCCTTAGGTTGTCTCCCAGGCCATTCAGCTTTTACTCCCGGTACATTTTGTTCGCCCCTCCACTGTGAAAGCTATTTGACGCTTGTAGTAGGAAAATCCTATTTTAATAAATGTTTTGATTTAGAATGTAGTATGTATTGATGTATTTTATAATTATGATTTAATATTCCCTGCCAGCCACCATTTTTAATTTCAAGGCAGGAATAGACTAGAATAGTCCTTATGGCTGATTAGGGTCACCTTTTGTTTTAGGATATGATTTCATTACAGTATTTGAAATAAGGTCTTGCTTCTTGTATGCACTGCAAACTCAGTTGTGTAAGGTTCTTTTGTAATCCCTTTAGTAACCATATAATCCTTTCCAAAATGTTATCCTGTTTGAAAGTCTCTGTACAATTGTTTGGGGTGAGTGAGGAATGTGTGCATAGTTAAAAATAAGTAAAAAGCCCATCACAAATGTCCAGGTGGTCAAGAAAAAGTGAGAGACTTGGAAACATCAAAAAACATCTATTGTATCCGATGCTAAATGAGTTAGCAGCATTGACAACCTCAGAGGTGAGGCAAACACCCCACCCCACCCCCCCAAGTGAGACAACAAAAGAGATAACAGCGGAAAACCTCAAGATTAACCCTACATAAGGACTAACGATCACAGAATGACAATGAAAAGCCATAGACTAAAGTGGGAATTGACAAGTATAAAGCTGGGGTGTTTTGCCATAGAACTCTCAGTTCAGTCCTGCAAAACCTCAGAGCATCAGATCGTGACCGACAGAGCCCAGCTCCTCACTTGTGCCCAATCTAACTGGCCAGGGGTGGTGAGTTATATGGGCCTGTGGTGCCCGGGCTCCAGCAATATTCGTAATAATTGGAGATATACCAATCTCCTAGAACTGGAAGGGACCTCGAAAGGTCATCGAGTCCAGCCCCCTGCCTTCACTAGCAGGACCAATTTTTGCCCTAGATCCCTAAGTGGCCCCCTCAAGGATTGAACTCACAACCCTGGGTTTAGCAGGCCAATGCTCAAACCACTGAGCTATCCCTCCCCTGGGGGCCCAGCACCACCAATGTTTGGGGCCAGGTCTCTCCCCTGACCTCACCTGCCACCCCCCTGTGCCTCCTCCAACGTCCCCTGGACCCGACGTGCTGCCCCTGCACGTCCCCCTGGGGCCCCGGAGCAGAGTGTCCCTGCCTCTTCCCTGCAGCTCCATGGTCCTAGTGTGAGAAGAGGGAATGGGGGGAATTTGGGACATGCAGGGCTACGGTGGCCAAAGAAAGAGGCTCCAGGGCTGCAGGTGCTGGGGGGAGACCCCCTTCCTTCTCAGCTTCAGCTCTGTGGCTGCCGTGGCAGAGGAGAGACCACCCCTCCTTCCCAGCCCGAGCTCTGGGTCTGCTGTGGTGGGGGAGAGAACCCCCCTCCTTCCCAGTCCCAGTTTGGGGGCTGCCGCGGTGGGGAGAGTGGGCACACCCATTGCATTAGAAAGGTTAAGACTACTGATATTAAAATATGAGTTGTGGGCTTTTATTTGTGGAACAAAAACATGTTAATTAGTATTTTTTTATACAGCGCTTTTATCCAAAGCGCTTTACAATAGTTCGCTAACGGGACAAACGACATTTGGATCACTTAATCTTTCCATCGAGACCCTCAACAATTTTCAAGTGGTCCATGGAAAAAAAAAGTTTGAGCCACTGCTCTAATTGATTAGCAATGTAACACCACCACAACATTCACCGGGACGACTTTACGTGAGGAGTTACTGTATATTGGCTTACAAGGCGGGGGGGGGGGGGAGAAAAGAGGGGACCTGGACCTGTTCTGGGCACCACCAAACATTATACAAACCTGCTGCCCCTGTAACTGGCCATTTGATTGACTCAAGCTATGACAGACTGGTAACTATTAAGACCATCTTCAGGACACGCGCGCATGTGTGAGTGAGAGAACGAATGCATATGCTGTTATATTTTCAATAAACGTGGCATATTGCCTTTTCCCCTGAAAAGATCCCATGTGCTTTTTATAAGCATAACACACATACCACTGCTGCAATGTCTTCCTGGTAAGTTTTAAACGTGGCCGAGTCACGGACCCAGATGGTGGCATAGGCTTGTAAAACAGCAGCACTCAGGTAAAACAGAGCAGCCATTGAATGATAGAAAGCATCCTAGAAAACAATAATAATTAACAATCGCTTCCAAGAATACCACTAAAGTCAGAGACAGAAGGTACTCTAAAAAACACACACACGCTTTCCTGGCAGAGCGACAAAAGCACTTTGGGCTATATACAGCTAGTTCATTTAATTTGAGCCTCAGGCCAAAATGGTTTGTGCAAATGGGATTCTGTCCAAGTCTGGCAGTTTGGCAAATGGATTTTGGCAGAGAGGAGCTGCATTGTGACCCAGATCCTCAAAGATATTTAGGTGCCTAACTCCCAATTGGCCACTCCCAAGGGAGTTAGGTGCCTGGATACTTTTGAGGATCTGGGTCTTTGCATCTGGGCCTGGCCTGTGACTAGGACTCCTAGGTGCTACAGAAATGCAAACAATAAGTAAGAGCAGACAGGGGGACTGAAGGCAAAATCCCCAATTTTCACAAGGTTGTGGTATATGGAGGCTGTTCTCCAGGGCCAGCTTTATGACCCACAGGGCCTGACTGGAATACTCGGCAGCGGCCTGGGGCTTTGGCGGCACCAAAGGAGCCAGGGCTCTCCAAACTCCCCGCCCTTCTCTACCTCCTCCCTGGCTTGCAGTGAAGCTTATCAGGCCAGCGTCCGCGCTGCCCATCCCACAGCTGGAGTCATCAGCTGAGCAGGGCATCATGGGGAGGGGGGGCAGAGACAACCTAGCCCTGTGGAGGTGAGACTTGACTGGAAGGTGAAGTGTAGCCTTGGGCTTGGGAGCGAGTTCCTGTACGTAATGAGCTAGGCTTGTTAGAAAGGAAGAGAGGATGAGGATGGAGCGAAGGCCCAGTGACCCCAAGCAGGAGCAGAGCAGTTATATCCGCACCCTGGCACTGTCTTGAATGGTACAAGGGCCTGGCTAATATGCTGCTCTGTGTGCCAGAGACCCAGGAGGGCATGGCCTGTCAGTACAGGGCTATGGCGGGAGGGGCAGGGCCTGCTGCTCTGCTCTCGATGTGCCGTCTGGTCCACAATACTCTCCAGAGCCCAGGCGCCATCTTGTCTTCTTCCACCAACGACTCCTGAGGAGACTGGCTCCACCCTGCTCAGCTCGCCATCATGGAGGACCTCTTCGTCCCACCCCCCAAGCCACTGGAGGAATGTTCCAGTGAGGAGGGAGGGAAACTTGGGATTATTAGATTTTCTAGGCCACTCCTGAACCGTTGTGTCTGAGCCCCTCACAACACCCCTGAGAGGGAGGGAAGTTCCCTGTGTAAACAGATGGGGAGACTGAGGCAAAGAGATTTGCCTGAGGTCATTCAGGGAGTCTGTAGCAGACCCAGGAATAGAACTCAGGTCAGAGCAGAGCACTAATCGGAATTGCCATCCCATGGGAAGTTCTGATATTTCAACTCCCCTTCTCCCCCGCTGAACTGGGACAAAGATGAAATATTGAAATTTTCCCCAGAACAAGTTTTCAAAACATTTCATTTTGGAAACAGTGAAAAGTTCCATTTCAGTTTGTTGAACTGACCCCTAAACATTTCACTTTCAGTCAGTGCAACATTAAACTGTATTGCCTCACGGGAGTTGTAGTTTGGGCCAGGGGCGGCTCTAGGAATTCCGCCGCCCCAAGCAGGGTGGCGCGCCACGGGGCGCGCTCTGGCAGTCGCCGGTCCCGTGGCTCCAGGGGACCTCCTGCAGACGTGCCTGCGGAGGGTCCGCTCGTCCCGCGGCTCCGGTGGACCTCCCGCAGGCATGACTGCAGAGGGTCCGCCAAAGCCGCCTGCCGCCCTCCCGGCAAAATGCCGCCCCAAGCGTGCGCTTGGTGCGCTGGGGTCTGGAGCCGGCCCTGGTTTGGGCATCTCAGGCCTCCATTCTCCCCAATGGTCTGAGTTCCCCAGCCATGCCTCATCTTCCATGATGCACTTGAACTCATGTGTCTCACTTGGTGAGCCATGTGGCCTGTCAGAGGAGAACCTGTGTTGCACCATGGGAGGTGTAGTCTGGCCAAGGAAATCCTGGGGACATGAGCAGTTTGAATTATAGTTCCCACAGGGCAATGGTGTCACCATTGGGAAATGCAGTTTAATGGTGAATCGACCCAAAGCAAAATATTTTGTTCTGATTTTCCTGGCAGAAAATTGAAAAGTTTCAGCAAATTCAAAATTATCTTGTGGAAAATTTTAATTTTACAGAAACTATTGCTTGTGAAAATAATGGACAGAAAATTCCCAACCAGCTGTAACTCTGATCTTCCAAGTCCTGTGGTAACATCTAGTCCATAAGAACATCCTTTCCCTGCATGTGGCACTATAGTTTTCAATGGCTGACATCTCAGAGGGGGCAGAAGGCTCCCCGGAAAGAAAGGGCTTTGGAGGAGAAGAGGGAAGGGAGGTACATCAGGAGGGGTGTGGACTACAGTCCCTTCCTGGGGAATATAGTGAAATGCAAAACACAGCTTTGCTAATTGCTCATCAGAACAGGTGCAACATGCACAACTGCTGGGCTTCCTGAGCCAGCAGCAATGGAGGCTCCTTATTCTGCATTCAGGGCCTGATAGATAGCAGCTTTTGATAATCCTGCAATGGCACAGTGAAAGGCATATAAACCCAGTCTGCCAACACACATGCTTAACTTCTCTCGACACCGGTGAATAGTCCCACTGATTCAAGTACATGCCTATGTGTTGGCTGGATCAGGGCCACAGTGCTCAGATTGCATGTGTCAGTGAGCTATACAAAGAGAGGATCAACTTACCACTGCGATCCAAGAAGATTTTCCACCATGAGCGCCGCAGAAATAGAGGCACATGAGAAGAGTTGAGAATGTGAAGCAGAACACGGAGACAAACATAACCCAGCCTTGCACTATCTCAAAAATTACCCTGGTTGAGGCCACCAGAATCCAGACAAGGCCTCCAAACACCTACAAGGAATAAGTGAAAGGGAGAGAGAACAGAATAATTCAGGTTTCGTATCTTCCATCATCATGTGTCATGTTATGATCTCAAAAGACATGATAAGTCCATTGGTCTCAACCTGAAAGCTGTACATCAAAATTGCCTTCTTTCCCCAAGAAACTAATAAGGATATTAATTTAACAAACCCTGCCTTAATAAACTACGGCAGTTCTACACCTAGATTTCCCTTCTTCTCAGGCAATTCACAAGGCATCAATCATCTAGCTCTGCAATTTATTGTCATATGGGGGGGGGGGCGGCGGTCGCCATCTCATACATGAATACAGGCAGTCCTCAGACTTACAACACAATTGCTTCCTTACAATTGCATCGTAAGTTGGAACGTTGTAACTCGGAACTGCAACTTGTGGGACGAGCATTGTAAACTCAAAACCTATAGTCATTAGTTAATTCAGGGTGTCAATCTAGAAGCGTCGTATGTGCCGTTCAACTTAAGTCGAACGGCATAAGCCTGTATTTAATAGCCCCAAAACAAAACACTTATGAAGGGAAGTGTTTCCTCCATGGAGTCCAACACTCAGACGTAATATTACAGAAATTTTGCACAACCCACCTGCTACAGCTGACCAAAGTTTTCTTAATTTTCCATTTTTAATGACGTTTGTTGTTGAAAATTGGAATTTATTTTGTTAATGGAAAATCTAATGAAAAATTGTGTCTGCATCTTGGGAGGTTGTTGACCAGCAACTGAGCTCAACATTTTGTTTGTTTACTTATTTACATTTCAACAAATGCAAAGTTTTTGCCCCTTCCTGTGATATTGGTACTGTTTTTCTGGCTAGCTGTGCCGCTGCCATTGGTGTGCACAACAATAGACACAGCTTTACATAGGCTTCTGGCTCTCCTGCTTTAACAATGTGGCTCCTATAGAGCCATAGAACTGGAAGGGACCTCAAGAGGTCATCTAGTCCAGTCCCCTGCACTCGTGGCAGGACTAAGTATTATCTAGACCATCCCTGACAGGGGTTTGTCCAACCTGCTCTTAAAAATCCCCAGTGATGGAGAGTCCACAACTTTTCCCTGGGCAATTTATTCCAGTGCTTAACCACTCCGACACTTAGGAAGCTTTTCCTAATGTCCAACCTAAACTGCCCTTGCTGCAATTTAAGCCCATTGCTTCTTGTCCTGTCCTCAGAAATTAAAGAGAACAATTTTTCTCCCTCCTCCTTTTAAGTACTTGAAAACTGTTATCACATCCCCTCTCAGTCTTCTCATCTCCAGACTAAACAAATCCAATTTTTTAAATCTTCCCTCGTAGATCATGTTTTCTAGACCTTTAATCATTTTTGTTGCCTTTCTCTGGACTTTCTCCAGTTTGTCCACATCTTTCCTGAAATGTGGCGCCCAGAACTGGACACAATACTCCAGCTGAGGCCTAATCAGCGCAGAGCAGAGCGGAAGAATCACTTCTCGTGTCTTGCTTACAACACTCCTGCTAATACAGCTCAGACGGGCTTATCTACACAAGGATTTACTGTGCACTAACTTTAGTCTGTGTGCACTGAAGAGTGTCTACACTGCAGTTAGACACTCGGTGCTGGCCTGTGCCAGCTGACTCCGGCCAAGGAGCTGTTTAATTGCGGTGTAGCCTGAGCTCTGGGACCCTATGATGGGGTGGGTCCCAGGCGCCAAGCTGAGCCTGGCTGTCTATACGGCAATTAGAGAAACAAGGTGGGGGAGATGAGACCTTTTATCGGACCAACTTCTGTTGGTGAGCAAGCTTGTCTGGGACCAGTATGGCTACAACAACACTGCATGCTGCACTGCAGCTAAACCGCCCCACAGCCTGAGCCCAAGCCAGCGGGCGAATGTGCCAGCTGCAGGTGTCTAACTGCAGCGTAGACACATCCAACGTGGCCGTCACACACACCATACAATTCTTTAACGTGTACTACCTGGCCAGTTAATACGTATTCTTCACTCCACTTTGAAAGTGGAGTAAGTGTCACACACCGTACCTCAGAATGACACACTGTAGCCCCCACATATGTCATGATATTACATACATGGCATGCCCTGTAAGGTATATGAAAGGTCGTGATCTGCTGAAACCCGTTGATCTGTCCAAATATATATATCGTTAGTGTGTATAAAGTTATTAGATTGTGCTGTATGGTTGTTAGTGAAATATGCTGCAAGTTTGCTAGTGACACACAAAGGATCCCTGCCCAGGGGGGTGTTGACCGCCCATTAATCGACCTTGTGACTCAGCCACGCGAGCACCACACAATGGGGACTGCTCAGTCACTGGGACATGGGGACTCAGCAAAGCCCACCAGGACGTGCCTGACTAGCGTCTGCCAGGCCCATGGACCAAGGGTGTAAAACAAGGGACAGTAGCATCACGTTTTCACCTTTCTCCTCCCCCACCTACACTGGACACAGCCGGGATGCCAAGACGACAAAGGTCATCTGAGGAGACTGGTCCAGGCTCAGGGGGAAGCCTGTGCAGTAAGGACTGTAACATCCCATGGGGTGAGAACATTGCTTGATCTAAATACTGTGCTTATTTTTATGGTCTTTGGTAGCCACCTCTGTCCTTTTATGCCAACCACTTATAATCACTTAAAACCTGTCTGTAGTTAATAAACCTGTTTTATATTTTACCCAAACCAGTGTGTTTTGCTTGAAGTGCTTGGGAATTCTCAGATCAGATTACAAAGGCTAAATGTCCTCTCCACGTTGAGGGAGGGGTGGATTGGGTAATTAATTTATACTGGTCAGGCTTCTGAGCAGGGCAGAGCAGAACAGCTCTGGGGTCCTAGGCTAGGGAGCTGCGGGGAATTGGCTGGAGCCTCTCCATGCTGCAGTGTAGACATAACCCAAGTTACCATTTTGTGCTGAGGTTTGGCTGATTCTGATTTCAGACACCAACTTACCCTGGCAAAATCACAACACTTATATTTTACATCACTTAAGAACATTTTGAAAGTAGAGAAGATATTTCCCCCGCAGCATCACAACATTCAGAAATCCTCTATTGCTGCACGCTGTAGGAAGATGTTCTGAGATGCCTTTATTTCATCCCAGCTTTATCCTGGGAAGGGAACACATTTGTTTGGCTAGTCTCAAAAGGCCCAGTAGTTTGACACATTGAGAGAACCCACTGGATGGGAGCATTGTATAAGTGCAGAAACACACACGCTGGATTGATCACATGAATGAGGTCTTCTGCAAACCCCAGAGGAAACATTTTCTGGTCATCACCCAACTTAGTGACGATCTTCAAAGCCTATTGATGCAAGAGCCACACTAAGCACTATGTGGAAGTATTTTTACTCTTCCATATCACCCCTGGAGATTAACAGCTGCATGCCCCTTTCATGA
Source organism: Mauremys mutica (assembly GCF_020497125.1). Lineage (NCBI taxonomy): Eukaryota > Metazoa > Chordata > Testudines > Geoemydidae > Mauremys > Mauremys mutica. The sequence continues at coordinate 210,512,486 of NC_059074.1, read as the reverse complement.
ACTTAGAATATACACGTTTATTAGTAGGTCTAACGACAAGCCAGGAGGCAATCACAACACAGTGGCACAAATAGAGTCTGAATTTGCTTGGTCAGTTGCTGGAATCTGCAGATGATCCACGACTCACTGGCAGCGAGGGGCTGTGGACATCCCCAAGAACTGGGAGGTGCTCGGTTGAAACCCAGCGCAGTGTGGAATGCGAGGTTAAAAAACCTGTTCCACGTATCGTTTTCTGAAATTCTTCGCCACGGTAAGTAGGTAACATGAGCCCACACACCGGGAGAGAGGGACCTAGTTTACTCTGTCAAAGCAAAGAGCAGGACAGCCTGATGAATGGCCCCTCCAATTATCTGTCAAGTACAGGAAAGGCTAATGAGCCCAGAGCCTCAGGTACTGTTGTCAAACACTTCAGACAGCTGTTCCAACATCTCTTAGCACCATTAGCAGCCATTAGCAATGGCAGAGTGGCTGCTGGCTGGGTATGTCGCTTCTCCTCTCTCGGCCTCACAAATCAAGCCTCACCCACTTCACCTGTTGTAAAAATGTCTGATTTGAGAGGTCATGAAAGCCGGCTGCTAAGTGCCTTGCTCACCTCCCTCCCTCACACACGTTTCTGTTCCCGAGTTCCCACTCCATTTTTTAGCTTGACATTGATATAAGCAAACAAAAGAAAAGAATGCAGCCCCTCCGGCCCAGTGCTGAGCTCTCATGGCCTGGCAAGCTGGAGCAGAGGGACTCTTGGGGGAGGCAGGAGTTTTGGGGGGGGGGGGTGTTGATTTTTACCCCTGAAGGTTTGAGAACGTTCTGTTCTGGACAAGCTGGGAATACGACGCAGCCAGGCTCTCTCACATCCAGACCTCGGGGGGGTGGGGGGGGTCTAACCAGCCTGACCCTTTCCAAGTCTGCCATCAATAACACTGTTAGCACGACGCATTTGAGAGGACGTGGGAAACTTCTCTCGCATTTATGTGAAGAGCGCGCTTAAGGCCTGAGCCCTGACTGCCCACATGCTGCTCTCAGGAAGGCCTAGTGACTGGCCTGTACAGAGTACGGGAACCTTCACCTCAGATCCTAGGGATTTTGCTTTTAGTGCTCAGGGGCTTAAATTAACCCCTCGCTACCCCCACTCTTCTCAGCCAGAGATCTCACAGCACTGTACAAAGGCCAGTATCACTGCCCCCATTTTATAGATGAGGAAATGGAGGCACAGGGCAGTGAATTGACTTGCCCCAAGTCACCCAGCAGCAGAGATTTGAACGGAGCCATGGTCTACTGAGTCGCAGTCCAGTGCTCTCTCCACTGGTCGATACTGCCTCCCCGCTGAGGGGGATGTCTCTCCCCACCGCTGACTGCGGGGATGTGGCTGTATGCTGCTGTGTGACCCGGGCAAGTCACTTCTGTTTCCCCTCCCTGTCTGTTGGGTCTGTGAGCTCATTGGGGCAGGGCCTGTCCCTCAACCTTCTGCCTGTGCAGCACCTAGCGCCAGGGCTGGCTCCAGGATTTTTGCCGCCCCAAGCAGCAGGGAAAAAAAAAAAAAAAGCCGCAATCGTGATCGGCGGCTCTTCGGCGGCAGCTCCACGGCGCCACTTTCTTCTTCAGTGGCACTTCGGCGGCAGGGGTGCGCGATGGGGCCCCAGTGCCGGCTGAGGCTCCGGGCACTAATGTACTGGAATAATTCCAATCTGCAGAGACCGCCTGCCACACAGAGCAGCTCAGCAACAGAACTTGGCAAACAATTAAATTACCATCCTGAAAAAGGGTTTGAACAGAACAGGTGCAGGGATGTGGTGATTTTCTTTCACCTTGCATGGATAACATTGACCTGAGCATGGCCTAGTCCAGCAAGCTGATCCACAAGGCAAGATCCTTGTGCCCTGGTGGATCTGAGAGCAGGATCAGGCCTATGAAAAAAGACAGGGTGGTGAGGTCGTCCCATTTGAGCAGTCTGAGGTTCTGCGTTTGTACAGCCCCTAACACAATGGGTCCTGGGTCACGGTTGCGTTCCTAGGCACTACAAATCATCAGCGTCCAAGGCAGTTTAATGGTTCCCTTCCTAGATGACACTACTTGGAGTCTGAAACAGAGGTGTGAAATCAGGCAGCTCTCGGCAGAACCTCCCCACATTTACTCACGAATTGCGAGGGTAACACAGAGAGCGGCACACTGGGAACACCTGAGTGTGTCTGTCATGTTGCAGCATTTTGTAACTAACAAAACCCCATGCTGCCCATGTGCCCCAAGCACACAGCACTTCATGAGCTTGGAATCCAGAGCTCCAGAGATGTGGCCTCCAGTAAAACTGGAGAACGGCCACACTGGGTCAGACTAAAGGTCCATTTAGCCCAGTATCCTGTCTTCTGACAGTGGCCAATGCCAGGTGCCCCAGACGGAATGAACAGAACAGGGAATCATCAAGTGATCCATCCCCTGTTGCCCATTCCCAGCTTCTGGCAAACAGAGGCTTGGGACACCTCCCTGCCCACCCTGGCTAATAGCCATTGATGGATCTATCCTCCATGAATTTATCTAGTTCTTTTTTTAACTCTGTTATAGCCTTGAGCTTCACAACATCCTCTGGCAAGGAGTTCCACAGGTTGACTGTGCACCGTGTGAAGAAATACTTCCTTCTGTTTGTTTTAAAACTGTTGCCTATTCATTTCATTTGGTGACCCCTAGTCCTTGTGTTGTGAGAAGGAGTAAAGAACACTTCCTTATTTACTTTCTCCACACCAATCATGATTTTATAGATCTCCATCATATCTCCCCTTAGTCATCTCTTTTCCAAGCCGAAAAGTCCCAGTCTTACTAATCTCTCCTCATACGGAAGCTGTTCCATATCCCTAATCATTTTTGTTGCCCTTCTCTGTACTTTTTCCAAATCCAATATATCTATTTTGAGATGGGGCAACCACATCTGCACTCAGTATTCAAGATGTGGGTGTACCATGGATTTATATAGAGGCAATAGGCCATCCACCTGGCTCCCCAGGCAGGCAGCTTTTCCAACCTGGCTGGAGCTAGCTGCAGTGATCAGTAAAAGAAAGGCTGCGTTAGGATTGTAAACAGACAGCGGGCAGAGGAATGTGGCCTCCCCCGGGGGCAGCCCCATTATGCTGATGTGGTATCATCTTCCCCCATCTGAGTCAAAGCTGCCTTTGCCTGGGTTTTTCCACATAGCTCGAAGCTGTCAGGGGCTCATCTGTGCTGATGGACCATGGCTAAAGGTGCAGCCTTTTGGGTCAGCCAAGCCCCCCAAGGTGGCTGTATGAACCGGACTCACTGGAGCCTGCAGCCTTAGGCTAGAAGTCCCAGGAGGAAAGGCATGTCTGCTCTCAGCTAGAAGTGCCACCAGAGCCGCCTTTCTTGGGGCATCGCAGTCCTCTGCCTCCTCCCAGGCACGCCTAGGACCTGGAAGAGAATCTCCCCTGGGTCCCAGGGTGGATGGAAATCAGAACAGCTCCCCTGAAGGCCGTGACATCATGCCAACATGCAGCCGCTGCGGAGCCACTCCCCAGAGCTGACCCAGGAATGCCGTTTGGTTCAGTTCCAGCAGTGCGTGACGGTGAGGTGTGTTCCCTGCCAGCCTTGCCCTCCCAGTTCCTGGCTCAGCACCATAACAACCTCAGGCAGCCACCCGCTCCGGAGTGCGGCCGCCGGTCTTTTAACTCCCCCAGCCCTAAGGTAGCACAGCAGTGAATCTAAAAGGGTTTCTGAAACCGCCAGAGAACAGCAGCCACCTCCATTGCCCAAACCAGTGACAAAGCCACTAGCACGCCAGGGGAGCTCCAGCAATTAGTCTCAGTGCTAGAGACGCTTGGAGTCAGAGATACCAGTCTGGAGACTGCACAGACACCCTCCAGCCAAACACACACACATAATCAGGGGCTAGTGTGGGAACATCTCCCCTCCCCTCGTTATGGGAGGGCCATAACTTTCACTGCTGGGAAGTCAGAACAGCCCCTCAGGCCTTGTCTACACACAAGTTGTATCACTTGAACTATCCCAGTGTAGTTAGAGCAGTTCGACCCCCTGGTGTGGGCACAGTTGTTCCAGTATAAAGGTTCTTAGCCCAGGATAGCTGTATGGGGAGGGGAGTAGCGGAGCTGCAGCCACACTACGGTTTAGAACCAGCTCGGTAAAAAGCCCACACCTGAACGGTGTGTAGAATAAGGTACAAGGGAACAGGCCGTATGTGATTATTGCTGGGGTGTTCTCCAAGCCCCTTAGGGAATTAGGAGCACAAATCCCACAGACTCCATCAGCACTTTTGAAAACACGGCCCTGGACAATGGCTGTAAATGCTACAGAGAATCCAGCTTCTGCTCATTACAGTGCCGGATTCCAGAGAGCTGTGTGCCCTTTAGCTGCTGCTTCTGAGGACTGGTCAGCGAATTCTAGCTCCATCCTCTGGAATCCGATTTCCCTTCTCTGCTTGCTCAGGAAGAGAGTTCTAGTGTGCTCTTGCTGAGGCATCAGACTTTGCCAGTGTCCCACTAGCTGTCTGCCCAGCAAAATGCAGCACGGAACACAAGATGGGACTGTTGCTTAGATTGCTGGCTAAGCCCTGGAAATACGGGTTTTCTTTTTTGGCCAGTCAGCTCGCCTTGCTGCATCCAATAACTAGCTCTTCAGTGGGGAAGTCCCTTCTATGTTGTGGGTTAACAATTCTGTTGCAAACTTCTTTTGTTGCTCTTTTGTTACTAGTAGGGCCCTTTGGGATTTGTAGCCATTCCTTGACGACTGTTTTTACAGTTCTGCAAATACACTTGTAAAACCAACACTTCCTTTGCAAACAGAGACAAGGGGTTGGGAGTCCTGCGCTTTGTTCTCCAGAACCAGTTCACCTTCCCCTAGGGACGCACTGAGCCCAGGGGAGGGCGGGTTTCCCAGCCGCAGTCCCAGCGTGCCTTGTTTGCGTCTTTCCCCTCCCCTCTCAAAGGCGCTGGCACCATGTCACTAGCTGCTGGGAGTTACACAGCGGTGGGTGCTCCCGAGGCTGCGGTACAAAAGCGAGCCAGGAGCCTAGGCAGTAGCTAAGAACAGTGCCTGGGCTACAGGCAGATAGAATCACAGAGTCCAAGGCCAGCAGGGTCTGCCAGACCTCCTGTGTCACACAGCCAGGGAGCCTCCCCTGGCCCAGACCTTGCGGGTGTCTTTCAGAAAGAGATGCAAAGTTGGGTGGTTCAGACTGCACCAGAGCCTGGCTGAGGAATCCCCTCCACTTCCCATTGGGCCCAGAGCACTGACTTCACTAGTGGAAACAGGATCTGCGCACACAGCCCCTCAGAGGTTCCTTTCTCTCCTGCCGCCTCCCATTCATGCCTCACCAGCACTGGATAAGCTGCACTGAGCCATGAACCAACAGTGGGAGATGCCCAGGTTAAATGGTTTCATTCCAAGCTGCCTCCTACACAGTCGAGTTCCCCTGACATCCCTGCTCCCCTGCATCCAGTTCCCAATTCTCCCTGCCCATCGGGCCATGCCCTGAGCCCTGACCCTCCTCTCCCCCTCCATAGCCAGACCCCCGCACCCCCATCAGTGCCCCAGCACATGTCCCCTTCATCCCCGTCCCTCCATCCAGGGTACAGAGGCCAAGGGCAGAGTACAGTGAAGGGGGATGGGGGAACTGACCCTGCCTTGGTGCTAGGGCTGGCACAGGGACCAAGGGGAGCCAGCCTCACCCCCTTATTAAATGGATCCCAGCGTAACCTCTGGCCTAGCCTTGCGCTGCCAGCTGCTCTTGCCTGGTGGGATTTAGTGGGAGTGGCTGATAGCTGGGTCATGCTGGCCACATCTTGTCTCACCTCCAGTCTTCCCCGAATACCTCCTGTCCTCACTCTTCCCCGCCGCTCTCCCAGCTACTCTCCACCCCAAACCTTCCCCCGCTCACGGCCTATCTAACTCCACTCGATAGGCGACAGGTTTTGGCAACAGGCTGGAGTGAGAAACCTTCCCCAGGCTGGTTTGCTGTGCCTGCTCCCTGCCTAGATAACAGGGATCCTCCCCTTCCTCATGTTCCCTACACTCACTTGTCACATCTTGCCAGAAGCTCCATGGCAGACTCCTCAGGGAGAGGATCCTGGCTCCTCCCGTATGTGCGCAGCACCCGGCACAGCGACCGGGACCTCTGGGGACCCGTTACAAGAACGTAAGGAGTCAGGAATATGTATCACTGCGAGAGCTGGGTGAATAATGGATTTGTCTGCTCACCCGCAAGTCTGAAAAATTGGGGGCAGGGGGTGGGGTTCAGTTGGGTTGAACTGAAAACAAAATTTTGGTGACTTGAAAAGTTAAAAAAAAAAAAAAAAATTTGCTCAACCCAAATTTTGGTTCCATTTCAAGCATTAACGTTTTTTATTAAAAGCATTTTTGAAACAAAGCCATTTTAAATCAAAACACCAAAATATTTTGGTTTAAAAAAAAAAAACCTGACGTGGTGATTGGGGAGGAAATTTTATTTGTTTTTTGGGGGGCCCCAAAACCAAATTTGGCAAATTCAGCACAAATCTGTGAAACGTTTCAGGGCCACTGAAGCTGCCTGTTTCTCTGTAGTTTCATATGGAGAGTTTCACCCAGCCGGGGTGACCAGCTAGAAAGTGTAAAAAATCGGGACGGCGGGTGGGCGGGCAATAGGCGCCTATATAAGAAAAAGCCCCAAATATCAGGACTGTCCCTATAAAATCAGGACACCTGGTCACCCTACACCCAGCACTAATCGCTATTCTTATGCTCAACAGCTTTGCCCCTGCACTTTCACTGCTCCCCCCCTCCTCAGGAACTCTTCCTTCCCCCGCTGAAGGCTAGAGAGCCGAGTTCAAAACGCCCATTGCTGCTCCTCATGGTCACTGCTCTCCCAGCCAGAGGGCCAGGCGGGGCCCAGCTTTGGGCTCCCTTGATGCTACTCTAAGCAGCAAAAGCAAATCAGGTGTTCATCTCTGCCATTGTCTGCAGCTGAAAGTGTTTCCAGCCCATCTGAGCTGTGCTGGGTACACCCCCGTTAGGGTCACCTCCTGGGTTTGTTTTCAGCAGGGCTCAGCCATGTGTCCACAGCTGCTGCCCGGCCAGGCTACATGCTATGTACACATGCGCTAGCTGGAGCAGGTGTGTAGGAACAGGGGCATCACCCCCTCCCCATCCCCTAGGGTAGCCCTTGCCTAAGTGACTCACTTAAAGTCACACAGCAAGTCAGTAGCAGAACAGGGCATTGAACCCAGGTCTGAGCCTAGGGTGACCTAGGGTGACCAGATGTCCCGATTTTATAGGGACAGTCCCGATTTTGGGGTCTTTTTCTTATATAGGCTCCTATTACCCCCCACTCCCTGTCCTGATTTTTCACACTTGCTGTCTGGTCACCCTAGGGTGACCAGATGTCCGATTTTATAGGGACAGTCCCTATTTTCAGGGCTTTGTCTTATATAGGCTCCTATTACCCCCTACCCCCATCCCAATTTGTCACACTTGCTATCTGGTCACCCTGTCTGAGCCCCAGGCCAGCACCCTAACCCTAGACTGTCCTTCCTCTTCTGCCTGAAACCCAAGCTCCTGGGGTGAGCCAGGCCTCACGGGGCTCAGGCGAGACTTTTACTGTTTAGTCTCAGCCACTGTTGCCTCGGATCCTTCTTTTCCGGTTGCATTTGCTCCTCCTGCCCCACCCAACTCTCCTCTGGGCACCGGCAGAAGAGTGAAACTTACTCGAGCCACATCTCTGATCCTTCCTGGGAATGTAGGTTGCAGATTCCAAAGGAGCCTAAGGGAGTTAGGCCCAAACTCCTGGCACCTAACTCCCTTAGAAAACCCCATCCTTCTCACATTTCACTTTGCTACCTCAGCAGCAAGGAGGTGGAAGGAGAATGTGAGAACAGCTCAGGAGGTTTTTGCTGCTCTTCTCTGCCTTTGGAGTCTGCTACTTTTCCACTCCGGCTGCACCTTCTTTTCCTGCATAGCTGACTGGCCACACAGATCGGCGCTTGGTGGGCTGGGAAGAAGATGGGGGGTAGTTAAACAGAATGCCCAACGCCAGGCTCAGGGGCGTGGGACCGCGCAGATGGAGATGACAGTATTTATGCAAACCCTGAGGAGTCTGGCCCTCGGAGTGTCACGGGGCCTGATGATACTCTTTCAAATCAAGCAGTCATGCAGCTAAATTTCTCCACACCCTTCTCTAGAAATGTTTCCTCTAGGAGCGCTCTCATCATGTGTGATGAGTGTCCTGACAGCTTTGTTGTGTTTCTGTAGCTACAAAAAAACCTGTGTGTGGGGTCGGGGGAAGTGTTCACTTAGTAATCCAAAATGATAATAAAACCCAGCAATTCCAGCGATCACACAGGATCTAACAACTCAGGGCAGCCGACTTCGTGCCAGCACCAGAATAAAAACAAAACTGTCCTCAGCCAGATCCAGAAAGCTCATTGGAAGGACCAGTTTGGCAGAGGGCAATGAGAGCACAAGGGTGGGTCTGCCAAAATGGATCCACTTGCAGGAGGGGGGCCACCGTCTGAGCAAAGCCTCCTTTGGCAGGTTGCAGCAGAGTGATGTTAACAAGCAGAGAAGACACCCAACCTGCAGCACATTCCAGTCTGGTTTCTCTCAAGGCGTGTCTGCTTCGACCTGGGGGGGACTTGAGGGGCCCCTGCTAACTTTGATCACTAGTGCGCTGCAAGCGGAGGGCAGCCACCACAGCGCGAGCAGCAGGAAACCAAAATGGCAGGTGCATGCTTAGGGTGGTTAGTCCCTGCTGCCGCTCACACCACTGCAGCTTGCGTTCGATGTGTAGCACTCACGCTATCAGAGCTGGCCCAGGTACGTCTCCTCGAGCTGGAAATTACCTCTCCAGCTTGAAACGCAGACATACTCGGCATGGCCTTGCTACTGCAGCTTGTGCAGCTGTCTGGAAAGCTCTGAACATCGACTATCTGACTAGAATTAGTCTTGGATGGGTTAGATTTTTATCATTAAATGCCGGTAAACATAAGTTTCCCCTAACACCCCAGCAAAAATATCTCCATCAATAATCATCAAAATGTACAGATGGGCAAAGTAAGCAAAATGCTGCTTGACAACAGAGTTTAATTTAGGGATATTTACTTTGTATTCTTGGACATGGGATGTTGCCAATTTGTGTTTTAATGGTTATAAAGCTTTAACTTGTATAAGCTCAACATCTATCGGCATTAAATATCTGACCTCTCCATTGTCTGACCCCCAGAGCTTCCTGCAACCATGAAAATTTTAATTGATGTAAATGGGGGGGGGGGAGAATGCTTCAAAAATAGATATCTGCGGAAATGATAAAAAAAAAATAAAAATCAAGTTCTGCCAAGCCCTAACCATCGTTAAACTAGTTGTCAACACAGTACATACCAAATTTCCCAAATAGTAAAACCAGATGTCCTGATCATGTTATCTCATCTCAGGACCTTTTGCCACAATAATAGTTGCATAAATGCTTCAAATGTCAATGTTTTCCCCTGATAAAAGCAGTTGCTATATCAACTCAAGAAAGGCAATTTCAGTTTTAACATTGTGTTGGGTAACTTATCTTTTAATCAAAATTTTGTTACCAATGCATGACTCCCCCTAAGTACACAGCTCGGAGCGATAATATGTCCATAGGAGTTTTCAGCACAATTGATATCTACAATTATCTGATTGTTGGCATGAGAACACCTTCCAGCTAACAGGCCTAGGAACAGGAATAGCTAACAACTTGCAAGCCAGTGCTATCGCCTGCAGTGTTACCGAAGCTTTGGGGGCCTGTCTCTCCATTGCCTTTCCACTTGTGCAGTCGCTACCCATGCAAAAGGAGATGGAGTCAGGCCCTTGCAAATCAGGAGACTGGCTTAAACATTTTCCTTCCTGCTGCTCCAAACCCTGGTGCATTCTGTTCACAAGGGATTCAGCAACTTTCTGCAGCTGTTTGTGTTCACCAGAGTTTGCACTTTGTGCTCACTGAGTTCTAGCAAACAGGGAAACAAACTCAGGGCAGCACGTAACCGAAAGTATCAAGTTTGGGCTGGTTTCAGGGCAGGATTAGGCTGCACAGCCTGCAGTGGCAATAATAAGGGAAGGGAAGTAGTAATACCGTGGAGGCCAGGTGGGTGAAACTGCCCAGTGTGCTGCAGATGAGCAGGTTGGAGGCGTGGGATGTATCCAAAGGAGCGCTGACCAGGATCAGCCCAAGAGGGAAGGGGCTGCATGTCTGGTGAGCGGAGGATGTGGAAAGTCAGGGGCGGCGTTGGGGTTCCCAGCTGCAGCAGTGATGGAATCAGTCACTAATTCTGACACAGGCAGGGGACTGACAGCAGTTAAATCTCCAGGGCTGAGGAGCGAAGGGCTGGACGTTTTCAATCTGCTTTAACCAGCACCTAGCTGAATCCCTGGCCTCCAGCTCTGGGAGGTCGGGCTCCCCAGGCGTGCGCGAGACCCCTCTCCCATGGGGCAGGGGGGGCAGACAGGATAGCAGGGAAGAGCAGTCCTTCCCTCTGGCTCTGGGGCTAAAGGCAGACGGGGCCGGGTATATGAGGGGGAAGGAGACCCAGTGCCCAGTAGTATTTGGGGCCTGGATTTGGACACTGGCTTTCCCCAAGGATAGCAGCAGCAACAGGCAGACCTGGGAGGCGAGAGGACAGGGCCTGACAAGCGCTGGGCACCATGTGAGACTGCAATCCCTCCCCCCAGTGTCTCTCCCCCCCGGAGTCAGGGGCAACGAGCGACATCCTGGCTTTACTGAGGCCAATGAGAAATCTGTCATGGGTGTCAGTGGGGTCAAGATTTTATGCAGAGCTGGCAGGATGGGGGAGGGACTCTGACCCACCCCTCAAACAGCAGTGGGGGGCACCATGGAGACCGCATGGGACAGGAGCCCCTACTCCCAGAGGCTGGAGCAGCCAGCTCCCACCCCCACAGCCCCTCGGGCCTCAGGGCCTGTGACTGGATTGCATTTCTCAGCTGCTGACAGAAGGGAACTTGTGCTGGGGAGGGGAGGTGCGGGGAGGCTGGGGAAGGGGAGCAAGGAGTATGAGGGGTGGTCCGAGGAGCTGGGGCAAGGATTACAGATGGGGAAAGATATCAGTGTAACCTGGGGTTTGTTGACCTGCTGCAAGCAACGAGGAGGAGTGAATAGAGAGTCTGGGCCAGAGGGACGAGCTGGGGTACAGATGTACGCGGTGCTGGTCGCTTTGTCTGTCTGTTGGATCCCTCACTGTCTGCCTCTGCTCCAGTTTACACCAGTGTAATCCCACTGACTCAGGGGAGCGGCTCCTGCTTTGCACCCGTGTTAGCATGGCACAGACAGCCCCATGCTCGCTACACCAAATACATGGATGATCTAGCCACAGGGCCTGTGACAGTATTTAGCCTCCCCCTGAATAGGGCCATACTATTTTTGTTCAAGGTTTTTTTGTTTGTTTTTTAATAGCTCCACTGCAAGCTATTTCATTCTTCACACTCATCTCATGTTTCGCATCAACAATCACAGCCAGCTACATACCTTTGCATCAGCACCCTATGACCAGGTTTCATTGGCTTCTTTTCATTCTCTGTCTAAACACATTAGAATTAGGGTTGCTCAAAATAACGAGGACATTTCGTGAACACTTTCTGAAATGTTTCCCCATTTATTTTTAGAATTTCAAAATTTGAAACATTTTGGCCAGCTCTATTTCCAACAGCGAGCGAGTGTTCATCGAACAGATCGCTTTCGAGCTAAAGCTTTGAACAAACAGTATGTACGAAGCAGCAAGGTGCATTTCAATAACACAGAACATTTACCCTGCTTCTTGTCCAGCGATAGGTTTTTGAGAGCAGTTTTTTAGTGTGCTGCACACACTGTATTTCCTCTGCCTGTTTTCTCTTCCTTTATCCCATGCTCAGAGTCACAAGTGGACCAGAAATCCCCAGTGGGTGTAAATCACTGCCAGTCCAATGAAGTCTTTAGAATTACACTGATTTACAGCAGCTAAGGATTTGGCCCTGTGTCCTGCCAAACACCGGGAATAGCACTCTGCACTCCTGCCCACATCAGCTGGGTGTTCCCCAACTGAACAGGTCTGCCTGGCCAAATCCTTCCTCCTCGGTGGGACCCCTCTGAAGAAGTGACCCTCTTGCTTAAGAGTTCTATTGAGAAAAACTAACTGTTCTCAAATCCATGCTGGAGCAAGGAACAGAACTGGTTCGATCTGTTTAAATTGCAATTCATAGATTCATAGACCCATTATGGTTATCTAGTCTGACCTCCTGCACAATGCAGGCCACAGAATCTCACCCACCCACTCCTGGAACAGACCCCTAACCTATGTCTGAGTTATCGAAGTCCTCAAAATGCATCAATATTCTAGCTGGCACGTTGGATCAATTGGCCAGGTACCAAATGAAGTCACAGTCCGTATCCATCTCCTCCCTAAACAATCATCTTCCAAAGGGACAAGTGCCATGAGAGCTCCTCCTCCCAGCTAGTGGGACATGTGCGCTGCACGAAAGCAGCGGCAGCACGAACGTCGCTGGCAAAGGGGAGCTGGATTTCTGATCTCCCCTCAGAGATTTTTGGGTGGATCGTAAGAAGAGAACGGCCCCTCCTCATCCTGTCCAGCTCGCCATCCACGTGTCCCCTCCTCCTCAGCCCTTGTTCACTATCACACTCCCCAGCCTTCTGTCAACTGGGTGGAATTGTTCTGGGTCCCAGGAGCTGCAGGCCCCGGCCTGTTATCTCAGGGGCGCTGGGCCCCACCTGCAGTTCCTTTACTCTCACTATCTCCAGGGCTGTTCTCAGGTGGCTTATCAGTTTGTTCAATGGTGGAGAGAAGTGGGCATAATAAACCCTCTGAGCTGTTCAGTGGTCCGACTGTTTGGCCTCACGGGCAGTGGGCCGGGGTACCTGCCCTAGTCAGGGGGCAGATTTCAAACCCTGGGGGGAGCGGTGTTTTTCCCTGCAGCTTATCCTTTCTGGGAAGGGAGGTTGCGCTCCGTTCCCAGAGCCAGGCTTTGGGCTACACAGGAGCGACACATTCCTGCCACATTCCCGTCAGAAGGGCGCCCCTGCAGAGCGAGACCCAGGTGCAGAGCCCACACACCTGACCTAGCTGATGGATGTGGTCGGCCATGTCTGTCACTGGGGTGGCTCCTCGCTGTCCTGCTGCTACAGCTCCTGACTTACACCCTTCCCCCTTCGGGGCTCTGCTAGTGTAATGCCAACAGACCCTGGTCATCGTCGGGCAGGATCGAACCTGGGACCTCTGGAGCTTAATGCATGAGCCTCTGCCGCATGAGCTGAAAGCCAGCTGGCTGTTAGCTAAGGCTGTAGAGCAGACTCATTCTCTCTCTCTCACTAAGTGGTCTCGGTGCCACTCGATGGGACAGACACCACACCCAGGAGGTGTGTGGGTTACACTCTCTCTTCCGGGTGGCTGCTGCCAAGGTGGGGGGACCCAGTTCTCACAGGACTGCGCTAGGGTCACTGCGGGAGCAAAAGGGAGTCTATTGGGAGGCCTCGGAGAGGCTGCTGCATGGGAGGGGGGCTGTAGAAAGGCCCCCACAAACCTGTTGTGTCCCTCTCTGGGAAGGAGAGACGCCATTGCTTCTGGGCGGGAGGAGGGTTCGGGGCAGCCATGGGAGTGGGTACATAAGGCCAGGGGAGATCTCCATCTGCCGCCTCCTCACTGGGGGGCGGGGGGAAGAACATCCTCCCCACCCCCGGGTACCCCTGCTTACTGACCCCGTGATGGGACTGGACTCTACCACGGGGCACAGAGGCACCACCACAGGCCCACTCCTGGACCTTGGAGCCTGAGGTTGGTCAGACACCCTCCTCCTTCTCCTAGCGTGACATCCACCCAGGTGCAGGGAGGTAGGAGATACTAGGGCCCCGAGTCTGCAGACGGCTCCAAGCTGCTTGGAGGGAGCCAGTTGCAGCATCAGTGCCGAGACATTTGTCTTGTAGAACCAGGCCTGAAAAGCACCGAGCCCTCCCACTCCTGAAGGCCTTACTGGGAGCGAAGGGTGCTGCGTAACTCACAGGGGGCACTAAGAGACCAAAGGTATTGAGACCCCAAACGCCCATTAATCTCAGTGGGAATTAGGAACCTAAACTGATCTGATCTTAAGCATTGGGCAGGATCAGGCCCTATGTGACCTAATGATCCTGAGCTATCATTGTTTAGACAGCACAATGTAAATGCTAGTTTTACTTGTTCAGTTACATTTTTCAAACAAATGCTTTACCAGCAATGTAACATTATCCCCTGGTTTCCTGTTGTTTTAAAACTGCACAGAGCAGGGGGCAGGGCAGGGGAGATTGGGAGAGGAAGGAGCCTCTGCCCTGTGAGACCTTGAACAAATCCCTTAAACCTGTTCAGGCAAAGTCTTGGACCCACTGAAGCCAATGGGGCCAGCAGTCTTTCACCCTGGGAACCCGTTTGTCCACCGGTCACATTGAGAGCTGGTCAGAATTTTTCCCCCCCTTCTGGGAAAACTTCAGCTTTTCACTGGAAAACTGAAAAGTTTTGGCCCAAAAACTGCAAACAACAAACAAAAAAAGGTAATTTTACAATTTTTATCTGAATTATTGGTTATTGGCTGAAAAAAAATAATCTGAGATTTTGTTTTTTTGTTTTATAAGTTTTTAGAGGAAAACAAATCTCTGCAAAAGTTTTCATTTTGTCAAAGCTCCACTTTTCTGTCAAAAAACAGGTTAGATGGAAAAATGTTCAGGCGGCCGTAGTTACATCTTTAATGTTTGTTAAATACCTGGAGAGTCAGTATCATTTTCTCCCACTGTAATATTCAGTTTACATAATAGGCCTAATTCTTTGTCCTTGTGACTATTCATCTGATACCGTCTTTAATCCTATGATCTCATACTACTACTCAAACATCATAAAATGCCATACAGTTGTTTTTGCCACCTTCGATATGTGTTGTATCTTGCAGTGCTGTGTCTGCCAGGGTTCATGCCAGCCCTTTATTGGAAAGTCTAAACTTAGCCAGACTTTTACAACATTCCACATATTATGTATACACAGTCAATTCTCTCATTTAAAAAGGCCTCCAAATTTGCAGCGGAGTTAGAGTTTGGCTGCCCCTCGGAAAGCTTGTATTGTGCATGTATCAATAGCTGAATTGCCGTCACAGACAACAGGCTTCATTTAGCCTTTTTAATATTTTATCTTCTGCAGTGCTGCCAACACTTATCCAAACGCATTGGTCAGGAAATTGGGCACAGGTAGAGGCTGAGGTTATGAAATTTGCCTAGGAGATTTGGCTGTCCAATTGCCATTAATGCTGTGGAAATCTCAGCCATGAAGCCCCCACTCTTTTCTCCACTGCCCCAGTTATGATGGTCTCACAACTGCACCCCAGAATTCATGCCCCCAGCTGTATCCTGCAGGGAGCACAGTGAGCATTGGGGGGCGGGGGGGGGGGGAAAATGTACACTGCCACAGTGCAAAGGTGTGAGCCAGAGGTGCACAGCACCATACCAGCACATGGCTTAACACTGTACTTTACTCAGAAAGCTGCAACACAAAGCCTCTGGGGACCTTCACAATCATTGCTCTGGTTCTAAAAATTCAATTAAAAAAAGAAAGCCCAAACTTACAAATTCAGGGATAAAGAGGAGATCAGGAAATGTCGTCAGGACGGAGAAGCCAGTAGGCAAGGAGACTGAAGCAGCTGCCGATGACATTTTTGTCCGTTCAACTGCACCACCTGAGAGACACTGGTTCTTGCAACTGGAAGGGGCTTTCAAATGCAGCCTCACCTCCCTCCCTGAGACAGGTGAACTCTTGACTGATCAGATGGATGAATGCTACCTGCCTGCCTAGAGGGAAGGAGCTAACATAGGTGTGGCCAGATAATTTAACAGATTTGCCTGTTGTGTTTATAAGCCCTGGGAGGAGACTGCAGAGTGTTATATTTTAGCTTTCCCGTAGCGTCATTGGATACACGTCATTAGATCTCCTGGGCCAGATGGAGTTAATAGTAGAGACCCGCTGGCCAAGACACTGCTGCCAGAGCTAGAACTCAAAGGATGGGGCCCAGATCCTCAGCTGGGGTAAAGCAGTGTCATTCCATTGACATCAATGGAGCTATGCTGATTTACACCCATGATGGACCTGGACCTAGCTTTTGGCCAGTGCTCCAGAACTGCATCCACAGCTGCTCCTATGAGACTTCTGAGATTTCCAGGGTCCCACCCGCTGCAGAGTCCAGACCCCCACTTAGTACCACCCTCTGCAACTGCAAACTCCTCAAGTGTTTCCCTAGCAAGCGACCATGGCTTGGCAGAGCTGGGAACAATCCTACACTGGGAAAGGAGAGGATCCAGGCAGGGGCAACTCTAGACATTTCGCCGCCCCAAGCAGGGCTGTATGCCGCAGGAGGCGCTCTGCCAGTCACTGGTCCCGTGGCGCCGATGGACCTCCCGCAGGCGTGCCTGCGGAGGGTCCACCGGAGCCGCAGGACCAGCAAACCCTCCGCAGGCACGCATGCGGGTGGTCCACCAGAGCCGCCTGCCGCCCTCCCGGCAACCGGCAGAGCGCCCCCCGCGGCATGCTGCCCCAAGCACGCGCTTAGCGTGCTGGGGCCTGGAGCCACCCCTGGATCCAGGACGCCCTCATCCCCAGTGGAAACATCTGAGAGTTTGAAATAGCCACCACGAGCCCAGGAAGCACTCCTGGTTTTAACAGCGAGAGACGCTGACCGGTGTGACAGGTCATCAAGGGAGGTGGTGGGTTCTCCACCAATGGGCGTATTTAAATCAGGACTGTTGGTCTTTCTAATAGACACATCCTAGCCTACCCATGGGGCAGAGACTTGGTGCGGGACTCAGTGGGGGGACTTCTCTGGCCCATGCAATACAGGGGGGTCAGGCCAGGTGATCCAATGGTCCCTGCTGGTCTTCAGATCTGAGAATCTAGAGACGGGTGAGGTACCAGTTCTGGCTCCACTGGGCAGACGTAGACCACCTTTTACTCCAGCACTGGGGGCTGCCTGGTGCTGATAGTGGCCGAGGTGCAGCTGGGGAGCAGTTCTAGCGTGCATGGTGCGAGCTGCCCAGGAAGGGCTGCTTTGCAGCATGCCGGCAGCCCCTAACTTTGGGGAGGGGAGGGATAAACTCAGTCCTGTCTTTAGAGACCCAGTGCCTCTGTGGGAACAGCTGGGGTAAGCCACATTCCCTGGAGCATGAGAGGAGCAGCCCAGCGACTCCTCACTGGGCTGATCTCAGACCATGTCTCTGGGCAAGCTGCCAGGTAATGGGCCAGGCCCCTGTGACTGCATTAGGGTAGTGACTCAGCAGAACTCTGGGTGGAGGCCTGGGGCAGGGCTCATTCCTCCTTGGGGAGTGCAGCTAAGCCGCCTCTGTGAGGCGGAATCCCTGGAGGGCTGGTGCAAGTGCCCTGAAAATGGGCATGTTAAGGGGAAGGGGCAATTGAATGAATTCCTTACCTAGTTGATGGGAGCAAGGAAAGGGTTAACAGCTGCCGCAGTGATGGGGCACAGATCCCCCTCCTCACCAGCCCAGAGTGCCCTGAGGAGAGCCAGGGCTGGGGGTGAGGTGAAAGGCAACCAGGCCCGGAGACCAGAGGCCTAGGTACCAGGTGAAGACAGGACGTAAAGGGACCAGATCGGCATGGATTCATGGGGTCTGCAGCCTAACTCTGGTATCGGCAGGCCCCGGCGTCCAGAAAGGAATCAGGTCTCCAGACAGAGACTGGCTTGAACGTTTCCAAACTGACAAATGTTGGGCTGTTTATTGGCCTTTCCGTTTTGGAGCCTTGGTGGGGAGGGGTCACATTTTCAATCCCTGCTCCACAGCCACAAGGGCTACATCCCTGTGTGTTCAAACAGAAGCTGAGATTCTGCACAAGCTGGGACTCCCAGAAACACCCCAACCATCGTGAGACAGGAGGGAGCAAGGCTGGTGCAGAGCCAGCATCTTGATCTTGGCACCTTTCGGGCCCGTTAGTGAAGTTCTGTGTGGAGGGGTCTGTCTGGGGAGGGCCTCCACAAGGGCATGCGATGAGCATCCTTTTAGTTCTTGGCAGGCAGCTGCATAAGAGTCCTTTGCAAAGCCTCAGAGCACAGAGTCGGAAAGTCAGAGCCCTTATTGCCCTGGTTGACACTGCTCAGAGGGCCTGCAGCATTCACGCTAGCGCCTGTTGCAGTCTGGCACCTCCAGCTGCCTTCATGGCCACAATGACTGAATAGTCACATCACAGAATCCAAGAGATCCCCCTGTCATTGCTGGCCAAGTGCATAATGGCTTCTCTATGTCTGCCAGTGCTGTTTCTTTCAATCTGTAGTAGGAAGCCAGGCTTGGGGGTGCGAGGGAAATGCAGAGGAAGTAGTTCTTTCAGGGCAGTGGTTTTCAAACTTTTCTGGGTACTCAGTTGAAGAATATTGTTGATGCCCGCAACCCAACAGAGCTGGGGATGAGGGGGTTGGAGTGTGGGAGTAGCTCTGGTCTGGGGCAGAGTGTTGGGGTGCAAGGATGAGGGCTGTGGGGTGGGGCCAGAGTTGAGGGGTTCAGGGTGTGGGAGGGGGCTCTGAGCTGGGGTGCAGGAGTGGGTCAGGGCTCAGGGACGGGGGTGCAGGGTCTGGGGTGGGGCCGGGGTGTTTGGGGTGCCGGAGGGGGCTCTGGGTTTGGGGGGCCTCAGTGCTGGGGCAGGGGGTTGGGGTGCAGGAAGGGGTTCCAGGTTTGGGGGGACTCCAAGCTAGGGATTGGGGCACAGGCTTGTCTCAGGCGGCTCCCAGTCAGCAGCACAGCAGGGGTGCCAAGGCAAGCTTCCCACCTGTCCTGGCACCGCAGACCATGCTGTGCCCAGGAAGCGGCCAGCAGCAGGTCTGGCTCCTAGGCGAAGGCACGCAAGCAGCTTCGCACGACTCTCACCCACAGGCACCCCTCCCCACCAGTTCCTATTGGCCGAGAGTGCGGAGCTGGTGCTCAGGGCAGGGGCAGTGTGCGGAGCCCCATGGCCCCCCTGCCTAGAAGCCAGACCTACTGCTGGCCAATTCCAGGGCGCAGCACGGTGTCGGAACAGGTAGGCACTAGCCTGCCTTAGCCAGGTAGCACGACCGACGGAACTTTTAACGTCCTGGTCGGCAGCGCTGACCAGAGCAAACCAGTGCCTGACATGCTGCCACCCAGTACTGGGTCACAACCTGAACTTTGAAAAATGCTGGTCTAGGGTTAACCTTGATTTTCTCCTTCTAGTTACATTCCTGAGCAGAACAAAGAAAAGGACACTGATTCTTTGCCATGTGACAAATACCACAGGATGTGAAAAATTGA
Organism: Mauremys mutica; assembly: GCF_020497125.1. Lineage (NCBI taxonomy): Eukaryota > Metazoa > Chordata > Testudines > Geoemydidae > Mauremys > Mauremys mutica. The sequence goes on along the minus strand of NC_059074.1, from coordinate 210,493,201 downwards.
CACTAAGTAAACGTATTTAAGAGTCAGTTTTGAATGCAACTTTGAAGTACTGCAATGGGGTGTCCATGTCCATACCTAGCAAGACATTCATTGTTTATTAGCTACCTGTCAGGAAACCTAGCAACTGATTATTAAAAGGATCTGTATGAAGCTGTAGCTAGTGGGTGATGAAATGGGCTTTTGTTTAAAGGTGTCAAACTGCAACCAAGATGCATTAGTTAACAAATTTAGGTCTATTTAACCTAGCATAATTAAATATACACAAAACCTGTAATGGTGCTAGTGTGGGGCACTATGGATTTGCTAGACTATCTGGCCCAGAACCCCAGCCTGGTTGCATGGTGTTAGTGCCAGCAGGAGAGTGTGTGCGCTGTAGCATGAGTCTCTGCTCATTGCAGAGAAGGTCTGCAGCATTCTAGCACTGAAGCCCAGGGTCGGTGCTGACAAGATGAGAACTCTCTCTCCGGGTTCCTCTGCACAGGTCTGATTATTCATTACACAAAGCCAAACCCTGACCCCTGCTCCAAGCCTGGCTCGTTAGTATCTAGTAGCTATTGCCCAGGTGGTGCTGAGGATAGAATCCAGTCAGCCCACCCTCTCCAGACTGCATAGCACCTGGAGAACTGATCTCTGACTGCGACTACAGCCTCAGTCAGGCTGCTGGCAGACTCTCCTTACATGGAGATGCGCCTCAGACCTGGACCGGGGGGGCATGCCATCACCCCCACCCTGCCCTCACCACACACACAGCTGTGACGATTCATCTCCGTCGTTAGCATCCCTGCAGAGGGGCTCCTGCCTGAGACCTTCCATGTCTCAGCCACAGGATCAGGCCGTTAGCAGTAATTCCACTGTCCAGCAGAATTCTCTTTCATTAACACCCCTTAAAAATCACCAAACCACTGCACACTGCAAGAAATCCACGAGACCTAATGGCCATTATCCAGTGCCCTAATGCTACACCATCTGCATCGCCTCATTCACCTAGAGGCCTGGGGGTGAGTGAAAGACCCACAATATTTTGACGGAATGGATCACAATCATTGAAGTGACTCCAGGAAAGTGGAAAAATCCGGAGGGGGGGGACACGACACAGCCAATTTGCTGCTCACCTTTCAGTGGAGCAACACAGCCCCCTGGCGGCCTGTCCAGTTACTCACAGGCATGTCCTGGGAGAACACTTCTACAGGCCACCTGCCAGGGCCCAGGGGTGTGCAGCTGTGCCCTGCCTCGGCTGGTCTCTCGCGCAGCGACGGAGAACACTGCTACCGCGCCCTCCCGCACTCAGCCTGCTGTGGGACCTTCATTCTGTAGGCCCGAGTCAGCAGCAGATCCTGGCATCCAAGAGTCACTCCTCTGCAGGGTCTGGGCTGACTTTCCCCAGGGACCCAGCCAAGAGAGGGAGTCAGCATATTAGGAGCTTAAAGCTTATTTTACATTCTCTCTCGCACGCGCACAAAGACACCCTGCCCTGGACATCAGCTCCTGTCGCCGAGGCCCTTTGTGCACTACACTGTCACAGTCACTGCAGCATGGGGCTGGGCCGGACCAGGGTCCCAAGCTTGCGTCTACATGTGCCCCATCTGCCCCTTGGCAACCCTCCAGCCTGCCTGGTTCCCCACCTGCCCGCTGCAGCATTTTCCCCTCATGCTCCTGCACCAGAGAGACAGAGACAGAATTATCCCAAATGAGATGGCCTATGTATTAGTCACGTAACTTCATGCACCCTGGGATCTCTAACGAACTAACACAAGATCACTGCAACAAGGAGTCTGACTTTCAATAGGAGAAAGTCGCCCCTTCCCTACCAGCAGGCTACAGCAGAACAGGTGCACCTGCCTCAGTTTCCCTCCTTCAGAGTCCCCAGTAATTCCATGACAGCTCTCATGCCAGGATCCTAACAAGGGCAGTCTGGGCCAATGGTCAGAGCAGGGTCAAACCTGAGATGGTCATAGCCAGGAGTTCACAGCCAAGTTCCAGGGCAGCATCAATACCCAGGGTCAGAGGCTGAGTCAGGTTTCAGGGTCTGCATCAGATGGCAAAGTCCAAATCAAGCCAAGGTCAAAGCCAGGACTTCAGGAGCAAAGACAGTCATAGCAGCTACAAAAGATCCACACTATTACCTGGATACTTCCCAGAACACCCCTTGGGGTTATATAGGGCAGGGAGCCAATCAGGGCCATGCAGCTGCTGCCTGTCAGCCCCTTGAGGCAGGACTTCCCATGATCAGTGTCCACAGGGGGTCATCAGCAGTGGAGTGACACTAGTTACAGCTGCTGTGGGTGGCAGCATGATGCTGCTCCCTAACACCCCTCCAGGACTGGGTTCTGTAGCTAACAGCACCCCTCCTTGGGGCCAGTTTATTACTCACCCCTGGTGTAAAGCCTCCATCCCAAGCAGTCCCAAAGCATCTGCTATTTGTCCCCCCCGTGACTGCAGTCCTTACAATGCAGTGCCAGCTACCCTGTCAATGTAGCGCAGGCCACGCTCCGGCCTCTTCCACCGTGGGCTGGGCTCTTTGTCGGCCTCCTTTCACTATTTCAATATGCAGCGGAGGTGGGAGGAAAAGGGTTAAAAGTGTAAGAACTTAGCGCGGTGGAGTCTCCTATAAATAGAGCAGGAGATGAACCATGGCAGAGAAGTGCTGCATTATTGTGACCATCTCGGAATAGCTGCCAGATCGGTTACTGTGACCATCTCTGCAGGGGTCTCTCAGTGGCACTTAAGGAAGAGGAGAAAGACTGCACCACAGCTGACTGACTAGTCCCTGGCACGAGGCCACATGGGGCTGGCATCAAGTGAGTCTCAATCTTGGATTCAGGAGCCTTTTTAAGAATAGTTATTGATCAGGGGGGCGGGAGTGTTGAGGACTGTCCTGCAATGTCCCCTTGGAGATCTGAGGGTCTCCTCACTTCTCCCCCCAAATCACATCCCCCAACCTGAAGGGGGACAGAGGAACAGGAGTCCAAATCTGAGCTCACAAACCTCCCCTTTGGGCAGGCTCAGGCTGGGTGTTCTGCCTCCACAACATGCCTGGACATCCCAGCAGGGCCAGAGCAAACCGCTACTGGATTCACACCTGGTTCAAGACCCTTTTCTCTCTCCAGACCTCCACCTGCTCATTCAACTGCTCCGGGATCAAGAGAAAGCAAGTGCAGATTGAGCTGAGGTGAGAGGCGTTCCCAGTGCAGAATCTGACTCACTGTTACAGTGGGGCTTCTCCAGCACACCCTGGTTCTGTTAAAGGCGCGTGTGCCGGAGCTCTCATCAGAGCATCTAGAGACAATGCCCACATGGTTATGGCTGGGGGCCCCCTGCCGTGGGGAACTAGAGCACAGAGTGATGTGGGGCTGACACAAGCTTCTGCGTTCTCTCCCCTGGGACCAGTGATTCCTAGAGTGCTGGCAGGACAGTGCCAGGGCTGGGGAGAAGTGGAGGGTAGCATCAGTTTGCAGATTCCACATAAACAGGCCAAAGAGCCCAGTTCCTTAACACTGTAACTCAGGTTTCTCCTGCCTGATTTTTCACCTGACTGAGCTAAGGCCCTGCACCCAACACACATGGGACAAGAGGGAGTTTGAGTTGTTTTTCTAGTCAAGTGCCAGGTTCTGTCCCTAGCTGGACAGCAGCAGTCCCCGCTAAGCATGAATTTTCCGTAAACCTTTCCAGCACCCCCCCGCATTGTTCAGTTACATGAGACATGGGAAACCAGGCACCACCAAGGGAACTCAGCCTGTGCACGCTCCCCGGTACGCCCCTGGGGAACATGTTACGTGCTCAAAGCAATAGAGTGCAAAGATCAGGACGTCAGCATGCTTGGAGCCCAGTATGGTCTTTCCATGAGTGCTCATTGCTTTGCCCAGCCTCAAGAGAGAGGGAGAATCTAACGCTCACTTCCCTCTTCATCCTGGTCCCTAAGGGAAAGTGATTCATAATACACGCGTGGTGTGTAGAACATGGGCATCAAACAACCCAGAAGGCCTGGGAGTGCAGGACCACAGGGCAGGGCAGAGATGGATAGGAAATGTGGGGTCTGACAGCCTCTCTCTCTGTCTCTGACACTTATACCATAATCTGAATGCGTGTGCAAGCAGGCCATTGAGGAGATCCGGAGGGGCACTCATGCTGGAGGGACCATCGTTGCAGCAGCTCAGTGACTGGATCCAGGAAGGAGGTTCCAGGCACTAGCATAAGTGGGTTTGGTTCCTGGCTCAGGGATGAAGGGCCCAGTTTTCTTTCCTGGGGGTGGTGCTACATGTTTCCACTGGAGCTCTGAGGAGCTCTGCCCCGGCCCCTGCCTAATCCCCATGTGTGTGGGGGGTGGGAAGAGAGGGCTCCACGTCCCACCCATAAAAGTCACTCCTTCATTGTGTGGAGGTGGCATGCCAGTGCACTTTCCATGGTGTTCCCACCCCCTCCGTCTCAGGAATCGCAACCCACAACTGGACAGCGCTTGTGGGGCTTGGAGTTTACAAGTTCAGCCGCTGGCTCAGAGAACGGGTTCATTGTGGATTTCCCCAGAGAGGCTATTCCTGCAGGTTTGAATTTAGAAATAAAGATGAGGAACCTTTCCCTTGGTTCTCTCCATCTTCTCATTCCTCTCTGCCAGGCCTTTGGCTGTTTGTCTCCCTGCTCCTGGACCAGGCACAGAACAAGGTGCAAATAGGAATGAGGTGAGCGGGATTTTCTGCGGAAAATGGGAAGCAGGCAAAAAGGTCAGAGATGCAGAGGATGTGAAGATCATCCAGTCCTTCTCCATGATTATGCAGGACTGCTACCTTTGGTGCATTTCAAGTCTAATTGTAAAGTCCCAAGAGATGGATGGGGTTAGGCCCTCCTTCACTGGGAGGGTATTCACAGCCTGAGAGCTCAACCTCTGGATACGTCTCCTGAGATTCCATTTCCTCATCACATCCTGTTATTCCTTGTTGTTGTCATCCAGCCTTGCCCTGGGAAATCTCTCTCCAGCCATGGGGAGAACATCTTCCTCCACAAAAGCGCCTGAAGTGCACCATGCCAACAGCTCTAGTACAGGACACACAGGCCAGTCCTCCCCCAAGACAATGGGGCAGTCACATTCATCCCATGGAGCCTCACAAAGGCAGGGGCGCAATTCTGTACAAACAGGGGAGCGAGATCCTCAGAACTAAGTTCCTCATGAAAGCTTGTGTTGTTTCGCAGATTCCCCAGCCACTCCTTTCCCATGCAGCCCATGGCAGGAGTCAGAGGGTCTGAGGGACCCTCCCTGGGTGGAGATGCTGCAGCAGTGGGAAAGGGAGCCATCAAAAGCCTTTATAAACAGGTAATTTCTACTTTCTTCCCCATTGATGACAATGGGCCTAATTCTGGAAGAGCTCTATGCCTACAGGTGAGAAGAAAGCATGGGGCATATACAGAGGATGTGCTGTATTTGAAGTACCATGTGTCATATGTAATAAATAATTGGGAATTTCAGATACACAAGGAATACAGGGCAAGGCCCTAAATCAGAAAGTCAAATCCAAAGTGAAGCACCTTGGGCCAGTAAAGGAGCCTGTTACTGGGGAGAGAAGCCCTCCCCGCACCCTCATCAAACCCAGGGGGTCAGTGTTCGAGACCCTAAAACCACAGGGAGGAGAGAGCCAGAGGGCCCTGGAGCAGGTGGGTCAGGTCTGGTGGTGTTAGATGGCACTGGGATCCCTCTCCACCCCACAGTTAGGAGAGGGACCAGAGAAGGGTTTAATACTGTGTATATCCCAATGCAGCAGGCAGGGTTCCAGCGATCAGCAGGGACTAGTTCTTTGTATCCTTAGGACTCCGTGTGCACTGAGGTTAGTGGTGTCTATTTCTTGTTTGCTGCTGAAGCCTTATGAATGACAAAGTCATTAATAGCTCCTGATGGCTGTGTGCTCTCGCTCCTTACGCTGGCTGGAGGGTTCTCACAAACTAGGAACCTTGTTCTCCTCAGGAATGCAGCACTCTTGCTGCCTTGTTTCTAACCTGTAGCTGGAACGATTCACCCATCTCTTTGGGCTTGGAGGGTGGCTGGTTGCAGGGAGGGTGGGGGTTACAGGGTGAGGAGCTAACAGGCAATGGTGTTTCATGGTCTCCTTCAGGACCCTGAACCTTCCGGGTGGTGAATCACCAAGTCCAGCACCAGCTCCCTCAGGACAAAGGAGCTGCCCCACCAGGAGGTCGCCGCCGATAGGGACTATCGGCTGTCTGCATGAGAGGTGAGCACGTGCGCTGGGCTGGCTGGGGAGTGAATGCTGAACAATGACCCAATGTCCCTTGGTGTGGGATTGCTGCTCACATACCGGGCTCTCCTATGTGCTAATTCACTGGGTTTGGCATGTGGAATGACTGGCTCGCAGGGGGCTTGGTGGCCCCTTGTGCTGCCTCATCAGGGTGGGGCACCCACTTGTTGGGTCCTGTCTGTGACCCAGACTGACAGCTCTTCAGGGCAGGGCCTGTCTCTGAGCTCTGGGTTTGTGGAGCACCCTGGGGCTCAAGCCCCCACCACACTGGAGTAATGAGCAATAAACACAGACCCCATCATGCTTGTTTTTGCACTAGTGGTGCTGGTTGAGTTAGGAGCAGGGCTCTGGGGCAGAGGTTCTCAAACTGGGGGTTGAGAGCCCAAGGGGGTCACGAGGTTATTACATGGAGGCTTGCAAGCTGTCAGCCGCCACCCACAACATTCATAATAGTGTTAAATAAAATTTATAAGCTGGGGGGGGGGGGTCACACTCAGAGGCTGGCTGTGTGAAAGGGGTCACCAATAGACATTTGAGAACCACTGCTCTAGGGGATGGTGGGTGCCAAATCCTTTGGGCCATGCTGGCTTGAGTGGGGTAGAGTGGCTAGGTGCCAGGTTTTCAACCAGAAAGTCCAGTCGAAAAGGGAAATGACAGTCTGGTCAGATCTACTGACCAGACACCCAAAGTTCAGTTACTGTGGGCAGGGGAGGCAAGTAGGTGCTGGGTCATCACCTATGCCAGCCCCATCTCAGCTGGGGTCACCTCCTCCCTGCAGCAGGCAGCTGCAGCTCCCAGCCCAGGCTCTGCAGGAGAGGCCCTGCTGACCCGGGCAGGGGGGTGGAAGGGGATAAGAGGGGTGGATGGGGGCAAGGCCTTGGGGGGGGGCAGGGAGAAGAGGCAGGGCAGGGGAGGTTCCAGCACTCATGTCCAGCTTTTAATTGGCAACCAGGGTTGGGCAGGGAGGAGCTGGAGCCCTGTGGGGTCAGCACTGGCAGTAGGGACAGGAGCTGGGGCTCCAGGCTGGGCTCAGACTGATGCTTCAAGAGTGGGAGAGCATCATGGGGCAAGCTCAGGGCAAGCTCTACTGCCATGTAGGCTGGTGCAGCTGCTTTGGAGCTCTGCCCCCTGCCCCAGAGGTGCCAGCAGCAGGCAAGAAGATCCATGCTTAAGTGCAGCCCAACCAAGAGCCTGAGGGCAGCCAGGCTGGCAAGGCGATGCCTTCTGGCTGAGCCTAGGTTCCTGGGGCCTCACACTGCACCAAGCTGAGAGCAGCCAAGAGGCAATAAGCCCCAAATCTGATCCTCAGCCCTGGGTGCCCCTAACAGCAGCCTCCTTGGGTGGCTCCCCCCATTCCCCACTAACAACCCTTCAGTGGCCTCCTTTCCTGACCACTCCTCACCCAAGCCCAAAGCTGGCTCATTTCCCCCACCCCCTTCATCCCTCCCTGCTCACTAACATCTCTATTGGAGCCTGGCTCCATCCATCAGGCTGGGTTATGGCCCTGTGAGGAGGGGAGCTTCCTTATCACTGTGGCTGGAGAGAGACAGAGTACTGGCTGCTTCCCCCCATGAAACCAGTTAGCAGAAGAGGACTGAGGTACTTCCATCAGAGCAGAGAACACTGAAGTCCACATGTAATTTCAGAGACAAACCATTTTCTAAAAACTAAAAAAAGAGCCACAGTGGCTGAACATCCATGTAGAAGAAGCAGGGAAAGATAAAAAGGCATCTTTTAAAAATTGGAAGTCAAATCCTAGTGAGGTAAATAGAAAGGAGTGTAAATATGTAATAAGAAAAGCCAAAAAGGAGTTTGAAGAACAGCTAGCCAAAAACTCAAAAAGGTATTAACAAAATGTTTTTTAAGTATATCAGAAGCAGGAAACCTGCTAAACAACCATTGGGGCCCCTGGATGATTGAGATACAAAAGGAGCACTTAAAGACGATAAAAATCATTGGGGAGAAGCTAAATGAATTCTTTGCTTCAGTCTTCATGGCTGAGGATGTTAGGGAGATTCCCAAACCTTTGTAGGTGATAAATCTGAAGAACTGTCACAGATTGAAGTGTCATTAGAGGAGGTTTTGGAATTAATTGATAAACTTAACAGTAACAAGTCGCCAGGACCAGATGGCATTTACCCAAGAGTTCTGAAAGAACTCAAATGTGAAATTGTGGAACTATTAACTATGGTTTGTAATCTGTCCTTTAAATCAGCTTCTGTACCCAATGACTGGAAGATAGCTAATGTAACGCCAATATTTAAAGAGGGCTCTAGAGGTGATCCCAGCAATTACAGACCAGTAAGTCTAATGTCAGTATCGGGCAAGAATAAAATTGTCAGACACAAAGAACATAAATTGTTGGGCATTCTCATTACTTGTTTCCTTGCAGCCCACAGCTTTCTTCTGCAGTGAAGAAGGAACCTGTTCCAGGGGTCCTTCTGACAGCTCCTTCATTTCCCTGTGCATCCCACTCAGTATCAATATTCCTCTTAGCATGTTTCACCCATTACAAGACAGTGTATCACCAATTAACAGCTGTGTTAAAGCATCACTAAAGTGCATGACAGTAAAGGTATACATCAGGATTAAACCACACAGGTGAGCATGGTCCCTGCAGTAGGGAATGAGTCAAACACCAGCAGGGAATTTTCCTTGCCCTCAAACTTAACTCAATTCTTTAGAACAGATGCCTTCACAATAAAATCAATTTAAGAACTTTGAGGGCACAAATGAGGTAAATGCAGCCCTCTTACAAAGACTAGCTTGCAAGGGGGCTGTGCACTGCCTTTCCCTTTGTGATGTTTTTAAATGAATAATTCAGAATAAGATGAATTCTGAGCAAAGCCATTTGCTCAGGGGAATACAGAAAGACAACAGATCACAGAGTGAAGCTAAAGTTTTTGTTGTTGTTGTCTATTTAACTCAAACCTCACAAAACTGTGGGAAGTGATCTGACTGATCCAAGCCCCTGGATAAGGAGCAGAGTCTCATTCTCATCTGAAAAATTCAAAGAAAAGTGCTGGTAACTGTCATCTACAACTTTTCAGAGTCAGTGGCCACAGCACATCAACCAAGGGAAGAAGCTGGAATAAGACTAAAAAGCAGCTACATTTAATACAAACTACAGTGCTTGTGCTGCCCTTTTCAGGGGAAAGGCAGAAACTCCTCCTCCTCCCCCCCCCCCCAAATTTGGTATAGTCCTCTCAGCCCTTGCTACATTTGTCTGGTTCTTTTCCACTGCAAGTACTTTCCTGGCCCAATCTCTTCCTCCATTTCTGTACATCTATTTTTCTCCCCCGGTCATCCTCTTCCCAGCTCCAGGCCTGTGGGTCTTCACAGGCATCTAGTTTCCTCTTGGGGCTTGGTCTACATGGGAAAACAGCAGTAGCTTAACCTAAAGCATTGGTTCTCAGCAAGGGGTAGGTGTACCCCTGGGGGTACGCAGAAGTCTTGCAGGGGTACATCAACTTGTCTAGCTTTTTGCCTAGTTTTACAACAGGATACATAAAAAGCACTAGCAAAGTCAGTACAAACTAAAATTTCATATGACTTGTTTATACTGCTCTATATACTATACACTCAAATGTAAGTACAATATTTATATTCCAATTGATTCCAATTTTTTGGTATAGTGTGCTGTGACACTTTTGTATTTGTCTGATTTTGTAAGCAAGTAGTTTTTAAGTGAAGGAAAACTTAGTGGTGCACAGGACAAAGACTCCTGAAAGGGGTACAGTAGTCTGGAAAGGTTGAGAGCCACTGACCTAAAGCATGAATTTAAACTAATGCAGCAAAGCTCTGCACCGACACTTATTTCAGTTTAAGGGTTTGTTACTGCAGTTTAGTTCGCACCTGTTCCCAACTAATTTACACTAAACCAAAATCAAGAGCATCCACACAGTAAATGCTCCCCTCATGTTAAGCCAGTGCAACTCATGTACACAAGCCATTATACTGCTATACTTCAACTTCTCTAGACTGACCTCACTTTCAGCTTCTCTCTGGTGCTAGACTCCTCTGTACAATGAATAAGGATACCTGTAAGCAATGACTTCTAGGTATATTTGCTGAATCAGTTCCTTATAATTATACAATGTTATCTCCCATTCCCCATTTTTCAGTTTTTGGGGTCTTGTATTTAAGAATTAGCAAAATGTCAATAACAGAATACTTTAGCAACAGGAGCATCAGCTTCCATTGCTAAACTACAATGCACTGTACGTATGGAAAATGAGACCCCGCAAAAATCAAGTCAAGACATAAACCTAGGAAACTGGCTAATAGATTTAAGAAATAAGCCTGGCAGGTGACCATGAAAACTGTCAAAATAAGAGAACTTTACCAAAATAGGGCATTCCAACAGCTAGTACTACTCAAGAACCTTCATGTGTTAACAAGTCTAGGGACCAACCTGTTCAGAGTGTTGGGACTACTTAGTTGTAAAAGTCTTACAGGCATGAGTGAAGCCTAACATTAGATGAGAAGTCTATTATCGGAAACTTGTGGATTACCCAAAATTTGTCTTTTGGGCCAGGTAATTTTCTATTTAAGGTACTACGTTAAGGTTTATACTTTTACAAGCATAATCCACCATTAGACATATCATTAGAAGCACGAACAAGTCTGTTCTTTCAAACTCAGTGCCTGTGAAGGTGCTCTAAAGCGCTTTCCCTGAACGCTGAAACTGGTATTCAACTACAGCATCAGAACGGCTAGAATGGGTCAGACCTATAGACCATCTAGCCCGCCGACAATGGCCAATGCCAGGTGCCCCAGAGGGAATGAACAGAACAGGGAATCATCAAGTGACCCATCCCCTGTCACTCACTCACTCAGTTTCTGGCAAACAGAGACTAGAGATACCATCCATGACCATCCTGGTTAATAGCCATTAATGGACCTATCTTCCATGAATTTATCTAGTTTTTTTTTTTTTGTTTAAATAGACCAGAATATTAAAGAGCTGCAGTGTTTGCTTTTTTATCAAAAAGATTCCTGGCAGTCTAACATCCTTATCAAAAGACAGTCATGCTCAGTTTCAACATGAAGTGTCAAAGCCACTTGCAACTTATTAGAGATCACAAAATAGGCTTCAGTTTGAAATACTTCCTCATATACAATTTATTTTTACGCTCTTCAATCATGTATTTGGTGCGTACTACAGGAATTAGCTTATCAGTACCATAAAAGGTTTTGCCTATCAGCATACAGGCTGCTTTATGATTGCAACGTATGTTGCAGAACAGATCGTGACTGCATAAAAATCACTCGTTTAGTTAATTTTCCCCCTAATTTGTTTAACTGGACAAAGTTGGTTGCAGAAGAGAAGTCATGACAGCTGTATTTTTTTCTCCCTCAACATGCACTGTTTAAAGGTAACCTGCAAAAAAACCCACAACCCTGTGCTTGTGCCCTTTTCGGCTTCTTTATATGTAAGAAAGTAGGGGCAACTGAGCTGTTTACAAAATTTTAAACACTCTGGTTAAAAGTTAACAGCCATTTAACTTCACTGTGAGTAAAAACTCCTTTCAACACCTTCATTTAAGAATTCAAAACATCTGATACCTCACTGATTCTCCAATACGGCCAGGGAAGACTAGACTTTACATTCCCGATCATTTTAAGTTAAAAACCAGTAGAACAACAGTTACACTTCCTTTCAGGACACTTTCAGAATCAAAAACCTATTAAAAAAGGCACAAGCACCTTCTGTAGTAACACTTTACAGATCACCTTTAACTTGCGTCACCTCATCCATCTATCAGAACAAAAGCAGAAATTAAAGATACACCTTTGTCTAGAATTCAAAATAAACTGAGAAGATATGACTGTGATAGCCATCAATTTTTTAAGTTTGACAACCTGTATAACATCAACTTCAATGACATACATGACTTGCTTTAAAGTTACTGAAGCATTAACAGAAGCAGTAGGGCTACCACAAAGAGGTTTTTAGTTAGAAATACACATTTTATTTCTATGTGTCAATAAAAAAAGTCCCACATTTTCAGATCACAGGATGCAAATGCATACAACAAAAAAAGTTGCGCACTAATCTACGAATGTGATGTCACAATTTAGAAGATCCCAATCCAGGCCAATTGTTATTTGATTGAAATACCCTTCTAGGACTAAGCCCTTACCATTTACATCAGACACAAAATCCCTTATAACAACGTAAACAAAATAACTTTCTTCCTAAAAGGTTAACTTTGAAATTTCAGTCCATTCTTACAGGACTTGCACTCCTCCTTCGAGGGCTTCCTGATGGTGAACGACTGAAAGTGAAAGAAAAACAGAAGTTAGTTGGAGTAACTCTAGTGTTGACTTAGAACTTCCGATATAGCAATGTCGCGGGGGGGGGGAAGAGAGAGAAAGAAACCAAGTATTTTCTGTAATAACCCAATAATCAGCACCAATGAAAGTAGATATTTAGTTTTCCTTTTAAAACAGATCTTACACACATTTCCTCATTAACAGGAAAGGATAAAAAGGAGGCTACAAACAAGGACCTTGAGGTCAGGCACACAGTGTGGCAAGGCACACGCTACTCCAGTTCCCATGCACTCCTTCCCTCAAGAGACTTCAGTCAAGCTTGGAAAAGTGGTCTCCAAGTGTTGAGAAGATCATACTTACCCTGAATTAATGGAAAATGGTTAAAAATGGCTCAAACTAAAATAGAAAATCTAAGGCTAATGATTAATTACATAAAACATGCACTGTTCTAACAAATATTCATCTGCATTACAAAAGGGAAATGTAGAAAATTCTATCCTGCTATTACCATGTAACAACAGACTGTACAGCTGTTAGTCAAAACAGAGCCATCAGCAAGGTGGATCACAGTTTGACTTCAATTCGGTCAGATGGGTGTTTGTTACAAGAAGTCTTTAGTTTATGTTTTGCTTCACACATTTAATCCATTTACAGTTTTACTCAGCCATTTATATTTTCCATTTAATTTTTTTACTCTGGCTATATCCCCCACCCCTTGAGAAAGTAGGTTCAGTCCTTCTGAAAAGGATTTAATTGTAAGCCAGAAGTAGCCCACTGCACCTTCTAGAACACAAGTTAATCTCATTATGATCACTGGAGTTTTTAAATAGACTGCTTAAAATTGATTTCCCCTGTGCTTAAAATTTATTTCATGCTTTAGCTCATCCACTTTATAAAAACTTCATTAACTTGCAATTATATGAGGATGGAAGTAATACAGAAATAGCCAAAGGCAAGATCCTCATAATACAACATGCACCCACTTTCTTGGAAACAGCTTTACCATGATGGGCCTCATCTTAGTAATCAGTGTCCCATGCATTAATTAAGACAGCTCTGTCCATCCAAAATACACCTTACAGTTAAATCAGAGAAAGTATAGGGAAAAGTTCTGAAAACTTGTTTGACTGAGATTATCAGTAGAGACCATTGAAGACAACATTTATTCTACACCCAGCAGTCTTTAATCGCAAGATTCAACTTACCTTCTCTTTGGAGATGGTGATCTGGACTTTGACCGGCTGCAAAATATGGACACAAGTTTTTATCTGTCCTCATCTCGAGACGCAGTCACCATCCATCACTACTCATTTAATGAAAACATGCTGGTACATTTCAAGTCTGGTGCTCACATTTGTGTTTCATCCCACCTATTTCTACTTCTTGGCAACTCTTCTGAGTAGTTTTGTTTGTTCAGAAAATCCGTCAACAAAAACCATTAGCACAAGAGAGCAGTGCCTCCTTAATATAACCACCATCAGAAACAAAGTTCTCCTGCTGTGATTGTGACATTTTAAAACTACCAACAAGATGTGAACATCTAACTGATTCTAGAACTTCTGTAGCTCTGCAGCCAAGAGTTCCGTTTGTTCTTCTGTAAATAAGCCATTAGAATCTTCTGCTTGCTTGAAGGTGAAGTTCAATGGACAGTATCTTTAAAACCATTCAGTGAACAATGCCAATGCTTTACACTTTTCAGTAACTCCCATCCTGAAAAAAAACTCTTCCGCTACTACTGGACCACTAAACTGCATACTTATGTTATGTCACAAAGATTTATGTTAAGATTTGAATTCTAGGAGTACCTCATTCATAGAAAAACAGTCCCAGTCCTACATTTGACTAACATGCCCTACTATTTGAGTCTCCCTAGCTGACACAAATTGATCATGGCTAGTTGTTCACTGCACACCACTAGCATATGCAAATGAATCAGGGCATACTGTAGAATCGCTAAATGGACATTTGAATTTAGGGGGAACTAATGTTAAGTTTCAATATGACGTTCATGAGATAACAGGCAGAAACAGCACATTTTAGCATCAAGCGGTAACTTCCCCCAAACACATCCCAGGGATTCTCTTGAGTTCTCTATTACTGTGCATTTGTATTTTGCTAGGTGCTGTTTAAGCTTTTTTCCAAGCAAGTTTGGGGTTTGAAACTACGAAGTGTCCTTTCCAATATACTTTCCTGGCACCAACTTCATTTTTACAGGACACATTAGGGTCTTAGGGTATGATGGTGAACCACAGGCAAACTTCTGGTACATGAGCAAGTTCTGCCTAATATGCATCTGTCTATGGCAGAAAGAACTAATGCATTTGACTAGGTAAACCTGTAGCTTTAATTAATTATGGCAAACATCTTACCTGCTTCGTGGCCATAAAGCAGATCTGGATCTGGATCTTGATCTAGATCTAAGGTTGGAAGAAGGAAACTAATGAAAGCCAACTCAACTCCACAAGAAAAATTAATTTCTGTATTAATACAGCAATGCAGTAAGAAAAATACAAATCCACAGCATTTGCTGTCTAGGTAAAAAACTCTAAGCAGCCAATATTGCAGCAGCAATTTTGTTATCTGAGCAGGATCCTGTTTGCCAGCTTTAGATAGAGGTGCTATTTTCCAAAAAATCAGAAACCAAACACTGAAACATGGGAAGTTGATGTCATGGATAAGCTTATATTATATTATGCTATGTAAAGCAATTTTTATTTACATAAATTGCTCCAGGGCTTTGACCACAATACTTACACATTGTTTGGGGTGTGATTTTATTCACACTCAATGACATAACTAGGCTGGCAAAATGTTTAAGTATACACCAGACCCTAAGACCAGCTAAACATGCAATACCAAAAATTCAAGAGAACTGTTTTTTGAATATTCACTTCAGTTGAGAGGAAATTTCCCCATGTTAATATGTTTGGTCTTGAAACCTCACAGAATCTACTTGCCAAATAACACGTAAAGAATGAGCTTTACACTACCTCCCATTATACCATTCAAATATTCTGAATCCACCTTAAAAAAAAAAGTTGGCTGATAAGCATAATACAAAACTAATTACCTTGATCTTTTTAAAGAACGTGATCGGGATCTACGGGGTGAGGCTGATCTAGATCTACGAGGTGACACCGACCTCGATCTGCGAAGGGAAGCTGACCTGGATCTGCAGTGAAAAAATTGAAAATATTATACAATACTTTGCTCGTCTTTAAAAAAGGAGAATAGTATGTTTGACTTCTCTTAAAAAAGGAGAGCACAAGAAAGTCAAACTCACCTCCTACCACGGCTTCGGCTGCGTGACCTAGAATACCTTCTTCCTCTGGACCTTGAATGAGATCTAGAACGTGACCTAATGGTAGGTTAGAAAAAATAAGTATTAGAAAACAATTTTAGCAATTAGCGCACGTGAGCCTCTGCTGAAGTTAAAATTTCAGACAACTAAAAATTAGTGTCTGTCAGTTGGAAAAAACTCAGGGCCTATTTGTTTTGAGTATTTTTACTACCTAGAAAAGATGTTAAGCTGAATTACATTTAGAATTACATGATAATATAAAAACACTGTAATGTGTATTAAAATAAACCTTGCAAGTTTGCAGGTCGACCCTCTTTGGCCCAAGGTCTAGCAGATCTAGACGATCTAGAAGTATCTATAGCCGATCGCTGCATCTAGGTGTTCTCTTCAATCTAACGACGATCAAACTGACAGCCAAATGAGCCAGGGTGAGGCTTGATTGACGCAAGAAGATTTTTCTAGGTGGGAATGTGGTCAATCTGGTGTTCCTCTTTCTAAACCGGAGGGGGGGGGCCCCAATTGAAAGCCAAATTTACTGTTACGGCGATCACCGTCTCAAATTTTCTGCCCTTTAAAGAATATGGTGAAGCTAGGTGTAGATGGCTCGAGGGGATCTGGCCTCTTATGCTGATCACCTCAAGGTCTAGAAGGATCTTAATTGTCGGATTTTGCAAGGCGCCTCAGCATGAAACCTTAAGGCTTGTGACATTCTGAATCAAGGCGACTGACTCAAACGAAGAAACCTGAAAGGTTTTGACCAGGTTGATTGTTAATATATTAACATTTAATATGAAATATCAACAAAATGTAAAATACACCTGTATGAATACAGCATTAAAGTTAAATTAAACTGGCATAACATTCTCTTCTTGGCTAACAAGACTACATCTGCACCTAGCCAAGAGACCCAATCACTCCTTTCACACACATACCTGCTCCTCCTCCTCCGGCTATAGCGGTGGCAGTCATAAGCATAATGACCCTTGTCGCCACACTCGTAGCATCGGTCGTTGGGATCGAAGGGGCGCCGCGCGGGAGGCCTGTCGTAGCGCGAGCGGCGGGGCATGCCCGTGGACAGCTCCACTCTCACCCGCGAGCCGCACAGCACCCTGCAAGCCCAGAGAGGCGCCGGTCAGGGCGGCGGGTGGCTGCTGCGCAGCAGCGGAAATCACGGGCCGCGGACCCCGCGCGCCCGCCGCCGGCAGAGCAGCAGCTTCCCGCGCCACCTACTTTCCATCCAGTCCGAGCACCGCGTCTTCCGCGTCCCTGGGGTCCTCGAACTCCACGAAGGCGAAGCCCGGCGGGTTCCGCGCGATCCACACGGTGCGCAGGGGCCCGTAGTAGCTGAAGGCTCGCTCCAGCTCGCCCTTGCCGGCGCCGGTGCCCAGGTTCCCCACGTACACCTTGGTCTCTGCAAGAGCAAGTCACGCGGTCGCTGGGGGCCGAGCAGCCGCCTCCCCTCACCCCACCCCCGGGCGAGCGGAGGGAGGCGCGGCCGCTGCGCCAAGGCCCTGCCGGTCCCCCGCCGCACCGAGCCCAGCCGCCGCTGAGGCGCCGCAGCCATCTTGGCCGCCTCACTCGCGGGGATCCCTGGCCCAGCCGCGCGGCGAGCGCCCAACGTGCGCAAAATGGCGGCGGCGGCCTCCCATCCCGCGGCGACCACCCACGCGCCCCGCCCCGCCGGGACCGGCGAAGAGGCCCCCCCATCCCCGCCGCCGCGCCTCCCCGCCCCGCGCGGCACGGCCTAGCTCAGCTCCTACCGCCTCCATAGCGGCCGTAGCGAGACATGGTTCCCGCGCCAACCGCCACCCAGCCTCGCCTGCTGCCTGCCTCTCTGCGCGCAGGCGCCGCGAGCCGCTTATATAGAGTGAGCGGCGCACGCGCACAGCACCCAGCACAGCCCGCGCGCTCTGAGAAGGCGGGAAAGAGAACCCACCCCTTTCTCCCCGTTTCCATAGTAACGGGCTGTGGCGGAAGAACTTGTCCCCGCGGGCGGGGGAACGTGAGCGACCGGTGTCGGCGGGGCCCCAGTAGAGCCATGGGGGGAGGGCTAGGGGGCTGGGCCCCCTTAGAGCTCCCCCAGGGGCATGGGGGGGCTGGGCCCCAGTAGAGCCATGGGGGGAGGGCTAGGGGGCTGGGCCCCCTTAGAGCTCCCCCAGGGGTATGGGGGGGCTGAGCCCCAGTAGAGCCATGGGGGGAGGGCTAGGGGACTGGGCCCCCTTAGAGCTCCCCCAGGGGCATGGGGGGCTGGGCCCCAGTAGAGCCATGGGGGGAGGAGCTAGGGGGCTGGGCCCCCTTAGAGCTCCCCTAGGGGTATGGGGGGGCTGGGCCCCAGTAGAGCCATGGGGGGAGGAGCTAGGGGGCTGGGCCCCCTTAGAGCTCCCCTAGGGGTACGGGGGGGCTGGGCCCCAGTAGAGCCATGGGGGGAGGAGCTAGGGGGCTGGGCCCCCTTAGAGCTCCCCCAGGGGTACGGGGGGGCTGAGCCCCAATAGAGCCATGGGGGGAGGGCTAGGGGGACTGGGCCCCCTTAGAGCTCCCCCAGGGGTATGGGGGGGCTGGGCCCCAGTAGAGCCATGGAGGGAGGGCTAGGGGGCTGGGCCCCCTTAGAGCTCCCCCAGGGGCATGGGGGGGCTGAGCCCCAGTAGAGCCTTGGGGGGAGGGCTAGGGGGCTGGGTCCCCTTAGAGCTCCCCCAGGGGCATGGGGGGGGCTGGGCCCCAGTAGAGCCATGGGGGGAGGGCTAGGGGGCTGGGTCCCCTTAGAGCTCCCCCAGGGGCATGGGGGGGGCTGGGCCCCAGTAGAGCCATGGGGGGAGGGCTAGGGGGCTGGGCCCCCTTAGAGCTCCCCCAGGGGTATGGGGGGCTGGGCCCCAGTAGAGCCATGGGGGGAGGAGCTAGGGGACTGGGCCCCCTTAGAGCTCCCCTAGGGGTATGGGGGGGCTGAGCCCCAGTAGAGCCATGGGGGGAGGGCTAGGGGGCTGGGCCCCCTTAGAGCTCCCCCAGGGGCATGGGGGGGCTGGGCCCCAGTAGAGCCATGGAGGGAGGGCTAGGGGGCTGGGCCCCCTTAGAGCTCCCCCAGGGGCATGGGGGGGCTGAGCCCCAGTAGAGCCTTGGGGGGAGGGCTAGGGGGCTGGGTCCCCTTAGAGCTCCCCCAGGGGCATGGGGGGGCTGGGCCCCAGTAGAGCCATGGGGGGAGGGCTAGGGGGCTGGGCCCCCTTAGAGCTCCCCCAGGGGTATGGGGGGGCTGGGCCCCAGTAGAGCCATGGGGGGAGGAGCTAGGGGGCTGGGCCCCCTTAGAGCTCCCCCAGGGGTATGGGGGGGCTGAGCCCCAGTAGAGCCATGGGGGGAGGGCTAGGGGGCTGGGCCCCCTTAGAGCTCCCCCAGGGGCATGGGGGGGCTGGGCCCCAGTAGAGCCATGGGGGGAGGGCTAGGGGACTGGGCCCCCTTAGAGCTCCCCCAGGGGCATGGGGGGGCTGGGCCCCAGTAGAGCCATGGGGGGAGGGCTAGGGGGCTGGGCCCCCTTAGAGCTCCCCTAGGGGTATGGGGGGGCTGGGCCCCAGTAGAGCCATGGGGGGAGGGCTAGGGGGCTGGGCCCCCTTAGAGCTCCCCCAGGGGTATGGGGGGGCTGGGCCCCAGTAGAGCCATGGGGGGAGGGCTAGGGGACTGGGCCCCCTTAGAGCTCCCCCAGGGGCATGGGGGCTGGGCCCCAGTAGAGCCTTGGGGGGAGGGCTAGGGGGCTGGTCCCCCTTAGAGCTCCCCCAGGGATATGGGGGGCTGGGCCCCAGTAGAGCCATGGGGGGAGGGCTAGGGGACTGGGCCCCCTTAGAGCTCCCCCAGGGGTATGGGGGGGCTGGGCCCCAGTAGAGCCATGGGGGGAGGGCTAGGGGGCTGGGCCCCCTTAGAGCTCCCCCAGGGGCATGGGGGGGCTGGACCCCAGTAGAGCCATGGGGGGAGGGCTAGGGGGCTGGGCCTCCTTAGAGCTCCCCCAGGGGTATGGGGGGGCTGGGCCCCAGTAGAGCCATGGGGGGAGGGCTAGGGGGCTGGTCCCCCTTAGAGCTCCCCTGGGGGTATGGGGGGGCTGGTCCCCCTTAGAGCTCCCCTGGGGGTATGGGGGGGCTGGGCCCCAGTAGAGCCATGGGGGGAGGGCTAGGGGGCTGGGCCCCCTTAGAGCTCCCCTAGGGGTATGGGGGGGGCTGGACCCCAGTAGAGCCATGGGGGGAGGGCTAGGGGGCTGGGCCCCCTTAGAGCTCCCCCAGGGGTATGGGGGGGCTGAGCCCCAGTAGAGCCATGGGGGGAGGGCTAGGGGGCTGGGCCTCCTTAGAGCTCCCCTAGGGGTATTGGGGGGGGCTGGGCCCCAGTAGAGCCATGGGGGGAGGGCTAGGGGGCTGGGCCCCCTTAGAGCTCCCCCAGGGGTATGGGGGGGCTGGGCCCCAGTAGAGCCATGGGGGGAGGGCTAGGGGGCTGGGCCTCCTTAGAGCTCCCCCAGGGGTACGGGGGGTCTGGGCCCCAGTGGAGCCATGGGGGTGAGGCAGGGGCTGGGCCTCCTTAGAGCTCCCCCAGGGGTATGGGGGGGCTGGGCCCCAGTAGAGCCATGGGGGTGAGGCAGGGGCTGGGCTGCAGTAGAGCTGGGCGGGAGGAAGGGGCTGAGCACCATTAGAGCTCCCCTAGGATCACAGGCTGGGCTCCCGTAGAGCAAGGGATCAACTCCAGTAGACGGGGGGGGGCCTTCAGCAGGACCCATTTAAAGTTATGCAAGTGCCTAAATATTTCCCAGATTGGGAAGGAGACATTTTTTCAGCCACGTTCTGTACTCAGTTAACATGTACTGGGGTAACAGCTTCTTTTGGCTAGTTCAGGTTTGTCCGGACAGAGACTCTGCTCATGTAGTTGAGTCGTGGGGTGGGTGGGGCTGAGACTAATACAGATCCAGCTGCTGCCCAGGGGCTTTAGTCCTAAATGAGAACTTCTGTCTTTGACGTGGTTGAAGGAATTATGTGCATCTTGCTGCATGGCTTCAGCAGCCTGTAGAATCTGCTGCAGTCAGCTGTACTGAGTTCAGTGTGTAAATGGCTACTGCAGCAGGGTCTTCCCTGGTGAAAAGCATCCCGTTATTTCATGTGCCATAGCTCTAAACAAGCCAACCGAATTTCATCTAACAAAAAAAAATGATTTTGTGACTGACAATAAGTAAAAGATATTTCTGTTTCTGGACAGAACACCCATAAAAAAAGGCTTGTAACACCTGTACCTTCTCAGCTGTGACTGTATTGAAGAAGAGTAATTAGGAACTGATCTAAAATTATGTAATTACATATTTTAAAGGTACAAGAAAGGATAATGAAAGCCTAATTAATACTGTTTTTCTGTTTTTTTTCATTTAATATAGAATTTAAGTGATTGTTTTAAGCTTCTGTTGCTGGTTGTGAAGATAATCTTCAAAATGAATCAGTACACTGATGTC
Source organism: Mauremys mutica (assembly GCF_020497125.1). Taxonomy (NCBI): domain Eukaryota; kingdom Metazoa; phylum Chordata; order Testudines; family Geoemydidae; genus Mauremys; species Mauremys mutica. Next base: position 210,471,927 of record NC_059074.1, on the reverse strand, counting down.
TAAGAATCAGATACACAAACAATTGCAGTGAAAAGAATGCGAAATGCCCTATTTATTTTAATGGGAGTCTAATTCAAAGCCAATTGAAATTAACAGATTACAATGATTTAAACTTAAAACCTCATATGGGATTGAAATAGCTCTGAAGCCTATGAAAGTTTAAATGTCAGTATCCATGATGAGAGAGACCAGGTGGATGAGGTCATCTTTTTTACAGGACATTGGTGAGAGAGACAAGCTTTTGCTCTGACCCTGTCAACAACAAATCATACTGAACTAACCTAATTTTGGACAGGGTTGGTGACTTAGTGTTACTAGGGCTCCCCATCCACTATCAGAGAAGGAAATTTGTGTGGCTTCAGCTTCCAGCCATTTGTTCTTGTTATGCCTTTCTCTGCTATATTAAATGCCTTTAGTATCTGATATTTTCTTCCTGTGAAGATACTTATACACTGTAATCAAGTCACCTCTCACACTATGCAGTTCACTCAGAGATTGGCCCTGGGTCAGCCTACCCCAGCTACATACAGTCTCACAGCTCAGCCATACCCAAGTTACCGTGTCCTCACTGGTGCTGCACTCATGCACCTGCATCAGTAGGACTTCCCAAGGCTCTTTATTCAGCAGTAAGCTGTGGCACTGATTCTTTCTGAGTGAATTGTGAGAGAACTTGTCTGTCCTGGGCACACAGGTGGAATTCTGGTAAAGCACTAGAGGACTGTCAGCACTCAAATGACTTAGCCTGTGTTCTCACTGCAAAGTGGGCAAATTTCCAGCCCAAATGAAAGCTGAGCTCCAGCCTAAACTGCCAACCAGGCCAGCTAGCCCAGATGGAAAGCACCACTTAGCTGGGGGGGGGGGCGGGGGGGGGGGAGAGGAAGAGAGGAGAGAGAGAGAAAATGAATGGGAGGTGGGTCAGGGCAATACCTGGAATAAGAGCCTGGGCTAACTCTGCAATGAAGACATAACTTCAGTCTTCTTCTGATAAACTAAACAGATTGAGCTCTTTAAGTCTCTTACTGTACAGCATTTTCTCCAGCCCTGAATAATGTTTTGTGGCTCTTGTCACCACCCTCCAATTTTTCAACTGTTTTTTTTTAAATGTGGACACTAGAACTGGATGTAGTAATCCAATATTGGTCTCATCCATGCCACATACGGAGGTACAATCATCTCCCTCCTTCTACTCCCCCTGTTTATACATCCAAGGATCACATTAGCCCTCTTTGCCACAGAATTGCCCTTAGAGCTCAGCTTGGGTTGCTTTTGCACTATGACCCTTAAATCTTTTTCAGAGGCTCTGCTTTCTGTAGGGAGAGCCTGCATTCCATGTCCCTAACTGCATAATTTTGCATGTGGCTGTATCTAGATTGTGCCGTATGACTGTCCTGTCCTCCTCAGTATTTACCACTCCAACAATCTTTGTCACCCACAGGTAGGAGAGGCAATTAAAGGCAGACACAGAGGGGAGGGATACAGCCAGGAAGACAAGATTCGTCAACTCGAACTTTCATCTGAGACAGTGTTAGATAAAGAATTAGGAGTCCATAGAATAAAATGTCATTCATACCAAATAATGGTTTTTTATACAAAATATTAGGTAGTACAAATGCTACCTGCTTTCAGTTATACGACTGTTCCACCGTCTGTTTCCTCACATACAGAATCAGCCAGAGTGGCTAACGCACAACAGTACTGCTCACCCTCACACCAGTCAGTGAAAATCAAGTCAACCAATAGTATAGAACAATTCTTTAAATTAAGGGAAAAAGAGCACCTCCCCCTGTTTGAAATAGACGAGTTTTAGATGAGAAGCGTTTGTCAACTTGTCCATTATTACTGCGTTGCAAGATGGCCTTGTATCAAGCTCTGGACTCGAGATAGAATAATTTCATTGGAGCTGCTGCAGTCTTCTGGCCCGTATGGTGGGTCGATAGTTAATACACCTGCCACACACAGTGTTCTTTGTGACTCGCCTTGTTCTGTTACAGGGATGTGATTGGTCTCCAACCAAGTCTTCAGGCTGCTCTTCCTCTTCTCCAGTTCTTCGTGGCCATAAACTTTGCTCTCTTCTGGCATGAATAGGTAAGCAAGCTGCTCCTTCATTTCATCATCCCCTTCATTCACTATTTCAACTTTCTGTACAGCGTGACCCAGGATGACTGAGACACATACTTTTCCATCCTCCATGAGCTTCACTAGGACAACACTGCCGGGAAAGAGGACATATATTGAATGATAAGTCATTAACTAGAAAAAGACAGTGAGAAATCTACACCGTGTTGCTCAAAAATGGGTGTTTAGAATTACGTGAGTAAATACATAACCAGATTTCCAAAATTTGAGAACTCAGGAGTTCTCATTAGAAGTCACTTTTAAAATCATGCCACATAATCAGGGAAATTTCAGACACCTGTTTTTGAAAATCTTGGCGCTGTGTGTGTGTACACACACACACACTCTGCATAGCAGAATATTCCATGCAAAACAAAAAAAATTCATTGGGCTGGGAAATTAAGTATTCCAGAGTCAGGCTGGAAGTTCAAACTTGACACAGGGTTCCTGAGTGCCCAGGAATATTATACCCTAGTCTATTTAACATCTTGCATGTTGAAGGCCAGAACATAGAATTCCACACCTTAATTACCATGAGATAAATTCATCACCATTAAGGTGCTTGCAGAGGAGAGATCCTGCCTTTTATGCTTGTTTATTATAGAACAGGTGCCAGAATGCTTTTTTTTTGGGGGGGGGGGGAAGAATGGGAGAGGAGGGTTGTTTGTTTGTACATTGGAAAATCAGGTTTCATTTCCTCTGGAAGACTCCCTTGGTGACTGGCAGTGCAGGGAGAGGACATCACTGTGAACAGTAGAGATAAAGCCTGAAGTTATGTCTACACTGCGCACCTTACAACGGCATGGTGTTGTAAGGTGCGCAGCATAGCTACTCTTTGTTGCCAGGAGAGAGCTCTCCTGGCGACAAAATAAAACCATCTCGAATGAGGGGTGGTAGCTTCGTCAATGGGAGAGCAGCTCCCGCCAAGAAAACGCTGCCCACACAGGCACATTTCGTCGTTAAAACTTTTGTCATCCGGGGGAATGTTTTTTTTACACCCCTGAGCAACAAAAGTTTTAATGACAAAGTGCAGTGTAGACATGGCCTGAGTGATTGCAATGGGAAGGAATTTAGGGTGGGAACCACAAAGCGATTGAGGACACAGCTACACTAGGGAGTTTACAGCGGCACAGGTGCAGACGCACCGCTGTAAGCTCTCTAATGTAGCTGCTCTAACTACTACAGCCCCTGCAAGTGGCAGTAGCTGTGTCGGCAGGAGAAGCTTTCTCACTGACATAGCACTGTCCACACTGGTGCTTCTGGCACTGTAACTTATGTCGCTCAGGGAGGTGATTTATTCACCCCCTTGAGCAACATAAGTTATGCTGACGTAAGCTGTAGTGTAGACATAGCCTGAGGCGTTGCAATGCTGAGCATCACAGGTATCTTTTAGGCGCCTAGAAAAAAAAAATAATGGAAACAATGCTGCAATCCACAAAGCCTGAGTCAGACCTAGGGTCCCTATACAATCAATGGGGAGAGAGATGATTCAGAATGGGAGCCACAAAAGCCAGCATGCTAAGCAGCTCCCCACCTAAGCTAGCCAATGGGAAATGCTGACCAGAGAGGCATGTGCTAAGCCCTGTTCCTCTCTCAGGAAGAGGTGCCTAAGGCTTGGTCTACACTTGTCGAGCTAGCTACTGCCTCTCGGAGGGGGATTAACTACACTGACAGAAAAAAACCCATCGATGTGAGAAGTGTCTATGCTATGGCGCTACAGCAGCAGCACAGTAGTTGTGCCACTACAGCGTAGACATGACCTAAGTCTCTGCTTAGCAATCCATAGATGGGAACCCGTCTCCTAGTGTCAGGCAGCTTAGGTGCCTGAGCCACTTCCTGCGGGGGGATGAGTTCAGTGCCTGCCTCGCTCCAGGCCAAACAGACAGAGGAGGAGGAAGAAGTGCTGCTGCTGCTGCCCACCTTGCAACTTTTAGTCCCGGGGTACAGCACTAACCTGTGATGTGGGAGCCCCAGGTTCAACTCCCCTCTCTGTGCCTGATGGGGAGAAAGGATTTCAACAGGGGACTCCCACCTCTCAGGAGAGTGCTCATTGCACTGGGCTATGGGATAGTTTGATGTGGGGCTCCTTCAGGGCAGGTCTACACTTAAAACACTGCATCATGAAGCTGTGCCTCCGTAGCACCTCGATGAAGACGCTCTCCGCTGATGGGAGAGCCCTCTCCCGTCAGCATAGTCAATCCACTTCCCCGAGAGGTGGCAGCTCTGTTGATAGGAGACGCTCTCCTGCTATCATAGCACTGCCTGCACCAGGGGCTGGGTCGGTGCAACTACAGTCACTCGGGTGTGGATTTTTCACACCACTGAGTGACAATTATACCATTATCAGTCTGTAGTGTAGACTAGACCCATGTCTCTCCTGTTGAAGCAGTTCCACTCTGGATAACTAATGACAGAGTGATTGGAGCAGGGGGTTGGACCCAGCATCTCCCACCTCCCAAGTGGGTGCCCAAAGCACTGGGCTACAGAGTGTCTCTCTCTCTCTCTCTCCAGCCCAGCAACTTTCCCCTGTGGAGGAGATGTACATAAATAGTCACTGGGTGACAGAGTGGAAATGACTTTATAGTTCAGTGTTTAGGGCACTCAGCTGAGAGGTGGGAGATGTGGACCCAGTCTCCCTGCTCCGTTATTTACCCAGAGTGGAGCTTCAATGGGAGAGACTGAGGGGACCCCATCAGACTATCCTGTAGTTCAGTGGTGAGAGCACTCAAAGGATTTCAACAGGGGGCTCCCACCTTTCACCCCCCCTGGTAAAGGGGGGAATTGAATTGGGTCTCCCACATCCCAGGTGAGTGCTCTAACCACTGGACTAAAAGTTACACGTGGAGCACTACCGCCATATCCTCCTCCAGCCAGATTGTGAGTTAGACCTGACCTGGTAGGCAGGCCCTGAGCACACCTACCGGAGTGGGCCCCCACCCACGACGTAAGTGTTTTGCCACCTATCTTTTCCCAGTTTGTGAATAGCTCTGGGTCTTAGGTCAGAGATAGGCATCTGGGCACCTAGAGGGAGGCAACTGTGCACATGCCCAGCAGCAGAACTATAGATGCCTAGCCAACTTCTACCCTGAAAATGTAGGCACAGAGTTTAGGTGCCTCTGGGGTTCGGCAGGAGTTTTGAGGAAAGCATTGGAGCCAAAACTGGGATTTAGGCACCTAAACCCCAGATATAGGCACCTAAGTACCTTTGTGCATCTAGGTCTTGCTTGTTAAAAAACAAGTTTTAACCATCTATTCAACTCAAATCTGGCCAACAGCTGTGGGGAAAATCTTTGTAACTGACTCAGGCCCCGGGCCAGTTAGTTAGTGGCTCAGAGTGCTGCCTTCCCAGCTCTGATCTTCTAAAGAGTCCCACAACAAATGCAGTGAAGAAAACATTTAGTCTTAGACTTATCAAGTAAGTTTGTGTGGAGAAGGGAGACAATAATGAAGTTTTTTCCTACCTCAGGGGAAACGGGCAGAAGCTATTTTTCCTCTTTGCCAGCTACCCGTCAGGAGAACTCTGTGCTAGCACTGTCACAATTAAGCTATAATCATTACCATTCACTATTATTTGACTGTTAGTTTCCTGGAAGACACCCCACTAAAGAAGATGCCTAATTTAGCCTGGCCCAATTAGCCAACTAGCCTGAGCTAGTCTAAATTTCCACAGCCCCTTTCATACCAAACTTTATCGTGAAAGTGCAGTTTACAAATGTAGATTTTTTTTTGTTACATAACTGCACTCAAAAACAAAACAATGTAAAATTTCAGAGCCTATAAGTCCACTCAGACCTACTTCTTGTTCAGCCAATCGCAAAGACAAACAAGTTTGTTTACACTTACAGGAGATAATGCTGCCCTCTTATTTACAATGTCACCAGAAAGTGAAAACAGGCATTTGCATGGCACTTTTGTAGCTGGCATTGCAAGGTATTTACATGCCAGATATACTAAATATTTGTATGTCCCTTCATGCTTAAGCCACCATTCCAGAGGACATGCTTCCATGCTGATGATGCTCATTAAAAAAATGTGTTAATTAAATTTGTGACTGAACTCTTTGAGGGAGAATTGTATGTCCCCTGCTCTGTTTTACCTGCATTCTGCCACATATTTCATGTTATAGGAGTCTCGGATGATGACCCAGCACATGTTGTTCATTTTAAGAACACTTTCACTACAGATTTCACAAAATGCAAAGAAGGTACCAATGTGAGATTTCTAAAGATAGTTACAGCACTCGACCCAAGGTTTAAGAATCTGAAGTGGCTTCCAAAATCTGAGGGGGACGTGGTGTGGAGCATACTTTCAGAAGTCTTAAAAGAGCAACACTCCGATGCAGAAACTACAGAACCTGAACCACCAAAAGAGAAAATAAACCTTCTACTGGTGGCATCTGACTCAGATGATGAAAATGAACATGTGTCGGTCTGCACTGCTTTGGATTGTTATTGAGCAGAACCTGTCATCAGCATGGACGCATGTCCCCTGGAATGGTGGTTGAAGCATGAAGGGACATCTGGCACGTAAATATCTTGCGACACCGGCTACAACAGTGCCATGAGAATGCCTGTCCTCACTTTCAGGTGCCGTTGTAAACCAGAAGCAGGTAGCATTATCTCCTGCAAATGTAAACAAACTTGATTGGCTGAACAAGAAGTAGGACTGAGTGGACTTGCAGGCTCTAAAATTTGACATTGTTATGTTTTTTAATGCAGTTTTTTGTACATAATTCTACATTTGTAAGTTCAACTTTCATGATAAAAAGATTGCACTACAGTACTTGTACTGGGTGAACTGAAAAATACAATTTCTTTTGTTTGTTTTTTTTACAGTGCAAATACTTGTAATCAAAAATATAAAGTGAGCACTGTACACTTTGTATTCTGTGTTGTAACTGAAATCAATATATTTGTAAATGTAGAATACATCCAAAAATATTTAATAAATGGTATTCTATTATTGTTTAATTGCACAATTCATCACAATTTAAAAAAAAAATAATCACAGTTTAATCCCTTGACAGCCCTAATTATTATTAATGACATTTATTACACTAATGCCCAAGGGCCAACAAGGAATGGAGCCCCATTTTGCTAGGAACCGTAAACGCACAGAGTAGTAGACTTTCAATTCCCAACTTAAATAATGCAAAGCCCTTGTGTTGAATTTATGCATCCTGTCCCCTCTAGTACATTCTTTCTTTAGCTAAAAAACTTTGCTTGGATATAAACATCCCCTTGCAGTGTTTTCAGCCTAAAATCACTTGTGCTAGCCCATGAGAACAGAAAATTAACTGGATTTATCTATGTCCATTGTCCAAGATGAGTGAAATACAAAAAACAAAGCATAGTGTAAAGTTTGATTTTTTTTAAATTATCTACAGCCCCAATTGCGATCTGCATTGGTGCAAATCAGTTCACCCTGTGGATTACGATATAGCACTGGAGCTTTAGGTGATACCAGGAAAATAGATTGGTATTTAAGATGTTGTGCTCCCTTGAATATTTCCCCTTGGCTTTCTCCTGGATGTGATGAAGGCCAAATGCATTCTATATTTAAAACACAGCACTACACAGAAGCAGTGATGATGTTTTAAGAGTGCTTAAAATGCACAGCAAAATTGGCATGAATCAAGAGCAACCAAACTCCTGGGTTCCATCTGTTCCCCAAAACTATTAGTCTCTCAAATCAGATCACTATTTGAAATCATATGAACAATCCTTATGACCCCTAGCATCCCCTTCCTCTTGGCTCTGCTAATTAGCACAGATATTGAATTATGGACCAAAGTCCCAGTGTGCCATTTCTTCTCCAAGCAAGTTTGCTTCAGATTCAGTCTTTCCATATCAGATCACTGTTCTCTTTGTTATAAGCAAATTACAGCTCTGTACTTACTTTGCAGAAACTGGGTCAACTGTTAAGACCCATCCCTTGTATTCATGTTTCTCAGCAGCTGTGACTTTTACTTCTTTGTTCACATAAGTCTGCCATTCTAAAGGACTTTTCCTCTGCCATTCACTCATATTTCCCACTCATTGAACCTAAAGAGCAATCAGTGTAGTTATTAGCAACAGCAGATGCCTCTACTCCAACCCTTTGGACCAGCATTGAGTTTGCCTCCTTTTTCTGTTTAATCATCTTAGTCACTACTTACATCATATTATAATGAAAAAGTCACATAAAAACACTTCCATTTCCTCCTTCATTTGTTGTTTTTAAAGGCACACACGGCTTAAAAAAACCCCCATATTCCTAACATATAAAAATGTGTACCTTCTATTGTCACATGTAACTACTGAGATGACTATGCATCTCCTACTATTGGCCCAAGTAACTCTCATCATAGAATATCACAATGGCCCCCTCAGGGACTGAACTCACAACCTTGGGTTTAGCAGGCCAATACTCAAGCTACTGAGAGATTTCCCCCCCCCGTCACTGTCATTGAGATATATACATACTCTTCCTCAAGCCTTGCCAAAGGACATTGATCAGTAACAGCACCACAGCAGCTTCTGTTTCTCAGTTTGGGGCAGGAAGGCATCTCCTTTTCCCAGGACCCCTCCACAGAGCTTAGTGGAGAGTAGAAGAGGGAGATGAGTGTACAGAACTGAGTCCGAAGAGCCCGGGGAAGCAGGGAGCACTGGGAGTCTCTTCCACTTCCTGTCCACTGTATTTGGGGGGAGGAAAGCACTAGCAGGCAGGGAGAGTCCTTCACTTCCTAGACCCCTGTGCATGGATCATGGAACCTGCAGTTCACCCTCTGCTCTTCTGAACCTGTGCTCTATTAGAACACAACAACATATATATTGGGTCAGACCAAAGATCCACCTAGCCCAGGATCCTGTCTTCCAACAGTGGCCAATGCCAGGTGCCCCAGAGGGAATGAACAGAACAGGTAATCACCAAGTGATCCATCCTGTTGCCCATTCCCAGCTTCTGGCAAACAGGGGCTAGGGACACCATCCCTGCCCATCCTGGCTAATAGCCATTGATGGAACTATCCTCCATGAATTTAGCTAGCTCTTTTTTGAACCCTGTTATAGTCTTGGCCTTCACAATCTCCTCTGACAAAGAGTTCCACAGGTTGATTGTGCGCTGTGTGAAGAAATACTTCCTTTTGTTTGTTTTAAACCTGCTGCTTATTAATTTCATTTGGTGACCCCTAGTTCTTGTGTTATGAGGAGTACATAACACTTCCTTATTTACTTTCTCCACACCAATCATACCTCCTGTTAGTTGTCTCTTTTCCAAGCTGAAACGTTTTATTAATCTCTCCTCGTATGGCAGCCATTCCATACCCCTAATAATTTTTGTTGCCCTTTTCCAATATACCTTTTTTGAGATGGGCGACCACTTCTGCACATAGTAGTCAAGGTGTGGGCATACCATGGATTTATACAGAGGCAATATATTTTCTGTCTTATCTATCCCTTTCTTAATGATGCCCATGAGCCGGCATGTAGAGCACAGAGCCCCACTCAGAGTTTGTGTTTGATGCTGTAGAGAGGAAGATTGTCCCTACCCTACAATGTACTTTTACAATGTAAGGCCCTCAGTCTTGCAAAGACACTTGTTTTTAACTTTAGGCAGATGCTATATTCAATAGGACTATTCAGGTGTGCAAAACTAAGCCAGTGTGGTTCAGTTCACAGGATCCCAGCCTATTAGTGTCTCTGTACTGCACATTCTGCTGGTTGGAAAGTGCCCGTGCTATTCTGCTCTGTCCATGCACTCATTCTCACTTAAACCAAGCTTGTTTCCATGAGCCTGTTCTCCACCACAGGCCAATAAAAAAAGCAGACGGACCCCTGCTCAAATCTTTATTGCCACTGAATTGCACTTCCTGCAGTAGATAGCCAACATAATCTAGGCCAGCGTACTCTGCAGCACTAAAAACCCCTTGAAACCAGCCAGACAGCCACGCTTTTGTTTTACTTACATGCAACAGTGCTGAAGCGAAGAGCTAGCTCACACTCACAAGCAGCAATACCATCCCCGAGCCCGGAAACGCATGGCCCAACGTGCAACCCAGCACGCTTTGCTCACAGACCTCATTTCCTGGCCCCAGAAGCCCCTGTTCTGTAGTTTCCTCATTGCTATCGGTGTTACGTTGTTGGAGTAGCTCACGTGCTTCCGTTAGCTCATATGCAATTGAAAATTTCATAAATTACAGGGATTTGTACCAAAATAGTAATGTGCTCAGCATCCGTCTCCCTAGAAAACTCCACGCATTCCAGCCCCCTGGGGTTTTTTCAACTGCAAACTTCGGTTTCAATAGCTTGGAAGCAACCTTTGACTACAAAACCTTATTTCACAAACACGTGTGTATTTGGGATGTTTTACAAAATGGATTGGATGCATATTACCAATAAACGGGGGGACTGCATGAAATATATTTAAATCATTATGCTGTTTATTTCCAATTTCCATGAGATTTAAAGAAAATGCAATATTTTTAGGTGCCCCCCGCTTACACCCCACTGCACACTCGACACTCCCATTTTGGTATTGTTAGCACTGTCACTTCCCAGGCAAGGTCCTGCAAACATGCACATGCTTAACTTTACTGCCATGAGTAATCCCGTAGGGCCACTCACAGTAGAAAAATTAGGCATGTGCATAAATGTCTGCAGGATCTGGGCCTAAATGTGGTCCCATGTTACAGTGGGGCAGAATAGTTTGGGATGAGACTAGCTCACTGTTGAACAGCTACTTTTTCCTGAATGCTCTAAAATCCACATGCTGAGTCAGATTGCCTTGGTAAGTACCTCAAGTATTAGTGGGCCAAATCTGAAGTAATTTGAGCAAGGGTTCCCAAGATACTGCCCCCTCTCCCCATTAAGAAGAATCACATCATCAACATGTTACAGAGACAAGGCAGGTGAGGTAACATCTTTTATTGGACCAACTTCTGTTGGTGAGACACAAGCTCAAACTATGGCATTGATCTCCCATAAACCAGTATCATCAGTTTGGGACTGATCTCAGCACCAGTGTCTAGCATCAACAGCCCACTGGGGAATCAATATTTTAAAAGCATGAAGCAGAACAGAGATCAGTTGCAAGCCAGAGAGTTTGCAGGCAGCATAATGCCAGAAGAATTGGGTGGCTTTAGCCACTGAAGCAGCACCCACATACTGGGAGTTCAAGTCTTATCCTTGGCAGCACTTTGGGAATGTGTGTTGTGGTGGGGCAGGGAAGCCTGCACTGTAGCAGCTTGTGCTGCACCTGTTCTGGAGATAAGTGGAGACTTCAGATTCAGGGTGGCCAGGAGCATTAAATATACACAATATTGGTTTTTAAGGAAAAGCTCTTTGAGAAAGTGAGTTGTACACACTCATTATTCACTTTCTGCATTTTGCAGAGTCTTTCTGGAAGTTTTGCCCTGAGAGCAGTGTTTCTGGTTTAAGAGCTGATGTTTCAAAGTGGTTAACCATCCATATGCTCACTTTTAACTTTAGGACTATTGGCAAGGAAAATAGCCTTAACTAATTAAAAGGATGACAACAGAAAGGAGTAGATTTGGGATAAATGATCATACCTCCTGCTCATCACCTACTTCCTAAACCAGGGATCAGCAACCTTTCAGAAGTGGGGTGCCGAGTCTTCGTTTATTTACACTAATTTAAGGTTTCGCATGCCAGTAATACATTTTAACGTTTTTAGAAGGTCTCTTTCTATGTCTATAATACATAACTAAACTATTGTTGTATGTAAAGTAAATAAGGTTTCTAAAATGTTTAAGAAGCTTCATTTAAAATTAAATTAAAATGCAGAGCCCCCCGGACCAGTGGCCACGACCCGGGAAGTATGAGTGCCACTGAAAATCAGCCTTCGGCACATGTGCCATAGGTTGCCTACCCGTCCTACACAATGGGATTGAGGGTGATCAAAGACAAACACGGGGTTACAACTCTTGGGCTTAGTCTACACTCGGAAGGTAGGTCACTATCAGGGCCGGCTCCAGACCCCAGCGCGCCATGCGAGCGCTTGGGGCGGCATTTTGCCAGCAGGGCAGCAGGCGGCTCTGGCGGACCTTCCGCAGACATGCCAGCGGGAGGTCCCCCGGAGCCGCGGGACCAGCGCACCCTCCGCAGGCACGTCTGCAAGACGTCCCCCGGAGCCGCGGGACCAGCAACCGGCAGCGCGCCCCCTGCCGCGTGCCGCACAACTCCCCACCCCGCTGCACTAGGGCCCCGCCCCCACCCTTGCTGAGCGGCCCGTGACACCTCAGGCCGGACCGCACTACGGCGCGTTACTATAGAAACCAAGAACAACAGGAGTCCGGTTCCGCTTCCCGCTTTGCCTCAGCCGGCGCGCGCAAACGGGTTGGGGGGAAGAAGAGAGGCGCGCGCATGCGCAGTCGCTCTCTCGGGGGCTCCCGGCGCATGCGCGCGAACGGCCTGGCGCGGAGCTGCAGCCGGAGCCGGGACGATGTCTCGCTACGGGCGCTATGGAGGCGGTAAGTGCCGGGCCGCCGCCGCTTTCCCGCTGCTCGGGGCCCAGGGGAGTGGCCTGCGCGGGGCTCGCTGGGGCGGCGCCATTTTGCGCAGGTCGGGCGCGCGCCGCTGCGGGAGCGCCGGGCTGCGGGAGCGCTGAGGTGCGAAATGGAGGCGGTGTCAACAAAGATGGCGGCACCTCAGTGGGGGCGGGGCCGGGGACTGTCCGCTGAGTGGTGGCGCGCGCAGCGCCTCCCTCTGCTCGCCTCCGCGGGGGAGGGGCGCCGCCCGGCTGCTACTGAGCATGCGCCTGCGAGCCGGCCGTGGCCGGGCCCAGCGGCTGCAGTAGCCGCCCGCTGCCGGGAGGGGGCGGTAGTGCGCGGGGCGGACGCAGGCACGGAGGGGGGGCTGAGGCGCTGCCAGGCAGGGCCGGGGGGAGGTGACTGGCGCCCTCCGCAGGGGGAGGGGTCCCCGCGGCAGGATTGCGCCGCTCAGCGCCCCCGTCCCGGGGCTGGGTCTGACACGGGCTCCGTGCAGCCCGGAGGCGGTTTGTGTCTCTCCCCCCCCCCCCCGCTAGGGGGTGTCCTTAGTGCGTGTGTGTGACTCCCCCCCCCCGCTAGGGGGTGTCCTGTGTGTGTGAGAGACTCTTCCCCCCCCCCCCATTATGGGGTGTCCTTAGTGTGTGAGAGAGAGAGAGAGAGAGAGACACACACACAGACACACTCTTCCTTCCCCCCCCACCCCGCTAGGGGGTGTGTGACTCCCCCCCCCGCTAGGGGGTGTCCTTAGTGCGTGTGTGTGACTCCCCCCCCCCCCGCTAGGGGGTGTCCTGTGTGTGTGTGAGAGACTCTTCCCCCCCCCATTATGGGGTGTCCTTAGTGTGTGAGAGAGAGACACACACAGACACACTCTTCCTTTCCCCCCCCACCCCGCTAGGGCGTGTGTGACTCCCCCCCCCGCTAGGGGGTGTCCTTAGTGCGTGTGTGTGACTCCCCCCCCCCCGCTAGGGGGTGTCCTGTGTGTGTGTGTGTGTGTGAGAGACTCTTCCCCCCCCCATTATGGGGTGTCCTTAGTGAGAGACACACACAGACACACTCTTCCTTTCCCCCCCCCCACCCCGCTAGGGGGTGTGTGACTCCCCCCCCCGCTAGGGGGTGTCCTTAGTGCGTGTGTGTGACTCCCCCCCCCCGCGAGGGGGTGTCCTGTGTGTGTGTGAGAGACTCTTCCCCCCCCCCCTTATGGGGTGTCCTTAGTGTGTGAGAGAGAGAGAGAGAGACACACACAGACACACTCTTCCTTCCCCCCCCCCCCGCTATGGGGTGGCCTTAGTGTGTGTGTGTGTGTGTGTGTGTGTGTGAGAGAGAGAGAGACTCTCCTTCCCCCCCATGGGGTGTGCTTAGTGCGTGTGAGAGAGACTCCCCCAGCTGATCCGTCAGCATACAGCTTTGTCTTAAACGGTATTCTGATTAATCCAGGGTGTAGTGTGATGCCTTTGTTTCCTTTTTTAAAAATGTGACTTATTGCTCTTAGCACTTCCTTTACCTGGTGCATACTTCTAAGAGCAAATAATCGTTGCTGAAACTAACACCAGTATTTCTTCTCACAGCTCAGTGTTTCTCAGAAAGCACTTTGTATTGTGACATTAGCAGTTAGTTCTGAATGTCCCCCTCCCTTTAAAATAAAACCCACAAAATTTATTCTTTGGGATCATAGGGCATCAAAGCTGACAGATTTGCTAGGTTGGTATCACAGCTTCTTCAGTTTCCTTTAATCCACCCATGGGGATTGCATTTGCAAGGTGCTGTTTTGTCACTTTCTCCAGGACCCTAATGCTTTCCTCATATCAACATTTGTGGAACCAAGTTCCACAATATTCACTACAGGCCAGATTTGCAAAGATTGAAAGCCCCTAGATGCTTTTGAGAATCCCACTTGTTGCCTAAATACCTTTCAAAAACCTGGCCCTCAGGGTACTATACTATCATATGAAGGCATTCTCAAAGGCAAATTTCTACTTTAAAAAAAAAAGTTACGTATAGGTATACAACCCCAAGATAGACAGGTATTCAAACAGCATGAGTCATACACCCACAAAAGTGATGAAATTAAAGATAGGGGTTATTTTAATTTTCCTTTTTCTTTGAGTTAAGGTACACTAGCGTCATACTTTCCCATTGCCTCACCCAAACAATTCATATATCTAGAACAGTTATACATACCAGTAACATTAAATACGGTTTTGGACATCCAGTAGTGATATTCCCTCCCTCCCCTTATTGAAAGCACTTAAAAAAAAATCCTTATTTCTGGAAGTAATTCCCCACCCTGCAAATGCTGAAATTCACTGTCCTCATTACTTCATTTGTTGCATGCATAAATATTGCTTTTTCTGCTGCATTGTTTATACTTCCAATTGTATATTTTAATTTCATAGCCTTCTGTATGAAAAAAGTCACTGAAATGTAGCATTTTCTTAATAACGAGGACACAGACTGATTCTGGCTAGGTTGTTAAATGAAACATTCATAGCTTGACAGATACTGTGATTGTGGGGCTAGCTCTGCTCCTTTGCCATCAGAGGTACTTGGGTCTATATGTCTACAACTCTCCATTTTTGTGGGTGTTATGGAAAACCAGATAAAGCATTTTGAACTAAAGGAATTAATAGGCTTTGTCCCCCTCAATTTGCCTTATCTGCTTTTATTAAGGGAATGTCTAGAGGGTGTGAAATTAATGTGCATATATTACAGCACCATAAAACCCTGTGTGGACATTTTCATTCAAAAGTAAAGTGGCCAGTATTGACAGTAGCAGTCAGGGCAACCAAAGAAAATTGCAGGAGTCCTTCCCCAACACTATTAATAATCAGACCTTTGGCTTGTTTTGAACAGTTTTAAAATTTGAGCTAGTCCAGGTTTATCCACTTTTTGTATCCAAAGAGTAGGAGTGTAGTACTGGAGTATCTCTTAACTCACAGAAAAGCCTTTACACTATTTCACAGGTATCAATTTTGGGCTGATAAGCCACTTACTGAAATGTTAAGGTTAGAATTTAAGGTAACCTTGCTCTTCCTTTCTGTCCTGTACGGATCAGGACATCTTTCATGAGCTGGAGAAAGAAGGCCTGATAGCATCATGCTAGATCAGGGGTCAGCAACCTTTCAGAAGTGGTGTGCCGAGTCTTCATTTATTCACTCTAATTTAAAGTTTTGTGTGCCAGTAATACATTAACCTTTTAGAAGGTCTCTTTCTATAAGTCTATATTATATAACTAAACGATTGTATGTAAAGTAAACAAGGTTTTCAAAATATTTAAGAAGCTTCAATTAAATAAAAATGCTGATCTTACGCTGCCAGCCTGGGATTCTGTTCACCTAGGCTGGCAGCGGGCTGAGCGGGGCCTGTGGCCAGGATGCCGGCTGGCAAGGGGCTGGCAACTGGGACCCCAGACCTTGGGGGGGAGGGGGTTCCAGGGGTCAGGGCAGAGGCTGGGGGTGTAGGGCAGAAGACTGGGGGTTTATGGGGGGTTCCAAGGGTCAGGGCTGGGGGGGTGCAGGGCAGAAGGCTGAGGTGTTAAGCTCATGGGGGTGTTCCCAGCCCCCTGCCCTGAGCCGCTCATGGCAGGGGGCTGGGAGGGATATGCCCTGTTCCACCCCCTTCCCCAGAGCCCCGTCCCTACCTCTTCTCTGCCTCCTTTACCAGGAGCATGCTGCCACTCTTCCCCCTCCCCCTCGCAAAGGCCATCAGCTGATCCGCACAGGGAAGGAGAGGAGGAGGGCCAGGAAAGCACCACAGTATGGGGGGGGGGGGGAAGCTTGGCTGCCGCAGGACCAAGCTTCTGCCCCCGCAGGGGAGAGCGGTGGGGGCTGAGGGCCGGGACAGCAGCAGGCAGCAGCGTGCCACTCAAAATCGGCTTGTGTGCCGTGTTTGGCATGCGTGCTGTAGATTGCTGACTCGTGTGCTAGATCCTGCTGTACATGCAGCGAGTGGTGGCATAGGTGTTCAGTGATCCCATCTCTGAGCAATGCATCTAAAGTGGTGGTACTCTTATCCCATTAGAATTAGCCAATTGGTTCACACGTTTGGTGCTTTAACTGGGAAGATTCCTCTTTAATTTCTGCCTTTACCTGCTCATTACCCCACTATAAACCAGATCTTATCCCAGGGAAGTTTGCAACAATACTGCATACATATACAAACAATATCTTTCTTATATTATGATGGTAATACTAATGAGTCTATTATTGTGATACCCACAAAGGTATGAGGACATAGTATGGATTTTTGTTACATCCTTTCAGCTAACTTAAAACTTTGTGATGTTTTTCGTAGCACATGTACAGAGTGCAGAGCTGATCACCTAGCCAGAAACATCCATAAATAGTGTGGCAGCGTGAAGGATTGGGGGCTGTCTTATAGCACCCTCTTCCAGTTGGATATAGACTTGCTCAGTTAATCCTTTCCCTGGGGGAATTCTTCCTGGAACCTTCTCAGAGCCCAGGGAGGTAGTTTCTAGCAGGGTTAGTTGTGGGTTTTTTCCTGTTATTTCAAATCTCCTCAACAAGACAAGATCTAAAGTTCAACTCTATCCCTCACACCCATAAGTTCATCAACCCAAAAGTTCCTGGTTCTTACCTCAGGGCCTTTGTGATAAAAGGATTTCCCACCATTTGCCTTCTGTCTACTTGTTTCTTGGAGTAGTTGTTGTAGCCTTTGGCTGGTATTACAATAACTCTGCTCTAGTTCCTGCTCTTCCTTTTATGAGGATCAACCAGTTAAGCTGCAGGTGTTTTTCCCAGGTGTAGTGGGTGGGGCTAATTAGCCAGTGCTGGCCTCCAATTTGTCAAGGTCATTTTGAATTCTACTCCTGTCCTCCAAAGTGCTTGCAACCCATCCCAGCTTGGTATCACCAGCACATTTTATAAGCATAATCTCCAATTCATTATCCAAGTAATTAGGGAAAATATTGAATAGTACTGGACCCCGGAACGACCTTTGCAGGTCCACACTAGATACGCCCTCCCAAATTGACAGCAAACCATTGATAATTATTCGAGTATCATCTTTAACCAGTTTTGCCCTTACCTTATAGTAGTTTCATTTAGAACATATTTCCCTAGTTTGCTTATGAGAATGTCATGTGGGACTGTCAGAAGCCTTACTAAAATCAAGATATATCACATCTACTGCTTCCTCCCATCCCGTTAGACAGTAATCCTGCCAGAGAAGGAAATCAGGTTTGTTTGGCAAGATTTGTTCTTGATAGGTCCGTGCTGGCTATTCCTTATAACCCTGTTATCCTCTTAAGTTTTAACCAACTGACTGTTTAATAATTTGTTCCAGTATCTTTCTAGGTATCAAAGTTAGGCTGACTGGCCTGTAATTCCTGGGTCCTCTTTGTTCCTCTATAAAGAGACTCAGGGCTAGATTCACAAAGATTTAGATGCCTCTGTCCCAATTTTAAGTTCCACTGCAATTCCCAAAATTCGCCAAACCCTTTAAGCACTCGGTTTCTGTATTCTCAGGGTAAAGTTCCTTAGGTGCCTACATGTCTATCTTTAAGTATGCGCGCTGCTGCCTTACTCTAGGCATCTGGATACCTATATCCCACCTAAGCCCAGAGCAATTCACAAACCAGGGAAGATGATGGGAGACAATGCTCATTTTGCATGTGGCCCTTATCCTGTAGTTGTGCTCAGAGGCTGCCTAGTGGATTAAGTTACAAGTTACCTTATTGCTTCTAGCCTAGTGGTTAGTGCCCTTGCCTTGGATGTGATAGACCCAAGTTCAATTCCTCCCTCAGGCAGAATGGGAAAAATGATGTGAATAGTGTTTCGTACATCCGAGCTGAGTGCTCTAACCCAGTAGTTCTCAACCAGGGGTATACATACCTCTGGGTGTACACAGAGGTATTACAGGGGAGATACATCAACTCATCTAGGTATTTGCCTGGTTTTACAACAGGCCACATCAAAAGCACTAACTAAAATTTCATACAGACAATGACTTGTTTATATTGCTCTATACACTGAAATGTAAGTAAAATATTTATATTCCACTTGATTTATTGTATCATATGGTAACAATGAGAAAGTCAGCACTATTTCAGTAGGAGTGGGCTGTGATACTTTTGTATTTTTTGTCTGATTCTGTAGGCAAATAGTTTTTAAGTGAGATGAAACTTGGGGATACACAAGGCAAATCAGACTCCTGAAAGGGGTACAGTTGTCTGGAAAGGTTGAAAGTCACTGCTCTAACCCCTGATCATGCCCCCTTCTTTGTGTCTGTAGTAATTTAACCCCACACACACACACACAAGTATATATACCAATTTAAAAAAAATCAACCTGCAACTCTCACTAAATATTAAAAACAAGAAGGCATTGATTCAAACAGAGCCATTTAAGTATATAGTAATGTAAATTTTAAGTGAGATACTGCTTACTTGCATCACACTGTTGTTACTAGTGTGATAGGTGCACCTGTTTTTTGGAGCAGAGCAATTCCATCCTGGGTTGGACACTCGAGACAACTATCTGGAGATCCCCTTCTGTCTTCAATTAAATGTGCACACTGCATCGTAGCAAACGGATTAATGTACAGATGGCAACGACTTTGGATAATGCTATGCAAGCTAAACAGAAATCCGTCAAAATGCACAGCACCTTCTAGAGTCAAATGCACAGTGCTGTCTGAGGACCTGATATGTCTGGAGGAATCAGCTTTGCTAACATAAGAACATAAGAAAGGCCATACCGGGTCAGACCAAAGGTCCATCTAGCCCAGTATCTGTCTACCGACAGTGGCCAATGCCAGGTGCCCCTGAGGGAGTGAACTTAACAGGCAATGATCAAGTGATCTCTCTCCTGCCATCCATCTCCATCCTCTGACGAACAGAGGCTAGGGACACCATTCTTACCCATCCTGGCTAATAGCCATTTATGGACTTAGCCACCATGAATTTATCCAGTCCCCTTTTAAACATTGTTATAGTCCTAGCCTTCACAACCTCCTCAGATAAGGAGTTCCACAAGTTGACTGTGCGCTGCGTGAAGAAGAACTTCCTTTTATTTGTTTTAAACCTGCTGCCTATTAATTTCATTTGGTGACCCCTAGTTCTTGTATTATGGGAATAAGTAAATAACTTTTCCTTATCCACTTTCTCAACATCACTCATGATTTTATATACCTCTATCATATCCCCCCTTAGTCTTCTCTTTTCCAAACTGAAGAGTCCTAGCCTCTTTAATCTTTCCTCATATGGGACCCTCTCTAAACCCCTAATCATTTTAGTTGCTCTTTTCTGAACCTTTTCTAGTGCTAGAATATCTTTTTTGAGGTGAGGAGACCACATCTGTACACAGTATTCGAGATGTGGGCGTACCATGGATTTATATAAGGGCAATAATATATTCTCAGTCTTATTTTCTATCCCCTTTTTAATGATTCCTAACATCCTGTTTGCTTTTTTGACCGCCTCTGCACACTGCGTGGACATCTTCAGAGAACTATCCACGATAACTCCAAGATCTTTTTCCTGACTCGTTGTAGCTAAATTAGCCCCCATCATGTTGTATGTATAGTTGGGGTTATTTTTTCCAATGTGCATTACTTTACATTTATCCACATTAAATTTCATTTGCCATTTTGTTGCCCAATCACTTAGTTTTGTGAGATCTTTTTGAAGTTCTTCACAATCTGCTTTGGTCTTAACTATCTTGAGTAGTTTAGTATCATCTGCAAACTTTGCCACCTCACTGTTTACCCCTTTCTCCAGATCATTTATGAATAAATTGAATAGGATTGGTCCCAGGACTGACCCCTGGGGAACACCACTAGTTACCCCTCTCCATTCTGAGAATTTACCATTAATTCCTACCCTTTGTTCCCTGTCCTTTAACCAGTTCTCAATCCATGAAAGGACCTTTCCTTTTATCCCATGACAGCTTAATTTACATAAGAGCCTTTGGTGAGGGACCTTGTCAAAGGCTTTCTGGAAATCTAAGTACACTATGTCCACCGGATCCCCCTTGTCCACATGTTTGTTGACCCCTTCAAAGAACTCTAATAGATTAGTAAGACACGATTTCCCTTTACAGAAACCATGTTGACTATTGCTCAACAGTTTATGTTTTTCTATGTGTCTGACAATTTTATTCTTTACTATTGTTTCAACTAATTTGCCCGGTACCGACGTTAGACTTACCGGTCTGTAATTGCCGGGATCACCCCTAGAGCCCTTTTTAAATATCGGCGTTACATTAGCTAACTTCCAGTCATTGGGTAAGTTGTTCATTGCTGTGGGTAAAATGTGTGCAGTCATTTTTCCCCCCTAAAGCTTCTCAATCCCCCCTGCCCCCAAATATATTCTGTGCCCCCCAGTTTGACGGGGACGAGGAAGATGAGAGGTAGAAAGTTGTGACAGGTCTACCCCATCTGTCACAATTTGCTACCTGGGATGGGAGTATGGGAAAGGCAGAGACAACAAATTGTGACAGGGCAGCAAAAAAAGAACACCTACTTGTCAGTAACTTCTGCCAGTAGCGAATTGTGATGATAGCAGTTTGTAATGTTACACTGGCCGCGTTGCTGAAGTGTGGAGACGTGGTGGGTCTGGGGAGGGCTACTCAGTCACTCAGCGACCGTGTGACTTGCTCTTGCAGAGACCAAGGTGTACGTGGGGAACCTGGGCACCGGGGCCGGCAAGGGCGAGCTGGAGCGAGCCTTCAGCTACTACGGGCCCCTGCGCACCGTGTGGATCGCGCGGAACCCGCCGGGCTTCGCCTTCGTGGAGTTTGAAGACCCAAGAGATGCTGAAGATGCAGTTCGAGGTTTGGATGGAAAGTACGAATGCATTGTATTTCCAGTGGCCTTAACTTCTTACTAAGGGTATGTCTGCACTACAAGTGCGCCAGCAGCATTGCCACCGCCCCACTGGAGTGTAGACACTTGCTACAGCAGTGATGGAAAGAGTATCTCCATCGCTGTAGTAAATCCAGCCCTTGGGAGACAAGGACGGTAGAATTCTTCCATAAACCTCATAGTGTCTACTAGGGATATAAATATCATTTTTTAAAAATACCCATTTAAGCTATTAAAATTATATCGGTTAACGGTTTAATATTTTACATCCCCAGTTGGCACCCCGTCACCACTCCCTCCTGCGCATTGTTATGGCAATGGGAGGTGCAGGGAGGGAGAGACCATCACGTGATCTGGGAGTATTATGGTGATTGGGAGGTGTCATGGCGAGGGAGATACTGGTCTCCCTCGGTACATTGCGGGACTTTGGCTAGTTCCGGTCACGTGCCCCTTGCTGCCCAGCTCCCTGGCCGCCCCATGGGCCAGGAGGCAGCGAGACCTCCCTAGTAGCGGCAGCGGCCGGAGTTAGTGCCCAGCGCCACCTGGCCCCTCAGCCCGCCGCACCGACATCATGTGGCAGCAGCGAGCGGCGCCCTGAGTAGCCGCCCACACGGTAGGAGTCCGGATGGTGTCCAGGGCTCAGCATAGTCTCCCGAAGTGGTGAGGTGTCTCGCGAGGTGCTGGGCCAGCGGGGGGTGGCGGCTGCTCCCCAGGCAGGGGGCCTGTTTCTGTGGAGGATGCCATGTTGCCCGGCCAGGGTTGCTGTGCTGGTTCCTGGTGGGGAGTGAGGCACCGATGTTCCGGGCTCTCAAGCCATTGCCGTGCAAGGACAGCTCGGCTTGTCCTGCCCTGGGCGCTGCCACTGAGTGGAGAGCAGGATGAGGATAGAGAAGAGACGGATTTGTTAATGCACACGGTGTGCTCGGACGTGGGAGCAGGGGCAATCTGTTTTGGACGTTAACTGCAATATAGTAACGGTAAGACTAATACTTATCGGTTAACCATTTGACCGTTTAATATTTTACATCCCTAGCGTCTACAACAGGGCTTGTGTAGGCTTACCTACATCTCTCAGATGAGAATTTTTCACACCCCTGAGTGACATAACTAGGTTGACCTAAGTGTTACGTGTAGATCAGGGTTTAAAAGATGTAGCTCTTTTACAGCATTTGGATTCTCAAATGTTAGTGGTTCTTTGGAGATTGGCTTTCTTATTTTATAGGTGTTAGATAAGGAATAATACCAGATTATTAATTGATATTTTTTATAAATCAAATTACAGGGTGATTTGTGGCTCCCGAGTGAGAGTTGAGCTGTCAACAGGCATGCCCCGCCGCTCCCGCTATGATAGACCTCCCGCACGGCGACCATTTGATCCTAACGACCGGTGTTACGAATGTGGCGAGAAAGGTCATTATGCTTATGACTGTCATCGCTATAGTCGTCGAAGGAGGAGCAGGTATGTGTGTGAAAGGAGTGATTGGTTCTTTTCACCAGTTACTGTTGTCGTTAGCCAAGAAGAGAATGTTATGCCAGTTTAATTTAACTTTAATGCTGTAATTATACAGGCATATATTACAATTTGTTATTTCATATAAATGTTAATATATTAATAATCAACCTGGTCAAAACCTTTCAGGTTTCTTCGTTTGAGTCAGTCGCCTTGATTCAGAATGTCACGAGCCTTAAGATATCATGCTGAGGCGCCTTGCAAAATCCGACAATTAAGATCCTTCTAGACCTTGAGGTGATCAGCATAAGAGGCCAGATCCCCTCGAGCCATCTACACCTAGCTTCACCATATTCTTTAAAGGGCAGAAAATTTGAGACGGTGATCGCCTTAACAGTAAATTTGGCTTTCAATTGGGGCCCCCCCCTCCGGTTTAGAAAGAGGAACACCAGATTGACCACATTCCCACCTAGAAAAATCTTCTTGCGTCAATCAAGCCTCACCCTGGCTCATTTGGCTGTCAGTTTGATCGTCGTTAGATTGAAGAGAACACCTAGATGCAGCGATCGGCTATAGATACTTCTAGATCGTCTAGATCTGCTAGACCTTGGGCCAAAGAGGGTCGACCTGCAAACTTGCAAGGTTTATTTTAATACACATTACAGTGTTTTTATATTATCATGTAATTCTAAATGTAATTCAGCTTAACATCTTTTCTAGGGAGTAAAAATACTCAAAGCAAATAGGCCCTGAGTTTTTTCCAACTGACAGACACTAATTTTTAGTTGTCTGAAATTTTGACTTCAACAGAGGCTCACGTGCGCTAATTGCTAAAGTTGTTTTCTAATACTTATTTTTTCTAACCTACCATTAGGTCACGTTCTAGATCTCATTCAAGGTCCAGAGGAAGAAGGTATTCTCGGTCACGCAGCCGAAGCCGTGGTAGGAGGTGAGTTTCAGGCTGTCTTGTGCTTCCCTTTTTTAAGAGATGTCAAACATTGCATAATTATATTTTTAAATTTTTCCCTGCAGGTCCAGGTCAGCTTCCCTTCGCAGATCCAGATCTGTCTCTCCTCGTAGATCTAGATCAGCCTCACCGCGCAGATCCCGATCGGGTTCTTTAAAAAGATCAAGGTAATTGTTGTTATGCACAATAACTACCAGATAATGTTTTTATTAAGGTTGTAAATTCAGATATATTTGTGGGAAGTGTAACTTTCCGTGTTTGCAGAGCAGACTCTTTGAAAAAGGCCTGACAACCCTCAAGACCGAACTATAACTCCTTTAAAAGGGCTATGGGGGAATGCATTAACTTTAGTTCCTCTTAAACTAAAGTAGATAGCGAAAAAAGAGTTTTCTGAAGGCTTGTTTACACAGAGCAGAAATGTGCACTACTGCAATGTGACTTCTAAAGAGCATTAATATGTTTGTGCATTAATTGGTCTGGGTAGACCCTGCTGGTGTGCACTAAAGGTTCTCTGGTGTGCTTTAACATAGTGCTTTTTCAAACAAAAACGGGCTACACGGACAAATTAATGTGCAGTACATTACCCCACCATGTAGGCAAGCACTGAGCTTTTGGGACAACATGGTTAAAGCTATAACCTTATTCTGTGTAATCTAGGTGTCTGTTCAGATTGTCCTATGCACCCTGTAGGTCCTGTGATCTTGAGCACCGATCGGCAACAAGGCTACTTTGATAGGCTACTTTAATCATCGTAATACTTTCTCCTGGAGCTGGATTGGTTTTTATTAGTTTCTTTTCAAACTTAGATCTAGATCCAGATCACGATCAAGATCCAGGTCTGTTACATGGCCAAGAAGCAGGTAAGATCTTTGACAGAATTGATTAAAGCAACTAACTAATAGCTGCAGGCTGAATTAACTTGTGGTCAAATGCATTAAGTTTTTTTCAATTCTAAGTAAATGCTAGGTGCTCTCTAACCTCCTTTTCCAGCAAGTTTGGGGTATGAAGTGTTCTAAAATTGTACATCATAGATTTATTTGTAATAGATTTTATTACTTTACCTGCAGTTTTACAGGACACCTTAGGTTTAGATCTGTGATGGTGAACAATAGGCAAACCTTCGGTACATAAACCAGTTGTGACTAGTATGCATGTATGCCAGTTAATATGTATGAGAAACACATAAGTCACCTAAAACTGAAGTAAGTCCTAGTACTCAAATGCACCTTGCCCATTTGAGATCATAATTCCTTCCTGCTTCTAACGTGCAGGAAGTCAAAGCACACTGTTGTGCTACTACGTAAAGCAGTTCCTCCCAAGGATTCTCCATGCCAGATTCTTGGTATTCTGTAGTGCCCTAGGTACGTGCCCAGGACTAGTGCATGAAAGACTCACTCACTCACCAGTGCCCAAATTCTTGGTTACTGCTGACTCAGACTGTCTGAACGCTGATCTCTGAATGGTACTGGGCAGCAACTGTTAGTTGTGGTACCTGAATTAGATTAAAAGGTGGCATAATAGTGTGAAGGATTGTTTTGTACAGAATGGATCATAGGAATTACATGTCTCAAACCGGATTTAAAGAATTGTGTGTAAAACGTTTCATGCTGGAGTTCTCATTAATACTTCTATAATGAGTAGCTCTAAGCCGCAGTCTATACGTGGGTGTGCCATGGACAACGAAGCTGGCATTCATGGAGCAGGTCTCCTGCTGTCTGTTATGTAAAGATGGAATTAAAATGTGGGATTACGGATGATGCTGTTCCAGCCTCTGCTCTCAACTACATCCGTTGGTTTTGCTCCCTGTCTCGAAAGGCTGTGGAATTAAAGACGAGCTCTCTCCTCGCTGCAAGCAGCAGCTGTGTGGGGTGGGGGCGTGTCTAGAGAAAGCAAAGCGAAGCAGCACCTAAAGGAGTAGGTGGGAAGGCCCCTTGCCTAGAAGGGAGGAAGAGCCCAGTACTGGTGATGGCAAGCGACAGGATCCCTGTTACAAGTGGGAGAGACGGTGAGAACTTTCTGGGGGAAGGGGAGGATGAAGAGTAGGGGAAGCCCTGCTTGGTAGTGGGGCAGGAGAGGTGAATCCTAACTAGAAGGACCAATGTAGAAGGTGACAGATAAGAGAGGAGAAATACTGACATGAGTGCAGTAAGATTCGGGAGGGAGGGAGACAGGGAGAAGCCCTGTCTAGTGTGCGGGAGGAGAAGTGTGGTGTGCTTTCTCTTGCTGCTAAGGTGGGCTCTTTCTACCTGTTACCTCATAAGTGCCACAGTGAGCCTTAACATTTCTTCCTCTGAGTTCACTTCTCCACTTGGCCATTCTTTTCATCTTCATTGAATCTACCCAGACTTTAATTGGCATATGCCAGTGATGTGCAGAGGACAACTAATCAAGCTCAACTTGCATGTCAGCGAGGGAGACTCTTGGATAACCCTGCATACCATTGGCTACTGAGTTTTAGCACTGGGATTGTTTTCTCAGAGTCAGCAGTTTGTTCTCAGATGAAGGGATTACACCTAGAATTCCCATTTTAACATTAAACTTATTCATGGCCTACCCGTGTCACTGTAAGTGTGCAGTTAAGTGGTGAAGCATTGATACTGTTCATTGTGCATGGTAAGCAGACGATTCTCATGGCTTCCTTACAGAAGAACAAAGGGAAGGCTTGGCATTAGAGCTATAAAAGTTCTAGAACCAGTTAAACGTTCTCATCCTGCTGCTAATTTTAAAATGTCACAAAATCACATTAGGAGAACTTGTTTCTGATGCTGGTTATATTAAGGAGGCACTGCTCTCATGCTAATTCTTTTTGTTGAAAGATTTTCTGAGCCAAGAAAATGGCACAAGTGTTGCCATACTGCAGAAATAGTTAGGGGGAATCAAACACAAATGAATATGAGTGAGCAACTTATATCTGCCTTGAAAACATGCTGGTATATTTCATTACATGAGTATTGATGCATGGGCCTGGGAATGGTCAGCAGTCACTGCAGGATGTGCATCACATGAGGTGGAATGCATAAACTAACTGCTGACACTACTGGGGATTGCTTAAGTAAAGAATAAATATCGGTGCCCTGTTTCAAGGTTTCTGCTTCTGAAAATACCTGAAAGTGACAACCCCGGTGAAGTTCAGTGTATGGTTTACTGTAGCAGGCTTCATGCATTATCTTCATAAACTAATTGGCCACATGAGTGAAATTTCATTGTCTTGTGTGTCAAGAAATTCTATGCAAAAGCAAATGAGCAACACTTGGTGTGATGGAGCTGGTAAGGAAGGAAGGTTGTGAATTTCTCGGTCATAGGCCTGGTCTACACTACGCGTTTAAACCGGTTTAAGGAGTGTAAAACCGATTTAACGCCACACCCGTCCACACTAAGAGGCCCTTTATATCGATATAAAGGGCTCTTTAAACCGGCTTCTGTACTCCTCCCTAACGAGAGGAGTAGCACTAGTATCGGTATTACCATATCGGATTAGGGTTAGTGGGGCCGCAAATCGACGGTATTGGCCTCCGGGCGGTATCCCACAGTGCACCACTGACCGCTCTGGACAGGAATCTGAACTCGGATGCAGTGGCCAGGTAGACAGGAAAAGCCCCGCGAACTTTTGAATATTTCCTGTTTGCCCAGCGTGGAGCTCCGATCAGAACGGGTGGCGATGCAGACTGAAATCAAAATAAAAAAAGAGCTCCAGCATGGACCATGCGGACGTGATCGCAGTAAGGGCAGGCAAATCTGTTCTATCAGCGCTCCGTTACAGAAGATGAAATTCAAAATCATTTTTAAAAAATCTCCACACAGACGACATTGCTGGAGCTCTTTTTTTATTTTGATTTCGGACTGCATCGCCACCCGTTGCTTTCCCAGAGGAAGGAGTGACTGATGACATTTACCCAGAACCACCCACGACAATGATTTTTGCCCCATCAGGCACTGGGATCTCAACCCACAAATTCCAAGGAGCGGGGGAGGCTGCGGGAACTATGGGATAGCTACGGAATAGCTACCCACAGTGCAACGCTCCAGAAGTCGACGCTAGCCTCGGACCGTGGACGCACACCACCGATTTAATGTGTTTAGTGTGGCCGCGCGCACTCGATTTTATACAATCTGTTTTGCTAAACCGGTTTATGTAAAATCGGAATAATCCCGTAGTGCAGACGTACCCATAGTGACTTTTGATGATTGAGAGCTCTAGATTCTTACAAGAATTAATATTAGGACTGAGGTACAGCAGTGTCACTTGCCTAAAGCAGTATTTGTTTCAAAGAAACCAAGTTCTTGGTTCAGAAAGGACATTAAGGGATGCACTAGTTGAATGACTTGATGTGTTCTGCTGACTGAACTCAATGTAATAGTTCAGGGGTAGGCAACCTATGGCACGTGTGCCGAAGGTGGCACGCAAGCTGACTTTCAGTGGCACTCACACTGCCCGGGTCCTGGCCACCGGTCCGGGGGGGCTCTGCATTTTAATTTAATTTTAAATGAAGCTTCTTAAACATTTTATAAACCTTATTTACTTTACATACAACAGTAGTTTAGTTATATATTATAGACTTCTAGAAAGAGACCTTCTAAAAACATTAAAATGTATTACTGGCACGCAAAACCTTAAATTAGAGTGACTAAATGAAAACTCGGCACACCACTTCTGAAAGTTTGCTGACCCCTGTAATAGTTCAAGGTTTATCTAAACATAGCAATCACAATTCTGACAACATCAAAGCTTATGAAATGCGGAAATAGTTGAGGAAAGGCTTGAATACTGGAAAACTAAAATATTATTTGTTGATGAAACTATCTAGAAAATGCATCTACTTTCATGGACAACATTGGATTTCTGCCTGTCAGTTACCAGCCCTCCACAGTTTTCTTGGCATGTAGTATGAATTTTATCATCACTGGTTTAGGTAACTTCACTGTACGTGCATCCCACTGGTGCCTTGCTGAGCCTTATTTCTCTCCCATTGTAGGTCTGGGTCCCATGGTAGATCTAAATCTGGCTCACCTGCTAAAAGGTGAGCATGTAATGTAATGCACTAGATCTTTTAGAAGTCAGTATTGCTTCATCATGATTCACAAAGCCCTTTGCTTGGACCAGTATTTCACTTGTATTTGAAGGATGTTATTGCTAAGTTTTAATAGTTGGGATTTTTACTACAAAGGTCATGAATATTTACTGAGATGGGGAGTGGAGGGTGATTTCCCTACCCCATATTTTGTTTTAACTGTTTAGTTTCCACCACGGTACTGATTCCTCTTACTTAAACTTGTTCTTCTCCTCCACCCCTATATCACAGAATTGTTGTGACAGTTAAATATTGTTCTTAAAACACCTAAAAGGGTTTGCTGCAAAGGCATATATAGCTCCAGCTGTAGTAGGGATGGTGGGGATTAATTTGATGCTCCAACAAATCCTCGTAAAAGATTTTGGACGCTTTGCCAGTGATACCTATATAAAATGGTGACTAAGGTTCCAGAGAGTTTCTCACTGTTGTTAAGTGTGGGAGAACTTGTTTTGTTGTAATGTAATGTAATGTAACTTTGAGTTGTCACTCAGTGTTTCTTTCTGTTTTGCAGCCGATCAAAGTCCA
Organism: Mauremys mutica; assembly: GCF_020497125.1. Taxonomy (NCBI): domain Eukaryota; kingdom Metazoa; phylum Chordata; order Testudines; family Geoemydidae; genus Mauremys; species Mauremys mutica. Next base: position 210,442,495 of record NC_059074.1, on the reverse strand, counting down.
GATCCCCCTCTCCAAAGAGAAGGTAAGTTGAATCTTGCTACTAAAGACTGCTGGGTGTAGCACATATTACAGTGTCTTGTCATCACTACTGAAAAGTCAGCATTTGCCAGCACTGAAGTTACTGGAACTTTTTCCTTTACTTAACTGTAAGCAGTAAAAGGAATCTTTTGGAGAGACTGGGCTTCCTTAGTGCATGTGACACTGATTACTAAAGTGAGGCACCCAGAGGTAAACTGCTCCGAAGAAAGTGGGAACATGGTGCATCGTGAAGAGCTTGCCTTGGGCTATTTCTGTTGGACTTCCAGCCTCTGTAAAGGTTTCATTGAACTGAGATCCATGCAAGAGGATAAGCAAAAGCACATGAAACTTATGGGTAAATAATCACAGGGAGAATCCATTTTAAACAGTCTATTTAAAAACTCCAGTGACTGTAATGAGACTAACTTCTTTTGTAGAAGGTGCAATGGACTACTTTTGGCTTACAGTTAAACCTTTTTCAGAAGGACTGAACCCAGTTTCTCAAGGGATGTTTGTAGCCAGAGGAAAAATTGGAATAATACTAAGGATAGTGGGAAATGGAAATGGCTCAGATTAAATGTGTGAAACAAAACAAACTAAAGACTTTTTGTAACAAACACCCATCTGGCTGAATGGACTCAAACTGCTGTCATCCTTGCTGCTGGCTCTACCTTAACAAATAGCTGCACAGTCTGCTGTTCCTACATGGTAATAGCAAGATGAAATTCTCTACATTTTCCTTTTGTAGCCCAGATCAGTTCTTATTAGAACTTCTGTATGTTTTTATGTAATTAATCACTAGCCTTGTTTTTTCAATTTTAGTCTGAGCCATTTATAACCATTCTCCATTAACTTGGGTAAGTATGCTCTTCTGAACACTTGGAGACAACTCTTCCAAGCTTGGTAAAAATCTCCTGAGGGAAGGAGTGCATGAGAAGTGGAGTAGCTTGTAACATGCCACACTGAGACCTTGTTTGTAGTCTTCCTTTTCCTCCTTACTCTGTTCTTTTCCTCTTATTCTTTTGGACACTTTAGAAAAGACTGTCAAATCTTAAAGATGCATTGTTTATTCATTAAAAAGACTAATGACTCTATAGCAAACTTGAGATTTCTTACATCCTTGAGGATATTGTCTAACAGTGTATGTTTGCAAGGTCTGTTTTAGAAGGAAAAACTCACTAAATTCATCAGTGCTGGGAGGAAAGGGCTTTCTTGGTGTGGTGGGTGGTGTTGAATCTGCAGTTCCAGATGAATATTGAAGTTACTCCAACTGACTTCTGTTTTCTTTTCACTTTCAGTCATTCACCATCAGGAAGCCCTCGAAGGAGGAGTGCAAGTCCTGTAAGAATGGACTGAAATTTCAAAGTTAACCTTCTGGGAAGAACGTTATTTTGTTTACATTATTAAAAGGGATTTGTGGTGTCTTTGATGTATATGGTAAGGGCTTAGTTCTAGAAGGGTATTTCAATCTGATAACAATTGGCCTGGATCTGGATCATTTAAATTCTGCAAAATCACATCAGTAGACTAGTACACAACTTGTTTTGTTGTATGTATTAACATGCTGTGATCTGAAAATGTGGGACTCTTTTATTGACATGTTTTTTTATTGCCTCGTTGAAATAAAATGTCTATTTCTAACTAAAAACCTCCTTGTGGTGCCCTACTGCTTAACAAAAAAAAAAAGGTGGCTACCATTAGCCTACCCTAAACCAATCATATCCTTCCCAGTTTATTTTAAATAGTCTCTAGTTATGTGAACTTGTTATTGACGTTAAATGGATGATGACAACATTTTAAACAGTGACTAAAAATCCTTAATCTCAGTTGCCATAACTTCCTGTAATATCATATACATGAGCTCTCTATTCATTGTAATCTTCCAGTGTAGAGAGAGTATGAATTTCTAATATCTAAAGTTTGTTTACAAAAAGTAAAGCCTTTCTTATCACAAAGCAGAAGGGCACAAGCACAATATTTCCACTGTAGGTTACCTTTAAATAACGGTTCATGTTCCGAGAGGAAAAGGCAGCTTTTTTTCACTCTCTCTCTATCACAACCCATTTATGGTCAGTTAGTCTAGCCTGAGAAAAACTGAACGAAACTGAGAACTGTTCTGCAACACAGGTTGCAATCAAAAAGCAGCCTGTATGCTGATAGACAAAACCTGTTTAGATATTGTAAAATAAACTCTATAGTGCACACAGCAAATATGTGGTTGAAGAGCTTAAAATGAATCTTATGTGAAACTCCCTAAAGCCTTGTTGGTCTGTAGCCAGGAGTGGCATGGGGATATGACATTTCATGTTGAAACTAAGACTGGCTGTCCATAGGTCTTATCTGATTGGCAAATATAGTGTTGGACTGCCAGTTTCCTTCTTAATAGATATTAAAAAATCTCCATTTTTTTTTATTCTGGACTACTTTATTTAATGTAGCTAGATGTCAGTTTCAACATTTAAGGAGAACTGTTAGGGTTTTCCAAACATCCACTGAATTCCAAAGAGCAGACTTGTGTGGGCTCCTAATGAAATGGCTAATGGCAGATTAAAAGTTTACGACTTGTAAAAGTATAAAGTTATTAATGTACCTTAAATAGCAAAATGACCTTTTGGACCAAAAGACAAATTTTGGGTAACCCATGATTTTCAGATAACAGACTTCTCATTTAATGTTAGACTCCACTTGTGTCTGGTAGATGTTAGAACCCCTGAGTAGTCCCCACACTCTGAAAATGTTACAATTGGCAGCTTTATTTCTGAAGTGTACTAGCCACTTTCCTAGCTTTGATGTCTAGTTTTGATTTTTCTGGTGTTTGATTTCCATATGTTCAGTGCATTGTTGCTTAACAACAGAAGCATCCACTCCCAGTGCTAATTATGCTGTGATTAATATTCTGCTAATATCCATAAAACAAAACTGCAAAATGGGGAGCAGGAAATGACAACATTGATTCTCCTGAAATAATTCAGCAAATATACCCAGAAGCCATTGCTTAGGATGACATTCATCAGTATAGACTGGCCATTGTCTGGCAGTTTTACAGTATAACTAGTAAAAGTGCCACATGGAATGATGCTATTGCATTTAATGAGCTCTTTCTCTTCTGTACTGTTAAGACAATCCTACTCCACAATAAACATGCAGACTCTAAAATTACTGTACTGGTACATCTCTTCTGTCTCTCCGCTCCTCCAGAGCAGCATAGAAAACAGAGCAGCGGGGACTGCATTTCCTTAGGATTTAAGAGTTTGGTGCACAGTTAACTGTCTGTCATGGGAGTACTTAAGGAACCAGGGTATATGCGGGCAGGACTGTTCCATAGGGAAGGGTTCCCCCTTCTCTGGTAGGCGGCAGTATTGCCCAAAGAGTGGGCAGCGCAGACTGTAAAGGAGCTGTGGCCAGTGATGTTCTGAAATACAGTGCATCCCTTCTGCAAACAAAAACTGGCAAGTAGTAGAAAACCTTAAGAGCATCTGGTAATGCCAGTCTAGTTATTGCTATTAACAACCATAGCAGTTCAAGGGCTTGTGTACATGAAAGTTGCAGGAGCTTAAGATGTGTGAATTTAAAGCTAGTTAAACCTGTGCAGACTCCTGTGTAGATGCTCCTTGATTCTGGTTTGGTGTTAATTGGTTGGGAACAGGTTTGACCTAAACTGGAATGACAAACCGTTAAACTGAAACACATGTCAGCACAGAGCTTTGCTGCACTAGTTTAACACTTTTTTTTTTTGGTAGTGCAACTTGTGCATGTAGACCAAGTTCAAGAGGAAACTAGCTGCCCAGGAAAACCTGCAGGCTTACAGCTGGGAGGAGAATGTTCAGTGGGAGAGAACCAGGCAACAATTCTAGCTAGAAGTAGGGGCTGAGTGAGAATTTACCATGTGTGAGGGAGTTGGGTGAGACATTACTGTCATGCTAACATCTGATTGAAAAAGGTAATAGTGTTGATGTAATAGACTTTGCAGGACAGTTGACTCGGTACTGTACAACATTGTGGGTAAGTTAGAGTGATACAAAATCAAAATGGCACACATTAAATGGATTGAAAACTCTCTCGCTAATAAGTAGGGTCCTGTGAGGATTGGTTCTTGGTGCTTTGCTGTTTATTTTTATCACTGACCTAGAAGAAAAAGCATTACTGATAATTTTACAGATGACACAAAAACAGGGAGTGGTTTGGTAATAATGAAGAGGACATTGATAGTGTGTTCTGGATTGCTTTGTAAACTGGACACAAGCAAACTATGCATTTCAGCATAGCCAAATCTAAAGTCATACATCTAGGAACAAAGAACCAAGGCCATGCTTACAAGATGGGGGATTCTCCTAGGAAGCAAAGATTTGGGATCACAGTGGATAATCAGCTGAATATGAGGTCCCAGCATGATGCCGTTGCCAAAAGGGCTGTGATCCTTGGATGTATAAAGGGGACTATAAGGCCTGGGCTACACTAGAAGGGGGGTTCGAACTAAGATACGCAACTTCAGCTACGCAAATAGTATGGCTGAAGTCAAAGTATCTTAGTTCGACTTACCTGGCCGTCCTCACGGCAGCGAGTCGACTGCTGCGGCTCCCCCGTCGAGGTGGAGTACAGGCGTCGATTCACGGATCCATTTATCGCGTCTAGATGAGACGCGATAAATCGATTACCCGATACATCGAACACTACCCGCCGGGGAAGGAGAAAGGGGAGAGGAGTTTAAAAGAGGCCTTGACATGATCCAATTGATGGATGAGGAAGACAAGTTTTGTAGTCACTAAGGGCCAGGTTTTAAAGGTATTTAGGTATTTAAAGGTATTAATTCCTACTGAAATCAATGGCAGTTAGGTGCATAAGTCCCTTTGGGGATCAGGGCCTCAGTGCTGGCCTAACTCTCCCTTTGTTGACATCAAGGGGAGCTTTACCAGTGATTCCAACGGGAGCCGCCAAGCCAGCGTCGAGAGCTTTTACAAACTCCGTCCTTCGGAGATGTCCCTGCACCTGTCACCTCTGCCTATGCTGGAGAAATTTGGAAGCTCCTGCTGCTATTTTAAGTGATTTCCCCTGCTCCCCTCCCACTACTCAGAGCACTTTGTGATGAATTTCTTCTTGTGGCTGCAGAGGTGACTCCTCAAGCTGCAGTAAACTTGAGCCAAGTTGTGTGGTTGTACTCCTCTCCTGGCCGCAGCAGTGCACTGGGGAAATGGGGCTGTGGAAAGAAAAACACAATATCTTGGTTCTGACAGTCTCACAGCTTGGTGCTGAGTGCTATCACTGCTCAGCAAGAGTCATTTTTAGCTTTGGTAAAAAGATCTAAAATCCTCATGCTCCTTTTAACTGTCGCAGTAGCCTTCTAAGGCAAGGTGGTTTAACCTGTTACAGCTTATTGTTAGCTAGCTACGGACACATTTAATGCTGCTCCTGCAATGGAAATGCTAGGACCAAATAGGCTACTTCAAACGGCTTAGTTTAACATTTGTTTTAAGCCTCAGCATCGGTGTCGTTTTGTGCATTTAAAACAGCTGTTCTGTTCTAGGCACAGCTCTCCCAAGGGAGGGGAACGTTGTGAAATGAGCTGTACATTGTGGTTCACAGTTTGGCTGCAGGATGCCACATGTGTTTTCACAGGCTCTCACATATCTGCGAGAACGGGAGCAGGGCAGGGCGAAGCAATGTCAGGGCTGAATACTGTAGGAAGCGTTCATTGCTAAGACACAGTTCAGGACCCCTGGCAGGAGGGAAGGGACCGCAGGGAGTCCCTGAAAAGGAGGGGGATGGGAGGTGGTTCACAGAGAGCTTGTGGAGGGGAATGGAGGGCTGCAGGGACCCCTGGTGGGTGCAATGAGCCCACCTGACAAAAGGAACAAAGTGTGCGACCCCCCTGGTTGCTAAGATACAATCATTCAGCAACTGAAAATATCTCCTCCTCCTACAGGAAAAGCATTCAGCTACCTCCTTGCACACCCAGCTTCTGGCATTTGATAGGGCTGTTGTGTGTGTGTGGGGGGGGAGAGAGAGAGAGAGAGAGGAACTGGTGGTGCATTTGGTTAATACATTCCTGGAAACCTGAGTCCAAACTGAGATCCAGGAAGGGGAGGTTATTTGTGGTGCTTCTAGTGGTGTTTTGTCATGACCCTGCAACCAATGCATGGTTTGAGATTCCTGCTCAGGTGAGGGCATGACCGGAAAAGCGGCTGTGAAAGATCCCAGAGCACTCTTCATAAGAGTTGGGGGGTTGACTTCAGAGGGTGTTTGCCTAACTACAGCCTGCAGAATGAAGGCCTGAGAGGTGCAGTTTCTTAAAGGCTTGTCTACACACGAGTTGTACCACCCTAACTCCACTGGTAAAGGGATGCACCATCCCCCCAGGTACAGACACTATTATACTGGTACAAAGGTGCTTTATGCGGGTATCGCTAGTCCCGTACAGGAAGGGGACCAAGCCATTCTGGCATAAGGCCCCTTTATACTGGAGTTACTGCATCTACATTAGGAGGTGCACACCCTAACCAACATCGATCTACTGGTACAAAGCTGTGCAGACCAGGCCTAAGGAGCCGTTGCGTCTCCATGAGCATCTGCGTAACTTCCATTAGCTCAGAGGAGCCCTTCCCCTCAGCGCTGGTACGGATTTCCAGGACAGCAATAGTTACCTTATTAACTGCATCCGGCCAGTTCTGTGTTTCAAGGCAGAAGGCTGAATGCTTGGGATACACAGAGCCCCCTTTGCCCTCCAGCGAGCCGTCCAGGAAATTTCCAGTGTAGAACTGGATTCCAGGCTGAGTGGTGTAAACCTCCATCGTCCTGCCACTAGGGGGATGGTGTGCTCTGTATAAAGAGATGCAGTTTGCACCCAGGGAGCAAGGACGGAAAGCAAGAGGGGGAAGGAACAGAACCTGGAGAGCAGGGAAAGAGGATAGGCTGAGAAGAACTGAGCAGCACTTCAGGACACAGTGCAAGACTCCCCTCTCTGTCCCAGCTTGCCCACAGGAACAGGGACATTAACGAGACGCCTGCTAGAGGAACCAGAAGAACAGCCTGCAGGTCATGCAATTTTGTAGGGCACTTGGCCTCCCTGGCAATTAGTGCAGTCTACATGCCCAAGCAATGAGGAGGCCAAGAAGACAAAGCGGTGGGCTGCTGACAGGAGGCTGATGGCAGTGGGTGGCCTATGGGACAGGAGTGGAGGGGATGGGAGCAGCAAGACAGGGCGTGGGGGAGGGAAAGGGCCATGCAATGCATTGACCAGGGAAGTGTGAGCCAGACAGAGTGAGTGGCAGGGAGCCAGGAAAAACAGGAGCCAGCAGGGCAAGGAGAGGGGAGAAGGATGGTCCAGTGGTCAGGGTGCTGGCCAGGTACTCAGGAGAGAGGTTCAACTCCCTGCTCAAGGCTCCCACTGTGACCTTAACAACTCAATCTCTCTGTGCCTCAGTTCCCCATCTGCAGCATGGGGACGGCAGCACGGCCCTGCCTCACAGGCCTCTTGTGAGGGGAAATACATTAAAGACTGGGAGGCTCAAATACTCTGGTAATGGGGGCCCTGTAGATGGAAGGCACAGAAAATTGGGATCTTCCTTCAGCGTCCCCAGTCGATGCCCTCTGTGCTGCAGGCACAACTGGTGCCAACCAGAAAGACCTGAAGCCAGGGAACCACCACTGCTTTACACAGCTGATGCAATCGAGTTCCCACCTTGCACAGTAGCGTCGAGCCTCCGACTGTTCCAGGCAGAAGTTATGGTCAAAGCCAGGGAGCTGAAACTTCTGCATGTGTCTTCCAAGCTCTACCGGCTTCCTCAGATCAAAAGCTGTGTCCTGCACCGCAGCCACCTCTCCTGGGGGGAAATAGCAGAGGGAGGCTCTCGGTGAGCAGACAGCCTGTCCTAGCAGCTCACAGAGAGACTCCAGGAACCATAAAGAGAAGGACACTGCAGCTCTGAAATACTGAACTATGTCAGTGAATAACCCTGTGGTAGAAATAATAGAAATAAACGTAGGGCTAGACGGGACCTCAATAGGTCGTCTAGTCCAGTCCCCTGCACTGAGGCAGGACTAAGTCTTAGAGACCATCCCTGACAGGTGTTTGTCTAACTAACCCATTCTTAAAATCCTCCAATAACAGAGAGTCCACAACCTGCCTAGGTAATTTGTTCCAGTGCTTAACCACTCTCACAGATAGGAAGTTTTTCCTAATGTCCAACCTAAATCTCCCTTGCTGCAATTTAAGCCCATTGCTTCTTGTCCTATCCTCAGTGTTAAGGAGAAAAATTTATCACCCTCCTCCTTGTGACAACCTTGTACTTACTTGAAGACTGTTATGCCCCATATTGTATTACCAACCCAGCAAAGCAATTAAGCACATTCATATCTTTACGTTCCTGGGACGACTCTTGTGGTTAGAGTTAAGCATGTGCTTGAGTGTTTTATTAATTATTATTATTATTATTATTATTATTAACAACACTGTAGCACCTAGGAGCCCCATTGTGGGACAGTCCCCCTGCATTAGGTGCTGTGTGAACACAGAACACAACAAGAACAGGAGAACTTGTTGCACCTTAGAGACTAACACATTTATTTCAGCATAAAATGTGGTGTCTAAGGTGCCACAAGTACTCCTGTTCTTTTTGCGGATACAGACTAACATGGCTGCTACTCTGAAACAGAGCACAATGACAGTTCCTGTCCCAAAGAACTGATGTTCTAAGTAGTGAATCTGCTGAATCAGGGTCTTACAATCTGGGTGTTTTTAGAACTCCTTAGACAACTTTTTAAAGTGAGCATTTCATGCTGCAGTAAAGTGGATAGCCTGAGAGATGGAAGCCCTTTGCTTAATGACAGAACGAGTTCCTGTACAGGCACTGGCTGTGCAGACTTCCCCACAGGACAGAGCCAATACAGCTCAACCTGGCATCAAAGGGACCACTTATAGGGATGACAGACTAGTCTCCCATTGACTCCTTGGTGCTTTCATTAGCGACGCCAACAAGGACGTGCAGGAGGGTTCTGTGCTGCCCACAGGGACCGAGCTCACAGGCTAATTTCATGCAGATCAACAATTGGGTATCAGAATGGCACAATCAGCCCCTAATGCAGTCATTGTTTCACATCCTGCTGTGCTAAACATCACCCAGCTATGGATAACAGCTGGCCAAACATGCAAGGCTTTACACACAGCACAACAGCATTTCCCGGCATTTTCTGCACGTCTGTGAACACTTCACCCAATTACTTCCAAAGCCGCAGGGGATGTTCCAGGCATCGCTAGGCAGAACCCTATTAATCTGGGGAGAAATTGGAAAATGAGGAGGGGGAAGGAGACGCACAGGGAGCCCTTGCCACTGATTAGCAAAGCCACAGCTTTAAGCACTGTGCAGTTGTCTAGAGCTGGCTGATGGCCCTGCCAGCATAACCATAACACTAACGCATGCTGCCCCATGTTGACACCCTGAATCACTGGCCTCCTAGACAGACTGAAGACAAGTAGTACTGGTGAGGGGAATGAGGGTGCTCACACAGCTCCTGTCCTGGGGGTGGGGAGAATGGGGAGCACACCCAACTCCTGGCAGGGTGGCTGGGAGGCTCTGGTATGTGGGGAGAAAAGAAACGGGGGCACACAGAGCTGCAGGGAACCCCTGAAACAGAGGCACTTGGTGGGTGGCCCACAGGGAGCTTGGGGGGAGAATGGGGGCCTGCACCAAGCTCAGCCCACAGAAGCTATGGAGTGTGCAACCCTCTTGTTACAAGGCCAGATTCACAGGGGTTGTTCCCTCTCATTGACGTTTGGACGTTTGCCTGCGTGAGAACCTCTGGATTTGGGCCAGGGCTGTTAGATATTCCCGACGTCAGATCCACTCCAATGTGATCTGCAAAGTGACAAAGCTTGTGAGGGCAGGGGCCTCCGTTCAAGAAACACCAGCAGTGCAGAGCTGGCAGAAGCAGCGTCCCCCTCGGCATTGCTGCATTGTGACACCACACGATCAACAGGCACTGTCCCCTCCACACCCGTCTGCTTGAGACACCATTAATCTGGTGACAGGGTTCAGCTGAGCAGCAGATTCAGGCATCACCAGCTCTTTCAAAATGCAGCCTTCACCAGGGCGCTGCAGGGGGCGCTGCTGGCTGAGGTGAGCCGGCTCACGCTGCTGAGCTGTGGCCATCGGAGCCATGCAGCATGCCCCGCTTTGAAGCTTTATAGTAAGAAATGGAGCAAGTGAGGAACCACAGCCAACTGCAAGGACGGCAAAAGATCACTTCGCTTGCAGCGCACTGTGTATGCAAACGCGAGAGAGCTGCTACGCATGCAAGGGACGAGGCACAGTCTGAACACTGGGCTCAGTGTTACTGCGTGGTGGGCCACTTCGGCGGCCTCTCGGAGTCTAAAAAGCGGGAGAGAGACAGAGAGGAGAGAAAAATGGAAGAGACAAAGAGACTCAGTAAAAGAAGAAGGCAATTAAGGCCGTGTCCACAATACAGAGCCAATGCCGGCAGAACCTCCAGTACAGACAGCTACGCTCACAGGAGTTTTTCTGATGGCATAGGAACACCACCTTCCTGACCAACGTTACCAGAGGGTTTCTGGCTGCACAGCTATCAGTACAGCTGCTCTGTCTGGTGGGCTTTGCCAGCTTGTAGCTAGAAGGTGAGGTATCTTTCACACTTCTAACCGACCTAGCTGTGCCACTGTAAATTTTGGCCCAAGTAGCAGTGTGCATGGCTGAGGAAGGAGCTGCTGCACCTACAGCTCGGCAGGGGAGATCAATGGGCTGTTCTCTAGGGTATCTTGCAGAAACTCCCAGCAAAAAAAGAACTGATCCAGGTTTATTCTTGAGAGGGAAATCTTCTCCTGGGGGCTCACTAACTTCACCCATTTTCATGCACTTAAAGAGAGGAGAGGGAATCTTGGTCTTTTTACATACACCCTCTCAAACCCCAGGATGAACACACCAACCCCTCCCCACCACCACTCTGGATGGAGAGACATACCTATACCCATTTCACACCCCTGGATAAATGGAGGCACTCTCACCCATCCTCACACCCCCACACTCTAGGCAGACATACACAATGCAACCCCCTGGCCAGAGAGATGCTCACAACCCCTGATCAATACAACACTGGTTACACTCAGTTCAGATTTATCAAGTTTCCTTCACAACCCGAAAGGCTAGAAACCTACTCTTCCTTTTATGTGAAGGCTGAGATTCTGCAGAAGCTCAGAACAACCAGGACAACTCCCTACTCCCCTGGGGCTAGGGTACTGAAAATGGTATTGAAATTACAAGCGATTACTTTAGGTTCCAAGAGGTTTCCTGGTCTTACTGGCATGTTAGGGGGCTCAGAGGGAAGTGTGCCATCTGGGTCTTCAGCAGTCAGTATGCAGTGACCCAGCCTAAAGTAGGGTGAACTGTGCTTCTCGGCCTGATGGAGCAGCCTGCTTTGTCTCTCGCTCCATTTGGGGGGGGTGTTAGATTTCTGGATTCTAAGAAATAAAGTCGTGTTATGTTGCAGCCTTTCAGACAGAGTGTAAATGGTTTCCGCACCCGAACTCCCTGTTTATAGTCCCTGACGAGAGCAGAAGGGATTTAAAACGTTAAGACATGAGGCAGCAAGTCAGCATGAAGTGCACACAACATTCTCCAGCTCCCCACACTTGTAGAGTAAAGCCAGGCCTGGTCTGATGTTCTGTTACCACAGAAGGCCCACAGAGCAACACTCCTGGAAGAAGCAGAAAGATGCTAACATTCAAGCACACCTGCTTCAACAAGGCGACTGCTGTATGTGGTTTCTCTAGATAGAAGCTCTAAGAAACAGCAATCTTAGAACTGGTTACTGAAAACAGCAGTTGGCTCTCTCAACAAGCAAAGCGCTGCTCGCACTAAGGAAGAGCACGTGGGATTTTTCTAAACTCAGTCAACAGTAAAATACTTAAGCGGATGGAACATCTACTTCCTCCCTCCTCCTCCTGGTACCGCAAACACACATTGATGCTCAGAATCAAGTCGTTTTGCTTCAAAACAAGGCAAATTTGATATAAAAACTTCCAGGGCTGACTCAGAGACATGCCTTTTAGGAGTGAGCCGTGTTCAATAGCAAAGCTGTTCTCATGGCCCTGTTGCACTGGTTTCACACGGTGCAGATTCAGTGTGCAGGCATGGCTACCTAACTAACGGGATGATCCAGTGCTCAGTGAAACATCTCCATTGCCATTGGCTAGAGTCCTATCAATAGCACCTCTAGGAGTGAATTGGGCCCCAAGCCCTACCACAAACGATCTGAACAGCAAAGCCAACAAGAGCTTCTGGTAACTGTTCAGTCCAACACTTCCAAACGAGGACACGGATTTCAGGGTGCCTCAGACTTTGGGAACCAGCTTGTGATACCTAGGGCTGTTTTTTCCGAGGCGCTGAGTACCCACAGGCTTCCATTAACTTTGACAGGAGTTGTGGGGGGCCAGACCCTCTGAAAGTTTGGCCCCCAGGATCTCAGATTGGGTACCCAAAAACTGAGACATGCAAAATCAGTAGCCACTTTTCAAATGCTCTAGCCTTAGGGAGCTAACCTTCTGAAAGCGAGGGCCTGATTCTCCACCCACTCCCCCAGGTGTAATGCCATTGTCCTCACTGGTGTTATTTCACATTCGGAGCACGGCGAGTCTGGTCTGTCTTTACCCCAGTGTTGTTTTACGCTCTGCACTACAATGGGGAATTCTGCTTTGGTGGGGATCCCAGTAGAAAATGCTGCACCCTCTCAGACCCAGAGCTGCTTCAATGTCACAGGTCTATGGGAACCAGCGAAAAGCTCTATGCTGAATCTTGCATTTTGTCCCTTTGCTCACACTGCCTCCCTCCAAGGTGGCTGTGATCCCAGTAACCACAGTGCGCTTTCTCTTCTCAGATGAGCAAACTCGTGACAACTTTGCAGCACAAGAACTTCCTTCCAGCGCTAGAAGATGACAAACTGCTCCCTTTCTCTGGGCCTTTCTACTCCACATCACGCTGCTCAGTGTCAGGGCCGCATCCAAAGCCTATTGAATTCAATGGGAGTCTGGATCAGGCCCTCAGTCAGAAGGGAGAAGGCCTATCACTAAGTGAGCAGTTCCCGCCTTCACTTCCCTGGAGGCTAAGCCTGCCATGCCACAAGGTCTGGGATCTCCAGCGCTCCAGTGACTGATACACTGAGAGTCTGCATGTTTTCCCACAAAGTGCAAACATGCATTCAGCCTGGGCCCGTTAGCTCAGATTAAAGAGATAACAAAGCAAGGGGAGGTGTGAGGTGCGCAGCCGTAACAGCTTGCTAGACCTCCGTGAGAGCCAGTTCCCAACACAAAGGGCTATTGGTGTTATTTGTGGTGTCTCCTTCCCTTCTCCCACACTCACAAGAGGCAGGGTGACCTGGGGCAAGCCACTTCCCCTCTGTCTCTCTCACCAGCCCTAAGTTAGGGATAATCTCCAGGCCAATCCTCATAAGCCTCAAGTGCCACATCCTCTAACCACCCTGCTCAATTCCACCACTGTCAGCTCTTGCCTCTTTCCAGCAGGAGTAGCTGCTGCAAGCCGCCTGAGACCTGCACCTCCTGACCTGTGCCTGTGTGAACCATGCTCCGTTCTCGTGCACCGAAGCGGATACAAGCCCACTCACTCTTAGTCACATCCCACAACCACTTCCTCCACATCCCTTCTCTCCACTGCTTCAGAGAGCTCCTGTAGCTGGGTGTCCTGCATCATGGCAGCATAACATGCCTCCACCACGCGGCAAACCGGACGACAAATAGTTTGGAACAAGAGACAATGATCTCCTAAAGTAGGCTGGAAAGATAACTGAGACCAAGCCATGATTTAAACTTCTACTGAAAGGAAAGAGAAGAGGAAGAACACTGAGGCCCTCTGATCTGAGCTTTTTAGCATAGACAGAGCAGATCTTCAGGCCCCCGTCCAACTGATTGGTGCTTCTCAGACAGGAAAATTAGAAAGCTCCCCTTATGGGTAGATTACCCTACTGTAGGAGAGTCCCTGTGTGGCATATAAAGTAGGTGTAGCCAGCTCTGACTACCTGTTCCAGCATCCCCTTAGGCACGGGGGTGGGCCAGAAGCATCTTGGACTCTGGTGATCCTTGGTAGAATGGTCCCTATGGGAACATTATTGCTGGCATAATTTAGAGCAGCCCCGAGATTGATGTAAATTCCACCAGAGACAAACTACTGCCTAGCCAGTCAGTCAGTCATGACTGGGGCTTGGGCAGTCATACCTAGTGGTCAGAGCAGTGGCAGTCAGAGGCGAGGAACAGCTCTGAAAGTCAGTACTGGAGTCCCAGAGCAATCCAAGAGGAATGTCCACCATTACAGCCAACAGAGGAGTCCATCTTGTTGTACAGACACTTCCTGGTCTCCTCCTCCTGAGGCAGTACTTCCTGTGGTATTTATTTCTACAGGGTCTATACAGTAATGCATGCAGCCCTACCACTGCTGCGGGTATGCATCTGCCCTCCTGCAGACCCAGGTTCCTGTCCTGTCCTGCAGAACTTCACAGCCCCAGGATTAGGGGAACAGGGATGTTGCCTACAGCCACCTTTCCCCACTCCCTCTGTGTCCTGAACAGCTTAGCTGGCCCTCAGGATCTGGCCCATGGTTCTCAAAGAGTTGCTAGATATTTGTCACTCCAATGGTGAGCACAAACTGACCTTGGCTGCCATTGGTTTCCTCCATCTCCTTACTGCTATGCAGAACACACACAGTGATTAGCTGATTGGGGAAATGCATGAGGGCCAAGGCTGGATGAGTGCCACCTCCAACTGCAGCTAGTTATTTTAGAAACATAAAATTATCTAGGCTGACTCAGGATCTAACTTCATATTTTCTCTGTGGTTGAGTTTCCCAGCACCCAGCATTTTCATGAACATGCTGGTATTGTGCAGTACTTTCGATCACACAATCACCAGCATTTCCCCATCTCCTGATGACAGCTCATGGTTTACCCTCAAGCACCATCGGTGTACCAGTCACAAGCTGGCTATGAATAGAGCTGGTTTGCGCACGTGGCTGTGTGGTGTCACTGACTGCTTCAATGAGGCAATGGCTATTGCAGATCACTTGGCTTTGCTATAAATCACTATCAGCTGCTAGACTGCGGCCTTATGTGATCACATAGTGAGTGTGTTGGAGTGCAGGGGCTCCCACCAGAGAGGCAGGGAGTGGGATCACTCCATTCCTAACCACCAATCAGCAGAGATGGCTAGCCATGTGGGGAGCACTCCTTAAAGAGATACAGCAGTTTATGCACCCCTCACACTCTGGAGGACCATGGAACTCTGGGTCACAAGACTGGGACTTACAGGCATCATCAAACCCTCTGAAATTAACAAGAAACTTCTGAATGGATTTGTTCTGCACCTCAAGAGTTATACCCACATGGCAACGAATACTGCCAAGGGCTATGTAACCAAGGAAAGGTGTAGGGAGAATAACAGACCAAACTCCACCAGGACTGTGGGTGGAATTAAACATGTCTCACGTGCTGCATTCAGAGTACAGAGCAGGCTACTCATGGCAGATCAAACCAGGGGGCTCCAGCATGCACTCCATACCCCATCAGGCCTACCATACTCTTACATTATTAGTATTTAAGTACTATAACAAGTGACAATTGGTAAATAAAGTGTAGAAGAACATACCCACATAATCACTGTTTAGAAGCCCTAACACACACACTTCAGCACATAAATAGGTGATCACTGGAAACATATCGATAAATAAATGCAAATGGAAGAAGTAGAGAGAAGCTAGAGAAGAATGTAATAGTGACCTGATATGCTAACAATAAAGGACCGTAGAGAGGACAAGGTCACAGAGTGTGATCTCTCCACTTCTAGTGGACCTTAAGAATTGTTTGAGCCCAAAGCATTCAAACCCATTAACAAAGAGTTATAAGTTATGGGGAGATTTTCAGAGGCACAGATGGGAGTTCAGTGCCTAGCTCCCCTTTGAAAATCATCCCCTTCTTCACAGTCACACAGGGGCATCATTCCCCACTCCCTGCACACACCTTTACAAGAGGAAACAATACTACAGAGCAGGTGTCAAACGCTGCCGAAAATACTAGATGGATATTCTGTGTTTGGTGGGTGAGGTGGAGGTTGTGCATACCTTTAAGACCATTTTGTGTGGGGCTGTGGTTTTTTTTTTAGCACAAGTAAACACCTGAGTAAAACAGTTTCTCTCTTTAAAGTGACTCTTCCTCCACTCAGCACAGTCCTTGACAATAGGAAATGATGCAAGCCACATGCTGCCTGCCAGATTTGGAAGCATAGGTGTAAGTGACAGGTAGCGGGAGATCAGGGCCACGGATCACAGCCATCGGTTCTCTGGCGCAGTGCTGCCGTCTGTGATCAAGTTTTGTATGAACTATTTTCCTGGCAATTGACAGATTTTTATTTGCTTGGATTTATCGCCAATGCGGGTAACTATGAATGGAACGACAAACTTCCCATCAAACAGTTAATCTTTTTGTTGCTCTGAAGTCTCGGTTTGGGGACATTTCTCTTCTCACATCAGCAGTCACAGCCTCACCTCGCTGCCGACAGCCCTGACTTTTCGGATCTACTCATTTTGAACTCATCAGTTGCTCTGCACCAGTTCTTCTTTGCAAATGCTCAGAATCACTCTTTATCTTACAAGTCATGCATTTTTGTGGCTTTCGATCCGATCTAACTGTAGAATTCTACTGAATACATTAGAGTGGAGGAAGAATCACTTTAAAAAGAGAAGCTGTTTTATTCAGGTGTCTACTTATGCTAAAAAAAGAGACAGTCCCACACAAAATGGTTTTTAAAATATACACAACCTCCGCCTAACCCACTAAGCACAGAATATCCATCTATTTTTTTGCCTTAATGGATTCATTTATCCAAAATGTTAAAAGGCAAATAGATACAGAAAACAAGAATATCAAGCCGAGGCACAATTAAAAACTTAAATAACCAGCCAGGTAATTGCTAACTTTCAAGAACAGATGTTACTTAAAATACATGAGCATCCATTGAAACATTACACTAAGGTCCCAATTCAGCAAGGTAAGTGCCTTGTACTTAGCATGGGCTTAACTCTAAGCATGTCATCAGTCCCACTGAAGTCATCTTTTGCCATTTTGCATTCTGAAGCACAGGGGAATACTGATGTGCCTACATACAGTTTCTTGCTGAATTGTGTCCTGGATTTGGCGAAGATGCATGAGGAGTAATAATGCAGATTCACCTAGACCTACTCACACCCCCGCTCCCAGGTGCAAATCAATGTGACTTGCCCACAGTGGAGCCGGAAGGCATATGGTAATGCAGACTTGCAAAAACGTCAAGGAAATAAAACCTACTAGCTCCAGTAAAATTTTGCTAGCCGAGGCTTACCAGAAACACTAACGCACACAGCCCTCCCACCCTGCACACTCATACAGACATAGACACACACCCCTGGACAGACACACAGACACACCCTTCAGACCACCAGGTGGACAGAGGGACACACACAGACATCAAATCCTTGGGTGGACAAAGGGGACACACACACACACACACCCCAGACCCCCTGGGTGGACAGAAGGACACACGCCCATCAGACCCTGGGATGGACAGAGGGACAGACACACACACATGCACGCACACCTGTCAGACCCCTGTGTGGACAGAGGGACACACATACATGCATACACCTGTCAGACCCCTGGGCAGACAGAGGAGGACACTGACACACTTCACTCCAAACTTGATCTCATTCTCTCACATATCGTTCACACCAGGCACTCTCTCTCTCCCACAAGTGACAACCACGCCACCCTGCCATTCCATCACTGCTCACCCCTCCCCGCATGTCAGACATCCCAACTTTCCCTCATTCATCCCCCGCGTGCCCATAACGCTGGGCCCCCTCCATTTCCTCCCACCCCCAGCTCATAAGTTCTCTGGTCTCTTCCACCTTAGCTGCACAAATGAATCAGTTTTCTGCTTCCCCCCACCCAAAACGGTTAGCTCTTCAGTGCGGGAGTAGCCATCTCTGCCCTAGCTGGGCAGGGGCCTCCGCCCTGCTCCTCGGAGCTCACAAACAGCGCCAGCTCCCCAGTCCCTAGGGAGGCCCTGGTGTTCTACTAGGACTGCTGGGATCTTTGGCTCCTGCCCATCCTAGGTCTTGGGAAGGGGCCTCTGCTGCTGGGTGGCAGGCGGGTATAAGGCCAGTCTGGGGAGCAGCTGGTACAGCAGGAGTCCTCTAGGTCTGGCCTCAGCTGGTGTCACAGGCACAGAGAACCCAGTAAATGTAACTCCCTCTCCCCCTCAACCAAGAGAAGCAAGGAGCCTGGACCACTCAGTCAGGGCCTTTGCAACTCCTTCTCCATTCTCCATGTTGCTGCCCCTAGCCAGGTTGAGTGGTGCACCCCCTGCAGGCCTAACTGTGCACCCGAGATGGGTGCATCCTCACGGGCGAAAGCTGCAGCATGGCTTACACTCGAGTCGGGTGTTTATGCTTGCAACAAAAACCCTAAGGCCTAGAAACATGGGCCCTGGCTCAACTCCCATTCACTTCAGCACAACTCCGCTGAAATCAACAGACTGACGGTGAAACCCTGGAACAGGGAGACTTCCACACGGGGAAAGACCTCGCCAAAAACATTAAAGGATTCGCCTTTCCTCTGTTGTACACAGTTATCCAGACAGTGTGTGACCATCACCCACCAGCACTCATTGTATTTAAGTGTCTCTGAGGTTAGACATGGAAACCACCAGAGCCCTCCATTGAGGTTTAGCTGCCAGTGCTTTGCTGGCGCCAGGCCCGCCGACAGCAATTCCAGGCCCCAGGGCAGAACAGTCAATGGGCACGGCCAGAGCTTCCACACGCCCACCCTGCTGCCTTCACTGCTGCTGGTACCACCCCGCGCACGCCTAGGAGCCCTGCGGCCCGCCCCGATGATTTAAAAGGGCCCGGGGCTCCCAGCCGCCGCTGCTGGTACCACCCCGCACACGCCTAGGAGCCCTGCGGCCCGCCCCGATGATTTAAAAGGGCCCGGGGCTCCCAGCCGCCGCTGCTGGTACCACCCCGCACACGCCTAGGAGCCCTGCGGCCCGCCCCGATGATTTAAAAGGGCCTGGGGCTCCCAGCCACCGCTGCTGCCTCTGCCATGGGCCCTTTTAAATCACCTGGGCCCCTGGGCAATTCCGCCCCCTCCCCAAACAGTCCTGGCTGGCAGCAACAATTTGAGGAGAAAAACGCCACATTCTTCTCTCCCTGCTGTGGCACCCGACACTTCAGAGCCGCCTAGGCTGCTTTGACATTTTACTTTTAAAATTGATTTGGGACCGATTCAAACTTATCAGCATTTGATTAATTCCTTTTTGAAAAAATTAATTTGCTCAGCACCAAGGCAGTCATTCATAATACAAGCTACCAGGCCTGCTCCTCGGCTGGTGTCGATTGGTGTAGCCCCAGTGAGACAACAATCAAGTTATGCTGATTTATGTTAGTTGAGGATCTGACCCATCACATGTGAAACAAAGCAATCAGACTGTACCTGGGATTCCCATCATGTAATATAACCAGGCTTTGAGGGACAGATTATCCAGGCACAGTTTATAGGAATAGTAGGACCTCACGATCATGTGGAAAACTTTGCTAGACAAGCATGAGTTAGCCAGACGTTGCAAGGGGAAGGAAAGGGGAAAAGGAACCAGGTCCTAGCACTAGGAGCTGCTCAGCTGGCAACAGCACAAGCAGCTGGGCTGGAGGAAGGAGGTGGGGATATCGGGGGGGGGGCGGGGGGGGGGGAAGGACATGAGAGGCAGCGGGAAGCAAGTCTCACAGGCTAGAGAGAGAGACTTGCGCTGGTGTGGCTCGGGCTAGTGCGCTCAAAACAGCTGTGGGACTTTGGCCCTGTGGACTGGCCACCCAAGCTCAAGCCTAGGGGCCAGCGAGCCTGAGCCTCTGCCAGAGCTGCAGCGTCCGCACAACTGCTTTTCGCCTGCTAGGGCGAGCCTGTCTGCCCAGGCTGGGGGCTCGCTCCCACCCAGCTGCAACACAGACATACCCACAGGTACCGCAGACACCAAAAACCACAGGCAGAAAGGGTTTCACTGGCTTCCCCTCCCCACTCATTTACACAAGGGAAGTATGGAGACCCAGGATGCCCCGCGATGATCGGATGAAGTTACTCATACCTAGGTGTAGCAGAGTGAAGCCCCTCACCCTGGATTCCTCTCTGCAAACAGCCCTCCCACACTCTCATGGCAAGTTCAACCCTGTGTGCTTCATTTACAAGGTGCTATATGAAGGCTTGTTCCCCACAACATGAGGCTTTTCCCTTCTCCACAGACACATGATGGGGGAAGAGATCCTGGGCTTCTCTGGCCCTTCCTTCCAGCCTCCCCATTCCTGTCTCTCCAGTAACTGTCTTCTGATGACAAGCTGAATCACCCACCTTGTTTATTGGTTAATTACCACATTTATTTGCCCCATGTGGGAATGCTCACCACATGCCCAGAGTGGTGAGTCAGCCTGTGGCTACTCACACTGTGCTTTATCCACTAAGGAAAGTTACAGGAACCTATCAGTGGTTTGAATGTAAATCACCTTTCAAGGGTGCTAGATTTAAAAAAAGATAGAAACCCAGGAAGTTCTGAATTGAGCTCCCAAAATAGTCAAACCTCTGAAAGGAGAGAAATTCACAGTTAAGGCAGACAAATCCCCTTAACTCTGCCCCTGTGGTGAAAGCAACCTCTCAACTTTCTTCCTTGCATGTGACATATGGAAAATGTCCATCTCAGAACACATGGCTAAGAAATTCGTTTCACACCCACATCTCTGGAACAAAGCAGGATGATGTGTTACCTCACCAAGTGCTCTTTGTACAGCCTAGGTACATGAGCTCTTTAGACACGGAGCTAGTGTGTCGCTGTACAGAGGACATGTGACTCACTAGCTGGCATACACATGAGGTCAGAGAGCCCTCTCCTGTGCAATACATGGCAAAAAGTGTTAGACTTTTAGAATGCCACTGATCCCCTCAGAACTTTGTCTGATCTCTTCAAATTTGATGGAAGGATCCCAGATGGGATCCAGATATAACCTCTCAGTGTGGAGACACATGGAGCTTTTGGGGGGATTTTAAATGGAGGCCAAACATCAGGCTCATCTGTTGAACCTCAGTTAACCATGGAGCAGGTACCAGCACCAAAATGAGGGCTACAAGGCCAAAGCAATCAGTCCCACCAGGCTTAGGGAATCGCTCTCCAACTATGTTTGGGTGAGACAAGGGCCAGTTCTGTGCAAACTGCGGAGCTGCCTCACCCAAGGAGAGCTATTGTCATGTGGCTTTGGACTCCCTTTCGTGCTAACAGAAGGATCAAACCATTACCTAATGGAATAAGAAACTTCACTTATGTTTAAGAATGACTTTCCTCACTTTAGAGCCAATCCTGCTCCCGCTGAGCTATGAAATCCCCTCCCCTCAAACAAATGCAATTCTCAAAGTCACCAACCAGTAGGGATCAGGGTGTCATCCACAGGCAAGTAAGAGTCTGCTTCTATGGAGACCATATGGTTGTAGATATCATGTGATCCCTAGGAGACAATGAAAGAAATGTTTACACTTGCATGTAAGGGGTACAGTGTATCCAGGTACCTGTGCAGGGTGTTTTCCACTGGTAGTTATCAAACCACGTGGACACTGACCACAAACTCCAGCAGAGCCCATGTTACTGGATTGCAGCGTTCAAACGTTAGTGACTTTGAGCTTCCCTACAACTGGCACAGTCTCCACATTACCCAGTAAGCAGAGAGAGGCAAAAGCAACCCTCACAATCCCAAGGCTTTAATCCCACTCCACTGCTCGTTACACTCACAGCCTTATCAATGCTCTAATCACAGTCAAGAACAGAATACTTGTCAGAATGACGGCTTTTATGTACTGGTACAGTGGGCATACTGAAAAGCTTGCCAACTGTACTGAGCCAGAAATTTCCACACCCACAGCACTCCCCTCTGTCTGCCTGTCCTGAACTTCCTTATTGCTTTTTCCCCTAGTGCCCGGAGGGAAGTTACTAGGGAAGGTACCATATAAAACCTAAGGTAGACACTTTCTTGGGGCCAGATCCTCAGAGGTATTTAGGCACCTAACTCCCACCGATTTTTTTTTGAGGATCTGGGTCTTTGACTGAAAGCTTTCTGGTACAAGGACTGGTTTTTTTGTTCTGTGTTTATACCCTAAAAAAATTGCAAAATTAAAAAAAAAGGCTAAGATGCAGGCAATTGTGGTTAAACATGTTATGCTTTTGTTTAGCAAAATCATTAAGTGTAAAAAAATAAAAGTAACTTAAAATTGAAAAAAAAAATCCCCCAAATCTTTTTCCAAATCAGGCCAATCCTCATAATGCTGAAACCATTAAATCTTTGCTGTAACAAAAAATCATCCATAAGTGTTCTTCAGTATGCCGTTCTCTAATTTGGCCATTACAAAAACCAAATGGGTCATGGCATCTTACTATTAATTATCAAAAATTAAATCAAGTAACTCTAGCTTGTGCAGATGTTGTATCTAAAATGTCTAACCCAATTAAATCTGTAAATCCCAAAGCAAAATGTTTTTTTTTAACCATTGATATTGCCAATGGCTATTGGTCAATACCTGTTTCTAAGAAAAGTCAACCTTTTCTAGCTTTCACAGTGAAGGGGGTTCAGTACACTTTCCAAGTCTTACCCCCAAAATTCCATAACAGACCAGCTATCTTTCATGAACAAACAAAGCACATTCTGTCTAGGTTTTACAAACCATCAATTTTATTTCAGTATGTAAATAACATTTGTTTAGCAACAAAAACTAAAAAAAAAAAAAAAAAAAAAATCTAAAGTGCCTAAATAAGCTTTTACAAATCATCAAAAGAGCAAAACTAAAGTATAACCCAACAAAAGCTGCAAGCCATTTTGGCACTAAAGTAGATCAGAAGGTGTCAGGGTCACAAATGCTGCATGCTGTGGTTGGAAGTCTTTGTTGAGGGCAAAAGTCCTTCTGGGCTGGAGAAGGAAGGTTTTCTTCTCTTGTGGTTGGTATTCTGTGTAAGTATGGGTCTGATCCTGCTTCCACTGAAGCAAATAGCAACCTGCAAACTCCCCCTTCCCCCAACTGAAATAGGAGCAAGATCAAGCCCTTAACTTATGTGTCACTTTCTAATCAACGTAACAACTTCTCACACAGAGACACACACACTGCAGGTGTTATGTCTGCTCCATAAAATGTGCTTATGCTGCAAATTATATTTGTTTACTTGGCCTTATCATTAACCAATTAACTATACACTGATGATACACTGCAGTTGTTAAAACAATGGCATTGATATAGTTAAATTTCACAGAAATTCTAAAATATCTCTTTCTATCTAGCATGTTTCAAAGAGCCTTGTTATCTAAGTGTAAGAATGTAACAATGCTATCAGAGGCAATCCTCACTGCACAGCAGTACTTGGGAGAATTATTTTCTATACCTTTGCCTTCATGCCTGATTATAAATGTAATGAGAGCAAAATGTAATTGAGACGCAGCGTGGTCCACATGGCAGGGTACGGTGACTCAAGAGACGGGCTCTATTCCCAGCTCAGCTGTCGACTTGTTGGGTGACCTTAGACAATTCACTTTCCCTTTCTATGCCTTTGTTTTTCTCTCCTTCCAGCTGTTTTCTGTCTTGTCTAGTTAGACTGTGAGCCAGGACTCTCTCACTACATTTGTCTACAGCTCCTAGTGTGGGGGCCCTGATCTCAGCTGAGGCTCTAGGCACTAGTAGAATGAGGTCAGACCAAGGGACATGTCAGCACAGAGTGAAGTACCTATGACACTGGGATACACTTGCATCACTGAAGCAGAGGTTATTTAACGCTTTGTTAGCTG
The DNA here is from genome assembly GCF_020497125.1 of Mauremys mutica. Lineage (NCBI taxonomy): Eukaryota > Metazoa > Chordata > Testudines > Geoemydidae > Mauremys > Mauremys mutica. Next base: position 210,418,586 of record NC_059074.1, on the reverse strand, counting down.
GTTGGGTTGTTCTGGGTCTCCTGGCCCAGAAACAATGGGAAGTAGAAAAGAGCCATTTTCCCAAAAGCCATGAGCAGTGGTGACCCCAACAAGCTTCATTTTCTCTCAGAGTCAGGGAGCTTAAGGCCAGAAAAGACCAGGTGATCATCCAGTCTGCTCTGTACATCACAGGCCACTATCCTGTACGCAGTCCCTTCTGCACTTGCTTGGGAATCCAAACAGACTGAAAGAGTCACAGTAGCTTCTCCTGGTGCTAACTTAACTTCCCTGAGCAGGGCATGTCCCTAATTGCCCGGAACCCCCTTGCACTGGGCTTTTCTGACCACCCACACCACGAATAGCCCCAGCGTCTCCCTCCCTCATCCTGCCCCAACTTGCACATGGCTCTTGGTTCCCCTCCCCTCACGATGTATTCAAGTGTTAGTTGTTCTGATGTTATAGCAAGCAGAGGAAGATCATTGGACAACGTAGCTCATGAGAGAGTTACAAGGCATTTAGGTTAGTGAGATGAATTCAGCCATGCTTCCAAAGCACGAGAAGTACCAAGGATTATCATCTTACCTGGCCTGCTAGATTGAAGTAGGCATGGTTTGTCAGGCTAATAGGAGTAGTGCTGCTGCTTTGAGCTCGGTAGTTTATTGCTAGTTCCCCACCATCGAGTGTGTAGGTCACCCAGACTTTTAGTTCCCCAGGATACCCTTCCTCACCATCTGGGCTCGTTCTGGAGAAGCGTATGCCATTTAGCAGCACCTCCGGGGTCCAGAGAACCTGCAACAACCATTTTGTTGACATTCATTTCTCTACCTCCATTGAAAACCACATGCAAGATACTTGACATGGCTCCATTTCCAGAGGCAAACACATCTCTCAGAATTCTTGTTTACAGCCACAGTGACACTGCATTGTTAGACAGTAAGCTTCTTGGGGCAAGGGCCTTTTTTGTTCTGTGCTTGCACAGTGCCTACCACAATAAGGTCCTGATCCATGACTGAGGCTTCCAAGTGACACAGTAATATAAATCATAATATTTTACTGAGTAACACCCTTCTCTTGTGCTACATGTTGGAATTAACACAGGAAGAAGAGGCTGCCAACCAGTATTATTTCCCACTTCCTCAAGGTCCTGTATATTTCAGATAAATAATCTAAAAACAAATTTATATTCTGCATTTTATCTAGAGGTTCTACAATTTACATTCAGGGATCACTTAGCCCACTCTTAGGGTGGGAGCTCCTCAGCTGCACAGTTTAAAATAGGAAGTGAAAACAAACACTGTATCCAACTGAAATGACGGGGAGAAGTTGGAGGAACAGAACAACTAAAGCTGGAGTCCAATCAGAGCACTAGGGATAACTCTCAAACGCCTCTGATAAGTGTCATAGGATAAGACGGTTACTCACCTGTAGTAACTGGTGTTCTTCGAGATGTGTTGCTCCTATCCATTCCATGTAGGTGTGCGCGCCGCGCGTGCACGGCTCTCCGGAACATTTTTACCCTAGCAACTCCGGCGGGCCGGCTGGCGCCCCCTGGAGTGGCGCCGTCAAGGCGCCCCTTATACACCTCAGCCGGCCCGTCCGCTCCTCAGTTCCTTCTTGCCGGCTATTCCGACAGTGGGGAAGGAGGGCGGGTCTGGAATGGATAGGAGCAACACATCTCGAAGAACACCAGTTACTACAGGTGAGTAACCGTCTTTTCTTCTTCGAGTGATTGCTCCTATGCATTCCATGTAGGTGATTCCCAAGCCTTACCTAGGCGGTGGGGTCGGAATGAGACGTGGCGGAGTGTAGCACCGCAGAGCCGAAGGCTGCGTCGTCTCGGGACTGCTGCACCAACGCATAATGGGAAGCGAAGGTGTGGACGGAGGACCAGGTGGCCGCTCGACAGATGTCCTGGATGGGAACGTGGGCCAGGAAGGCGGCTGACGAGGCGTGCGCCCTTGTCGAGTGTGCGGTGAGCCGGCACGGGGGGACGCGAGCAAGTTCGTAGCACGCCCGTATGCAGGATGTCACCCAGGAAGAAATCCGTTGAGATGAAACAGGCTCGCCTTTCATGCGCTCCGCAATTGCGACAAAGAGCTGGGAGGAACGCCGGAAGGACTTAGTTCGGTCAATGTAAAAGGCGAGGGCCCTACGGACGTCGAGGCGAGGTGAGGCGTGCGGCTTTGGAAAGAAGACCGGGAGGAAGATCTCCTGATTAAGATGAAAGGCCGACCACCTTTGGGAGGAAGGCCGGATGTGGCCGAAGCTGCACTTTGTCCGCGTGGAAGACGGTATATGGGGGACCCGCCGTCAGGGCGTGGAGTTCGGATACTCGTCTGGCGGATGTGATTGCCACGAGGAAGGCCGTCTTCCAGGTGAGATGGAGGAGGGAGCAGGAGGCCATGGGCTCGAAGGGCGGGCGCATCAGCTGGGTGAGAGCCAGGTTCAGATCCCACGTAGGAGCCGGCGGCCGCACTTGCGGGTAGAGGCGGTCCAACCCCTTGAGGAAGCGGGCAACCATGGGGTTGGAAAACACGGAGCGACCATCTACAGCAGGCGGAAGGCCGAAAGCGCCGCCAGGTGTACCCTCAGGGACGAGATCGCGAGACCTTGGCCTTTCAGGTACCAGAGGTAGTCAAGGACCGTCTGGAGAGGGGTCGAGAAGGGGTTAAGACCTTGCTGATCGCACCAAAGGGCAAAGCGTTTCCACTTTGCCAGGTAGGTAGAGCGTGTGGACGGTTTTCTGCTTTCAAGGAGAACTTGCTGCACCGCCGCAGAACAGGTCCTCTCCGCGTCGGTCAACCACTCAGGAACCAGGCTGTAAGATGCAGCGACTGCAGGTTCGGGTGACAAAGCCTGCCGAGGTCCTGAGAGATGAGATCCGGCCATAACGGTAGGGGAATGGGATCCCGGATCGATAGCTCGAGGAGCAGGGTATACCAGTGCTGCCTCGGCCAGGCCGGAGCGACGAGTATGACGCGGGCCTTGTCCCTCCGTAGCTTGAGCAGTACTCGGTGGACTAGCGGGAACGGCGGGAAGGCGTATAGAAGGGGACCCGTCCAGGACATGAGGAACGCATCGGAGATGGAGTCCGGAGCCCGACCCTGGTACGAACAGAACCTGTGGCACTTCCTGTTGGTCCTGGAGGCAAACAGGTCTATTTGGGGAAATCCCCACCTTTGGAAGATGGTGTGGGCTACGTCGGGGCGAAGGGACCACTCGTGGGCAGCGAAAGACCGGCTCAGACGGTCGGCCAGCGTGTTCTGCACCCCTGGTAGAAAGAACGCTTCGAGGCGAATCGAGTGGGTTACACACAGGTCCCATAGGAGCATCGCCTCCTTGCACAGCGGGGAGGATCGGGCCCCGCCCTGTTTGTTCAGATAGAACATGGCTGCCGTGTTGTCGTGTATACCGCGACGCAGCGGTCCCGGAGGTGTGCAAGAAAGGCGAGACAAGCCAAGCGGATCGCTCTCAATTCCCTGACGTTGATGTGCAGGGAGAGCTCCTGGGCCGACCAGAGGCCCTGAGTGTGCAGGTCTCCCATGTGAGCCCCCCATCCAAGCGCCGAGGCGTCTGTGGTCAGGGTGACCGACGGGCGAGGGGGGCGAAACGGAACCCCGGCGCAGACCACCTCCTGATGCAGCCACCAGGTGAGCGTCTGGAGAGTGGGGTCCGAGACCGTGACCACCAGATCTAGAGGGTCGCGGTGGGGCCGGTACACCGAAGTCAGCCACATCTGGAACGGACGGAGCCTCAGCCTCGCGTTCGCGGTCAAAGGTGCACGCAGCCATGTGGCCCAGCAGGCGAAGGCAGGACCGGGCCGTCGTGGAAGGGAAGGCTTGTAAGCTGCGAATGAGCGAGACCATTGTCTCGTGTCGAGAACGAGGGAGGCAGGCCCTGGCGAGGGTGGAGTCGAGGACTGCTCCTATGAACTCCAATCGCTGTGTCGGCAGTAATTGGGACTTCTCGGCATTGACGAGGAGGCCGAGAGACCGGAACAGGTGCAGTATCTCTGACACCTGGGCTGTCACCAGTTCTTGAGATCGCCCACGGATCAGCCAGTCGTCGAGATAGGGGTATACGTGGATTCTGCGACGACGGAGAGTTGCGGCCACGACCGCCATGCACTTGGTGAACACCCTCGGGGCAGTGGAGAGGCCAAAGGGTAACACCGCAAACTGGTAGTGGGTCGCGTTGACCATGAAGCGCAGGAAGCGTCTGTGGGGGGGGTAAATCGCCACATGAAAGTAAGCGTCTTTCATGTCGAGGGCGGCAAACCAGTCTCCCGGATCCAAGGAAGGGATAATGGACCCCAAGGTTACCATCCGAAACTTGAGCTTGCAGAGGTATCTGTTCAGCTCCCGGAGGTCCAAGATGGGACGAAGACCTCCTTTCGCCTTGGGGATGAGGAAATATCTGGAGTAGAATCCCCTGCCCCGCCTGCAGGGAGGCACCTCCTCGATAGCACCCACGCTCAACAGAGCCTGCACCTCCTGTATGAGGACTTGCTCGTGAGAGGGGTCCCTGAAGAGGGACGGGGAAGGTGGGTGGGAGGGGGGGGGCGAAAGAAACTGTAGGCGGTAGCCGTGCTGGATGGTGCTGAGGACCCAGCTGTCCGATGTTATAGCAGACCACGCCGGAAGGAAGCGGGCAAGGCGATTGGAAAACAAAAGGGGTGGATCCTGGGGGGAGAGTGATGGGCCGTCCTCGGGCGTCCCGTCAAAAGGCCGGCTTTTGGCCTTGCGGAGCCTTGGACGAGTTCTGCGCCTGGTTGCGCCGCCCCCCTGACGGTCTACGGCGGAAGGGGGCCGTTCGGCGGTTGTTAAACGGCCGAGACCTGGCCTGGTTGAAGGGACGGTAGGGCTGTTGGCGGAACGAACGCCTCTGCGTGGCCGGCGTGTGCATACCCAGAGTTCGTATCGCAACCCTCCCATCCTTTAGGGACTGGATTCTGGCATCCGTTTTCTCAGAAAACAGCCCCTTCGTGTCAAACGGGAGGTCCTGGAGGGTGTACTGGACCTCAGGTGGGAGGGTGGAAGATTGTAGCCACGCAATGCGGCGCATCGTCACCCCGGATGCTACCGTTCGAGCCCTGAGTCTGCTGCGTCTACGGCCGCTTTGATCAGTGTTCTGGAGGCTAACTTGCCCTCCTCCAGCAGCGCTGAGAATTCAGGGCGGGATTCCGGAGGGGTTAGCTCCGTGAACTTCGCAAGGCACCCCAAGATATTAAAAGTGTATCTGGATAAGAGGGCCATCTGGTTGGCGACACGGAGTTGGAGGCCTCCCGCCGAATAGATTTTACGCCCTAATAAGTCCATGCGCCGGGCGTCCTTCGCCTTCGGCGCAGCGGCAGGTTGACCGTGTCGTTCGCGGTCATTGACCGATTGGACCACCAGCGAGTCCGGGGTGGGGTGGACGTACAAGTATTCGTAGCCCTGGGGCGGGACGGAATACTTCCTTTCGACGCCTCGCGCCGTGGGGGCAACGGAGGAGGGCGACTGCCAGATAGTGGCACTGTTCTTCTGAATGGTGCGAATGAACGGGAGCGCCACTCTGACAGGGGCGTCATCTCCCACAACGTCCGTAATCGGGTCCTCGACTTCTTGCACCTCCTCTATGGGCAAGTTAATGGCCTTTGCCACCCTTCGGAGAAGGTCCTGGTGTGCCCTGAGGTCAATGGGCGGGGGTCCCGATGGCGAGGCCCCCGCTACCGCCTCATCTGACGACGAGGAGTGGCCCGGGAGCACCTCCTCCTGCTGGTGCTCGCCCACCTGGTGATCTGGCCGCAGCGAGTCCTGGCCCAAAGAAGGGTCGTGGGCGGCGGCTTGCGTCGGTGGGGACGGGGGGGCTCGACTAACGGTGGCCACCGGCACCGATGGTGCCGAGCCCGGCTGCCTGGGTGGCAGGGGAGGCCCCTGTTCATATTGCGCCCAGGGCACCCAATGTCCCCAATACTGGGGTCCATGATCCGGGGGAACGGAACCGGCTCTGAAATCCACCGCACTGCCTTGGGGTGAGGCTACAGAGGGTTCCCTGGAGGGCCAGGGTGGAGCCGTGGCGATGCCTGGGCGGGCGTCCAGCGCCGGCGTGAGACGATCCTCCGGTGCCGAGGGTCGGTGCCGGGCGTCTCGGGGGTCCAGTGGCGAGCGGGACCTGTGCTGCGCACGGTGCCGGGAGCCGGATCTCCGGTGCCGGGAGCCAGATCTACGGCGTCGGGAGCTGGATCTCCGGTGCCAAGAAGGGGAGCGGCGGCGGCGGGAGCTCGACCGGCGACGTCGGGAGCTCGACCGGCGGTGCCGGGAACCGGACCTCGAGCGGGATCTGCGGCGCCTCGAACGGCTGCGCGAGTCCCGATGTCCGCGGTGCCTGGACGCGGACCTGCTGCGGTGCCGGTGACTTCGTGACCGGGACCTGGAGCGCCGCCGGGAGTACGACCGGCCCCGCGATGGAGAGCGGTGCCGGGACTGCGACCGGTGCCGGGACGCTGAGCGGCGTCGCGATGGCGATTTACGGCGGGATGGGGAGCGGTGCCTCGGTGACCTTCGCCGGGAGATAGACCGGGATCGAGACCGGATTCTGGAGCCACGGTCGCCACGGTCGCCCGGAGATGAGGGGCGCACCATCGCTGGCTTGCCGAGGGACTTGAATGTCCGCACCAGTGGTGCCGGCGGCTGATATGACGGGGCCGTCGCCTCGATCAGCTCTCTTGCCGTCGCGAACGCCTCCGGCGTCGACGGGATCCTCAGCTCCTCCTCGGTGGGCACCGGGGAGCTGGGCGGAACCGGACTCGACGGGCCAGGCGGCGCCGGAGTCAACGGTGCGGTGCACTTAGCGTGCACTGCCTCAGCCTGCACCGTTTTCGTCGGAGGCGGCTGGGCTGACGGCTTTCGCTGCTGTTTTGCGGCAGCCGTCTTCGGCGCCTTGTGCTTCCTCCCCGGGGAGAGGGAGCGGTGCGGGTCTTTGGTGCCGGCTCGGTGCCGGAGCGGCTCGGTGCAGTCGGAGCGCTGCTTGTCGAGGCGGTTTTCGGTGCCGCTGGAGCTGGCGCCGGAGGTTGGAGCGCAGACTCCATCAGTAAGTGCTTCAGCCTAGAGTCTCTCTCTTTCCTCGTACGAGGTTTAAAGGCTATGCAGATAGAGCACTTATCTGTCCGATGCGACTCTCCGAGGCAGCGGAGGCAAGAGTCGTGCGGGTCGCTAACCGGCATAGGCCGCTGGCAAGCCGCACAGGGCTTGAAACCCGGTGCTCCGGGCATAAGCCCGCACCGGGGCGGAAGAAGAGGGGCAAACCCTCTAATTCCGTAACTATTGACACTATTAACACTAAATATATATATAACTACAACAAGAACTGAACTAACTACTAAAACTATCTACACTAGAACTATGGAGAAACACTAGGGTTGTGGAGGTAAGGGAGCACTCCACTGTTCCAACTGGCCGTCACGGGCGGGAAGAAGGAACTGAGGAGCGGACGGGCCGGCTGAGGTGTATAAGGGGCGCCTTGACGGCGCCACTCCAGGGGGCGCCAGCCGGCCCGCCGGAGTTGCTAGGGTAAAAATGTTCCGGAGAGCCGTGCACGCGCGGCGCGCACACCTACATGGAATGCATAGGAGCAATCACTCGAAGAAGAACTTTAGGGTACATCTACACTGCAAAAAAAACACATGGCAGTGAGTCTCAGAGCCCAGGTAAACCGACTCGGGCTCACAGGGCTCAGGCAATGAGGCTAAAAACAGCCATGTAGATATTTCTGCTCAGGCTCGGAGACTCACACACACCCCTGCCAGGTTTCAGAGCCCAGGTTCCAGCCCAAGAGGCAATGTCCACCTTGCTATTTCAGCAATGCAGCATGAGCCCCACAAGCTAAGTCAGTTGACCTGCACTCAGACTCGCTGCCATGGGTCTTTTTTTGCAGTGTAGACATACCCAGAATGACCACAAACAGTTAGAATCACATCAGAAAGGTGCCATGTTCCCACGGCACCATGCGGAAGCACGGGTACGTGACCAACACAGAGCAAGGAATATCGTCTGTGCTGAAGCAAGTCTCTTGGAGTCACAACTAGGCCCAATCCTGCTTAGCTTGTGAGATGCAATGTACTCACACCATGAGGCTCCAAGTCACATATATGTTGCTTACCCCTTTCTTCCTCTTTTCCTTGCTTTCGTCTTTCATAGCACCATCAAGCTGAGCTAGAGAGGCAGCACTGCAGCAAGCTTTCAGAAGCTGCATTGTGATGAGAACTCTGGCACGCCACTTCTCATCTCTGTGTACCTCACTCTACCTACCCTTAAAAGAGGGATAATAAATACTTACCTGCCTTACAGTGCTAGCATGAGTATTAATTAATTCACACTTGGAAAGTGCTTTGAGCTCCATGGCAGGAAGGTGTTCTAAAAAGGGAAATCATAGGCAAATTATAATCCTATGTATTTGCTTTCTGGGTTTGGGTCAGGACGGCAAAGACTCTGGGATTTCCCCAGCTCTCTGGACACACGGACAGGATCAATAACTAGTTGAATCGCAGTATTCCCATACCGCCTAGAGTTTCATCCTCCAAGTTCCCTAGTCAGCTTCCTTCTAATCGGAATGAAGTTACATCAGCCTGCTCTCTATTTGCCATGGCTGAATGGACCTTCACATGCTCTTCTCTTTGCAGATGTGCACGGTCTTGACCCAGACATGGAAATCAAATGATCAGGTCAATTGTAATGTGCCTTTCTGCAAGCGGGACTGCTACAAGCGCTGAGCCTGCCTTCTAAGCAGCTACACCACAGCAAGCACACAGAGAAGGAAGGAGGTAGACAAATCTAGGTAGTGGGAAATGAGAGTCCAATGTCACAGAGTGTAAAAATAGTTGCTGCAGTCAGTGGCTACTAACTCCTTGTCACATGGCAAGGATGTAATTGTATGTAATCCTGACCTATTTCATATAACTCAGACCAGGAAAGAAAGATTAGTTTCCTACCAGCTTTCTGGAGCGCCAAACATTATTTATCATGCGGTCTGTGTGGTAGGAGATGTAGTTGCAAAAATTACTGTTTCTCTCTCTCTTCTCCCAACTGTCAGTTTAACAACAGCACAGGACATTGTGTCCTGCTTGCGAAGCTGAATTTCTGTCCTGAAATCTCTTCTTTACTCTTTAAAATAATCTTCAGAGAATGTTTAAAAGAAATAACCTACATGTTTAGAATAAATACTACTGCATAATTACTATTGCAGCTAAGACTTCAGTGATGACATTTTCATTGTACAGTAGGAGAAACCATAGAAAAAAAATGTTATGCATTTTTGGCCCACATCCTTCACTGATGTAAATGTGTAGTTCAGTGGAATTATGCAGATTTACCCCAGCTGAGGATCTGGCCTTTGGCTACACTGTGACTGCTTTGATAACATGACTATTTGGTAACATGACATCTACTGCACTGTGGTAACAGCACTTCTTGGGTGATTAAAGGCCTTCCTATTAGAGCCTGTACATACACACTAACTAGCTGAAGGGGGGATCTCATTGAAGTGACTATTCAAAGAAAGATCATTAAGGTTTTCTGGCCCCCAAAATCAGCATTCTATTCCCACAAAACTGACAATTTTTGTTGAACATTGCCCCCCAGGATTAAAAGAAAAGCACAAGCACACAAAACCCCACCAGCCATTAACAGCCATCCAAGCCCAGAATAGCAGCTTCATGGACAAAAACAACTGTCTGAGAGGGTTTGCTATTAAATGTTCATATATTTCTACTCTGTTTTTTAAATTAAATATTTGGTTTTTTTCCACCCATGAAGGCTCTAAGGCAGCTGGAGTCCCATAGGTGCAGGAACTAAGGGTGCAGGGGGTGCTGCAGCACCCCCAGGTTTTGCACAAGGTCCCGGCTGCCGGCCCCACACCCAGGGGCTCTGCTGCTGGCCCCAGTCCCGGCCGCTGGTGCCTCACCTGGAGTCTCGGCCACCAACCAGGGGTCCCATCCACCAGGCCCCGCACCCGGCCTGGCACACAGGGTCCAGGCTGCCAGCCCCATGGCTGGGGCTCCGCTCCTGACCCTGGCCTGGGATTCCGCACCCATCCCCAGCTTCTGCCCCCTTACCCTGTCTGCATCTCCCCCTCCTGAAGCCATAGCCCTGCTCCTGGCCCCAGCTCAAGGGGGTGGTGAGGGGCATAGACATGGGGGGGGGGGTGCATCTCAGTACCCCCACTCTAAAAACTGTTCCAGCACCACTGTGAAGCCCTAGGGAAATTGGACTTGATCCTAAGAGGCGCTGAGTACTCTATTCCTGATTTAGCCGGGCACTTAAGCACATACTTAATTTCAAGCATATAAGTCGTCCTGCTGAATTCAATGGGACAGCTCATGTGCTTGAAGTTAAGCTGGTGCTTATGGACTTTGCTGGATCAGGACCAGAGTGCTGGGCACCCTGCAGGATCGAGCCTCTAATGACATCCCAAAAGACAAGAGGCTGGACCTGAGTGATTGAGGTCATGTGTATATTGGAAAATGATACTGTTTGTATTGCCACTGCACCTAGGAGCCCTAGTGATAGACCAGGACTCCACTGTGCCAGGCACTGCACAAATACAGAACAAAAAGACAGTCTCTGCCCCAAGGAGCTTACAGTCCAAGTTTTGTATACTTATTTTTAGAAACTGAACAAAATGCATCTACAGATAACAAAACAAGGTTGTGATCAAACACAAATGGGTCTTTTAAAAGGCAGCCAATACAGGTTACAAAAAAGATGTGTTGATACTTGTATGGGAAGTATGGTAATAATGGCAAAGAGAGTTTTACAAAATGGGGATACCTGACATTAAACTTTATCTTGATCTTTAAACATGGGTGCTCAGTGCAAAGCTGCTAATTCCTGCACTTTGGAGGACACGAGCCAGCTCTGAGAGCAGACTTTGTTAATGCTATATACAGTTATTTCTGTAGCTGAGTGAAAAGAACAGAACCAACAAAATCAAAATGTGTAAGTGTGAAAAAAATGGGTTTCATAGAAAATATTTGGAAGATATTTCAGGAAAATATCTCAAACTTATAATAAAGACCGTTCATCTCGCCAAACAGAAAGAACATAATGCTATACAGTAATCTGCCTGGGAACCTGGGAATCAGAGGACTTCAAGCTGACCAGCTAGATGACAAGTGGTTCTGCTCAACACCTCTCAGCTAGTCATGGCTAACAGCTATTGCACTGCTGACACATCCAGTCCTTGTCAACTCTGGCCACAGAGGTCAGCACTCTGAACTTGAGCACACCCAATTGAGTTTAAACACTGGACAGTTTTCAAATGTAGACAAGTACTGGGAAAGAGACTTACACTGTTTAAAACTCCTTATTTAGTTTTTTTTAGAATCCATTTGACTCCAGTGTATAATTAGTATTTGGGATAAAAGATATCTTTGCTAAAATTAAAACTGAAGAGGTCCCTGCCGTGGCAAGAGGAGCAAGGGGAAACAGAGCCACAGGGAGGAGAAATGGCTTTCCACAGTCACCCAGCAGGTAAAGTCCAGCCCCAGACCAGCTGTAGTGGCCAATTAGGCAGCAGACAATATTCCTAATTAGGAGCAGCTTACCAGCTGTAAAAGCTGCATGGTGCAAATTGCAGGGATTGGGTGTTTTAATTGTACAGAGCTGAAGGATCATTGTAAAACAAGGAGATATTAGAGTGATAAGGAAGCCATTTGGAAAGAGTGTCAACTTTCAAGGTACCGAAAGCTTGTCCTCAAACATCAATAACACAGGGATAAAGCGTACTAAAATCAACCTCTTGCTTTAACAGGATGTTCCTGATTGAAAACAAGGGAGATTAGAGTCAGTTTGACCATGATCAGATTTACCTTGTCAAACCCTTTGTTCCCTCCATGCAGACTGTTGGGTGGGTTGTTGAGGGCCAACCGATACTCTTTGCCTTCCACCGTGAATTTCCCATTAGCAATTCTGTTAGCAACTCGCCCAATAGTGGCTCCGAAGTAGGGGTGTTTGTTGACATAACCTAACAAAAATAAATTTCATTCCAAATAAAGTTCTAGTTTGACTGTGATCCCTAGGGTCAGGCAGATGGAGCTCAGAAAGTAGGTTGGGTGGGGGTGGGAAAAACAGTCCTGGCAATAAGACAAGGGTCTTAATGTAAGATGAGAACGTAGAAGGTGTCTGCAAGTCTCCATTTCTTTACTAATCTGAGTTCTAGAAGGCGTCCCCAATAGCACATCTTGGAGGTGCCTGCCCATTTCCATCACACCCAACAACTGCCCTGCACTCCTCATGCCCTTCCAGAATGGGAGAGTTTCATTCCTCAAAACTCATGGCTGCCGAACAAGGAACTGTGAGGTCCCTTTACAAGAACAGCCGCCTAAACAAGATGTACATGTTAAAAAGCCAGGAAATAGAGAACTAAGGTGACACTTCCCACCCAATGTAGCCACCAGGAGCACTAGGCTGATGCATTAGCCACTAGGCAATCCTTCCTGCTAAATACCATGGAGGTGAGACATTCTATACGCAGATCTCAGCCAGGTGCTCCCCTCCAAAGCACGCTGCTGTAACTGGCTTGCTCAGCATCCCAGAGGCAGGCTGTGGGACAGCCCAGGACAGACACTAGATCTCCTGAGCCCCAGTACACTGCCACAGCCACAAGACTGTCTTTTTGCTGCTTGCAGCCCCTGCCCTAGTCACAATCAATATATGGATGCTATGTTGCTGCCTAGAGCAAGCCACTTTGGCAGATTCACTTAAAAGGGTGGCAGGGCTGAAGCGGGGGGAGCCTTGGGCCAGTCTTTAGAGACTGGATCTATTCCTGGCTTTGCCTGAAAGGCCCTTGAGCAGATGTTTATTTGCTAAATAGGGGAAGGACGGTAGTCTCCCCTCAGGACAGGGATATAGGCAACCTGGGTTGTTGTTAAGAGGTATGAAATGCACAGTCAGGGGAAGAATTTTTAATTTTAGTTTCTAGTTTCCAACTCAGTTCCCCTTCCCTGTGGTACATTGTGTGGGAAGGTCTCCCTAACAATCTCTCACTGCTGCAGGAGATGAACATGGCTCACAGCAGGTGAACTCACAAAGTAAACTCCAATAGCTTACAGGTATTGAAGCTAAAAAGTTCTTGGTACTGATGCTAGGTCTCAGCAAGGGCAGTGCAGTGATGTGGGCTTCGTGGGGATAGCGCCCCCTGTCCGGTCGATATCTGTGCATTACGAGAAGGCTGACATTTAAAAAACAGGTCTTTTCCCTTTTGTTGGGGGTGGGGGAGGGGTCTGTACTCTAGAGAACACTGTCATCCACTGTCACCAAATTTTCACCCCAGACTTGAGCCAGACTCTGAACTGACAGGACAATTTTTGAGCCACCCTAACTAAGCATGTGAATTTTAGAGAGGTTTGGAAATTAGAATCTACACAGAAACCAATTAGTGCTCCATCATAGTAACACATGCACCCTATTAACCAGAGACACCAAACCCATTCATCCAAATCTACTCCATTCCTCAGACGAAAAAAACAGATTAATACATGGTCTCTGCTCTGCTCTCAGATTCTCCATAGAGAATGGAAAGTAGAATTTGGCCTCCTACTTTCACGCAATTTGTGAGATAACAAGAAGGAGGGAATGCATGAAATAAAAGCAGTCTGATGTGCGTCTGCCAGGGAGCTGCCAGCAAGTCTGGAGTGTGTGTTCCCTTCTGGAGCTAAGTGAGCATTCAGAGTGCTTCCTCAGTATTCAGAAGAGGTGAGAACATGCTCCCAATGTGACAGCTGGGGCATTCTGCCCTCAGCGGTCACCCCATGGTGCTCCAAGTGGCTCATATAATTTGCCTTAAAAACAGGAAGAAAGCGCCTATTTGCAGTCAGGTGGTGACTGATTAGCTGCTTATTGCAGGACTCAGTGCACTCATCTGTGCTGTGTGCCTGGCTCAGATCTGTTTAGGGATACAATGACCATTTCCCCATCAAGCCTTATTTCATGGGCTTTCCAAAGGCCCAGCTCAACGTAATGCAGAGTAACCCCTAGTCTGAGGAATCCCATTCATTTCAGTGGCACTGCTCCATTGTAGTTCATGAGCAAGAGATGGGCAGAATCAGGAACTAAATGTTTTTAAGAGCTAGACTCAGCGGAGTAACAGACAGGCCTGTCAGCTCCACTCTAGTAAGGCACTAGTCAGAAATGTCCACTCACATCCCTCGCTCCCAGAGCCCTGAATATACAGACTTGTCCTCTCAGGCCTCTACCATCCACATCGCTGTCCCTCCTCTCCATACAAAGCACAACTGCTTGGATCACTTACCCTGCCTGCCCCCTCTTGAAGCCTCTCCACCTGTTCCCCTCTTTCTCCACACTGGGGTCAAGCTACTTGTCTTCACTTCATGGGTCTTCATGACTCTGCACTCACTGCATGCCCACTCCCGTCTCTTGTCCACCAACCCCGCCTGCTCTGCTGCACCAAGGTTGCCAGCCTCCTCTGCCCCCTTGTCAGTTCTCACACAGACCTCCCTCCGCTAGCATCCATACTGCTGCCACCTGCACATGGAACACCTGCCCTGAAATGATCCATAAGTCCCCAACCTCTCTATCCAGCTCCGCTGCTGCAGCCAGGGGCAGCCAGGGATTGACAACATTCACAGTGTTATTAATTATCTGTATGACCCTAGTGCCTAGGAGCTCTAGCCATGGGCCAGAACCATGCTAGGTGCTGTACAAACAGAATAAACACATGGTCCCTGCCCCATTTTCAAGTTCCGCAAGCCTGACTCTGATCTCACTTGCATAGGTGTGTAAATCAGGAGCAACTCCAGTGCAACCGACAGAGAGACACTTGGGTGCTAAGAGGTAAAGGTTATATACTGGGCAAGGACTATCGCATTTTGTGGTTGTACAAACCTGGCACAATTTATCTAAGGTTCTCCTATGGCTCCCATCACCACATCTGAACACTTCACATGTTGTTGCATTTATTTGCACAGCTCTGCCATCAGGCAGGGCAGGGAAATTATCCCCTTGTACAGTTGGGGAATTCAGGCATAGAGAGGCTAAGTGACTTCCCCAAGGTAACAAAAGGAGTTTGCAGCAGAGCAGGTAACTGAACCCAGGATCTCTTAAGTCCCAGATTGGTGCCCTAACCATTTGACCATCCTCCTTCTCAAGACTTCATTCCTGATTGGGGCCTCTAGCTGCTACAGTAATCAAAATTATAATAATGTATCTCATAGCCATAAGAATGACTCTACTGATCAGGCCAACGGTCCATGTAGCCCAGTATCCTGGCCCTGACATTGGCCAGTGTCAGATGCTTCAGAGGGAATGCACAGAGCAGGGTAATTTTGAATGCTCCACCTCTATTGTCCAGTCCCAGCTTCCGGCAGTTGGAGATTTAGGTACACCCAGAGCATGGGGTTACAACCTAATCTCCAGGATTTTATCTAATTCTTTTTTGAACCCAGTTATACTTCTGGCCTTCACATCATCCCCTGGCAACAAGTTCCATGGGATGACTCTGTGTTGTTTGAAGAAATACTTCCTTATGTTTTCTTTAAACCTGCTGCCTATTAATTTCATTGGCAACCCCTGGTTCTTGTGTTATGAAGGGGTAAATAACTCTTCCTTATTCACTTTCTCCACACCAGTATGATTTTATAGACCTCTGTCATATCCCCCCTTAGTCATCTCTTTCCTAATTGTGCAGTCCCAGATGCTGTGCTGCGACTGAAAGTCTTTGTTCTAAAGAGCAAAAGTCCTTCTGGACTGGGGAAGGAAGTTTTTCTTCTCTTGTGGTGGGGATTCTATGTAATATGGGTCTGATCCTGCTTCCACTGAAGCAAATGGCAACCTGCAAACCCCTGTCCCCTCCCTGACTGAAACAGAAGCCTCTCCATTGCCTTGCCCATAACGCAGTAGTGACTCGCACCAGTGTGGGTGGATGGAACACAACATCACTGGGATACGGTAGTGTTTTGCACCCCCTGTGCACTACAGCAGAGGACTACGCTGGGGGCAGGGCCATGGAGAACCAGGGGCCTAGTGAGAGGTGCCTTAGAAAAAGATCGGAAAGAAAATAACCAAGAAGCTAGGTCAATGCGTATTGTCTTTGAAAAAATGGATTTAAACCCACCTTCCAAGCGATCAAAACCCAGGACAATGTCGGAGAGCTTCCCATCCCTGCCCTTGGTTTCCAGTGCCGTGATTATACAGCCTAAGGAGATAATCTCCACTTTCACACGGTCTGATTTCAGCAGGAACTTTTCAACAGCTCCTCCTCCTCCTCCTCCTCCCTTCTGGGGCAAGTGTCCGAACCCCTCTCGGGTCACCTCTGTCATCTCCCCTCGCAGCCGGATGCCCCTGGAAAACAAGAGGGAACCCCCCCACCCCCGAGGTAAGCAGACAGCTGAGGCAGGCGGGGAAATCCAGACAGCAGAGGCGGCAGCAAGAACAGGGCAGGGCTTGGAGCCCGGAAATCAATCCCAGGAGCCTCCCCCAGGCAGGCAGGCCCAGCCGGAGGGGCAGACCGGGGCTGACTCTCTGAAGCAGGGAGGCCGCCAACATTCCGCTAAACAGAAACTAAGCTACAGCCTCCTCTCCGGGGCGGGCTCCAGCCCCTTACCGCCAGCGGCGGGCTCCAGCCTGCGCTGCTGCATTGGATACCACGTGTAGGAGCAGCCCGCCGTTCCAGCGCCCGCTGGAGGGGTGCATGCTGGGATATGTAGTCCACGCTGCTGGCGCCGGGAGGAGGAGCGCTGTAGGCTGTGGCCTGTAGTTTTGAGAGACCTGAGCTAGAATAAAAGGGAAGAGAGACTTTCAAAATGCAGGATTGCCAAACTCCAGGGTTCAAAAATCTGGAGTCAGACCCCCAAAATCACCAGACCGGCTTAAAAATGATGAGATTTTACAAAATAATACATTGTGGGGTCATTTTATTTGCCTTCTGGCACTTGAGATTTTAGGATACACTCAGATCACATTTTCAAGGGTTTTTTTGCAATCAGGAGGACCAGAAACTTACCGTTGTTTTAAAAGGAAGCTGAGATTCTCCCATAAGCATCTCACTCTGGCAGCTGGAGATTTAAGACAATCACCAAATATGGCAAGACTCACAACAGAATTGTGAGCATTGGCAACAATGATAACTTGTATGTGCTGGAGAAGAAAGGCGATCTGCTATGACTTGGAAGTGATATGTACTAGAAATCACATTGGGGACACTCTCCTTCAGCACTGCCAACCCCCATGCATTCTAAATCATGAGTCAGGGCCTCAGAATCATGAGATTTATTAAAATAATAAATGCTCACAAGTTTTTTTTGTTTGCCTTCTGGGTTTGTGCCTTTAAAGGGTCACATTCTCAAGGCATTCTCCACAATTGAAGGCTGGAAACTTAATTTTTAAATGAAAGCTGAGATTCCCATTTAATCACAGAACTCCAGGAGCTGGAATTAAGAAACATACTAAATGTCACGAGTCTCACAATAAAACTGCAAGAATTGGCAATCGTGCTTTTAACTCCTTTGAAGTTGAGATTTTTGGAAAGACAAGGTATACTCTTCTCTTATATCATGGCAGTATTTGCCATGCATTATTTAAGCACCATGCAGGTAAACAGCTTGATATTTCTAAGAAGTATGACATTAAGGGAGTAAAATAAGTGTTGAAATATCCTTAGGCCCCAATCCTGTAACACTGCATCATTTTACTCACATGAGTAGCTCCTCTGAGTTCAATGGGGCTACGCATGGGAGTAAAGCAAAAGGGACATTCACATGGGTTGCAGGATCAGGACCTTAGCTAGTAGATTCCATTGTTTTTAGCATTTGAGTTCTTTAAAATATCACCTGGGCAGTCCCAACTTAAAGTCAAGCAAGTATGGCTGGGTTGTAGCATTTCGTAAATCAAAATAAAATCATTATGAAAAACAGGCTTTTGGCAATGAATATCTTGTTATTGATTTTATTACATTTATAAACTTGATTATCTGTGAAGCATGGACACTGACAGTCTTCATAACAAGCAGCAACATCTGGCACATATACTTCTACAGATGTAGTTGCATAATGGAAATGGATGGGAGAGACGTGGATTTTTGTAAGTCACAGTGTTGATATTTTTGCATTTACATTATCATGATGATTTATCCTTTCTAACAGGAGGTGCCTTGTGGTCCCAATCAGGATGGAGGCTGGGTGCTGTATCAGTGCACAGGTAGCCAGTTCCTGCCCCAAACATCTGACTTGCCTGTCACATTCACTTGTATCTTTGTCAAGAGGAGGGAAGGACAAGGAGGATAACAAAACTAAAATCATGTAGTTACATCGGTCACTACTGTGCAGCCTGATGGCCCCATATACCTAGAGGAGCATTCGAAGAATATGAAATAAATGCAGCTTTCCCCACTTGCCTTATAACTAGAGCTGGACAGAAGATGGGGGAAAGGGTGTTCATGGAAAATTTTGACAAGAGTTAAAAGAAAATAGTTTTTGTCGAAATTTTCCACAGAATCTTCAACTTCTCATTGAAACTGAAAAATATGGGGCTTTGGTTCCTTGATGAAAAGTCAAAATTTTCCATGGAAAAGACTCTTTTTGCAGGGGAAAAGAGGTTGTTTCATTTCTGTCAAAAACCAGTTTTGATGGAAAATATCCTACTAGCCCTACCTATTGCCTGTAAAGTAACAGCCAATCTGGGGTTTGAAGAAAGAGGGCAGTAGCCTCATGGGTTAATTCCAGGAGGCCATCCCATGCATAGTACACAGCATGGGCAGAAGTATGGAGCCGCTTGCAACAGCTATAGACACGTGGGCCTTCAAGGCTGGCCCCATTGCACTGACTCCGTCACTTCACCAATCAGAGACTTGCAGATCCCTGGTGAGGGCCAGAGTCTAAGGTGATGGTGAAATGGTAACTGGTGCTGAGTAGCACAGACAAGCAATGAGCCAGGGAAACAACCCCAGAGGCAGTATCTTGAATGGACTTGAAGGTGAAGGGGGCTGGGGTACATGTCTGTATATGAAAGAGATAGATTTAGCTCTATGAACAGAAAGAAAAGGACAGGTCCTGCTTCCAGGACTCTGAGGTATTATGGACTGGGCTGTGCATGGCCTTGTCAGGAGAGGAAGCTGGCCTGCTGGCTGGAACTAGGGCAACCAGGCCTAGTGACCAGAGCCCAATTCAAGAGTCAAGTTACCAAATCCAGGTAATAAGTCAGAGCCAAGGCTCAGAGCATCTGCTGGACCAGGACCAAGGCCATAGCCACAGGTATGAAATGCTACTGAGCAACGAGGCCTGCTGCAGGGTCTGAGAATGTGCCTGCAGGAGCCTTCAGCCAATCAGGAGGCTGGGTTCATTAGCTGAATCAGCTGAGGGCAATGAGCTGGGTCTGTTCAGCCCTGGGTCCCTGACAGTAGGAGGAAGGATTGGGGCTATGAACTCATTTGGGCAAGAGAGAAAGAGAGGCGGAAAAGGGATGGAGGGAGGAGGAGACAGTGGCACAGAGAACAGCCGTGTGCTGAGAGATGAGGACAGATACTGGCAAAACACAGTTAGGGGAGAGGAACCAGTGGATTGGTCAGGAGCAGGTAGTGAGCTGATACAGACAAGAACAATCAAGCATGTTGGCTGGAGCAATTAGGTAACCAGGCAAAAGCAAAACTGCAGAAGCAAGGGGCCCTATTGCAGGTAGGAGAAGCCTCTGGGGAGCTGGCATGGTGGCCAGCTGGCCAATGTAACTGGGACGACAGGCAGTACCATGATCAGGAGTGGGCTGCAGATATTGCTGCTGCAGTCAGTATGGTAACACAAACAGATATTCACTGAGTGGTGATGCTGGAGGAAGAGCAATGTGTGCGAGGTATTATTATGGCAGCCAATGGATCATCCTCTAATTTCACTAACATCACAACCTAAGGTTGCAGACTTCCTGCCACTTATCTCCAACAAGCAGGTGGGAAGAGAACCCTTTCAAATCCACATGGCCCTGTCTGGGCAGCCCCTCCCAGCCTCTGTAGTGCTCATGTCAGCCCCCACCACTCAGCCTGGAGGGGGAACTGCTGTGTTCCAGTTAGTGGGGTACCTTGCGTGGTGGGTTTGAGGCCAGCACTGAATTGAGATTAGTCAAGGGCTGTGGCTGGGTGTCCCCAGGGCGGGGAGTGATGTGGACTGGCAGCAGGAGACCGACAAAGCTCAGCCAGGGTTTGCTCAGCTCCCCACTCCACCTCCACACACTGTGGCCCAAGTGACCAAAAAGACTGGTCACAAGAGGCACCGGGTCAAACATAAACATCCCTCTCTGGGTATTAAGAAGCTCTGCTTTACCCCGCAAAACTCAAACTTGCCCACAGTCCTTGGCCATGCAGCATCCAGTCAGTGACGTCCACACCAATAACCAGGGCAGCTCCTGTTTCCCCAGAGCTCCCTGCCCTGGCTGCTGCTGCTGGCAAAGCCCCTGCCTCTCATTCCCTTGTGACTGACAGCCCCTCCTGGCTGACTGTCTCCCTGATCTGATTCTGAACAGACTGCCTGGCTCAGGGGGGGCCTCTGAGCGGGGCAGCAGAAGGCAGGGCTTGGGGGTGCACTGAAAGGGTTTACGCCCTACCGCAGAGAGCTGCTCGGGTGGGTTATTTGTGCAGAAGGGGGGGTTGTGGGGCTATTTGTTTGGATACCCTGGAACGAGAAGGCTGTTGGCTTTGATGCGGTAGGCATTTGGGGAGTATGTGGGTGGAGGTAGCTCAGCTCTGGGGAGTGGGTTGTTCCCAGAGGATGGTGTTAGCAGTATGGCTGAGGTAACCAGGGATTTGTTCTTGTTACCCCATTCTGAGACCCGGCCCATCCTCATTAAGGATCTGAACCAGAGCCCAATAAATCAATGGGAGTCTTTCCATTGTTCTTCAGTGGGACCCGAGTCAGGCACTAAGAAGGGGGATGAAGCTTGAGTGGGCTCCATTGGACTTTAAGAGGAAAGTTAACAGTTAACAGGAAGAGACAAACAGCTGGGGGTTTGGGAACCCTGGTTCCAAGTGAAGAACAAAGGGCTGGTCTAATAGATCTAGAGGTGCAGAGAGATGCCTGGGCATCCTTCATTTAGGGACACATGCTGCCAGAACAAGGTTTGTTCTTATGAAAGGAGGGTCTTAGCCATCCTGCCTGACAAACGCTGTGAGAAGGGCTATGGGGAAGCAGGACCTTACTACAGACAAGAGGGCATCTTGTTAGTTAAGCTTAGGCTCTAGAATGCATGTTATGATTTTATTTTATATTTAACCCTTTCTTTCTATTAATTGGACTTGCTTCTTCTCCCATCTCCATACTTTGTTCAATAAACTTATTCTTGTTTTCACTACAAATGATTCTAAGTGCTGTGTGTGAAGTGGAGCGACGATACTGATGTGACACTGATAAACTGGGGTGTGCCGTTCCTCGGGGAACAGTGGATCTGGCAATGCTGTGAGTGTCCCATGGCACGGGGGCCCGGCTGGGCAATGGAGGAGGATGCTTGGAGGGCTCAGGGGTTGGACTGTGCCTATCGCTGACCTGCAAGAGGGACAGTAGTGCCCACGTGGGCTGAGAAGGGAGTGCTTGAGTTGCCCGTGGCTGATGGAGTCAGGGAACTGACCCCCAGAAGGCATAGATGAGATTTCCTCACACTAAGGGCAGGTGGTAGTGACGTGCCTCACATCCTGGGCACCCCCCGCCTTCCGGGAACCATCACGGTAATTCCATCCCTATTCAGCAAAGCCCCTTGCACATGATTAAATGCCATAGATTCCAATGGGGTTTAAGTGCTTTGATAAATCCCATATTTGGGACAACCCTTGTGGAAAAGTCCTATATCATTGTATAGGGATTAAATCAATAAGGTTCTATAGAAATGTAACACCATTCTATAGAAATTACTCTCAACACTTTTCCAATTTAATAGAAAATGATAACCTTTCTCTAGATTTTTGGATCCATCCTATAGAATGTAATAGAGAATTCTAATGTTCTGTTCTATACTGCTGACACTAGAACTGTTTGTGATTGGCAAATGTGCTCTGTGATCTGTAGCTTGGTGAGGAAGTGGTGATGAAGACTGTGGCTTTTGTAACATTAAAGGAGTTGATATTCTGATTTAGTTCTATGATTCATTTCAAGGAGGGTCTGGGTTCATCTGCTTATCTAACATTATCATCAGTAATTCATTCATGCTCTGTGTTCCCCACCCATACATACAGGGGCCCACAGTGATGCTCAAAGGAGTGAGTGGGTGGCAACACCATTGTACTATATTTGATCAAATACCATAAATTAGCGATTTACAATTTTCAAGCATCTTCTGGTTACAGGTTAACCAGAATGGGAAATAACCTGCCAGCTCACTCCTACCACTCAGTCACATAGAGACTGAGGGAGGGACTGCTCCCTTTGTTCCTGGTTCCTTCAGAGTTCAGAGAAACAGGACTTCGTATGTTCTTTGTAAATAAGTCAGGTATTTCACTGATGCAGTTTTATCACCAATTTCTATTTTCAATTGGATGATCCCCAGGGCCCTGAACTTGACTAGCTGATTGGGAGCAGGGTAGGGTGACCAGGTGTCTGGTTTTGGACTGGAACACCTGGTCAAAAAGGGATCCTGCCAGCACCGGTCAGCACCACTGACTGGGCCCTTGACTGTCTGGTTCGCGGCGCCATGCAGCGGGGCTGGCAGGCTCCCTGCTAGCCACCACGCCGTGTGACTCCCAGGTCGGGAAGCAGCCGGCATGTCCAGCTCTTAGCCCTAGGGGTGGCCAGGGGGGTCCGCATGCTGCCCTATTCCCTGCCCTCAGTTGCAGCTCCTATTGGTTGGATCAGAGCAGGGGAGGAACTAGTGTGAGCACAACTCACGAGCGCTCAGCAGATGGCTGTTGAGGGGTCACGTGGCATGCACCTCTCCTGCTGCTGCTCGGCCCTCTTCTCCTCACATGGCTGGGCTCGAGCTGCGGCACATGCCCTGCGGCGATCCACGGTCTGTCTGTCGCCCCATCGCCAGCACCCAGGAGTTCAATCTATGTGTATCCCCATCTCTGAGTGCTGGGAATGGGGCTGCACTTCCATTCCCCTCACTGCATCCCTCCCCGTCTCATCCCCCTGTCACTGCATCCCTCCCCATCCCCCCCATGCACCCCCATCCCCCTTGCTGCATCCCCGTCCTAACCCCCTGCACCCCATCCCCCTCACTGCATCCCTTGCTGTCCCACCCCCCACACTGCATCCCTCCTTGTCCCAACCCCCCACATCCCATCCCCCTCACTGCATCCCTCCCCATCCCAACCCCCCCGCATCCCCATCATTGCATCCCTCTCTGTCCCATCCTCTCCTGCCCCCAACACCTACCCATCCCAGCCCTGTACCTCTTACAGCACTCTCCCACCCATCCTCTCCACCTCCCAGGGCCGCCATCCCTGTGTCTCTCACCCCCCACACCTCTGCACCCCATTCACCTCCATACACTGCTACACTCCCATTATGTCCCTACACACTCGTATGCCCCCCCATCCTCATGCACCTGTAGCCTTCTGCCTCCCCCTGCATCCCCATCCACCCCACATACCCCCCCACCCCTCCTCTCTCCACTGCCCCCTCTCACCCCCACCCAGCTCTCATCCTTGGCTTCTTTCCCTCCCCATCCTCTCTCCTCCACCCCATCTTTTCCCCTCCAGCCAACCCTCCTCCCTTCCCAGTTGGATAAGTTAGGCAGCCCCTGGAAAAGTGTATGAAAAAGTGTCTCTGTGTAGGTAAGTGTAATAAATGATGGGGGGGGAGGGGGAGAGCTCCCTTTTATGGACACCCAGCCAGCCAGTAGCTATAAAATCCCTCTTAGTAGCTGTTCTCTAATTGCTCTATCTGTAAAGGGTTAAAAAGTCTCACTGCTATGCATAGGTAAAAGAAAGTAAGTGGACACCTGACCAAAAGAGCCAATGGGAAGGCTAGAACTTTTTAAAATTAAGAAAAGACTCCCCTTTTGTCTGTCTGTTGTTCTCCAGGGAGAGTTGGACAGGGCAATTATGCTGTAAACAGCTTGGAGCCAGTTATGAAAAATCCTCAGTAACATACCTAAAAACTACTAATTTAAACCCCCAAATATGTAAGTAGATCAGAAAATGTCTAAAAAGGTATGATTAGGTTTATCTCTTTTTATTTCTTCAGGGCCTGTGCTAACCCCAGGTGCTTTTGTTTTGCTTGTAACCTTTAAGCGGGACCCCAAGAAAGCTATTCTTGGTGCTTAATCCTTGTAGTTATTCTTTTAAAATCTAGCAATAGCCTAAGTTTCCAGATGTATTTTCTTTCTTTTTTTTTAAATAAAATTCACCTTTTTTTAAAAACAGACTTGGATTTTTGTGTCTTAAAAGGTTTGTGCACATGTTGTTTAATTAGCTGGTGGCAACAGCTAATTTCCCCTTTTTTTTCTTTCTCAGCTCTTCCCTGGAGGAGTGTGTGTGAAAGGGCTTGAGGATACCCCACAGAAAGAAATTCCCAAGTGCGTTTTCCTGGGCTCTCAAAGGGGTTCTGCACTTGGGTGGTAGCAGCATCTACCAATCCAAGGTAAAAAAAAAATCTGTAATCTTGGAAGTTTAATACAAGCCTGAAGTGGCCAGTATTAATTTTTAATATCCTTGTGGGCCCCCATCTTCTGCACTCAAAGTGCCAGAGTGGGGAATCAGCCTTAACAGCAAGTGTGTACATGCATGCATTGTGTGTAAGAGACGGTGTCTCTTTGTGTAGGGACATACATGTACTGCCGCATGTGTGCATACCTGTGTGAATAAAATCTGCAGCCTAACTCTTTGACTTTTATTCCTTTTGCTGGCTTGCACACAGAATTGAGGACATAAAATATATCTGTATTTATTTAATAAGTTTTTAAAAGAGAAGGGAACTCTAAAGAAATGTACTGTTTCTTAAAAAGTGAATGTTGTTGACTAGTAATTGCAGAAGAGCCAATGTATCAGACATTTCTCCCCACCTTTGTCTAGCTACATTACAAACTCTTTGTTGCAGACTCTCTCTTTTTATGCACATGTCCAGCACCTTCCACCCTGCAGCCCTGATCTTAGTTGGGGTCTCTAGGCACAAAACAACAGTTGTAATATTAAATAACGTGGAAGTACGTGTGTTAGTGCATGCTAGATGTGGGAGTCAGTTTCTACAGATTTATTTAGATAGGTATCTGGACACGTGCATTTTTGTGGTTGTGCTCTATGGATTTGTATTTGGGCTTCAGGAGTGGTCGTTAATGGACCCATTGCAGATGTGATAATGTGTGGTCCTAATTCCACACATAAAATTACAATAACTTTAGTGAACAAAAAACATGGAGCTGGTTAAGAAAAATGGGAAGAGAGGAGGGAATGAATCATGAAAACCTTTGTGAAATTTATTTTTTTTTTAAATTACCCTTTTTGATTATTTTGCTGCCAGCTCTAGCATCCTGTAACAAATAAAACCTGAACTTAGCCTTGCAGTGAAAATGAGCACGTGAGAGAGGGTGGGGGAGAGCAAGCGATGGAGGGAGGGGGGGATGAAGTGAGCAGGGGCGGGGCCTCAGGGAAGCCAGGGGTAAGGATGTTCAGTTTTCTGGAATTAGAAAGTTCGCAACCCTAGAGCAGGAGGGAACTCTCCAGGGCGGCAACTGGGCTCTACCTGCCCAGCTTTCTTGTCAATTTCACAGCTTCTGCCGTGTAGACACTGAGGCCTTGTCTACACTACAGAATTTTGTTACCAAAAATTATGACACTTTAATTAAAGCGCTGTTGTATGTTCACACTATGCTCCTTGTGTCGGCAGAGTGCACCACACTAGCAACTCTTGCATTGACACAGAGTGCAGTGCACTATAGATAGTTATCCCAACTGGCTGCAGGATGCTTTGGGAAGGATTTGCAATGCCTCATGGAGCAGGAACAGCCTCACATGATGCAGATTTCTCAATCCCATTGTTCCATGGGCATCCTACTAGATTGCCAGAAACTTTTCAACTGAAAGGGGGCAGGGGAGAGTGTGTGACAGGGAGTATGCGTATGTGTGTGAGGGAGAGATAGAGTGCGTGTCGGGTCAAGTGTGTGTGAGAGTGAGGGGAGTGAGTGCGTAGGCACAATGTCTCTAAGTTCAGACAATCGCCCAAAGCAACCAGTCCTGAAGCAGAGGGAGGGGGATATCCCGACATCAGCCCCACCTCCCTCCCTGGCTCTGCACAGCACAGCAGTCCTTCTCTCTCTCTCTCTCTCTCTCACACACACACACACACATCCACTCCTGCCTACTTGCCTCCAAGTTCCTAGTGTGGGAGAGAGCAGCATTCCACATTAATGATTTGCATTGTGTTGCCAGAGCTGAGCAGCATGGTCAGCTGCCAGAACTTCACTGAAAGGGAAGAGGCGTATGCTTGTGTAGCAGGAATGCAGGGCCGCCCCTCAAAACGGTGCACAAAGCAGTCATACTGTTAAAGCAAAGGCTTCATAGAATATCAAGGTTGGAAGGGACCTCAGGAGGTATCTAGTCTAACCCCCTGCTCAAAGCAGGACCAATCCCCAGACAGATTTTTGCCCCATATCCCTAAATGGCCCCCTAAAGGAGTGAACTCACAACCCTGGATTCAGCAGGCCAATGCTCAAACCACTGAGCTTTGTGGAAGGCTAATGATGGGGATATAAGGAACAGCAGTGTCTACACTGACACTTTGTCACTTTACGTTTGCTGCAAAAAGCCCAGTGCCTCTCGTCGAGGTGGTTATATTTTGTTGCCAAAACGGAAGAGTTTTGTCACCAAAAGTGTCATTGCAGTGTGTACACCTCCACTGTTTTGTTACCAAAAGTTTCCTTTTGGTGACAAAACTCTGCAATATAGACAAGATCTGACATAATTTGGGCGACATAAAGCAGTTTACTTTGATCTACCTATGTCATGTAGACCAGCCCTCAGTTGCTATAGGAATTGGTACTTTTCTTTTGAGCTACACAATAGCTTAAAGTTCTTGTTGTTTGCTTTTGTGTGGCTGTGCCGAGTCTGTGCCTCACTTATTCTTTTTTGTTACATATTCCTCAGCATCAGAATTTCCCTTATTTTCCATCCTAGCTAATTTTTAATCTAATCCATTTAGAGAGCATCTATCCCAGGACATTGAAGGGTGAGAAAAGAAAAGCAACATACACTGACCCCACTGCCTCACACAACTATTTTATTATTAATTATTATTATTATAATAAAGAGGAAAGATTGTTTGTGGCTAAAGTGTTAGACTGGGTGTGATAGAATGCTAGCTCTAGCACTTTCCTCATTTGGGTAACTGCATATCAGAAGATTACAAACTTGATCGGAAGCAATTAACCTCTTATGGTGAGACTGACGCGTGGGGAAGCAATGAATGGGCTAATGAGGTAATTAGCTCAATACGGAAAGATATATAACTGGCAGGAACAGGCAGTAAGGGGGAAGTTCAGTGTGAGCTGAATGGATGGGTCTCTCGACATAGGCCTGTATTATGTTCAGTAATGTTGGGACTCTAAAGTTACATGGTGGGAGGGATGGACTGTGTATATATTGTGAGTAAGAGACAACCCAAATGGGCCAGGCCATGCAGCACATCAGGTAGCTGAGGGAGTGCTGTGTGGGATGGGGACTTGGAAAATCTGGTTTAAAATTCCAGTTCTGCTGCTGACTCTCTATGATCTTGAGAAGTCACTTCAGGCCAGATATTCAGGTGTATAAAAAGCTGACAGGTGCCTAATGATAATTTTTTCAAAAGCAATTAAAATGAGCTAGATGCCTTCATCCCATTGAAGTCAATAGGATTAGGCCCCTAACCTCCTCAAATGTTTTTGTAATTCCCACTTGGCACCCATCTGCAATGTTAAGTGCCCAAACAGCTTTGAAAATCTGGGTCTTCATCTCTCTGTCCTTCAGGTATAAAATGGGGACAGTAATTCTTGTTTTGTCTAGAATTTTCTCTCTTATGTGTCTATACAGCCCCAGCACAAAGGTGTCCTGCTCCCAGCTGAGATATCTTAGCACCATTCTAATAATAAAACTGTTAAAAGTAGTTTAAGAATTAGTATATTCAGTGCCAGAGAGAACCATGAAACTCCCCGAGGTACACTGCTGCCTCAGAAAAGGGGATTTGGGGGAAGGGAGTGGTAAATAACCTACACGCTATCTTTCCTTTGAAAGAAAACAAGCATTTAAAGCCTACCCACAACAGAGAGTCAATAGAGATCCACTAAGTTTTTCTCTTTGTAATTAGTCTGGTTTCAAGAATTACAGTGCACCCTTAGAGAACGTCTGGGACATTGATTTAAAGATCAAAGGGACAATTCTGTGGGAGTTTTACCTGAGTGAGGAATGGAGAGATGTATTCCCTAGGGGATGGATGGGTCTGGAAGCAATGCTCCTGTGTTGCTATTAAGGAGGCCTCAATGGCCACCGTTCTCTGATATGAGGAGGTGCAGAGGATGATCTGAGGTCAGATGCACTCCCCTATACTAGCATTACCTGCTGTAGCATAAACAAAATTAGATAATTAAAATTAGCTTAAGTTTGGCTATAGAAACATATGCTGTAAAGGAAGACCCAAACTAGACCATAAAAAAGAGCCTTTCAAGAAGTGACTTATAAGGCCAGAAGGAATGAAGTGGGGAGAGTGTCTGGTTCAAAGAATAACTAACAAAAGAAGGGGAAGCTTCTAAAAAGAAGGCCTTGGACCAATAGGGGTGACTGCAGATGAGTTTAAATAAGACACAATATCTATCTTCAAAGGAGCCAACATGGCCCTTTTCACCCCACATACCAGTGTTACCTCAAAAATTAGGAAAAACTGTTGGTCAGCAAGGAGGAGGGGAAAAGAGAGGGAGGAAAGTCCTTGGGGAGAAGAAAGGAGGTTGCAAATCTTATCTGGATTCAAACTGGAAAAAAGGATAACCTGTCTCAAACTGGTCTTTAGCTGAAGCCAAAAATTGGCAATGGCATCACTTGTTTGTTAAAGGGTTCATGGTTAATACTTGCCTGACCACAATGAGGATTTTCACTCACACACACCCTCCCCAGAGGTTTAGCACATTTGTAAGTAGCTTGATCTAAATGCTTATAAATGTCTTGTTACTGTTTGGATGTAGTAAATTACTTATTATTTAGGCTTTATAGACATGTTTAAATCTTAATGCCAATTGCTGTAATAAATGAATTTATGGTTAAATGAGTGTTCTGGTAATATCCTGCATAAATAATAATTCCAACACCTTCCAATGAACCACACAGCAGAAATGGGGGTGAGTGGCCTCAGAAGAGAGCATGATCAGGTCACTCTCCTTTATGGAGAAGCAATGCTATGGGCATAGGATAACTAAGAACTCACCTGTCTGGAGTGGGGACGCATGCACAACCAGCCCATGCCTGTCTATTTTGAAGTCCAGCTCTAGCCCACTCTGCAATCATTAGCTAAGAACTGAAACACACAGCTGGAAACCAGACCAGTTCACCTATGTTAGTTTTGCTCAAAATAGGTTTTAGTCGTATAAGAATGTATTGAGTGTTTAGAGTCTATGAAACTTTTGTAAGTTGCTGCATGCATTAGTCTCACTTATAATGTAACTATTCCATGCTATAAGAAAATATGGTTTTTGCTTTATAACTTCGAAAACATTTGCTCTGAACTTGTGAACCCAGGCATGGGAATCATCCCATCTGCCCATCCTGAAGGACCATCAAAATCAGATGGGCCATCGAGGAACACTGCAATACAAATGATTGGTTAATTGGCCTATCACACCTTGGAAATGCTACCTGCCAGGAAGCTCATCCTGGGGACTTGGAAGCTGAATGAAGGAAAGAAAACAAAATATTCCATTTCTTCACTGTTTGAACTCACACAGGGACAGAGCCACCAAACTGAAGACACAGATCCCATGAGGTTGCTGGATCTTCCCTGTAAGACACTTTGAATTGACAGACCATGGCACTACAACTCTGTCACTCTGAAGATTTAGCTTGTACGTATGTTTGCTTGATTTAACCAGTAAATAACTTATTTATTTTTCCTAGTCAATGTTAGCGTTATTACAGAATTGGGCCACAGGGGTTGTCTTTAGTGTAAGATGTAGAGCAGGGGTAGGCAACCTATGGCACGCGTGCCGAAGGCGGCACTCGAGCTGATTTTCAGTGGCACTCACACTGCCCGGGTCCTGGCCACCAATCCAGGGGACTCTGCATTTTAATTTAATTTTAAATGAAGCTTCTTAAATATTTTTAAAACCTTATTTACTTTACATACAATAGTTTAGTTATATATTATAGACTTATAGAAAGAGACCTTCTAAAAACGTTAAAATGTGTTACTGGCACACGAAACCTTAAATCAGAGTGAATAAATGAAGACTCGGCACCCCACTTCTGAAAGGTTGTTGAACCCTGATCTAGAGTACTAATTGATCTGGGATAAGTGAGTGGTCTGTTGGGACTGAAAGCAACCTGAATTCAGTGTGATTTTTGGTGTAACCATTTATCACTAAGTCCAGTTTGCTTGGGTGGCAAGATAGACTGGAGAATCTAACTGTCTGTCTGACACCATGGTAAGACTGTTATAGTGATCCAGGAGTTTATATTTGTTACTGGCTTGGTAAAATCTAATCAAAGAACATAATTGGGGGTATCTGCTATTTTTTTAAACAGTCTGCCCTGAGGTAGGCACTCATGGTCGTGAGCCACTCGAGACAGCATGAAACATCACACACACCCCTTGCAAACACCACCGAAAAGAACACTATGGCAGATGATCTACGGCTAAATGTTTGCTCCAGCTTTGTTGGAATCTTCCTCCCAGGCCATAGAGTGGTATTTTTTTCACCTGCAGTGGGTTTGCATAGGAGTACATCTATAATCCCTGCCCAACTCTTTATTACTAGAGTGCTGGAGCCCCCATAGAGCACATATCCATGGTACACAGATGGCCTGCATGGCTCAGCATCTTGCCTTCCCCCAGCCCATGTGCAATGGAACTTTACTGGCTTTGTTGCTGCTAGAGATCTGCAATGCCATGGATAGGGTGAGGAGATGGAAGAGAGTTGTGGAAGAAGGATTTACCCAAGTTAGTGCAAATTTGCTGCTGTCTTAGAAGTGTTCACTGACAGAGGTGCATGTTGCTGATTAGCATACAGATAAAAAAAGCTGCAAAACATGCTAGCAAACTCTGAACAAGATAGTTCCTGTTTAAATAAAAGCAGAACAGAAAGGTGTAGGGAGGAAGGATGGCTGTGAAAACCACAGGACAAAGATGCATTTGAGAGTGCAAAAAGCCGTTAACCTTTTTTTCACAGGACTAAAGGCAGCATGGTAAGGCTTTATTTTGTACACATCCACACACAATCTTCATCAATTTAGGGCAAGTATACACCCAGTTTTTGGACCAGTATAACTACTTGAACTAAGTGTCTGACTTTACAGTTGAGCAGCACAAATCGTGTGTGCGCTCTGTTTATACTGGTATGAGGGTGTTTCATACCAATATTGCATATTCTTCTTCTTGTACACAAATAAGCTTTATTGGTGTAAGGCAGGGTTTCTCAGCCAGTGAGTTGGGACCCAAAATTGTGTTGCCAGAATGTTTCAAAGGGTCACATAGCAACTGCTGTGGCTCCTCTCCCATGGGGCTGGCTGGGCTCGCTTCCCTGCTTCAGGCACTGCAACCTCTGGGGTCTCAGTGCCACTCAGGTTTGGCCCAGCCATCATGACAATGGACGCCTGGCCAAATTTAAGTGAATGGCACAACTCCACTCACACAAATTTGGTCCAGTCAGGGGGCAGCAGTGCAACCCGAGATTGCAACACCCAGAGCAGAGAGCCAAGCCCAGCCAGACCCACAGCACAGGAGCTGCAGAAGCCTCCACTGTGGGGTAAGTGCTGGACAAGACTCCCTCCCAGGGGGGAAGGACATGACCAAAACCACCCCAGGGCCTCCACCCCCAAGCTATTTACTGGGACAGGCCATGCACATATACAAATGGGTCCTGAGCCCAAAAAGGTTGAGAACCACTGGTATAAGGCACCTTTATACTGGTATAACTGCATCCACATTAGAGGGGTTGAACCATTTTAAGTATACAGGTAACATTAAAGTGATACAAATTTTGTATGTAGACAAGGCCCTAGAGTTAAGGTTGTTCAAATGTATTTTCTGCCAATGTAGTGTCTGGAAATACTCAGTTAAGGCACCAAGAAGTGAACATCCAGACCAACCCAGGTTCAGGCAATGCATGAGTTTCTCCAGGGATATTCCATCACAGGGAAACCCCACCCACACAGATGGAGCTCATCTGGTGGCTATTCTACAAGATGGGGCTGGCCAGATAGAGGTGTGTGTCTGTTTGGGATGGGCCCATTCTTCCTTTGTGGTAAAGCCAAGAGAGTTATACAACAACAATACATCCTAAATGTGTGCTGAAAAAACCTTCAAATTGTGCCTCACTATCACTTATTTGGCATGTGCCACATAAAGGATTGATCCAACTCCTGCTGGAACCAATGGGAATCTTTCAGTTGACCCCAGTAAGAGCTGGAGCAGGCCCTAACCTACAGAAAATTGATGTTTCAGAGAATTTAAGGATTTAATTAGGGCTGCTATTTTAAATCCATTTGACTATAAAGCCAGATGCTTTGATTGCAGTCCAACTACACCTGGCTCAGCAGAAGCCATGAAAACCTCTCAAGTGACTTTATACCTAAAGATGTCATAATGTTAAAAATCTGATCTCATGACCTCTCTACTGAGGGCTATGTTGAAATAAAGCTCTTGGGCCATATTCTCTGCTGGTGTATCTTAACAGCACAGAATTTAGCTCCCTGTTTCCAGCTCTGCAGGATAAAGATGTATCAGGCCTTAAACATGTCACTGATGCAGAACTCCATATTACCTGTCCTGGCCCTCCGGCCACTGTAATTTTCAGGGTGGAAAACTCCACATTTGAGATAAAAAAGAAAATATTTATCTGACAAGCTACTGTAAAGTGGAGACAGATCAGTGCGTAGATTTCAGGGGAAGCAGTCTAAGGTTTGTGACAAATAGTTTCTCACATAGTTCTGCAAACTGTGTCCTTGCAATTTGTTACATGAATAGCAGGTCCATATTCAGTGTTGCTATTTCTAGTCTTTTTGTCACGGATCTCACAATACTTGGTGTATTCCTTGAAGCCCCAGAGCCTGGAGTCATTTGATTAGCTGAGAATCTCAGCTTTAATTCAAAATGTAAGCTTCTAGCTCTCAGGGCTGCAGAGAAAAGCTTATAAACATGATCCTAATGACTCAAAAACCAGAAGGGAAACAAAAAGAACCAAATATATATTTAATCCCACCCCCCAAAAAAACCCTCATTACCTCATTGGGAGTCTAACTCATATTTTTGAATGCCTGGGAATTAAAATACTGATATATTCACTCACTAGTGAGGTTGTTTTCTAATCTGGAGTGTTGAACCTTTTAGGGAAACCTGGGGTCTATTCCCAGCTCAGCCACTGGCCTGCTGGGTGACCCTGAGCAAGTCATTTCCACGCTTCATGACTCAATTTACCTATCTGTAAAATGGGGATAAAGATACTGACCACCTTTGTAAAGTGCTTTGAGTTTTATGGACAAAAAGTTCTATATGAGACCTAGGTACTAATTACTGTTGTTATCCTGGGTTTATTTTCATCACATTTTTGGAGTTTCTAATGAGCTCCCAGTGCGTCATGCAAATAAGAGGGAGGAAGGTTGCTTGTACATCCAGTTAAAATAAATGATCTTAAAACACTATGCATTAAATAACCCTGAATTCAATACCTATTTGTTTTCGTTATCACAGTTTAATTTATATGGGGGGAAGGGATAGCTCAGTGGTTTGAGCATTAGCCTGCTAAACCCAGGGTTGTGAGTTCAATCCTTGAGGGGGCCACTTAGGGATCTGGGGCAAAGATTGGTCCTGCTAGTGAAGGCAGGGGGCTGGACTCAATGACCTTTCAAGGTCCCTTCCAGTTCTAGGAGATTGGTATATCTCCAATTAATTATAATATTGTAGTTGACAGAGGCAAAACTAAAGGAAGGAAACAATCTCCTTCTTATGAAATCAAAACAACAGAACCAGTATTTTGAAATTTGAGCTGTCCATGCTGCAATCTAAGCATTCAGGCCATTGCTCAGCCCTGGTTGCTGAGCTGGATGCTAGTCAGATGTGCCAGGAAGGAGACCCCAGAGACATTTCAACCAAGGCTCTTTCAGTTTATTGGGTGAAGCAGCTGTTCACATCCCTTATAGGCCTTGCTGGCAGGGGATGCTTAGTGACTGTTTAGGTGTGGATAGCATTTTCACAGAAATAAATAAAGGTAAAACATTGGCGATATGGTCCAATGACATGGTCCTGTTCTGGACAGAAAGAGAAGTTATACTGACATTGTTTATTTCTGTGATTCTATGGCAATAGAACAATTCACTGATGCCCAGCTGGACCTGGACACAAAAATCAAATGAGTGTCTAGAAGCCAAGGAGACCTACTGAGACTCTAGAATTTGCCACAGAACTACAATTATTTCATGACATTGGCACAACAGAGGCAAAAACAACAGCTAGGACGGAAGTGAAAGTGATGCCTCTATGTTTTGTAGGAACTAATGTGTCCAATACTCATGTTGAGAAAGGAGATTCTAATCAGATTCAAGAAATGATGGCTTGACAAATATTATGTAGACCAGGTTGTACTGGCAATAATACAAACATCCAGTCAAATGCAAGTCAGGACAGGTGCCTAATAATAAAATCCCCTAAACCGTTGAGACACCAAATAGAAAGGACAAATCTTGGACTTACCTGGGACACCCCATTATATAAGATAACTCGAATATAAGAAGTTATTAAATCAGACATTCCAAAAACGCTGTGGGAAAGAGGATCCAAAAGCATACTTGGATTCAAATGGAAACTGTGACTAGGGACTGCATAGAATCATAGAGTATCAGGGTTGGAAGGGACCTCAGGAGGTATCTAGTCCAACCTTTACTCAAAGCAGGACCAATCCCCAACTAAATCATCCCAGCCAGGGCTTTGTCAAGCCTGAGCTTAAAAACCTCTAAAGAAGGAGATTCCACCACCTTCCTAGATAACCCATTCCAGTGCTTCATCACCCTCCCCCATTGACTAATGGGAGACACTGGTGTTAAGACCTTCACCTTTGCCAACGGTGCATAAGGGTTGGGAAGCAGATATGGAGAATTAACTCATGTTGGATTTGGATTTCTCTGAGGCTGACAACTGGGATAAATTCCAGTTAATTAGTTCTGCAAATTGTCTGAATGGATAGCATGATGTGCTTCTCATAGGGTAAAGTGGCAGAGGTCTGTGTGGTTGATCTAAAAGTTCCAGCCCTGCTGCTGAACTACGTGGATGTCAATATGATGCCACAAGATGGAATTTCTGTTTGTTTGCTTTTTAAAAAACCTAGGAAACTATACACAAAAAGCTATGTTAAAAGAATATTATTGAAGTTAAAAAGTCAAGTACTCAAAAGTTAGGAAATGCCAAAATTAAGGCTGCCCATGCAACCTTAATTTGGCCCCTTTGTGTGCATGAACTATGATAGTCTTTAATTACATCATCACATATTATCTTTTTCCACAGAACCCCTGCCTCATTCAGTGCACAGGATGGATGGTGCTTCAATTGACAAGCAGGTATTCAATATTTTGTTTTCTCCTCAATGGGCAGTGTGTAGCCCCAGGCTTTATTTACTGCTCACTAGAGCCCCACGTTTTTCACAAATACCAAATAATACACAATAAAATTAAAAACAACATATACAACCAAAAAACCCAGCCCCTGGGGTCTCTGCACCACTCAGGTTTGGCATAGCCGCCTCTCAGTCAGGGTGGCTGGGCCAAACCTGAGCAGTGCGGTGAATCCATGCATCAGGTTGCAATGCCCAGAGTTCCAGTCCTGTGGTACAGGGGCCACTGCTGTGGGTTAGGTGTGGGTAGGCTCCTCCTGGGGCCTTCCACCCACCTCACCCCCAGGGCAGGACCTGCCTGGCCTGGTCTCCCACCCAGGTGGATAAAATGAACTAACATGAAATTCCCACAAAGATTATTTTAAAAAAAAAAATTCCCTGAAGACAGAATTATGGACTTCCTTGTGGATTTTCTATGGTGCTCATCACTACAGTATCAGAGTACTTCACAAACTTAAATTTATCTTCACAGTATCCCTGTGAGGCAAGGGGTTGGGATTATCCCCATTTCACAAATAGGGATCTGAGACACAGAGGTTAAAGTCAAAAGTGTCCACTCATATTGGATGCCTAATTTCAGACACTTAGGGCCCAATATTTCAGAGTTCTCATTCAGCATTATATAGCACTTTATACATTCAAAGCACAGCTACCACTGTGTTCAATTGCAGTTGTGGATGGTCAGCACTTCTGCAAATCTGTCTGCAGGGTAACAATTAGTGACCACAAGTGAAAAATCTGGTTGAAGTGACTTTCCCAGAATCATAGAGGAACTAAAAAAAACTGTTCAGTGTTTTATACTAAAGTAAGTATATGCCTCTGAATATATTCAAAGAAAGTATTGCCAATCCCAAGCATTCCAAATTCTTGAGTCAGACCCCCCAAATCATAAGATTGGCTTTAAAATCATAAGAATTTCAAGATAATATGGTTGTTGGGGGGAGAGGGGGAAGGGTCTGTTTGGGTGGTTTTTTGGCCTGGTGTTTGAGTGTTTAAAAGATCACATTGTCAAGCTTTTCTCTACAACGAGGGCTAGAAACTTTTTTTAAAATATGAAAGCCCAGATTCTCAGCTAATAACCTGATTCCAGTATCTGATACTTTAAGAAACACAACAAATATTGTGAAACTCATGATCAAATCATGAGAGTTGGCAACACTGCAAGGATCTACTGGATAAGAATGTGCTAATTTTACATAGTTACTCTTCAGGGTAGAATTTTAAAACCAACATTGTCAAAAGTGTCCATTAACATTGGTCGCTTCAATGTTTGGATGCCTTACCAGAGATCCACATGGATTCTGAGCAGCCACCGCTCCTGCTCCTCTGGATCCTAGTGGGTGCTTAGGAACTCTGAATATCAGGCTATAGGTGACTTACATTGAGTATCCAAACTTGGAGGACTGTAAGTTGGTGAGTGACTGTGCAGAATCAAACCATAACAGCAGGTAGTGTTCGGTAGAAGATCTTTATAAACCCAAATCCAAAAAAGGTGATATAAGCATAAACAGAGACTGACAAACACTTCCCCAGCTAAGGATCAAACCACTTCATCTGAATAGGCAGCCTTGACTTTCCCCAGGTATTCTCCCCATCCTATCTCTCCAGCAGACCTTTTTATCATCCTGCTGCTGCTGCCTTGTGTACTGGGGACCAATAGGATGCAGAAATGCTGTCACATGGATGCTCATGAAAATGTTGGCCTAAATGTTTACTTTTTGCAATCTACTTAAATAATGTTGCTCATTGCATAACAGTAGCAAATAACTTTGTAGTGCTCACTTCACTGTGATCTGTTTCCAATTTGAATAGCAGCATAGTCATTGTGCAGAGAGAGGAAGCTATCAAACCAAAACGAGCTTTCAGTTCTTCTTACCCTTTTAATAATCCTTTTGCAAGAGGGATGGATGTTGGTGTGTGATAAGCGGAAGCAATAAACCCTGTAAACGAATAAGTATGATGACCCTTTCTTGTCTTGCTACTGGAGCAGAACGTTTCCAAAATGGCCTAAACCCAGCTTCTAGATTTCAACCTAAACTTTTTGCACATGCCAAGAACTTAGATTTGTGTGAACAAACAGTTGTGTGCCAAAATCAGGTAGTTATACATCTAACAGCCCAATCTGGGTTAACAGATCCATATTGGAGGGCATACAACAACTTGAACATGCTGCTTTGGATATGCAGTTTTAGAGGCCACATTTTGAAAATGTAGCCTTTGATCTCTGTCAGGTCCCAAACCATTCTGTCTTTTCAAGAACCTAACACACCTTGAATTGCACTGTGGGCTTGTTTGGATAGGAAAGTTTTACCAGTTATACCAGTATTATAATTAAACTAGGGATGTAAAAGGTTAACTGGTTAACATTAGGTTTACCAGGTAAACCGACCTTAACCATTAACCCTCTGTGCACTGGCAGGCACAGGCACAGCCCCAGCCATGGATGGGCCAGAGCAGCCCCAGTCCCCCCATGCTGTCTGTCCGGAGGGACCCCAGCCCTGTCTGCGCCGGGACATCCGGAGCGACCTCAGTTAACCAGTTAAATGATATAATTGTAATCATTTAACCGGTTAACTTTTAAAACGATATTTACATCCCTAAATTAAACCCTTCCAAAATGACATAAGCTAAACCAAAATAAGGCGATTCTAACACGGGAATAAGATTGTCCACATGGGTTTTACACTGGTATAATTATATAGGTATAGGCTAAGGTGTTAATTTATACTGGTATTTCTTTCCTGCATAGAGAAGCAAATAGACAGCCAGTATGTAGCACAGAACCGTACTGTTATCTCCTTATAGTAGCCCCACATGCAGGAGGTGAGCAGCTGCGTCTTCCGTATGCCAGTTTACAGGCAAGACTCAAGACTATTCCTATAACTCAAGTGCACTGCACTAGTCCTCCATGGATAGGTATGAATAGGGTAACCAGACAGGACAGAGGGTCGGGGGGCAATAAGCACCTACATAAGATAAAACCCCAAATATCGGGACTGTCCCATCTGGTCACCGTAGATACAAATAACTAGTGAAGTGCATTCATGGAGGAAAGAGTGCAACCCTCTAGCAAGACATGGATAGAAAAAGGATTTACAAAACACTCCAGTTCCATAAGCATCCAGGGGCAGTGATGAGTCTACAAAGAACTTGAGATTGCACAATTTTGGTGTAGGTTGGAGACACTTGACAAATTGAGGGGGCAGACACAGACCCTGTCTATCACTAGCTGTGCCTATTTTGCAAAAGTCCTGTCACAGCTTCCAAGAGGTCAAGAAAACTTGGACTCCAGGGGCAGTCTCATTCCTCTTAGCCAGCAACACAGGTTACTGTATGCCTATTTCAATTTAAGGACATGCACTAGAGCCATTAGATATCGAAAAAGAACAAAAAAATTGAAGGTTCATAACAGAAGAGAGCCCCGAGCCCAGTGAGAGGTGAGTTTGGTGGCTCCCACAATCGGAGAGGGTAAACTGTACAGCAGGGGCTGGGTCCCACAAGATGTTCAGCTCCCATGGGACTTCTGGGGTGGGCTGGAGGTCTTGCAGGATTGGCACAGGATTTGGAGCTATAAAGTCTCATGGGATTTGTCATGATATTTGGAGCCATGATAGGAGCCCTGCACTCAAGACCACCTCCCAACAATAAAAAAGAGAATGCATTGGAGTACACCCACAGCTGATGTGGATTTGTGGGCACAGCATCATGCCCTGGGTTTTCAAGAGCATTCATAGATTACAAGGCCAGAAGGGACCAATGTGATCATCTAGTCTGATCTCCTGTATAACAGAGACCATAGAACTTCCCCAAAGTAGGTTCTAGCGCATATCTTAAAAAAAAAAAAATCCAATCTTGATATAAAAATTTCCAGGAATGGAGAATCTACCACAACCTTTGATATAATGTTCAAATGGTTAATTACCATGACTGTTTAAGACTGGAAATAAGGTGTACATTTTTAATTTGTCTAGCTTTAACTTCCAACCTTTTGGCTCTCATTACACCTTTCTCTTCTAGACTGAAGAACCCACTTTCAAATATTTGTAGATAGCTACAGACTGTGATCAAGTCACTGCTTAACCTTCTTTTTATTTAAGATAAATAGATTGAGTCTCTCACTATAAGACATACTTTGTAATCCTTTAATCATTCTCTTGGCCAGTGGTGGGCAACCTGCGGCCCATTAGGGTAATCTGCTGGCGGGCCGCAAGACAGTTTGTTTACATTGACCATCTGCAGGCACAGCAGCCCGCAGTTCCCAGTGGCCACGGTTTGCCGTTCCCGGCCAATGGGAGCTGCGGGAAGTGGCAGCCAGCACATCCCTACTAGTACTCCAGCAGAAGTCACACCAGTACCAAATAGAGAGGTAAAAAAAACTTCTCTACTCCTACTCAAAATTCCCCTCTTCATTTTTGCTTCCAAGGATTGCATTAGCTCTTTTGGCCTTAGCACTGCACTGGGAGCTCATGTCAGCTGATTATCCACCACGACCTCCTTATCCTAATATAGCCACTTGCATGGGCATACAACAGATGGCAAAGTGTAACGCATAATTTCAATTCACATTTGAAAGCCTCATGAGCACACTGATCTCCAGGGAGCTTTCTTTCTCATTTTCATCCTGCTATTGTAGCTATGTTAGATCAACCCATGTTGATTATTTTATTATATTTATGCCTAAATGCATGAAATAGTTTTGCTATTTGTTCTTCTGATAATAACTTGTATTCCAGTAATGCCTATGAGTCCCAATCGGAGCTTCATTATGCCAGGTGGTGTACATACACATAGTAAGAGACAGTCCTGGCACCATGGAGTGTACAGTGTAATTGAATATAAGTCACAGCAAACTGAGGCAAAAAAGCAAAGAAACAATGGAGGAGGAAAGACAAGGTCAACAGTGGGTATGTCCTCACTGCAGAATTAGCTCATTATTTACTCTCAAATTAACACCCTCTCATGTTAGCCTAGCTGGAGTGAGGGCAACCAGTCTGCAAAATAACACTCAGGCAGCACAGAGTTGATGCATCCACACTGCATTAGGCCTGGTCTACACTGGGGGCGGCAGAGGGAGAGGGGGATATGTTGTCGGTCTAAGATATGCAACTTCAGCTATGAGAATAGCGTAGCTGATGTCGACGTATCTTAGATCGACTTAGAATTACTTACTTCACGTCCTTACGGCGCGGGATCGACGGCTGTCACTCCCCCGTCAACTTTGCTTCCGCCTCTCGCTGAGCTGGAGTTCAGCAGTTGATAGCAGAGCAATCGGGGATCGATTTAACATGTCTACACTATTCTAGCAGTAGAGGTGTGAAAACCAAGGGAGGAGAAACTGGTTCTGTAGTTGGCAAGCCATTCACAGTGAATGAACCAGTTTCTCCTCCCTTGGTTTTCACACCTCTACTGCTAGAACAGGGCCTCATCCTCCCTGATTGAACTAACCTCGTTATCTCTAGCTTGCTTCTTGCTTGCATATATATACCTGCCCCTGGAAATTTCCACTACTTGCATCCGAAGAAGTGGGTATTCACCCACGAAAGCTCATGCTACAAAACGTCTGTTAGTCTATAAGGTGCCATAGGATTCTTTGCTGCTTTTACAGAACCAGACTAACACGGCTACCCCTCTGATACATAAAAATTATTAGGATTCCAAACAGGATAGTCAGGGCTCTCTGAAACAACCAGTTTCCTATGCCAGAGAAATTGAACAAGTTACTTAGCCACTTCCATAAAGAACTCGTCTATTCATGGGGAAGATATGCGATTTGTTCTATGTGGCTAACGCGATCTACTACCTCATTGGTATCGTCAGGTATAAACACACAACATTGTTTTCCAATGAGAGCACGGGTCCCTCCTTTGGCCACCAGCACTATGTCCAATGCCTGATGGTTTTGGAGGGTCACCTGTCAGATCGACCCTGTTTCTTTGGCCAGGGCTCTTAAACTTTCTCCAGTTTTATTTGCCATTATTTTAACTACTGCTTGTAACCTCAAGAGCCTTTTTGCATGCTGTATTACTCCCCCAAGTGGGATAAAGGCCTGGGTGGCTCCAGGCCCCAGCACGCCAAGCATATGCTTGGGGCAGCATGCCGTGGGGGGCGCTCTGCCGGTCGCCTGGAGGGCGGCAGGCAGGGCTCCGGTGGACCTCCCGCAGGCGTGCCTGCGGAGGGTCCGCTGTTCCCGCGGCTTCGGTGGAGCCGCGGGACCAGCGGACCCTCCGCAGGCACGCCTGCGGGAGGTCCACTGGAGCCGCGGGACCGGCGACCGGCAGAGTGCCCCCCGCGGCATGCCACCGTGCTTGGGGCGGCAAAATGTCTAGAGCCGCCCCTGGATAAAGGAACTGCCAATAGCCTCTTCCCAGGTGTCATTACTGTTCCATATTGTGTTAAACGGACAAGGTCCTCCAGGGAGGTCTGGGGGAATTGAGTGGGATAGCCAGGACAGGAACACCAGTTTGAGAGTGGGCTGGGATGTGGCTGCAGACCCAGCATTTAGAAATATTAAGGGTCTGGGCTATCCACACCTGCTGCTGGATAAAAGAATTGTCACTGTGGACTCCCCAGACCTTAAGACACCAGCAGCCAAGGAACAGGCGCCACCAGAGGCGCATGTTGGAGGCAGGACCCTTCTGGTTCTGACAACCTCAACTGAGGAAACCGCAGTCACGGTTTTACGTCCCCCAGGCAGCAGGCGCTAGGCTCGCTACTGTTTCTTCTTGGGCCTTGATTTAGGTCGTCGTCTGCTTCTGGCAACCCTTACGAGAGCGTAGATTGTAAGAAATTGCAGGCTGTTCCTCTACGTCTTCTTCTGGAGTCAGAATTGACTCTGCGTGGTCCTGAGGTGATGATTGGTTCGCTGGGGGTGGTGCATTCTTACACTGCGAAGCATGTATCCACTCTGCGATGCCAGACAGTTTAACAGTCTGGGTAGTAAGCAGTACCTGATGATTCTTTGATGTTCTTTAAGTCTCTTTGCTTCTTTCCTTGACTCTGGCTATAACAATGGCCTTCACACCTTATCTTTTCCTGATGCATTCATTCCTCATTCACACAGATTGAGAATACAAACAGCAGTATTTTATATCGAGCAAAATGGCATTGTAAATTAAACCTTGCTAAGTTTTACAATCAATAACCAAGACAATTTACATTGAGACTCAGGCCTTCAATGTTTCTCTAATTTACTTAACATAGACACAATAGAGAATCCTGTCTCTTACTAACTAAATCTTAAAACAAAGAATTAGAGAGGGCCCAATTTGTAATGCATATGGGAAAACAGAATCTTATAGTCCCAGAGGGTCATTTCTTTCTGCTATTCAAAAAGGGTGGCTAGCAGGATGAAATCAAATTATACATTAATTCTTATGGGACATTATAAAATCCTGCTCCTATATATCCCCCTTTTGACACTAAGATTATTAATCGCCAATGTCACTTCTTATTTAGTCCACGTAATAGAAAATATTGGGAGGTGATTTGGGCCTGTGGCTCTAGCTTTGCATACATTCATTTTATTCACCAGCACATTTTAAACATTTCAATTAAACACATACAATTTAAAACAAAAAACAATTAGGGGTAGTATCATTAGTATGCCATTAGTTGTGGGAGACCATCCAGAAAATATGTTATACCAATGTTAAGCTGTTATGTCTTTCTGCAGTGGCAATTCTTAACGTGTCCTCATTTGCAAGTATAATATGAATGGTTCGGTTTCCCACATTGTTTTTTTCTAGGAACT
Source organism: Mauremys mutica (assembly GCF_020497125.1). NCBI lineage: Eukaryota > Metazoa > Chordata > Testudines > Geoemydidae > Mauremys > Mauremys mutica. The sequence continues at coordinate 210,375,128 of NC_059074.1, read as the reverse complement.
ATGTTACCTTTTTAACAGGCCTGGTCTACACTAGGACTTTAATTCGAATTTAGCAGCGTTAATTCGAACTAACCGCTCAACTGTCTACACTAGGAAGCCATTTAATTCGAACTAGAGGGCTCTTTAGTTCGAATTTGGTACTCCACCCCGACAGGTGGAGTAACGCTAAATTCGACATGGCTAGCTCGAATTAGGCTAGGTGTGGATGCAAATCGAACTTAGTAGCTCCGGGAGCTATCCCACACTGCACCACTCTGTTGACGCTCTGGACAGCAGTCCAAGCTTCGATGCTCTGAGCAGCCACACAGGAAACGACCCGGGAAAATTTGAATTCCTTTTCCTTTCTGGACAGTTAGAATCTCATTTCGTGGTTGGACATCGGGGCGAGCTCAGCAGCACCGGCAGCAATGCAGAGCTCTCCAGCAGAGGAGTTCATGTAATCTCTGAATAGAAAGAGGGACCCGGCATAGACTGACCGGGAACTCTTGGATCTGATCGGTGTGTGGGGCGAGGAGTCTGTGCTTTCGGAGCTGCGCTCCAACAAACGGAATGCAAAGACCTACGAGAAGGTCTCCAAAGCCATGAGAGACAGAGGATACAGCCGTCATGCAACGCATCGCCGCGTGAAAACCAAGGACCCCAGACAAGGCTACCAAAAAATCAAAGTGGCAAACGGACGCTACGGAGCCTGCCACCACTGCCCCACCAGTGACCGTGGACTCTGACGATGGGACAGTGTCGACGGCCAGTTCCTCGGTGATGTTCGCGGACGGGGAAGATGAGGAAGGGTTTGTGGAGGACGAGGCAGGCGAGAGCGCTTACAACGCTGGTTTCCCCGACAGCCAGGATCTCTTCATCACCGTCACGGAGATCCCCCAACAACCCTCCCTGGCCATTAACCCGGACCCTGAATCAGGGGAAGGAGCAGTCGGTAAGTGCTTTAACCATGTTAACTTTTATTCTTAATATAACAGGAATCTTAACTGTGTGAAAAGGAGGACTCTCTATATATGGGGATAGAACAGAAATCATCCTTGGAGATCTCCACGAAGCTCTCCTTGCGTTAATCGAAAAGGATCAGCAGGAGGTTCCTGAGGAGAGCTGCCTTATTGGGTGCTCCGTGGTAGCACAGTTTTCCGCGCGAGGCTTTCATGAGGTACTCAGGGAGCACTGCCTCCCCGAGCACGGCTGCATCGGGCCCTGGTTCGTGCTAGCTTTCACGCAGCATGCGCTCTCTATCTCCTTCAGTGACCCTCCTCAGGGTGATTTCGCTCGGAGAATCCTGCATCTAATTAGGTTAATTACTGTAATTTTACGCCTGGTCCAAAGTATTTTTAAAAAATCTACGGACAGACGGCATAGCACAGACTCAGCACGCAGCTGCGTGATGAGTGTAACGGAAAGCCAAAGAATATAATGGACGCTCATGGAGGGAGGGAGGGAATGAGGACGCAAGGTATCCCACAGTTCCTGCTGTCTCCGAAAAGTATTTGCATTCTTGGATGAGCTCCAAATGCTTCTAGGGTCAAACACAGTGTCTGCGGTGGGTCAGGGCATAGTTCGGCAATTTGCGCACACACCCCACCCACCACCAGAAGTGAAAACAATCCTCTGTTGACTCTTTTACATGTCACCCTATCTTTACTGAATGCTGCAGATAGAGGCGATGGTGCAGCACTCAACACCAACATCCTTGCTCCCATCACGCTATGGATGGCTGATGGTACAAAATGATGGAAATCCATCCTCATCATCAGCCTATTGGCACATGGGGCAGTGCAAAAGGGCTGGTAACCATGCTGACTAGCATCAGTAAGGTCGATCAAGGGCGCCTGTCCCTAATTTTTGATGGCAGATGGTGCAATATGGCTGGTAACCGTCCTCATCATTGCAACAGGGGGCTGAGCTCCATCAGCCCCCACCCTTCATTGTAAATAAAAGATTCAATTGCCCCTGGACTAGCAGAGGGATGATGGGCTCCTTCATCCACACTCCTTAATGTCCTGCCTGGACTATCATTGCAGCTGGAGGCTTCCTTCCACTCATTTCTCACAAACAAGTCACTGTGTCTTATTCCTGCATTCTTTATTACTTCATCACACAAGTGTTGGGACAATGGTATGGTAGCCCAGGAAGGCTGGGGTAAGAACGGAATGAACAGGTGGTGTTGTTGCAGGAGCACCCCCTGTGAATAGCATACAGATCATAATTTCTGCAGGATCTGACACAGAGCAGCTGTGCTCTCTGGTTCTATGATACAGTGGTTATCTAGTACACTTGCCTATATTCTAGGCAGGACTGATTCTATTTTTAGATACCAAAAAGGAGGGATTGACTCAGGGAGTCATTCCCAATTTTGGCTTTTGCGCCCCTGGCTGCTCGGCCAGGGGCACTTATGACAGCACCAAATGGGGCAGTGCAAAAGGACAGGTAACCATGCCCATCTTATTACCGTCTTATTACCAATTTATGGTATGGTAGATGGTACAATATGGCTGGTAACCATCTCTGCTGTCATGCAAAAGCAAAAGCATGCTGCTGTGTAGCGCTGCTGGACCGCCTCTGTCAGCGGCATCTAGTACACATACGGTGACATATACAAAAGGCAAAACAGTGTCCATGGTTGCCACGCTATGGCGCATGCCAGGGCAATTCTGGGAAAACGGGCTTGAAATGATTGTCTGCCGTTGCTTTCCCGGAGGAAGGAATGACTGGCGACATTTACCCAGAATCCACCGCGAAAATGATTTCTGCCCCAGCAGGCACAGGGGTCTCAAACCAGAATTCACAGAGACAGCCTAGACTCAGTTAATTGTTCGCAAAAATGTGTCTTTGCAAGGAATTCACTCCCTGTGTCCCATCTCACAGCTTCCACTGTCTCCAGACCTGCCACAGCATCCCCCTCGCAGAGGCTGGCGAAGATTAGGCGGCGAAAGAAAAAGACAAGGGACAAGATGTTCGAGGAACGTATGGGCTGCTACCTAGCAGAGGCGGACCAGCAGAGCCAGTGGAGGGAGACCGTCTCTCTGTGCCAGTGCTCACACAGCGAACGGGAGGAGAGGTGGCGTGAGGAAGACAAGCAGGCGACTGAAACAATGCTTGGACTAGTGAGGGAGCAAACGGACACGCTCAGGCGCCTTGTGGATGTTCTGCAGGACCGCAGGAGGACAGAGCCCCCCTGCAATGTATCTGCAACCGCCCTCCCCCGCCACAAAGTCCCATACCCCCCTCACCGAAAATAATCAGGAGGAGGGGCGGCCGGGGACGTGAATACTGTCACTGCACCACAGCACAGTGCTCAAGTACCCAAAAGCTCTCATACCCTACAGTTGCCGAAGTCCTTCACTTCCAGACTCACAGTAGTCCCAATCCCAGTCCCATCCCCTAACTGTCTACTTAATTAATAAAAATGCTTTGCTGTTAATTACTGTTTCCGTTATGTTTTTTCAAAGAAGACTGTGTTCGAATGGGGGGCATGGGGAAGGTGGTGGTTAATTGCATAGGACAGTCACCTTTCCCAGGGTACAGACACGGGGGCAGGATCAGCAGCGGGTCACACACACAGTGCAGTCAGTAGGCACCCTGGTCGGTTTTAGGAGGTGGTTTCCAGGATCTGTGTGGGCGGGGGAGATGTGACTTTGCAGCGGGGGAGGGCGGTTACAGATCTTATACAGCGGTCCTTGTCCTGGACCGCTGAGTCACGCAGCTGAGGAATCTGTCCTCCTCCACCACAAGGTCACATATCCGCCCGCACACAGAATTCCATAAAGAGGGATGGCAGGCTCCGTTGAAAGAAGCCTTCCGGCACTGCGGACCGCTCTAGGAGCAGGAGCCTGTCATTCCTTGAGTTTAGAGGCGGTCTTTACATCACCGCACACCCTAGCCAGCACAGCCTGCGTCCCAGTTTCAACCCTTTCACGAAAAGTCATGAATAAAGAAACCTTTGTTAAGTAATAATGGGACATGTATTTTATTTTTACACGTGTGCTGGAAGTGGGGGTAACGGGGTGAACGGGGTATGTAACCGAAGAGGAGAGTCAACAGTAACTGGGTAAAGAAACAGGGGCAGGTTCAGCTTCTCTGTAAAGAAACTGAACAGTCACAGGTCACGCTGCTCGCTGCTCGCTGGTATTTGAAGAGTTCCTTGTCGCTGTCCCAGGCGCCTGTATAGGGCTTCATGAGCAAGTGCATTAGCGGGCAGGCTGGGTCCCCGAGGATGACTATAGGCATCTGCACATCCACAACAGTTATTTCGTGGTCCGGGAAGAAACTACCTTCCTGCAGGCATCTGAGCAGCCCACAGTTCCTGAAAACACACGCATCATGAACCTTGCCCGGCCACCCGACGTTGATGTTTGTAAAACGTCCCCTATGGTCCCCCAGTGCTTGCAGCACCATTGAAAAGTAGCCCAATTTCTCAGCAGCTGACTGTGGAAGACGTGGACGATAAAGTGCGAGGAGGAGAAAACGGTGATGATCGCAGCGGGCTCCGTGCTTGCAGTGCTGTGGCGTCCGCGCTGTCACTGACCAGAAAACTGCACGAACAGATTGCCCGCAGGCACTTTCACGGAGGGAGGGAGGGAGGTTGTGACTGACGGTTCAATGACGACACTTACCCAAAACCACCCTCGACACATTTCTCCCCCCAGCAGGCATTGGGGGCTCTACCCAGCATTCCAATGGGCAGCGGGGAGTGCGGGAACTGTGGGATAGCTTCCCACAGTGCACCGCTTCCAAAGTCGACGCTGGCCCCGTGAATGTGGACTCAGAAATTCGAATTAGTGTATTTACTATGGATACACAAATTCGACTTCATAAGGTCGAATCCACAAATTCGAACTAAGTTGATTCGAAATAGTCTTGTAGTGTAGACAAGGCCACAGATGATTGGTAACTTTTTTGCCATTCAATGCCAAGATTGATAGAGAGCTCAGCTAAATCAGTGCTTACAGTAAGCTGAGACTTTCTTTTTTTTTTTTTTTTTTTGGTTGTGGCAAATAGTAAATGTGATTATTGGTAAACACAGTACTTACATTACATTTACATTTGTCTACTGGTGGGCTGCTAACTCTTTTATCCTTTTAAAACACTTTTCCCCAAGAATTAATACATACACATAGCCCATTATACAGTACTTTGGTCTCATTATGCATTTTATCTCACATACAGGATCCTAGTGAGATGTCTTTACTACAGGGCTTTGGAGCAACAGGCATGGATAAGCATACCCACTTTGAGGCGTCCACTTGGTACAACCTCTCGTGTCCAATAGTTTCCCTTCCTCCCCAGCCAGCCAGAAAGATCCCAGGTGCAATCTGGGGAGTGGGCTAACTTTCCATATCTTTGCTTCCAGAGCCTGTTGGTGTGCGATTTTAACAATAATTTCTTCACTTAACAAATTTGGTCTCACCGTACTGTAGACATACTGCATCCATTTATATTGATAGGTATTAAACAATGATCTTTTCTTTTGCTTTAATAGATGCATCAAAACCTCAATGTTTTCTGATATTACCCAAAACATCTTATGTTCTAAATATCTGCATTTCAGTATATTCCATAGCTATTGCAGTATGTTTTTTTACTTTAATTGGTTTTCGTAATAGGTTGTTCTGTAGCTGGTATTAGCTTTTTCTGATTTTCTGAAAGACAAAAATAACATTTTTCTACCCCTTTCGGGGTGCCATTGATTATTGCTTAAAAGATTCCTTTCTTTTACAAATACCCTTGCTGATTGCAGGCAAAACAGAGGAATTACACCCATATTTTCCTGTGTTTTTTTTGTTCTACAGGCAGGCCAGGTTTTAATGGCTTCTACTTTGTAAGGGTTATGGGGAAATTATCCCACTGTTTAGGGCTTGGCTACACTTGCAAGTTGCAGCACTGGTAGAGGCTTTCCAGCGCTGCAATTAGTAACCGTCCACACCTGCAAGGCACATCCAGCGCTGCAACTCCCTGGCTGCAGCGCTGGCTGTACACCTGGCCAGATTGGGGTGTAGCGATTGCAGCGCTGGTGATCCAGCGCTGCTCATCAAGTGTGGACACACACCAGCGCTTTTATTGGCCTCCAGGGAATAAGGAGATATCCCAGAATGCTTTTAACTAAATTACTCCCTTTACACACATATGTTGTTACAGGGGTACTTACTAACATTAAATTTATTTCAATGTTTAATATTAACAATAACATTAGCGTCAAATCTATTAAAGGTATCTTGTTATACTATGCCCTTTTATTTAGGCAATTTGTTTGCTGACCAGGTATGTTCTTTATTTGCAGCTTTTTTTTTTTTGTGCTGGCAGTTGTCACCTTTCTTTATCAGCTAGGTAATTTGCATCAACACAGGCTTGTCATTTGGATTCAAAGCCATCAGCAGAGCTCAGAGACTCTGTCTTAACACACAGGGATCTGAAAAAGAAAACACAGCCTATTGCGGCTCTTTTTGGAGCCCTAATAGGATTTTAATTCAGAAGCATATTTCATTTGTATTTCTTTTACCCATTTCTACAATATACACTGCATATGTCCTAGGGAAAATGCACATTCCTTCTATACTATAACTTTTAAAACATTAGCCATATCAATTTTTACATAAGGTATAATGGTTTCTTTTGTTCTTACAGAGTTTTTAAGTACCCTTATCAAAGTGACAGTTTGATTACACAGAGCCATTTTAAGGCTCAGTGTTTTTAACATTGCTTCTTTTTGTTTTGTGCACTTCACCTCTGCTGTTGCTTCAGAGGGTCACTGTTAATTTCTTATTCATTCACTACAGCTCTTATCTGCTATTTTTACAAAAAAACAACCAACTAAACAAAAAGACTCCAGAATCTCTCCCTATTCTCCTGATTTTGACTGCCCTATTGCAGCCATGACTTGGTCTTTATTTAAAAACATTTTAAATTTTGTAAAGAATCAAGTTACCCCTTAAGGGTTAAATGCTAAATCCCAAAGCCCCAAACAACACTAATTACCTGTATCTTGCAAAAAGGTCTGTCAGTTTTGCAAGTTTGAATTAAAGAGTCAGATGAATTTTTAGTGGCATTAAAAACAAAAACAAAACCAATTTATCTTACACTTACAAAACAGGAGTTTTAAACCAGCACATATGGTTTGTAGATTCTTAGAACTTTACATATTTTCACAAAGAGATACATACACATTTTCTTTTCCTTAACATTCCTTTACACTGCTTTGTTTTTACATAGCTGTACATATATTTGGATTATTTACAGGCATTCTTTTGGAAAAGGGCCCATTTTTCCTTCAGAATGGCTGCAAAGAAACCAAGAATTCTCTCTCTCAAACTTTGTGAAAATGTTAAAAAGGACCACGTTAAACTGCTTAATTCTCTTCAGCCTCTGTAGAGTTAACTTTTCACTCTCTTTCCTTTAATTACTTGTTTATCTCCCAAAATGACACCTTTATCACCTCAGATTTCACCATTTTAAGTATTGTTCCAGGGGTTCATGCCTGCACTTACTGCTTTTCTTACTCCCAACACTATGCCCTTAGGGCTTTCAACCTGTTTTTAAGTTTCTTTATCTATTGCTTGCCTGGGCCCGATCCTGCTTTTTTCAATGAACCATTTGTGAGTGATATTGTGGTCATTTCACAATTTTGAAAGAAATGTTTAAGGAAAGGGTCCAGGAAGGGTGGGGGCTAGTTGAGGAGCCCACCCTCCTTGCTGAATTGGTAGTGGAACACTAAAGAATCAGTTTCTGAGGCAGACAATAAAGGGGAACAGAACAAGGGGCTTTTTGTCCTTTTTACAATGAGATGGGAGTATGAAGGGGGTAGGATCGATCCGGGGTGGGTTTTTTTGAGAACGGGGTAAAGGGGAGCGCTCGGTCTGGTGGTGGGAGAGGAGGCTTTTAATAAAGCTTTTAACTTATTATTTGAATATTTGAGAGGGGCGAGTTTTGATTTTGTCCACCTACGATTTGCCTCTTCCCACCACTGCATGAAACAATTAACCTCTCCCTTTAGCCAATTTAGTTTTAGGTTGGCCGAGTCTGTCCTTTAAGACGTCCACTCGGTCTTTGTTCCAAGTTTTTAACAGTGGCCACTGAGTTTTGGGATCCCCCTGAGTTAGCCTAGACCATTTTTCCAGAAATTTACAGGAGTCCAGACCCTTTTTACAGGAGTCTGGACCCATCCTAAAATACATAAAATGAGCCGGTGTTCGTTTAGGGAACTATCCCGACTTAGACGTCTGGTTACCCATACAGGAGGACTTCACACACCAATCGCACAAGAAGGAAATTCGGGTTCGTCAGAGCGATGCCCGGTGCAACACACAAAAGGAGCCCACAGGCTACTGCCTCAATCGCCCTTGCTTTCACACCAAGGGTTTTACCCAAAGTGCAGTGCGGCCGCGATTGTGCAGATTTCACTCACTCAGACCACAGGGACAGGAACCCCTTGGTCGGCCGATCCCCGGACAGAGACGGCACCCAGACTCAAACACTCCACAGGAGGACGGATAGACACAGAGACAGGACAGTCCTCAGTCCAGACAAAACACAGAAATAATTACCTGACCAGATTCCTGATGTCAGAACCTGGGATCCCTACCAGAACAGAGTGGGAACCAACAGGTTCGATGGCATAGACTTCACTGTGGTCGTGCGCCTTTCCGTTCTGGTGGAGGACCGTTCGGGCCAAATGCCCAGGTGCCGGCTGCCACGGTCATCCTATAAAAATGGTCAGGAATCACACAGCCCCAGTGAAGACGGTTGCCATCTCGGTGGGACCTCCAAATTGTCAAAGTTAAACTCAGGACTCACAGTTTGTCAGACCACTCTGTTTTATTAGCACAGCGCTCTGCTAATAACACCCAGATAATGTGAGCACCATGCAAGACACAAACTATCTTATTTATACAGATAAAAGGGCGGGAACTAAACAAAGGGACACTGTAAAATTTACCTGGGGCACAGCATGCATATCCTACTTCCTTACTAACTCTTATCAATCTAAGGCTAATACTTCACCAATCGCCCTTAAGTGGAGCAATTGTTTTACCTTAATGTCTGCATTCCTGACACCTGGATTGCAGCAATTCAGCTCTTTTGCTTAAAAGGACTCTTTAATCCATTCTTATTTTTACAGTATAATTCATTCTACTTTCACATACCCTTAAGGCTTGGCTACACTTACAAATTTGCAGCGCTGCAGCAGGGTGTGAAAACACACCCTCTCCAGCGCTGCAAATTGCGGCGCTGCAAAGCGCCAGTGTGGTCAAAGTCCCAGCGCTGTCCGTTATTCCCCACAGGGAGGTGGAGTACGGACAGCGCTGGGAGAGCTCTCTCCCAGCGCTGGCGCTTTGACTACACTTAGCGCTACCGCGGCAGCGCTTTGAAGTGCTAAGTGTAGCCACAGCCTTAGTGCAAGCAGCACTCAAGCTTCAACCCCTCACTCCCTGACAGGCCAGCTAAGTTTAAAATACCACCTAACTCAAGCTAGACATATTTGTGTGTGGCTGACAGTCTGGTTAGGAGCAACACTCAAATAGCTAACACAGCAACAAAGACAAGTCCAGTGACAGGCCCATGTGGTTACATAGCTCTGTGCACTATCAAGTAGTCTCAAGTCATTCAGAGTTTGGAGGTGGTTGTTTTTGTTCCAACCTCTGAGCAAATATTCTTTGTGTAATTATGTCATTGCACTTATGTGCATGCTGATAAGTGAGTAATCTTTATTTCCTTTCCTACTGGAACGTAGCGGACTGAAAACCGTATCTCCTTTTCACTAATAATACTGTGTAATAAAAAACTGCATAAAAATTAATAAGATTATTTTGGAAAACTTTACCACCCATTGGCTTTCCTTCTCATACAAGGAAACAAATCTGATCATCAGAAACAATGGCATCCCTACCGTTCAACAAATGATCACTGTACAGCTGATTAATGCATATTTGCCTGGATCATCTTCTGAATCATAGAATATCAGGGTTGGAAGGGACCTCAGGAGATCATCTAGTCCAACCCTCTGCTCAAAGCAGGGCTAATCCCCAGACAGATTTTTGCCCCAGATCCCTACATGGCCCCCTCAAGGATTGAACTCACAACGCTGGGTTTAGCACAGCGGTCCCTAACCTTTTTGGCACCAGGGACTGTTGTCGTAGAAAAAAAAATTTCCGCGGACCTGCCCCCTATCTGACCCCCACCCACTTCCTGCCCCCCCGACTGCCCGCCCCCCTCAGAATCCCTGACCCATCCTGCTCCTTGTCCCCTCACCATCCCCCAGAGACCCCCACCACCCTGGGACCCCACCCCTGCTCCCTGTCCCCTGACTGCCCCAACCCCTATCACCCCCCCCCGCTGAGTCCTGACAGACCCCCACGGAACACCCACAATCCAACCTCCCCATTCCCTGCCCCCGCCCCCTCTCTGTGCCCTGACTGTCCCCAGGACTCCCTGCCCCTTATCCAACCCCCCCGGCCCCAGCCTCTTACCCCCGGCTCCCTCCTCACCCGGAGCCTCAGTGCCTCGCCTGACAGCTGCAGCGTGTCTCCGGTGGGGCCTGAGCTCCGTCCCACTCAGAGCCGCGTGGTGAGGGGGCGGGGCTGGGAGCTCCACGCTGAGCGGAAGCAGCTGAGCTCAGCCCAGAGCACGCAGCCCCGCCCCCTCACCACGCGGCTCTGAGGGGGCAGGGCTCAGGGGCCCCGCCGGAGACATGCCGCTTGATGTGCTAGGGGTCGGTTCGCGGCCCGGTTCCTAACAGGCCACAGACTGATACCGGTCCGTGGCCCGGGGGTTGGGGACCCCTGGTTTAGCAGGCCAATGCTGAATCAGATACTACATTTTGAGTGTAAATAAATGGGATACATTTCCATTACTTTTTTCCTTCAAAAGTATGAATGACAAACAGAAAGAATTATTGTTCCAAGCCTGTGCCTTACAGAGGTTAAGGAACAAGACAGAAGTGCAGGATGTAAAGGGATCAGTGTTGCAGCTTGAGAATGAGAAAAAAAAACTTGAAATCCCCATTTGGAATATGCAAACACTGCATCAATCAGTAACACTGGATCTGTGACCAAATGGCACTCCTTGAATCCTTATGCTACACAGAAACATATTGAAACTTTTCTGGCTATTTCCTGTTAGCAGAGGGTAGATTCTACTTAAACAGTGACCACAAATGAGCTTGGTCAATCATTCATTCTCACAAGAACATTTACAAAGAAAGAAACTCAGGCTTAGTCTACACTACTGAGTTAGGTCGACCTAAGGCAGCTTACTTTGACCTTACTCTCTAAGCACCTAAACTAAAATGTCCCTCCCACTGATATGCAAGTTGCCCACTACACTGACTTAACTCCACCTAGGCAAAAGGCAAAGCACTTAAGTTGATGTAGTTAGGTTGATGCAGTATCTATGTAGATACTGCATGGCTTACATCACCAGTTGCCGCTCCAGAACTGACAGACAGAGCCCCACTGCCAGCAGTCCACCAAGGGTGGCGGGACTCCAGTGGGCAGCCCCATACAATGCCCCACTTAAGTCGGTGCAAGTGCTCCTGGTGAGAATGCGCACCGCTGGCGGAAGGAGGGTAGTGTGCACACGAACAGCTGATTTAATTACTGCGGTGGCTGTAGGTCGACCTAACTTAAGTCGATTTAATTGTGTAGTGTAGACATGACCTCATTATCACAGCATGCCACAAAGGCAGCAGAATTTATCTGACTATAATTCACATCTGCAGCAGACAACACCCTGGGAGAATGTCATGCCTGATAAAACCACAAAACCTCAGTCCATATAACTGAAATTTATTAGAAACTTCATATACTGCAGGTAAGTATTTATGTCCAGGATAGAAACGTCTTTGGGATAACATGTACTGGGTACCTAGAAAAAATGGCAAGTACAGAGAAAAGAAAGCTTAATCACAATGGCAATTGATATTAATCTCTGACAAGCTGTCCCTAAAACAGAGGCATAGCTTTAGCTGTTTGGATACCACAATCTTAACAATACACTTGAAAAACTTCCAAGAACCATAGACTGAAAGAAAAGAGACACTGAAAAAGACAGAGGGAAAGATAAATAAAGCAATTCAATAGAATGAAACAGAAAGAACAAAGCCAAGAAAGACAATGGACTAATCAAAAAGAAAAATCCTTCATAACGCCACCCTCCCCCCAGTTGGCAAAGGCTAAACGAATGTGTGAACTCCCTAGCCTCCATTGCGCTACTTTAACCACCGTTCTTCTTTTCATGGGTTAGGCAGTCAAAAGAGTGCTGCATAAAGCCGCCTAAAGGCGCTTTAAGGCTTAGCCATGCACCAAACACAAATAGCATGAAAAGGTAATTCAAGATAGGTATGGGCTCATCAGTGCATCACAGAATCATATAAACTTAGGGCTGGAGAGGACCTCAAGATATAAATGTTAGAAATAGGGGTGCTGCCACATCCCCTGCCTTCAAGTGGTTTCCATCATAAACAAGGTTTACAGTTTGGTTCAATGGCTCACAGCACCCCCACTAAAAAAACTGTTACAGCATCTCTGTCTTGAGAAGTTCCTTCCGGCTCCTACAAACATCAAGGAGACATGTACAACATGAGCTGAGCAGCAGTATATACTCCTTGCGTCATCTGAACATACGCAAGCAGCAAAGGCTGGGGAACAACACATGGCCCTGTTATGGGTTTTTACTAGCACTAATCACCAGGGAAAGTTAGTAATGGATACACACAGCGATAGTACAGGCTGTTATACACTCACAAACCTTGCAGGGTAAATTTGCAATATAGAGTAATCCTTTCTCACGTAACATGGTGAACCCTGGGCCATGTTACCCCACAATGGCACAAGAGCTGACCCTTACCTCCTTCAAAGCAAGGCAGTTTGGAGACTAAACACTGGGTCGGAGGCTGACAGAGCTGCATGAGAGGCTGATCAGAAGTTGGCTCTGTGCCTGCTTCCTTTGCCATTCTCTGGGGTGTCCATGGTAACTCTGTTTACAATAGTGAGGGCGGCTGTCCCTTTTGTGATGGTTATATAACACTTCCCATTCCTCTTACATGGCTCTCCTGCAATTTCCCTGCTGTTTCCTGGGAAAGGGAGGGGGCCAGCTGCCAATATGGGAGAAATGTCATTACTTGTATTCAATGTTATATATTTTGGGGTTCTAGGACTTCCTGAAATTTAAAGTTTCCTGATAATATCTTCTGAGAAATCGCTCCATGAGTAAGAATCTGCTGTTGAACCATTACAGCAGGTATAACCAACCTATATATATTTTATATTTTTGCTATTTGATGCAGCATATGGTTAGGAGATAGCGTTAAGTGATAAGAGCAGGGGAGGCAGGAGACCCAACTCTAACACTGACTTGCTGTGTGATCCTGAGTGAATCACACAGGCTAAAACTTTTAAGTGTCATATCAACTAATTTGGGTGCCTGAATGACTAGGTGTTTCACATGACCTATTGCCTGATTTTCAGTGACGTGCTCAGCACCTGCAGCTCTCTGACTTAAACTGAACTTGTGCAGTATTGTGAACCCCATGCATTAAAAAACCAGGAGTCAGGCCCCCAAAAATCAAGATGTCAGGGCAGCAAGATTTGAGGGGCCTGGTATATCAGTGTTGCCAACTTTTGTGCAAATTCTATGAATTTAAAGCCCCAGTTCCTGGAATCAGGTGATTATGGGAGAATTTCAGCTTTCATTAGAAGAAAAAGTTAAATTTCTAGTCTTTGTAGACGCAGAGAAAAAGCTTGAGAACATGCTCCTGAAGACTGAAACACCAAAAGTTAAATAAAATTTACACAATGTATGTATATATATACACACACACACATATATATATATATAAAATCTCATGATTACAGGTGATCTTTGATTATCAGCAGGTAAGTATGCCCAGTGGTCTGTGATGGGATGGGATCTGAGTTACTACAGAGAATTCTTTCCTGGGTGCTGGCTGGTGAGTCTTGCCCACATGCTCAGGGTTTAACTGATCACCATATTTGGGGTCGGGAAGGAATTTTCCTCCAGGGCAGATTGGCAGAGGCCCTGGAGGTTTTTCGCCTTCCTCTGCAGCATAGGGCACAGGTCACTTGCTGGAGGATTCTCTGCAGCTTGAGGTCTTCAAACCACTATTTGAGGACTTCAATAACTTAGGGCTTGGCTACACTTACAAATTTGCAGCGCTGCAGCAGGGTGTGAAAACACACCCTCTCCAGCGCTGCAAATTGCGGCACTGCAAAGCGCCAGTGTGGTCAAAGCCCCAGCGCTGGGAGCGCGGCTCCCAGCGCTGTCCGTTATTCCCCACAGGGAGGTGGAGTACGGACAGCGCTGGGAGAGCTCTCTCCCAGCGCTGGCGCTTTGACTACACTTAGCGCTTCAAAGCGCTACCGTGGCAGCGCTTTGAAGTGCTAAGTGTAGCCACAGCCTCAGACATAGGTTAGGGGTTTGTTACTGAAGTGGATGGGGGAGATTTTGTGGCCTGCATTGTGCAGGAGGTCAGACTAGATGATCATAATGGTCCCTTCTGACCTTAAAGTCTATGAGTCTTCAATGCTTGGGGGTGACAATGCTGAGGCTGGATTGTGAGGAGAGGTCCACTGTTGGGGGGAGGGGAGGAGGAGGGGTGGAAGGCTGTGCAAAGGGAAGCCCAGTGTGGTGAATGGGTGAGGAGATTAATTAGGAGCAGGGAGATCTCTCCTGGGAAGAGAGATTGGATTTGTTCCCCTTAGAAAAGGAGACATCCTAAAAGTCACCCAATGAAATTAATAGAGAGCAGGTTTAAAACAAACAAAAGGAAGTACTGCTTCTCACAACTGCCAGTCAACCTGTGGAACTCATTGCCAGGGCATGTTGTGACAGCCAAAATTATAACATGGTTCAAAAAAGAATTAGGTGAGTTCATGGAGGACAGGTCCATCAATGGCTACTAGCCAGGATGGGCAGGGCTGCAACCCCATGCTCTGGGCGTCCCTAGCCTCTGCCTGCCAGCAGCTGGGAGCGTAGGCCAGGGGACGGGTCACTCAGTACTCACTCGGGGGCACCCGGCACTGGCCACAGTCGCAGACAGGACCCGGGGCTCGACGGGCCCTCGGGCTGCACGATAGCGAACAGGCTCGGGAAGGCAAAGGGCAGCTCCAGGCCGCCCTGTCTCACCAGTCAAGCACAAGGGCCAAGGTGGCAAATTCAAACCCAGCGCAACTGGGCTAACGAACTTACTGCCGGGGGCTGTCCTTGAGGCCGAAAGCCCATCCGGGCCGCCCTGGGGGCTAGGGCGTTGCCAAGGCTCCGGCGTGGCCCGGGGCCAGTCAGGCTGTCGGGGCGCTGAGGGGGCAGCCATCACGGGGGGGGGCGCAGGGCGAGCGGGGGAACCCGGGGGCACCTCCGCTCACGCCAGCCGCCGGGCCGGGCCCCCCGCGGCACCTGTCACCGTGCGCACAACGCACCCCACGGCCCCGCCCATGGGGCGCCCCCACAGCGGCTGCCGTTACCTCAGCCTTGGCGCCAGGCGCGCGGACGGCACGTGGGACAGGGCAAGCCCCACCCCCTCCCCGGCCGCGTCCCAATCAGGGCCCTGCGCGTGCCCGCTCGCCCGCCGCGTGGGCTAGGAGGCCCGCGCGCTCCCGCCGGCCCGCCCCCTCCGCACGCGCCTCGGCCTCCCTCCTGCCTTCCCTAGCCGCAGTCGCCAGACATCGAAGAACTAGGTGAGGGGGCGGTAGTAGCTCGCGGCGCGTGACGGGCTTGCCGCTCGGCCAATCCTAGCGCGCCCCTCCAGCAGCCCGGCCAATCGCCGTCCGGGAGCGGTTGCCTGGCTGCCGGTGCCGGAGCAGGGAGCGGCGCGGAACGTCGCCGGTGCTGCTGCTGCTGTCCGCGGCCGAGCGACCCCTCCCCGCTGTGTGTGCGCCGCCGGGCCCAGCCTGCCGCCGCCATGTCGTCGCCGTCGTCGTCCGGCGAGCAGTACGAGGAGGAGGAGGACGGCGCCTACGAGAGCCAGGCCAAGCGCCTCAAGCCCAGCGCCGCCGCCGAGGAGGGCGAGATCGAGTACGGCGGCGCCGAGGAAGGCGAGAGCCGCCGGGAGAAAGCGGCGGGCCCCCGCGGAGGGGGCTTCTCGGGCGGGGTGAGAGCGGGGCAGGGTTCCCACTTCCCCCTGAGGAGAGGGGAGAGGAGGGGGCTGTGGGGGGGCAGGAGGTGCTGATCATTGCGCCCCCCACCCATCCCCCCCGGGCCTGTGGGGGGGCAGGAGGTGCTGGGGAAGTGCTGATCATTGCGCCCCCCCGCATCCCCCCGGGCCTGTGGGGGGGGCAGGAGGTGCTGGAGAAGTGCTGATCGTTGCCCCCCCATCCCCCCGGGCCTGTGGGGGGGCAGGAGGTGCTGATCATTGCGCCCCCCACCCATCCCCCCGGGCCTGTGGGGGGGCAGGAGGTGCTGGGGAAGTGCTGATCGTTCCCCCCCATCCCCCGGGCCTGTGGGGGGGCAGGAGGTGCTGGGGAAGTGCTGATCGTTCCCCCCCATCCCCCCGGGCCTGTGGGGGGGCAGGAGGTGCTGATCATTGCCCCCCCCCATCCCCCGGGCCTGTGGAGGGGCAGGAGGTGCTGGGGAAGTGCTGATCGTTGCCCCCCCCATCCCCCGGTCCTGTGGGGGGGCAGGAGGTGCTGGGGAAGTGCTGATCATTGCGCCCCCCCCCCCCGGGCCTGTGGGGGGGCAGGAGGTGCTGATCATTGCCCCCCCCCATCCCCCTGGGCCTGTGGAGGGGCAGGAGGTGCTGGGGAAGTGCTGATCGTTGCCCCCCCCATCCCCCGGCCCTGTGGGGGGGCAGGAGGTGCTGATCATTGCCCCCCCCATCCCCCTGGGCCTGTGGAGGGGCAGGAGGTGCTGGGGAAGTGCTGATCGTTGCCCCCCCCCCATCCCCCGGGCCTGTGGGGGGGCAGGAGGTGCTGGGGAGGATTGTGGGAGATGGTAACCACCCCCCCCCAAGTCAGGGGGCAGGAGGTTTTTCAGGGAGTTGCTGATTTCCCCCCCACACACACCTTTTCATGTCTAGGGGCAGGAGGAGATGCTGATTATTCCCACCATGGGGGGGGGGGGAGGAGGGATGATGCTCACTATTCTCCCTTCACCATGATTGCAGAAGGGGGCCAAGCCCTGCTGTAGTCTGTAAGGTGTAGATCAGGGGTAGGCAGCCTATGGCACGTGTGCTGAAGGCGGCACGCGAGCTGGTTTTCAGTGGCACTCGCGCTGCCCGGGTCCTGGCCACCGGTCCGGAGGGCTCTGCATTTTAATTTTGAATGAAGCTCCTTAAACATTTTAGAAACCTTATTTACTTTGCATACAACAATGGTTTAGTTATATATTATAACCTTATAAAAAGACCCCTTCTAAAAACGTTAAAATGTATTGCTGGCAAGCGAAACCTTAAATTAGAGTGAATAAATGAAAACTCGGCACAGCACTTCTGAAAGAAGAACAGGAGTATTTGTGGCACCTTAGAGACTAACAAATTTATTTCAGGAGATATTTATACATACATGTATGTATAAATATCTCCTGTCTCTGTGTTCCATTCTATGCATCCGAAGAAGTTAGCTATAGCTCACGAAAGCTTATGCTGAAATAAATGTGTTAGTCTCTAAGATGCCACAAGTACTCCTGTTCTTGTTGCGGATACAGACTAACACGACTGCTACTCTGAAAGACTTCTGAAAGTTTGCCGACCCCTGGTGTAGATGGTCTGATTTAGTGTTCCTAGGATTTGTGTCTATTTCATGGTGAGCTCTGTTGCCATTTGAGGTATAGCCATCAAAGACCATGTGCCTACTCATTGCTGGCTGTAGCTATAAAAGCCTGGAAGGGGAGAGAAGGGTTTTTTACCCTGCTCTCTTACATTTTGTCTGGCAAGTTTGGCAACATATGCATAGATTTAAAAAATAATCTAAATCCTTCTCTTTCAATGCACATGTTTGAGCGAGTGTGGGGTTCATTATCATTCCATTTTCCCCTGGCTCCCATGTGCTTTGTGTACATACTTATCACTAAATAGTGAAATGAAATCACTATTCTCTGCACCCATTAATATAGGTTAACCCTGCTTTGGTGTCTTCTCCACATACCTGTATTGGGTTTGTTAGTTAACTATCTAGTTTATTAATTGGTGTGAAATTTTCTCTGCATCGCTCTTCACGGTTGGAAAAAGGATCAGCTGAGATGGTCATTAATGTTCAGTTGAAAATCTTGAAGTTTGAGAAGCCTTTGGATGTTCATTTGTGTTAAAACAAATTTGTTCTGCATCAGAATGTAGGAAACTGAGTTTAGTGTTGTGATTGTTGTGGGGTTTGGTTTTTTTGGTATTATGAAAGAACTTCTGCTGTTAGTGTCCCTCCATCCAGTAAACTTTCTGATGGAGATGATAACACTAAATCAGTTAGAGAAAAGTTCCCTAAACAAACTGCGGTATTGCTACATCATTGATGAAAATTAACTCTTGAGTACTGTAATTGACTCAGTGACAAGCTTTGACACACAACTAGATGGCATTTCTGTGTTTGGATGCAACACAGTAACTTTTGATGCTGCATCTATACATACAAATATGATGGGGGCTAATTTAGCTACAACTCATCAGGAAAGAGATCTTGGAGTCATTGTGGATAGTTCTCTGAAGACATCCATGCAGTGTGCAGCAACAGTCAAAAAAGCAAACAGGATGTTAGGAATCATTAAAGAAAGGATAGAGAATAAGATGGAGAATATCTTATTGCCCTTATATAAATCCATGGTACGCTCACATCTTGAATATTATGTACAAATGTGGTTTCCTTATCTCAAAAAAGATATACTGGCGTTAGAAAAGATTCAGAGAAAGGCAACTAAAATGGTTAGAGGTTTGGAACGGGACCCATATGAGCAGAGATTAAAGAGGGTAGGACTTTTCAGCTTGGAAAAGAGGAGACTAAGAGGGGATATGATAGAGGTATATAAAATTGAATAAGGAAAAATTATTTACTTGTTCCCACAATATAAGAAGTAGGGGTCACCAAATGAAATTAATGGGCAGCAGGTTTAAAACAAATAAAAGGAAGTTCTTCACAGAGCGCACAGTCAACCTGTGGAACTCTTTGCCTGAGAAGGTTGTGAAGGCTAGGACTATAACAGGGTTTAAAAGAGAACTAGATAAATTCATGGAGGCTAAGTCCATTAATGGCTATTAGCCAGGATGGTAAGGAATGGTGTCCCTAGCCTCTGTTTGTCAGAGGGTGGAGATGGATGGCAGGAGAGAGATCACTTGATCATTACCTGTTAGATTCACACCCTCTGGGGCACCTCGCATTGGCCACTGTTGACAGACAGGATACTGGGCTGGATGGACCTTCGGTCTGACCCAGTATGGCCGTTCTTATCTGATAAGTCCAAAATGTTAGGGAATGTTCTAGAGGCATCAATGGACAGAACCCATATTGATTTTGATGAAAACTGGAAAAACCAAAAGTGGGAACTGGGGGATGCATGGAGCCCCTGGCATCTGGTTAGCACACCCATTCGTTTAACCCACTTGTGTAACTGTCTAGAGATCAAAGAATTGGTTGATGGGAGCTGTTAACACTTTCCAGCATAATGCCTCATCTCAGCTCTGGTCTTCCAGTACAATTTTAAAATGTTGACACCATTAAAGTCTGGCAGGAGGGATAGCTCAGTGGTTTGAGCATTGGCCTGCTAAACCCAGGGTTGTGAGTTCAATCCTTGAGGGGGCCACTTAGGGATCTGGGACAAAATCAGCACTTGGTCCTGATAGTGAAGGCAGGGGGCTGGACTCAATGACCTTACAGTTCTAGGAGATAGGTATATCTCCTATTATTATTTATTATTATTATAAGTCTTCTTTCAGACAGAAAGAAAAAAAATAAGTATGGGGGCAGGGGAATGTTAGAGAGAGTGGGATGGCACATAGAACCCCTGCCATGGGGGCAGTGGCGAACACTGGTAAGGTAGGGATACAGCTCCTAGCATGTGGCTGAAGGAGGACTGTGTGGGAGAATACATTGAGCCTCTAGCATCAGGGAAGAGAGGTTTCAGGGAGTCTGAAATAATGGTGATAGGAAGGTGGCACAGCTTAGCTTGTAGTAGGCAATAGAAAAATGCAAGTAGTCCCTGGTTTGTGCAGTGTGCTTGGCCTACAGAAGCAACAGTGTCCAACTCTCTAGAGTATAAACAGGCAAAACAAGTTGCTTGCTTTCTAACTTTGCCGTTTTTGTCACTTTACCTTTCGGATATTTCCGAAGGAAACAAAAAAAGAGACAAGGTGGTGAGTAGAGGAGGGAGTCTGCAGTGTGGGAAATGTGGAGCTTGATGTATCGAGTCGAGTGGAGTGGTCTGGAGAGGATAATCTGGCTGTAGCGGGGTAAAAAAAAAGGGGGAAAGGCAGGCGTACAAGGAAGAAGAGAAGAGTGAAGAGGTAAAAAAGCACAGAGAGCTAAAGTGAATACTGAAAGGGAAAATATGGGGGAGAAAGAAAAAAAGTGTAAACAGGTGAGACCAACTGGAAGACGGAAAAAAATTAATAGAAACAAATAGCAAATTTTAAAAGATTTATAGAAAATCTGAATTGGATTTTGAAATTGTGAATTGAAGACTAAAGGGGGGGAGACAGTAAAAATACAAGAGGAGACAGATCCAAAACATTATTTAAAGTAGTAATGTGACTCAATGCCCAGGTATTACAGCAATTCAGTGAAGTTGCTTCTGTTGAAATCTTTATATGTGAACCTTGTTTGTGCCTCAAGTGCTGGGTTACATCAGCTCTTGATGCTGCAGTTCTACAGAAGTGCTCTCAGCTTCAGTTATATAGTTATTTTTATTTTACTGGTCTCTTGTTGGAGGAGGGCGGGGGGGGCACATCATGTCTTTGTCTTATCACCCAGCCTTGGGTGGGTAGATAAGGACCCTATATTTCTAATTTTAAAAAATATTCTTAATCATGTTTATTATGGTAGTGCCAAAGGGCCAGCCAACAATGAGGTCCCATTGTACTTGTCATTGTACAGACAAGGAGTAGTAGATGGTTCCTTCCCCAAAGAGCTTACAATTTAAATATACAAGACAGAAGGGTTATAACATACAAGCAGAATGAACAGTGTGATGGTGGCAAATGTCATGCTAGCTCTACTCTTTGTGTGTGTGGGGGGGGTTACTTGAGGAGGGGATAAGTTAAGTAGAAAGATGGGGGCGGGCAGGGGAGAAGAGGGTAAGGGGGACAGGTGGGGAGTGAAGTTGAGGCGAAGAGACTGAGGGAGAGTCCAGAAGGAAAGGGTGGGAACAAACAGGCAGTCAGCCCAGGGCCAAGAAATCCAGTCAGAACTGTAGAAATACACCAAATAGACAGTGAGTCTACTATCAACTGATGTTCTGGAAATTAAAAGCGAAATTCAGCTATATTTACTGCTGAGTAAAGTTGGTAACACTAATTAATCTAGTCTGCTGGATTTGGTGCAGGATAAGATTGTTGTGCCTGGTGGAACTGGTAGTACCATCCTACGAGGCAAAGGAGTTGATGCAGAGAGACCTCTGTGTAAAAAGAGAACATTGATAATGATTACAATCTCTACATAAACCCACAAGGCTTTTTTTCAGATGGAATCAATCTGCAAATGCTGTAAATAACTGCATTTTTATGTTGCTTAGCTGCCTTGATATCTGTAGGTCAAGATATGGTGACCACTAGAGCATAGGAACTATAATGGCGATGTCCTGAATAGCTGCGGTATGCGTCATTGACAGCGATGACTGCTTTTTCAGACCATTTGTGTTTCTTTTCTTGTACTGATAGCTATTTAAGGGGGAGGTCACAGGTGCCATAGTACTTTGACAACTGCAGCGCCTTTTACAATAGCTCTGCTATAATCTATGTCTGCTGTTCTGGGTAATCATTACAATGCTTTTTGCACACTTTTATCTTTTGCTTCAGCATATATCATGAATAAGGCTAAGATTTTGTCACGGTTATTTTTAGTAAAAGTCACAGACAGGTCACAGGCAATAAACAAAAATTCATTGAGCCCATGACCTATCCGTGACTTTTTATTAAAAAAATAACCGGGGGCAGGTCTAAATAGGGGGAAGGAATGGAGTCCCATGGTGGGGGAAACTGACAGGCCAAGACCCCCATCTCCAGCAGCTGTAGTGGGGGCTGCAGCCATGGAGAGGCGCACAGCCCCCCCGCTCCGGAGAAGGCCGCAGCTGCAGGACACACAGCTCATGCTGCAGCTTCTGCCAGGCGGCTGGGGCGCGCAACCCTGGCTGGAGTTGCAGGGTTGGGGTGCACAGCCCTGGCTATAGCTGCCGGGCAAGGGTGCGGGGTGCCGACTGCAGTCTCCTCTCCCCCCTTCTTTCTCCCCTCCCCCCAAAAAAAACCACAGAGTAGGGGCTGTAGGATCCTGATTCCAGCCATCCAGCTTGCTGTTGCAGCAGGGCAGGGGCACAGTCCTGCCTCCAGCCCCCGCTTCAGCTGTCAGCAGCTGAAGTCACAGCGGTCCGGTAAAGTCATGGAATCCGTGACTGCTGTGACCTCCATGAGTAAAATCGTAGCCTTAACCGTGACTCTTCTGTAGGTTTTGTGGCTTCCTGACTTAGGGCTGAACTACACACAGTTCTTGTACCGCTACAACAGCGGTTCTCAAACTTTTGTACTGGTGACGTCTTTCACATAGCAAGCCTCTATGTGCGACCCCCCCCTTTATAAATTTAAAACACTTTAAAACATATTTAACACCGTTATAAATGCTGGAGGCAAAGCGAGATTTGAGATGGAAGCTGACAGCTCGCAACCCCCATGTAATAACCTCGTGACCCTCTGAGGGGTCCTGACCCCCAGTTTGAGAACCCCTGCGTTACAACTATATTGGTTTAATTAAAGCAGCACAACCCTAGTGTGAACACAGTTATAAGAATGGCCATAGTGAGTCAGACCAGTGGTCCATCTAGCCTAGTATCCTGTCTTCCACCAGTGGCTGGTGCCAGATGCTTCAGCAGGAATGAACAGAATAAATTAATTGAGTGATCCATCCCCTGTCACCCAGCTTCTGGCAGTCTCATGGATTTTTAAGGCCAGAAGGGACAATCATGATCATCTATTCTGATTTCCTGCACGTTGCAGGCCCCAGAACCTTGCCCATC
This sequence comes from Mauremys mutica, assembly GCF_020497125.1. Lineage (NCBI taxonomy): Eukaryota > Metazoa > Chordata > Testudines > Geoemydidae > Mauremys > Mauremys mutica. Next base: position 210,351,983 of record NC_059074.1, on the reverse strand, counting down.
CACTCCTGTAATAGACCCATAATCTCTGGCTGAGTTACTGAAGTCCTCAAATCATGTTTTAAAGACTTCAAGTTAAAGAGAATCCACCATTTACTCTAGTTTAAACCTGCAAGTGACCCATGCCGCAGAGGAAGCGAAAAACTGCCAGGGTCTGTGCCAGTCTGACCCAGGAGAAAATTCCTTCCTGACCCCAAATATGGTGGTCACTTGGACTCTAGGCATGTCATCAAGAACCAAGTGCCAGATACTTGGGAAAGAATTCTCTCTAGTAACTCAGAGCCCCCCCCTTTCTAGTGTCCCATTGCTGGCTGCTGAGAGTTATTTGCTATTAGCAGTCGCAGATGGGCTACATGCCATTGTAGGCAGTCTCACTATACCATCCCCTCCATAAACTTGTCAAGCTCAGTCTTGAAACCAGTTAGGGTTTTTTGCCCCCACTGTTTCCCTTAAAAGTCTGTTCCAGAACTTCACTCCTCTGATGGCTAGAAAACTTGGGGCTTGGCTACACTCGAAACTCCAAAGCACTGCCACGGGACCGCTCCCGCAGCAGCGCTTTGAAGTGCAAGTGTGGTCGTGGCGCCAGCGCTGGGAGAGAGCTCTCCCAGCGCTGCAGGTACTCCACCTCCCTGAGGGGATTAGCTTACAGCGCTGGGAACACGGCTTACACTGGCGGCTTACAGCGCTGTAACTTGCTGCACTCGGGGGTGTTTTTTCACACCCCTGAGCGAGAAAGTTGCAGCGCTGTAAAATGCAAGTATAGCCAAGGCCTTGGTCTAATTTCAAACCTAAACTTGTTGACGGTTAATTTATATCCGTTTATTTTTGTGTTAACATTGGTGCTTAACTTAGATAACTCTTCTCCCTCCCTGGCATTTATCCTTCTGATGTATTTATAGAGAACAATCATATCTCCCCTCAGCCTTTGTTTGGTTAGGCTAAACAAGACACACTCTTTGAATCTCCTCTCATAAGATAGGTTTTCCATTCCTCTCATCATCCTAATAGCCCTTCTCTGCACTTGTTCTAGTTTGAATTCATCTTTCTTAAACATGGCATGGGGGACCAGAACTGCACACAGTATTCCAGATGAGGTCTCACCCATGCCTTGTATAATGGTACTAACACTTCCTGCTCTCTACTGGAAATACCTCACCTGATACATCCTAGGATTGCATTAGCCTTTTTCACAGCTGCATCCATATTGGTGGCTCATAGTCATCCTGTGATCGACCAATACACCCAGGCCTTTTTCCTCCCTTGTCACTTCCGACTGGTAAGACCCCAGCTTATAGCAAAAATTCCTGTTGTTAGTCCCTAAGTGCATGACCTTGCAATTTGTGCTATTAAATTTCATCGTATTTCTATCACTGTAGTTTTCGTGATTGTCTAGATCTTCTTGTGTGATATTCCGGTCCTCCGTACTAGCAATACCTCACAATTTTTTGTCATCTGCAAATTTTATTAGCACACTTCCACTTTTTGTGCCAACGCCATTAATGAAAATGTTAAATAATATTGGTTCCAAGACCAATCCCCGAGGAACTCCACTAGCAACCTCCCTCCAGCCTGACAAGTCACCTTTCAGTGTGACCTGTTGTAATCTCCCCTTTAACCAGTTCCTTGTCCACCTTTCAGTGTTCATATTAGTCTCCATCTTTTCCAATTTAACTAATAATTTCCCATGTGGAACTGTATCAAGTGCCTTACTGAAATCCAGATAGATTAGATCTACTGCATTTCCTTTGTCTAAAAGAAATCTTCTCAAAGTGAGAGATCCTGTTGGTTTGGCACAAGCTACCATTTGTAATACCATGTTGTATTTTATCCTAATTACCATTTACCTCTGTGTTCCTCACTACTGTCTCATTCAAAATTTATTCCAAGATCTTGCATACAATTCAGGTCAAACTAACAGGCCTCTGGTTTCCCTGAACACTTTTTTCCCCCTTTCTTAAAAATAGATTTTATATTGGTAATTCTTCAGTCCTAGGGTATGACCCCCAAGTTTATGGAGTCATTAAAAAATCTTTGCTACTGGACTTGCAATTTCATGTGCCAGTTCCTTTAATATACTTGGATGCAGATTATCCAGGCCCCTGATTTGGTCCCATAAAGCTGTTTTAGTAATTTCTACTTCCATATCCTCATTTTCAGTCAGTAGTTTAGGGACACTCAGCATTTATAATGGTGTTAAATTAAAACCACTTTTTAATACATTTATGGGGTGGGGGAGGGGTTGCACTCAGAGGTTTGCGATGTGAAAGGGGTCACCAGTAAAAAAAAAAAAAAAAAAAAAAAAAGTTTGAGAACCACTGAGATTCATTCTCTCTTTCTCTCTCTTTATCTATATCTATATAAAAAAATATTAAACTTTTATCCCATAAAGGTTTATATATTAGTGTAGCTTATTCTTGTAGATATACATTTATAGCAGTACAAAATTGTTGAGACCAATCCTTACACACATGGGTGTCATCTTATTGTAATGTATCCTCATCCTGCTTCCCATCACATCCTCGCACATCTGATTGAACAATCGCAAGTGGGGCTGAATCAGGAGCCTTCAGGTGGTAGTCCTGTTAGCCTTAAAGGTTGCAAATCCTGCTAAACACCTCATACACGCAAGAGACTGAGATTTTTGTTACCTCTTTCCCACTCTTTCCACAAGGAACTTCTGCCAGTATTATCCCTGAGCTGCTACAAGTACTGTGACTTTCTGTTCTGTGGGTCCCTCCACATTTTATGCATGGGGATTCTTGAGCATTAATATGGCATTTATTCCCCCTCCAAACCTTCAGCTCCATCAGCAGGAGGTTGGTCTTCCCGGGTGACACTTGATAAGGGGGAACTTGTGTTTTGGGAGCCACTTGGCTAACCAAAATAGGGATGTCTGCAGGAGGTAGCTTTGGCTGCCCATAGTCATTGTCAGAATGAATGAGGTTGTGACTGGCTGGGTCTCTGTGACACTGCTGGCCTTCTGAGCACACTGATATAATTATGCTTGGCAGAAGTTGATTTTTATTTCTTATAATTTTGACAGATAATGTTGATTATTATTAAGCATTTTATTTTTATCTATTTTTAAATTTTCACATTTGTGCAAATTTATTAGGTGTAGACAATAATGACAGACATTGAAATTGTAAAAGTTAAAGCTTTATAACCCTTAGCACACAAATTGCCAACATCTTGTGTTTAAAATATACAAAGTAAATCTCCTTAAATCAAACTTTAAAAAATTCTCGTGGCATTTTTTTCCTTTGCCTATCTGTAATTTCAATTATCGATGGAAATATTTTTTCATTGATTTCACTGTACACAAAAACCAACATAGTGCTGGTGTGGACAGCGCTTAGATCGCTGGGGGGGGGGGGTGTTTCTTTTTCACACCCCTGAGCGATGTAAGTTAGATCAACTTAAGTGGTAGTGTAAACTTGCCCTGAGATTCCCTCAATATTGAGATGCAACACCTTGAGAGCAGACCCCAGTGATAAGGTTTGTAATGCTAATGGGGACCAATTGGATGATGATTCCGTCAGGCTGTATTTGTCTTTCACTTTTTACAATGAGAACTTGAGCTTACATTTTGCATTTACAACAAGGAGTACTTGTGGCACTTTAGAGACTAACAAATTTATTTGGGCATCAGCTTTCGTGGGCCTGATGAAGTGCCCATGAAAGCTTATACCCAAATAAATTTGTTCGTCTCTGAGGTGCCACAAGTACTCCTCATTGTTTTTACTGATACAGACTAACACGGCTACCACTCTGAAACCTATCATTTTGCATTTAGTTTACTTTAGCTTTGCTTTTCACTGCTTACAGGGGATGCCATGTGAAGGCAGTGACATTTACTGTTAATCTAATCCTTCCAAGTTTAGACATAATCTTTGGCAGGAGCCACATCTTGCACATTTGTGGACTGCTTTTAAGTTCATGTGCACATAATTTAGTATAGACGCAGTGATAGTGGAATAAAAGTTCCTTATACCAATTTAGCTTATTTCCTTTCCCGTATGGACAAACTGCATCCACATTAGGTGATTTGTACTGCTTTAACTGTATCAGTATGGTTAAAGTGTTACAGTTTGCTTGTGTAGATAAGTCCAAAGCCTCAGTTGCATATCTGTGTGCCTAACTCTTGAGATACATAGTACTTGTAAATCTGTTCTTAAATATTTATCACCATAGCTTAAACAAATTTAAAAATAAATGCATTAGCATCTGAGGCATTCTTCTTTACTTTGTATTTTTTGTTCTTAGCTTCCGAAACAACAGTTGAGGAAAGGGAATTTATGGTTCCTAACTGTGGTCTGTCGAGCACTTACAGCCTACAGTGCTGGCTCTCCTTTTTTCTTGCTGCTTCCACAGTGTCCACACAAATAATTTGAACTATTTATACTACTATGCTGGATCCTAAACTGGCTAACCCCTCAGGAAAGAGTTTAATCTCATTATAGGCAGCTTAAGGAAAACTTCAACTCAATGCTAGTGGCTACATAAGTGGGGAATAAGAAGTCAGCCTAGCTGCTTTTGCCATTGGCCTGTGCTGTGCAGAAAGAGGAAACAGGTGATGCTCTCCATGGCTGGAGTGGAACTAGATTTGCTACCAACCAGCAGGAGAGGACAGAATAAAGAACAGAATAAGAGGAAAATAGAAACTTCTGAGTATTTCCCTCAACTTTCCACAATCTTTAAACACCTGCAGCTGAAAGTATAATAATCTTCTGTTTAATTTTATAGCTGTTGCTTTAGACCTCAAAGATAGTGGATTTAATTAAGGAAGTTGTTGTAGTGATTTATGCAAATATGATTGGTGCTCTTCCCCGCCACAGCCACCACCACTCGTCTTCAAAGAACACGTGTTGCAGTTTAAAACAATATAATCCTGCAAGTATCTACAACAATCTGCAACTAAAATTAAGATTACAAAGTAATTTACTCACTGGCTGTCCAGGGTTTGCAGATTCTGAGGTTGTTCATAAGGATTACAGTGTCAAAGCCATTTGCAGTTTGTAATTGCAGATACTGAGGACTGTAATCTTGGAAATATCACTAACACCTCAAAAATCAGTTGTTCAAAGGGAAGAACTCTGGATTTAAAGAGAAATTACAAATCTTGCTTTTGCAAGAAACTCATGTTCAATGTAGTTACTGCATATTTACAAATAAGTATATAATCCACAAGTAAAATAGATGTGGGTTTAAACTTGCAGTCAATTTCCTTGAATTTGCAGGCTCAAAAAAAGGTGGTGGGAAGGGAAGATAAGGACATCTTGAACTATAAGAAAGACAATCTTAGAAGCTAATTTATGCAAAACTTTTTACTAATTGCTTATCCTGAGGGGGCTTGAGGACCCCAGGTCAAGGCATCTACACCGTAGTTGGAAAACATTACACTTTTGCATGGATATATTTCCAGAAAACAGACTTGGTTAAAATTATATTGTTTAACTTCATATTGGACTAATCTACAGTGTGGCAGGAGTTGACCACAACAGCTGTTTGTGTCACAACTTATTTAGTATGCCTTTAATATCTAATTTTTTCCTGCTAGCTTTGGATCTTTCAATGTCTGTTCCCTCTTCAGTTTATTCATCTTTTCTGTCTTTGGGCTGAAATTTACCATCCTTGTTCTTATCTCAAGGATGCACAGGGAAAGATTAACTAAAAAGTACCACCTGAGCTATTCAATCATGCATAAACATGGTGATTGTACTTAAAGGAAACCAGGATGCTTTTGTGCTAATGACCTGGCATATACAGTTCTTATTGCAGACCATTTGTGAGGGATGGTAGTGAAGGAATTGGTTGAGTAATGAAATTATTTGATAACATTAAGTTCTGAAAATCTTCATTGTGGGAGTTATGCTGTGTCATCGAGACACTGAATCTTCTTAAAGTAGTTAATCACAGAGGTTGTGTACAAATGTCCCCTAGGATCAGAAAACAGGATATAAAATATATAAACATTTGTGAGTTTTTTTAAGTGCTGACTCCTTAGGTATAATTCTGATTAAGTGCTGATGTAGCCCTCAGTGATGTGAGGAAAGTGCATAATCACATAAGATACAGGGCCTGTAGTCAATTAATTGGTATTCTTCCTGCATAGTGTGAGAAAATGTTGTTGAAACTCAGATCCTGTCTACAGTAGGAAAATGACCCATAGCAGTTCAGATTTCAGTAATGGATCTTCTCAGTCCCCTTGTCCTCTGCGCATCACCAACAAAAATTGGCTTAAACTAGATTGGAAGAATATAAAAAAAGGTTGTTCAGGCTTATCTGTGTTTGCATCCAAACAATTTTCCTTCCCAGTTGAGGAGAGTATATTCCACAGTAGAAATCTTTTGTAATCTATGGTTCACTTCCTTGTATAGACAAGGTCTTACTAATGCAGATGACCAAACTTGGAAACTGGGGTCTTGGTTAACTGGTTAATTTTGAAGGGAACCTAGATACCCAACTCAGCAACATGCTTGGTCTGACTCACTTGACTCTTCGTGTGTGTTAGATCTTGTGGATGGCTGGAGGCACTTTTGCTGTGGAGAGGTCGGACATTTACTTACATGTGGTTAATTATAGCTGTGTTTTAAGTTCTGGTATAAACTAGAAAAATTTTGTGCTTTTGTTAGGATGTGGGTGGAAGTCATCACAAAGTTTCTATTTCTCCTGTCGTCCATGTCCGAGGACTCTGCGAATCAGTTGTAGAAGCGGACCTTGTGGAGGCTCTTGAAAAATTTGGAACTATATGGTATGTTGACAGTAGTAAAACCATGTCTCTGGTGGCTCAAGGCAGGTTGGGAGCTTTGGTGGTAAGATTGCTTTTGAGAACAAAGCTAAATGATCTGCTAGACTTGCAATGGGATCCCTAATCTCAAAATGGCCATTTTTATCAATAATTAAGTCGGTAGCACAGGAATACTGAACTTCTTGGCAATGTCTCTAACTGCAGGCATTGTACATTCAACACTGCATGTCTGCAGTCAGACTTTCAATAGTTAACTATAAGAATAGTTATGCTAGAGTTAGAGGTTTCTCGCACTCTGATACTGTGTCAAAGTGTGATCTCTTTTTGCTATTTTCACTTGACCATCCATGGCCTTTTACTAGCTACAATTTAAAAACATTTGTATTGGAAGTAAAATCTTTAGCTAGTTACAGTTCTAGCAGGGCTAGTATATATCATTCATATCAGCTAGTTGTGAACATTACAAGCTTTAGTAGACTAATATTTAACTCTTTATATTCTGAAAACACTACTTGTTGCTTATCTAACTTACTGATAAGTTGTTTAACTTTTTTGTACAAATGTACTTTATAATTATAGTTACATGACTTGATTTAGGAAATGGAATGAAAGTTACTAACTTATGAAGGGAGACCAGATGTCTTACACTAGGGAATTAAAAAAAAAAATTAACATTGTTCCATTTATGACAAGCAATCTTAAGAAAAAGCATATCAGGAGAACTTACTCTGTTTTTTTTTTTCTACTGACCAGCTATGTCATGATGATGCCATTTAAACGCCAGGCTTTGGTGGAATTTGAAAACATAGAAAGTGCCAAGAAGTGTGTGACATTTGCCGCAGATGAGCCAGTGTATATTGCTGGACAACAAGCTTTTTTCAACTATTCTACAAGCAAAAGGATCACTCGGCCAGGGAACACAGATGATCCATCAGGTGGAAACAAAGTTCTCCTATTGTCAATTCAAAATCCTCTCTACCCAATTACAGTGGTATGTTTCTTTAAATTTTTTTTAAAACCTTTCAATTTCACTTCCAGTGTATACCCTTTATTGTTATAATTATGTAATGTATTTACGTGAGTCAGAAGAATTATGGGTATCCATATAAGCTGTTTGATATGCAGTCAGTTTTGGTGTATTTTTTGTTACAACAGTGAATTCAAGTGAAGCATGTACATATCAGATTTCTCCAGAGATGCAACTAGTATTCAGGATGCATCCATTTGTATGAAGGTACAGTTTATAAGACCCTGTGCTATATATCCAAAACATTGGTTATGCTTGCAGAAAGTAAAACAATCTGATTTACAGGTTTGACTAATTGGAGTCAGGAGTATATGGCACTCCTTTTTAATGGATTTTTTTCATTGTTAACCTTGCCCCCTAAAACTAGCTGCTTCTTGCTTGTGTGCTCATAAAACTTGCTACCATTTAATATGCTCTAAGTACATAGAACATTTTTAGTAATATTTGCTTAAGGCAACTATTAATATTCTATCAGAGCAAGTTATTATGAGCAGAAAACAGTCCAACAGAACTCTCTCAATCACAAATATTCTTAACGGCTTAAAATCTGAATGGCATTCCCCTTGTTATAGCAATACGTTTGGAATGTCTTTCAGAAAGTATTTAGCAACTTATAATATTTCAAAATCCTGGCCACTGAACCCTTCAGAGATTGCATAATACCTCTGAAGCAAGATAGGATGAGCACAGCTATTACGCAGTATCTTTGAAGACTTCTGTTTTGTTAGCTCTGCACTTAACCCTAGCAGGCAATCAACTAAAATCATAAGAATGGCTACACGGGGTCAGATCAATGGTCTATCTAGCCCAGTATCCTGTCTTCTGACAGTGGCCAATGCCAGGTGCTTCAGAAGCAATCATCGAGTGATCCATCGATTACTAAAACTTACTTTAAAAGTTACAACTACTTGGACACACATCAGACATTTATATTCAAATGTATTCTAAAAAAATCCCACTTTCTCTTTATTCCCATTACAGGGCATGAGAACCTGGAGTTTTGACCATGGGTGTTATCTCACTATTTAACTGGCTTATTTTCTAGCCATCAGTTGGTTAGAAACCAAGGCAATAGATTGTCTGGGTTTTGTGATGTCACAATTTGTCATTGCATAAAACATCCCTCTTTACTTTTGATATTTTGACATGTTGCACATTGCACTAGCCTGGGTACAGCTTCTCATGCAAAGAGCAGTGGAAATACAAGACACCCTCTTATTTGTATTTTTCCACTTTCTGGAGATGAAATTCAAGTCCTTTTAATCATTCATCACTACTATCAAAGGTTGGGGCTGAAAATGGGGCTTTTATAAATTATGAATTAAACTTTGAATGCCATGTGCTATAGCACTACAAAAACATAATTCTTGCAATCAGAGGCTTTTTCTGCATTCAGTGATAGGACAGGCACGCCACCTGCAAATACTTCGGTTTGGGTGAATACATTTATTATTAGTATTATCACAGTGCCTAGGAGCCCTATTCATGGACCAGGACCCCAGACCCATTATGCTACGTGCTGTACAAACACAGAACAAAAATATGGTCCATGACCCAAGAGCTTATGATCCAAGTATAAAACAAGAAACTACAGAGTGGGGAGTACAAGGAAACAGTGAATCTGTATTAATCAGCATGATCGGCAGAGGACTCAACACACCAACAGCCTAGCCATGGTCAAGTTTTTTATGGGCATCACATAAGAAGAGAGTTTTGAAGGAGGATAATGAGTTAATTTTGCAGGTGTTTGTAGGGAGCTCCTCCTGGACGTTAGGGGCAGCATGGGAGAAAGCATGAAGGTGTTTGTTTGAAAATTTAACAAGAGGGGCCAATCAGTAATGGAAATTGACATCTTGACAGCAAATGAGATGATAGGGTAGAGATAGACTGTAAAGGGCCTTGAAAGTAAAGGCAAAGCAGTTTGTTTGATGTGATAGGGAAGAAGGAGCCAGTGGAGGGATGGCACAATCAAAACAATGGCTAGGAAAACCTTTGCAGCAGTATTCTGAAAGGGCTAGGTTGCATTTGTCAAGGCCAGAGAGACAGAGGTTGCAGCTGTCAAGATGAGAGTTTTAGCAGTGCGAATGGATAAGTAAGGCCTTATTTTAGAGATGAAATGCATAAAGAATTGGCATGAATGAGACACAGGCTGGATGTGAGGACCTAGAGAGAAGCCTGTGTTGAACATGAGGCACAGGTTATAGGCCTGAGTGGCAGGCCGGGATAGTGGTGGTGTCCACAGTGATTGAGAAAGGAGGGAGTGGGGAGGGCATTTGTGGGCAGGATTAGGAGCTCAGTATTAGCCATGTTGAGTTTAAACTGATGTCTGAGTCTCCATTAGGAGGTATTAGAAAGTCAGGCTGAGATGAAATTGTAGGCCATAGTTTGCTCACCCCGGCATAGAGAGAGAGGAATTCTCCTTTTGTGGCCTGAGCTATATCCTGGAGTGAAGCCTAATACTTGCGTGAATGCTTCCTTTAGTGAGTCTTAAACTGTTTGTATTGGTGAACCCTTTCACACAGCATGCCTCTGAGTGCGACACCCCCTCCCCCTTATAAATTAAAAACAGGGATTTTTAATTTAATTTAATCTTAATTTAATGTAATGTGGGCACAGGACTGACAGCTCATGACCTCCAGGTAATAACCTCGTGACCCTCTGTGGGTTCACAACCCCCAGTTTGAGAACCCCTGGTTAAGAGGTTATGTATTTTAGAAATTGAAAACAGACAATCTTCCTTTGAGGGAGTTGACTGTTCTTGATTGTGATACAGCAACATAAGGAAAAATCATCATCTTTTAAGGTTAACATTTCTTAATATACATATAAAGTAGCTATAATTTGATAAATAACTGGGTTTATCCTTCTTTGAGATTTAAATGCTGATGGTGAAATTTACTCCATGAACACATGCAATATACCTTGAAGTCCTGTAGAACACTTGTGAATCTTCATAAAAATGTCAAACTTGAAATGTCTGTCTAAAATAGCTTTTCTTCTTCATTTATAGGATGTCTTGTATACTGTGTGCAACCCTGTTGGGAAAGTGCAACGTATTGTTATATTCAAGAGAAATGGAATACAAGCAATGGTTGAATATCCTTTTATTAATACTCATATTTGTATGTTCTCAGCTGCAGATGAGACTTAAGCATGCATATGTCAGTAAGATTTTACATTAATCTTGAGCTCTACAAATTTGAGAATTATTAGATTCAAGATGCTTTGTCATTTCCAGTGTATGCAGCAGATAAATCTGCACCAAATTATTGCCACTTTTAAATCACATATTTGTTCATTTGTTTTTATATTCTGTGCTAAAAGTAACTCCTAAGATGAATGTTACAGGCTAATCATTTTTGTGCATTTGGGAGCACATTGTATAAAGTCAGTTTCATGGTTTTCCCCCATTAAAAAGATGCTGCAAATTGTGTGGTCTGTTGTGCTGGGTGCTGCTGAATTTAGACCGTCTGGCACAGCAGACCACTGAATACAGGGATCAAGGAGGGAGGGGACACCCTGACATAAGCCATCCTCTAGATCTCTGCAGGCATTTTGTATGTTCTTGTGCTAGTCTCCAGAGAACTAAAAATCTCAAAATATGTAAAGAATATGAATCTCCTCCCCTCCCTCCCCAGTGTATTGACCCTAGCATATTGAAGGGACACTTGTCTTGCAGGCTGTCTTCTCTACCACTGGGCAATGAAGTTAAAGCAAATTTCTCTTTAATCTCAGGCCACAAATACAGTGTCTGTAGTCAAAAATGTCCATTTGGGGTCTCTTGTATGTTCATCTACAAACACAATGTTTAACTAACAAATCCAAACACAAGAAGTCTCTTAAACTTCTTTTCCCTGATTCAGTGGTAGAATTTTTCTTGGAAGGGACAGACTACTCAAATCTTTCCCTTTTTATATCCTCAGTTCCTTCCATGCTAAGGTGATAGAGTTCACGTCTGTCCAGACCCAACCTTCCAGGCCTGGTTTTAGTAGTACTAAGGGGAGATACCAACTCCAGCCGCCTTGTTCAAGGGTTTTGTTTGAACCTTGTCCTTGGTTACCATGGCACAGTCATTCGCAATATTTGTCAGTAACGTGCTACATCCACATACTCTGATTAGTGTGTAGTAAGCCTTAAGTTTTAGGCTTGCCTACACAAACATTTAGTTTGCAGCAAGCTAGGTTTTAATCTACCCTGCAGTAGCCTGTCACAGACTGCTTGTCTGTGTGAACCCTGCTGATGTGCATTGACAAACTGTTAAGGTGCATAAGCAGGGTCCACAAGGGACAGTTGGTGTGTGGCAAGCTAAGGGTGTGATTCACCCTTAGCTTGCCATAAGTTAATGTTCATGAATACAAGCTCTTAGAATAGGACTGGGCAAACTACGGCCCATGGGCCATATCCGGCCCATTGAGGCTTTGGATCTGGCCTGCAGGATTGCCAGCCCCGCACCACTCCCAGAACCAGCTGGCACCACAGCCCCTGGGAAGGGGAAGGTGGGGCAGAGGGCTCCGCACGCTGCTCGCTTGCAGGCCCCCTGCAGCTCCCATTGGCTGGGAAAGGGGAACCGCAGCCAATGGGAGCTTCGGGGGAGGTACCCACAGGCAAGGGCAGCACCCGGAGCCCTCTGCCCCCCGCACCTGAGGGTGCCTGCCGCTTCCAGGAGCAGCGCGGGGCCAGGGCAGCAGGGAGCTTGCCTTAGCCCTGCTGCCACTCCGGAGCCACTCCAGGTAAGTGACGCTGGGCCAGAGCCCACACCCCAAACTCCTCTTGCACCCTGAGCCCCCGTGCCCTGAGCTCCCTGCCGCACCCCTCCTGCACCAACCCCCTGCCTCAGCCCTACGTTCATGGTCCTGCATGCAATTTCCCCACCCAGATGTGGCTCTCGGGCCAAAAATTTGCCCACCCCTGTCTTAGACTATCAGCTGAAGTGGCCACTTCCATTTTCACTCTGAGCTGTAGGGTGTCCACCATTTAGAAGTTGGATACGCTCTCAATATGGAGAGACCTGTGTGAATAAACTAAGACTTTCACTGGACCTGCATAGACTGTAAGCAGAATGAATCTAGTCTTAATTCATGAAACTGCTCAACCTGGGCTGCATACACTTCAAAGGCAGGAACCATATGGCTCAGGCTGCATCTGAGAACTTGAATTGCCAGTGCTTTATAGCAGTTTTAAACTAGTGTGTCTGTTTAGATCTCTCATTTATTCCTAACAAAGTAACTGTAGGTTGCTTTAAAATGTCTTGGATTGCTTCATTATTTTGGAGGGGGAAAAACACATCTTTATTTAAAAACAAAAAAAATCCTTAACAAGATTTACATTTGAATCCGTTCTCTGTGCTCAGAAGGCTAAAGCAGCACTCAATGGAGCAGATATATATGCAGGATGCTGTACACTAAAAATTGAATATGCAAGGGTAATGCTCAGATCTTCTTTATTAACTATTTTACTGATGAAGTGCATAAGTTCAAGACTTACCCTGTGTTTAAATTTTAACAGCCAACTCGACTTAATGTCATTAGAAACGACAATGATAGTTGGGACTACACTAAACCGTATCTGGGCAGACGAGGTAGGTTTTTTATATGTTATAGCTGTAAGTGTTTGATTGTGCTAATGACACTACTTTATACATGGTTAGCTTGTGTAATGCAATAGTCATTTCAAACAAGCCGTTGCTGATGAAGGCTGTCTTGCAAAGGCCAACACGTAATCCAGGAAAAAAGTAACATTGAACATTAGTGCCCCCTACTGGTGTACAATGAGCTATTTAGTTCAACAAGGAGCCCACACATGCAAGCATGTTCGCAGTACAAGGACTTGCATTTCTCCAAGCAGCTCTCACTCTTTGGAGGAGAGGAAACTGATACAGACTATTCCTTACAAACTACAAACTTACACACTGCTTCTCTATGGAAAGGACTTTTTCCCCTATGTTGGACAAGGCATTAAGAAGGATAGAGGACTCCAGCAGGCTGACTCTACACTTCATCATGCACTACATCGGCATCAGCAAAAAGCCCTCTGAAAAAACTCAGACTTGCAATTCACCTTGTCTGCATACTACATGCACCACCACCACAAGTTTTTAAAGGAGGACACTTAAAGTACTTCAGATTTGCATGGGATGAATACCATGATAGACTGTACCCATTCTGTTCAAGTTTTTATGTATATTGGTCTTATTTCCCTTAATTACAATTGCTACATTTAAGAACCTCCATAAAATGGTAAATCCCAAATTTCTTGTTGATCTCATCTACATTGTTGTAATACTCTTATTTTATTCCTTGCTGTATTTAAGACAACTGCAGTCAGTCTTTACAGTGTAAATTGTCTCATAGTAAGTAAACTGAAGGATTTATCTGTAGTTAACTGGGATTAATAATACAATATTAAACAAGCTTCCTCAGGTATATTAAATTTAAGTATTTGAAGCAAGGAGGTGCACATGTGGTGCGTGTGTAACTTGTCTCTTAGGTTCTTAACTGTGAAAACTAGTCAGAGCTTACCGCTTTATAGTGAAAATATGACTAAAAATGTAAAAGACAAATTGCTGTGTAGCCTGACCTCTGTAAAGTATTTAAAGTATTCTCTTTTTGTAACTGTTCAGTGACTTGTATACAATAATAGTTTTTCTATAATGTAATCTTTAGAAATCTAGGAGTGCATAACATGGAGGTGGAAACATAACATGTCTAATCAAGGTAGAGTATCTTCAAAGTCTTAAATATGAAAGCAAGGGCTTTGACTTCTCTCTGAGATGCACTCTCAAACTTACATTTTTGTAGAAATGTTGGGTGTTATCAGTAGTGGTTTGGCTTGTAAAACTGTTGTATAATTAAAAATGCAGGTTTTGGATTTTCACAATGAAGTTCTTGTAAAAGGTTAACAAGGGAGCTACAGTATTGGTTGATGATAGAATTTCAATATTTGAACCATAATTCAGAAACTCACTCTTAAAAGTAGTCAGGAAATATTAAATAAAATTAAAATTGAGAAAAATGTTTAGAAACTGTCAGCAAAGAAACTGCACTAGTGAAAAAACCTGAAAGATTAAGTGGATTGTCAGTTTCTTAAACATTGCAATTTATATTACAGCTGCTTTTATGGCATCTAGTCTCAAAATTGACAACCTTTATTTCATGTAATTATGTTACAAACAGATATGACTGTATGGACCAGAGGTTCCTCCAGCAAATGAAGCAGTGGGAGATGAGAAGCTTCTCGCCAGCATAACTCTGGCCTAAAAATGCACAAATCTGTTTCTCACTCATTTTTTCTTTTTTTAGTTCATTTTCTTGAATATCTTTGTCATCTATATATTGACATTACATCCCTTCACACCATGTAAGAGGAAAGGGACTTAGATCTGTACTATCCAGCTGTCCCTTTGTAGTGTTGTTTTTCTCTTTCTGTTGCACACATCCCTTGATCCAGAAAGTAATATATAGGGGAGTACACAAATAGGTGAACTCTACCTCCCTGAGCCAGTTTTTATCCAGTGAAGCAGGCATATAGACCAGTTACTGCCCATAACCAGCAATTTTGATAAAGTAACCCTGGCAATTATCCCAGCACTTCTCCATACTTCATGTAACATGCCAACTGTTCCACATGCACTCTTCAGGCCATTCCTCTTCCTGAAGTTCTGATGGTGCTATGTGATCTTTGAACTTGATGTACCCAGACTGCAAGATTCTAGCTTCAGCAAACAAGATCTTATCCCCAGAGAACTTCATGCTGAGGCTTGGCTTGCCACTGTGTACTCCACAGCAATAAAAGTTCTTAAGAGACGTAGCATTTATTTCTTGGTTCCCTTGTAGGCTGAGGTACCCCCAGTCTCTTCTGAAATTCTCAGAAGACCTAGACTATTGTTTCAAAGCTAGCTTCTTTCATTTCAGCTTCTCTAAGGAATACCTGCAGATATGAGGGGAATATATTCTTGGATTGCATGTATGCTATCAGCAGGTGACTGGTTGAGGAGAGATGTCTTTTCCTTCTGGCCAGGGGACTGACCCCTTTCACGTTTGCCATTTACTATGAGACTAGTGCTTCACAGGCATTCCCTCTATTAAAGATAGAACTCTTTAACAGCTAGTCACTGTACCAGTTAATCTGCATAGGTCCAAGAGAATAGAACCACAGGCTGGGATTTTACACCTAAATTTTCATTTCTGCTCTCTGAAAGGGCCTTTCTATAGGCCAAAGAGCTGTGTGGGAGCATGTCTCCTCCTCCCTTGATTTTTATTGACAAGGTAATCATCTAGCTAGGAACCTATCCTCAACATCTTAGGTGGAAATCACACAATTTCTCATCTCCCACTGTATGCTGTCATAGAGTTTAGCTCAGCAGTTCAAATTACTTGGGGAAAACACTAACTGTAGTGGGCTTGGAGAGTCAATTTCCATCATTCAGTCATATTTAAATAGAATGATAATTACAGCAAACTTAAACATTTCACCATATCTTTGGATATGGGACTTAAAGAAGTGGTTTATTAACAAAACACAGTGAGAAATATTCTTTAAAATTAACTGCTGCTTACCAAAAGAGTACTTGGGAGTTCACATTTTTCCAGTACGCAGCAGTCACTAATTAGAAATGACCCTTTTGAAAGTGGCGCACTGCTTCCATCCAGTAATGTTGACCCCTTGCTTAACTTTAGATTGTTATATAAAACAGGTTTGCTCAAAGGACTGTCCATTGTTGAAGTGCATTATTCTGACATTTTACAGCAATTGAAATATAGCCTGTGATGCAGCATGAATAATGCAGTAATGTACAATCCTTTCAGCACTCCCACTAGGTGTTCATGTAAATATAGTGTACACATATGTAATGCTCTCTGTTTACTGATTGTGAAACCATGTAATACAGGTTGTTGTTGGCTTATGCTGAAACTTCTTGAAAGAAGCCCACTTTGAAAATGTGTTGCTGTTGAAGCTAATAGTAGGATTCAGGTACTGTCTTTCAAAAGTACTGTATTTAAAACTTGTTTTAAGACATGCATAGGTAAATCCTACTCTAAAATGTTTCCTATATTATTGTGTGATGTTGCTTTAGGAAAATTTTCAAGTATTCCCATAAATTTAAAGTGTCTGTACCTTCTCTTTGCAAAAAAAATCTCAACTTAAGTGGAATTTGTTATGCAGACAACCTCTTAATTTTGGTGTCCTCTGACAACAGCTTGTGTTTAAAAACTGATTTGAATGGGCAATTTTTTAAGTTAACCATGAGTCAAATTACTTTTTTCCCCTTATTAGATGAAACTAATATCTTAATTTGAGAATTACTTGTACTTGTCTGTTTGTTAAAACTGCTTTTTTCCTGTATATTAGACAGAGGGAAGGGCCGCCAGAGGCAAGCCATTCTGGGAGAACACCCTTCATCATTTAGACATGATGGCTATGGTAAGTTACATGGGGTGACAGGTGGTTCATGGCTT
Organism: Mauremys mutica; assembly: GCF_020497125.1. Taxonomy (NCBI): domain Eukaryota; kingdom Metazoa; phylum Chordata; order Testudines; family Geoemydidae; genus Mauremys; species Mauremys mutica. The sequence goes on along the minus strand of NC_059074.1, from coordinate 210,334,753 downwards.
CTAGTTTTTTGTATGGTGGAATTAGGTATTTATAGGTTACAGGGTTCTCAAACTTCATGGCACCGTGACTCCCTTCCGACAACAAAAATTACTTCACAACCCCCGTAGGAGGGACCAAAGCCTGAGCCTGCCCAAGCCCTGTTGCCCTGGGGCGGGGGGAGCCTGAGCCCCACCACTCTGGGCGGGGGGCAAAGCTGAAGCTCGGGTTTCAGCCCCAGGCAGGGGCCTGCAACCTGACCCCGCCGCCCAGGGCTGAAGCCTTCGGGCTTTGGCTTCGGGCCCTGGGCAGTGGGATTCGGGCTTCAGCCCCAGGCCCCAACAAGTCTAATACAGCCCTGGCGACCCCTTTCAAAGGGGGCCCTGACCCACAGTTTGAGAACCACTGGCACTGAAGTATGATCTACATAATTTTAGACTTCTCTAAGCTTCTGCAGTTTGCAGTATTGCTTTTGCACAGGTGCCAATGTCAATTCATGCTGCTTGTGATATGATGAAACCTGTAGTGTTTTGCACCCGGAACCCTTCTTTTTGCTTCACAGTTCAAATTTATCCCCTTGGACAATATCCTGTGTAAGTTGCCACCACACTAGACGGTGATGAGGGGATAAATATCTGCACCAAGATTTTTTTTTTTTCCTCAGACAGCACAGTACAACTTAATAACTGATACCTATATACAGTGTTTGTTACCTGAAATAGTTTCAGGGAAATCCTTTGGAGCTTTTTGAGACTTGCATTCAAAGCTACTAGCTGCAGTTTTTATTTCCCTTCTAATTATCCATCTTGTCATTGTTGGTCTGCAGTTGGTAGTGTTGCCAGCACAGAATGCTTGAGGCAGCAACAGTGGTTCGTTGCACGGTGTGCTTCGCTCCCAATAAACACACCAAGGTGGAGAATGCAGAAAAAGTTTATTTGAGCCCAAATAAGGTGCAAGGGAGACCTAGCAATCTCAAATCCTGCACACAGACATAAGCTGTGTGTCTCTTCTTATACATGACTTCAGCTAGGCATCCTCATTACCCCCCACTATTCTCCTCCCCCTTCTTTACTTCCCTCCTATATAGTAGACACATTGTATAGCTGGCGATTACACTAAACAGGTTAAATCATTCTTGACAGCAAACAATTCATCTTGTTAGTAACTTTTCAAGGCTGTTAGGTTGGTTTACTTCTGGATTTATTACTTTGCCTCCCCCTCCCCTCCTCTTCCTAAGCAGATACAAGTAGGCCCCTATTTACTATCTCCTGGTGCCAGTGTTGCACTGATAAGAAGCAGTTACACATTCCATTCTCAATTCTGACCTGTGAGTTCGACTAGAGTTTAACATGGAGGCACTCTGGACAAGCTTAGCATCAACCCTGATTCATTCAGGCCTGGTACAGAAAGGCTTCATTAACACTGTGGTTTTCCACCCTCCTGAGTTACCTAGGGTTATGCTTAATGACACCAACAGTAGTATGTCATTAATACCTGGGGGGAAGAGCTTTGGAATTACTGCTATCGCTGTTACAAAGTTCAGTCAGCAAGTGATATCAGTTCTATTAGGGCATCTAGTATTCTGTACCTCAACATATGCAGTCCATCTGCATCATCTTTAGTGGTCTGAAGGCAGAAATCTTGATAGGATTTCTGAAATGTTACGTAAGTCTCACGTGCAAGTTAAGTTTTTATTTATTTTTTTGGTCATCTTAATCCCCAGAAGTCAGTGCATTTTGTCTTGTTTTCTCCTATGCAGATGTCTTGTACAGTACAATACAAGTTAACTTTCTAACTTATTTTCTCCCAGCGACCTTCAAGCCTTGAATTCCCATTACTTCCATTTGCTCTTCACTGTTAGGGTGAGAAAAGAAGGGACACAAACATGCCCACCCAATTTAGCTGAGTCCCCTTTCTCCTCTCAAAGAAAATTTTCCCATCCTTGGAAAACACAGTCCTCTTTCTGCTAAGTTCATATGTGATTTTTTTGGACATTTTGCTCCTCTGGTTGCTGCTCTCAGTGGGCCAGACTGCAGGGTAGGCTCCTTGTATTCATATCTCCTGCCTGAGAGAAAACTAAGCTGTTCAGATTTAGGCCATATTTGCACTACAAACGTTTATAAAGCCACCCTAGTATATCACTTGTGTGCATGCAAACTTGAATCCTTGCGTTGGCACTGCACTTACTCACTAGGAGTGCTTGTGGCATTGCACAGTGCAATGCACCATGAGTTGGTATCCCATTGTGCAGCTCGCCATCTCCAGCTCACTGTCTTTGGGAACTTCTGGCAATGCATGGTGGGGCAGAAACAAGTTAGCAGGCATGACTGGGAGTAAGGGGTCAACTTTCCAGCATGCAACTTTGTCATGATGTCATCTATGTCCCTGATTTTTCACATCTTCTTAAAAATTCCCACAAATCTGTGTGGCCTTCCACTTCTTCCATCTCTGACAGAAGCATGGAGCCTGCACAGTGCAGCACTTCGTCATGAGCACTGCAAGCACAGGATGCACAATTCTCTGCTATTTGCAGAGTCATAAGAAGGAACTGAATCAGCAGGGAACAGGAGAATTTCACAGAGGACAAGTTGCCATGAGACATAGCTAGCAAGAACCAGTTCACGGAGCAGCTGCAGATAATGGAGTGCCACTTCTAGGCCCAAGAAAAAAATACTGACTGGTGGGATCACATCTTAATGCAGGTTTGGGATGATGAGCAGTGGCTGCTGACCTTTTGGATGCGCAAAAGCCGTATTCCTAGATCTGTGTGCTGAGACTGACCCAGCCCCTTCAGCACAAGGATACCACCATGAGAGCTGCGCTGACAGTGGAGAAGCAAGTGGCAATTGGACTGTGGAAACTTGCAATCTTGGATTGATACCAGTCAGTGGGAAATCATTTTGGAGTTGAAAAATCCACTGTGGGGGCCATTGTCAGGGAAGTCTGCAGGGCCATTAATTGTCTTCTGCTATGCAGGTCTGCCACACATAGCGGGTGGATTTGCACCAACAGGCTCCCTAACGGCACTGGCGTGATAGGAGGCATACACATCCCTGTTCTGGCACCAGTCTACCCTGTTAGAGTACATCAATAAAAAACTATTTCTGTGTGGTTTTGCAAGCATTGGTGGATCACTGGAGATGTTCCACTGATGACAGTGTTGGCTGGTAAGGGAAGGTGCATGACACACATCTTTAAGAACACAGGACTGTTCAGAAAGCAATGTCACGGACGTTCTTTCCTGACTGGCAGATTGCCATTGCCAATATTGAAATGCCATTAACAATCCTGGGAGACCCAGCCTACCAGTTCCTCACCTGGCTCATGAAGCTTTAACAGCACCAAGGAAAGATTCAACTACCAGCTCAGCAGGTGCAGAATGACAGTTGAATGTGCTTTTGGTAGATTGAAGGAACGCTGGCGTTGCTTACTCAAGATTGGCCCTCCGTGAGAAAAATATCCCAGTGTCGTAACTGCCTGGTGTGTCCTGCATAATATCTGTGAGGCAAAGGGGGAAAAGTTGCTGCTGGGATGGAGGGCAGAGGTGGAGCAGCTGTCTGCTGAGTTTGAATAGCTAGAGCTCAATGCAGAGATATACAGGTAGGGAGGCTTTGAAAGAGCACTTTAACAGTGAACCACAGTAATGTGTTTTGGTGTACTGTGATCTACCTGCCCCTTCTGTTTTGGAGCCGGTTAGGAATTGTGTGGTGTCTGGTGTACCTCTATGAATATAACACTGTCAATGCACCTATTAATTTTGTGGTGTTTGCTATACATTTATGATTATTACACTGTTTGTCACTGAGCCTCTGAGCTGTCTCACACTACAGTAACCTTGGGTGCTTTCAATACCACCAGACATTCTGGAGCATTCTGTGTGTGAAGTAATCAAGAGGAATTATTTTCCAAACACTAGAATTGTACAGAGTAATGAAAACACTGCAAAAGAAATTCTGTGCAAGTTAAAAGCAAATAAATTTTAAAGTCATAAATTTATAGAACAGAGCTTAAGAAGGGGAAAGAACATTCATGTCTATTTTAGCTACAAGTACAGCAACCGTGGCTCTCCCATGTCAGTAAATGTGAAGCTGTGGTTGTCCTTAATGTCCCCTGGTATGGAGTGGTAAGAGGTAGGGATGTGGCCTCTGATGCCATGTGCAATGCTGGAGGAGGCGGGGCACGTGTATAGGGAGGTGCTATCATGGAGTTCTCCATGGACTGCAAAGGGAGGTGAGCCCATGATTGTTGAACCTGTAGGTCCCCAAGAGTCTGCAGCATCTGTGTTTTGCTGACAGAGAAGTCCCATTATGTCCTAGTGCAGCTCCCTGTCCTTTTCCTGCTTGGACTCCTGGGCCTTCCTCCTGCCTGCTCTTTCCATCTCCCTACAGACTACAGCATTCACTCGCCAGGCCCTCTGCTCACTGTCTGATGCAGCACTGGCTTGTAGGATCCTACTGAACATGTCATCCCAAGTCCTCATCTTTTTCCTCCTTATCTGGCTCAGGCATTCCACAGATGTGGAGTGGGAACCCCTTAAGGCTGCAAGGCAGCAGCTACAGATTTTAAATGCACAGAGGTCATTGTCAGTATAGTCACAATGGAAAGTGAAAGTTAAGATTCAGAACTCCCTTCCCTTAGTCCCCTGAAGTTTTAAACAAGATGTGCTGACTGACACTTCTGCTTCAGAATGCTTGTGTGTGGCACCACTCTGAGCCCCAGCCCTGGTGTGTAAGGCCTTCCAGGGTCAAGGGAAATGAGAGACTTGCTCAGTTGCAGGAAACTGAGTATAGGGCCATGGGAGTGGCACCGTTTCCACAGGCAGTGGAGGTTTTTGCTGATATCTCACTCCTGAGGGTGACAAAGGAACAGAGAGCATAGCTGCTGCTTGGGTCCCCAAGCATTGCCCATATGCTGCTAGCCTGTTTACTGCAACTGTGCCTGCCGAAGTTATCCCCAACTGGAGCAGGGAAGTATCCTACTGCAGAGGAAGAAATAAGACTGCTATCCCTAGAAATCTTTGGGAGAGGATTGTAGAGTACCTCCATGAAAGTTACATCGAGATCTGTCAGGAGGATTCAAGGGCCATCCCTGTGTGCATAAACTGTTCCGCATGACATCTCCCCAACCCGCCTACCTCCCCCCAGCCTAACTGTACAGGGGAATGAAAAGCAGATACCAACTCTGTATTTTGTAATGCTACCTCTTCTAGTACAAGTAGGTTTAATGAAAAGTCAGTAATTGTGTCCTGTTGAGTTGGGGGATGCCGTAAGTACATCAGTGTATGGGAAATACATTTACACACTTACCCAAGATTCCATCCCTTGAATCAAGGTCATCCATGCTCGACTGACTGGACTGCGGTGGAGTCCCAAACAGGTCCTTGCTTGCAGCATAGCTGAACCCACCAGTCGCATGTCCCCACCCTCCGCTAACTCCTTGTCTTGGCTGTGATTCAGGCTCCTCACATGTATCCACAGTGGTCTGTGGGGTGGTAGTGGGGTCTCCACCAAGTATGGTATCCAGCTGTCTGTAAAAGTGGCAGGTCTGCGGCTCGACACCAATCAACTGTTGGTCTCCCTGGCCTTCTGATATGCCTGTCTCAGTTCCTTTGCTTTCATGCAGTACTGCTGCCAGCCTGTGTCATATCCCTTCTCTTGGAATCCCTGGGCAATCTGTTTATAGATGTCCACATTTCTATGGTCTGTAGCTGTGGCTGCACAGCTTCTTCTCACAGGCCCAAAAGATCTAATATCTCCCGTGTATTCCAGCCAGGTGCCTCTGGAGCCAGCATGGTCAGCTGGGCAGTTGCACACAACAGTGGAGAGCAGCTAAGTGTGCCTGGACAATCAGGAATTTGTAGGGCTTCAAAGGGGGTGAGGAGAGCTTCTGGTCTCCATGATGCCTGGGCAGTGGAGTTCACAGTTATGACCAGAGTGGTCAGTGTTGGACATTGCAGGACAGCTGCTGGAGGACAGTTAGGGTCGACCTAGGTAACAGTGTCTAAACTCATACTACATTGACCTCAGTACATCAACCACAGCTCACCTCTGCTCGAGGAGGTGTATCACCCTAATGGGGTCCCTACATGAGTGGGAGATAAATTTAAGCGCAGACACATGCACAACTAGATTGATGTAAGCTGTCTTCCGTCAACCTCACTTTGTAGTGTAGACCAGGCCTCAGAAGAATGGAGACCTCCCTAGCACCCTAAAGGAAACACTGTTATTAAAGTCCCTACCAGCTAAAATGTGAATGAAAATGATTCACTGAAATACTTCAAGCATCTTTTTATAAGTGTTTTGTGTTAGTTCAGTAAAATGTGACCATTAAAACATTGTTTTATGCAGTTTAGCCCACTGTGAAATTTGTCACATTGCTTCATGAAAAATGAGGCTTTACCTATAGTGAAAAACAAGGCAGCCTTTATTTGTATTAATGTAGAGCCTTAAATATGCATGTTGCTTATAAGTTAGTTGGAGAACTGTTTGAAGAAAGACACTCTTTCCCTGTGTTCCACATCTCCCCCCTCCTCCCCCCCCCACCCCAAATTTGAGTGCCCTGCCTCTGAACCATTCCAACCTTGCTTGGCCTCAAGCTAGAATTTCAAACTTTGATTTCCCTTTGTGGAGGCATGATGCTCTGCCAGTAGACTACTCAATTGGCCAGATAGCTTATTTAAGAGAACCTAACCTTTTCTTGTGGGGATTTTTTGTGTGCTGTGTTGGGAGGGGTGTGTTAAATGGGTCAGTAGTGATAGAGGGAAACTACCTATTATGGTTCTGATGCTGCAGTTTATGGTGGGCTGTTGTGCCTGCATCCAGCAAATTTCAGCATCAAGGCCTACGTGAGATGCAGTTGCTGGATTCAAAATATCAGGCTTGTCCTCTAAGGGGAAAACACATTAACAAGTAACCTCTAAGAGTACAATAGCCAAAATTCTTATTAAAATATTCTTTTCAGTTTGTGCACTTGACAGCAGTTCTGCTGTTCCACTGATTTGTTAGCAGGGGAGAAACTAACTGAACATCGAAACTACTTAAACATTGAGGAAGAACCCTTGAGGGTGGAGAGGAGGAAAATAAACTGCATGATATGAATCTTTTTTTAGCTAGAAAAAGGAATTCAGTTAGTAAATTACAAAGAATTCTTAGTGGATAGTGTCCATTTACATCAAGTATTTGTATAGTGGAGCATTAATACACTGTAAGTAAACGAGGGTTATGCTGAGTAGTGTTTAACCTGGTCTCTCATTTCTGTAGGATCACATGGTCCTTTGTTACCCTTACCAAGCCGGTACCGAATGGGATCTCGGGATACTCCAGAGCTTGTTGCTTACCCACTACCCCAGGCTTCCTCCTCTTACATGCATGGTGGAAACCCTTCTGGCTCAGTAGTCATGGTTAGTGGGTTGCATCAGCTAAAGATGAACTGTTCGAGGGTCTTCAACCTGTTCTGCTTGTACGGAAATATTGAAAAGGTAAAACATGTTTTATTAGGAACTTGGAAGCTGCTACTAAACCGAACTCAGTCTATCTAATGTTGGAATTTAAGTGTTGCAAACAATTTATTTTCTAGACATAGAGTTATTGATACCAGGGAAAACTTTAAGTTGGCACGTAACAACTTTCCAGAAGAACTTGCAAAATTCTTACAGTAGAGGTTTCCTTTGAACTTCATTGTCACTTATTCCTGAACTATTTTAGGTAAAATTTATGAAGACTATTCCAGGCACAGCATTGGTAGAAATGGGTGATGAGTATGCTGTAGAAAGAGCTGTCACACATCTCAACAATGTCAAGTTATTTGGGAAGAGGCTTAATGTCTGGTAAATATGCAATTTATTACTGGCAGTTCACTTTCAGGTGTGCTATGACTGCAAAATGTCAGCCCCCTATTGCTACGACAACTGGCTGACTTCACAAAAATTTTCAAATAATCCAGTTGGAATAAGACTCTAAGGTGGTAAATAACAGTTACAAAATGGGGCATCAAAAAGGTTGTTGGATATTCAAGCTGTAAATCTGTTAGCTATAAACCAGATGTACATGCACTATGCAATTTTTAACACTACAGCACACACCTTGGTAAACGTACTTGACTTAACATACAAAGACAATAGCTAACTTTGACAGTCATTTAATGAAATATTTTTTTTATTGCCATATCTGTGAACCCTTCTCCAAGCATTAAACAAAGGAATCAATACTTTTTTCACATTGTTGCAAGTGCGTGTCATCTGTTTTTCTTGCCTCAAAACTCCTTATGTTAAAAGTATATTATGAACAGTGTCAGTCAGAATGGGGGGTGTTTCTCAACTATATATCTTTAAATCTCAGTGTGTCCAAGCAGCACTCGGTAGTTCCCAGTCAAATATTTGAGCTGGAGGATGGTACAAGTAGTTACAAGGATTTTGCTATGAGCAAGAATAATCGCTTCACCAGTGCTGGCCAAGCATCCAAGAATATAATCCAGCCACCCTCTTGCGTGCTACATTATTATAATGTACCCCTGTGTGTGACTGAAGAAACCTTCGTAAAGGTAGGAAATCAAAACTATGGTAGCATACATTGGTATTGGGAATTAATCTTTCCCTGTACTTTGAATAAGAAATAGTTGTGGTAACTGAATGGTAACAATACTGATGTTTAAGATGGAGCCCATTGAATGCTATATATGAACAGAGGCCCCTGTATTTTTGCAGTTCTTAGCATTGCTCCCTTTATGGAAAATCTATCCAGTTGAGCTGTGAAAAGATCTTTGTACTCCTGTCTCCTGAACCTGGAAATATGGCAACTTTAACAAACAAAATGTGAGAAGCAAGAGCCAGAAATGAAGACCTTAGTGTGTGAAGGATGGGGTGGGGGAAAGGGAGAAGGTGGAGAAGATAAAACATGACTCTAGGTTACAAGGGATGGCTGAGAAGTTAACTAGGGATTTCCTAGTTCTTTTTAGCGGTTGCTCAGTCATTTCTTCTCTCTCCATACCTCAAAGCTACCTCCATGCTTCATGTGGGTAATTGTGCAAATATTTAGCCATGATATAAATGGTGTAAAGTATTGGTGGTTTTGTTTAAAAAATTGTCTACCTTCTTGTGCCTCAAATAGGCTTGGCAAGCCAGTCAATTGACCTGTCAAATAATGTCAATTGAGCACCTATTTGACTATGGTCCAATATTTCAGTAGGAACGCCCTGATGTAGGTGGTGGCCTGCCTTTTTGATTGTATCATGGTGCCATCTGTTAGCAAGCTTATCTAAATGTCTTGATCACGCACTTTATTGCATGCTAATGCCACCTGTTTGGGAGTAAAGGTGAACTAACTGAAAGTTAAGCATCTTGATTGGCTGGAATCTTCTAGAACAAACATTGTGTGTGTTTACATACACAAATATTGGTCAAGTAGTGTGTGTCTGTCTTTCTTGCTTGCTTTGTATACCTGGCCACCAGTATACATGCTGGTTGACAGAGCACATTAAATAAGTTTAGACCTGGTCCCTGCCCAGAAGAGCTTACAATCTAACCTGACTAGACGAGCATACAGAAATTAATTCTGAAGGGAATGATGGGGGAAGAGGAGGGTTCAGTCATTGGACCTCCTCCCAACACAGGAGATTTACTTTAATTTTATTTCTTTTGTAACTATTCATTTTTAAATGTTAATTTAACATTTGCTAGAAAGGTAATTATTTCAGTTTACAGAACTTCATTTAATTGGGTTTCACGTTTTTCTGAGTTCAAATAATTCAGTTAAATAATCTTTTATTGTAATTAGGCATAAGTATCTAAAGGCTAAGCCTATTGAAGGCCATAAAGTCTCTTTTATTACTATAGTTATTGTTCTAATAAATTAATGTTTTAAAATATTTGACCATTTTTGGCAATATTTAGCCTGTTATTTTTGGACAGGTCAAATGCCCAACCCTAGCTTCTATCCAACTTAATGAATATTTTATTATATTCTGGTAGTGCACGGAAGCCCCAATCAGGATTGGCCCCATTGTGCTTGTTACAGTATAAACACAAACAGTGCATCTACATTGGAATAGAAGACCTGTAGCATGGCTGCAGCTGGCCTGGATCAGTTGACTTGGGGTTGCAGGGCTAAAAATGTCTAGTATAGACATTTTTAGCCCCACAGCCCGAGCCCCATGCTCCCAAGTCAGCTGACCTGGGCCAGCCACAGGTATTTAATTGCTGTGTAGACATACGCAGAGAGTTTACAATCTAAGCATGTTATAAGTCTCCTGAATAACTTGTCTTGAAAATTACTGGAAATTCTCTCTAGGCTGAATGTTTTTTGTTTTGGGTGCCTGTCCTCCCAGATAGTCAGCAGATAGCATTTTGTGTTAGAAGATGATTATTTTCTCAAGTTTCTCACACATTTTTTACAGCAGAAGGGATCTTAATTTTTTTCCCTTCAGTGTGTTCCACTTAAAAATGCAGAGAATACTGCCCTAAATAAAATTACCAGGAAACTCTCGTTTGTCAAATACAAGAGTTTCTAAGCTAAGTGTCATTAGTCACTTCTTCAGTATTTGGGAATAGGCATTTTAATCTTAACTTTGGTCATATTTTCATCTCTTCTTTTATTCCTGTGGCAGTTGTGTGATGACCATGAAGTTCTCACTTTCATCAAATATAAAGTGTTTGATCCAAAACGTAAGTATTTGTTTTTTAGATAAAGTTCATGTTTTAAAATTACTTGTTCTGGGAGCAAGAAGGTCTGATTCTCTTGTTCTACCAGCTTCTGCCAAAACACTCTCTGGTCTGCTGGAATGGGAATGCAAGACAGATGCAGTGGAGGCCCTCACTGTACTTAATCACTACCAGATAAGAGTCCCAAGTAAGTCATTCTATTTAAGACTTTTTAAAATAAATTGCTGTTTAAAAAATGTATTTCTCTCTGATTTCCCCATCCCCCTCATTCATTTATATCTTTTCTATAAGAGGTGTCTCAGATGCAAATAATTCTGTGAAATCTGCAGCTTAAAAAAATAAAGATGTCCTTTGTGATTTTCCTTCATTATGTGCTCCAGTGACAAGGTTCCTAACACGTATTCCTGTGCTGAGAGCTTTCTCAATAATGGATGCCAAGATTTCAGTTGACTACAGGAATGCTGACAAAAATGGAGGTCCTTTAGAGTCTTGCTGCAGAACTCATAATATCTGTATAGGGATGGAACATGCTCAAAAGGGTTGAGAACCACTGGATGCTCAAACTGATTTCCCGTCACAAAGCTTGTTTCTGTCTGTGGCCATGCTCTCAGAAAGGGAATAAAGAAAACTACTGTAGTCAAAATAAAATCACTGTCTGACTTAATCAAGCATTCTTAAATTCCCCAAATGAAAATAAATGGAGACATCTAACCTGTATATTCTCTGATAACCCCAGAACTCAAATATTGGCCAGTTTAATGACTTCTAAAAATTTAATTAATTACACCAGAGAGGGGCTTAAAACATTCAGTTTGGGATTGTAAATATACAACCTGCTGTTCTAAACAAAGAATTCTTATGCAGGTTTCACCTCTTCTAAAAAAGAAATTATGGGGCCAAGTAAATCTAGTTTCGTTTCAAACTGATAGAAATGAGACTGGAATTACCTGTATTTCTGTTTAAAATAGTGGGCCAGATTTCTGTGGCAGTCTGGAGTAACTATAAAAGCAAATAGAAATGTTACAGATCTCATGGATGTGAGATCACAATCCGGCTCCATATCTAAGGTTATTTTAGTTACAGTTCTTATTGAAGCTAAAGGAGGAGGAAGTATCTTGCCTTCCATTCTAACAGTTTGAGGCAGTTGTTGCTAATGAAATGGGTGTTTCAGATATTATGAGTAATACATTTTTTGATTCTTTGGTATCTGTTTTTCTGTGACTTTTCTGGGAGACAATGGATAGGAAGGAGGGGGAAGAAAAATTTCCTCTGTCCTTTCTTAATACAGAATCAACAAACTAAGGGAAAGACCTTGTTTTTCTTCAAGGTCAACAAAATAGTATTAAAATTTGCAGTGTTGACCAACACTTACTAAACTAATTTTACCCAAGGGGGGCTGCTCCACTGGAACAAAGCCCCCATGACCTCCCAGAGCTCTAAGAGTGCTCCCCTGTAGCAGCCCTCGGCAGCAGAACAGCAGCCTCTGGCAAAGAGAGGGGGAGAGTTTCCCAGAGAGACGAGAGTTTTCTTGGTCAAGCAAGGATGAAATTGTGCATTCGATTTGCCGTTCTACCTTTGACAGCAGTTTCGCTTTTCTCCTGCTTGTCACTTTCATTGAACAGCCACCTTCTCTTGGCTTAGAAATCACCTTTGTAAACATTGCTGTCATAAATCCTCCAGTGGAGGCCCTTAATAATGGGGGCACTTTTTACTACATACTAGTCAATTTACTAGATGCTGTGCACGTATGTGTGATCTTAACTATCATTTTATATGGCAGTCTAGAAAATGCCACCATTCTATAAATAAGCCCTGTTTATTAGGGAATCTATGCCTGGAGGCTTTGGAGTGCCTGAAAAATTTAAACAAAAAACCCTCAAAACACACCTCTGCTAAGCATGTCAGGAAGCATATGCTCCCTTAACTGACAAAATTGTATACAAAAAAACTTATACTGAATATTTAATTTTGCTCTTGTTTCTCACAGATGGCTCTAATCCTTATACCTTGAAGCTTTGCTTCTCTACTTCATCCCATTTATAGAGAGAAGAAGAAAGCATGTTAGGCGCTACATTCACCTTGATTTGCAAGTTTGAAACTACATTTCATTCAGAAGCTCTGAAATTGTTGCTCTAATGTTGCCTCATCTCCACTTAATTCTAAGATCTCCTATCTTGTTTTATAATAAATGGATGTTTCTTCATAAATACAGAATAAACCTTCTCTCTTTGCTTCTGAAGAATACGTTTGTTGTAAACTTACTACGAAAAGTTTGTTTTTCACTAAATTGTAATTAGTATCTACAAGTATTCAACTGCCTTGTAGGTAGCTTATGCACAGATACTGTGTACTGTTCCAAACCTTAAATCTGCAATTGTTTTAATCCAAGAATGAAGTATATTTGCGTTTTCAATAATGTTTAAAGGATTAGCAAGTATTTTTCCATTGTAGGCTTAATTGGCAGATAGATTCGACATGAAATAGTTCTGTTTCTGGTTACATGTTTAGGTAACTAAGTATGTTGCAATTATTAATACTAAAAATAAGTTGATATTTATAAAATGTTTTCATTAGGTTAACATTGCGCACATACTGGATTTTGAGTAGCATAGTCTTACCTGATTTATATTTCAAAAAAGCTAGCATAGAAAAGACAAGTATTAAGTCAATTTATATAGTGTGCACTCAAATTTACTTAAAACGGAGATGGTTTTTAAAAACCATTTTCCGTTTGCATTGGCATACCAGTCCATTCTTGGTATCTTTTTTAAATTAAAGTTTCAGGCCTCAGTCAATGTGTTCATCTTCATTTGCTTCATGTGAATTTAAATTCTCAGTGTTCATGGAATCCTCGTGGTATCTTAAGGTTTTCTTATATTGCCATAATTTATTAACAGGTAGAAGTTTGATCCTGGCAAAAGAGATTGACATTGGAGGAAAGAAATGGGTTTTTCCCCTTGTAAAAGTATTTTAACAAAACATGTCACATACTGGGAGACTGTTCTTAATTCACAGTTGGTATCCTTGTCCATATTGTTTATTTCCTTATGTCTGATTTAAGACTATGTTTTGTCATGGACCAGAAAAGAAATCATACATTCAAAAGGTCTGATTATCTTTCCACTTGCACTAGTGTAAATCAGATATAACTCTTGTTGAATTCATGGAATTATGTGGTGTAAAATTAATGAGATCAGAATTGGCCCAGTTTTTCTCTGCCAGCTGGGAGAAAATGTGTTCCACTTCCCAGTGTGTAGCAGTGTATTTTCTCCAGTCACACCCTAATGTCATTTTATCCAATCATAGAAGTTAAATGGAAACGACCTATGGATTGGATCCTCCATTTCGTCTGTCTGCCAATGGAGGATTACTCATGCAGTACACTTTCTACTGTTTTGTGCAAACAGTGAGTGTTCCACCCTTCCCTACAGAGAGAATTCTGCAGCTTAAAGGATCTGCTTCTCAGTCTGCATTTATTGATATTCAGATTAAACTTTTCCCATTCTTAATATCAGGTTAGTTACACCATATGCCATGCCTCACTGGCCACGAAACTAATAAAATATTTGGCATCATTTGTACCTAGGTCTATATATTCCACCCCTTCCAGTAAAAAGTGAAGCCCACCCCAAAAAAGTCCTTGGTTCCTCTTCTACCAGCCTGACTGGCCAATAGAAACCTGTTCCTTTCTCACAGTAGTCCCCTTTAAGAGTTGTTTTAGTTTGCATTTCCTATTGGTATCAATGTAGTTCTAGCAGCTGAGATAGTTTGTAGTTTAATATTAGAATAGTGATGCCACTTGATGGGGTTTACAAGGTTTTCAGGATGAATTACCTTAAAGCATTCAGGTTTTTAAAAACTGCACCTTATATAATGGTAAAATGACCTCAGTGAACCACCATGTCTAGGTGAGAAGCATCTTCCTCACAGCTGTTCAGCCTGGAGTGAGAGAGAAAAGGAGAGCAGCCTCAAAGTAAATCCTCTCAGAGGACATTATCTGAACTAGAAATCCCTTCACCCAAAATATCTGAGCAGTTTGTGCCTACAGGTACGTTTACACTTCAGTCAGAGTCGTGACTGCAGCATGTGAAGGTCAGAACTAGCTTGGGTATGTCTATATGAGCTGCACTCTGATTGCAATGTAAACTACCCTAAGTCAGGAGTGGATCTGAAATCCCAATGCAATTCTTCCCTTGAGAGTGTCATCTGGTCCATCAGTAAGCTGAGAATCAGTCTGATTCCTTATTGCCATTTTGCCATATAACTATACTGATACACAGTGGGCACTCCTTGAGCCTGAAATAAGTGTACCTATCAGAGATCAGAGATGGTCTCCTTATTCCACACACACACGAGTTCTAGATCATGTGTGGTCTGGCTCTTTTGAACAGAGACAAAATAATTGGATGGCGTCAGGAGGGGGAGTTACGACAGGAGAGATTAAGATCTGTATAGAACATGAAGATGTTCTTGGCAGTCTCCTGTTCTGTCACATACTTGTTAGGTTAGATTAAACTGAATCACTGATGTCTTGATGTAATTTTCCTGCCTTTTTTTCACAAGCCTTATGCCCAAAACATTGAACCTTGCCATACAAAAGACTTACTTTTAAACCATCCACACTCTCGTAAAACACCCACTACTGTGTGTTTCAATGTAGAAGTGAAGGATGGTGCTTTTAAAATCAAGCTTCAACTATAGACATATTATTGGAGGGGAAAATAAAATATTGACAGAGAGGAGAGTTCATCCTATTTTAGATAATTCTCATGATAAAAACAAAACCATACTCTAATCCTCGTTAAGATGTTTTCTTTACATGCAAGGATTAAGAAGGTTTAGTGGTCTTTGACTTCCCTGTGCTGTCAAGTTGTAGCTAGGGTGAATAATTTGAGGAGGGATTTAAAAGAAAATATTCAGGAAAATATGCTGTTAGGAAGGAATGATACGATTGAATGTAGTGTCACTGAGTGTCATGGCGGGTGGGGTGGCCTGTGATTGGCTGAACCCCTCCCCCAGTTATAATTAAATATAATTTTCTCCTCTTCCTGCTGTGTGGGCTTTATTCCTTGTCTGCTAAAGTTTATTTTAATCTATTGTGTCCCAGCAGGAGGCATTTACTCTCTCTCCTATGCAGCAGAGTTCTTAAACATAGCAACACCAACACGAGTTTGAACCATTTCTCCCCATTTCTTAGAGTTCCCATTGGAGGAGCCAGGTATTTGTGTTTGCGTCTGTCTTTGTGGTGCTTGTGTCTCTCTGTCGGGGCAGACTGCTGAGCCCTGATTACGGGGCGGAGCTAGGCGGAGGAGGGGGCCTATAAAAGCGGCCCGCCCAGCCAGGCAGCGGCACAGCTGATCGCAGCGGCCCAGGAGCCGGCCAACAGGGCTGCTAACAGGGGAGTTTGAGTGGGAGTTTACAGGGGGAGGCGGAAGGGGGCGGCGCCGTGCTTCCCGTGTTCCCCAGGTAAGAACGCCAAGCGAGGCCGAGACAGCAGCAGCCATGAGCCAAGCAGCAGAGGATACACCGAGGATGAGAGCATGCAGCAGCTGCGGTATGTACATGGTCCTAGCGGGGGACCCAGAACAGTACTATGTATGCATGAAGTGCCGCCTAATAGAGCTGCTGGAGGAAAAGATCTAGGGTCTAGAGTTGCAGGTAGAGACCCTGGTAGAGCATAGAAGGGGGTTTGAGCAGCTGATGGAGCAATGGCAAGCAGTGACTGAAGGGGAATGCCCAGAGGTACAGGGGGAAGCAGGGGCTAAGGCCAGTGAGGGGGGACTGCCAGACGAGGAATATGGGTGGTGGAAGCATGTGACCGTGAGAAGTAGGCAGGGGAAAAGGAGAGCCAGTGAAGGAGAAATAGAGCTAAGGAACAGGTTTGAAGGTTTGGAGAATGAGGAAGGGGTACAGCAGGTGGTAGCTGACGGTGGGAGGGCAAGGAAAAAGAGAAGAGCGGCTAGTCCGATAGAAAGAGGGGAGGAGTCGATGGAGGCAGCACCAAGTTTGGGCCCAGGGAGGATACAGGATGGCTTAAGGGGAACCACAAGGGATGATAGGAATGGAAGGAGCTTGCAACCAGGGGGGACGGAGGATAGGTTAGAGGACCGCACTGTCCCCAGGCAAAGGCAGGTCTATCCGATTGGGGATTCCATACTGAGAAGGTTGGACAGGCCTGTGACCAGGGCCGATCCAGAGAACAGAAGGGTGTGCTGTCTACCGGGCGCTAAAATACGGGATGTGGACCTGCAGTTGAAAAGGATCCTAAGAGGAGCAGGTAAGAACCCTTTGATCATCCTTCATGTAGGAACGAATGACATGGCTAGATTCTCGCTAGAGAGGATCAAGGGAGACTATGCCAGGTTGGGTAAGACGCTCAAGGAAATCGAGGCTCAGGTGATTTTCAGTGGGATTCTACCTGTCCCTAGGGAAGGGCGCCAAAGGGGTGACAAGATCGTGACCATAAATAGTTGGCTGAGGGAGTGGTGTTACAAGGAGGGCTTTGGGATGTATGGGCACTGGGAGGCTTTTGGGGACAGAGAACTGTTCTCACGGTATGGGCTCCACCTAAGTAGGGAAGGAAGTAGAATTCTAGGAGGGAGGCTGGCTCATCTGATTAAAAGAACTTTAAACTAGACATTGGGGGGAGACGGTTGGGAGAGGTCCAGGTACTCTCCACGCCAAATTTATACGTTGAGAGTGAGAACAACAGGATAACAACAGATATAGCCAGAGGGGAGGGTTAGGTATAAGGAAGGGAGGGGGGGGACGGATACTAGACAGACAGGTCATACTGGTAGTACTGTGTCCCTACCAAGTTGGGTGAAAAGGGTGAGAGGAGCCAAACAGCAAAAATTAGGATGTTTGTTCACCAATGCGAGAAGCTTAGGTAACAAAATGGAGGAACTAGAGCTCCTGGTCTGAGAATTGAAACCGGATATCGTAGGAATAACCGAAACATGGTGGAACGGTAGCCATGACTGGAGTACAGGTATGGAAGGGTATGTGCTGTTTAGGAAAGACCGATACAAAGGTAAAGGTGGGGGAGTAGCATTGTATGTCAATAATGAGGTGAAAAGTAACGAAATAACTAGCAATGCAGTGGATAATACGGAGTCTGTTTGGGCAATGGTCACATTGGGGAAGAAAACTACTAGAGCTTCCCCTGGGATAGTGATTGGGGTGTGCTATAGACCGCCAGGATCTAGCCTGGATATGGATAGAGAGCTCTTTAATGTTTTTAAGGAGGTAAATACTAATAGGAACTGTATGATCATGGGAGATTTTAACTTCCCGGATATAGATTGGGAAACAAATGCTAGTAATAATAATAGGGCTCAGCTTTTCCTAGACGTGATAGCTGATGAATTCCTTCATCAAGTAGTTGCTGAACCAACGAGGGGGGATGCCATTTTAGATCTGATTTTGGTAAGTAACGAGGACCTTGTTGAGGAAATAGTTGTAGGGGACAACCTTGGCTCGAGTGATCATGAGCTAATTCGTTTCAAAATAAATGGAAGGATAAACAAAATTGCATCTGAGACTAAGGTTTATGATTTCAAAAGGGCTAACTTTACTAAATTGAGGCAGCTATGTAGGGAAGTGGATTGAATTAACATATTTAGGGATCTAAAGGCGGAAGATGCCTGGGGTTATTTCAGGTTGAAGTTGCAGGAGCTGTCAGAGGCATGTATCCCGAGAAAGGGAAAACGGTTCGTAGGTAGCAGTTTTAGACCGAGTTGGATGAGCAAGCGTCTTAGAGGGGTGATTAAGAAAAAACAGAAAGCGTACAAGGAGTGGAAAATGGGAGGGATCAGCAAAGAAACCTACCTTATTGAGGTCAGAGGGTGTAGGGAAGCAGTGAGAAAGGCAAAGAGCCGGGTGGAGATGGACCTAGCGAAGGGGATTAAAACCAATAGCAAAAGGTTTTTTAGCCATATAAATAGGAAGAAAACCAAGAAGGAAGAAGTGGGACCGCTTAAAACTTTAAACGGAGTGGAGATTAGGGATAGTCTTGGCATGGCACAAAATCTGAACGAATATTTTGCCTCGGTCTTTAATGAGGCTAATGAAGGGCTAAGGAATAGTGATAGAGGGACTGATGGGAATGAAGATATGGGGGTAGACATTACGGTATCTGAGGTGGAAGCCAAACTTGAACAGCTTAACGGAAGTAAATCGGGGGGCCCGGATAATCTTCATCCTAGAATATTAAAGGAATTGGCGAGTGAAATTGCAAGCCCGTTAGCGATGATTTTTAATAAATCTCTAAACTCGGGGGTTGTACCGTTTGACTGGAGATTAGCTAATATAGTTCCTATATTCAAGAAGGGGAAAAAAAGTGACCCGGGTAACTACAGGCCTGTTAGTTTAACATCTGTAGTATGCAAAGTCATGGAAAAAATTTTAAAGGAGAGAGTGGTTACGGACCTTGAGGCCGATGGCAACTGGGACAAATTACAGCATGGTTTTACGAAAGGTAGATCGTGCCAAACCAACCTGATCTCCTTTGAGAAAGTAACAGATTTTTTAGACAAGGGAAATGCGGTGGATCTAATATATCTTGATTTCAGTAAGGCGTTTGATACGGTACTGCATGAGGAATTACTGGTTAAATTGGAAAAGATGGGGATCGAAATGAAAATCCAGAGGTGGATAAGGAGCTGGTTAAAGGGGAGACTGCAGAGGGTCGTATTGAAGGGTGATCTGTCGGGTTGGAGGGGGGTTACCAGTGGAGTTCCTCAAGGTTCGGTTTTGGGTCCGATTTTATTCAATCTATTTATCGCTGACCTTGGAACCAAAAGTAGGAGTGGGCTGATAAAGTTTGTGGATGACACCAAGTTGGGAGGTATTGCCAATTCGGAAAAGGATCGGGATATCCTCCAGGGAGATTTGGATGACCTTGTAAACTGGAGTATTAGTAACAGGATGAAATACAGTAGTGAAAAGTGTAAGGTTATGCATTTAGGGATGACTAACAAGAATTTTAGTTATAAGCTGGGGACGCACCAGTTGGAAGTAACGGAGGAGGAGAAGGACCTAGGAGTCCTGGTTGATCGTAGGATGACTATGAGTAGGCAATGTGATGTGGCCGCTAAAAAAGCTAATGCGGTCTTGGGATGCATTAGGCGAGGTATTTCTAGTAGAGATAAGGAGGTGCTAGTCCCGTTATATAAGGCGTTGGTGAGACCTCATTTGGAGTATTGTGTGCAGTTTTGGTCTCCCATGTTTAAGAAGGATGAATTCAAACTGGAACGGGTACAAAGAAGGGCCACTAGAATGATCCGAGGAATGGAAAGCCTGTCGTATGAAAGGAGACTTGAGGAGCTCGGTTTGTTTTCCTTAACCAAAAGAAGGATAAGAGGAGATATGATTGCACTCTTTAAATATATCAGAGGGATAAATACCAGGGAAGGAGAGGAATTATTTCAGCTCAGTGCTAATGTGGACACGAGGACAAACGGATATAAATTGTCAGTCAGGAAATTTAGGCTTGAAATTAGACGAAGGTTTCTAACCATCAGAGAAGTGCAATTCTGGAACAGCCTACCGAGGGAAACAGTGGGGGCGAAGGACCTCCATGACTTTAAGATTAAGCTAGATAAGTTTATGGAGGGGATGGTATGATAGGATAACGGGTTTAGTCAATAGGTCAATAACATGCCACAATGGTAATTAGTACAAAGGGTCAATAATAGGATATTGTTAGCCTTTTTCCAGAGGGTCTGGCTGGAGAGTCTTGCCCGCATGCTCGGGGTTCAGCTGATCGCCATATTTGGGGTCGGGAAGGAATTTTCCTCCAGGGTAGATTGGCAGTGGCCCTGGAGGTTTTTCGCCTTCCTCCGAAGCATGGGGCAGGGGTTGCTTGCTGGTGGATTATCTGCTACTAGAAGTCTTTAAATCATGATTTGGAGCATTCAACAGCAGAGTCAAGGGAGAGAATTATTTCAGGAGTGGGTGGATCGGCTTATGTGGCCTGCATCTTGCAGGAGGTCAGACTAGATGATCATAATGGTCCCTTCTGATCTTGAATTCTATGATTCTATGATTCCCCCCCCCCCTCAGGAAGTGCTTAGAACATCTCTTGCTTTTTTAATCCTTTGCACAGAACACACAAATTATCCTCACATCTGCATCCACATTTCCTTCCTTTAGCGCTTCACTCTCGTGTTTGTTTTGTAAGCAACATATGGGGTGTTTGTTCTGAGTCACCAGTTGGAGAAGCGATGCAATGATCTGGAGAAGTAGAGATTTGCTTTGTGTTCTCCTGACTTTGGCCAATGTGACTGCGTTTGGGCTTAGTTTGCTGTGAATTGTTCTGCTGTTTGAAAACACCAGGAGCCAGATTCTGATCTCAGTTACATGAGCGTGCTTCCATTAAACTTCAGGGGAGTCACTCCAGAGTCACACAAGTATAACAATATAAAAATCTGTTTTTGTAAATCTTAAACTAGGGAATAAATCCTGCTTCCTATTTGTGAGAGTGTGTGGATCCCCTGGCAATGGAAGGGGTGCTTCTGCCTTTCTACAGGACTGCAGGACTTGGTGGGGGCCCATAGCAGCAGTACATGTTCCTTGCAGAACCTGGAACTACAGTACCTGTTTGGGCCTGGGCCCGAGATTCCTGCTAGCTTTTCAAGTACTTCCCCATCCATGGAGGACTGGGTACTCTAAGATTGGCGAAAAAGTTGTATGCTTTAAATTAATCTGATCTTCCACCTAGCCCACCTTCTTATCCCTGGGGATTCTTTTCATGGAAAAGCGTGAAGCAAGGAGTGTCTTGAGGGGAAGGTAGTGTGGGGGGCCTGGGACATTTGGCTGTAATTCCTAGCTCCACCATAGACTTTCTCTGTGACCCTTGACAAATCACTTAATTTCACAATCTGTAAAATGGGGATGTGTTGTTTGTCACCTTATGATATATATATGTACAATACCTAGTAGGATAGCACCCTCTAGGTGCTACTATAGTGCAAGCAATCATCCAATGTGGTGATGCAATGAAGTACTATAAACGTATGTCAGTCCTTCCTGTAATAATAATGTCGCCTCAAATGCAGGATTCTGACTTTGCTCTAAGGTTGGAGGGAGGGAGGAGCTGACCGAGAGCAGGGTCCTATTCAAGCACAGAAATAGACCTGACTATTCAGACAGGGTGAGACCTCTCTTCTCTCTTTCCCCCCCCCTCCCCCCCCCCCGGTATGTAAAAGTCAAAACTGAGTTTGTAAATTCGGTGATGACAGGTTGAGGGAAATGCCCCGAAAGAGTCTGGCCCTTTCTAAGAATTGATTCCTGTGGTGGGAACCGTGTAGTATTCTGCCGGCAGAGGGAGCACATGGGTGACAGGCCACAGACTTTTTAGTTTAGGAAGGTTGGCCAGACATCCCAGCGCAAAAGTGATCCATGTTTTAGTGGCTTAGTATAGGCAAAAGAAACATCTTCTTGTTTTCCCTTTTATAAAATAGAACAAGTGTATCCAATAAAGTCACCCTCTTTGCTCAGACGCTGGCAGTTCCTCTAGTTCCCACGTTCCAGTTATTCACTTTGGGCAACCTTCAAACCCATAGTTTGGCTTCACTCTAGTGTGTATCTGATGAAAGTTTGGTTGCTCTTCGCTGACGCGGTCCAGCCACAAACCAGTACGCGTGCTGGGTTTGAGGGTAGTAGTGCACTCTCCTGGGGTGACCCTACTCCAGCGTGCATCTGCCTCTCGCTCCTTTCCCTCTGAACTTTGATTCCCAAATCAGATATCCCCGAAAGGCACAAGCCCCAGATTTGCTAATCTGTATCATAAAGTACCAGCAGAGTAAATGTTTTATGCACACATTTTCCTTTTTGTTCCCATTCTCCCCCCCCCCCCACAATGAGCTTCATCATTATAGAAAATCATAGAGCTCAGTTCTTTCGCTGTGGGTCATAGTATAATTGAAACAGCTCATGGAGATTTGGTGCAGCCCATTTAATTGTGCTGAACTTTGTCCATATTCCTCAAGTGAAAGTAACCCCAGTCCCTAGTTCTCAAACCTAGGGAGACTGGGTATCCCAGGCCAATTTTTACCACTTTTCACAGTTTGGTTTACCCTCCATATCCAAATCAAACACTTAATATTCAAATTAGCTTCTCTTCACTTCAGTTATTTCTGAGGCCTCAATCCCTTGCATGCCTTTTTCCGTGTTCTTTTGGCAGCTGCAACGTGAGCAGCTTACGTACAGTGGGATGACACATAAGGGGGAGAAGAGAGCCTCACAGGAATTTAAAAACAAACACACGGTAAAAGGGCTTAAGATTTGCAGTGCCCAGTTCCCCTTATGCCACCTCAGTACAGCATTATCTTGATTATATCTTCTTACAAACTTCTTAAGACTATTGGCAAAATGATCCATGTATCATCTTGGTCATATTCAGCATTAGGCAAGGGCTAGTCAATTTCCTGTACGGTATTCCTGCAGCATTTTAATAGACATGACTCTTCGAATTGTACATCTGCTACCTATTAAAAGTGTCACCATTCCCCCACCCCACCCCAGTCAGTTTGGTTTCATGCGTTCTCTTCCTTCTGTCCCATCTTGAGCATCCCAAAGCAACAGGCACAGATTTTTAATTCCCTACTGTGAAGGTCAAGGCAGAGCATTCTCTGCAGCCAGTCTTGATTAGCAGTGAGTGACAACTGCAGAGCATCACATTTCAGGCTGAAGATCACTTGCTGCAAGACTTACCAATGGGAAAAGAGTGCCAGTGTTATGTTGATTTGGTGTCATGGGTTGGTTGAAGCAAGGAAAATATCAAACTCTGGAAATCTTTCCATAGGAGCAGTCGTCTGAAATGACCTGTTTGCTTAGAGAAAAGTTGGCCTTTGAAAGGAAGCCAATTTGATTTGAAGATTGGCAAAGTGTGCCATGAGACAACACCAGATGTCAGCATGAAATTTGCGTAATTCATTTACTCCAGGTGCACGAATGGTGACTGACACCTCACACGGTGTGGCCAACTCTAAGAATTTACAAATTGTGAGTTGGGCACCTCCAAAATCATGAGCTTAGGTTAAAAATCATGAGATTTAAACACTAATAACAGCTTTCAGGTTCTCTATATTTGCATTCTGGTTTCTGAGCACTTAGGCTGCACTCAGGTTACATTTTCAGGCTTTTCTCTGCAACCATAAGGGCTTGAAACATGCTGTTTTTTAAATGAAAGCTGAGAGTCTCATGTAATCACCTGAATCCAGGAACTGAGGCTTTAAGTTAAACACCAACTATTGCAAGAGTTGGCAGCATTAGTGTCAACACACCCCTGCAGGGTTTGTGTAGCCCCCTTTCCTGCCGTAGGCTGGATTTTCAGTGTTTGCTGTAGTGTCATGTGTAACACAGTGATTAAAACCATTTTTACTAGCTCCCTCAGGATGATGTTAACTTTGCCAGGACACCCTCATACTCTCAAACCTGTGACTAGGAAGATTCCAGACCCTTCTTTTTGGGAAAGACTCATGATTTGATCCAAGGAGCTATCTAATGATTTGGTTCTGCTCAGGCGGAGAACCTGCCCATCTGCATTATTGTGCCCACCATACTGTGTTGTGTGGTATCACAGTGCATATTAAACAGGAAGTATTTACTGTAGAAAACTACAAGCTGCAGACACAAGCAAATGTGCTTTCACATAGCATGAGTGTCAGCGTTGTCTCTGTTTAACAGGGACCCACACCTTGTCTGGAACTCTGACTAGTCCACAGAGACACCTACAGCTGCGTAATATACTGCAAGTAATATATCCTCACAAACACGGAGCTTCCCCATTGAGCGCAGGTGCTGTGTTAAAAGAGGGGAAGAGCAGAGTCATCTCTGTGAGAACCCCTTTGGGATTCATCCCTGGTGTGGAACAGCCCCATTGTGTTGACTTAACGGGTCAGTGGGAGGCCCAGCTCTTTCCTCGTGCTGTGAAGGAAGATGTCCTCAGAACAGTGTTGCAAAAGAACTCCAGCTGCCTGCTGCTGGAGAACTCCTAAAAACCTAGATTTGATTCCACTTGTATAAGCAGTTTTAATCGGTGCGGGAGGGAGGGAAGGAGACTTTTGGCCCTCTTCCTTGAGGGAATTGATATGCTTCCAAATGTGTGCAAATGCCCCCAGACACCACCCTGATAAAAGGCAACCTGGTTTATAAAGAAAAGACCTTGCCAGACCAGTGTGATTGCTTCTGGGATAGAATTACAAATAAGTAGGCCGAGGGGCACCAGCTGCTCTCATGGGCTCGGGTTTTAGTCAAGTATTTGATATTATCTCATGAAATCTGACTGTCTAATTGATTCAAACCAGCTCGGCCAGGAAGGAACATTTTAAAAGAAAGTTCACACATTTAAAAAAAAAAAAAGGATTACTCCTCAATTACAGCATGACATGCAACAAAGCCCAGGTGTTCCACCTTCCGCTCATTAATCACACGTTTCCACCGCTGTGTCACATACTGGCAGGTGTGAAAACCCACTAGGCAGATTTGGAAACATCTGCCTGAGTTGCTTGTGTAACATTTTTAATATGCAAATCTGTTACTTCCCCCTCTGTATTATATGCTTCTCGGCCATACGCTGTGACATCTAAAGGCAATAGTTTCAGACCAGAGCGTGGATCTAGCTGCACTTTGCTGCCACTGAAGAGTACAAAGGAACAGATGCTGCAGAAACTAATGGACTGAAACTCGACTCAAACAAATTCCTCTGAGCTGTTCGCTCAGTGTTCCATAACTAGCAGACTTCAATGAGCCCTTCTGCTGTATCATCTCACAGAAGTGGTGGCATCAGTACGTGTGAATTCAGTGACAGAACTCCTTGCTCCTTAGAGTTAAGGGTTCCATGCGTGCGCATGTTTAATATTTAAACTGAATTGAATTTCAGCTGACAGCGCTCTAGCCCATGTGTAGAGGGATCCATGGATTTAATGCACTGGGGTTTCCACATCTTGATCTTGCCCTTTCAACATTTTCATCTGTGCATGTTTGCAAGATATACACGGTCTTGATCTTGGACTGCAGCAGCGCTGTCCGACAATAGCTTCGGGGTCGGCGAAATGCTTACTCAGTTACTGATGATCTGTAGATTTATTTCCTCCACAGCTTTATTAGAACTGCGCTGCGAGGTGCAGATAAACATACATCAGTGTTACGCAGAGCTGAAGGTTTGAGGCCTGATTTTGACTCAGGTGAGCAATCGACCATCTGATGGTGCAAGCAACTGTGGTGATTGAACACCTTCCCCAAGATGGGTGTCTACGTGTAGGCTCCTGAATACCTGGTGTCGGCCTTCAGTGGAGCTGCAGGGTGCTCAGCATTTGGCAATTAAGCCCCTTGCTCAGTGCCTGGGTGAAGATTTAAAAGCCAACCATTGAGCAGCTGGGCCCTGGTGCCTAAAGTTATTTGGGTGCCTAACTCCACTGTTGAGGGACTGCACCCAGGTAGTCACAGCACTAGGTAATAATTGGAGATATACCAATCTCCTAGAGCTGGAAGGGACCTTGAAAGATCATGGAGTCCAGCCCCCCTGCCTTCACTAGCAGGACCAATTTTTGCCCCAGATCCCTAAGTGGCCCCCTCAAGGATTGAGCTCACAACCCTGGGTTTAGCAGGCCAATGCTCAAACCACTGAGCTTATCCCTCCTCTCCCACTATCTACGCCACCAGTGAGCAGCAGGGACCTAATGTCTCCGATGTGCCCCTATCTACGAAAAGCCCTTCATGTAGTCAAGGAGGGGGTCTGGACATACCCTCTGACGCACGTGTAACCCCCAGGTGTAGGAGTGGTTGTGGGCCGGGCCCCCGCTGGGCCGGGCCACAAACAGAAGTGATGAGTTGCTGTAGTCTTTAACTATAACATGTTGGCTCATTAGCTCAAGTTGTAGCCACTCCTGCTGCTGGGCCTGGAGGGCTTTGGTTCAGTCCCTGGTGTGTCGGCCACGGGGGTGGCTCTCGCATATGCAACACGCTGATCTTTCCACACAAGTCATCCGGGCATAGTCAACAAACCTGCAGGGGAGAGAAAATGCAGGTCCCGGCCAAGCAGAGTCCTCCAAGGAAGCCCTGTATCTCAGGCAGGAGCAAAGCCCTTCTGTGGGGGTGGATGGGGGTTGTATTTCGAGATTGTGCCAGGAAAAGCCTCTGTTCTTGGCGAATGAAAAGGAAACAAACAAAAAAACACTAAAAGAGAGGCACATTCACCATTTTTCCCCACCCCAGGCCCCGAGGCAGCCTTCGGAGCTGGCACTCCACGTCCTCATAGGCACGTGAACAGCAGCCAGTGTGGCTCCTCTGTCATGGCAGGATTGCCACCAGAACTGCAGAGCCACCCAAGCCTCTGCACGCATGGCCCGGATCAGCTGGAGCACCAGTGCTGGTGTAGCTGAGTGTGGGAGCTGGGTTACCTAACTTGCCTTGCACTGTGTGAGCAAGTGCTAATGAGAGACGCTAAAGGCTGTGATCTTCTGAGCGGGGTGAACTAACTGACCAGCTGCCCCATGCGTTTTGGCTGTTCTCCAGCAGGAGGCTGCCCAGAGGACCTCCTCTCCTGCCTGCTTTGCGCTCGTGAACATCCAAAACGCAGGTTTCTGACATAGAGGTTGCAGCCAACGGACCCTGCTCAACACGACTCTCTCGGAGGGCCTAAACCCTGGCAGAAGTCCCTGGTGGAGGAACCTTAGCAGTGGGTCAGGTTGCAACAGGACAAAACCCCCAGGATGGGAGAGGCCAGATCTAGCTGGAACGGGTCCATCAGAGTCCTCTGACTCAGGGGTTCCCTGGGGAATCTCCCCTTGGCCAAATCCTGTGGAGCCGCAGGGGGAATTACGGGTATCGCCCATCTCCCAGCACATTATGCACCTCCAGCCCTCTGTAAGGTGGCTCTCCTCAGGGAACCAGGTAAGCAGAGCCCTGAAAATCTGTGGATATCCGGTTTATATCCACAGACCGTTTTTACAGATCACGGGTCGGATGTGGATACAAATGTTGTGTCCACGCAAGGCTGTACAGGCAGGGGCGGATTTCCCCGAGAGCTCAGCACCTAACACTCAGGCACCCAGATTTTCAAAATTGTGAGCGTAACCCGCCAGTGAGCATATGTTACCTGTCCAGCTCCAAGCCCCAGAGAACAGGAAGCATAGCGCCACGGCAGCGGCCACCTCCGTAGCCCAGGCTGGAGAGATGTATGCTTTTAGCTCTGGATGGCCCCATGAAACCCCTGTGGAGCTGGCCAATATGTCACCCGTGCCATGAGCCATGAGAGCTGCTGGAGGCCGAGGCCTTCTGGAAATCTGGTTTACATGCTCATCTGGGAGCTCTGAAAGACCTGACCCATAATTTACCTGCAAACCTGGCTCTGTGTAATTGTTGCTAAGGACAAGACTCCCACCTGATTTTAAGCTTTCTCCATTAATAAATTCCTGTGTCTGTTGGTTTGCCTCTCCAGCCCACAGTGGCTCTCTCACTCGGGTCTTACTTCATCCCTAAAGTGCTGCTCTTTGACCCAGCACCGAGCTCTCCGTGACCTCCGTCTCTCTCATTCCTATGGCTGACAAGTGCTCGACAGGACAATGTCATCTGCCTGGGGTCACTCTCTCAAGGGCTGAAAGATTAGACTGGAAGTTCTTTTGGGAGGAGGTGTCATATAGCTGAGGTGGAGATCCTAAATGTAGCCTCTGTCCTGCTCTGTTATATAATCTGCGGCTGATAATCTCTCGGTAGGTCAGTGCTTCGAGGTGTGCCAGCTTGTTAGTGCCTGGGGCAAGGAGAGATCTCAGACATTGGCTTTGACTGGCACAGAACTTTTCCCTTGGATGAGCTGAAGAGGAGTTTAAGGCCTGGATTTTCCAATGCCAGACTCTTTCTTGTGCCACTACACTCTTACCCCCTTACCTGGGCAGCCCCAGACACCTGTGAGCCTGGCAGCACCCACAGGTGCGCTCTGAACCGTCTAACACCTGTACACATCCAAGTGTTTTGAGCCACACCTGGAGAGATGGGGTCAGAGGAGTGACAAACACAGGAGGGAGGGGCTTGGGGGAGAAGATGGGTGGGGACTTTACCAGTGGAAATGGGAGAAGAAAGGACCAGGTGAGGGGTGAAGAGAGGGAGGGATGGTGGAGAAAAAGGAGAGGAACTGAAGGAAATTGGGACTTGGAGGGTAGGACGGCGAGAAAGCACCACACACGGGAAGAGGGGAAGGATGGTCTTAAGGCTAATGCCTGGGTTCAATTTCCCAGGCTTCCAGGGACTCCCTGTGTGACAAAGTCTCTCGCTCAGTTTCCCATCACTAAGGCAGGGGTAATGATACTTCCCTCTCAGAGGAAGGTGAGGGCACCAGATGGCACGTGTGTCACTGAGGCATTTTTACTATAGATGAGGAGAGAAGCTACATCGGAAGAGCTCCCTCACTTCTCTCACACACAATCACCAAGAGACATTGGTCTGTTTAAAGCTAGAATGGGCAAAGCATTTGAGACTATACAATCTCTCTCAAACCATAATATCCAACCCGGCTGGATAAGAAGAGTATCTGGGTGGTTCTGCTAAAATGATTGGCACTGAAATAGTTAACAAATTTACATTTACATCGCCATCCTTAGGTTTCAGAGTCAACATCCCATTGTGACAAGTAGGGCAGTTGATACCTTGTGTCCCTTTCATTGCATCTGCTGAGTTTCAAGCGGTTAAAGCGGACATGTTGACTACTGTGAACTCAAGTAAACTTGCAACCGGAGACAGTCTGGAAGACTGGCTGCTAGATGGTAGCAGAGCATTGGTATGTGAACAACTAATATAGGGTTATTCCCCTCTGGCACTCCAATTTCATTTTTTGTACATCGCTTACAATGCGCTCTATTATTTAAGGCCAAGCTGTCTTAAAGCTGTTATGCAGAGAAGCTTGTGTATTGTTACTGATGGGATGGCCTGTTTTATATGACCAGTCCAGACATGCCAGCTTAACGCTGCTTTCTGTCCCTTCTAAGTGTGCTGTGTTTTTTAAGATATGTTTTGTGGTGGTTATATACCATTCAATCTGAGTTCAGCTGGCCAGCTCTTAATCCCGGATCTCAAATGAACTTGGATCTAATACAATCAAAATGAGGAAGTGAATTTAGTTGCTTTCTCCCTCCATAACTTTTCTCCCTAGGTGGTGATGTGCTTTACGAAATCAGCTCTGGAAATTGAGTGTCATTTGATCAACTCCAAATGTGTGAAGTCTCCCTGAGTAATATTTCATCTCCATTTTACTCTTTTCTCCTACACCAGCAATAACAGTCACAGGCTGAATGTCCTGCCTTTGCAAAATTAACCAAGCAATTGTAAAATACGAGCGCCAATACAGTATTGTACCTTTGGGGTTTGTTATGAGATCAGTTGTAACCTGATCTGCGTTTTGTTCAGCTCTTAAAAGCGACTCATCTAACATGTAGTTTAAGCCACGGAAACAAAACAGTGGCATATTTTATTACTTATTAAAAAGTATAGTTTTCTGGGTCACATATTATCACCAAACTATTAGGCTAATATGCCGCTCGTGAACATTTCTTTGCAGCAAACGAGAGCTGTGCTAGGCCTCTGACCCACGCTGCTAAACATAGGCAGCCTTGGGATGGGGTGTCCTTATGCAATCCAGCAGCCCGCAGGTGACCTAATGAGCAAGGAATATCATCGCCCTCGCTATTTGCTTACACTGCTTTGCCTAGCGCTCTCGGCACGGCGTCAGCTGGCAGGCGTGCAGCCGGCCCTGTATTAGAGTCCCCGGAGGGCCAGGTGGCCTAGTGGGCAGCACATCCAGCCTCGCGTCCCAGCAGGGAGGCCTTTCCATCCAGTTCCTTGCCCATGTATAGGCTTGGCTGCACCTGGGCTTTTCAGTGTCCTTGCCTGCTTCTTACCAGTGCAGCAGGGACAGTTGTTTGGGGAGCCCGGCCCCTCCTGCTCCACTGGGCTGGGACCCGGGCCTACGAGAGCCGAGCAGGAAGGGTTCTCCAGCACCCTTGTTGGGAGCCCCAGGGTCAGGCTGTCTTCCTGCCCCTTCTGAGCTGGGTTGTTCTCTTTTAAGTTTCCTCTCCAGTAGGAACATGGTCTGCAGGTCCAGCGGGACAGGGCAACCTGGGCCCAGGATTGTCCTTTAACCCCTTCAGGGCCGGGGCAGGTTGTACACCCCGCCACAGGTGCTCAAATTTGGTTGCAAGAAATCTGGCCTGGCGGAGCAGAGATGCCGCTCAATGCTCTGTGGTGACTGTACGTACTGAAAGAAAGACTTCTGCCTGTGCAGGATGCAGCACGCTGGAGTTCTGTGATACTGTTCTCCTGGCAGCTCCTGGTCCTTCCCTCTCAGTGACCGTCTACGTGTTCCTCGCGACAGCGATCCTTCCTACCCGAGAGACTGAGCCCTCAGCGGCTAGGAAGCAGCATCATTCAGTTGAAGTCAACGGAGCGATGCTGATTTTCCCCATCTGAGGATCTGGCCCTATGAGCATGTCTGTCAGCAAGCGGTGCTGCAAACCTTTCTGAAAGCAAGCTCTGAGGAAGGGGCTTTTATTTGTTCCATACCAAGCTCAGGAATGTCTCCCCTCCTCTTCCAGATGGATTGTTATTGGTATTACAGTGGCACCCGTGTTCCCTCTGCAGAGGTGTCACTGTACCCAGCAGAGGCATGTGTCTGGTTGGACATGTTGAAACCATCTTGCAATTGGGAAGGAGCATGGGCGAAGGGATCAGGGATACAGAGACCTCGAGCAAGTCCCTTCCCCTGTTTTCCCCACCCTGTGTCTGTCTTTTATGTTGCGACTGAGCTCTCTGGGGCAGAGACTCTCTGACTGTGTGTACCTATAGCACCCATATGGTGACCTGGCAGCAAATGTGAAAAATTGGGATGGGGGTGAGGGGTAATAGAAACCTATATAAGAAAAAGACCCCAAAATTGGGACTGCCCCTATAAAATTGGGACATCTGGTCACCCTAAGTACCCAGCACAATGGGACCCTCACCTTAAGAGCAGGGCCCCGTTGTGCCAGGTGCTGTACATGCAGATGGAGAACTGAGGCACTGAGAAAGATCAAATGGGTTGCCTAAGGTCACACAGGGAGTCTGTGGCAACATCCGGAATTGAACCCAGATCTCTGAGTCCCAAGACTTAACTGTCTTTGTGTACACGATACACCGTAGCACATCAAACCCCAAGGGGAAATGTTTGCAGCAGCATGCATCCCTCCCGTGGGAGTTCCCATGGTGGTGATGGGAAAAGGAGGGAGATTCTGAGTCTGATCCTTTCTTCTTTGTATGCCTGCCACTGCCACTGGGTGCACTGAGTTATTGGGCTCTGCAAAGAATGCAGGGTGGAGCCCCGTGTGCCTATCTCGTGTGTATTGGGCTGGAAACTGGCCCTGTATTACACTGGCTGCAGCTGTTCCCCCTCTGTCTGTTTGTTCCTCACTATGGGTATCCATGTGAACCCAGAGAGCACTCACGCACCTTACACAAGACAGAGTTCAGGCAGCTCCATTTGTAGAGTCACTTGTTTTCAGGGAAAGTTGAGGGGCGAGCGACTACCTGGGCTGTTCATGAAATCCTTATCCCCACGAGACCCAGTGGGGCTATTCCTGGAGTCACACGCTGCCCAGGCTGCATGAGGCCGTGACAGAGATTCCAACCCCAGGCAGTAGCTTTGGGGACGATTGTGCTAACACTGTGAATGGTTCATGGGTGATTGTTCTACTCCAGGGTTACCCTAGTTCCCCCAGGAACTGCAGACAGCGGGAGAGTCACTGAAACTAAACAAATCATAGAATCTCAGGGTTGTAAGTGACCTCAGGAGGTCATCTAGTCCCAGCCCCTGCTCAAAGCGGGACCAATCCCCAACTAAATCATCCCAGCCAGGGCTTTGTCAAGCCTGACCTTAAAAACCTCTAAGGAAGGAGATTCCACCACCTCCCTACGTAACCCATTCCAGTGCTTCACCACCCTCCTAGTGAAATAGTGTTTCCTAATATCCAACCTAAACCTCCCCCACTGCAACTTGAGACCATTACTCCTTGTTCTGTCATCTGCCACCACTGAGCACAGCCGAGCTCCATCCTCTTTGAAAACCCCCTTTCAGGTAGTTGAAAGCAGCTATCAAATCCCCCCTCATTCTTCTCTTCTTCAGACTAAACAATCCCAGTTCCCTCAGCCTCTCCTCGTAAGTCATGTGCTCCAGACCCCTAATCATTTTCATTGCCCTCCGCTGGACTCTCTCCAATTTGTTCACATCCCTTCTGTAGTGGAGGGACCAAAACTGGATGCAGTACTCTAGGTTTGGCCTCAGCAGTGCCAACCAGAGGGGAATAATCACTTCCCTCGATCTGCTGGCAATGCTCCTACTTATGCAGCCCAATATGCCGTTAGCCTTCTTGGCAACAAACCTACAGAGCTGCCGCTGCCTGCAGAGGTTTGCACAGACGTGTTTGCACAGATGTGTTCACCCTGGGTATTCCAGAGACTCAAACCAAGCAGGGTGTTTGCTATGGACTGAGACAGGGCCTTCCTCCTGAGACAGACAATGGCCAGACCCTTCTGTCCATGGGGGGCCCCTGGGAAGGGATTGCCTGTGAGGGCCCCATGAGATGGGGGGTGACCTCTGGTAATCTTGCAGCATGCGTGTAGGAACACATACTGGTTTTTAGGTGCTTTTTCTTTCATGCTTTAGCCTTAGGAATAAAGGTGCTTGCTTAGAAAGAGCTGTGTGGTGACTTGTAACTCCCAGCAATACTCTGTTCATAGCCCTTTGAGAGAAAGCAACATGCAGGTGCTGGCTGCTAGGCAGCTTGGCTTGCTGGGGATCTCACAGGGTGCGGCAGGGGCTGCAGACCGTTAAAACTCCCAGTCAGAAGGGAGTGGGGCATGGCTCCCTGTCCAGAGACTGGAGACCTGACTGCCCCTCCATCCCCGAGAGGGGGAAACAGGTGCAGTTACCCTGAAACTGCAAGAAATATCAGAGTCTGGTCCCCCAAGTCCCAACCCTCCTGGGCTGTGCCGAAGCTGGGACAAGATATTAGAGATGCAGGAGAGTCTTTAACCAAGAAACTAAGAAACGGTGCCAAAGCAAAATGAAACACTGGGGCATCATGATGAAAATCTGTGCTTCCCTAGCACAGGGGTTGGACAGTTCATGTCCCAGGAGACACACAGCTTCTTTCTATGAAAGGCTGACTGGGCCGTCCCACCCGGCGTTAGGGGCTCCATCCCGCCAGTAGTCCCTCCTCCTTGTCTGGTCCTGTGGGATCCGTGCAAGGAGGCCGGTACTACTCTAAGGGGGGCAGAATCTGGGTCTCCAAGTCAACGTGCAGAGCCCCAGCGTGCTGCATGGCTCCCATTCCATGGTCATGCTCTAACTCCAGGGGGTTTTGGCTGCTGCAACCCCCGTCTCTTCACTGGGAGCAGCCCTGACTCCACGGCAGATCAGGGCACACAGCGGTGAATGGGAAGTGGTGGGTGCTGGCTGGTATAGCCCAGGACTTAGCCTCGTAAATTGGAACAGTTCTGTGGAAAGGTTGGGGCTGCTGTTCTGAATGGGGAGAGGGGGCCTCGCTAGCAGCTGCACGGAGCAATGCTTGGCGGTGAATTCAAGCTGTAATCACCCTGGCTCTGAGTTACCTTGCTGCTGTGGGAATTGACACTGAAATCCATGTTTTAAACACGCCAGCGTCTCTGTGCAACTTGTCTGAACCTGCCTTTGGAAAATGAAGCTAAAAACATCCGCCTGCTTGTGGAGCCTGTAAATCTTGTCCTGTGGAATATGACTTTCCTGGAGGCCCACATCACAGCAACGGATGCAAATAGGGTTTCCCTGCATAAATAGCACCCTTTGCATGCCAGCAGATAACAATTCAACCACTTACACAATCCTTAACTGGGCCTGTCCATCCAGAGCTGTGACACTGCAGAGCCACAGCTGCTGTACATCAGGGTTTCTCCAGTGAAGTCAGAGTAATGGTGACAACTCACACCAGCTGAGATATTGGTGCACGATTAAAGATCCATTCAGGTGCAAGGCCCAGGACGAGCCAAACAGGCCAAGGGAAATTCCAAAAGTGACACTGATCGATGAAGAAAACATTTCCCAGGCTGAGAAGAATTGACGGAAACACTAAGTGTTCAGACCTGATTTACTGTTTTAACAAACGAAAGGTCCCCATGTTTTTCCAATTTGATCTGAAGCACGTATGCAATGACTGAGCCCTGTGTTTTCTTCGTGTCTGGTCTGGTAAGGCTTGAGCTTTATATTTGATCTCAGAGATGAAGCAATGGCATTTATTTAATAGGGGGGAGGGATAGCTCAGTGGTTTGAGCATTGGCCTGCTAAACCCAGGGTTGTGAGTTCAATCCTTGAGGAGGCCCACTTAGGGATCTGGGGCAAAAATTGGTCCTGTCCCTCCAGTTCTAGGAGATTGGTATATCTCCAATTATTTTATTTACACTCAAAGCACAATACTGGATATAACCACAGCAGCCCTTGAGTCCACTCCTGTGCTGACTGAATGGAAACTTGATGGGAGATTTGCCGTTTATTTAAAGGGAGCAGAACTCTATGTCCTATCTCCTCGACCCTGTATTTAGCTCTGACACTCGGAGCACCTTTCCCAGCCCTGAAGCAGAGCTCTGTGCAGCTGGAAAGCTTGTCTCTCTTTCCAATGGAAGTCGGTCCAATAAGAGGTATGACCTCACCCGCCTTGTCTCTAATATCCTGGGACCAACAGGGCTACAATGTCACTGCAAACATCCTTATCACACAGGCAGTCACCGGCCACCAGCAAAGGCAGAGAGGTAGGTGTTGCCCCCAGCATACTGTGCTGGGCCATGACAGGAAGTCCGTGGGAGCTGCAGTAACTCATCTTCGGTTGGGTCAGGCAGAACAACAGGGGAAAAGCCAGAGCTCTGGCTTGTTAGTTACCTGTCTGATAACAGTCCTCCTAGCTGGGGAGGGGGGTTCGCCTCTGGGCACCGTCTGGCAACAACGACTACATGTTTGGCAGAGTCCTTGCAAGTTTGTGCCAGGTCCCTTGTTGGGGGCCATTACGGGCAAGTTCCACGATGTTCCTGAGCCAGCGATCCCTGCGTGGACCATCTGTGCCTCTGTCCTGGCTTCCTCCAAGAGCAGCAGGTTTCTTTTCCCCAGTGGTTCTGTCTGGACTGTGGAACGACATACGAGCCCTGTGGCACTCTGGCCTCGCTCTGTGTACCCAGAGCACAGGCTATATGTGGGGATAACCACTGCAAGCTCAGGTAAGGAATGTTCTGTCCATAATGGGTTTGTCTACACTGGACACTAACCCCGGGCTCTGACTCCGATTTGAGCCCAAGACACACTTCTGTCCACTCACAGATCAGTCTGACTCGGGTCCAAGCACTGTCATTTTGCAGCATGGACGCAGCTCGATCTGCAGACCTGAGTCAGAAGGCCTGTGTAGTGCCTCAGGAGTGTGTTAGCACGGCTGTGAGACTTGCTTTACAATTCAGTGCAAGTGCAGGCTTGGAAATACCAAGTCCACCAGCCTGGGTCCCACAGACTGCGGTTTGTGGTGCAGTGTGGACACACCCTGTGGCATTCCTGCATGACTGCTGCTGTGGAGCTGGGCCTGCAGCCCTCCCTTTTGCCAGATCGTTCTGCTCACGCCCAGAGCACACCTTAGATTGCTGCAAAGTTTTAAAGAGTTGGACATCTTGCTGTCCGATTAAAATGCGAGGAAACTGGCAATCTGCTATAAAGGGGAAGTCAGCAATCTCAGTGCAAATGTAATACGTTTATTCTTTCAGCCTTTGGGCTAGGTCCTCGGCAACATCGAAGCAGGCCATGGGGTGTTATGCCATCCAGGGATTCTCCTAGGGCAGGGGATGGGAAGACCCTGTAGCTTGGTACGGCTGCCTTGCACTATAGGACCAGTGCAGGGCACCCTTACTGGGGCCATGGTCTGGCCCTCTCTTTAGATGAATACTTAAAAGGAAGCAGACTAATGCAATGTGATGCAATTTCTGTGTAGTGCTGATGCTATCTCTGGGAAGATTCTGCCCTGATGTTGAACAGGGCCGCCCAGAGGATTCAGGGGGCCCGGGATCTTGGGCGGCGGGGGGCTCCCGCCTCCAAATTGCCACCGAAGACCCGGCACTTTGGCGGCGGGTCCCAGGGTGGAACACCCACACTGATGGCAGCCTACAAACTTCTAATGAACCTGTATTCCTTTGCCTCATGAAGCATTGCCAGGAAATAAAGCATTATATTGCTGTCCAGACCATCCCTCTTCTGTTCCATCCCTGCTCCTTAGGTTTAAAGGCACAATCCTATGTAAACTATGCAGCAATGGCTGCAATCTGAGAACTACGGATTATGCCCCTTTTTAAATACATTGGTTCCTGGCCTCCACTCCTGTTTTGCACCTGTCAGTTTTCACTTGTGTGGGATCCCCACAAACAAATCAAACCCAGCCGGTGAGAGCACCTATAGGCTTTCCTGCAGCTGGTGCCTAGCAACACATGTTGCAAATCATTATAATGACAGCTAAATGTCATATTAGTTTATTCTTTCCCCCAGAGCAGCTCTCAGACCATCACTAGAAAGAATGGTATCTTACAAATGAATGGTATTTGAGGAGCTGGCTTTCTGCATCTGTCACACACATGCATTACCACCAGCTGCAAGGCCGCACAAAACAGCTTCTGGTCTGAAAGAATTTATTTCTCTTCTCTCTGCTTCCAATAACATTGCTGATTTTTGAAGGGTCTTAGGGTAACATGTCTGCTTTGCATTGACTAGTTCATCTGCATTGCTTCACATTCTGAATAGGGAGCTTAATTTACTGAGCCAGATTCTGATACATTCACTCATGGTGCGTACTAGACTCAGATCCTGCAAAACTACTGTGTAGTGCTCGGGCTTGGGCTGGAGCCCAGGCTCTGGGATACCCCAAATGTCTACACTGCAATTTTACAGCCCCGCAGGCTGAGCCCCGTGAGCCCGAGTCAGCTGAAACAGTCCAGCCACAGGTGTTTAATGGAAGTGTAGACATGCCCTATGGAATTCTGGGTAAGTATAGAACAAAAATATCCCGACAAAACGGCGTCCACAAAGAGTTTGCCACAGCGAAATAAAAGGAGCGAAGTTACCAGACAAGTATATTACTGTAACAACTGGCTGCTTACGGTTATCCTGGCTAATTTAATTGTGCGTGTTCAGGTGACATTTAGCAATAGCGAGCATTTCTGAGGTGAAACCTTCATGTGCCAAATTCAACTCTTCCCATAGTTATCCATTCAAAGGGACACTGAGAGGTCCACTTAAGATCTGTATAAACAAGGTTTTATAAAACCCAAGAACAGCAGAAATATTTCCTCAATTATTTTTAGTTTAACTGAAAATTGGGTGATTTTTTATTGCAATTAAATGTTCCTCTTGTGTTTCCAAACCAAACATTGTAGCATTGCAATAATACATGAGAACCATCAAGAGAAATTGACAATTTGAATGGTCTGAGAAGACAGAAATGCAAAAAGGTGCCTGGAGTCACAACACAGATTAGGACATTTGAGGCAGACTCACCAGTACACGCCGGTGACATAAAGCAGCCATAAACTGGTGCAAAAAAATAAAAAGACGTGGAAAACAACTCATTATGATCCTGGGCAAATCCAACCCAATCCCATTGCACTGGAGGCAGAACGTAGCACTCCGGATGCCATTAGCAACCCCTACTGATTGCTGAAATCTGAAAGGGCAAGATTTATCAAGGCGATACAACAGTCGCTATGGTGCCCATGTTTTAAATCCAGATCTGCAACAATTCTGGTTCAATATTTTTAAGATTGCAAAGCAGTCACGCAAGCCATTTCTTGGGTGCTTGTGTAGCTAATGCCTGCTTCTCTCTCAACAGCGACTCTCAATGACACTAAAGAGCCCCTAACTTTTCCCCCCACTGGTGACAACCCCCACTGGGACATTGAACCTCCTTTCTGTGCGCCCTAAGCTAGCGCAGATACATCTCCAACAATGCCTGCCAGCTGCAGCAGTGGTGCGTGAATCCAGTGGCATCAATGCCATGTTCTGGGCTGCTTCCTGGGTGACGTGTCACAGATGAGAAAGTGAGAGGTGTTATTCTGATGCCACCTGTCTTCCCCTCCTGAGGACACTCTTTGGTATCTCCAGAGCACCTTCCCTCCCAGGAGTTTCCCTGTGCAGCAGGTCAGAATTATTCTCCCCATTCAAC
Source organism: Mauremys mutica (assembly GCF_020497125.1). Lineage (NCBI taxonomy): Eukaryota > Metazoa > Chordata > Testudines > Geoemydidae > Mauremys > Mauremys mutica. The sequence continues at coordinate 210,295,884 of NC_059074.1, read as the reverse complement.
AGAGAGTGATCAGTGACTTTTCCCAAGGCCACACAGGGAAATAGTGTAGCCAGGAGGCAGCACGTCCTGCAGCCCGACCTTGGTATGATACGTCAGCTGGGATGAGCGACCGCAGCCACACCAGGTGCTGATTTGGCAGCCCAGCAAGGAAGATTTGGGGCCCCAGTTTGAGAGGAGAGGAGGCCTCGGGGGCGGGCAGGGGTGAGTTGGGGGGATGGGTGGGGTGACTCCAGCAGGGGCTGGGTGGGGGTGATTCGGGGGGGCTGGGTAGTGTGACTCCGGTGTGTGTGTGACTCCAGGAAAGGGTGGTCTGGGGTGACTCCAGGTGGGGTGACTCCAGGGGAGGTGGGTGGGCGTGAGTCGGGGGTGGGTGGGGTGACTCCACAGGGGGTCTGGGCCCTGGCTGCTTGGGATCCTGCAGCTGAGGTAGGGATGCCAATTTTAGCTGGATGTATTTCTGGCGATTTCATCACATGACATAATTTTTAATTAAAAATGAATCTTTAATTCCTGAAGACTCCAGGCCAATCCTGGAGGGTTGGCAACAATCGCTGGGGGAGGGTAACCCAAGGGATGCTAGGACCCCGCAGCGCCGGCACCCAGGCGCCAGGGCGGGCGGGCGACGCGGCGGCGCTGGGACCCCGCGGGCTCCGGGCCGCCAGCCTTGGAGGGGCGGAGCCTGAGGAGCTGTTGCCGGGCATGCGCCGGGGCGGGATTGGCGGCGCCGCGCGCTGCCGGCCGATAAAGGTCTCGGCGGCGGCGTTTGACGTCACGCGGAGTTAATTTTAAACCCGGACAAGATGGCGGAAGGGGACGCGGCGCGGCGCGGCCAGCGAGCGGGGCCGCCAGGTAACGAGGGGCCGGGCCGGGCCGGGGAGCGCGGGCAGCGCGGCGGGGCGGGGCCTGCCCGGGGCGTCCGGCTCGTCCGGCTCCGGCCGCCGGGGCCAGTGTGTCCGGGCTCGCCCGGTGCATGGGGGGTGGCACAGTGTGTCAGGCTCTGGCTAGTGTATGGGGGGGCAGGGCTTGCCCTGGGGGGTGGCACAGTGTGTCAGGCTCTGGCTAGTGTATGGGGGGGGCAGGGCTTGCCCGGTGCATGGGGGGTGGCAAAGTGTGTCAGGCTCTGGCTAGTGTATGGGGGGGCAGGGCTTGCCCGGTGCATGGGGGGGTGGCAGAGTGTGTCAGGCTCTGGCTAGTGTATGGGGGGGCAGGGCTTGCCCTGGGGGGTGGCACAGTGTGTCAGGCTCTGGCTAGTGTATGGGGGGGGGCAGGGCTTGCCCGGTGCATGGGGGGTGGCACAGTGTGTCAGGCTCTGGCTAGTGCATGGGGGGGCAGGGCTTGCCCGGTGCATGGGGGGTGGCACAGTGTGTCAGGCTCTGGCTAGTGTATGGGGGGGCAGCACTTGCCCGGTGCATGGGGGGTGGCACAGTGTGTCAGGCTCTGGCTAGTGTATCGGGGGGGCAGGGCTTGCCCGGTGCATGGGGGGTGGCACAGTGTGTCAGGCTCTGGCTGGTGTATGGGGGGGCCGGGGCTTGCCCGGTGCATGGGGGGTGGCACAGTGTGTCAGGCTCTGGCTAGTGTATGGGGGGGCAGGGCTTGCCCGGTGCATGGGGGGTGGCACAGTGTGTCAGGCTCTGGCTAGTGCATGGGGGGGCAGGGCTTGCCCGGTGCATGGGGGGTGGCACAGTGTGTCAGGCTCTGGCTAGTGTATGGGGGGGCAGGGCTTGCCCGGTGCATGGGGGGTGGCACAGTGTGTCAGGCTCTGGCTAGTGTATGGGGGGGGCAGGGCTTGCCCTGGGGGGTGGCACAGTGTGTCAGGCTCTGGCTAGTGTATGGGGGGGGCAGGGCTTGCCCGGTGCATGGGGGGTGGCACAGTGTGTCAGGCTCTGGCTAGTGTATGGGGGGGGCAGGGCTTGCCCGGTGCAGGGGGGGTGGCACAGTGTGTCAGGCTCTGGCTAGTGTATGGGGGGGCAGGGCTTGCCCGGTGCATGGGGGGTGGCACAGTGTGTCAGGCTCTGGCTAGTGCATGGGGGGGCAGGGCTTGCCCGGTGCATGGGGGGTGGCACAGTGTGTCAGGCTCTGGCTAGTGTATGGGGGGGCAGGGCTTGCCCGGTGCATGGGGGGTGACACAGTGTGTCAGGCACTGGCTAGTGTATGGGGGGGGCAGGGCTTGCCCGGTGCATGGGGGGTGGCACAGTGTGTCAGGCTCTGGCTAGTGTATGGGGGGGGCAGGGCTTGCCCGGTGCATGGGGGGTGGCACAGTGTGTCAGGCACTGGCTAGTGTATGGGGGGGCAGGGCTTGCCCTGGGGGGTGGCACAGTGTGTCAGGCTCTGGCTAGTGTATGGGGGGGGCAGGGCTTGCCCGGTGCATGGGGGGTGGCACAGTGTGTCAGGCTCTGGCTAGTGTATGGGGGGGGCAGGGCTTGCCCGGTGCATGGGGGGTGGCACAGTGTGTCAGGCTCTGGCTAGTGTATGGGGGGGCAGGGCTTGCCCGGTGCATGGGGGGTGGCACAGTGTGTCAGGCTCTGGCTAGTGTATGGGGGGGCAGGGCTTGCCCGGTGCATGGGGGGTGGCACAGTGTGTCAGGCTCTGGCTAGTGTATGGGGGGGGGCAGGGCTTGCCCGGTGCATGGGGGGTGGCACAGTGTGTCAGGCACTGGCTAGTGTATGGGGGCGGCAGGGCTTGCCCGGTGCATGGGGGGTGGCACAGTGTGTCAGGCTCTGGCTAGTGTATGGGGGGGGGCAGGGCTTGCCCGTGGCATGGGGGGTGGCACAGTGTGTCAGGCTCTGGCTAGTGCATGGGGGGGCAGGGCTTGCCCGGTGCATGGGGGGTGGCACAGTGTGTCAGGCTCTGGCTAGTGTATGGGGGGGCAGGGCTTGCCCGGTGCATGGGGGTGGCACAGTGTGTCAGGCTCTGGCTAGTGTATGGGGGGGGCAGGGCTTGCCCGGTGCATGGGGGGTGGCACAGTGTGTCAGGCTCTGGCTAGTGTATGGGGGGGGCAGGGCTTGCCCGGTGCATGGGGGGTGGCACAGTGTGTCAGGCTCTGGCTAGTGTATGGGGGGGCAGCACTTGCCCAGTGCATGGGGGGTGGCACAGTGTGTCAGGCTCTGGCTAGTGTATGGGGGGGCAGGGCTTGCCCAGTGCATGGGGGGTGGCACAGTGTGTCAGGCTCTGGCTAGTGTATGGGGGGGCAGGGCTTGCCCAGTGCATGGGGGGTGGCACAGTGTGTCAGGCTCTGGCTAGTGTATGTGGGGGGGCAGGGTTTGCCCAGTGCATGAGGGGTGGCACAGTGTGTCAGGCTCTGGCTAGTGTATGGGGGGGCAGGGCTTGCCCAGTGCATGGGGGGTGGCACAGTGTGTCAGGCTCTGGCTAGTGTGTCGGGGGCAGGGCTTGCCAAGTGCATGGGGGGGGTGGCACAGTGTGTCAGGCTCTGGCTAGTGTATGTGGGGGCAGGGCTTGCCCAGTGCATGGGGGGGCAGGCACAGTGTGGCAAGCTCTGGCTAGTGTGTGTGGGGGGCAGGGTTTGCCTGGTGCATGGGGGTGGGTGGCACAGAGTGGCAGGCTTTGGCCGGGATATGGGGGGCAGGGTTTTAGTGCCTGGGAGGATGACACTGTGGCAGGTGCTCGTTAGTGGATTTTGGGGTAGGCTGTGTGTAGTAGGCCTGCCCAGCACGTTTTTGGGGGGATGACTGGCAGGGTCTGGTCCATACACTTAAGGATCCAATTGTGTCCTGTGTTTGGTGGGTGGGGGAGGAGAGCTGCTGCTGGTAGGTGTGGGAGCTGTGATCTGTAGTGGCGGTAGCAGTGCTGCATGGAGGAATCTGCTCTGATTGGAGTGCAGTACTGGCGGTTCATTTATGCTGTGACCTACTTTTAAGTAGAACAAAAATCCTGAAGTGCCAGTTTTATCCCTTGCAACTCCCTCATTTGTTGCTTCTCAGCTCCTTCCCCTCCATAGGGAAAGGTTCTTTGAGCTTTGCCCCTGTGCAGATAGTTACTGTGATGAGTCTGGAGCAACACACTCAGTGTGTGCATAGAGGGAGTTGAGTGGCAATGCTGAATTGAACTGATAACATTTTAGTGACCTCACCCTGTGCTGCAACGTGGTTCTAACTGGCAAGTGACCCAGGGACCTTGCCTTTGTGTATGTCATGATACATTATGTGCATAATTGTTGCCATATCTCTCAGGGAGAATAAATTTGTAATACTCTACCACTCTGTAAATAAACCCAGGCAAATGATAGCATTTGGATACTAAAATGATGGGAAATGCAGAAAACTTAATATAGATTAAAATGTTAATCCATGTAAAACCTTAATGACTCAAATCCTAAATGATGGGAGCAATTTATTTTCTCATTCAAATAAAACTGAAACAGCCCTAGTTATAGGTACTGTGCTTACTGGTTCTGTTCACAGCATTTAAAGTAGGCTCTGGTTGTGAAATTTTACTGATCAGCTGAGAGAAGAGATTGTGAAGAAGAACTAGACTTTCCTTGCCCCCTTACAAGAGTGTGCTTGTATAAACATGCTACTTATCATGGAAGCAGATTTGTACAGTAGAGCGTCAATGTTCTTGTTGTAGCAAGTCCTTTCTTCATAATGGGACCTTCTGTCTTCAAGGGTTTGCTACTTAGACTCGTATATATTTGAGTCTAAGGTCGTACAGAATGGCTCAGGAAAAAAACGAACATTTGTGAATGTCTGATTTGAGAGCTAGAAAGACAGGCAATGTTTTGCTAAGTCATAGGATTTGGGGGAGTTAGAATATAATGTAATATCTTCAGTCCAGTGCTGAAGTCAGTAATTTGGGCAGACTTGCAACACTTTGTAACTACACTGTTGCATGATTCCACCAGTTTGAAAACCACATGGTTGAATTCAGCATTAACCAAAAGCTGATTGGTAGATACCATGTGCTGCCATTGGTTAGTGGTGGTACAGTTGCTAGCCACTGGATATGGAGACATCTCGCAGAAGTAGAAGTTGGAAGTTGCAGATCAGATACTCTGCAAACCTGTTGAAAGGGGGGAATGATAACAAAATGTTGAAGGTGGGAATATCTGAATATTTTTGACAGTGTTGCTGCTCTTAGTCACTTAAAATAGTCTGAAGATCAGATGTCAAAGATCTGAAATTACTTACGTTCTTTGACAGAGTTCTCATGACTTATTTCAACAGTAAATTACCAGTTTGTGGATATTTCCTAGCTCTTTATAGGTCAAAATAAAATCTCTTCACCTGTAACAAGTGGCCTCACTGTGACAGCGTTCTCATCATAAAACAGGAACACGCATGTCCTCTACTTCAAGTGAGAACATAAGTCGTCATGGAACTACCTTAACAAGACATTTGCTTTCACATTAAATCAATGCTTAGCATTGGAGGAGCTTTCTTTGTCGTATGTACCATCATGTAAAGCACATTGGCAGATTCATAACATCTGGAGAACAGGAGGGAAATGTAATAGGATAGGTATATAGAGGCTGTTATTTAAAGGGAGTTAGACACCTAACACCCATTGATTTCAATGGGAGTTAGGTGCTTATATACCATTACAAATCTGGCTTGTAACTTGTCTCCTGTGTCATATACATCTTTATGGAACCTAAACACTTCCCTTAACTTACAACTTTTAATGATGTTCTTCCTCATTAAAAATCTATATTTGTTCAACAGCAATTCTGTCCTTCAGGGTAAAGTGTGCTGCCTTCAAGAAAATAGGGAGGGGATGGTCTAAGGAAAGACTAGATAGACTCAAACACCATTGACTCCACTGTCTTCTCCCTTGCATCACTAATGTTCTTAATGGCAACATCTGAGCTATTTCAATCCTGAAGCTCGCTTGGTCATACTGCCAGTACAGTAAAAATGGTGGCAGTGAACTTCTGAAGTACAGACTAGAATTGGAACAAAACTAAATTCACGTTCTTCTCACTGAGTGAAACATAACTGTAATATTCAGTCTTGTATGACAATCACAAATTGCAAACCTTTCACCAGGGCTAGGATAAGAGGAAATAAAAAGTTATGACAATGTTCATATCCTTGTCAAAACACACTAGACCACATCAAAATCTGATTACTCAGTTCTGAGCAGTCATGGACATAGGACAAACTCCATACTTAAAGGATACCACCAAAGCTGTTCCAGCTTTGACTGCAGCCCCTAGGGCTAGCTTGCCATTATTATTATTATTATTTATTTTATTATATTCAGCAGTAAAGCAAGGAACTGCAGTTAGCACAAGACTTGAGGCCTAATACGTAATCTATAGATCAGGCAAGATGACCGATGTCTTATGCTTTAGGTCCCAAGTAAGATTTCCAGTCACTTAAAATATTGCACTGTATCAATAAACATGCAGATTTGCCGTGTCCATTTAACAACCTGAACTTCTTAGAATGATCTGCAAAAGTTCAAAGGGGCAGTATCAAGTTTAAAATCCAGAGTTTGAAGTGGTTTGCATTCTTGCTTGCATGCAACTGTGTGTGTGTGTATACACAGTGTTGAACTGTGCATTTGCAGTTCACCAACTTGCATGCATTTAATTAAATCCATCCTAGACCAACATTTTAAACTTGATTTACTAACAGTTTAAATTATTAAAAATGACTTCTTAGTCTTATTGTCCAAGCTGAGTGAAATCCCAAAAATATACCGGTAGTTCTTGTTTACACCATGCTGGAATTCTTGCAATCCAAATACTGTAGAGGAATTTTGAAATACCTACACTTATTCTGAAATCTTAAACTTAACATGACTTCTGAAGATTGCAATGAAGAATTCTATTTAGCTTTTTGTGAAAACAAAACCACTTCTATAAGCTAAGATCTGAGTTTGAGCTGTCTGGCAGTGGTGCCTCTTTCCTGTTAAAATGAAAATTTTACCCTGAGCATTAATGGATCATTTTCCTCATATGTTCAGAGCTTTGCTGTAGTCCTGCAGTTGAGTGTGAGTGGAACTCTGGATGGGTTTGCCCATGTGAATCCAATTTCAGTATTGGAACTTATGCTTGTAACATGAATACTAGAGCAAACTAATCTGTTCTAGGGAATGGTCTCCTTTTATGGATAAAAGCAGGTTAATGATATTTAAGAACAGTATTTCAGTTAATTTTTGTCATGCAGTAGTCTGAAAGGAGTAAGGGTATCTGTACAAATAGAAATAACTCAGCTATAGTACTTGGCAACTAATTTCACAGGAAATGTTTTTGAGTACTTATCGAGGGAATCAGTAGCTGATCATATCATGCTTCAACTGTATGACTTCCCTAATATTATTATTCTTTAATAATTCCTATGAAGCTAAATGATTAACACTACACAGGTCTGCACGTTTAAAGCTATGGAAGATCTTGAGGGTTTGCAGAAACCCCCCAATATGTTTCACTATACTGATTTTTTTGAGATGTTCAAAATAAAATCAGAACATTTTGTTTGCACTGCATAAACTGGAAGTGTCCCTCATGCAGTGGCATGCGGATTGGACCAGTCACATTTTGTAATACCTGGTAGCTATCTGAAGTATCTTAAAGGGACCCTCAACTCAAACTTCTTGAAATATACTAACTTTAAAAAGTCTCCCATGTCTGACAGATTTGAGGCATACTGTTTAATGGGCACTATTTATCTAAGTTTTAAAAAAAATTCTGGCAACAAGGGAGAAACTGACTGCAAGGGGCACAGGAAAACTGACTTTACTTTGTGCATGAAAGCACTGTATAAAGAGACTTTTTTTTGCTTTCAATTACTGTAATCTTGGCTATTAAATCCAACTAGTTAGTAAAAACAAACCTCATTTTCAATTGGTATTCCTTTGGCATCGGTCCTATAAATGCTTATATGAAGTGGTCCATGCAGCACTCCCACTGTGTGATCCTTGCTGTTTCATTCTGTGGACCACCAGAAAGTGCCAGAGAATACAACTTAAGAACCATTGTCTTGAGAAACTTTTCAAGTTCAAGTGCAAACTATGATAGCTGTCACGTGCCTAGCAGAGAAATTTAGACAATCGTTATTTTACCACTGTGTACAACCAGGTTTGTGTAGCATATACACTTGCTATCAGTTTTTTTCAGTGGACCGATCACATTTTAGTACTAACTTCCTGTGAAATTCTGGATTGGCAAAAAAGTCACTTCAGAAGCAAATATTTCATCAGTCTAGCTATAGTATATATCTATGTATTACACTGACTTTAAGTGGGGAACATTGACATCTGGAAAACTGAAACTGTTTTTCAAATAGTGGCTAGTAGTGGGTAGACACAGGTAATCAAGTTAGTTTGAGTTGGATGTAACACCCACCCACTCTGTGGGCCACACATAGAGAGATTGATGAACATGCTACATCAGTGGTCCCCAATGTGGTGCCCGTGGGCACCATGGCGCCCGCTGGGGTATTTATGTGAGCCCGCCTAGTGCCCAGCAGGGGAGAGAAGCCGCAGCCCCGCGCCTGCTGGGAACAGAGAACTCCGGGGCTGCAGGCTGTGGGTGCTGGTGTTCTCTGTCCCCGGCAGGCACCGGGCTGTGGCTTCTCTCCGGGGTGAAGCCGCGGCCCCGCCCCTGCTGGAGACAGAGAAATCCGGGGATGCAGGCTGCGGGTGCTAGTGTTCTCAGTCCTCGGCAGGTGTGGAACCTGCCTAGTGCCCAGCATGGGAGAGAAACCACGTCACTGTGCCTGCCGGGGACAGAGAACTCCAGGGCTGCAGGCTTCATTCTATGTTAAAGTAAGAATAATAAATATATTTGGACCAGCAGTTCAACAATGTTTTACTTTTTTAAATAAGATGAAAACTGCTTATGATATTTATTTTGTAAAAACTCAATTTTTCTTACAGGTAGATAAAAAAGAGCAAATTCACATGGTAAGGTGAAAGTAATTGCCAAATTTAATACCTTTCACATGTAAAATTACCCTTTTTATCTTATGGATTCATATATTATGTAATAGTAAATATGATGATTTTCGTATTAATTAATGTACAAATACAAAATAAGCCTTGAAAAATTGTTGCCGCCAGCCACACTCTTCTGAAAACATGAATGTGCTACTGGCCACAAAAAGGTTGGGGACCACTGTGCTACAGTCTTAGTACAGCTGGGTCTTCTGGTTCATGCAGTGGAGGCATATGCTTTTAGAACTGGAGGTCCCAGGTTTCATACCTGCTGCCAATGACCCACCCAGGAGTGCAGAGTTAGAGACAACAAACTTCCTGAAATTTCTCCAAACAGAAAGCTAGCCTCCAACTTCCAAATCAACATTTCGTGTTAATACCTAAAGTTTTTGTATGGGTTGTCTATCTGAAATTTGTCAGTGCTCATGGGAATGTTTAATCTGACCTTCGAAACTGGACTAAAACAAGATTCTCTCTGAAAATACATTAAAAATGCAGTTGACCCTCCTAATCAATCTCAGATCAAATATTCTGAAGTGCTTGTGTATCCCTGTAGCCTTCCTTGATATTGGCTAGTGGTTAGCTGCTATTTAGGGATGGGGGAAAAAATTAAATGATCAAGACTTAAGCTATTTAGGAGCTAAGGGGAAATCCTACAAAGAGTAATTGGGGAAAGAACATTTTCTTTCTGCAGGTCACGTGATAGCAGTAAATAATTATAATAATAATTTAGTAGTCATGAACAGACACTAGAAACCTGAACATGTAAAGTGCTATATAAGTGCACTATTTGCATCTGCAAAATGCCTCTCACAGACTAATCCTGTGAGGAATGTAAATACTATCTCCATATTATAGTTCAGGGTATATAGAGTGGGGAATGGAGATGGTTTTGGTGACTACTTCCAGGCTACACAGGGAATCATAGGAAGAGACTTAAATTGTAACCCTTGCATTTTTTGGTCTCTCTTGCTCATGGCTTCCTCTCTGAAAGAGGAATATTTTGCTGTTTTCTCCTTGTTGGATGGAGATTTCCCCCTCCCAATTTCTGATATCTTTCCTTTTCTCTAGCTGGCCCCCCATTAACAACTTCAGTTTCGTGTTTAAGCTTCTGCCCAGAGAATGAGCACATGGTTGCTTTAATTGCTGTTGCACAACTGACCTGGAATGTAGCACTGCTGCATGACAGGATGGCACTTGCACATCACCATTGATCTATGTGGATTGCTCTTCAAGAACTGGAATGAAAACCAGAATCTGAAATTCATCCTGAGTCTTCAACTTTTCTTCCTTGCGTGTTTGCACAAATAAAAAATCCATAGATCTACAAAATAGGTTTCAAAGTGTGGGCATAGACACTGATATAAATCAGAACTAGCATATAATTATTCAAATATAACTGGGCTAAAAAATAATTACAGAAGTGATGAGCTATGCTTAATGAAGTGACATGTCCCTGACCATCTTGGTGAATAGACTCCATACTCCAGGTGTCCCTAAGTCTCCAACTGTCAGAAGCTGTGACTGGATGATGGGATGGATCATTTGAAATTGCCCTATTCTGTTCGTTCCTTCTGAAGCACCTGGCATTGGCCACTTTCAGAAGGTAGGATATTGGACTAGATGGACCACTGCCCTGACCAATATGGCTGTTATGTTAAGTCTTACTGGTGCAAAACTGTAAGTGAAATCAGAATCAGGCCCCAAAACATCTTCAGCAAAGCTGCAGTCACATACTAAGATGGAAGGAAAAAGTAGATTAACATGACACTGTCTGTTTTATAACTATCTGCATTGTATAAACAACTTATTGATATCAGGAAAATATTTAACATGTATGTTGGCACAGTTTGTACTGCATGACTACCAGTAAAATGAAACTTCATTTTCAATCAAACTAAAAAGTGGGAGGAGAATCCTATTGAAATGATAAGTGCGTGTTCTGCGATACAGGGTCTGCATTTTTACACTGCACACTCCCAGGAAAGTTGTTCTCACCGAGTGATACAGCTCAGTTTGAGATAAAGAAGGTGTGGCGTGAAGTGCAGTTATTTTAACCCTGTATGTAAGCCAAATCTTATTAGTGCCCCCTCCAAACTCCCGAGGGGCTGGCTTGCACCACTTACATCTCGTAACTTCTTTCTTGAGAGTAGGTAAAAAGATAGAAGGAAGAGCCACTTTTCTTTCTCTACTTCTTGGAGGTGGCTGTTGCTTTCCTGAATCTTTTTAGGGTATGTCTACACTGGCAGAGTTACAGTGCTGGCTGTTACAGCACCACTCAAAGTGCTAAAGGGAAACCGCTTTTGTGTGTTCACGCTGTCAGCTGCCTGCACAATAGCATGTTCACACTTGCAGTGGTATTCAGAGTGGTGCACTCTGGGCAGCTGTTCCACAGAGCATCTCTTCCCGTTCTGCCACTAGGAGTTGTGGGAAGGTGGAGAAGGTCACAGGGCATCCTAGGTCCTGTCCCAATGCCCCGTGATGCATTGCTTTGCATCCCAGCAATCCCTGTGCTTCCATCCACATTTGGCGCCATCTTTCAATGGTTTGTGTAGTGTGCGCTCTGCCTCTTTGGTCTGCAGGAATGGATCCCACACTGCTGACCAATATGCTGCTCGCTCTTACTAACATGTCATGAGTGGCAGTGGAGTTATTCCTTAAACTACAAAGGCAAGAGGAGTGTGACATTGATCTCGCCATGCGTAGTAGCTACAACATGAGATTGCTTGTGGCATTCACGGAGGTGCTGACCACAGTGGAACGCTGCTTTTGGGCTCTGGAAACAAGCACTAAGTGCTGGGATCACATCATGCACGTCTGGGATGATGAGCAGTGGCTGCGGAACTTTCAAGAGGAAAGCCACATTCATGGGATTGTGTGATGAGCTCGCCCCAGCCCTGTGGCGCAAGGACACAAGAATGAGCGCTGCCCTGTCGCTGGAGAAGCACGTGGAAACTGGCTACTCCAGACTGCTACCAATCAGTTGCTAACTAGGTCAGAGTGGGAAAGTCGACTGTTGGACTCGTGTTGACAGAAGTGTGCAGGGCCATAAATCGCATCCTGCTCTGAAAGACCATGACTCTGGGCAACATGCGTGACATTGGATGGCTTTGCACAAATGGGCTTCTTAACTGCAGAGGGGTGATAGATGGCATGCATATTCCAATTCTGGTACCAGACCACCTAGCCACCAAGTACATTAATCGCAAGAGGTATTTCTCAGTGGTTCTCCAGGTGCTTGTGGATCACCATGGGCATTTCACTGACATTAATGCAGGCTGGTCCGGAAGGTGCATGACGCATGCATCTTTCGGAACACTGGCCTGTTCAGGAAGCTGCAAGAAGGGACTTTTTTCCCGGACCAGAAGATCACTGTAGGGGAAGTTGAAATGCCCATTGTGATCCTGGGAGACCCTGCCTACCCCTTAATGCCGTAGCTTTGAAGCCATACACTGGGCACCTTGACAGCAGCAAGGAGTGGTTCAACAGGCTGAGAGCAGAATGGCTCTTGAGTGTGCTTTTGGCCATTTAAAGGCCCGCTGGTGCTGCCTGTATGGAACCTGGCCAATTACGATATTCTTAGTCTTATAGGCGCATGCTGTACGCTCCATAATATTTGTGAAGGGAAGGGTGAAAGCCAGAGACCAGAGTTATTAGAGGGGCGCAGCGCGGGGCTACAAGGATCAGGGATGCCTCGAGGCAGCAATTTGAAGTTGAAAGCCACTAATTGTTGCAATGCTTGGGAGTACAGTTCTTGTAATGCTAGGAGGTGATTGTGATTGGTGCAGACAATGCACTATGAAGGGGTAAGAAAAATGCCTGTTTGCTTTCATTTAATGGAATAAAGATTGCTTTCAAACCAAAACAATTATTTTATTAAACTACTGGATTGGGGAGAGAGACCAAAAAGCAATCGGCACTGAGGGGATGGGGGAAGGGAGGGTCGCAGGAGAAGGTGCGGTCCCGGGATGGTTAAAGCCAGGAGGTTGATAAGTGTGTTGGCGGTGTCTGGGGGGCGCATGGGAAAGTTTTGCAACAGAGTCTGCAGGGGAGGGCGGGAGTGGAGCTGCTTGGTTTGCAGTGCTAGTAGCGCCTGGAGCGTGTCCGCTTGGCGCTCCGTAACATTTAAGAGCCGCTCTGTGTCTTCGTTCTGGTGCGCAGCATTCTCCTTTTGGTCCCTCCTCTCGCTGTCCGCCACTCCTTCAATTCTTGTTTTTCAGCTGTGGAGTGCATCATGACCTCACGCAGGAAGGTCATATCTGTGAAGCCAAAATGCAACATTTTACAGAAGCAGTATTGTTTGCAACACACAGACTACTGATTTAAAACACAGCCACTAGTCACATACCTGTCACTAACTGGCTGACCCCAGGCAAGCACACATGAGCCACAAGACACCCCAAAATGGTGAGTAACCACAGGGGCAGGGGAAATCACTGTACACTGGGCACGTGGCTCTTGGGGAGAGCCAGCACTATGGTGGGGCCTTATAATCATTCCTGTCCCCACATTTTCCCCAGGCTGTGTTCATTATGGAAGATATCTCGCTGCTGAGGGTGAGCAGGGACTCAAGACTGCTCTGGCCCTTATGCGGCTCACCTGTGTGCAGCAATGGTGCCCCCCCCCCATTGACAGCAGGGTGGCACGGGAAAGTTACTCTTAATGGGGCAAGAAATGAAGCAGCTCTGCCAAAGAACCTGCGGCAGCGGATTGACCAGTATTTCCATGAGAGTTTTCTGGTGATCTGAGACAGATTCCCGTGAAGTGAGGGAGTAAATCAACACCCTGTTCCACAGCTCAGACTAGGCATGTGGTGGTACGTGCATCACACAGACACAAGCCTGCTTTCTGCAACCCTCCTGCCCCTAACAACTTGCTTCAGTGATTCCCAAAATCAAAGCCACTTACCAGGACCCTCCGTTTGTGCTTCGCCAAGTTCCGACAGCTGTGACTGGCCAGGCTCCTCCGAGGTAGAAAAGAGCTCCGGAGACTGTATGGTCTCTGACCTCTGAGTTGTCTCTGCCTCTGGGCCTCCCTCCCCCTCCACATCCTTGTCCAAGATTTCCTCCTCCAGTCTCAGTCCACTCTCGACTGGCACGCAAGCCACTGAAGTATCTATGGTGGCCTTTGCAGTGGAGGTGGGGTCGCCACCGGGTATTGCGTCCAGCTCTTTGTAGAACCGGCAGCTCATGGGTGCAGCACCGGAGCGGTGGTTTGCCTCCTGCACCTTGTGGTAGGCGTTCTGCAGCTCCTTCACTTTGACCCTGCACTGCAGTGTGTCCCGGTCATGGCCTTTCTGTCATGCATTGTGAAATCTGTCTGTAGGTATCATCATTCCTATGGCCGGAGCACAGCTGAGATTGGACAGCTTCCTCTCCCCAAATGCTAATGATGTCCAGCAGCTCAGCATTTCCCCAAGGTGGGGATTTCCTGGTGCGTGGAGCAGGCTTCGTCTGCTGGAAAGATGTGCTGAGACCACTGCTTGTATCACCAAGCAAACAGGAAGGGGACTTTCAAAATTCCCAAGGAATTTATGGGGTGGGGATGATTACTGCCCTGCCCTCAGGTGACCAGAGTTCAAATAGATGACCAGAGAGGCAAGAACAGGCATAGTAGGGTACCTCCCAGAGGCCAGTTGCAGCTCTGTAATCGACCAGTGTCTACACTGGCACTGCAGCACTGTACTCCTGGTGCAGAAAGCTGTACACGTCTCAGGGTGGTTTTTTTTACAGTGCTGCAACTGCGCAGTTTCTGCGCACTAAGTGGCTTGGCAGTGTGTACGTCTCAGGAGTTATAACGCAGAAAGCTGCTTTACTGTGCAGAAACTTGCCAGGGTAGACAAGGCCTTAATGTGGTCGGATTTGAGATTCCCTTGGTTTGGGGGCTAATTAGGAACAGAAGCACACTGTCACAGCACAGAGGACTGACAACTTGTGGGGAAACTCACAGTATCAGGTTTCAGGTGAGGAGCAGGCAGTGGAAAAAGGTGAAATTTTAAAGCGCCAAGATCCTGCTTTCATGCATAGATCCTGACTCCCTGCAAATACACAGAATGGCGCTGAGCATTTTAGCAGCAAAGCCTGCCATGTAGTCTTGGTGGCTGTTGTGACCAAGTATCTTCTATTTAAAAGAGGACTTTTTCCTTGACAACATTTTCCTTACAATGTAAACCTACAAAATACACTTAATAGCTCAGTAAAGTAATATGAAGAGTTCTTGTTAATTGTTCATGTATAAAGTAACACCTTATTCTAAATATATTTCCATAGCATTAGCTTTAATGAGATACTTCGTCTCATCACTGTTGCTATTCTGTTTGTTTGGAAGTGGAATTTAGATTAAATTTTATGGGGTTGGGACATTATTTCATGTTGGTTGTGTTATGTGCTCTGTGTAGAATAGCGTTGTGGGGTTTGTAAGACTTGAGTGTCTCTTCTACATTAGAAGACCACCCTGGAAGAGGTTCTGTCTGGGAACGCTGTGCAGTTAATAAAATCTCTTGGGTTCAAGTAAAATACAAAGTATTTAAAAGCAAGTATTGTCTCTAAATGCTAACAGGCTTTTAAACCTTAATTCTAGAAAGGTAGCGCTTCCTTAGATGTGTTACATTTGTAATGATGATCTTATGTATAGCTTTATTTCTAAGATGCACATTTTTGTAAAAGTGCAATGTTCCTAAAGCTTCATGCAAGAAATCGGCTAGTTCTAAAAGTACTGTAGAAATAAGTAGCAATTGTGTGGGTCAGCTGCTGAATCCTTCTCACATGGCACATTCCTAAAGGTTTAACAGTGAAGAAAAGAATCTTCTAGTATAAACTGAAGTTAATAGTATTATACATGGAAGTTGAACTAATCTTAAGAGCCGTATTCAAGATTCCATATAAAAATGGGCATACAGTACTTCATGGACAAAACTTAGAATGGAAATGGAGACATCTATGGAGCATTCAGACACTACACAGGAATCTTGACTGTATGAAGAGAGAGATGGAGTGTGAAGAGGATTTAAGTTGGCTCATCTAATAGAATGTGAATAAGCAAAATAAATTTGTTAGTCTTTAAGGTGCCACAAATACTCCTGTTCTTTTTTTCAAGAATAACATGCCATTTAAGTACTTTGCATTGCAGGCATACCATTCTTTTGGTCCTTTTTGTTAACCAAATATCCTACTAGACTATTCTGTAGTACAAAATACATGACTAGCTTCCTATTTTTATAGACCATTAGAACTGGCTAGATGTGGAGCTCAAAAAGTGAAAAGTAATCCATTATTGTACTTGCTTGGGGTCCCTGTGTCAGCTCTGTCACTGTAATGTTTCTGTTTCTAAAAGACCCCCACAAACCGAGGAAACTGACAATATACTTTCTTAGATGCCCAAAATAAACTGGGGCGCAGCTTCCATGTATTGGTTATAGTGGTATTATGGTCCTATCATAGGAGGCTAGTAAATCTTCAGACAGAAGCACAATTAAGGTGACTGTCCCTTCAGATGAAAACAAGGTTTTAAAGACTATAAAGGACAGTGACAAAGGGTTGCAGAGTGTATAGGATCACTGTATAGAAAAGTGAAGGTCAGAAATAATTACAGCAATATTGGATTAGAATCTCAAACTCACCTGGTTGACTGATGGCAAAGAGGGAAACAGTCAGCTCCCTCTTGTCTTCCTTTCATAATCCTGCCATCTTGTCATTCTCTTCCACATTGTTCATTCTTAAAAAAGGGTGTTAGAAGGCAAGTCTACGCTTAAAATGATGCAGCAATGCAGCAACACTCGTCCAATTCTGTAGCGTTTCAGTGATGATGCTACTACACTGATGGGAAAACTTCTCCCATTGGTGTAGTGTTAATCCACCTCTGCAAGAGGCAGTAGCTATGGCGACTGGAGAAGTTTCCTGTCGACATTGTGCTATCTGCATTGGGAGTTAAGTGTATAACTGGGTAGATTTTCCACACACCTGAGTGACATAGTTATACTGACATAAGTTGCTAGTGTAGACCAAGCCTAACAGAAATGCACATTGTATATACACATAAATTGTATTAGCGTCATCCATGCCACCAACTGGTTACAAAGTTGGTTTAAATTGTAGTGTAAACAGGACTTAATGGAGTGAAACTGAGATGATCTGGAGAATTTAATACCTTTATTATGAGGAAATGCTTTATGCAGGAGCAGCATAAGAATTTTTCTTTGCAGCAGCCATGTGGGGAGGGGTGTAGGGGACCCAGGAAAAGGAAATTTGCTTGTTTGGCTGCAATTCTCTCTATCTTGAGTAGTCCTCTGGGAGCCCAGATTGATTTAAATCACCAAGTGAAAAGTCTTGATTTAAATCAACTTTAATCAGCTTTTCCATTTGTACTTCCTTTTTCTTTTAAAGAAAGGTGCATTCTCATTGGTTGACATGACTATTAAAACGTATTGATTTACAACTAAATAGCCTTTACACTATATTTGGTATTTCTTTTGACTACCTAGGAGGATACACTATAACTATATACATTCATTTAAGCAGTTATATAGTTTAACATTTCCAGATTCTTAAATGTACATTTTTGGTATGTTAGAAAATGGTGAATGATATATTGCTCACTTACTAGATATTTAACTTTTTGCTCATGAATTGTCAAGCTGTGTTAAGATGGTAACTAATTAAATTCCAAACAGCATATAAAACTTATTTTTATTAAACAAAACAACCTTAAATGTTTTGGATATAGAAACTTCTTATCAAAATGTTTCACATGTACAACTAAATGATTTATTAAACAGGAGGATTAACTGTATTCCATGAATTAAACTGATTTATTTAATCTTAACCTGGGAAATTTTTCAATTACACCTAAGTGAAAGTGATGGGAGCTTAAGTTCCTACTCAGTCTCCTAGGTGACTTAGGCTGACCTACTGTGCCATATTTATAAAGCTTGACCTCAAAAGTTAGATGTTTCCCCAATTCTTTTCGTTAGATAGAAAAGCAGCCTTTACCTCATTTTTTGGATGAGACTTAGGGATTCAAGAAAAAATTATTTAATAAATAAAAAAATCCAATTTAAATAAAAATCATTAACTTCTATTCACCCTCTCCTCTGTGGATACTGGAAGAACTTATGCTGTTCCTTCCTACATAGAGCTTTCTCCCCCTCGTCTAGCAAAAGTTAACCTGGTAGTTTCACTAACACTGGTTTACCACAACCAGTTATTTAAAGTTCATCTTTGTCTAGGAAGAATCAGGATGATCAACTTTTCTTGTTGGACAATCAGATACAGAATCCAAGTTGGCCTTGGAGAAGTAACAAATTTCAATGCCATCCCAGTTTGATGATGCATGCTATTAAATCTACTTTCACATACAAGAAATTGGTTGCCTGAGGTTTGGACAAATTCTGCTTCCCTTCCCAACGTGTGTGTGCTTTATGGGATCTGACCACTTCTGGAGGCAGTAAACAAGACACTTTTGGGGATGGGAACTTGAGATGCTGCATTTTTATTTCCCCATTCACATGTCTTAACTTAGAACAGCATCATGCAGCTTGGCACTGTCCTGGTAGAGCTCATTCTAGGTGAGAAGGAAGAGAAACAAACTTTAAGTTTGTCACTGTCTCCTCCTTCCCCACCCCCAACCCTTAAAAAACCAAACCAAACTTTCCTCTTCAGCAGTAGAGGAACATAATTGTCTCAGCTGCTTGATCCATAGGGTGTCCCCAAAACAGGAAGTGCATATTGAAATTTGACTGGGTTTGACACATTTCATGCTGCTACAGTCTTTGCAGATACTCACTACAGCATTTTTCTGAGGCCCAACTTGTGTGGAAGCGAACTGCTGAATATATCGAGGTGGGGAGGAGTGTTAACTTTTTGCCACCTATCCTGCAGTAATGTACTGTCTGCAGAAAAGTCTCCTGCCTTCCTCCTCAATTAAAAAACACAACAAAATACCAGTTTTCCAATATTTCCATTTAGTGGGAACTCTTCCTGTGCCATTGTATACACACCTGTCAATAAATAGACCTTTGATTTCTTTTTTCTAATTAGCTATGAAACTTCTTGGGTTTCTAGGTCACCAGAACATCTTCTCTCCCCATTCCCTTATGGGCATGCAGCTTCAGGTACTTTGCCTTTTTATGGTTTTATATAATCAATCCAGAATTAACAAACATAAGAAACAGAAATTCTGTAATTAGAAAGGGATGGGGGTGGCGGTAAATATTCATTTCCCCCTTATTCTTGTGGATTTCCAAACAAGTCTTTGGAACTTAACTCATCCATCCTATTTATAGCAGAAATATTCAAAACACTTAATTATTTCTGGCCTTAAAATGAGCTACTTGGCAGTATTTGCTAGTCAGCAATAGAAAGGCAGTGATGCGTAGAAGTCTGCAGTGGTGCCATAACTTGCATGTGAATCTTGCTGTGAATTTACAAAATGAGACAACTGGAAAAAAGAGTAGATAGCAATTGTTGATTTAAAAAAAATCATTTTATCACTTAGGAGTGTAGCAGAACAGTCTCATAACTGAACTATGAAATATTTGTTTAGATATTGTAAACGTGCTTATAAATTAACTAAAGGAAAGTAAATTTTATTTACATCTGTCCCTTAAGAGAACTAGTAACTCTATTAAAATTTCACACATGCCTACACTTTCTCTATTCAGTTCACTACCCCAAAACACTAACCACACTCAGGCCTCTCTCACTAGAGAAAGGGGAGAGACTTAAAAATGCCAGTCCTTTAGCAGGGTGAAAAGGTCTGACAAGTGCCTTAAAAAATTAAATTATGCTTCTCCACACTATATAAAACTCTTCAAGAACTAGCTTGGAATCTTAGCTCAAACTTTACATCCAAAAGCTCAAATAGTAAACTTTCTGATCATCATAAACTTTCCTTTAAAAGGGGCCGCTATAAACTTTAAAATATATTTGTCTGAAATTTTGGTACAGCACCTATTGAGCTTACAAGCAAAGCCTGAGATTACTATGACTGGAAAGTTATCGAGACAAACTTCCCGAGTTTTTTCAGTTTATTCTGCATGTGATAGCACTTTGTGTACTCCCTTTCAGATTCTCCTATATCAGCCTTTCCCTTTATAAATATCAACACAGGAGCAAAACAACATCTATTTTTAAAAAAGCTAGCACTTCTTATTTAAAAAGGTTACTGTATCAAATTTTTTAACTTAAAAGGCCCCAAGCAAACTGTTCCTTTTAAGCAGTTTTCATATTAGTATCCCTAAGTAACTTTTTACTGCTAAATTTTGAGCTGATTTTACTGACTTCTCATGTAAGGCAGTATTTTCCTATAGGCTTCAGAAAGATGGAATGAATAGAGGTCATTCAACGCTCTTACAAAAGCCTGGTGTTAGGAAATAATCCTAGGTTTTGATCTTTTCTTTTGTAACCAGTTCTTGTTGTGGTGAGTGCAGACAAACACTCTGTAGTCACTTAACGAAAGACCATTTCTGCCCCAAAGAGACTACAATCTGAATAGTCTAAGTGGGAGGGGAACCATGCACAGAGAAGTGGAGTATTCTGTCTTCTCTTGGGATACAATGTACCGAATAGTTGGTAAAACTATTTTTAATTTTCCAGAATGAAATTATTGTAAAATGCATATAAGGCAAACACTGTGGGTACTGTGACAGGGTGAGGCCAGATGGCTACAGCAGAGTGATAGAAGGCAGATAAATTAGCCTCAGATTAAGCAGGTCCCTTTTCCCTGGGTAAGGTAATGGGCAGTTCCAGAACAATCAGGAACTTGCTGGAACCAATTAAGGCAGGCTAATTAGGACACATGAAGCTAATTAAGAAGCAGCTAGAATCCATTAAGACAGGCAGGCTAATCAGAGCACCTGGTTTAAAAAGGACCTCACTGCAGTCAGTGAGGGGCGTGTGAGGAGCTGGGAGCAAGAGACGTGTGAAAAGCCGAGAGTGAGTAGGCGTACTGCTGGAGGACTGCGGAGTACAAGTGTTACCAGATATCAGGAGGAAGGTCCAGTGGTGAGGACGAAGGTGTTGGGAGGAGGCCATGGGGAAGTAGCCCAGGGAGTTGTAGCTGTCATGCAGCTGTTACAGGAGACGCTATAGACAGCTGCAATCCACAGGGCCCTGGGCTGGAACCTGGAGTAGAGGGCGGGCCTGGGTTCCCCCCATCCCCCCAACTCCCTCTTTGATATAAGAGGAGTTGATCTGGACTGTGGGTCCCACCAGAGGGGATGGTCTCTGGCCTGTCCCCCGACCCATTAGGGGAGCCAGCAGAGACTGCGGGGATTGTCCTCCTTTTCCCCATGCTGGTCAGCAATGAGGTTAGCTTAGTGAATGACAGGTTTGTGCCACTAACAAAAGGAGCCAAACTGAGGACTGCCGAAAACCTCTGAGGCAACAAATCCGCCAGGAAGCACAGAACCCACCAAGGCAGAGGAGGAACTTTGTCACAACACCAAACTAATACTAATTACTCTCAATTTGTAAGCACCTAGAGGATATAGGGTTATAAGGAATAGCCAGCATGGATTTGTCAAGAACAAATCATACCAAACAATCTAATTTCCGGGTTTGACAGGTTTATTGGGCTGGCTGAGCAGGTGAGGGATTGAGGGGGAAAGAGAGGGAAGAAGTAGACATGATGTATCTTGAGTGTAGCAAGGCTTTTGACACAGGCCTACATGACTGTGTTCTGAGCAAGCCTGGGAAATGTGGCCTAGATGAAATTACTAGGCGGATGCACGACTGGTTGACAGACCAAAATCAGAGTAGTTAATCAGTGGTTCACTTTCAGACTGACGGTGTATCTAATGGAGTCTTGCAAGGGTCAGTCCTAGGGCTGGTCTAGTCAATATTTTCATTGATGACTTGGATAATGTAGTGGAGAGTGTGCCTACAAATGTTTCAGATATCAACAAGCCTGGAGGGGTTGCAAACACATTGGAGGACAGGATTAGAATTCAAAATTGGAAAATAGTCTGAATTCAACGAGATGAAATTCAGACAAGTGCACAAAGCAACAATGAGTCCTGTGGCACCTTAAAGACTAACAGATGTATTGGAGATGTATTGCCTCTGGAAATTTCCATTACATGCATCTGACGAAGTGGGTATTCACCCACAAAAGCTTATGCTCCAATACATCTGTTAGTCTTTAAGGAGCCACAGGACTCATGGTTGCTTTTTTACAGATCCAGACTAACATGGCTACCCCTCTGTTCCTTCTTAGTGAAGTAATGTGCACTTGTCTAGTATCAATCAAATGCACAACTGCAAAATGGGGAATAACTAGCTAGGCAGTGGAACTACAGAAAAGGATCTGGGGGTTATAGTGGATAATGTTGAATGAGTCAATGTAATGCAGCTGCGAAAGGCTGATATGTAAGAGACTGGAGGTAATTGTCCTGCTCTACTTGGCACAAGTGAGGACTCAGCTGAAGAACTGTCCAATTCTGGGCACCACACACTAGGAAAGATTTGGAGAGCCCTGAGGAGAGGAGATAACTTTCCATATGCAAACTGATTCTGCATCTCTTTCTTGAGTCCGCAAGTAGTGATGGTGCCACCACTGTTCTATAGCTTTGCAAAGCATGCTGTTCTGTTTCACTGTGGCTATTCAAAATTGCATGGGCAGCTTGACACTGGCAAAAACATTCATTTGCAGTTTGGAAAAGTTATGAGCAGGCACTGGAGTTATTCACTGAGGCAAAAGACACTTTGCCTCCCCACACCACTTTAAAATAAATAAATAAATAAAAAAAAGCTGGTTGAAGAGTTAGACTAGTTGAGATGACTTCTCTTCTATCCATCCTGGCCCTCCTTATGACAGCCATGTGGCTTGTGGGGGTAGAAGAGACCAAATTCTTCCTTCTGTTGTGCATCTGTGGTGTGAGAGAGTGTGGCACTTCAGATTAGAGCCCTGCACAGGACTTTTTAAAATCCCATTCCCACCTATTCCTGCTGTTATGGCAACAGGTCCTACGGGATCCCAGTCCCACTGCAGGGCTCTACGTTAGTCTTGCATAGGGCTCTACTTCTGATTGTTGTAAGACCTTACAACAAGCCAGAGGCTGAGAAAATAGAGGTCTAAGCATAGTCCAGAGAAAACACTGGTAGAAATCCCAGCATCGGGAGTTTGGTTTTTCATCAGTTTGGTGCTCCTTCACATCGCTGATGAATGGACTCTTACCCGTGTCTTTTATATCTCCATCTGGCTAGTGGATACTTGGTGAGTCTTTCAAGACCTGCTGGTAGGCAAGGCCTTTCAGCAGCCAAATGCAGCTGGATATTCTCTCCCCCCCCCCTCACTTATACCAAGCCAAAAAACAATTCTTTTGGGTGAGGGGGAGGAACACCCCTCTCACACTTCCCCCGAGTGCATTTTTGTTCCAGATCTCATCCATGTTGCAAACTCAAGCTGTCAACTTTAGTATCTTCAGCTTTAGTCATGACTTAGCTAGAATTAACTTTCATGAGAGTTTGTGTTTAAGTAATGATACTTGATGGACCCATTCCCAGAGTTCAGTTTTGAGGTAGGAAACTAAATCTTTTTTTGTGTATGCCTCCAATTTAAATTCATGTAGCTATGCCTAATAGTACTAGTGCTCAGTTGTGTGGAAAATACTAGCTGAGGAAGCTAGGTCAGACCTGACTACTGGACATTGTATTCAGTTTTCCAAGTTCAAGTAGGCAAGTACGTCTCAACAGTGCTGTGGGGGATAGGTGTAAAGGGTTGGCTCTAGAGTGCTATGCCACAAACTCTGTTTATAGATCCCTGGTGGAATAGGCTGTAACACTAACTTAAACAGGTGTTCTCTGCAATACTCATCTTTGATATAGGACCAGAACTATTTAGCTTTGACTCTATCAAGGCCCAGAAAATATGCACAGTTATAGGAGTTGAGGAAATCTGAGACTCGTATTGTAGGATCTGCCTGACTTCTAAAGTTTGCACATCTGCTGCTGATGGAATGAAGACAATATCATGTTTCCTGTGAAATTCAGTTAATCTTGGGACTGTAAGTAGAAAGGTTTTTAAGATAATTCTGTTGCTATGAAAGCTAAGAGGAGAAAGAGCCTTGTGGTAATTATCCATTAAGCTTATTTCTGTAAGAGCCGAGGGAGGTACTGATGCAGGGTGCTCAAAATGCAGTGTAGCGCCTTCAAGGGAAAATGAGGTTCCAGGCAGGAACATTGACAGTTCCCCATTGCTTTGAAAGACTTTTTTTTCAGCACTATAAACTCTGAGTACTCCCCTTTTTTATTTAAGCGGCCATGAGACATGTGTTCACAATGCTTGGAAGCAGAAATTTCTTATTTTCATAGACTGGAGTGCATGTGTTCTTAGAACTGGATGACAATAGACAGCTCTTGCCAAGAATCAGACGACTGGTCACGATCATGCCACTGGAGTCTTTAGGCTTTGTGGTAAACTACTGAATGTCTTACTATGCCACAAAACCATTGGAATGCATAGGAGCTCTACTCAGAGGTGTCCCTGTCTGAGAGCAGGGTCCAGGATACTGTAGACCTGCCAGAAATGACTTGTTAGAACCAGCAGATGTTGGCTATGATTCTGCTATCGGCAGCATCATTTGTTTATACCTAATGATTTGTCCCCACAAGAGACAGCCGTCACTGGATCCTGAGGTACCTGTGAAAGCAACTCATGCAAGTACCTGCTGCATTGCATCCTGGTGATGGGAGACCTCTACCTTCTGGACTTGATTGAGATTATCATTGGACTGTCAGTTCGATCTGGACTTCCACTTTCCTTCAGCTCAAATTGGAATGACCGCAATGCACATTATTATGGTTTGACTAAACCCAGTCAAGAAAGCCTCACACCAGTGATGCTTGCTTTCTCTGTGAATTATAGCTACACACAAATCATCTGGAGATTAGGGCAAGCCAGAGCCTATAGGGACCTGGTATTCTACCAGGTGTCACTTAAAGTGGGAAGGAAATAGGATCATGCCTGTGTTCAGAAGCCCTGTTGGTGTGGCATAGTGAGCAGTCTTCCAACACACTTCTAGTGGGAAAGGAAAAGCAAATTAGTGTCAACCCGCAAATGATCCCTGGACCAATTCTTTTAAACAAATCCAAGTAGTACCTGCTGCCCATCCTGAACATGTTAACTGTAGGGACGCGCAGCAAGACTTTTCTAGCTGTTCACAACAACCACACCAGGGGCATGTCTAAATGAGTCAGGTCCTAAATCACTTAGGGCTGTATCAAAGCACACTGGGAACTAGTGGAACATATAGTGAGTACTAATGTCTATGGTTATGTCAACACAGCACACTAAGGCCAGGTCTGTGTGACCCACACCTGCACATTCAGTGTTTCCAAGTCCATGCTTGAGCAGCCACACTGCAGTGGAAACCTGACCCTCTCAACCATGCTGGCTCATCCATACAGCAGTACGCAGACCTGAGTTAGAAATCCAGCGTCTGTGGCCATATATTATCATATATGAGGATTCCTAGTGCCCTTGCCTGCTGAAGCTGCTCTGGGGCTTGTTTCATAGTGGGCTGTGGGAGAACTTGTCTGTCTATTCCACGGGAATTGAATGACAGTGTTTTGGGTGGCTTTGGCCTGCCAGCACATTCGGACAAGCCAATTTGTATCCCCACACTCTCAGCAGCCAGAGCCAACATGGATCCTGCCCCAGTGGAAGAACTTCTCTGCCTAATGCTCTCAGTCTTAACTTGGAAAACAGGTGGAGCACCTGCAAGATGCTGGTGGACATTTTGGCCTTTTCTGAGCTGCCAAAGACACCTCTCAAAGGGGCATACTAATGTCCCAGCTGTGACCCAGCTGATGCTGCTCATGCCTGTTGCTTTAGCTGCAGATTCCACCTGCGTTGACTGGCGCTTCTGGAGCAGGGCCACGAGCATGGACTACTGGGATCACACAGTGACACGTTGGGATGACTATCAGTGGATCCAGTACTTCTGAAGGAAGAAGCAGATGTTCCTGGGGATTTGTGATCAGTTAGCCCCTATCCTCCAGTCACCCGCTTGAGGGAGGCCCTCCTGGTCCAGAAGTGGGTAACTTTAGCAATCTGGAAGCTGGCTACCCCAGATTGCTACAGGTCTGTGGCTAACCAGTTTGAAGTTGGCAGATAAACTGTGGGAATTGTGACAGAGGTTTGTGAAGCGATCAGGACTATGTACCCAAAGGTGGTGGACATGACAAATGTTCCTGAAATATTTGCAGGCTTTGATTGAATGGGCTTTCCAAACTGCACCGGGGCCATCGATCGGATCTGTGCATATAGATTGCCTTCCACAAGAAGCACGAGTACATAAACCACAAGTGTACAACTCCGTCATTAGGCAGGCGACCACAGGCAGGTTCATGGACACTAACGTGGGATGCACTGGCAGGGGGCATGATACCAGGGTGCTGGGGATTGGGACTTTACCTTCATGGACAAACTTGGACATTGTTGCCACCAAATGACATGGAACACTGACCCCACTGTTACTCTAGGGGACACTGCTTACCCACTGTTGCCATAGCTTATGAATCCATACCATGATTTCAGAGGACCTGACAAAAGAAGGGTAAGCTGCAGACCCAGTGACTGTAGAATGGTGGTAGAATATGCATTTGAAATCCATTGGTGCTGCCTTCAAAACCGTTTGGATCTCAGTGTAGTCAGTACAGTCTGCATTATTGTGGCTTGCTGTATTTTGCACACTGTCTGCATGGAGAAGGGATCTTTTTGCCAGGAGTGGACTCAAGACACTGCCATATTTCTGCATAAGGGCACATAACCAGACAGTGCACCTGTGCTGACTGCTGCTGGATCCACATGCACAATAGAAATAAGGGGTGCCTCGTGTGACCAGATAATGGATTTGCACATTGGAGTTTTAAATAAGCCCTTGCATATTGAGATGAATATTTAAAGGAGATAATCTCCAACTTTTTAACTAGATCTTCAATTGTAGTGCTCAAGGATAAATGTTAAGGTGGATTTTCAAGGAGCAACAAAAGTTTGTGCCCTCACCCCTTTTCTCGAGAATCTTAAAGATGTGTTTTCTGTTTGGACTTTTTATACAGTATTGGGAATACTTAGTCTTGACTTTCTTCACTTGCAGGGAATCTGAATGAAAGTTTGAGGTTGACCTGAGTTGTAGCACTCTTAGCACCCTGTGATGGAGATGGCCAATTTTGGTGCTTTCAGGGCTAAGTTGGGATTTGCTGCTATTGTCTGTGTATGTATAATGTGAAACTGTGACAAAGATATGGTGGCCTTTATTCTCTGCTAGGCCAGGAAGAATTGTCAGCTCAAAAAAGAAGCTATTTCTAAATCCTTGACTTTGAGAAGACCATCTTATTAATGCTTCATTCAAGACACTTAATTTCAAGTGCGGAAAATCACATCTGCATTGTGCATGCCCATCTCAGTATATTTTAGGATAAGTGCATAAATTAATCTTGCCTACTACTTCATGTTCTCTTAAAATGGCTTCTAGCTCTGTATGTTAGCTTATTATTAACAAGCAGTGTTAAAAGTGCAAACTTCCCAATGTACGTAGTAATTAAAATCAGTGTCGTGTTGGAATTGGAAAGAAGCAGTTCATAAATTTCAACAATCTTTTTCAGTATACGTCTGTGAAACACTAGGTAATATTAAGTTAGTACAGTTTGGTAACCAAAACTGTCAGAGTGTCAATCTTCTGTCATTGGAAATGTAGTAGTGTTCTAAAAATAAGTTTTGTCCTCCTTTAACATAGAAATTAACATAAAAATTGAATTTTTATTTAAGTGAGAAGTAGCAAAGATCCTTGTTTGTGACAGAAGCTGCATTTCCAAAGGTCTTAGAGAGGGTTTCAGAATATTATTGCTGAAAAGATAATTTTGGAATGCCAGACTCCTCTACAATTGAAAGAAAGTTGAGGTGCTAAGATACAGATGCTACTCTGCAGTGTATTACATATAGAGCTCATAAAAATATACAGTTTTCTGTGTCAGAGAACTTGTGCCATTGGGGACAAGATCCATATGAAATGGAGAATATAATTAATTCTGACAACTGGCCCAAGACAACTTGTAATACCTGCAAAGTCATCTTTCATAGCAATATGATAATGCCTTGACCCATGCATCATCAAATTAGCCATGGAAAAAGTATATGTGCCATGTTGGTTCCAGGGTATTAGAGAGACAAGGTGGGTGGGGTAATATCCTTTATTGGACTAACTTCTTTTAGAGAGAGAAGCTTTTGAGCTACAGAGCTCTTCTTCAGATCTGGCAAAAGTATGTGATCTGTAATTGCATTATCTGAATTCAGAAAAGTGTTTATTTTTAGCTTGATTCACTAATTGTCTTTTCAAATATTAATTTCTAGATAAGAGTTTGGAGGAGGATGCCCTGGTAGACTCTGATGCCCTGGTTAACTCAGAAGATGAAGCAGATTTGAAGACACCTTGCCCTATACAAATTGTTCTTGCACATGAAGATGACCATAACTTTGAACTTGATGAAGAGGCACTGGAGAACATTTTGCTTCAGGAACACATAAAAGATCTCAATATAGTAGTTGTATCTGTAGCAGGGGCTTTCCGCAAAGGGAAATCATTTCTACTGGACTTCATGCTTAGATATATGTACAACAAGGTGAGTAGTTGAAGGCTGTTCCTTCAGGAATAAATAAGATACCACCTAATTTGCTAGCTCTTTGTTTTGGTGACCTTGTTTATATACCATACTCACTTTTTTAAAATAAAAACAACCCTGCCCTTCTGACTCCAGAAATATTGACATGGTGTCAAGTTGGTGGAGACCTTGCCATCATGATGAGTGTATTTCTCTGTAATATGATAACATTTGAATACAGCCTCCAGTCAATTTGAGTATTTCAGGGAATAGTCTGGGCATCAATAACCAGAGGAAAAATGGAGCACGGCCATCAGATTAGCACAGCTGCAAGCACCTCTGCAATTGTCTCAAAGACTTGGTTGATAATGCCTGTTAATTCCTTGCAGCATAACAATGCCTCTATCTCATCTCTGCTGTGGACACCCTGAATCACTTCTCTCCCAGACAGAGAGAATAATGGCAGTGGATGTAGGGGAGGGGAATAGGGTATCCTGATATGGGAGGAATAGGGGGTGCACACAGACCTCTGCCATGTGAGGGAGGAAGAAGGAAAAGGGGCACACACCATTTCAGGTCCTGAGATAGAAGGGGGATGGCCCACAGGGAGCTTATGGGGAGGAATGGAGAATGCATGGAGCCCCAGCTGGGTGTGGCGAGCACAGCTGGCAGAAGCTATGATGTGTGTGTGTGATGCACTAGTAATACTGGTCTTCAGTTCTAAAGTGTGTTCGAGATATTCTTTGTAAGTATCCTGGTTTCCTACAGTAGCTAGGTTAACTTCTTGTTGGTGTCACGGCAGAAATTGGCATGGAGGAAGGATTTGAGACAGGGTAGTGGCTTCTAGATGAGTTTTTGGGGAGAATACTCTATGTATAAGGTGCGGCATGGAAGAAGACAGATTTGTGGAGGAGGTGGACTAAGTGACTATAGCCTCGAATGCCTATCAAACCATGTCCAAAGAGCTGTCTGATAGCATTTTACTTCTATTGACTGGCAGGTTTCCTCCTTTTAAGATCGTATCTAGCACTTGCTCCCCCACTCACTCACCTCCTTCATACAAGGGACTTGAAAAATCTTACCAGACACCTGTTAGTTAGAGGACTAGGTGCAGATGAGGGACTACACCCAAGTGAGAAATTGAGCTTTCTGCCAGTTGCTGCTTGGAGTGTTTTTCCTATCAGACAGCTGTCCCTGGACTCAAGCATTGCTAAATTTTTCTAAAACCACAAGCCCAGGTGGATCGTAAAACAAGCCCAAACCATTCCCTTTGAGAGCCAACTGTAAGCATTGAGGATATATTCTCCCTGCCTCCCCCAACATACCCCATTCTCCCCCCCCCCCCCCACACACACACACTTTGCCAAACCAGATGATCAGAGGGTGCCACACTGCCCTCTGGAAGCCTGCCTGCCATGCCAACTTTACAAGTACCATGCCACCCTCCCATGTCGATGGCCTGGCCACGGCCCCAGGCTCAGCTGGACAGATGCTGGTGCTGCTGTCAGGCAAAAAACGCAGTGACTATGGGTGTTTTAGGCTGGAGGACTTGGCCACAGAGTGGGGTAACTCCAAGTGCCAGCGAGGCACACAGGGTGTCTGTGGTGGGTGGCTGGCTCAGGCCCTGAATTCTATCTGGGGGATGGAGGTGCAGGAGGGGTCCAGTCCAGTGTTCCTCTGAGTCCTCTCCGTCTGCTGTCTTCCAGTCCTGACTTTCCACAGAGGCTAGAGTTGCTGCATGGCGGGCGGCATGATGGTGGTGGTGTGGTCCTTGGATCGGATTTTGGACCCTGCCCAATGCTCTTTAAAATAAATACACAAAACCCACTGGCCAGTAGGTCTCTGATGAAGTGATGTGACATCTTGGATACTGTGGGGGTGGTGGGATGGGGACTCTGCAAACATAAATCTTTTAGTGTCAGATGGGGTTCTCAACCTTCTCAGTGAATAGTCCCAATACTGCCTCTGCTGCTCACAGCTCTTCTGAACAACAGTATGAAACTCATGAGTCTTGACAATGCTGCTGATGCCCAAAGTTATCGAAATACAGCAGTAAAACTGACCGTCCTGTTAATTTCACTCACCTCTTTGCCTGGCCCGAGAGGAAGGAAGTCAAAATCTCCAGCCCTTGTGCGTGAAGTTGGGGAAATACCCCAGAGCAGAGGTTGCTAACCCCTTTTCACTTGGGAAGGGGAATGAAGATCCTCTCCCCACAGCTGCTGGAGTCCCCTCACCGCCTTTACTCTGATAGGAGTTGCAAGAGAGACATTGAGGATGTGGTAGTGCAGATGTGGGCCAGCATGCTATATGGCTTTTCCTTTGACTTTGCAAAGTAGTACTATTCCAGGAAAAAGTAAAATTTGCGTTAGATGTTGAGTGATTGTTGCTCACGTACTGTCTACATAGACACTGTTTTAGGGCATCCTTCCAAAATGAATACCAGCATTGGCAATTTTAACTAGCAAATATCTGTCTGGTAGAAGCATGTTGCTATACTAATTCCTTCTGCTAAAATAGCAGGAAGTATGGCTTAACTATAGCTTTGAATCAAATGGACTGTCATCTCCCGGCCTTTTAATTCATGGCAAAACATTTTTCATAGAATGACCAGGGATCAGAACAATATTTCAGAGTTTAAAAAACCATGATTGCATAACACTTGTAATTCTTGCCGGTTTGCTGTTTCAACCCTGGCCTTTAAAAATAAGATAAATGGCTTCAATCAATTCAGAGATTGAATTAAGTAAGGGGAAGAGTGGCAAAGTTTCAACTGCAGTTAAGAGCAATTAAATGTTTTCTAGATTTTTCAGTTACAGAAAACAAACTTATAATCTACATATCGGCACTTATATAAACTAACACCAGTGCACATGTATTCCGGTATCTTTCATCTGCTCACTGAACAGTGACCTTGAACAGCCATCTCCCATGGATAGTAGACACAATATGTAATACCAAATTAACTGCCATGCTGGGGGCCTCAAAGGCATTCTGCTGTTCGCTCATCAATCCTTGGTGGTGAGAACCAGGGTAAATTGTTGCCTTTTAAAAAGGTAATCTAAGGGTGAAATGCTGACCCTACGAAAGTTGATGAGGTGTTTTGACATTGACTTCAAGGGAACCAGATTTCATCCTAAATCTTGACACTCAATCCTAGGCCACTTCAAATTGCTGCTGTCAAAACTATTTGTTGCTTTAAAATAATGGCTGTGCTGATTAATCAGCATTTTGGGGAGGAGAGCAAGATATTGTCACAGTTTACAGCCTTACTAAGAGTTGGGTGAAATAATCCTCTTGTAAATTTAGAGTGTAAGCTTTTCCATACCCATGACCTCATTATCTTGTATTAATCACTATGGCCAGTAGCGCCATGTAAGTAAAACTATGTGGGTTTGGTTTGGGTCTTTTCCTTTGTGTTTAGATCTAATATGGAGGCTTTCCACCCCATTTGTCTTGTTTGTTCTGTAGTGGTCAGACCAAAACTGTATCTGGATTTTAAAAAGGGTTGGATAACTATGATCCCTCCTATACACCCTTGTACAACTAATTAAATGCACCATGGGGTGGGAGATGGTGTTTACATTCCTCTGAAAAACGGATGGTTGGATGCGGTATACTGGAGTAGCCAGATAGTTTGATCTGGCATGGCAAACCCTCAAGATATATCCAATTCTAGACAATTGGTACACATTACATCTGTGAAATGGTCTGCACCTACTTTACCATGTTAGTGTGAGAGTCAGGTCTCACAAGTAAGACTGGTCACTATTTGGATGAAGGCTCTGAAGGAATACACATCTGCTGCCAAAAGAGGCATTGGTGACACTCTTGCCTCAGACAGTACTGATCTAAAGCCCTATTATACTTTTTGTAACTTGAAAGCCTGTTCTAAGAAACCAGAGAAGTATATGGAAGTGTGCTAAAATACCATCCTACAAGTGATCCTCTTGCTGTTGAGTAAGTTTGTGCCTTTCTCTTAACAGAATTCCTCATGTTGGATAGGTGGGAACAACGAGCCATTGACTGGATTTACATGGAGAGGTGGATGTGAAAGAGAAACAACTGGCATTCAGATTTGGAGCGAAGTGTTCGTAATTGACAAGTCTGATGGGACAAAGGTAAATATTTCTATGCTAAATGGACTCATTCTTTATAACCTCAAACTTTTGTTGCCTTCATGAATTTGGTTATAAAGTTTGTTTTTTAAGTGGTCAGTTACTCCAGTCACCCTCTTTGTATTAATGCTAATAGTTTCTAAGAATAAAATTTCTGTTTATTTATGAGATGGAGTGGGGTACAGGAGGGGAGGAGAGGGAGAAATTTTACCCTTGCTCCAAAGCCTTTTGCCAGAATCAAATCCTCTTAAAATATATATTTGCTGCCGTGTTGCTGTTCAGATACTTTGTGGCTCTAGTGGAAGGCTTTCTAGAAGTGACTGCTATTGACAGTACTGTATAGCCAAATGCTTAGGCAAGGGAAGTATTCTGCAGAAAAAGCTAGTGAATTCTGCAAAAATGAGACGCTGTCGTAGTCTGCATTTAGGCTCCAGTGGAATGTACACATGGCCACAAAATACCTGGAGGCCAGGCTTTAAGTGTACGTGGAAGTTGTTGATCCTTCTCTGTACGGTTCTGGATGTGAAGTTCTTCTTGAGATCTAAGTTTTATGTATAACCTCTTCACAGCAAAGCAAAGGGTTCACAAGTTGCATTGTATAGTGAAATATGCAGTGACTGCTGAAAACAAGGATTAAATCCTCTTAAGCCTGTCTCCCAGAGCTCTTGACTGATATTTTTCATAGGCATGGCATTGCTAGAGCCCAAAGGGAAAGTTGGCAGCATCATTGGCTGGATAATGTTACAAGTTTTAAGTAGATGGTGGCCTTAGTGAATGTTGGAAAGAACCTTGCATCCTGAGTTGTATAGAGTTGCCTCTGTAACTTCCATGACTTTTAAGTCAGGGCTAGCTGACTGATTCTGTGATTGCAGAATGGTCGAAGTGTGGGATCTTGTCTCTAGCAGTTTGTGTAATGTTACCCATTTGTTCTTTTTTTTTTTGTTAATAACCTATTTCAAAGATCTAGGAGATCAGACAGTAGAAGTGTCTTGGAGTCAGGACTACTTCACTGTTCCATCACTTAATTGTCAATTTACTCAGTAGGAAACAGCTAGTTTTCCTTCAGAAAATGTTTAACTGCTTCATATCTTGATGTAAGCGTTCTCACACATCTAGTGTTCATGAAAGGTGCTGGATTGCTGGCCCCGGAAACTGAAGGCCTCTGGTGTGTCACAGTCAGCTTTGCTACAGTGCCCTGTAAGAGTGCCCCACTGGTCATGGTTGAGGAGACTTCGGGGGAGAGGTTAACTCTGTGTCTGTGTGGCATTCTGCAGAATGCCAGTGAGGGTGTCACTCTTTGGTAGTGGTTTGAGTTGTGGACACCTGTCCACTGGGAGCTGAAGTAAGACTGTCAGCTCAGTTTTAGTGAGTCATCAGAGGGGCAACAACTTCCGCTACCTGGGCTGGATCTGACCCGGCAGCCTAGAGGTGAAACCATAACGTCTTGGTTAATTATTGCTGCTTTTTAAAAATCTTTAGGTGGCTGTACTACTTATGGATACCCAAGGTGCCTTTGATAGCCAATCCACTATCAAAGACTGTGCGACGGTATTTGCTCTGAGCACCATGACGAGTTCTGTCCAGGTGAGAATAGCTGTGCTGATAAATGGCAGCTTTTAAACCTCTTTGGCTTAGAAGACATCTTTAAAATGTGACTATAGATATATTTTTAAAAGGATAGGCAGACCTTTTAAATTACCACAGCTCATTTAGAGCTCACTTGCAGCTGAATCTCTCTTTGGATCTGAGATTACCCAACACTACCCCCTACAGGTCCCTAGTTCTGTTGCGCTGCAGATTCTACTAGGGGAATCCCAAATTGATTAAAAATATATATAACAGTGACACCTCCACAAAGATGCATGGCAAAAATTGCTAAATAGCCCATCTTTTACAAAGGGGGGGCTGACCAGCACAATAACCTCTTAAATGCGCTATTGCTGCTACAGAACAGTTTTTGACAAACTTCTTGCAGTATGTCTCGAATACTATTTTGAGGCTGTTCTAAGTTTTCAAAAATGACCGGGTTTTTTTAAGGAGTATAAAATTGGACACTCATTCATTTGTAACTCTTGAAAATGTAGGCCTCTGTATATGTCTATGTTAAGAAATACATACATATAGAGAATCCCCCCTCTCAGGAGATGACAATACCCTTCAAAGGTATCTTCTGAATCTATCGATTAAATTTTAACAGTCATGAGGGGAAAAAACACACTATCATTTTTATTACCCACTTTTAACATTTAAGAATAGAAAAAATGAGTTATTGTAGCTATGTTTAAAGAGACATGGTCAACTTGAAATCTAGCCCACTTTTAAAAAATGAGATACTATGTTTGCCCTGGAGTCCCCCTGTCACCTTGTATGCCTTTACAGTCTTGTCTGATTTTAACTGGCGTTTCCCTTCATTGTTGCTGTCCAAAAGACCCATACAAACAGGAATCTGTGCATTTGATATTTTGTGCATAGTCGGTTTCACTAAGTAAACTTTTTTGGGGGCGGGAATGATACTTTCCCTTTCTGTTGAGGTAATCTTGCTTGTTACAAATAACAATAGTATACCACAAACTTTCAGAAGATTGTTTTGTGGGTTTCACTTTTTTAATTAAAGGTAAATTTCAGAGTATTCTAACAACCTTGAAATACTATGCTGACCTTCCACGATATCAGGCATTTAGTACATTATCTTATCCTTTTCTCCTGAACCCTGGCTTGTATGACTTCAAATCTAGCCATAGATCACTAACTCTGCTTTGAGTTATGCCTCAGCATTCGGTATTGGCACTGTCTCCTCAATCCTGGGGCCTCAGGAGAGGTAATGATTTATTGGCCATGTTGGCGAAGTTCTGTGTCATTTGGGATATTTAAAAGCAAAGGAACAGAACTTTGCAAAATCAGGCAATATATAGAAGAGAACTATCCAACTCTATGTGGGCCACCACCAGTGGGGTTCTGTCTGATGCATCATTACCACAATAGCATGTGCTGGGGCATCACCTATCCCTGCCCCAAGTAATCTGAGTTGGGGATAGAGAGGAAGGTGAGGTGAGTTTCGAGCTGCTAATGCTAAATGTGTGCCCCTCTTACTAAACTAGGGGGGAGTGTTCAGCAAATTAAAAAAAAAAATTGCATCTCATTCGCTCTTGAAAGAACTCTTACTAGCTAGGATTTGGAAACTAATCACCCCGAACAGCAGTTAGGTCCAAAGTAGTTGGTATGTCCAGGCGGTGCGTTTGAAAATGCAGTATTTGATACCACTTTGCCTAAATAGTGACCGTTGGTTTTTTAGACCTCAGCAGAGCTGGTGTGAATACTCAAGTTCGCCCCTATAGACTAAATCTATGTTACAAAAACATAAAGAATAAACTTTTCTCCCGCTAAAAGTCTTTGAACTGCAATATCTCTTACAGGTTTACAACTTGTCCCAGAACATTCAAGAAGATGATCTCCAACATTTGCAGGTAAATATAAACTGAGTTTACTTAATATGGTTTGTATTGAAGTGCTGTCCTCTTAGAATTTTTCTGTTCCCTATTTTGCTTGATTTTGCGATTTGAAACTTTAGGAACCCTATTTAAGGGATTGTAAACCACTTTTGGATCAGGTTAGATCTATTTTTTTTCAACTGGTTGTAAGCACAATCTTTTTAAAAACAATTAAGGTACTGGTAAAGCAAAGGCAGTTAGCATGATGGGGTGTGAAAGTATTTCTGTCTTCCTGGGAGGGAACTCCCTGGCTAAGAGGCACGTCTGCCCAGCGATGCGGCTAAGCAGAGGGTCTGCCAAACCAAACAATAGAGGACTGATTGATTTGATTTATTTTAGTTAAATTCCAGCGGGAGTCAGAATTGGCTCAGAGAGGCACTGCCAATTTGGGACACTATTAGGCACAGCTGTGTCTGATTAAGGTTCGGAACTTTCGGCCTAGCTTGCACTTGAAATTTGTACTGGTGTAATTGTGTGATTGCTTTGTTTTACTGATATAGTTCTACCAGTACAAGCCCTAGTGTGGATGCAGTTATAATAGTATAACTGCATTTACACCAATATAAGTGTATTCACATTATGGGGGGTTGTATTGCTTTAACTACACCAATCTAGTTAAAGCGGCACACCTTTTTAGTGTGGGCAAGACCGCAGAAAGGCAAGAAGATGTCCAAGAGATGGAAACATTGTCCTGTTTGTAACCTGCGTTTTCTTCTTTCTAAGTCACGTGAGGCGAGAGTGGCCAGAGGTTGCTGGGTTTTGGTTTTGTGCATGGAACATGAGCCTGGTCTCTTTCAAATAAATTTGATGTCCCGGAGAGACTGGCTTTTGTGTTAGCCAAACCTCTGTCTCCCATCTCCAGCTGCTCAGACCATGGCCTCTGCCACAGCTTGAAACTGGTTAACACGTCACCTGATACCAGGCTCCCCGACACATTCAGCTTCGCAAAAGGTGACAGCTGCCAACAGTAGGAGCCAACTTATAATTAGACATTTTTCAAATGCATTTCACAGCTAATACATAAGTGCTTCTTACTGTTTGAACTTTCAGAGTGCAAGCTGAGCAAAAGAACTGGGCAGTTTCTTAGAGATTAAAGGGAAACTCTGATTTCCCAGGTGGTCTTGGTACTTTGATTGGATTCCAGTTGTCAACCTTGGGGCTGACTTGAGTGGGGTGGGAACTTCCTCTAATAGTTGAGGGTGAGATTCATGATTGGGGAGGGGAAACTGCCTGATGGGTGAAGTTGGGAAAGGGGGATAGGAGACCCATGCAATCACAGGTTGTAGTTTGGGGTTGATAGGGTATGAGCAGTGTCTCCTCCCACAGCTCTTCTATCCTGTGGACTTGAGGTGGGGGTGGGAAGATGCTTGTATTGGGGAAATGGAATCTGTGGCTTGTCCTAGGTCCTTGTTTGGGTACTTGGCAGCACCAGCTGTGTCCCTCTAATGCCCACTTTATGGGCCCTATCCCCTTCCAGAGTGACGTGGTGGCCGGAATAGGCCCTGGGTATCCATGTTTATGTTGGATACTGCTAGCGTTTACAGCCAAATCAACGCCACCTTATGATCAGTGGCAGTAGACTGGGGCCTCCCAAATGTGGTTTCATTTCTGTCTTTGAGAGGCTCCAGAGGCTAGTTGTGTATAATGGCTCTTCTGTGCCAAAAGTGCTCTTGCGTTGGGTTCCACAGGGTGCCATTTCTTTTCCCTGCTCCTCCCACATGTACATGGGTCCACTAGAAGGGCTAGTAAGGAGACATAAGGCTACTGTGTATCTTCCCTGTATTGATGACATCCAGCTGTCCCTTACTTGCACTGAACCAAGCTGGCTGAAAGCTCAAGCCATATAAGATGGGTGGTGTTGGTAGGATGGTGGAAGCAGCCAG
This sequence comes from Mauremys mutica, assembly GCF_020497125.1. Lineage (NCBI taxonomy): Eukaryota > Metazoa > Chordata > Testudines > Geoemydidae > Mauremys > Mauremys mutica. The sequence goes on along the minus strand of NC_059074.1, from coordinate 210,257,905 downwards.
AGGAGAAGATGAAATTAAGGGTGTGTGCTATTTGTTACTAGAGTTTGAGATCTAATACCTTGTTGCTGCTGGTAGATCACGTAGCAGCAGTGAGTAGGATGGTTCTCTTCCATCTGCACCTGGCCAGGAGACTGCAGTCATTGTCTTGAATGCACACTTTGCTACCGCAATCTAAGACTTTGTCGTCTCATTTAAACTACTGCACTACCCGGGGCTACACCTTAAATCAATTCTGTAACTGAAGCTTGTGCAAAAGGCAGTGGCTTGTTTATTGAGGAGTTTCTTGCTGTGATATAATACCAGTGTTCAAGGATCTGCTTTAGCTGCCTGTCAGTATGTTGACTCTGGAGGTTGAGGTATCTCTGTCATTGGAAATTTTTAAGAGCAGGTTAGGCAAACACCTATCAGGGATGATCTAGATAATAGTTAGTCCTGCCTTGAGTGCAGAGGACTGGACTAGAAGACCTCTCGAGGTCCATTCAAGTCCTGTGATTCTAAGTGAGAGACCATATCTCTGCCCAGCTGTGATGATGAAGTGTGCAAACTGGATCCTTTTCTTTTCCCCTTTCCCCAAGCTAAAATAGAAATGTGGTGATCTTCAGGGCTTGCTGCATCTGGTTCCCATGCTTTTGAGAAGGGAGGGAGGAGTTGAGGGCTTGGAAGGGTATCTGGTGGGTAGGGATCATTGGCTGGAGTGAGAGTTAGTCTGTTCTTTCTGATTTGGGGAAGCTGCTGCAATTCTAAATTGGCTTTTATTTGTAAGAGATGTCAGGCACCTAAAGCCTCTGACGAGCAGTGTTTTGTAGAAACCCAAATCAGTGTGCAGCGTTTTGGAGGGGCAGCCCTTGGGGGAGTTGGGAGCATGCTATGTCAGATGATGACTGCCCAAGGATGCCTGGATGGAAAGGTTGGGCAGGGGTACTCCTTTAGCTGAGGAAACCACAGGGTGGGAAGGAAGCAGCTGTGCGAGACCAGGTGATCTGGATAATGAAGCTGGAAACCTGGTGGGGTGGGGTGGGGGGCTTTTCAGAGACCATAGTGGGGACTATGAGAACTATAGGAAGGTGGAGGGGAAATCTTCATGAAGAGGAGTGTATTGTACCGGTATGACTTGCAGACTTCCTTGAGAGGCCAGGGAAAGGATACTCCTCTCTCAATGCAATTTGTTGAGCATTGGTATTCTCGCCCTCCAGGTGCCGAGGGTTAACTTCAGGGCTATTCTTAATATTCAGTTAAAAATTGGAAGCCATTAATTTTCCCATTGATAAGAGGAAGCATTTGGCAACACAGGTTATTTTTGTAATCTGTATATGGCATTATTCTTAACAGTTTCATTTAATAGTTGTTTACAGAGTATGGAAGACTTGCTATGGAAGAAATTTACCAAAAGCCATTTCAGGTAATACATACTCTAAACTCCAGTCTTTTTACATAATTACCTAGTGCAGAGGCTCTCAAACTTCATTGCACTGCAACCTGCTTCTGACAACAAAACTTACTACACAACCCCAGGAGGGGGGACTGAATCCTGAGCCTGCTTGAACCCTGCCACTCTGGGTGTGCAGGCCAAAGCCCGAGCCCCACCGCTCTGGGCAGGAGGGGTCAAAGCTGAAGCCCAAGGGCATCAGCCCCAGGCAAGGGGCCTGTAACCTGAGTCCTGCCGCCCAGGGCATCAGCCCCAGGCAAGGGGCCTGTAACCTGAGTCCTGCCGCCCAGGGCATCAGCCCCAGGCAAGGGGCCTGTAACCTGAGTCCTGCCGCCCAGGGCATCAGCCCCAGGCAAGGGGCCTGTAACCTGAGTCCTGGCGCCCAGGGCATCAGCCCCAGGCAAGGGGCCTGTAACCTGAGTCCTGCCGCCCAGGGCTTCAGCCCCAGGCAAGGGGCCTGTAACCTGAGTCCTGCCGCCCAGGGCTTCAGCCCCAGGCAAGGGGCCTGTAACCTGAGTCCTGCCGCCCAGGGCTTCAGCCCCAGGCAAGGGGCCTGTAACCTGAGTCCTGCCGCCCAGGGCTTCAGCCCCAGGCAAGGGGCCTGTAACCTGAGTCCTGCCGCCCAGGGCTTCAGCCCCAGGCAAGGGGCCTGTAACCTGAGTCCTGCCGCCCAGGGCTTCAGCCCCAGGCAAGGGGCCTGTAACCTGAGTCCTGCCGCCCAGGGCATCAGCCCCAGGCAAGGGGCCTGTAACCTGAGTCCTGCCGCCCAGGGCTTCAGCCCCAGGGAGGAGTCCTGCCGCCCAGGGCTTCAGCCCCAGGCAAGGGGCCTGTAACCTGAGTCCTGCCGCCCAGGGCTTCAGCCCCAGGCAAGGGGCCTGTAACCTGAGTCCTGCCGCCCAGGGCATCAGCCCCAGGCAAGGGGCCTGTAACCTGAGTCCTGCCGCCCAGGGCTTCAGCCCCAGGCAGTGGAGCTCAGGCTTCAGCTTTGGCCCCAGGCCCCAGCAAGTCTAAGCCGGCCCTGGCGACCCCATTAAAACAGGGTTGTGACCCACTTTGGGGTCCCGACCCACAGTTTGAGAACCGCTGACCTAGTTTTTCAACACTTGTTCATATGGGTAGGAAATTAGTTAACTTACATTATGGAGAGAAATTAGCTGGGCTGAAGCTAGTCATCTCTTTGTATAGGTCTGGGTGAGATGTTTGTGAAAAAGCAAACCATGGTAATCTGCCCGATGAGATTTCATGTAAGTGAACTTAGGCTAGCATAGAATCTTTCTGGAAAGGCTGAAGGAAATCTGACAAGGAGTTTAAGATACGAAGTATTTTTAATTTTTTTATAGCTTTTCAGCCCTCCTAAGGTTGTGATGGTTTTTTATGTTTAACTCTATTTCCAAAACAGCTTGCGCTAAATCCTTCAAATGGTCTTACTCTCCTTGGAGTATTGGCAGTATAGATCCCCGCTCTTCAGGGTTGTGCACTAGTCACCAATGTTGAAGTCCTCTGGAAAGCAGTTTAGGACTCTCACATGTGTTCACAAGTTCCTTCTTCCTCTGTAGGTGCCCTCAGATAGTTCATGCTATAGTTTAAAAGTCTAAACGGCCTGTGTTGTCAACAATATTATATTGTCTGGCAATCCTGTTTTGTGCCTTATTCTGGAGCAGTGACCTTTGATGAGACACAAAGCCAGGGTTTAAGCACAGTGGCTCTTTTAATAGCAAATTGTAGAATGAATGGCTGTTCTGGCTCTGGTGCTTTGGGAACATGCACTTCATATTTGCTCACTCCAGGCAGCCTTAACACCAAGGGACTGTGAACATCCTGATCTCAGGGTTCCCTTGCAGTTTCTCTCTGCCTGTTAATTTGGTGTCTCCCAAATCCTTTTTGTTCCCTGTGTGGTTCTTCTACCAGGTCCTGGCTTTTACTTAGGAACTAAATAAGCAAGATACTGTAGGTGTACATAGCTAGTGCCATCCAGCTAGCTCCCCTCTTGATAGGGGAGTGATGTCATAAGATCTGTTTCATGTCTCCAGTTGATGGAAGGGGGGGTCACACTCCTATATCTGGGCTGGCAAGGGACAGAAAAACTAGAGTAACAGGTGAGAGTGTCCTTTTCGCTATCAAAGGTCACAAGTACATGCTAGCTTGAAGGTGCTCCTTCAACTGTACTTCCTCACAACACACAGAGGAATAACAAGTGTCTTGTATTCAGATTATTCAGGTTTGGGGCTATAGTTTGTTGAATTACCAGCAGCAAATGTAGGATTCTTGATTCTCTGTCATTTTCTGCTGCTATAAGGAATATTAAATTAACTATTCATTATTATTGTGCTCTCCTGTATAGACACTAATGTTCTTAATTAGAGATTGGAGCTATCCTTATGAACACTCGTATGGCTTGGAAGGAGGAAAAAAATTTCTAGAAAAGCGATTGCAGGTAAGTTACGACTTACAGAACTCACACTGGCTCCTTCGTTCAGGTGCTGTTCTGTGTTTGAGATAGCTACACATGGTTGGCTAAATATTTTCTGCTTGCTATTTTCTCATAATAGAAATGATATTTAAATATATGACATCAAGTGATTGTCTTTGTACGATCTACATTTTTATAGAAGTTCAGAAAAAATCTATTCATAAACTTCCTGCCATTAAACTCAATTATAAATTATAAATCTCGCGGTCAGCTCCACAGAGCCATCTAGAATTCTTACTTTGCTTTGTTCAGGTAAAGCACAACCAGCATGAAGAGCTACAGAACGTAAGGAAGCATATTCGCTCGTGTTTCAGCAACCTTGGCTGTTTCCTGTTGCCCCACCCTGGTCTTAAAGTTGCGACTAATCCAAATTTTGATGGGCGGTTGAATGGTAGGAAACATTCCATTGTGTTAATTGCTTTGGATATATACCATTAACATTGTTTTGTTGTAGCACAGAACTTGCCTTAAATCTAGATTTTTACTGAAGAGTTTGGGGTTAAAAGGTAAAACTTAGAAGTGTGCATTGGCATGTTCTCTTTTTGGGTTGTTAAACATATGGAGGAATTGATTATTTTTTTTCCTGGTTGTGTGTTGCTTTTTAAGTTTTCAGGTAGCTGTTGGCTGTAACCTTGCAGATTTAACATTATCCAAGATGGGCAGGTGTGGGATTCTGCAGTGTCTAAAATCAAAGGATTTACAAGCAGAATCCCAGGAATTCCACTCACATTTTGGTGGGTGAGGAGCTGCTAATGTGCCAAAGGGTGGTGTAGAAAAAAAATTCTTGCGTCTTGGAGAGTTCCCACCAATCGTGTGCTGGGAGCAGAGACCTGAGAGGTTATTCTGTGAATGGTCTTCAAATAATTTATTCTAGTTACTCCAGTACTATATAGATGAAGGAAAAAACCCTACTCTGGCAATTGGAAACTATTGTAAAATTTCTTTAAGTCCTAAATATTTCTTCTGGAAAAGCAAATTAGTATAAGCATTGTTTTTTTAAAGGGATTTGTTGTCAGTGTATTTTTCTAGACAAACTCATTATTACTTGAAATTGAGATGTACCACCTTTTTCTCTGACTGATTCAATTTCCATCAGACATTGATGATGATTTCAAGAGAGAGCTGCGGGATCTGGTTCCATTACTACTTGCTCCTGAAAACTTGGTAGAGAAAGAGATCAGTGGATCCAAGGTGACTTGTAGAGATCTAGTAGAATATTTTAAGGTAGGCAAACGCTTGTACTAATTTTTTCATGCCTTACAAAAATTATCCTAATTTTAGAATGCGTTCCCAAAGAAGAGGAGATAGTATCTAGGTTGCCACTTGCTGATGAGCTTTAGGTAGTTGTGAATTTAATTTCAGCACTTCGACTGAAACTGGTATGCATGGTTTTACACCAGATCAGCTCTAAGGGCGATCGATCCACTGGGGGTCGATTTAGCTAATCTAATGAAGACCCGCTAAATCGATCGCCGATCACCAATCGCTCACCTGTTGATTCAGATACTCCACCAGAACAAGAAGCATAAGGTAAGTCGACGGGAGAGTTTCTCCTGTCGACACAGCGCAGTGTAGACACCACAAAAGTTTGACCTAAGCTATGTCAACACTGGCTATGTTATTCACATAGCTGGAGTTGTGTAACTTGGGTCGACTGAGCCCCATAGGGTAGACCTGCCCTAAGTGAGCTGCTGTTTTGGCTGTGCCTTTAGATAGGGGTAGGACCAAAAGGCAAATCTTAAATATTTTTCTTGAATAGAGATGATCACTTCTAGTATCCTTAAACTGAGTTTGAGTGAGACAACTTAGAGCAAAGTGCCAATCTTGGTCCTGATATAACTTTAAATATGGGTATTGTGTGTAGTTACACCTGTAATTAAGCATGTGTCTAAGCACGTCCATTTGAAGAGCTGTTTTCCTAAGCTCATAACTTAGTCAAATTTTTGGGCTGAAATTGTCCATGTTCTCTCTCAACCTGAGAGAACTCTGCTTTGAAACATTAGAATAAAGATGGCATAGCTGTTTTTAATGGCTTGTGTAGGGCGCACACACTTGCTGCTGTTTAACCGAAACAAAACACTTCTGCCACCTTTTGAAGGCCTGTGGTGTCTCAGGGGTTACAGCAGAAACTTGAGAATAAGCAGTGTGTAGTTCCTAAGTTTCCAGTGTGCCTTCTGGTGCTCTGGTGAAAAATCTGTTGTGACCCGGGGAGAATTGCAAGGGTTTAAAAACTTGTATCATGCAGGCACACTGCTGTTGTCAGAGAAGAAAAGGGTTGTTTTTCCTAACCTCACAATGTTGTGTTGGCTCCACTTGTGCATGTGTGGGTAAATTCTGAAGAACTTCATTTGTAATATGAGGGGGTGTGCAAAGTAGGATCTGTGAGGGCATATAGGGCATCTGCAGCAACCCTTCCTTTCTGTTCTGCACATTCTGCACACCCAGCAATGTTTGATTGCTACCTAGCAAATAGTTCTTCATGGTCAAACTTCTTTTTAAAACAAAATCCCCTTGGAAATTCCAGATCAAAATCTACATTAAAAGAATGTGACGGTTTCAAAGTGAAGCACTTGAGTCAGGAAATACCAAAGTTAAGGCAGCGCTGACAACCAGAACTCTGGCCCAGGTGAGCCAGTGTAGTAGGACAGCCTTTAATTACATGGTTGCATGCACATTTTTTTCTCCATAGGACATCTGCCTCACTTAGTTCAGGGATTGGATGTTTAGTGAATGTGGAAGGGACCACACCTGAAAAGTGAGGATAAAATATATCAATATTTAAGAACAGCTGCCTGATTCGCGTTGCACTGTCCAGCCTGTGCAATGAATGACGTGGGGTGCTGTGAGAAGACTAATATGTGATCATGCAAATAAAGACTCACAACATATAGGCACTAGGGAGCAGAACTAAGATTGGGAGGGCCGCCTCCAGTCAGGAAATAGTGAAGTTGAGAGCTTTTCTTTGCTCTTCTCCTGGTTTAGTTCATGTTGGCCGTTATTCAGAAGAGTTCCATGCAGAATGGCCACTTACATGTCTCATAACATAGAACTCTGGGTGCTTGGGGGCCCTCTTCCTTGACTTACATTCTGAAAGTGGAAGTCCCACCCCCAGCATACAGGTCTATACATCAGCATCAGGGACCAGGACTAACAGCAGGGGAAGGAGAAATCTCCTCTCTCTCCGTCCCCCACTCCTAGAGATGGATAACTCTGAGGGAGAGGGGTACAGGAGGAACACCAGAAGAGTTCAGTGTGCTAGCTAGTGCAACTGACCCAAAGCAGTGAACTCCCTGCTGCTGACCAGAGCCCCAGGTTCCCATTAATCTGACCCAGAAGGCCTAAATTCCTTCTCCAGCTCACTGCATACAGGGCATTGCTCCCCGCCGACCTCTGAGGAGTGTGCAGATTGGACACAGTACGTTGTCCTCTTCCTTTCCTCCTAGCTACAGACAAAGGACAACTGAAGCTCTTGGGTAGGGGTGGGGAGCTGAGGACCAGCTTGATTGTAATCAGCCTACTTAGCTTCCCCGCACATCCTGCCACCCCAACAGTCCCTCCCATGTCCCAGGGTGGGTAGTTTCTTCACCTTCCTCCAGATTATCTCTTATTCCTTCAGGGATGGGGACATAAGTGTTCCTCCACCCCCAACTTGTTCACTGTCTGGGGATGGAATGTAACTTTCTGCTGCTCCAGATTCTGGGGAGGGCGTGTGTGTGTGTGTGTGTGTGTGGGGGGTGTTATCTTCCTGCCCCCCAGCTTTGAGGAGAGGGGTTCTCCCCAGCCCCCCAAAGACTCCCCCCACATACATTTGGGGGGTGTGTGGGGGGCCATAGGTGCTCACTCTTCCCTGATGGGCTCCAGGCTGCCACTCCTTGAAACAGTAGTAGCCTCTTCTCTTCAAAACCCTCTTCTATGTGGTAGGCCTGAGCCCTGGTGATGTACAAACCCACCTGTACAGGGAATGGAGATGTCGGGCTCTGAAAAGGGCTGGTATGGTGTCTCTAAACAGACTTGTTTTTAATAAAATAAAACCCCAAGATTCATCCCTGACTCACTTGGGGGCGTGGGCGTGCGCGCGCGTGCGCGTGTAAATTGTAAACGTGTCAGTGAAAAGAACTTTCAAATGAAGCAAGTAGAAAGCATTTTTAGTACCATGATAGACATAGAGCTCTAATCTTGGTAAAAGCACAAATTAATTGCCATGTGTCGCTACAGTATTGCTTTGAGTCACTCAGTACGGAGATTAGTAGGGACAGCATTTATTGTAAGGGGTTTGCAGTGTAAAGGGATTAAAGCATTGGGATATGTGTAAATGTCAGTTGTAGATTATTTTACTCCTACACATAGAGATTTGCTTAATTGAATATTTAGGATTAACCTGAAGGACTGATTTGGACCCTGGCTGTCTTCCCATCATAAATGCTCAGGTCAAAAAAGAATCAATAAAACAAAATTTAATTAATTGTTTTGTTTTTCAGGCTTACATTAAAATCTATCAGGGAGAGGCGCTACCTCATCCTAAATCAATGCTCCAGGTATTTCCTTATCCTTTAAATATAAGCAGAGTGAAGAAACAAAAATAAAATTATTTGCAATCATTAAGGGATGTATTTCTTCAAGAGACTGAAGATTGTGAATGAAGTGTTAGCACCCATGGAGCTACGTTTCTTCAAGAAGGGCCGAGGCAGTTACCCACTTTGGGGGGCTTGTGTGGGTTCAGAATCACCTGAAGTGGTAGCCACTGGGGTTCTGATGTATATTAGCATATCCACTTCTTCAAAACCTTGCCATGTTGTCTACATTTTGACTCCGGTTCCAGTATTGTTTTTATAAGCTTAGTGTCTAGTGCTAATAGATAGGAGCACTTAGTCAGTTAGATGTCTGCACCATTACATGGTGATTTTCACTCTGTGAGTCTGTGTCAGATAAGGTAACTGTACATATTCCCCTCCGTGGCTGATTCAGGGAGGAAGATCAGATTTAGGCTGAGCTTTGTGCAGTCCAGTCATGCCTTGCTCAAGTGTACAATGCTTACGTTGTTTGGGGTTTAGGACTTGCAACAAGGAGGTGCTTAGTTTGTGCTGGCTTTACCTCTTGGGTCTTGAGGGATAGATGGCTGAAAGCCCCTTTAATGAAAGAAGCCGGAGGAGTTCTTTGGTTTAGAATCTGAAATTGTTCTGAGTACCTCCCCTTCAAGGAACCATCTCCTTCTTGGACTTGTCTAAGGGTTCAGAAAGCCACTTCCAATGCCCCCTCAGATCCAAAGACAAGGGATGGACTCCAGTGGATTGCCACTTCCCTTCCTCCTTCCCCCTGTGACTTTGAGGGGGCGGAGGGGGAACTACATTCTTTCCTGTAACATTAATTAGACTGGTTGGCTCTGCCATGGAAACATGCATGACCCAAAAAGACACTGCTTACTAGAAATGTTGAGCCCGGAACCGCAGGCCTGTGACCTGACAGAGATAATACACTCAGGGGAGAGGGGGAAACTGCTTTTTATATAGCAATGGATTTTTTTTCTGACCACTTTCTAATATGTTAATTTGGATATCCTTGTCCAGTTGGTAACCATCAAAATAGTCTCTTCCATACCTGTCTTATGATAGAAAGATCATGTACAGGCATATGGATGTATAATTATGTAGCTTTTCTAGAGTGCCAGGGCTGAAATCTTGGCTTCTAGTGAGCTATTTTAATCTATTTTACAGCAGATCCTTTATTTGTTCAGATGGAAGGTTTTCTTCGGGTCTGAAGTTAATGAGTAAACATTCAAAATGAAATGGTACAAAACTGGTTAAAGGTGTTGGTGCTTCAGAATGTATAACTAATATTACTGGCAAGTCAGATACAACCATGTACAGTGCTTGATCGATATCTGTATGCTTTCATTTTCCCAAGGCAACAGCTGAAGCCAATAATCTTGCTGCAGTAGCAGGAGCAAAAGACACTTACAACAAAGGCATGGAGCAGGTATGTTGATTACAAAATTAAAGCAACGGTATGTGTAGTAAGGCCTCTGTTGTAGAGTTGTGCACAATGTGGTGTTAAACGGTTACACGGTTAACATGCTAATGGACAAACTGACTGAGCATCAGGACTCCATGTGTGAAGATCACACATGCAACAAAAGTCACAAGATCACTCATGAGGGAGGGAGAAGGAAATTGATGGTGAGGTAGGGGGGTGGGATTGAGATGGATTTTCTACATGTGGAACGCCACATACTAAATGACTTAAGAATTCTTTTAGTAGCAGCTGATTAAAAAGATACGAAGCAGCTAGTAGAATGAACAGATGCGTTTGGTGGTAGCATCACTGTGCAGGGTTCACACTAAAAAACATATCACCAAAACCCAAACAATTTTTTTGTTGTTACACTATTGATTTCTGATCATTTTCTATAAGACTATAGAGCAATAGCTACTGTTAGCCATAAAATGTGAAGATTAAAAGGTTCTTAAATATTCAGTATTTGCAAAATCCAAAACGTTTCTTCCAAATAGCTACGTGTGGCTAACAGTTTCATTCACCGTGTGCTACTTCAAACTCCATTGTGAAGGTGCCCTTTTATAGTGAACAAACTAGCATGGCCCAGTGTGATCATCAGACCATGAAGTTGGGCAACAGTTTAAAGCCACTTATCACAGAACCATTGACACCACATGGGAAATTCTGAAATACGATTGTATGTATGTGTTATAGATATCAGGGGGTATTTCACTTACTGTGGAGCATGTTCCCATGAAAATAGCATCAATTTAAGATTTCATCTGCTCCTGTAACTACTGTAAATTAGTGCCATGACCACCTCTTGACTACTGTGTGCAGTACTGGCCACCACACCTCAAAAAGGATATGGTATAAGGATATAAGAATGGCCAGACTGGGTCAGACCAGTGGTCCATCTAGCCCAGTCTCCTGTCTACCGACAGTGGCCAATGCCAGGTGCCCCAGAGGGAATGAACAGAACAGGGCAGTTATTGAGTGATCCATCCCCTGTCACCCATTCCCAGCTTCTGGCAAACAGAGGCTAGGGACACCATCCCTGCCCATCTTGGCTAATAGCCATTGCTTCACCTGTCCTCCATGAACTTATCTAGTTCTTTTTTAACCCTGTTATAGTCTTGGCCTTCACAACATCTTCTGGCAGGGAGTTCCAGAGGTTGACTGTGCGTTGTGTGAAGAAATGCTTCCTTATGTTTGTTTTAAATCTGCTCCTATTAATTTCATTTGGTGTCCCCTAGTTCTTGTGTTATGAGAAGGAGTACATAACACTTCCTTATTTACTGTCTTCACACCAGTCATGATTTTATAGACCTCTATCATATCCCCCCTTAGTCGTCTCTTTTCCAAGCTGAAAAGTCACAATCTTATTTCTCTCCCCTCATACGGAAGCTGTTTCATACCCCTAAGCATTTTTGTTGCCCTTTTCTGAACCTTTTCCAATTCCAATACATCTTTTTTGAGATGGGGCGACCACATCTGCACACAGTATTCAAGATGTGGGCGTACCATGGATTTATATAGAGGTGATATGATATTTTCTGTCTTATTCTCTATCCCTTTCTTAATGAGTCCCAACATTGCAGATCAGGAGAGCTTGGAGATGGGTGATAGGAGTGATCAAGGGCCTGGAAAAACCCTCATATGAGGAGAGAAGAGATTGGGATCATTTGCCTTAGAAAGGAGACTAGAGGGGAATGAGTCTATAAAATGATGAGTGGTACCCAGAAGGAGATCAGGAATTTTAGTTCTCCCCATCTCACGACCCCAGAACAAGGGGATGCCATCCAATCAAACTAAAAGGTGGCAGATTCAAAACAGAAATCCTTTTCCACACAGTTTGTAATTGGACTGTAGAGCTCACAGCCAGAGAAAGTCATCAAGGCTAAGAACTTAACATGATCCAAAAAGATTGGGTACGTGTGGTTATCAATCATTAACTATAACAATTCTAGATGATAAAACCTTTGGAAGGGATACTAAACCTCATCTTCAGGATTTAAGCCTGTCTTGTCTCTATTGGAGATCAGGATGATGCCTAATGTGGGCAGATTACCCCACATCTACCCACTGCAGGGTTCTTACACCTTCCTCTGAAGCGTCTTGTGCTGGACTCTGTCAGAGACAGGATTCTGGACCAGGTAGACTCCGGGTTTGATCCAGCCTGGCAATCCCTATGTAATAAAACGGAGTAGGAGTATTCCCACTTTGTGAAGACCTTTGAGGTTTTCAGATGAATTGTTATAAAAGTGCTGAATTATTTCCCACCTGAAGTCATGACTGGCCAGGGAGATGATTGCAGTATTGGAGGATTTAGACTTCCGGTAAGGAATAAACAGGAACAGATGTTTTCTTACAGATCCTGTTTTCATAGGAACTTCCCAAGTGATCTATCTTATGTAATAAGTGTGGCTAAACAAAACAAGTCCTTATAAAACATCTTCTGGATAACTTTGAACATTTTCTGTACCAAGTCTTGATGTGACAGATGGGTCTGAAACTTTTGATGCTAAGAACAGAGTAGAAATAATTGTTTTGGTCTTTATCTTGATTAACACTAGTTTTAATCAAGTCTTTATTGTCAGTATTACCATAGCTCCTAGGAGCCCAAGTCATGGGCCAGAACCCCATTACGCTGGGCACTGTGTAAATAATGAAGAAAGACAGTCCCTGTCCAAAGCGTTTACAATCTAAGTATGATGAGGAAGAACAGGTGGATACAGACAAGGAAACAATGAGGCCACGTGGGTCACCTTGATGAGCAATGGTCTCACTACAGTTAAGCTGCTGGTGTGCACATGGGAGGAAGCATGAAGGGACTTGTTTGAGAATTTAACTAGTGGTTGATGGATGCTGACATCATGGGTCAATCGAAGGGGAGTCAGTCTGTTGATAGTGAATGAGAGAGGTCATGAACTGCCTTGGCAGTGAAGACAAGCAGCTTATGTTTGAGGTGACAGAGAAAGGGGAGCCCGTGGAGGGATGCAAAGAGGGGAGAGATGGTCAGAACAATGGGCTAGAAAATGGTCTTTGCAGCAGCATTTTGACTGGATGTAAATGGAGCTAGATTACATTTGTCAAGCCAGAAAGAAGGACGTTGTAGTAATTGAGATGATTTGAGACTGGACAAGAGTCCTAGCTATGTGGATGGATAAGAGAGGCCCTAGCTTAGGGATGTTATGCAGAAAGAATCTTCATGACTTAGACACAGCCTGGATGTGAGGATCTAGAGTGGTCTGGTGATGCCCAGATTATGGGCCTGAGTGACTGAAAGGATGATGGTGGTGGTCACGGTGTTTGAGAAGGTGAGGAAGGAGACGAGTTCTGTTTTAGCTGTGACTAGCTTGTGCTGACAGCTAGACAACCATGAGATATTAGAAACAGACCAAGATTTTAGTATGGACAGAAGAAGACGGGTCTGGAGTAGAGAGAGAGATCTGAGAGTCAAGAGCAGAGTTGAATTTGTATTTGTGAATGAGATCACCCAGAGAGAAGGTGCAGAGGGAGAAGAGAAGGGGACCACGGCTGGAGCTCTCTGGAATCTCCCCAGAGAGCTGGATGGGGGGATGAGGAGGATCCTCAAAAGGTCGCACTGAAGGAACGATTAGAGAGGTAGGAGAAGAACCAGGGGAGGATAGTTACAGAAGCCAAAGGAGGACAAGACTTCAAGAAGAGGAGAGTGGTTAGTTGTGCTGAAGGCAGCTGATGGGTCAAGGGAATGAGGATAGAGTACTGGTTCTGAGCTTTGGCATGGAAAAGGTCATCTTGCTCTTCGGCAAGAGCAGGTTCAGTGGCGTGTAAGGGGCAGATGCCAGTTGGAGAGGGTCAGGGATGACATTAGAGGTGTTCTTCTACAGACAGATCTTTAGCAGGAGCCATGTAAAGACAGAGGACTAGGATAAACAATTCAGAATGATCGTTTGGCTTATGCCTCCCTTGAAGGGGGCAGGATGGACGGGCAGGTGCATGTTGCTGATATAAACTCTTGTCCTTAATCTCCCCCTGAGAGCATTAAGTCTCTCTCCCAGATCACCTTTTTACCTCAAAAGGACTGGATGGGACACCTTAGAGCAGCGTTGACTAGCTCCATCTGCCAGAAAAGGTCCCTGGGGCACAAGGTACTTGTCCTCTCTCCTGTCTGCCTGGTTCCCACTAACCAGGTGCAAGAGAGCAGGAGTGAAACCCATCTTTCCTGCATGGCCCTTCACAATATGGCACCAGATGTTGCTTTGCTGAAGACCGTGGCTTCAAATTCAGAATCGTAAAGGCAGGGTGCTGTGATTCGCCACCCAGATGTTCAGTGAAGCTGCTCATAGCAAACCCACTGAATAGGAGACTGAGACAGGTAGAGGGAGGCCTTTATCATTCAAATCACCTGCTTGCCCTTAGGGAGTCTGATGCACAGATGAAAAGGTAATGTTATGTGATGGGCAGCTGGAGTATTCCTGGGGGGTCTGTCTTCACACTCTGCTGAACTTACCAAGAGCCAAGGAATTATGACGACGTTTGTTTTTGTGAACTCAGAATATGGCCCAGTGTGTTTGATTCTGTGTAGACCTATTAAATCTGCTGTGTTTGAAATCATCCCAACTTTGAGAGAGCCATGCTTATGGGGGTGTGTTCCTGGGCTAGACACTGTTCAGAATACTCCAAAGCTGAAGTTCTGAGCAGACTAAAAACGCTTCCCCAACCTCTGGTTCTTGTTTGTTGCATCATAACTGGCTCAGTCAACTCCTTTTGCTCAACTGACTGGAGAGAGGTGCTCTATGCTGTGGGTCCCGTTCTCTGGTTTCACCTCAGTGATTTTATAGCATTTCCTCTGTTCCTTTAAAAGCTCTCTTGGAAAGAAACCATGGCAGCAATGGACATTTGCCCCCTTCAAGAGGGGCTGCAACACAAGCAGAGAGATAGACACAGCTAGGGCTTTGACCAAGCTCATGAGACACTGGTTGTACAGTCCTAGTGGCTTACACTAGCTAAACCCAGTAGGTTCCTACTCTGGCTGGAGATGGCACAGTGGCTGATCCATCAAGCTAGCTACCTTTCCACATATGAACGGCCACTTAGAAGTTTCCACTTAGGATGCAAAGAGGTGCTCTGGTTCTATCTTAGGGTTTGTTCTTCTTAGCCGGGTCACTGAGGGTGGAAATTGAGTAGTTTGAAGTCTTGCAAGCGGTGTCTTATGTGCCCTTCTAACTGACCAGAAAATCACGTAACTTGGTGAATCACTTTAAATTGCTCCCCCAAACAACTTGATTGCATTCTGTAGTCCAGACCTGAAGAGATGGCACCTTCAGAGATCTGATTGATATTCAGACTCTGTGAGCCATTAGAGTCCTGTGAAATCAAGTTTCTGATATGGAATATTTAAATCTACAAGATGCAGTCACAGCTGCCAACAGGGTTTTAAAAAAATCCATTCTTCCATAGGGAGAAATGGAAGCTTTCCCAGGCTGGGGCCATCATGTTTTGAAGAATCTCTGGTTTTACTGGGGGAGGGAATGTTTCTTACCCTCCTGGGCTGTTAGCTTTGCACCCGTAAATGAACAGTGTCACTTGATGCAGTGCTGCCTTCCCAAGTCTGCAGGCACAGCTACAGCATGTGACACTATTGATGGCTTTGCCCAGCTGCAGCACAGTGAAAACTGGGGATCGATAAGACCTAGCTGGCATCAGTGGGTAGTTTCACCCTGCTAGGTCCAAAGCAGAGACTGAGGCAAGGGCTAGAGTTCTCTACCCCTTTCCTACCTGTTCTAACAAGAGCCAGGAGGTTCTGAGATTCTACTTCACCTAAAAGGAGAGAATTGGTCCTGTGTACTTATTCTATAAAAGTGAACGTTACAGCAGGTCCACAGTTTCCTCAATGCCACTGAGCCCCCCGCCACCAAAAAACAAACAAACAAACAAAAAGATGGAGAATATAAAGTCATGTTAGACTGAACATTACTGGATGGTTGAGGCTATTTCTGATTCTTAGGCTTCAGTCTGAAGTAGGAGGGTCTTAACGTTACCTGGAGCTTTGGCGTGTTCTGACCTTGGTCAGCTGCAGGGTGCGTGTGGTGCTTAAACTACTGCCCTCTAAGAATCAAACATCAAGCAAGTAATGGTTTGTTTGTTATTTTGAATGCAGTGTTGAACAACACAAGCTCTTCCTGTTGTACCCTGACCCCTCACCTCTGGTTATTGTTCTCACAGGTTTGTGGTGGAGATAAGCCTTACATTGCTCCATCAGACCTAGAGAGACAGCACCAGGATTTTAAAGAGTCAGCTGTCAAACAGTTCTGTTCTGTGAAAAAAATGGGAGGAGAGGAGTTCTGTCGGCGCTACCAGGAGCAGCTTGAAGCGGAGCTTGATGAAATCTATGCAAACTTTGTGAAGCACAATGATGGCAAAAACATCTTTTATGCTGCTCGTACCCCTGCCACTCTATTTGCTGTTATGTTTGCCATGTATATCATCTCAGGACTGACTGGCTTCCTTGGTATGAACTCCATCGCTAGCCTGTGCAATCTCATCATGGGGCTAGCGCTGATATCCCTTTGTACTTGGGCATATGTTAAGTACTCTGGGGAATTCAGAGAAGTTGGAACAGCCATTGATCAAATCGCTGAAGCACTATGGGAACAGGTTGGTATCTATTTCACTATGAAAGTGTCCTTTCTTGGATGAGTGGGCCAGTTACAATTCCTGTTTAATGCTGTTAATCAAAAAGGGTTCTAGAGCAGAGTAAAGAATCCTTGTTCTTCTGGAAGTATAGACGTGTAACTTTCAAGGAGGATACCTTGGAGAAATTAGAGTAGACTATAAAACCAGCCCCAGGATATCATCCAGTGTCTAGTTATCTGAGGTCCTTGCTGACACTAAGTTCTGAGAGTAGCACACAGGTGGAAGGATTTAAAAAAAAAAGTCCTTGTTGATTACTTTTCTCTGAAAAGTAAATTTAAAAAGCTGGTGAAGGATTCTTAGAGGTAAGTTAAAGTTGTTGTACATTTTCATTTCTGATATGGTGCATGTGAGACTCCATCGATTTATTGGTGCAAGTGGTGTGACACCACAACAGTGCCTAGAATCATCTCTGTATCTGTCATCCCCTTGCTGTTGGATAGCATGCCTGGCACTGAAGAGAAGGCTAATTAAAGACTGCAGGGAAGAAAATCAGAGGTAATGAATACCTGCAAGGAATCCAGCTTGCAGTCGCTTCCATAGGCGAAATGGCTGTGGTGTCTCTCATTGGGGAAACAGACTGGTTTCGATATTACTGATAACATTGGAGTAGCGCAGTGGCTGGTATAGTGCCAATGTAAAAATGTTTGTTGGAACCAGTGGTTCTCAAGCTGTGGCCCAGTCAGCGCACAGCTGTGGCCCATGTGACACCCTCACGGCCATACAAGATTTCGTGTGGATGTGGTCCATATAACACACAGAAAGCGGCCTATGTGGCCCACAATAGTAAATAGGTTGAGAACCACTGGCTGGAACAATTGGCCTCTTAAAAGCCAACATAGGATATGACCTTACATTAAGGTAGCAAATATGGTAAATGAATTTTTCATTCAACTCTTAATTTGGGAACATGTATGTTGCATCGCAGAGGAGCAGGGACAGAGTCTGACAACCCATGTGATCATAAGCAGAGAGTTCTTTATTCATTTCCAGCATGCTCTTATATCCCATTATGGCAAGCAATCAGACAGTTGCTAATTGGTTAACAAAATTAACACAGCCACAGCTGTAACCCCATAGGGTAATTATCATCCTAACACCTGTTTGACTTATCATCCTATTTACAATTAGCTGGCCGATGAGAGCGCGCCCAAGGTCAGCCCTTTATACACAATTCCCAGCGTTATCGGCTCGTCCCAGAAGCCTAAACAATCTCAGCATTTCACATTCTATTCCCAACACATGTAATTTTGCCTTTATAGCCTTAAGCCAATCTTGTTGCTACTTTATCTGATTGGCCAACTGTAGGGTAACTTTGCGGCTAGCATATAGGATTTGTGATGGCTTTTCAGAGGTTGAATAGGCAATGCCTTTAGGAAAAGTTACTGGAGATTCTATAGCTCTAATACCTATAGTACAGTGGAATTGAAACTTTTTGGATGTGATGCTCTGAGTAAAAATAGGCAATGACATGTGTTGAGCGCTCAGATGAGAGATGTGATGCTAAAAAGTGACAAGCAAATACTTGTATGAGGTAGAAAATCAATACTTAAGGCCTCGCAATGGAAACTGGTTGTTTAAATACTGAATCTCAGTTCAGGATCACTGTATGTAAAATGGTACGGGGCAATGTGCAGGATAGGACTAATATGGTAATAAATCTTTGTCCTCAGCTATGTAAATTACCTTTGACAGATTTTCTCTTATTAAGTTGCAGGAAGCAAAACTAGAGGATAGGGTTGTAACTTGAGGAAATCTGATAAATTTTCATAATTTACTTTCTATGTCCTAATTCCTGAAGCTTTGAAAAAATCCATACCCTCCTGCAGTGCGATATAAATTCTGACTTCATAATTGTTTTGTCCTAGCTTGAAGTGGCTTCCTCGAGTGTAGACTTCTTCAGCATCATATGTAAAACTGGGGTTTCTAAGCATGCGGTTGGGTCCTCTCTCCAAGGAAGAGACCAGGTCATAGTAAATCAACACTTAAGTTTTGCCAGCAGAGAGGGGTAAATCACACCCCTAACTGACCTAGCTATGCTGACCAAGACTCTGGGATAGGTGCAGTTATACTGGTATAAAAGCCTTTTGCTGGTTTCACTTACTTTGCTTGGGGACTCTCTTGCTGGTGAAAGCTCCATTCCAGCTAAGAGGGTTTGCCAGTACAGCTGTACCGACTAACCCTTTCTAGTGTAGATAATGCGACTGGTTCAGTCACAGAGACCCCCTTGGGACTATCGTCTGATGTGCTGAAATTACCTCTGAGCCCATTTTTTCTGCCAGCTTGGAACTCCAGAACCCTGTCTTGTTGAGCCAGACACACTAGCCTGCTGCAACACAGAGCCAGGGTCTGGTCCACGCCCCCAAAGCTGCAGACTTAACTGAAAACAGCTCAGCAGGTCACCTGTCTCCAGCACCCAGATCCCAATGGGATCCAAACCCCAAATAAATCTGTTTACCCTGTGTATGCTTTATACAGAGTAAAACTCATAAATTGTCTGCCCTCTATAACACTGACAGAGAGAGATGCACAGCTGTTTGCTCCCCCAGGTATTAATCACTTACTCTGGGTTCATTAATAAACAAAAGTGATTTTTAAGTATAAAAAGTCAGATTTAAGTGGTTTCAAGTAATAACAGACAGAACAAAGTAAGTCACCAAGCAAAATAAAACAAAACACGCAAGTCTAAGCCTAATACATTAAGAAACTAACAGGTAAATCTCGCCCTCAGAGATGTCCCAGTAAGCTCCTTCCTAGTCTGGGCCCAATCCTTTCCCCAGGTACTGTCCTTGTTAGCTCCAGCAGGCATCTTAGGTGAAAAGCAGGGGCTTCCTCATGACTGAGGCCCCTCTTCGTTCTCTCCCATCCCCTCCTATAGCTTTGGCACAAGGCCGGAATCTTTTGTCTCTCTGGGTCCCCACCCCCCCCTTCTAAATGGAAAAGCACCAGGTTTAACATGGATTCCGCCATTCTTTCTGGGCTGGCTTACGTGAACACAGGAAGGCTTGCAAGTAAACAGAGCCATTTACAACCAATTGTTCTAGTCAATGGGAGCCATCAAGATTAATCTAAACCATCATCAATGGCCCACACTTTGCATAATTACAATAGGATCTCAGAGTTATACTTTATATTTCTAGCTTCAGATACAAGAATGATACATACATACAAATAGGATGGACACACTCAGTAGATCATAAGCTTTTGTTATGCTACCTTACAAGAGACCTTTTGCATAAAGCATATTCCAGTTGCATCATATTCACACTCCATGTATTTCCATAAAAGATATGGAGTGCAACCTCTGACACCTGTCATTGTCATTGGACTGTGCGTTATCCTGTGAGATAAGAACCAGTTCCTCTCTGATTGCTAGTGTAAGGCCTGGCTTACACTTAAAAATGAGATTGACCTATTTGTGTTGCTCAGGGCTGTAGTTAGTCTAGCCCTCAGTGTCGCCGCGGCTACTCTGATGGAAGAATTCTTCCGTTGACCTAGCTACCGCCTCTCAGAGATGGATTAGCTACGTCGGTGATGGATGAGTTCTTCCCAACGTAGGAAACATCTACACTATGGCTCTCTTGGGACACAGCTGGAGTTGTGTTGCTGCAGCAGCAGTAGTGTAGATGTGCCCTTAATCATTCTGAAACTGAAGGTGGATTCCTTCTTTGTCCAGTGTCTCATGCATGTTCTTGTGACTGACTTCTAAATCTCTCTGCTTTTCTCTTTTCTCTTTGCTTCAGAGGAATCCCAGGAAGGTGAGAAATTAGCAGCAATTAGTCTTATTAATTAGTTGCCTTTATTTTCCTACTGCTTGCTGCGAGTCCTTTTCCTAACAGCTAAATTCATATTTTAGGTGTGTTCCAAACTCTTTGAAGTTGTTAGACGTCGAATGATTCGCCGTGTTCTTACATCAGCGCAGCGACAGCGACTCTCGTCCAACAATAACAAGAAGAAAAATTAGACAGTATTTTTACATTTCTTTCTGTA
The DNA here is from genome assembly GCF_020497125.1 of Mauremys mutica. Classification (NCBI taxonomy): domain Eukaryota; kingdom Metazoa; phylum Chordata; order Testudines; family Geoemydidae; genus Mauremys; species Mauremys mutica. The sequence continues at coordinate 210,237,350 of NC_059074.1, read as the reverse complement.
TCTGAAGTGTTCACACTTACACATATAGGACAATAAGCAGGACTAATGCTGTAAACATACCAGATTGATGCTGCTTATAGGGTATGGAACTGCACATCCATCTTCTAGGAACTGTAAAGTGGTTTGAATTCAGTGAAATTATGCTGTGTAGGAGGAAATCGGTTTTGTTCATGATTCACCTCGTTACTGTAGCACAACAGCTCTTGACCATTTCCTTTTTAGTGCATCACATTTTTGTTTTTTATTTTTCAGATTCCAAGATCTTAATTTTTTTCATTACTTGAATTCTTGTATTTTATATATTTTAAAGGGTTATTTGATTTACCTCATCTTTATTTTGCACATTTCTCATACCACAGGTATTGAAGCCCCTGAGTGATAATTTGATGGAGGATAACATGAGGCAGTCTGTAACAAACTCTATCAAAGCAGGCCTCACTGAACAGGTGTCTCATCATGCCAGGTTAAAGACAGACTGACAATCTCCTCTTCAACTCTGCCCTCTCATCATAGACATGCTGTACAATGAGAACTCAATAAAAATAAACCAAAGTTTACAATCAACTATAGATGTAGTTTAGTGTGACTGGCTTCACTGATTGGTGCCATCAAGTGTGAAAAATGAGTTTGTCAACGTTAAGCATTCTCTTTAATCTGCTTCTAAGACAGATCAGTGCCATGGAGACTGGTAAATGCGGGGACTCTAAATGCAGTTGTTGTGTGTTGTGCACGTGTCCCAGGGTGAGTGACTTTCCTCCTTTCCTGAGATAGTGCAGTCTCTGGCGTGCAATGGAAATGTATCCTCTGTACAAGGGTATTTCAGGGAAGTAATTGTCAAATGTGTACAAGGAAATCTTGTAACCATGTGTTTAGCCACCCAATATCCCATTGAAACTTTTAAGTTCTGGAGTATTTATAAAATCACTGTATCAAGAGTCAGATTGAAATGTCAGTGCTAGCTGGCATCAGTGAAGCCAATATTGAGCCACTGTATAAAGATCTTGCTTTACTGCTTTTTACACCGCTGTTATCCCAATGCATGTTGGTTCCTCACGAAAAATGACATTAGAACTAACTATTGTAACCAAGGAAGTGATTCAAAGTGTACATTTGTCTTGCCTTTTTTGATTCACAAACTTTGTCCTACAGGAGATGCATATCAGAAAACTGAGCTGTCTTTTTCTGCAGTTTAGCCTTCATGTATATAATACGCCATTAATTTTACTGGGGGGAAGTTCCATCCAAAAAAAGTTGCCTACAGCTATGAAGCAATGAGTTAGGACTGTCTGTACAGCGTGTTTAGTTTTTATTTTTAAGAAGTCAGATAGGGCGTGTATATGAAATATAAATATATAAATACCATTTTGTATCAAAGTTTTGTAGTTTATGGCAAAACCTGGTTCTGTGGTAGGCTAAGTACAGTCCCCGTGACGGAATGCTTGTGGCTCATGTAAACGTGTGAATGCATAAACAGTTTGACGTTTTTGATATATTTGTGATATTTACCTGCCTTGAGCACTGCGATCTCTCACCCCCTGGGAAATCAATGGGAATGTTGGTTGTGAAACTTCTTGTCCTGTTGCATTTTAAAGTTATTTCCTGTAATTTATTTTCAGTACATGATTAAAATAAGTTGTGTATATATGAAATGAAACTCATCTTTCTTCAAGAAATGGTGGTGTGTATGTATTCCACTACATAAATCATGTCAGCTATTTAATCTGAAAAGATCAAACAAGAATTGCATGCTGTACTTAGCCCAAATATGCTCCAGCTTTTAATGAAGATGAACTTGAAAGTATATTGCTCCCCTTTCATGCTGGCATGTATCTCTTTGAAAGAGAACACTTTGTCTAGCAAATCTTGTAAAAAATATATAATTTTTTTTGTGGTGGTGGTATAGGATCTCATCCTAATTAATACCTCATAAAGCATGCTACTTCACTTGTTGAGTTGCATGTCAGTTTCCAAACTTCATTGATTGTATTTTTCAGAAACTTTGTTTTATTATGGATTGTGACCTTCAATTCCATATGTATTAAACTGATATGAACTAAAATGTTCTAAAATATATACAATAAGCCTAAAGAAGGGTAAACTAAATAGCATCTTAACTATTTCAGTTTCATCTGAAAATGATCAGTTGTGCAATGGATCGTTTTGCATTCATCGTTACTTACCTAGTAGCAAAAGTAGGAAACTGATTGATTGGTTAAAGCTCCTAGAACTTCCTTTTTTCAGACAAATCAAGGAATCAAGTCAAGTCTAAAAATATGATGCACTAGGCATAAGGGAATTCTGCCATGATTGTTCAATGCAATAGGCAATAAATTCAACTGGGAAACAATTGGAACATCAATGTAGCTTGTATGTATGTGTATGTGTGTGTATATATATTTTTTTTTTCTGGAGTAGCAGGTGTTGAGTCTGGAGAAAGTCTTTAACTGAGAGACAAGGTGTGTGAGGTAATATCTTTTATTGGACCAACTTTTGTTGGTGAAATAGACGAGCCTTCGAGCTACAAAGAACTCTAACTAAAACAGGCATGTATATTGGGTTATGTGGTTTCTTTAAAATTTAACAAGATTGGATGCAGTTTAAAGTACAGCAAATGGAACATTTGAAGGGGTTTTTTGGTTGGTGTTTGACAATCCAGTAAATTACAACAAAGATAAATGAGAATTCTACAGTGCCTTCACGATAGTACCAACTTACTCCATCATAGCACTCCCTTCTTTCTGAAGGATTGTCGAGCTCACTTCACAGCCCCTGAAAGTGCAGCCTTTATAACACTGCTGGCCATCAGGTTGCAGTGGAAGGATGTATGTCACTTACAGCAAAACTGTCCCAAACCCATCTGCTCCTTGGATGTCTTGCTAAAAACCTATACACAAATGTTAGCCTAATGAGATCCTAAAATAGTTGAACCATTGCAGGCAACACTACTTGCATTCCCAGTTCTGGGTCTAAAGGAGATGATTTGAGATGCCTTCTCCAGTATATAGTTTGACTTCTGCATGATCTACTTTCAGAAAACTTGTCTTAAACCCCCTGAATAAGTTAATTTTTTTATTTCAGCATTCCTGAACTGCTTTCCAACTCTGTAACAATACCTGTCTTTCATCCAGGTTTCTTCAAGAGGAATTCTGCATATCAACTGGCTTGTTGTTTTAAGCTACCATAAGCATTTCACCAGAAAGTGTTTTAACACTGAAGCTTCAACTGGAGGCCCTTGTGTAGGTGGCTGCATGTATCCAAGACTGTTGTGCAGGGGTAAAGTGGAGCATGTGGCAGCTGTACGTACAGGCCTTCAACTTCCATTTCCCTTTTTGTGGCAACAAGAGGAGAAAGCTATTAAGCCAAGCCAGTTTGGCTGACTTATAACACAAGTGTTGCTCCAACACTCAAAAACTTTGTGTGATGTTCTAACTCAAATGCCAAACCCATGTCCATCTCTCAGCCCACATCCTGGAGCCAAGGATCCAGCAGGTGCTTGAAGTAGCCTCCTCAGCACTACCAATTTGAGACTTTTTTATTAAAGCTCCAGCTGTCAATGATTTACACCAAAATCTCAGCTGTTTAAATCTTGTAACCCTCCTGGCTGTAAAGTAAAGCAAAGCTTGGACCTGTGACCTCAAAGGCTCTGAAACTTAAAAATCATTTCTAAAGTACGTGTCTCCTGTTTCTGAGTAGTTGAGCACCTCACTCTCTCTCTCTCCAAGGGTCCTGTGAGGACAATACAGCATTGTCAGGCAGTGTTACCCTCTTGCACAGAGATGAACGGCTCTATTTAGGTCACATTGTCCAACAGCCCTGGGATTAGCACAATTACATGGGATCTGGAAGCCCTGTTTTCAGATCCTAGCTTTGCCTGATTTGGAGTATGGACTTCAATCCAGGTTTTCCACATCCCAGATCTACCTCCTAACCATTTTGCTGTGGTTAGGTATCTCTACCCTGTCTTGGGTACCAACTTCAGCAGTGGTGGTGTGACTGGATCCTAACCACCTCTGAGCATGTTCTAAAGACTGAACAGTGGTGGTGGAACCGCCCTTTGCTCTGCAGGGTTGTGCATGCTTCCAGGCTCCTACCGAACTTATCAAAACACTGCTTGCCAGCAACACAGAGTAGCAAGAAACATCTTCAGCAGGCTGGACTGAAGTCTATTGCTATTCCTTTTGGATTGAGTGTTTGCACCTGTTTGTCACTGACACTTTTAAATTAGAATCCAGACCACACCACTCCCCACCCAGCTGAGAATCACAAGTGCTGAACTGTACCTGTTTCTCTGATGTCTACATCATCAAGCTATGCCTCTTCCTCTAGTCTAAGTTGGGAGCAAAGCAAGGGAATCCCTACCTGGGATTTTTCTGGTAGTTTTAAACTATCTCAGAAGATGATTTAGATTTACCCAGCTGGCCAAGGAGTAAACCTTCCCATGCTTCTATAAACAGCCTGCTGAGGGCAAAGTGTGTTGTCCTGCTGTAAAGCTCCTAAGCTGAAACAGATTCCTTTCTGAAAGGTTTAAACAGCATGGTTGGCTACCTTCTCTCTAAGGCCAGGACTGACTGCTGCTGTGGAGCTAGACTGTGCTATGGAGGACTGCAGTGTAGAACCAGTAGTCAGAGCCCCTCCTTCTGCCTCAGCTCCACCAGTAAGGCTCATAGCACCCTCTAAGAACCTAAATGAGCTGAGGACAGTCCCCCCCAGAGTACAGTACTAAGCATTTTCTAGAACTTTATTTTCCAAGACTGTCCAGCTGTTTACTCACTAATCATCACAACACCCCTGGAGTAGGGGGTAAGTATTACTCATTTTACAGCTGGGGAAACAGACACAGGTAAAGTGACTGTCCAATAGCTGACACTACTGGCATGTTACAACTGAAGACCTCCCTGCAGGTCACTTTACTTTGTACCCGTTTGATGCCAGCTCTGCAAGCACAGTTAAGAGGAGCCTGACTCTTATTTCCAGTACATTTTGAGGACCAAGAGAGACTTGAAGCTGAAATCCAAAACCTGACACTGGAGCAAGATTTCATTCTTTCAGCTGCTAGAACTAAGATCAGCTTACAGCTCATGGTAGTGAATAGGAAGTGCCCATCCCCTATGGAAACTGTTTACAGCCCCTGGGAGCAGCTGGTGGTTAGGTTTGGCCAGTGCAATGAGATGTCACTAGTACATTTTTGACCTGCTCACCAGTTGCTCCCCTCACCAAGCGAAGGAGGGGTTTTTTGTTTTTAAATGTGTCCATCTTTCTTGAGGGACTCTTGCCTCATTCAGTAGGCACTAGCCATCTTGTGATGTGTGGGTCTGCCAGTTCTGCAACCCCTACCAAGACTGGGGATGATGAGTGGCCAAGTTTCAGCCCCATCCATGTTAGAAGATTGGGGCTCCTGAAAATTACCAGAGACCTTTATTTTCAGCTGAATGAAAAGAGGAACTGTGCAGCAAAAGAACTAGAGCCCCCTGTAGCTACTGTAATCCAACATTCTTGGCCTTTATTTTTTTGTTACTGATAGAACCAACCTTCACTCTACCCAGATTAAAAAAAAAGTCACAGAAACCTAAAGAGTATATTCAAAGAATAAATCAGGCACTTACAGGTTTGCAGAGACTCCTGCAAATGTCAGACTAAGTGCTGATCAGCTCCTGTTCTGGTGCTCTACCCTGCCCCTTCAACTCACCCCTGCTGCTTTCAACAATCCCATGAATAAGGTCTGTCAGAGACTAAACACTGCAAGAGAACCCAGTGGTCAGGGACAGCAAGACATTCACCTAACCCCCTATGCCATTAAAAATCTTTAACTCCCACACAGCCAGCGTGCACCTACATTTGCTCCTGTTCAACACTCCACAGTCTACCACCACTACTGAAATGCCACTTTGGATAACCCTAACCTCACCGAGACAGGGGAGTCCCTACATTGGGTGTGGTACAAGAGTAAACAGCTTGTGCACTGAGCCACCATGAACTTACCTTAATAACTAGTACTTGCTTCCCAAGAATGGAAGAGTTCAGCCTCATGCTGACTTCCTTTCCTTACACAAACCAACAAGGAACTTACAGGAATGTTTCAACTGGAATAAACATGACTGGGAGGTTTGCATGTTATGTTTTTGAGGGGCTTAAGTATATTTGATGTCTATTGCCATTTCATAACACTGCATCCAACTGTAAAACACACCTCTTTGGACCTAGTTTTGCCAGTTACTATCTTAGACTTAAAGTGATCAGATGGAGAGTTTGTGGTAAAATTTTAATTGAAAAAAAAGGTAGAATGGATGTGAACACATTATTTACACAAATCCTAATTTGCAGATTACATCAAGAAAATGGCAACATTCCTCTAAGGGACTTCACAAATTTCACGGTTAAATAAAAATAGCACATAAGACTGACTCCTTGTAAAGTAAAGTCTAAAATGGAGCTCTCCCCTTCTACTGGTCTTCAGCATGTCTTGCTTCTTTAAATAAGATCAGCAACTGAATTGAGAGAGAGAGAGAGAGAGAGAGAACATAAATTAAACCTATGCTGAACATGCTAAAAATGCAGCACACAGTAGCAGCAGTACTATAGCTAATGCACACAACTGCTTCAGCCTCTTCACTGGAATACAAACACCTCTCAATCCCCCAGGATTTGAGTTTACAAATGGCCAAAAACTTCAGTACAATAAAACTGAGTATTTTAAGTTTCCCTATTTGATTCTGTTGAAATAATATTTTACATAGTGACACACAACTAGGTTAGGGGGCAGCTGCCATTCTGCCCAGCTGAGCTAGGAGGAGTCACATTTGGCTGCACCCTACACTCACCATTCATGGGCATCTCATCAATCTGGGTAGAGTAGTACTGTTCAATATCACGCAGGATACGGATGTCATCATTCTTTACAAAGTTGATGGCAACACCTTTTCGGCCATACCGACCTGATCTACCAATTCTGTTGAAGGAATGGATCCAGCATTAGTTGAGTGGGTAGTCAGAGTTGAATCAGACTTAATACAAATAGCCATTCCTGTACCTGTGTATATACAGTTCTCTGTTGTTGGGCAAGTCGTAGTTAATGATCAGGGACACCTGAGGAACATCCAAGCCCCTGGCCCAAACGTCTGTAGAAATAAGCACGCGGCTGCCAAGAGAGAAGAGCAGAGTTATTGCACTCCGATCCCACTGGAAGGGTGTCGTAACCACCATCTTCCTGCAGTGCACTGACAGGCCGAGTGTCACTTATTAACTAGTTTCCTAAAGCTGCTAAGAAAACTGTTTCAAACAGCTACAGTCAAACTCCAATTTTACAAACATGAATCTTATGACTAACCCATTATACAAATCATTTTCCTAACAAAATACACATTCCTTCATCAACATCACATTTGTTATGCATAAGTTGACATCCCTTTATACTAAATGCCTTCAATGCACTGCAAATGGATTTCTTGTCCTGCAAAGCAATGCAGTGCACCTGTTGCAACTTCCACACTGGAGATACTCAATTGTATAAACTCCTTGATCCCCTATTACTTCATCAAACGGGTTCTACTGTAATCAAATTGCTCACGCCATCCCCTCGGTGACAGGACAGCTGGTAAGAAGCTCATTTTGATATTTAGCAGATGGAATGAGTCATTTCATGTTCTGCTGCTTCAGCAAGAGGCTCCTTCTAGGTCTCCACAGGGGGACCCAACTATCTGCTTCCTCCAGGGAGAACTCTGGTAGAATACACAAGAAACTAGAGCTTTTAGGGAGGGTCAGGGGAAGAAGGGAGCTGAAAACCTCCAGTACAAAGTATCACATTCAACAGCAGCTGCCTGGTATGGCACAGTCAGAGGCAACTCCTTCCACATGCTGAGAAATGAAGCTCAATCTCTGCAGCTTTCTCCAGCTCCCAGATACTCTTACTAAATACCATGGGCTCATACTTCTAACACCACAGTTCTCCAGCCAGCCTACGCAGAGGTCCCTCACCCTGAGGTGCTATGGAAGGGCAGTCCAGTGATCTCAGAACTCTTAATATTTTCATCTTATAGCTTATTCTAGAATCACCAGAAATGAGGATGAAAAGGTGAAGGGGGCTTTCAGGACAGAGATGCACAGGGATAGATATTGAAGACACAATTCAGCCACCCTCCCATAGGACATGGGGGAGGGAATCCTGGTCTCATGCTGTAACACCATACACACAAGAGTATTAAGTCACTTGCCTTGCCCCGGATCTGAACTCTTTCATGATGGATTCTCTCTCCTTCTGTGGCATATCACCATGCATTGATGACACCGTGAAGTTGGCTTCTCTCATCTTCTCCGTTAGCCAGTCAACCTGCACGCACAAAGAGGTAGCCAGGGTTAGTTCTGTACATGTACTATCACGCTGTTTGTTCCTGAAATAATAGTTTGCTAGTCATGATTGAAGAAGCACGCTCTTATGGAGCTTTCATGAAGAAGTGCAGATGTTAGAGGGAGCCACAAGACATCTCCACGACTGCTTCTGAAGATTAGACTTTCAGGAGGAAAAAGCAGTCAGCATCCTGCCTGTGGAACATCAAGCATTTCCATTATTTATGGAGCACGGACCCAATGCAAGGTTCAGTGAATTCTATCCTAGCAACACTGGATCACTCATTTGAACTAACACCTGCAAAACTCACTACTAGCTAATAAGCAACAACCAGGACTAACTCCACATGGGGACAGCTGGGTCCCTTCAATATACTTGCCTGGGCAGTAAAACCATCCAGGGAGAGAGAGCTGTTCTAGAAAGAGCAAGCTCCACTATTCCTAAACATCCGTGAGTGACAACTCAAGCTGTCCCTAGACGCCAGGGAGGGGCATGCAGACCTAGCAGTGGTCTTGCCTGTTTGATGGGAAAAGCTGTATTCATCTCTCGGCCCCCCCGACAGGGAGTCAGTGAATTTCCTCCTGTGGTGTATCCATAGTCTCAAGGGGACTTTGGACCTCTACTTGCTAGTCAATTTTACTGTTCTAAAAGGGCAACTCCACCTCTGATCGCAATTCTCTTCATGGACAAGATGGCGATAGGACAGCACATAACTGGTTACAGACTAGCTTGATTTCAACCTAGCCAACAAGAAACCCAGTGCCAGGTTAGCATGTCTCAAACAGGCACCCAGTGCCATCTGGTTCTAGTTTCAGAAGCTCCTAGCTAAACAGTCTCAAATCAGGGCACAAAATCTCTTTGCCAATTGGTTCCACTGCCCATTACATGCTGCTTTAGTCAATATCAAGTCACAATTCATGTTGGTTAGTTAAAAGACCTGCTAGGCAGTTCAACAGCACCATGATTTACAATTCCCTGGGCTGCTGCAGGTAAATTTGACAACACTTCCCAGGCCAGGTTGGAGGGAAGGGTTGGGGGTGGGGTGGGGATAATGCTCCTCCTCTTTTCAGCAGCCTTCACTGGCCAGGGCTCATCCCACCCAACATGCCTGAGCCAGGAGTCTCGATCAGGGTCACCAAGGGCCAGCAGGTGTGGGAGGTGAGAGACCACTGTGATCATCTAGTCTGACCTGCATAGCACAGGCCACAGACCATCCCCACAATAATTCCAATCTTAAAAAAACATCCAGTCTTGAGTTAAAAAATGGCTAGTGGTAGAAAATTCTCCAGATCCCTCAGCAGATTCTCTAGTTCTACTAGGGACAACCTGGAAAGTAGTAGTTAGAAGAGGGATCCTAACATTTGAGTGGAATTTTCTTTGGCTTTTAATAACAAAAGCCTTGAGTGGATATGCCAATTGCCATGAGCAGGAGGCTGCAGTTTAAAGCAAGAGAAAATACTGAGGTTAGCAGTTCCCAGGGCTAACAGTTGGCCTCTTGTCTTCAGTCTCACATTATTAGATACTGATAACTGATAGGCCGGGGGAACAACACAGCTACCATTATAGACAAACATGAACAGATATGTTGCTGCCATACCTTCCTCTTGGTGTTACAGAAGATGACTGCCTGCGTGATAGTGAGTGTGTCGTACAGATCGCACAGCGTATCAAACTTCCATTCTTCCCTTTCCACGGCCACAAAAAACTGTTTGATTCCTTCCAGAGTCAATTCATCACTGCACACAGAAAAGAACCATCGTGTCTTTTAATGGGCAGACACTTCAGGGCAGTCTGTAAGCCAATACATTCAACCCACCAGCCACACTGAACAGAGTTGATACTATTGTCACATACACTGTGAATTGCTGATATTTTATTTATACAAGGTCCTACATGCACATGGTGCTTTACAAAGCAGACAGAGAGGGAGACCCTGCCTGGAAGTTCCATTAAGGCGCTGAATGCAACCTGTTCCATGTGAAAGGGTTATGTGCATGTACTGAACCTCAGTGAAGGGCTAGATGCGTCTGCATGTGCTGACCAATTTGTGGGATTGGGCCCTAAATCAACAGGAAGCAGTGATGCAGGGGAGACTAAGGGTCATGCACCCGCTTATGTGGAGTGATGCACACAACTTAAGAGTTATGCAGATTTGAGGAATGGTTCATGTACTGTTAGTGGTTCAGAAGTGTCCTTGGGGAAGTGTGCTTTGAGGATGGACGTAAAGTGACCCACATGACAAAACTGAGCTTGTGCCCTGCACACACTACAGAGGACCCAAAAGGTGAGGTTTTCAGTGCTGCTGCTTTTGACATTAGGAGCTCTGTCAGAAAGACTTGAAATCTAATGTGATTGTGACATCACAAGAGAGATGGCTAAGCACAGGGAAGACCCATTACTTAGCCTGTTTAGAACTCTAGTTTTGTTGCCACCCATAGAACTCCAATGTATAATGAGTATTTGGGACAAGAGAGGTCTGTTAAAGATCCAAACACCCCATCCCCTTTGGTTTGATGTGAAAGCTGAGACATATCAGACCCCCCCACTCCCTCAAAAGTCTTCCAGCAAAACCCAGGAAGCGCAGATTGAGCTTTCCAGGTATTTCCAAGGTGCAACACTTTTTAAACCTACCTCACAATTGTAAAATGTGAGAGGAGGCATCAAAATATCTTGTGGGTCACCTTTATAGGAGCAAGAGGTGGCAGGGCAGGGGTGAAGAAGGGATCTCTAGGAGGAGGGCACTGCACGGGAGAAGGCCATGAAGAAGAATCAGAAGTGGTTTGGGGAGCAGAGTAGGAGCTGCCAGCCAGGCTGGAGGGAAGCTGCAGAGTGCTACGAAGTGGAGATGTTTGCTGCAGAGGGCAGCTGTTGGAAAATGAACAAAACTATCCCAAGTTTTAGGACAGAAGGTCTGGAAGCTGCTTGGCAAACAGCCGCTAACTAGAAGAAACATCTGAATGGGCTTTGCACTTTAAAGCAAGTTTACAGCCTTAACCAATTCCTTTCTAGTCCAACAAGGAAGGATTTTGAAGCAATCACATTCAAAAGCCATCACTTACAGAGGAAGACTAATTCCAGAGACTGACTAGAGCCCAACTTCTGGTGGAACTCGAGAGCTGCTTTTCTCATGGGAACATCACTCACCGTTTAACCAAGATGCGGATTGGGTCAGTCATGAATTTATTGGTCATCTCCAGGATTTCGTGAGGCAAGGTAGCGCTGATCAGAACCACCTGAGTAGCTGGGGGCAGGTATCTGTACACATCATAAATCTGTTCTTTAAAACCTGCCAAAGCAAACCAAATAGCACAGCAGTGTTAATGTTTGCATTTTCTTTGAACACTTTTCTTACACTGACTCTGGAATTCAAATTAAGGTTACACTTAAAGACAAACATTAGGAAGTAGTGAATTCACAGCTAAAGTCACCTAAACAACTTCAACTCTATCTTATCCCCCACACTTCAAAACCACTGTACTCCACAGAAAATGGAGATAGGAAGAACGCACACCCCTGGAATCAAACTAAGGGATCTCCCACTGTATCAGGTTAGGTGTAGCAAGTACAGCCATAGGGCTATTGACGTTCTAACCAGCTACATTACACGCCCTTTGGCAAGAGGATTCCCAGTGCTGTGCACACTAGAGCATGAGGTGGAGGGAGGAGTGCAAAGGGTATTTTTTACCTTTATTGAGCATCTCATCAGCTTCATCCAAAACCAACATTTTGATAGCACGAGTCCTTAAACTTCGACGACGAATCATATCTGCAAGGTTCCAGTTCAGTATCATGAAAGTTTCCAGCGATACAGATACTTGCAACACTTCCTAACTGCCACTATCAGACAGTTCTACTTATCTATGCATTCCGCAAACCATCCAGGCCAGATGGCTTCCCAGCCTCCTTCTGAAAGCCTGCAGTGAGGGAGTTTCCACAACCTCCCTAGGCGTCTGTTCCATAGCCCTACTCTTCTTACAGTTCGGAAGTGTTTCCTGAGGTTTAATCTAAATAGGCAGCGCTGAAGTTTGAACCCATTGCTGTTTGTCCTGCCCTCTGTGGCAAGAGAGAACAGCTTTTCTTCATCTTTTTTATGGCAGCCTTTTAAGTCCACTACCATGTCCCCCTTAATCTCCTCTTTTCCAAACTAAACATACTGATACGTTATAAATACAACCAGAACTGACACTTGTTGCCAGGCTCAGAGTCTCCAAGGACTGAACAGGAGGGATATTCAGCCCAGGAGGTGTAAGTCAGCACTGAGGTACATTGGCAGGGCAGTGTGAGAAGCCTGCACTGCTACTGGCCGTGCCATGCCTGCACTGTTAGAGGAACAGAGTCTCCAATGTTGTCATCCAGGCACCTTTCAGTAGCCATAAAAATTGAAGTTATTATAGAGAAACCAGAAAACAAAGCTGCATTGGCACGCTGGACTAGCCAAGAGAGGAGTACTGGTAGCTAGTTTTGAGTGGAAATATATTGCCGAGAACTTTTTACAAACCACAAAGAATTCAAATTGTTCTTAATCTAGTCAATTAAAAAACAAACAGTTGAGTAGCTTCAACTCCTACACCTCCCCCCTGAGCCTCATACCAATTTCTGGGCATGTGCAATAACATTTTCCTAGTAAATTATTCTCTTCCTTGTTGCTGTGCAAATACCACACAAACAAGGGAAAGTGATTAGTCAGGGTAAGTGAAATTGACTGTACAGGATAAACTGAAAAAACAACAAAATGATTTCTGTCTCCAAGTCTTTCAGCTGGAGTGATCTTAGAAGTTACTGTTAATAGTTGGTAAAAGTTAGAGTATTTAGGTTTACGGTGTCCCTTTAAATGGAGTTTTCATACCACTTCACATTCACAGGAGCAGAACAATCCCTTAAGCATGAAGCATACAAAACTTATCCTGAACAATTGTGTGTATCTTGGGTATTAAGCCAGATATGGCATTGCTAGCCAGTGACCTCCTTACCAAACACACGGCCTGGTGTGCCAGCAACAACATGCTGTCCGTAATCCAATTTCCGGATATCTTCACCAACGTTTGTGCCTCCAATACAGGCATGACACTGCACATTCATGTAGTCACCAAGAGCAAGAAGGCCCTGTGTCAAGTCAGCATAGAAGAAACATTTAGACAGTTTACAATAGCACCACACAAACTATTTGCTATGAGATCCCTAGACAGGTCCTTCCCTGTTTGCAGCACTCCACTATTTACATGCAGCTCTTTCCAACCCCACACCTTTCTGCCCCCTGCTCCAGCCTGTGGTGCTAGTCCTGTGCTTCCTCTGTAAAGCAAGAGTGTGAAAGGGAGGACTGCTGTCATCTTTGGAGACACTTTGTATGCAGAAATAGCAGCACCGACACAAACCTCCCACACTGATAAGGGAGTTTCAGGACCATGGGCAGGAACGAGTTGGTAGGTCAAATCACAAGTGTCAGAAAATCTGCAGCTGAATTTAAACAGAGGAATTACAATCTGTATAAATGAGGCAACACTTTCTCTGATTATGGCATTTCTAGCTATGTACGAGTTTCTCAGTCACAGGATTCAAACTGTGGGATTTTTTTGAAGTTCCAAGAAAGAGAAAATGCTATGGTGCCACATTCCAAAAATCCAGGATAAAAAGCTACAGAATCAAGGCAAAGGTTTCAACACACTCCACTGGATATCTTCTAAGCCTGCAATCTCCCACCCAGACTGGACAGAAAAGATGAATAAATTCAGCTTCACAACATATCCAAGAGATCTGCACACATCACAGCTGTTTTTATAGAAGGTTCACTGCAATGCCAAAAAGTTAATTGTTGCAACATGTGAGCATAATAAGAGGAGAAACAACACTGTACTGTCAGAGATTCTAACATTAAGAGCGCCAACTGTACCTCAGCAACCAACAAAATGTGCTTCTGGGCTAATCAAGAGTTATTCCTGTGGAATATCAGTAAACCAGTAGTATTATCAATTTCTTACTATACCTAATAACATGTTAGATACAGTAAGAAGTATATGTACCACCACTTCATTTTCCATGGAGGAAAATCATCACTGAAAACCCACACAATGCTAAAAATTCACCAACTGTTCTAGTAATACTGGGCACTTACCCACGTCTGTAAAACATTGGTAGGAGTTTACAGGCACAAAGAATGTGCTCAGTTTGGCCGCTTCAAGTGTTCTTACCTTTTGAATCTGTACTGCCAACTCCCTAGTTGGTGCTAAGATCAATGCCTGGGTTTCACGGACCTGAATGAAACAGACAAATTGAACAAGTCCAATATCACCCAAACGTAACAGGGGCAGTGGGTCCCGAAGGACTTGGAAATGACAGACACCAAGAAGGATTCAGCATAAATTTTAGTACAAAATGCGTAAGGGTCAATCAACTCATCTGGGAAGTTGCTCCTGCTCAAACCCACGCACACGAGAATACCTCCCTGTGTAAGTCACATTCAACAATATCATCCAGCAGTACGTTTCACTCCACCGGCTTGTTTTTCACTATCCTAGCTACAACCAGACACTAAGTCCTACTTTCTGAAAACTACTAATTATGAATGTATTTGTTCTTTGCTTGCACATGAATATGATGGTGTGTCCTCCCCACACCAGCCCTGAAAGGGAGGCCAGAGGGGCCAATTAACCTATTAGGGGCTGCAAGCTGGGGGGAATTAAGACAGAGAGATGCCTTAATAAGAAGCAGCTCACCTGTGCAGGAACCAGCAGGGCCTATATATAAGCCAGAAAGCTGACAGAGGGGGCTGCAGTTACTCCCTAGGAAGAGGGAGGAGTGTTGGCAAGCTTGGAGTTGGGTAGTTCACAGTTCCTCCCTGCAGGGAGGGAGTTGGGAGGCTGGCAAACCCAGAGAGGGGAAGCCAGGAAGGTAGGAAAAGGCTGGGGGGGAAGCAGCAAGGTATAGACTTGGTTGCTGATGAGAGGGCCAGCCCCAGGCTCCCTTACCAGCTGCTGAGGAAGTGGCAGTGGCTGGCCAGTGAGTGGAAAGACTACCTGAGCCCATTTGTCAAGAGAGACTTTGCTACCCCAGAAAGGGGAAACAAAGATAGTGAACTGGCTGAAGGGCTAAGTTGCAGAGAGGAGGCTGTGGTTCCTGGTGCAAGAGGACAGTGGGAGAGACACTTCTACAGGAGGACACAGCACCTGGCAGAGCTAATCCCCAAGATAACTGGGAGGAGGCACCACTAGCGGTGAGTGGACTTCTCATGAAAGATGGAAACAATTTACCAGATGATTCCTCAGGTATAATTTTACTAGTCAAAAATCAAAGCGATTACAATTTACATCTCTTCCACTGGGAACACTGAAAATTTTAAGGAAACATCCCTGAGAATTAAGTTTAGCATTTGGAAAATGTGAATTTATTTTAAAGTTACTAAACTGCAGGGAGCTGCAAGAGGAAGAATCAGACTCAAGTGAAGTCAGACTGTAAATGGACTATTGGTCTCTTTGTAACTGCTTGATAGTTTACTTCAGGATTTATAGAATGTAAATGTGAGCATTTGGGGAGGACGGGGCTGATAAAAATCAGCTTTATTGTGATGAAATTTCAGCATTTTTCCCTTAGAGAATTGTGGCCTATGGAGGTTCTTTAAGTCCCATGAGTGGACCCAATGAACTCATGGGTTGCTTGCATGGGAAAGGTGAAAAGAAAATGGCCATGTCTGTCTTCCAGTGACACCTATTAAAATATAGGAATACAGCCCAGCTGAGCTCAAGCGTTAAATTCCTGCAGAAGTGGATTTTAGGCAAAATCTGATTAAATTAAATTTGACAAATTCCATTGCCTATGGTTAGAAGATTTCAGTTTAAAGCTTCACTCATCCAGTTGTAGTCTTAACAATGAATGCATACAAATTATTAAATCTATTTCAAAAGTTTCATTTTAAAATTGTAAAATGTAATATATTTAAGTGCTGAAAGTTACCTGAATATCCAAACACTGTAGAACAGAGATGCAAAATGTTGCTGTTTTGCCTGTTCCAGATTGTGACCTAGAAAGATAAAGCATTTAAGAACCTATTTCTGAAGAACACACACAGCTAATTTTAACATTTCCCCAAAACAAAGCTAACTTTTCTGCTAATCCTTTAATAGTCAACATTACAATTAATGGACAATGTTAATTTTCAACAATGTATCTTACAAAATTTTAGCTAACATGGTTGTCATTTGCATAATTAAAAAAACATTTGACACTAGTAAATCCCCAGCTCTGGAACCCCCAAGTCTCTAAACTAAGGGACTATTAGCCTGTGATGATGACTGGGGAATGATTTAGCATCTTTGCAAAACAGGTCATAAAGGGGCAGGGAGAGGGGTTGGTAAAGGTTTTTTCTGCTTGTATTTTACCATAGATCTCTCCAAGAATAGCAAATCTGCCTCTCTGGCTTTGCTAGAAGACTTTCCTGAGAGTCTTAGAGCATGTTTACTAGGAGCTCACATTTTAACTGAGGGCATATCTACATGCACCACTCTGCAGCGTGTCTGGTGAAGACGCTCTATGTCGACGGGAGAGACCTCTCCGACTGCCTAATAAAACCACCTCCATGAATGGCAGAAGCTATGTTGGTGGGAAAAGCTCTCTCACCGATGTCACACTGGGCACACGAATGCTTATGCCGGTGTAACTGTTGCTCAGGGGGTGGTTTATTCACACCCTTGAGCGACGTAAGTTATGCCGACAGACTGTAGCGTAGACATAGCCTAAAGGTGTAGTGCTAGATCTTTACCCAATCCCTGTATTCAAAATGTTAGTCACTGAAGTTAAACAGGTGTTAACCCATGACTAAAAATCTCTCTACACTGCTCCACTTCCACCCTCTACACTTGAAATGTCGCCATTTCCCTAGTTCTAGCTATCCCAGGCACTGGTTGAGACAGAGAAGTTTCCCACCATTGGTTAATGGTTCAGGTCCACTGGCATTAGCAATGCTGAGAAACTACCACTGTTTTAACATATTGATTCAGCCTGCTCTGAACAGGGTTATGACAGTAGTTTTTAAACACTGAAAGCCAATCCCAGGGCTCCTAGTGTTGCTTACTCCAGGGAAGAATCACTGAAAGCAACAGTGGAAGATTTTCAGATAGCCCTGTCTACACTAGGAAACTAAGTCTTTTACAGCAGAAAAATCCCAAATTTCTAAATTAAAAAACAAGCTGATTTTGTAAAACCCTTTAATACTCCCTATTTACAAAGCAGCAAACATCAGGCACGAGCACAATTTTTTCTCCTTTTGTAGTGTCAACTTTAAGCCACTAGATAGACATGGCTGACAAAAGGGAGGGGGGGGGTTCCTACCAGAAGGCCCAGCTAGACTATCACTCAGGTACAGCTGAACACAGCTTGGGAGCTTGTCTACATGACATCAAACCACACAACACAAAGAACTGTAGCATGCTTTTTGTAATGGGTGTAGCAAATAGCATAGCCTTTTCTGCATGAGCTCCCAAGCTGTTGTCAACCCTGGTTAGGGGCAGCCTAGATTGGCTCTCTGGCTGACCCTCATTGTCAATTATGGGTCACTTCCATAGCTTTGACAGGACCCTACTGTAGGCAAGAACTTGAGTCTTGAGACTGGTTATGAGATGGCATCGTGACAGTCAACAGGGGTTAGCACTGGCATATTAGGTGAAACCAAGGTTTCATCTATAAAAACATTCCATCAGATTTTAAAACCAGTAAACTTCCTAAAACTTCAAAGTTCCTCAGTGTAAACAAATGTACACAATTTCCCATGGTAGACAGGGCTAGAGATGTTACATATGCCCAATCCTTCAAACTTTTGCATATTCACTTAAATTAATGCATAAACATTTACCAGATTTGTGCTTTAATATAGTCTACAAGTTTCAGCAGTGTGAATAAAAATTTAAAAATCTATTTTAAAATGTTTAATTTTTTTTAAATTAAGATTTAAAAAACTTAGAAATTGAATATAAAAAATGTTAAGGCCTAAGCTTACTATAATCTTTTAAAACGTTTAAATAAAAATGCTGAATCTGGGACCCTCTAGCAAAGACTGAGTTAAAGATCGCTCTTCTATATAAAGAATCTGAGGAGAGGGAAATTACCTCAGATGTTAAAGCTTTATAAATATGGCACAATATCATGTACTTCGGGCTTATTTTATTAATAAAAATAGATTTTATATGCTATTGTGATATTAAATTCCAGTTACCATCCTAATGCAGCCTGACATAAACCATGAGCAAAATGTTAATTATGTAGTTTATACATTTTCAGTGTGTATCTTAAAATATTATTCTATATAAAGACAGTTTAAAAAAAGTACAGGTAGTTTGAGCACCCACATTAACATCTGAAAAAAATGTAGTCTGCAGAAAACCACACAGTCAAAAATAAGGGCTAGATCCTGAAAATGCATCAGTGCACATACAAGTACACCAGGGCAAATCCATTGGCAGAATCTAACCCTCATTTTCCCCAACACTTGTATTTTCAACAAACATCAGCAATCAATGTATGGACAAGTACACAAGGCTATAGCACATGCATCTCTTACAGAGCTTTCCTTATAAGAGAATGGTAATAAAATTAGAAGCAGTGAACTATTATTGGGGGAGGGGGGGCAGGACATTTCATCTGTGATCACATCTAGACTAATGTTATTTCTGAACTCTGCTTCTATATAGCATTTTTTTAAGGTTGTAGATGGTGAATTTTCTTTCATGCAATCAAAGCCAACAAGAAGTTGTTGGTGATTTCTCATTCTTGAAACGTTTAAGGTTTATTTAATACCACTATTTTAAAAATCTAAGAGGACCTTGTTAGCAACTTAGCTCATCTTCCCAATCTTTCAAAAAAACAAAGCATCTCCATTCTCTTCCTTCAGCGTAGAATTCCACTTACTGTGCAATCACATCTCTTCCTTTGATAATCTGCTTGATCGCTCTCTGTTGAATAGCAGATGGTTTCTCAAAACCTAGAACGTTTTAAACAGAGATTTAAAAATTTCTTCCCCTGTAGATGTCAAAGTAGTGTTGTAAATACTTCATAAAGCAAAGCACCGAGCGAAGTGTAAGGAGGAGATTGGCAAAGGCGAGTGGGCGACACAGGAAGTGGCTGTTACAGTGGCCCTGTTAAACCAGTGTAACTGCAGGTGTGTGTAGACACGTCTCAGGTTGGCTTGCCCCCGTAACGGCAGCAGGCTGAGCCCTGCCACGGCCACAACCGCCCCCACACGCGTGCGCCCTGGCTCAGCTACAGCAGCTCTCCCCGGGGCCGCTTCCGCGTCGAGCCCCGCGCGGCGCCTGCCAGCCTCGGACACGCTCCCGGCGCCCACGTTAGGCCCCAGTTCGTGCGACGGCTCCGCGCACAGCCGGGAGCGCGGCCAGAGCCGGGAAAGGGCAGCAGCGCCCGCTCCGCCCCCGGGGACCCCCGTGCCCCCAGCCGGGGCGGGCGAGCCCCGGGCCTGTCCCTCAGCCCCCCCGGCCCCGTCCCTCGGCCCCCCCGGCCCTCGGCCCCCCCGGCCCTCAGCCCCCCCGGCCCCGGCCCCGTCCCTCAGCCCCCCCGGCCCCGTCCCTCAGGCCCCCCGGCCCCCCCGGCCCCGGGCCCCGTCCCTCAGCCCCCCCGGCCCCGGGCCCCGTCCCTCAGCCCCCCCGGCCCCGGGCCCCGTCCCTCAGCCCCCCGGCCCCGGGCCCGCACCGTAGGCGTAGATGCCGCGCAGCAGGTCCTCGCGCAGCCCCATGGTGTCGAAGGTGGGGGTCACGTCCACCTCCTCGCTGGTCTCGAACTCCACCTTGGTCATGTCCTCCTCCTTCAGCAGCCGCTTGCGGGCCGAGCCCGCCGCGCCTCCCGAGCCCGACATGGCCGCTCCGCTGCGCTCCGGGACTCCGGCCGCGCCGCCACACGATCGCCGCGCGACGCGCCCCGCAATGCGCCTGCGCGCCGCCGCGCGAGGCCAGCGCGTAGAGCGTGCTCCCTCCCCACGTGACCGGGGAGCCCGCCCCTCGCTGCGGAACTGGCGCTTTCCCCTCCCCTCCGGGGCTGCCCTTCCCTTACGTCACGGGGCTGGCTCCTCCCCCCACTCTGCTGCTAGGGCTGCCCCTCCCCTCTCCCAGGGGCCTGGCTCCTCCCCCCACTCTGCTGCTAGGGCTGCCCCCCCCCATGGAGCTGGCTCTTTCCCCTGCTCTGGGCAGGGTGACCAGACAGCAAGTGTGAAAAATCGGGACGGGAGTGGGGGGGGGTAATAGGAGCCAATATAAGAAAAAGACCCCAAAATTGGGACTGTCCCTATAAAATCAGGACATCTGGTCACCCTAGCTCTGGGGCTGAGGCTCTGCTGTTGCAGACATGCAGTGCAGGGCCCTGTGCATTCCTGTGCAACTCCCTGCTCACAACATGCATGCCCATAACTAGGCTCTCTGAGATCCTACGGTTGCCTCAGGCATGTGGCCTGGGTGCAAGGAATCTCTGACCACCCTCCCTCCCTCTCTCACTGCTGCACCTGTGGGGGGCTCTGAGGCCGGCACAGCAGCAGGCACTGCTGTACAGTGCCTGTTGTGGGGTACAGGCTGCTATTTCTAACTGTAATGCTTGTCACGGAACTGTTCTAAGCCAACGGGCTCTCCCATCAGCTTAATAACTCCTGTCTCTGCAAGAGGTGGTAGCTATGTTGTGAGAAGAAGCTCTCCCTCTGACATCGTGCTGTCTACACCAGTGCCTACACCCCGAGTGACATAAGTTATATTGAAGTAACCTGTAGTGCAGACAAGGTCTTTCTCTTTTTCCCAATAGGTGACACATCTGATTTCCCTACTGCATGCCATCTGCACAATAGGTACAGTTATACAGTCAGAGCTGATTTGCTCAGAATTTACGGGACATCCAAACATGAATAATGAGAGGTTCAGATAATTGGAAGAATTACTAAGGCCTTGATCTTGCAAATACAAATCAGTATTTTAACTCAGTAGGACTAACTTATGCATGGACTGATTTACCAGCCTAAATATATGCAGGCTCAGAGTTGTAGTGATTCACAGAACAGAACACAACCATACCTAGCATCTCTATAGTCAAAAGGACTGCTCAGATCCTGTCTGGGTGGATGGATAGGAATGATCATTACCCCATTGTACTGATATGAACATAAGAGAGGCCATACTGGGTCAGACCAGTGGTCCATCTAGTCCAGTATCCTGTTTTACAATGATTGCCAACTCTCCAGGATTGTACTGGAGTTCCAGGAATTAAAGATTGTCATTTACTGAAACCCTCAGGAATACGTCCAACCAAAATTGGCAACCCTAGGCCAATGCCAGATACTTCAGAGGGAATGAACAGAACAGGGCAATTATCCAGTGATCCATCCTCTGTCATCCTCTCCCAGCATCTGGCAGCCAGAGTCTTACACTCAGAGCATGGAGTCCCATCCCTGACTATCTTGGCTAATAGCCATCAGTACAACTATCCTCCAGGAACTTATCTACATTACTTTTGGAATCCAGTTATAGTTCTGGCCTTCACAACATTGACTGTGCATTGTGCAAATAAATATTTCCAGTTTGTTTTAATGGGGAACCTGGAACAGAAAAGTGAAGGCCACATAGTAATTCAGTGGCAAGCTCCAAGATAAAGGCCTGCTCTACACTACAATAAGGGCTTGTCTATACTTGAAATGCTACAGCAGCACAGCTGCAGCACCTCAGTATAGACACTCAGCTCTGATCTACATTAAAACTTTAGGCCAACCCCTACATCGCTCAGGGATGCAAAAAATCCACACCCTTGAGCAATGCACTTAAGCTGACCTAACTCGTGGTGTACACAGTACTTAGTTGACAGAACACTCTCCTGTTGGCATAGGTAAGCCACCTCCCCAAGAGGCAGTAGCTAGGTTGATGGATTTTTTGTGCTGATAGTTTTCTTGATGTACTGAGATATTGCATCAATTTTTTATTCATCATAGCAAAATATCACACTGAATATCACCGCTACTACTATATAACTCATCTTAAATTGGTGTCCTCCCAAAGGATACTCAGGTGTGTGGATTTTTCACATGTCTGAGCTACCTAGTTTGGTTGACTTAACTTTTGAGTGTAAGCCTGGCCTGAGTGCTCCTTAAACTCAGGAGTGACTGAGGCCATGTCTACATTACAAAATTAAGTCGACCTAATTTACACTGGTATACAGCCGCCACTGTAATTACATCGCTTGTGTGCATTCACACTTTGCTCCTCCCCAGGAACGCTTGTATGGGTTGTACAGTCATTGTGGGACAGCTCCTGAAAGCCATTAACAGTCATTGACATAAGCAACGCAGTGTCTGGACTGACACTGCATTGACCAAATCCATTGACCTTGACCGCTTGTCTAGGTGGAGTTATTAAGCTGGGGTAGTGGAGCAATTACATCAGGGGGAGCAAAATGTAAGGTCAGCTTTACACTACCACTTACTTCGGTATAACTTACGTCGCTCAGGGGTGTGAATAAGTTGCCCCCGAGTGAGGTACATTACACTGACCTAAGCACCGGTATGGACAGTGCTGTCGGTGGCAGAGCTTCTCCTGCCAACACAGCTACTGCCTGTCTGGGATGTGGATTTATTATGCCAACAGGCGCACTCTCTCTCCTGGCGGCATAGAGCATCTTCACCAGAGGCACTACAGTGGCACAGATGCAGCACTTCTCATGTAGACTAGCCCTAGGTGTAAACACTTCTGGAGCTGGCAGGAGGCATAAGCAGACTAAGCAACTGGTCAGGGCCCCCAGCAGCTCACCCCCCCCCATTAATTATTAGTATGGGGGGTATTCCTACGTAGGGCCCCCAGGGGGCTGGCACCCCCATTAATTATTATTATAGCTGGGGGGGGGGGATATTCCTGCTTAGGCCTCCCAGCAGCTCATGCCCCCCCATTATTAGTATAGCTGGGGGGATGTTCCTTTCATAGCCCCCCAGGGGCTGGCACCCCCAGTAATTGTTAGTGTAGCTGGGTGGTGGGGGGGATGTTCCCCTCACAGCCTCCCAGGGGCTGGCACCGCCCTTATTAGTGTAGCTGGGGGGATGTTCCCCTCACAGCCCCCCAGGGGCTGGCACCCCCATTATTACTGTAGCGGGGGGGGGGTGTCTCGCCTTAGGCGCCCCAGGGGCTGGCACCGCCAGTAATTGTTAGTGTAGCTGGGTGGTGGGGGGGATGTTCTCCTCACAGCCCCCCAGGGGCTGGCACCCCCATTATTACTGTAGCGGGGGGGGGGGTGTCTCGCCGTAGGCGCCCCAGGGGCTGGCACCGCCAGTAATTGTTAGTGTAGCTGGGTGGTGGGGGGGATGTTCCCCTCACAGCCCCCCAGGGGCTGGCACCTCCATTATTAGTGTAGCGGGGGGGGGTGTCTCGCCTTAGGCGCCCCAGGGGCTGGCACCGCCAGTAATTGTTAGTGTAGCTGGGTGGTGGGGGGGATGTTCCCCTCACAGCCCCCCAGGGGCTGCCACCTCCATTATTAGTGTAGCGGGGGGGGGGGGGAGATCTCGCCGTAGGCGCCCCAGGGGCTGGCACCCCCAGCTCCCGGCTGAGGACAGACGCTGCCTGGCGAGGCCCTCGCCCCGCGGCGCGGCCCCGGCCGGGCCCAGCTCCCGCCCAGGCTGTGCTGGGCAGCGGGGCCCCGCGGAACAAAGGCCGGGGCCGGCGTGCGTCGCTCTCCCGCCCCAGGCAGCGCGGGGCCCACGCGGGCCTCCCGGGCGCCCTTTCCTGCCGCCGCCGGCCGGAGCGGGACCCGCGGGCTCGGGCCGGAGGCGGAGCCGGGAGCGGAGGGGCGAGTCCCGGGCACGGGGAGGCGGGAGGCCGGGCAGAGCCGGCGCCCCTCAGCCCCGCGTCCCGCCCCGGCCCCAGCGGGCACCTGCCGGCACGGAGCCGGGTCCCGAGCGCCCGGAGGCGGCAGTGAGGGGCCGCCCCGCACCCCGGGGCGCTCCGGCGGGGAGCTGCTCCGGGGTCACTGCCGGGGGGCCTGAGGGGCGGCTTGTGCCCGGGAATCACCCGCTGCCCCTTCCCTCGCCCGCCCGCCCCCCGCGGCCTCCCTCCGCAGGGGAGCCAGAGGCCCGAGAGCGCCCAGATACCCCGGTGATGGGCGGCAGCACCAGACGCTGAGACAGGTGGATGGGCGCGACGTGACCTGCAGCCGAGGTTGGTTCCAGCGTGATCTGTGCTTGGGGAAGCGGGTTTGTTTGTGCAGTACATGTGCGTGTTCACAGCCTGTAGTGCCGTCTAGGGTGCACAGTCACTCCCTCCTGACCATCAGCTCTTACAGCCCCCTGCCCATGGGGTTCTGAGCTGACCCCGGGGTGTACCTGGGCCGGGGGTCCCCTGCGGGATCAGGGCTTTGCAAGGAGCGGTGTTAGCTTGCTGCAGCAGCAGAGGCAAGCGAGAACGCAGAGTAGTCTGGTGTTGTGAGTGGTGTTTTGTGCAGTTTGGTGATAGGGCAGTTCAAGCCTCCAACTTTCCTCCCCTTGTGTCTTTGGAATGCGATGGATTCTCTCACTGTGATGATAACAGCCCTGATGTGGGTTGTGCCCGCAATCCTTGAGTCCTGTCTCTGTGGAAACATTGCTGCATCGTTAAGGGTGTGTAAGCCTGGCCATTGTTCAGTACAGTTGCTCTGACTTGTTTTCATGTTAACTCTTTGAGCAGTGCTCCATGCTCCCTCCAGAATGTGGAATGTGGCTGCTCCATTCTGGTTTTTCCCCAGGCCTTGCCTGAATCGAAGGGCCCTTAGAAAGCAAGGACATGCCTTGCAGTGCGAAGCTGGAATGTGTATGGTGAAAGGAAATGATCTATTGCTGAGATTGCTTGTCCGCTCGATACCTTTGTGAACTGTGTCTCAACAGGGTCAAAAATGGCTAGTGTGTGTGTGTGTGTAATCTAGTTCCAACACCATTACACAAGGTACGCTGGGCCTCTGTACACTAGGAAGCTGACCCGCTGCTGATAAATGAAGTCAGCAGCAGGTCCCTGAGAATCAGAAACAAAAATGGCTTAACTGTCAGCAACACTTGTTAACAGTAGGTCACTTCACTTAATGTAGAGGGACCCTAAATTGCCTTGGTTTTGTCAGCTTAAATTTTCCCTTTTCTTCCTTCTATTTGACTATTTTGCACTGAATTTCTTTGTAGCCTCATCTCTGAGTCACTCCCATTGACACAATATTGGCTCCTTTGTTCCCACTTCTAGCTCCATAGTTGCTATTGCCTCTGTAGAAAAACTTCAGTGGGAGGAGAGGGAGGATGGAGAACAGTCCATGTGAAGGATGAGAGATGCCAGGAGAATTCCAGAGATTTCAAGGTTGGTAGGGCCAAAACAGTCAGTGCTCATTTGGTTTCTTTTAATCCCACTTCAGGCTCAGACCTGAGGGTTTGTGCTGGGTTATGTGGTGGGTGGGTGTTTGCCTTTTTTGCAGATAAATGTACACAGCTGATGATGAGTATCCTGGGCAGTCTGGCTACCCTCTTCTCACATCTAGCATGTGAAAGGGGGACACCTCTGCTTGTTTGTAGGAACAGGAGCTGAATGAGACTGAAGCTGCAGAACTATGGAAGTTTCCCTTATTTCCATGACAAATCTGTTTTTCCTTAGTATGAGTTTAGAGCTCATTAAGGTCTGGATTGTGCCACCCTTATACACATTGAGTAATAGTTTTCTCTGTGAATAATCTGGTTCTATGAGGATACTTGCAGAATAAAGTACTAAATGTAAGCAGACACTGCAGAATCACCAGAAATGGAAACCGAAGTCCTTGATTTATACACGGAACAGGGACAGCCTGGAGAACGCCAATGTGTCATGCAGCCCTTGCAGTGTTGTAATGGTCTCACTGTGCCCTGGTGCTCCCTGTTTTATTAGCCTGGTGTCTGTCATTTCATACTTGGACTGTCATGGTTTTGGCACAGGGACGGGCTCTGTTGTGATTGTGCCTAGAACCATGTGGCTGGGTCATCTAGGGCAGTGGTTTTCAAACTTTTTGTTTCTGGTGACCCAGTTGAAGACCATGATTGATTCCCACGACCCAGCAGAGCTGGGGATGAGGGGTTCGAGGTGTGGGAGGGGCTCAGGGCTGGGACAGACAGTTGGAGTGTGGGGGTTGCAGGGTGGGGCTGGGAATAAGGGGTTTAGGGTGTGGGAGGGGGCTCTGGGGTGGGGCAGGGGATTAGCGTGTGGGAGTGGGGTCAGGGCTCTGGGCTGGGGGTGCAGGCTCTGGGGTGGGTCTGGGGATGAGGGCTTTGGGGTGCAGGGGGGGCTGGGGCGTAGGGTTGGGGTGCAGGAGTGGGTCAGGGCTCTGGGGTGGGGGTGCAGGCTCTGGGCTGGAGCTGGGGATGAGGGCTTTGGGGTGCAGGGGGGGCTGGGGCGGAGGGTTGGGGTGCAGGAGTGGGTCAGGGCTCTGGGGTGGGGCTGGGGATGAGGGCTTGGGGTGCAGGAGGGGGGCTGGGTTGGGGGGGCTGGGGCAGAGGGTTGGGGTGTGGGGGTGGGTCAGGGCTCTGGGCTGGGGGTGCAGGCTCTGGGCTGGGGCTGGGGATGAGGGCTTTGGGATGCTGTGATAGCTCCAGTGGTGCGGAAGGAGGTGCCTTCCGGCTGTAGGGTGTTTCACCAAGGGAGCATTTAAACAGAGACTCTCTATCTGGGCACAATCCAAGGTGTCCATTGTGGCCCATAGAGCCCTTCATGGTTTTGGTTCCTGCCGTGGGGTTGTGCTTGACCCTTTGGCTGACATCAAAGCGGTGCTTTTCCTTGCTGTCCTGCCTGGCCTCAGCCTAACGGCCAGTCTCAGTGGGGATCCTAGAACCTCTCTGGTCCCTGTCCTGTTGTGTGGCTGCCATTTTATCCGCCTTCCCTCCTGAATCAGCTGTGTGGCCACCTCACACCATCGCAGTGCCTCTCCTCTGACTAGAAGATGGGCTGTGTGGCGCTACCCCTCCTCTCACCGGGCGGCCACCAGGAATGCTCTGCGAGTTGGCCCGTGATGACGCACTGGGACCCTGCGGGTCTGGGCAATCCGTGTTACGTGTTTTCAGTGTCTTGGGGTCTCCTGCCTGGCAGCACGAGGGGGTGGGAACTCACAGCACGCTGTCTGTCTTCTCTGTGCCCGTGGCTCTCCTGGCTGCAAAGTCCAGCGTGCTGCTGAGTACATGGGGCCTTGATTATTCTGGGGCCTTGCTGTCTGTGAACAGCGGGACAATGGGACCAGACTTTCCCCTTCCCCGGTCTCACCATCAGAGGTCACCATAGTCTGTGGATGAAATGTCTGGGACAGGAGATCAGAGGGCACCAGCCACTACTACCAGTGCTGCGATCTCCTGTCCCAGGGATTTCATCCCGGTGCTGTGAGGGTGGTGTGGGGGAAGGGGAAGTTTAGATCCCATTGTTGTGCTGTTCCGAGTGTTTCAAGTCCTGTGCATGGCTGTTGCGGAGGTAAAGTGGTTGTTTCTCCTCCGCGTTAGCATCTGTGAGGTTTCCGGTGGAGAATCTGGGTCGCTGTTATCTGGAAACAGTTGAGTGTTTTTTGCTGTGATAAATCTCCAAGGTTTTCTAGGGCAGAATGTTGCTTTGGGGTGGCTGGTTCTGTGGGGCCAGATGGGTAGCAGGAGGGGATAAAAAAGCCTTTCGTTTTAATGCCTTACATTTGCAAGGCTTGCTCATTCTGCCCCCTTGCTGACTCCCATCAGGTTGGCTGCAGTATGCTGTGGGATGGGCGAGGAAGCAGAGAACAAGTACGTGTCCCAGCTCAAGGATGTTTATAACAGCTGCGATACCACGGGCACTGGGTATCTGGACAAAGAGGAGCTGACGGAGCTGTGCCACAAGCTCCATCTGGAGAGGCAGCTGCCAGTACTTCTGCAAACTCTCCTGGGACGCAACTGCTTTGCCAGGGTGAGTAGCTGTATGCGACTGAATGCAGTTACACGCTCCGCTGTGCAAAGGTTAATTGATTTCAAAGAGAATGTGAAAATAAATAAATGAAACTCAGAAAGTTCTTAAATACCACAGACTAGTACCGGTCTGTCTGTACCTAAAATGCCGGAGTCCCAGCTGGCGTGAATCAGTGCGGGTTCTGTTGACTTTAGCCGAACTATGCACTGACGGACACAAGTTCAGACTCTGGCCTCGGGACTGTATAACTGCTGGCAGGGGTCTGTAGGTGAAGTGCAGCAAACTGACTTAAAAGAGGCAGAATGAAAAGCTTGTTGGCTCTGAATAGCAGAGCTGTGCGGTTAGGTTGAGTGTGTAGATCACATGCTGTTGGAAAGCACTTGGGCTGGGTTGGGCCCTGTATTATTTAATGGCTTTGTCCCAACTCTTCTGGTTTTAGAAACATTAACATCTGTTTTTGTGGGACCCGGGCAAAAGTGCGGACGCCTTTAACCCAACAGCAGATTGTCTTAATGAGAGAAGTTCCTTACCTGAGTGCTCACCTGTGCCATAGCGCTTGGCTGCATGGGGAGGAGGGGGGCGTTGGCAGCTCCAGGGACTCCTGCTGTGCCTACATGTGCCTACTGTGGGGTTCTTACACCTTCCTCTGTAGCGGCACCATGAGAGATGAGATGGGGGGAAAGATGGCGTGTCTCCTGCCCTGCTGCACATGGCATCAATGGCCCAGCTGCTCCTGCATGTAACACCCCTGCCGGTCCAGCTCACACCAGTTCAGTTCCACTGCTGCTCTTCTAGCTGCCCCTCTTGGGGCGGTGCTAGTGGGAGGAGTACTGGGGCTTGTCTACACATACAGGTATGCTGGTCTAACTACGGGCTTGTCGACTCTACAGACCTAGGCTACGTAGCTCTGCTGGTAGTGCCCCCTCCAGGGGAAATGCAGCATAAACCCACAGGAGGAATTCTCCCCACATAGCTACCCATCTCCCCGAAGAATGTTACCTATGCGACAGAAGTGCTCTTCTGTTGGTCTCGTTGTGGTTACACTGGGGGTTTTGCTGTCATAGCTCTGTTGGCTGGGGTGGGGGGTGGTCCCCATGTTCCTAGCCGACATACTTGTGCTGGTAAAACTTTGCAGTGTAGATGAGGCCTTAAAATGGAATCTTACCATCAATGTATCTAAGCCAGTACAAAAGGCTGCGTGGAAGGACTCCTACATCAGGACAAACATGGTTGAGTCAGTTAAGACTTGATCAGGAGACAGTTAAGCTCAAGCAAAATCAGCCCCTCAAAGCAAAATGAGTGTCGCCCAGGACTGCAGCAATTTAACTAAACCAGTGCAAGCAGTGTGAACGATGCCTCTGCTCCCTGCTCCCACCCGTGTTCTCCTTCAGGACTGGCTGGCTGGAGAAGAGGAGAGGGTCGCAGAATACGGTCACTCTAATCTCGTTAGAATTGAAGCCACTGGTTCCCAATGGGCCCGATCCAAAGCCCGTTGACGTCGATGGATGTTGCTTTATTGCCTCCTGTGGGCTTTGGATCAGGCCCTCTCGAGAGCATGGTGTTAGCTCGGCTAAGGAATTGCAATTGTTGGAACTCTTGTGAGGAGAGGGAGGAAGGGAGAAGGAAAAAGAGCAGATTGCTTTATATGGGGGTAGGTGGAACATGCTCCCCCTCTTGCCTCCCCCACCCCAAATCCACCTCCCCCAGTGTTTTCTTGTGATTAAAATGCTATGCTCTATTTTTCATGCTGACAAAAGCATCATTAGACTAACCAGTCCAGTCAGTTTATGAAGGGCAGTAGATCCCCATCCAGCAGTCACTCACACTTCCCTGTAATCGTGTGCAGAGACACTGGGGTTTCACTGAGGGAAAAGCAGGAGTCAGAAGTCTGGCTTCCACAGCAAGCTGGCGGGGAAAAGCTCGGTGCGTTCCAGGCCTCTGGGTTTTCTCCCGGCAGTTACACATTCCTTCCGCCTACGCCTGTGCTCAGGGGTAGTGAGATGCGGGCGCGGAGGCACCAGGGTGATATATGTATGCTGGAGGCTTTGACCCTCTGGGGCATAGCCGGGGGGGACTGTCCCTGAGAGACACTAGAAAAGGGGGTGCCGTTTAGGAGCTACTTAATGCAAGAAATGAGGCCGTCCTGTGTGCGTCGCTTTGCCCTGTTTTCTGCCTCTACGTGAGGTGATTCAGGCTCTTGGAGTCAGCTCCTTCCTCGGGACTGACTGACACACTGCTCTGGCAGCGTTGACCTTAGCCCGTATGTTTTGTCTGTCCGTCTGTCTCCCTTGCTGTTTGTGTCTTCTCTCCTTCCCTTCCACCTCCCCCAAATCTGTCTGTCCTCTTCTCCCTCCTTGCTGTCCCCACTTCACATGGTTTTGAAGCGATGTCCCGTTTTCCTCCTGTGTCGGTGGTGTGGAGGGGGCCCTCCACGGGGTGCATTTAAGTCCCTGTTAAAGCCCTGCTTCTGTCATGCTGCCTACAGCAAATCTAGCAGATTTATATAAAAGAAATCCCTGTTGCCCTTCCCCCAATGTGTCCGTCCGTGGCATGAGTGCCTCGGGCTCATGGGCTGTCTCTCCTCGAATGGCTGGAAACACCTCGTGGGTGCTGGCATAAATGAACAACGCTCCCATGATGCTAGGTTTGCTTCTGTAAAACCGGTCTCCAGCCGGAGCTCTTCTTCCTGCTCTGCAAGCACAATGGTAGTGAGGGCTCTGCAGGCAGCGTGGAGAGCAGCGCCCCGTGGGAGCCGTTCCCGTGGCCCCGAGACAGAACCGTCAACGTGGTGAGGGCTGTGACGGCGGGACGAGGAGCCAGGGTTACAGACTGTTCGGTGGCCTAACGTCTCATTTCCTTGCTTCTGTAGCCTTGTGTCAAGTATGGTGTGTGGGCTGGCGGGAGGGTGAGGGCAAGCTCGGCTGCTTCACAACAAAGTTTTTTCTGCCTAAATTTCCTTAGTTTTCAATTTTTTTAAGCAGAGGATGAGGGCTGGTCCGGGGGGGAGGGGCTGTTTGTGAGAGGGGCGTGGGTCTGAGCTGCTGACAGAGAAGACTTTATCGCGAGGCAAAGATTTTATGTGTCTGCTCTGCTGACATGCTCCTTTTCAGGCCTGATGAATGAAATTAAGGGACATTACCCAGTGTTTATTTAACAAAAGTGAAGATCTCCTCCAAACGAATCCCTTGCCCAGTTTTTGTTAGAAGCCCTGCTTTTCAAAAGAGACAAGCGGACAAAAAATGATGAAGCTGCCACAGACCAAGCTCAACAAGAAATCGATTTGAAATCCTTCCTATAAAAAATGGGTGAAAGCCAAAACTGCATAGACAGACAATTCTACCTGGGGCAAATAAGCTGTGACGCTGTGTAGTTTCACAGTGAAAGGCCACTTCCCCAGAAAAAAAACTAGTAATTTCTATCGCTATTCTCAGGACCTTTCAGATGCAGTTTTAGCTGTGGCATCAGCACCCCCAATTTGTACGTGATGGGTGGACAGACAGACACACGCTACATGGTTTTCTGAGTGCTGGTGGTGCTAGGCAGGTTAGGCCAGCTTCTCCGTTACAGGCTAAGAGGAGAGGCAGATGGTGTGGGGCCCAGCTACAGCTGTGCAGAACTCGGGGCGATAGCCTGACCTGTTTGAAGTCCGTGCTACAGCTCCCATTAATTTCAGTGGGGTCACGATTTTGCCCTAGGGTTTTCTTCTTGCAGGAGATTGTACAAACTGGCTTTCAGTGTTGGTTTACGTCAGTTTGCGACCCCTGAGTTTCACTCTTGAGTTCAAACAAACCTAAAGCTCAGATGAACTGCAACTTTCATGGTT
The DNA here is from genome assembly GCF_020497125.1 of Mauremys mutica. Taxonomy (NCBI): domain Eukaryota; kingdom Metazoa; phylum Chordata; order Testudines; family Geoemydidae; genus Mauremys; species Mauremys mutica. The sequence continues at coordinate 210,205,291 of NC_059074.1, read as the reverse complement.
TCAGCGCAGAACCATAAATCAGTCTGGTGCTATTTTAAATAGGCCCCAGGCTTGTGAACCTTTTGATAGGTTTGGGGTAAGTTTTTGGAGTCTGTAACAAAATCTGCACTTCTGAACTTTCCCGCAGTTGTTAGGTGATTGTTGGTGTTTTCCCTTTTTATAGGTATCCCCAAATCATTGTAAACAAAATTGTTAACTTCTGATTGGCTAATTATCTCAGCTTCTGAAAAGTAACATTCCAAAGCTGCTGACTTGATTTGCCTGCCGCGAGGACTGTGAGAGGAAAGATAGCTAAACGATGATATCACATATGGGTTTTGGGTTTTTTTAAACCATTGCAAAACTTTTGGTTACATACATTTGCTCCCGGTTCAGTTCAAGGAAACAAATGCATTTTCTGCTTTTATCAGCAGAAAAGACAGAGGTATAGACGGATTATTATTTAATTAGAATGGAAGTGATCATAACATGATATATTTCATGATTTTGAGGAAAGGAAGGAGCGAGAGCATTAGAATAAGGACAATGGACTTCAAGAAAGCCGACTTCAGCAAAATCAGAAAAGTGGTAGGTAAGGTCCCCTGGGAAGAAAATCTAAGGGATAAAGGAATTCAGGAGAGGTGGCAGTTTCTCAAAGAGACAATATTAAAGGCATAGTCGCAAGCTAACCTGAAGTGAAGCAAAGGTAGAAAGAATAGTAAGAGGCCAGTATGTTACCATTAGGAGTTCTTTAATGACCTGAGAATCAGAAAGGAATCCTACAAAAAGGGGAAACATGAATGAATTGCTAAGGAGGAGTACAAAAGAACAGGACAAGCATGTAGGGACAAAATCAGAAAGGCCAAAGCACAAAGTGAGTTACACCACACAAGGGTCATAAAAGGCATGAAGAGGTTCTTGAAATACATTAGGAGTAAGAGAAAGATGAAGGAAAGTGTAGGCCCTCTACTTAGCTGGGAAGGAGAGCTAATGACTGATGATGTCAAGAAGGCTGAAGTGTCTAATGATTCTTTTGCTTCAGTTGTCACTGAAAAGGGCAAGAGTGACCAGACACTCAACACAATTAATATTAACAAGGGGAAAGGAATGCAAGCCAAAATAGGGAGAGAACAGATTAAAGAATATTTAGCTGAGTTAGATGTATTCGAGTTGGCAGGGCCTGATGAAATTCATTCTAGGGTAGTTTCAGCTGGTTCCTAATCTTGGAACTGTTGGCAATTATCTTAGGAAACTCACTGGGGGTGGGTGAGGTCCCAGAGGACTGCAGAAGGGCAAATTTAGTACCTAGCTTTAAAAGGGGGAACAAAGCGCACACCTGAAATTATAGACCAATCATCTTAACTTTGATCTCTGGAAAGATACCAGAACAAATACAGTCATTTTGTGAGCCTAGAGGATTATAAGGTTATAAAGAATTGCCAGTAGGAATTTGTCAAGAGCCAATCATGCCAAACCAGCCCAGTTTTCTTCTTTGACAGGGTTATTGGCCTGGGAATAGGGGAGAAGCAGTAAGTATGTTATATTTTGAGTTTAGTAAGGTTTTTGATGCAGTCCCACAAGCAAACTAAGGAAATATCTAGATGAAATTACTGTGAGGTGGGTGCACAACTAGTTGAAAGAATCACTGTAGTTATCACTGTTGAACTGGGAGGGCGTATCTAGTGGGGTCCTGCAGGGGTCAGTTCTGCGTCTGGTATGTAAGACACAGAAGGTAATTGTCACACTCTACTCAGCACTGGTGAGGCCCCAGCTGGAGCACTGTGTCCAGTTCTGGGCACCACACTCCAGGAAGGAGGTGGATAAATTGGAGAGAGTCCAGTGGAGAGAAACAAAAATGATCAAAGGTTTAGAAAACTTGAGCTATGAGGAAAGGTTAAAAAAACTGGGTACGTTTAGTCTTGAGAAAAGCGGACTGAGGAGGGACCTGATACCAGTCTTCAAAGATGTTAAGGGCCGTTATATAGCAGACAGTGATCAGTTGTTCTCTGTCTGCTAAAGGCAGGACAAGAAGTAATGGGCTTAATCTGTAGCATCCCAGGACAGGAAACTGGGAAAGGTTAGCTATCAGGAAAAACTCTCTAACTACTCCGGGCAGTTCAGCTCTGGCACAGGCTTCCAAGGGAGGTTGTGGAATCCCCATCACTGGAGGTGTTTAAGAACCGGTTGGACAAACCTCTGTCAGGGAGGGTCTCGGTTTACTTGGCCCAGGCTCCATGCAGGGGGCTGGACTTGATGATTTCTTGAGGTCCCTTCCAGCTCCACATTTCTATGATTCTGTGAATTTAGTTGCCCTCTCTCACACTTTCTCTCTCTCAAGTATGTCAACGACTGTCTTCTGTTTTACTTTAATTGCATGCATGTTTGAACATGATCGGTTTGCTAGTGTGAGATCTCTGAGAACATAGGGATGCTCTGATGCAAACACAATGCATTTTAAAAAACTGCCAGGATGGAGGGTACCCAACATGTTTGTGGGGATTGGACTGAGGGGAAAGAGCTGAATAGCTAGTTTTGTGTCCCAGCAACTAGATGTGCCCATATTTGTTACTGCATCTAACAGCAATGGAAGTACGAAATGCTTCTGCTAAAATGACCCGACGTGAAATAGTGTGCTCTATTAACCTTTTAAATAATCAGTGTAGAACACCCGCGTTAACGTTCCCTTTAGATAGACGGGTCAGTGAATGCTTCTCAGAACTACTGTTTCAAGCTGTTTGCTTCTGAGATGTCTAGCAGTAATTCACATTGGGAATGTTTTGTTCTCAGCCTCAAGGGCTGAAAGCTACGAATCTGGAGTACAACAGGCAGTAGAGGGTGAATTGTCAGCAGGTTCCACAGAAAACACCAGGCTCTGCTTATGTACTCCTTAGCTTCAGTCAATATTTAGCTGTATGTATTATATACTGCTACGTGTATTGTGGTAATGCCTCCAAGGCTCAGTCAGGATCAGACCCTGTTGTCTATATATGTAGCATTGCAATTTTCCTTTGGTGTTGGCTTCATTAGGGGAAAGGTGTGCTAGCCAAGGTGTTAACATCCTAGTGTAGACACATCAGATGCTAGTTCTAGCAAGATGCCTGTCCAGGATAAACCCTTGACTCCCCTAGGGCTTACTGTGAGCAACTAACGCATGTTAAAACTGCCCTTTGCCTTGTCTGCATTAGGTGTTAACTCCTGTTCACTAGCATGTGTTTTAAAACACCCTGGTTTTCCGTAGTGTAGCTGTGGCCCCTGAGAAGCAGAGCTAGTTATCATGCATCAGACTGAGTCCCGGTAGCCTGGTAACTGATGCCCAAGGCAGAGGAAGCCAGTGGGTCCCAGGCTGCGGGTCCCAGACAGTGCAGGTCCCCCCCCAACATCTCCTATCAGACACCACGGTAACTGAGGCGAACCCCCAGGTTATCTCTGAGCAACAGAGGAGGACAGCGCGTTGCTTCTGCACATTGCAGGCTCCCAGCAGAAGTACGAAACAAGGCTTGTGAGACTGAACTGAATACTGGCGACTGCCCCAGGTGTCTGACGATAGGCCCGATGTGCGTATTCAGCCTCTTTTCCTGTCTCCACTAGGTTAACTTTGAAGAGTTTAAAGAAGGGTTCGTGGCAGTGCTGTCCTCCAACATTGACCTGGGCATTTCCGACGAGGAGAGCAGCTACTTGGAACCAGGTGCTGGGAGACTTTGCAGCTGGTCGTTCGGGTTTTTCCTCTGCTTCTGCTGCCAGTTGAAGGCCTTAACTGCTGGTGCATCTATGAATTGCCAAGACAGAGAGGAAGGATGGTTCAGTGGTTAGAGGTCTGGCCTGGAACGAGAGTCGTGGGTTTGATTCCCTGCTCTGGCACAGACTTCCCGTGTGAGCTTGGGCAGGTCACGCAGTCTCTCTGTGCCCCAGTTCCCTGTCTGTAAGACGGGGATCACAGCACTGCCCTACCTCCCCGGGGTGCTGAGGATAAATCATTAAACACGGTGAGGTGCTCAGATACCACAATAGGTCCTTCCTAGATCTTAAGGGACCACTGTGATCATCTAGTCTGACCTCCTGCACCTTATTTCTAGTCTGGATTTGTCAATCTTCAATTTCTAGCTGGTGGAGGTTGTTAGACCTCTGTCTTCTAGCCTGAATATCCCTTTTATTATCCAATTTCTGTTTCCCAGGTAGGCACTGGATGATCGTGTCACCCCTTCCTTCTGTCTTTGATAAGCCAAGTAGATTGAGCTGCTTGAGTCTTTCACTAAAAGACTGGAAAACATGCCTCATAATGGTTGTCGTGGCTCTCTTCTGAACCCTCTCCAATTTATCAGCATCCTTCTTGAATTATGGATGCCACAACTGGACACAGCAGCCTAGTTGGGGTTGCACCAGTGCCCAAGACAGAGGCAATGGGGCCAGATCAGTACCTAAGACTGACAGTTTTCTAATTGTTACGCTTTCTGGCAGGGTGGGGTGAGAATTTTGCACTGAGTGACCTGGCAACTTCAGCAAAGTGAGGGCTAGCAACAAAAGGGTTAATTCAGGATTGTTAAATCCCACTCATCATGTCAGTATTGGGCTTTTCCAGACAAATAGCCTCTGTCGGTACCCTGCCACCTTTCTGGGATGGCGAGGGATGCAGCAGGGTCTCAGAACATACACAGCTTTAGGCTGAACGTGTCACATTAGCATGCCCAGCTGTTCCTCGTTTTTTCTTGTTGAGGCAGGACTGGACGCACACCGTGCCATATGCTAGTACAATGGGCAATGGGACCACGGTGTGTAAGACTGGTGGAGCACAGCAGGACATGAGCTTTGGCACTCTCCCAACCAGCGCATGAGAGCTAGGATTGTTTAGAATGGGGGAAAAGGTTACGTCTAGAAGCGGTGGGCTGGAAGCACGAATCGCTGGGGACAGTTGTCTGGCCTGTGTTAGTCAGACAGGAGGTCAGACTAGATGGTCACATTGGTCCCTTCCGGCCTGGGAATCTCTGGATCACTTAATCTTTCAAACACTGGAATACTCTTGTAATAGGGCTGGGAGAATGGCCTCGGGGGTAGGGCACAGAACTGGGGAGACAGGCTTCAGTTCCCAGCTCTGCCCCAAACTTCCTGCATGACCTTGGTCCAGTCGCTTAATCTACCCTGTGCCTCACTTCCCCCTCTGACAGGTAGGGACTGTCCTTCCCTACCTCGCTGGGTGCTGTCCGAATAAAAACCATTGTGAAGCTTTCAGGCGCTGCGGTGGTGAGAGCTATGTGAGGACCCAGAAAGCTAGAATACCGGAGCACACAAGCACAGCTGAGTCCAGCAAATATCAGCTGCTACAATTTATCTTGCGTATCCTACACTTTGTCTGCCTCTGGTTACACCACATACAGAGGTTTGAGTCTGCTACCTGCTTACGTGCTAACATGTGGGCCTTTGACTCAGGCAGTAGACGCCTGCTTTAAGATCCTGAGGTCCCAGGTTTGGTCCCTGCACATGATGATGTGATCAGGGACACCATTACTCAAAGCTCGTTGCTGCTTAAATAACAGCTGAAAGGGGGAACTATTTCTCTTTATTTGTTACGTGTATGAATCCTAATGAGGGAAAGGGCAGAATGAGTCACTCTTCAGACTGGCCGTTCTCTCTGTGTCTGTGATTTGTGTGTCCTAACAGAAAGCTACTTGGCCTTTAGAGGAAAGCAAGGGAGAAATGCTGTAGTTCCACAGTGAAAGTCACTGTGGCAGGAGCCGTCTGTATTCTCAGTGTGAGCTGCAAGGTCTCTTTTTGCTTTATATAAGCAGCAGAGTTTGAAAGAGAATTTGTCTAGACGTCTGTGTCCCAGACTGAGACTGATTTTTTCCCCTCCTAGCTGTCCCAGATGATGTCAAGCCCAAGTATGTGAATGGGGCTAAGTGGTATGGCCGCTGGACGAAGCCAGAGTTGCAAGAAACCGAGGTGGAAACCACCAAGTATTTACAAGATCAGCAAGTTAAAGCCAGTGTGAAAAGTCAGCTGAGACGCTCGGCATCTCTGGAGAGTGTGGAGGTAGGAATGACTCATTCCCCTGCTCCTTGGAGCAGGCTGGCCAGATTTAACTCAGCCTTCTTGCTTGATTGCAAATAATGTTTAAACAAAAGGCCGCGTTCATGGTGGTCTCACCTGTTCCGATGGGTTGCCTGTGGCAATCCTTGAGGAGTGTCGATCTGCATTGGGTCAGCATGGGTTACAAAGCCACTGCTAGAGCGGGTCGTAGGCAGAATGCTGCACCGGGGCCAGGCAGAGTTGATACAGGCGCCATTTGGACATTGGCATGGCACTCTGGGGTGTATTTTGCATGGCAGAGTCTGCATAGAGTCCCTGCCATCCAGAGCTGGTAGCCAGACGGCAATAGAAAACTGGCTAGATGGTCGGGCTCAACGGGTAGTGATCAATGGTTCCATGTCTAGATGGCAGCCGGTATCAAGTGGAGTGCCCCAAGGGTCGGTGCTGGGGCCGGTTTTGTTCAATATCTTCATTAACGATCTGGAGGATGGTGTGGACTGCACCCTTAGCAAGTTTGCAGATGACACTAAACTGGGAGGAGTGGTTGATACGCTGGAGGGTAGGGATAGGATACAGAGGGACCTAGACAAATTAGAGGATTGGGCCAAAAGAAATATGATGAGGTTCAACAAGGACAAGTGCAGAGTCCTGCACTTAGGACGGAAGAATCCCATGCACTGCTACAGACTAGGGACCGAATGGTTGGGTAGCAGTTCTGCAGAAAAGGACCTAGGGGTTACGGTGGACGAAAAGCTGAATATGAGTCAACAGTGTGCCCTTGTTGCCAAGAAGGCTAATGGCATTTTGGGTTGTATAAGTAGGGGCATTTCCAGCAGATCAAGGGATGTGATCATCCCCCTCTACTCAGCACTGGTGAGGCCTCATTTGGAGTACTGTGTCCAGTTTTGGGCCCCACACTACAAGAAGGATGTGGATAAATTGGAGAGAGTCCAGCGGAGGGCAACAAAAATGATTAGGGGGCTGGAGCACATGACTTATGAGGAGAGGCTGAGGGAACTGGGATTGTTTAGTCTGCAGAAGAGAAGAATGAGGGGGATTTGATAGCTGCTTTCAACTACCTGAAAGGGGGTTCCAAAGAGGATGGATCTAGACTGTTCTCAGTGGTAGAAGATGACAGAACAAGGAGTAATGGTCTCAAGTTGCAGAGGGGGAGGTTTAGGTTGGATATTAGGAAAAACTTTTTCACTAGTAGGGTGGTGAAGAACTGGAATGGGTTGCCTAGGGAGGTGGTGGAATCTCCTTCCTTAGAGGTTTTTAAGGTCAGGCTTGACAAAGCCCTGGCTGGGATGATTTAGTTGGGTTTGGTCCTGCTTTGAGCAGGGGGTTGGACTAGATGACCTCCTGAGGTCCCTTCCAACCCTGAGATTCTATGATTCTATGAATACCTTACTGCTCCAGTTACCCCCGTGGGAAGAGATTCCCCCTTCATACAGTGGATTAAATGGAAGAAAATAAAATTTATTGGAAAAACATTTCTCTGATCCATGCAATGTCCCCAGCTGGAAATGTAATGGACAAAGGTCAGGGACATTCCAACTTGGCTGCCTCGCTGCGCCCGACCCCACGTCCATAGAAGTCACTGGGCACCGCAGTGGGGCTCAGGAAGCCTGAGTGCTACTCCTGACACTGGGGGAACAGGTCACTTCCACTCTCGGGGCCTCCCTTTTCCCTCTCGCCCTGTCCCTGTAGGATGTCAGCTGTTCAGGGCAGAGGCTCTCTCTTGCTTCCTACCTACTGCAGTGGTGCCCTGAAGGTGCTTCTGTGACACAAATAACCATTAAAGTAAGAGCAGGTCACCCTGTAAGCGCTATTAACAGGGGTTCTAAGTAAGTTAAACTATCGCACCTAGGACCTGATATGGACGTCATGCTTCAAAACCCATTTAATGCGCAGGAGCTTTGCCCCTCTTTGTGGGACAGGAGGATGGGCCTGGGCTTGAGAATGCAGGTTGTCATTGCTTGTGCTCTCTCCAGGGAGAGCGCTGGTTAATGAAAAGCAGCTGATGAGTCAACTGGATGCATTATTTTTAAAGAAAATAAGAGAATCTAAGAAAAGAAATGTAGATTGCTTAGAGACAACTCTCTCTTAAAATAAAAATACAGGGGAAGGAGAACATGAACAAACTCATCCTTGGATGGAAAACTATTTTGAGAGAAAACAAATGTTACCGTCCCCCATGGCCGAGCTCCCCTGGTGGTCCAGAAATGCAGCTCCATGTCTTGGCCCCAGTCCTGCAGGCTGGCCTGCATGGGTGGATCCCTGCACACAGTGTCCGCCTCCCCGAGCCCTGCTGGGGGCGGACTCAGGGCCCTTCGCTTAGTTGTTTTGCTCTGGTGTCTGATTTCCTTTTAGAAGAACGGTTTTGTTCTTTGTTGTTGCATTCGTCACGTCCCACTATTACATCTGCTGTTTTTGTAAGTTGCCTTAATGGTCTTTTTTTTTAACATAAAAAAATTGATCAGCAGAGACTGGCTTGTGTGTAGGGAAAAAATGATTGAAGGCTATACAAAGAGCATTTGTCGAACGCTACATTCTTTTAAAGTGGCCCCGTGTGTTCCCCTTTGTCGTACCCCACGGGAAGCAAGTGACCAGTCATTTCTGAGCCCAGAGGTTAGGTGCTGTAGGACCCAGATTCAAGTCCCAGCTCTGTTGCAGACTCCTGGTGCGACCTTGGGCCAGTCACTTAGCCTCTCTGTGCCTCAGTTCCCATCCTTACAAGGGGGATTGTCGCCTGCCCAGGGTGATGAGGATAAAGACATTAAAGGCTGGATGCTGTAGTGACGAGGGCATATAAGCACCTAGAGAAGAGAGATGAAATAGGGCTGGCTCTTCAGAGAGCTGGCGCTGAGCCCTTCTGAAAATCATACGTGTCTTTAATGTCTCTTGAAGTGGGCACCCTATAATTGAGGGTCCCATAATTACTAGTTGCTCTTGATAATCTTGTCCAGAGGTTGTAGAACTGGTCAGTGTAACACCCTTTAATGCAAAACAGTGAGTTAATAACCTGGTCTTTCATTGGTGAATGTGTAGGGTTGTGATGTTACAGATAAATTATCATCAAGGTTTTGCATATTAAATGTACAGCAAAAAATAATAGATGAACGATCACTTTGTATTTGATAATAGCACTTTTAAAAGGTTAACAGTCTCTGATGACTCATGTCAGCCCTTTTCACTTACCCTAAATCACAAACCATTTTTCCACCCACCAGAATTTCTCTATGATACTTAATCCTGTTCGCACATTGTTTCTGCAGAGCCTTAAATCAGATGAAGAAGCGGAAAGTGCTAAAGAATCACAGAATGAAATGTTAGCGGCACAAGGTAGAAAATCAGTGCTCCTCTGTGTAAAATGCTTTGGGGTTAACAGGCTTTCTGAATGTTTATGGCTCAGATCCTTTGTGACTGGAAACCCGGTTCCCCCAGCTGAAGAGGGGGAGGGATAGCTCAGTGGTTTGAGCATTGGCCTGCTAAACCCAGGGTTGCGAGTTCAATCCTTGAGGGGGCCAATTAGGGATCTGGGGCAAAATCAGCACTTGGTCCTGCTAGTGAAGGCAGGGGGCTGGACTCAATGATCTTTCAGGGTCCCTTCCAGTCCTGTGAGATATATATATATGGAGGTGGAGATATACCTAAGAGCTGACCCTGCATTTGATTCCCATCCCCCAGGAGGATCTGTTGGGGAGGCTCCTTTTTGCCGCATTGGTTTAGAAAAGACCAACATCATACTTTGCTTGTAGACACAACTCTGTTCGAGGTGATGCTGTGGTGATCTGAAGTGCAGTGAGCTTTGACAGGCTTCAATTCTTCCTACAGCTGCCGTATTAATCTTCTAAAAATATCCAAGATGAACTCCTGCTATTTAATTAGGGAGCCCGGAACCGATGAAAAATGAAGCGCGCTCTCTCTCTAATTAAGGTTACGACTACCTTTCTAGTCTAATCCAAAATTTAATCCCAGTCACCTTTTAGCTTCGATATCTTTGGTGCTCCCAACGATACATGTGATTTGTGGCCAATGAATTTTCTTTGGCAAAGTTTGGAGTTGAATCAGAAGCAACTGATTCAAGATTCCTGATAAGAAATTCTTAGGTTTTAAAAATAAATGCTATAAACACACCTGATCTTTAGAATACAGGATCCTATGGATGCAGCTTTTCTTTGCCAAAAATTGAGGCTTTAAAATAGTGCCATGAGACAGTACTTAGAGGGCCCCATCCAGCTCTCATTGGCGGCAGGGGAGAGACTCGTTGAGTTCGGTTGGAGTTGAGTCAGGCCTGTAGTGAGCTCTTTCTGGTGGGCCCCACGTGCTCAGTAGTGACAGTAGTATCTCTCTGTTAGTATAACTGATGCATGGCTAATAATTTTAGGCCAAATGGGCACCTGGAATCCTGACCTATTTGACAGCCCCCGGCGGACAGCCAGCCCTTGCTTTGACATGACGGAGGGTCAGATTCGGGGCATCTGGGAAGAACTGGATGTAGGGAACACCGGGTACCTCAGCAAGCGCGAGCTGGCGACGGTCTGTAAGAATATTGGGCTGAAAGAGCTGGAGCAGGAGGTAAGTTGGGGGCTGCGTGGAAATGAGCCCATTGGGAAGGCAACCTGGTTAGTAAAAGCACATTGTCAGGATAAAGGGCTTTCAGAAATAAATCGTGAAGTCTCCAGACACTTGCAGATATGCTTCAAGAATAGAGCCAGATCCGTAGCTGGTGTCAGTTGGTGCAGCCCCATTCACCTCAGCGGAGCTGTCTTGACTAGCTGAGGATCTGGTCTGTAATATTAATGAAGCAATTAACAGTATCCTCTTTAAACACAAAACCTACATTCAGTACTGATTTCTACCAGCCATGTGACTCAAAGGGCTTGTCTACTCACACAGTGCTGCAGTGACGCAGCTGCACCAGGGTATCACTTTAGCGAAGATACTACTGACTGCCAGGAGAACGTCTCTCGTTGGCGTAGGTAATCCACCTCCGCGAGAGGCGGCAGCTCTGTCGACAGGATTTTTCACATCCCTGAGCGATGTAGTTATGCTAATGTAAGGCCTGGTCCACACTAGGGGGCAGTGTTGAGGTAAGATACGCAACTTCAGCTACGGGAATACCGTAGCTGAAGTCGAAGTATCTTATCCCGACTTACCTCCAGTCCTCACCGCTCGGGATCGACGTCCGCAGCTCCCCCGTCGACTCTGCTACCGCCGCTCGCTCTGGTGGAGTTCCGGAGTCGACGGGAGCGCGTTCGGGGATCGATATATCGCGTCTAGATGAGACGCGATATATCGATTCCTGCAAAATCGATCGCTACCCGCCGATTCGGCGGGTAGTCTGGACGTACCCTAAGTTTGTGGTGTGTACTTGGCCTGACATTTCTGCATAATCTGATCCATTTACATCTGTGGGAAAAGACTATTTTATTAGCCAATTAACAATGCACCTTCTGCTCAGTTTGGCCCCAGTCCTGCAGTGTGCTCCACACAGGCAAACCCCTGCATGCACATGGACACCTGTGATGACAATACCACATTGTCACAAATTCCTCTCTCTCCTGGGTATATAAACTAATGTATGACATGGAGTCAGCCTATAGTTGTCCCAGCCCAGTGGCTACATGGGGATGTAGGGATGGTGGTGTAGCTAAAGGTCAGGAAATCTAGGTTCTAGTCTTAGTTCTGTGAAGTAGCTGGTTTGCAGAGCTGAGCTCGCATTCCCCAGGTGCATTTGTAAATACAATGTGATGACCTGTGTCTGGTGTGTATTGTGTTTATCCCTATTCCTCCCTAATTGGAGTAACTGATGTGGATTGCGTGTATCTACATGGATACACTGCACGCCTTTGTATTTACTGCAGTTTCTCTTTTGGTGTGGAGAGGTGGAAGGGTTAATTCTGGCTTACTGTAGATTCTGTTCCTTATGTAAGAACAAGAGGGAACTTTTATTGTTTGTTTTTTGAAAAAGATGTTGATTTCCAATGAGTGCGTCTGGGATCTTGCATGTGGCTGATGTGTCTGCTGACTTTTTCCCAACGGCTTTCTGCAGGAACTGGAAGATTTATTTCGTAGGCTGGACAGAGATGGAGATGGCAGAGTGAGCTTTCAGGAGTTCGAACTTGGCTTGTCCAGCCACGGGCCTGTTTCTTTTCCTGTTTTTTCCACGCCTGTCAAACAGCCCAGGCAGCCGCCGGATCACCAGGTGAGTCTGGGGCAGGACTCCCAACAGTCCTGGATAACTCCCAATGTAGGGCCTGGCTAAAGAGCCTGGGAGCCAGTGGAAAGACTCCCATTGACTTCCATGGGGTCTGTATCAGGCACATTCCAGTGCCTGACAAAACACAGTGCTCCGCGTCAGATGCTTTCTGAGCAGAGTTCCAAGGAGAGCTCAGCTACCACCGTAGACGGATTTGCCCCTCTCCCCTGCAAAGAGGGGCTGCTCTGACTGATGTTTTACTGCTTACAGCCCCTCCTGGTCCCTGGGAAGCAGAGCTAGCCAGAGCCGTGTGCACTCCAGCTACACCCCTTCCCGTTCTGGCTGTGCCCTCACTCGGGTGTCCCCTGCTGACACATCCCTGTGCTGTGGGCCGGGAGTGGGGCTGGCACAGCGCCCTTATGCCAGTTCTGCACCAGCTGGGGCAGCCCTTGGCGAGGGTGCATTCTGGGGGTGGGGGCTTTAAGGCCTCTTATGCTGCCAGACTGATGTCACGGGGCCTGCGTGTAACAGCCTCAGGCCTCCTGAGCATCAGGACAGGTTGTGTCCAGCCTGGTGACGATGGTAAAGGCGGTGCCTGGTACCCTCTCCACTCCCCACCTTTTGTGCACCAACCCGGGCAGAGCACAGTTCCCGCTGTGCAGTCCCACATGTCTAACTAGATCCCTGTCCCGAAGGGCGTGCCCTGAAACACACGTGCTGCACAGCATGGCAGGGCTAGCGCTGGAGTTGGAACGTCGCTCCTGAGTGTCTGGACTCTGTGCGAGTATTAACTGTGCAGTCTGCGTATATCGTAGCGCTGTTCTCCTGCCTGTCACGTGAGCAGTCTGTGAGCTGAGGGAGCCACATGGCGATTATGGCCTAGTTAAGTCAGTGGGTGGCTGTTACAGTCTCTCTCACACGCACAGTCTCTCTTCTCCTCGCACACCCATGGTTTCACTGCTGTGAAAAGAGTCTGGATTTTCAAGTAGTTTGTGCTGTCAAGCTTTGTTCCCAGCTGCTAAAGAGGCTGGTCCTGGGCCTATTAATGCAGCTTTTGTTCAGCATGGAAGAGGCTCTTTGCAGTTGGTGGGTTTTGCTGATTGTTCGGCCCTGCAAAAGATGTCTAAGGGCTAGTCTACACTGGCTGCGGCAGCACTTTAACGTGGCTTGTGTAGTCGCGGCAGAGCGCTGGGAGAGAGCTCTCCCAGTGCTCTAAAAAACCCACCTCCACGAGGGGCGCAGGTGTTTTTTCCACCCCCCTGAGTGAGAAAGTTGCAGTGCTGTAAAGTGCCAGTGTAGACAAGCCCTAATTCTGCCTTCTGCAGTGGAGGGCAGGGTGGGCCGAGGGCATGACTCACTCAGCAGGAGTTAGGTGATAAAAGAGAAGTGTCCCAGGGGAAGAGAATCACTCGTCTGTCTCCCATCAGAAGCGCGTGGAAACCTTTCCAATCTCCCCGGTGTATCTGACGCGGTGCAAACTTTGCCCCTTACAGAGGAGCGAGTGCTGAGCGTGAAGGAACAGACTGTTTCGGTTTACGTTCTGCTCCATTTGCCCAAACCCTGCCTCCCCGTCTGCGCTGCTCTTTGAGCAGTGTAGTGTCCTGTTGCCTCCCTGCTGCTGGAGCCCTTTCCTCGCTGCCAGGAAGGAATTTGGGCCGCTTTCCCCACTGCCTCTGCTCTGCCAGAGCCTTTCCCTGACTCCTGTATCTCCCCACTGCAGCATGGATGCAGCCTGCATTTCACCATGGCAGGTAGCTACCCAGACACTACACGGCAGTGCCAGCGGTGCGTAGTGTAGACACAGCCTACTAGCCTGCGGAGACCCCGGATATGTACTCGAGTTGCTAGGCCATGCTGAAGTCTCTGCCGGTGCATATTTGTGCTGTTGTTACTCACCCTATGCCTGCCTGTGCCGCAGTCACATCGTCACTTCCAAGGTAGATACGTGCTGAGAGGCTCATCTAGCTGCCTCCTGTCTGACCGGAGAGAGAAGGGAAACCCTACACCACTGGAATGAAGAAATATTACTCCAATTATAATGTCAGCTTCAGGACTATGGGCCGCCCTGCCCTTGTATTGACTCTCGATAGGTCTACAGCGCAATCCAAGATGTGATTGCAGCATCTGTAGACACAACTGCACTAGCCTTGATCTAGCTAATTCGAATAACAATAGCAGTGAAGCCGTGGCAGCATGGACTAGCTGTTTGAGTACGTAGCCAGGGTGCCTGGCATGGTGTCAGGGCCCATGCTGCAACTTGACTGCTGTTTGAACTAGATCAGGTATGTCTCCATGTGCTACAGGCGTAAACTCCTGCGGAGAGCATCTCGCTAGTGCATGGAAATAGGCTTAATCGATGTTTTCTTACTATAACGTCAAATATTTATTGCTACTTGGTGCTTTTCATTCCCAAGGATCTCCAAGTGCTCACAAACTAACCATAGCACTAAAATGCAGCTACTTCTAGGGTGAAGACAATCAACTGGCCCACTACATAACAGTGGGGGAAGAGTCAAGGAGACCAGAGGAAACCATTACTCTTTCCAAATGGGCCGTGAGATTTTTGGGCTGAGGATTTCGCTGGGGATTTCAGGGGACTGTCGGAGGAGTGAGGCACCACTCAACACAGGTGCCAACTTTTGTTGGCGCTGGTGGGTGCTTGTGCCCCCCTGGCCCAACTCTGCCCCCTCCCTGCCCCTATTGGACCCCTCCCCAAATCCCCGCCCCGGCCCCGCTTCTTCCCCAAGGGTGTTGCGTTCCCCCTCCCCCTCCCTCCCAGGCTTGCCGCGTGGAACGGCTGTTTTGCGATGCAAGCGCTGGGAGGGAGTGGGGAGAAGCAGGACGCGGCGGCCGCTCGGGGAGGAGGCGGAGTGGAGGCAGAGGTGAGCTGGGGCGGGTTGGGGAGCTGCCAGTGGGTGCTCTGCACCCACCAATTTTTCCCCGTGGGTGCTCCAGTCCCGGAGCACCCACGGAGTCGGCACCTATGCTACTCGACATGAGTAAGGGTGTCAGAATCTGGCCCTAAGTGTGCCCTTTTAGCCACGCTTTTTTTAGCTTACCCCAAGATGTTCCTGGCTCTGCAGAGATGTCCTGGCTATCAGAATCTCTGGTCCTTGGAGTAAATTGCACTGAGCTTAATTTGTCTGCCTCACATGTGCAGGGGGCTGGGTTGACCCATCAGGATCTGAACCTAGTTTTGGGGTTGTTCCATCACCCCCACACTAAATGAGTTCCACTTTATCTAGCGACTGACACTTCCAAAGTGCTCTGCCAAACGGACCCAACTGATTCTCCCTGAGACTTTGTGGTGTAGGCTGGTATCGTGATGCTCTGCTACCTCTCGGGAACTGACACACACAGCAAAGGGCCAGAGTTTCAGAAGTGGCCTCTAATTTTGCAGGGTTGGGTGCCCAGCTTCAGACCCCCCCAGGTGACTTCCAAGAGATGTGGAGCAGCCCCAGCTCTCCCTGAGTTCAGTGGGACCTGCCGAGCATCCGCAGCGCCAAAAGTCAGGCTCTTGGTGTCCGAAGCTGAGCATTCAGAACTCAGCGAACCCAGAATTGGAGGGCGTTCGTGAGAAGTTGAGCCTAGGTGGTTTGCCCAAGATTCCATATCAGTGTCACAGCAGCACCGGGATTGGAACTCGGGGCTTCCTGGCTCCGAGCATCTAGATCCTGCTGCTTCTCAGCTCAGAGGGTTTTCATCTTCTCCAGTATTTATTACATGCCAGGAGTCTGCTTGCAGGACTGAAGCATGTGTTCTTGATGCCTCAAAATGCCTTGCTCGGCTGACTTATCTCAGTTGATTTCCAGGCTTCCGAGGAGAATGGGCTTAGAATTGCTACTCCGCCGTTACTATCTAGCTACACATGTCTGCATCCCTTCTCCTGCATCGACGACGGCAGTGGCTTTGCGAGTCCTGCGCATATCCTCTCCATCTGGGCCCAGGAAGGAGTTGAAAACTGCAAGGAGATTCTCAAGGTTTTACACGTTACTTTATTGATTGATTTTAGAATTGCTTTTCTGGTGTTACTGCGAGCCCTCTGGGTTCCTGCTTACGGGGAATGGAGGGGGGTGGCAGATGCCAGATTTGCACTGGGGATTTCTATCATCTGTAGCCAAGGGGTAAATATCGGAGCGCTTCCTTATGATGGGCTGCCAGCCTCGGAACCGAGGGGCACTGTCTGTACTCAGGGGCATATACCATTTGTTGAGATGTAATTCCTTGTTCTCGGTCCTATATCACTATCCCTGTCGCACTCCAACAGAGAGACAAGTAATTCAGCTTGAAGCGTTACCACAGGAGTCACTGCTATTGGTGTCTCTTGTCTTGTACTTAGATTGTCAGCATCTTGGGACACGGACTGTCGCTTTGTTTTGTGTTTGTACAGCACTTGGCGCAGGGGGTCCTGGTCCGTGCCCATGGCTTCTAGCCGCAAGCACCAGACAACTAATGTAGTAGCAGGAATAAAGATGTGCAAAGCTCTCTTTTGTTCCCTTGTCCAGTTGCTCATGATTTGCTGAAATGTGGGCAGCCATTGTCTGGTTTTAGGACTGTCTGTTGTGGGCTGTGATCTGTTCCGCATCGCATATTTCTGGTGTTTCCTTTAGCGACCTGACGATGGTTGGGGTTGTGAACGACAGCGACCTCCTGCTGCTGATCATGTTCTGAATAAACATCAGCCTTTGTCGGGTTCATGCTGTGGAGGCCAGGTCCCGGCGTCTACAGGGCTGGCTTCATGAGCCAGTGATCTAGTGCACAGCAAGTGCTCCTCAGTAAATGTTCTCTGTCAGACTGCTCTGCAGTATCTGCTGTGTGCACGTAGGAGAGGAAGGGTTGCTCAGTGGTTAGCGTGCTAACCCGGGACTTGAGAGAGCCGATTCCCTTCTATCCTGCAGACTGTGTGTGTGACCCAGGGCAAGTCACTTAGCGTCTCTGCTCTCCATCGGGAAGTGCTATTTCGGGTTGCGAGGTGCTCAGATGCTCCGGTAATGTGGGGGGCAGGGGGCAGTTGTGTACCTGAGAGAGAGAACTTCAGGGGGCTGTTCCTGGGTTTTTGCAGAGTCTGGATTTCAGCCTGGAGGAGAAAGTGAGCCTGGCGGAGCTGGCCGTGGCCTTTGACAACGAGCTGATGGTTTTCAAGAGTGGAGTCCAGCATGCAGCCTTCGCTTCCTACAAACACGAGCTGCACTACCTAGAGTAAGGCGGCTGCTCTTCCCTGTCCTGTTTGGCGGGAGGTCTCTGTACTAGAGCCGACAAAGGCTCTTCTTTGTTTTGGTCTCGGGCGAGGCGAGACATGTGCCAGACATAACTGTGTGTGGGCACTCGTGGGGTCCCCTGTGGGGGTGCTTCTCTCCGGACGCCGGGAAGCCCGTTGTCGTGCTGTCAGCATCATCTGCCTGTCCTTGCAGGGCCCAGGTGGAGCAGGTCTCCAGGGAGCGAGACAAGGCAAGGCTGGACTTGGAGAAGGCAGAGAAACGAAACCTGCAGCTCGTTAAGGAAGTGGATGATCATCACGTGGCCATGGAGCACCACCACGAGAGCAAACTCAAGTATGGGAGAGCAACCTGGGTACCTGGGTACAATATCTCCTGTGGATTGCTACGCAGACAGCCAGACTCTCTGCTGGTGTGAACCGGGTGCAGCTCCACTGATCCACTCACTTCAGCGGAGCATTGCCTGTTTACACCAGGTGTGGGTCTGGTGCTCACTGATTTCAGCATTAGCAAGTAACGTGCATGTCTTACGGCATGCATGGTGTGCAGCCCCGTTGGGAAGTCTTGCACTGCCATTAGGCTACGAAGATTTGAACAAGTTCCTAGCAATGTGACTGATATTGACCAAAAACTCACAAGAGTTTGAGCACTTCCCCTTTATAGACTTTAAGGCCAGAAGGGACAATCATGATCATCTATTCTGACTTTCTGCACATTGCAGGCCACAGAACCTCGCCCATGCACTCCTGTAATAGACCCATAACCTCTGGCTGCGTTACTGAAGTCCTCAAATCATGTTTTAAAGACTTCAAGTTACAGAGAATCCACCATTTACTCTAGTTTAAACCTACAAGTGACCCATGCCCCATGGTGCAGAGGAAGGTGAAAACCCCCCAGGGTCTCTGCCAATGTGACCTGGGGGAAATTCCTTCCCAACCCCAAATATGGTGATCAGTGACCCTGAGCAGGTGGCTGAGACCCAGCAGCCAGACACCTTTGGTATTTGAAGGGAAATGTAGGTATATTAACTCCTGTACCAGAGTGAGTGCCCTGGCTGAGGGGGAGCAGAAGTGATGCTCTAATAACGCTTTAATTGTTTTTTGTTTTTTTTAAACTTGAAAATAAAATTCGACTCATTTTCTCATTGTCCATGTAGCTAGCCATTGTCTTCCTGTCCTGTTTTTTATTTATATATTTATTATAGTGTGTGTGTGTGTGTGTGTGTGTACACCCCACCCCACACACACACTGCCCAGAGCACTTTCACACGTGTTTTGGAGATGGTTATTCGTGGATGAGAGCAGGGGGAAGTGGCCATTTGAGATACAAGATGCGGGTTTGGATAAGGGGCTGGCCTAGGACCCAGGGGCTCAGGGATCAGTTCCCAGCTCTGCCCCACACTCCGTGTGCCCTGGGATGATTCTCTGTTTCAGAAGAGACGCTTTAGTCCAACCCAAGTTATTGGGTTCAGTGTCAGGTAACTGAGTGAGGGCCTCTGGCCTGTGCACTACAGGACGTCCGCCTAGATGACCTAATTGTCCCTTCTGGCCTTAAAATCTATGACAGTGCTGAGGGTGGGACTTGCCACAGCACCTATGTGACTTGGGAGCACAAGTGCATTGAAAGCCCAAGAGAATTATGCTCCCACATCATGTAAGAGCCTTTGAAAAATCTCCGTGTTCAGTCCCTTGGCCATGATGGCTTTCTGCTGGACACTGAGCAGTGACGCTTGTCTCTTGCAGAGATCTGGAGCAAGACTATCAAGGAAAGCTGAGCATTATTAAATCTGACGTGGAGACAGACAGAGCACTGCTCTTGCTACAAGTGACCGATCAGCACACCAAACTGGAAGTGGATATAAAACTCCTCCAAGGCGAAAAGGCCAGCCTGAGGGAGAAGCTGACCTTAGCAGTACAGGTGAAGCAATCGCCTTGGGGAGCCTGCTGCTGCAAGGGGGTGCCAGATGGGCAGCCTGTGCTGTTCCTGCCGGATTAGCCAGAGAGGCCAGGAGCCAGGCTAACATGGAAAACCCTCCTGTCTGAGCTCAGCCTTTTTGCTGGCGCTTGGGGAACTGTAACCTTGTTAAATAGGACAGGGGAGGTAGAAACGCACACACAGCAACAAGCTCATATCACCTAGAAACAAACCCCTCCCCCCGAAACAGAACACTGCACACACACCTCCCTCCTGGGGAGAGAACGAGAGGGGCGAGCCACACGTGACAGATGTTCTCCATGTATAAGAACCCATAGAGAACAGACTAGTGTTTAAAAGCAGAAAATCACGTGGCTTTTCTTTCTCACGTCTCCTGAGCAGGGTCTTACACTAGGCCTGCCCTCCCCTGAAAACCATTACGGGAAGGTTATAGAACAGAAATGCCCTATGGGTTTTCCCATACAGTTAGCAGCTCTTTCCAAAGGACAAGCGACCACCACACCATGTGGCTGTGCTGGGCCATGCTGACAGGGCCGTGTTTTATGGGCAGGAGCATGCTCCAGAAGAATTGCCCAAACTGGCTAGCTGCATTATGGATTGATATAGCTGACATTTGATGGGGAGTGCATCTGGAAAGAAATCCCCCCACCTGGCCCCACAGAAATGCCAGAATTTCCCATGGAACAGAAATTCCGGCTCCCGAACAACTCTCGTGGCGAGTGAACTTTCAGGGGGCTTGGTCCTTTGCGGGCAGCTGTGTCGGAAGGGTTGAGGGAAAACTGGGCTTTATAATGAAGGCTATGTTTTAGTCATGGGTATTTTTAGTAAAAGTCATGGACAGGTCACAGGCTGTAAACAAAAAATCATGGGCCCGTGACCTGTCCATGACTTTTACTAAAAATACCTGCCCTGACTAAAACGTGGGCAGGGGGGTGTGGGTGCTCTAGGGGCACGGGGGCAGTCTGGGGGTGCTGCGGGTGCTGCAGGAGGTGGCCAGGGACCCCTGCTGGTGCTGGCGGGGTGGGGGCCACAGCGCACAGCCCTGGACCCCCCCGGTGCTGGGGGCAAGGGGGGCCAGGCCGTGGCATGTGGGCAGCGTGTGGTATGGAGACTCCCCACCCCTCTGCTGCCCAGGAGCTGCAGGGAGGCCATGCCAGTGAGAGCCGGGGAGCCCCCCCACCCCAAAGTAAGTGCCCTCCCATACTCCCCAACCCCTTGCCCCTAGCTCTAAGTCCCCTCCCACACACCCAAACTGCTGCTGCTGGCCCAGGGGCTGCTTGGCTCGGGCAGCCCCTGAGCCAGCACCAACCGCCTCAGAAATCACGGAATCTGTGACCTCCATGACAGACTCGCAGCCTTATTTATAACAGGGCGCTGGCGTCAGCCTTAATTCTGCACTGGGTGCCCCTGTTCTGCAATACAGAGCACGACTGTTGCTGATCATGATGTTCCGACTCTGACAGACGATGTTCAACATTCTCATCACCCCCCTGCTTGTCGTGCATTCGGTGAAGCGACCCAGCTTTATTTAACAGTTGTCGGGCAACATGGGTGGCCTTCGCCTTTCTGCACCAGTGTCACTCTGGTTTGCTATAGAGACTTGTGCTGCTCTTTCGTAGACCCCGATCCTGCAAGCTGCTATGCACGTGCATGGACTGTGCTTCACTGAAGTCACTGGGGCAGGTCTCCGGTGCAGGGGTCTGCCTGTGTGGGACAGCTTGCAAAATCTGGGCCTAACGTCTTTGTACTCCTTTAACAACATCCTTTTAGCAGCAGAGCCAGTTAAAGCGGTCCAGTGCCCTTGCTTGGGCGCAGTCATACTGTGATAAGCCCCTTCCAGCACCGTCCACATTAGGGGGCTGCACTGCTTTAACTATTTCAGTCTAAACAGAGAATAACTAAAGTGGCACAAAGTCTGTGTGTTGACCAGGCCTCTGTCCTGTGTGTGGAATCAGTAACTACGGGTTACGGACTCTTTCAGAGACCGCCCCCATCACTGTCGTATTCTAGCGACTGTCACGGGTGGTTCGTTCTCTCCTCCTCTCGCCAGGGGAGAATTGTATGGGGCCTGCTGGGGCTGGTTCCTGCTGTGGGGAGGAGGGAGAGAACCAGCATGTCCTGTCTGAGGCTACACTGTGAGCTAGGGCTGTGTCTCCCCTCTCCCTGAGCTGACGCAAGCGTCAATAGCTGCATAGCTGCGATAGCATTGGTAGGGAGACACAGTGGAGCCACCCCATGTGCAAACCCACCTGAACCACTCCCTGTGCCACTGCTATTTCTATGTACAGGAGCTCGATGGAGCTAGCACACGAGCAGGGTATGCCTGGCTCATAGGGCAGAAACCACCTCCTCCCTAAATGTGAGCTGCACTGGAGTAAGCTGTGCCGTCAGTTAAAGGTGTCCCACAAGGAAGGTGCATGGCGCAGGCATCCTCTAAACACCAGCATTACCAGGCATTAAACAAAGCTCCCTTTCCTCCCTATTTAAAGGAAAACAGGAGGTTACAGAGCGAGGTTACGGAAGTAGTTGAAAAGCTGTCGGAGTCTGAGAAACGGGTGTCAAAGCTGCAGAAGGAGCTGGACTTCATGTTGAAAGACAAGGTAACATTCACTTCTTCAAACATAGCTTTTTCTAGAGCTGGTCAAAAAATGCCTATCTTTTTAGGGGGGAAATTCAGAAAATGTTTCCTTTTTCCAGAACCCCCCTCTCCCACCTCACCAAAATGTTCACTTTTTTGTAATGAAAAACTGAAATTTTTGGCTTTCAAAAATGTTCTTGGGTTTTTTTTTTCTCTTTTTAAATGGAGTTTTCAGAAAGGCAAAACTTTGTACAGATTTTTTTTTTTTTTTTTGGTCCAAAAACCAGAAAATTTCTACCAAACTGAAACCTTCCTGTGGAAAATTTTAATTTTGGTCACAAAAATAATTTGAGCTCTAACCTTTCCCTCTGTCATTGAGATTGATACAGTAAGGTGGGCAGGGCTTGAAAAATGGACCTGAGGCCTATTAGGCAGTGTGAAAATGTCTGTCAAGCCACACCCCCTGCAACTTAATGCTCTACCCTGAGTCATGACCTGTTTGTGTTTCTATATTTTCTTTCCTATCTCAGATCATGGTGGATCTTTCCCTTTCATGTTTTCCGCCTGTCTCCTCTTTCCTTGCTCTCCCTTCCTCTCTCTCCCCTGTTGTGTGCTCTGCCGCCATCTGTTTTCTGACTTCATTCTTCTCTCATTCCCTGCTCCCCTCCACCCAAAATGGCTCACTCTTCTCTCCCCCCCCCAGTCTCTCCCTGGCACCCAGGGCTCAGAAACCCTACCCAGGCGCCTGGGAGACAGACAACTAAACCCAGTAGCCAAAGGCTGATACAAAATATGGACTCCCTGGCATCCTGTGGAAATAGCCCGGTGACCAGCCAGCCACCCTCGCTGGGCTTCTGCTGTTAGTGGGAGCTGCTGGCTGCTCCACTTTCTCAAAAATCAGGTCACTCTGGGCCTGGTCACTGAAGTTGCTGGGAATCTTTCCGTCAACTCTGCAACAGGCTCTTATGTAGCTGCCTAAATATTGACTTTTAGGAACTTACCTTTAGGCCGTGTAGCAGGGTCGGGGGGGTTAATTCCTTCTTTTCCCGTGTGTAATGCATTTCTGGGGCGCTCTCTCTCCGTGTTGTAGCTGGGCATGGTGGATCCGCACAGCACAGAGCTGCTCCATCAGGAAGAACGCTTTGCAGAGATCATCAAAGAATACGAGCTGCAGAGTCGGGTATGTACGGGCAGCTTTGTTCAAGAAGGCTGTTATGATGACAGTGGGCTCCTTCCCCGGTCTGGTGAAATGCCCCATGCACTCCACGTCCCTGGTAGGGCTGGGGGAGTTGTGACGGAGCAGTCCTGGTTCAGAGGTGGTGGAACTGACATGCAGGCTCTGCCTCATCTTGGCAGAACCCAGCTGGGGAATATTTTGGAGGGCTCCCACACTAGCCCAACTGGGTGACTCGCGCTTCATGGCAGTTCAACACAAGGGTCTTTCAACCCTCTCTGTTCTGGGTGCATCTTGGGGTGCTTGGGATCATCACCCCCAATTTTAAATCCTCTTCTTCCCAGGCTCCCCTGCTCAAGCTGTGGCTTCTGTACCCTAGTTCAGTACTGCAGCTACATGCGGGGGGGTAACATTTTTCAGAAGCGCCTAAGCTCCATTTCCAGCATAGACGGTGGCACGCAGGAGCCTACGTCTCACTGGAAGTCAGTGGCACTCGGGCGCTGACCTCACTGAAATGTATTTGAAAACTTCCCCCGTGTCCTCAGCCACGTCCTGGTCACTAGAGTATGCAAATAAGTATTGGCGCACACCCCCTTCGCAGTGCAAAGGGAGCGGCCCTGCATAGCCCTGAGCGATGAGCACTGAGGCTTAGAATAGCATCTGGCCTCCCGGGTGGCAGCACGTTCTGTGGTCTGCAGAACCCTGGACCAGCCCCTACATTTTACTTGATCCCACTGTCGGTAAAGCTGATAAAACCCGAATGGAGCAAAAACTTGAGGGTAGGTTTTTATAAAACGCCCCCAGTGTCACTAATGATTTCCTGAGAAGGGCTGGCGTGCCCTAAAGATCCCTCAGGCTAGCTGCAAGCTCATCAGATACCATGGTGATGGGCATGATAGACGAACCTAGGTGCATAGTTAAATTGATCCCTGGGAGCACAGGTTTTCCGAGGGGTGTCTTTTGTGTTTCAAGAAACATAACTTTGTTCAAAGCCTTTTTTTTTTAAAAAAAGAAACAAGAATCTATTGAGAAGTATCTGCCGTGTATGCCAGAATTTCATTCCTTTCTTTGTTCACTGGGTGTCTTAAGGGGCTTGCTGTAGCAAGACAATGTGCCCTGGTGCATAGAGCACAGGGCTGGTACTCAGACCTGAGTTCTGTTCCCAGCTCTGCCATTGGCCTGCTGGGTGACCTTGGGCAAGTCACTTTGTCTCCCTGTGCCTTGGTTTCCCCAAATGGGGACCGTGCTCCTGACCTCCTTTGTGAAGAATGTGCTATGAGAGTTACTGGTGAAAAGCAGTAGATAGGAGCTAGGTACAGTTATTGTATTAGATCGAGAGTTTATTTCTCCCCCTCCTCGGGTCTAGAGTGAGCCCTTGCTCAAAGCCCTTTGTGTGGGGCAGTCCCCAAGAGGAGCCAGAGAGAGTCACGATTCCTGCCCAGCACCCCTTCGCTCCCCGGGAGTGACTTCCTGCAGCCCTCTCCTCCATGCAGTGCAATTCCCCTGCCTCCTGCGGAAGGCCCACGGGGACAGCAGAGTGCTGCGCCCCCCTTAGTCTGGGCTGGGTCCTGGGGCCACCATCTAGCCCTGTTTGTAAACTGAGCCGTGGCTGTAGAAATCCAGGGGCTGTTCTTATAGACCATCAAATGATGTCACCTCCCAACTGCCGGTGCAGCTGTTACTGCTCCGTGTAATTGTTGTTAGACAGGATGTTATCAACTCACCTCTTTCTGTTTTTCTTTCCCCAAATCTCACAAAACCCCAACTCCCCCAATTCGGTGCTAGAGGGTGAAGGTGAGCACTCCTACCTTGCGCATGCATGATTCAGGCATTCGTGTTGTGACTTTCACCTCCTGCATGGTCTCTTGGCACGGCCTGAAATCTTGGGTGTTTACAAGCATCGTTCTCTCAAATGCTTGAGCTTACGTTGTTAACTGACTCATGTATTTTGTATAGCGTGACTCAGTCTTTGTAACTGGTTTTCTCTGTGTGCACTTTGAACATGCCAGACGTCTGCGCTTCATGTAGACGTGTCACCAGTTTTCCTGTTCCAAAATGCTAACTGTGTAGATTGCAGTGTTGATGTAGCCGTGTTGGTCCCAGGATATTAGCGAGACAAGGTGAGGGAGGTAATACCTTGTATTGGACCAACTTCTGTTGGTCAGAGAGCCGAGCTTGCACAGAGCTGTTCTTCAGTAGACTGTCGTCTAAACAACCTTGGTGATACCACCTAGTACAAGGCACAAGGCAGCAAAAGCACTTAGCACATGCTTCGTTTTAAGCAGGCGCTTACACCCATCCCTGTTGAGCAAAGCATTTACACATGGGCTTAAGTCCCACCCACGTTACAGTAGAAGGTAAGCGGGTACTTAATTTGTTCTCAGTGTGACTTCCATGCACTGCGACAGGAGAGAGGCTCTGTTTTCACTGCAGAGTCAGCTCGAGCTAGGACGCTCATGCTACTCCTCTAGAGTTGTCCGAATTCCGTCAAGAGCCGGCCACCATGTGAAATAACACCCACTGGTTCTGCACTTGCTTGTGTGAACTTGGAACGGGGGTGCAAGATTCCTGCATCTGGATTGGCTATCACCTGCCTGATTGACAGATGAAGGGGGTTTGCCCATTGGTCCATACTGGTGTCTCCATATTACAGAGATCAATTAATGATATGACATACGCGTGTGTGCACCCACCTCCTGTCCCAGGCTGGCTGACCTAGGGCCCGACTGCGGGAGTGGGGGAACACCCACCGTTTCCACACTCCCCACCTCGATAGCTGAGGGCACTCGGCGCTTCTGGAGCAGTGCTGTGGCTGGTCTGTGTCGGTGAGGTTTGAATGAGAGCTGCTGTGTGCCTTGCAGGAATTACGGGATAAAAACGATGAGCTACAGATCGAGCTGGAAAAGCTGCGTTCCCAGCTGCAGGAGAGCCAGTACCGCAGGGCCTGGCGTAAAATGAAGGAGAATAAGCCGGGAGGAAGACTGCTACCTGCTGGTAACATTGCTGAATTGCAGGGGGGTGGGGGGGAGATAGGACACATTATCGTACATAAACTCTGCTCAGACAGCAAAGGGTCCATGAAGATCAGCATTATGCTGAAATTGCCCCTTAGTTCAGCATGTTACACTTGAACCTTGCAACACACGTGGCATATAAAATCACTC
The DNA here is from genome assembly GCF_020497125.1 of Mauremys mutica. NCBI lineage: Eukaryota > Metazoa > Chordata > Testudines > Geoemydidae > Mauremys > Mauremys mutica. The sequence goes on along the minus strand of NC_059074.1, from coordinate 210,179,019 downwards.
TGTTTCCTGGCCCTATGGCTGAGTATCAGATAAGCTACAGTGTTCCCACTAGAACAAGCTGAGGAGATTGAGATTTGCAGGGCTGACCGAGAGACTCCATTGAAACAATCAGGAGTTGTGTGGCTAAATCCCTCTGTTGGCTTTGAAAATCTCAGCTGTACGCCATTTCTCTGACTGTCAGAGCACGAGCCAGGCTCATGGGGCTACTTCCACAAGCACTTTGCACAGAGACCTGCAGGTTCAGATGATGCTGTGCTGGAGGATCGGGCACGTAGCTAGTGAAAGTTTGCTTACAGGGGTATAATACTTCAAGGTATGTCTGTACTGCAGTCACAGGGCTGCAATCACAGTGACTGTAGCACTCAAGCAGACATACCCAAGCGAGCTAGTTCAGGTCTGAGAGCGGAAGTGAGCATGGACTAGTGGCCTGAATAATTACCCCACGGATCTGGGCTGCTTGCTGCGGCTTCACTGCTCTGGTAGCACCACTAGCTGAACTGATGCCAGCTCAGGGATGTCTGTGTGAGCTGCACTCACCCCCTGCACTGGCCACATAGACACAGCCTCTGGCTGCGACGCAGTGGGGGATGGACCATTCCAGGTAGGATTGTACACTGGGTTTTTTTGCTGTGCAGCGAGTTTGGCAGATTGGACTAAAATTCCTTCAGAAGTTTGTTTTTAAAAATAAACCCTTTTCTTAATGAAATGATGCATTTCACTGAATGCCTCCTTTCCCGTCCCCTCCCCCACTGCGCCAAAGTTACTCAAACGCGTTAGACGCGTGGTGAATGGGGGAATCTTGCCAGTTAGCGCGGGACGCTTGGAGTGACTCCAGGGGAGCATTCAGCCCTAAGTGTTTGGCTAGCCCTGCCTCAAGCACCTTTGGTGAGTTAGTTCATGGTCTGATGGCCCTCGCTGTCAGAGGAGTCTCTCTTGTCCAGAGGAGCTGGAACTAGGGGTGATGGGGGGCCTGCCGCACCCCCTGGCTTGAAGTAGTTTCCATCATATCCAGGGTTTACAGTTTGGTTCAATGGCTCTCAGCACCCCCACTATACACATTGTTCCAGCCCCCTGCTCTCGTCTTTAATCCTTGTTAGTTTCAGGGTTCGGGGGCTTCAGATAAGCCCCGTATTTACTTGCGTGAAAACAGATCAGATGCTGTTAATCTTAGTTTGTTTCTAAGGTTAAGAGCTGCCAAATCTGGGGTGGGTGGGGAACGTGGAGTCTAATCTCTGTGGCAGTGCTCAGCATGGCGCAGATGCCGATAGCAGAGTGTTAGAAACCCCTAACAGCGGTCTCCGTTCTGAGGTCAGACCCGTTCTGTGGAGAAGGGCGAATTCCAAGTATGGTCCAGGGGCTAGGCTATGAGGCTGGGCCATGGCAGGACTCCAGTGTCATCGGGAGCTCTGGACTGAGAGCCAGCGGCACGTGTGGCCCTTAGGGAGTACCTGGAGCTTTCTGTCGCGGATGACTTGGTTGATACCTGATTGTCACGCCCAGCACCACCCAGGGGAAGAAATCCTCACTTCAGGCTGGGGTGGTTTCTGCCCCTTGAGTCTCTTCTTCCCTTCTCCGTGTCTGTCCTTCTTGTCTGTGTGTCTCTCCACGTTTCTCCCTTGGCATTTCCTTCCCTGCGTTGAGTCCCTATGTGCACTCCCACCCAATCCCCTTGTGACATTACCCAGAGTGCAATCTGAACAGCTGTCTCCCCTCAATTCTCCAGCCTGGGGTGCCTTTTTACACTGCTTCGCTGGGAGAGCAGCCACTCCTGGCCCGCTCGCACCCAGCCTCCAGCATGTACATTACTCCCAGCCGAATTACATCAGAGCTCCGGCCAGCCACTCATGAATTACATTACAGGGCGACACCAGCAAACTCCCAGTCTCAGGCTTTCCCCCAGAAATGTGTGTCTTGTACTGCCCAGCTCTCTACTGGACAACACCAGCTGATGGAAAGTCCGTCATTTTATTAATAAAAAATGATATGCACCAGCCCTGTTACCTCAAATGGAGTGTTCCAAACACTTCAGTCCAAACACAAAACAATAACACAAGTTTATTAACTACAGAAGATTAGATTTTAAGTGATTACAAATAATGAGGCATAAAAATCAGAATTGGTTACAAAGAATTAAAAAGTAAAACACAAACACCTAATTTAACACGCTAAGTGATTTCAAAGCAAAAGTCTCTCTCGCCACATGTTCTAGCAGTCTGACTGGCTGAATTCCTTTCTGCCAGGATCCCTCCGCAGTCCAATGCTGCTTCCTTTGTCCTTCAAGTGCTGTCGATGCTGTGAATAGAGATGAAGGGAGAGGTGATCTGGGGTTTCTGTTCCCTGTTCTTTATACTTTTTCCTCTTCTTTGAGAATCATTTCCAGCTGGGGTTCAGGAGTCAGAAAGTCTGTGGGAACCTCCAGCTGTTTCTTTGCCAAGATGTAAATTTCTCACTCTCACCCTTTTTCCTGCCAAAGCATGGCCACTTAACCAGATGATGGTCCATTTGATTTCACTGACACCTGGCTAAGGCATCAGTTTGCCTTTTGTCTATAAGGAACTGGTTTCTGTCTGCTTCCCCAGGTTTGGAATACATCTTAATAACATCAGACAGTAGAATCTTATAACTTTGCATACAATGTTGCCACACATATTTGACCAGGACAACAATGATCAGCAAATCATGAGTTTTCAAATGATACCTTACAAGGCATAGTTTGAACAAAATTTATCATACCCTTAAAAAAGGGGTGAACATAGGGTACAGCCTGTCACATCCAGCCACTAAAACAATGAGTAATTAAATAGTTAATAATGACATTTTAAATGTCACCACTGGCCTTTAGAACTGACACTTTGCTGAGATTTAATAGGGAGCCAAGGAAGTCACACCTCACAGCCATGGTTTCAGGCTGCATGCAGATTCAGGCGGACAGCGCTGCCTTGGTTGTATCTGGAGCGTTTTTTCGGCAGCCAAGCAGGCTGGAGACTCTTGGTTAACGACAGCTAGGATTCTGCATGATCTGGATGCACCAAGTGGGCCATGTAAATCCATCAAGTAGGTTGGATGTTGGACTCCTGAGCTCTAGAGGCATGTACAGGCACCACTTGTATGTCTTCCTTTTGTTACACTGAGTCATCAGAAAAAATAACAAGGGATCCTCGTGGCACCTTAGAGACTAACACATTTATTTGGGTATAAGCTTTCGTAGGCTAATACCCACGTCATCAGATGCATGGAGTGAAAAATACAGTAAGAAGAATATATATTATAGCACATGAAAAGATGGGAGTTGCCTTACCAAGTGGGGGGGGTCAGTGCTAACGAACCAATTCAATTAAGGTGGAAGGGCCTATTCTCAATAGTTGACAAGAAGGGGTGAATACCAAGGGAGGGGAAGTTACTTTTGTAGTGCTAAGGAGGCCAGTGCAGTCTAGGCGGCCCATTTCCAGCAGTTGACAAAGTGTGAGTATCAGCAGAGAGAAAATTGCTTTTTGTAGTGAGTCGTCAGAGACGCTTAATAACTCTGTCCTTTCTTCCCCTTGCCTTGAAGACGAGACCCAGAGAGGAGATCAGTCCCTTTTGGCGAGCCGGCGTCTATCTGCTGCAGGCAAAGCCGGTAAGAGAGCAGTCAGCAGCTGTATGTGCACATACGCACACCTGGGTTTCTCTAAAGAGGGCTGTGATCGTGCCTGGTGTTTACATGGAGTGTAAACCCATTGAACTGGTGCTACATTTCTGCACCTACGTGTTTCCAATGGAACTCTGTCTCCTTAAGTAATGTCTGCAGCGTTCCCAAGGAAACCGGCGCGCTCTGAGCTTGGGAGTGGCTTGCATTGTTGGGTGGTTCCTTTTTCTGGAGCCAATTGCCCTGGTTCAGTCTAGCTTCTCCTTGGAAAAGAGACGGGCGGGGGGATTTGGGAGGATGTCTAAGCTGCCATTCATGGTGCTAACTCCCCATATGTCTGGCTACTGACCAGTGGTTTGACAGCATCCCCTGCAACCTCCGTGGCCTTTGGTTGCTGCTTTTGTGGCATAGCTGGGCAGTTCTTCGGAGACTGCTCCTGCTGGAGGTTCCCCTGATCTAGAGCTGTCTGGCTACTCCACATGCAGGTAGGTGGATCCTGCTGGGTCACATTGTACTGCAGCAGCAGGACCGTCCCTGACACCGCCATTATTTTTTCATCCACCACTGATGCTGCATTAGGTGGATCCATTCTCTTGTAGCAGGGGAGCCGTGGCAGCCCCCTGGGGGGACAAGAAGTAGAGAGTTTATACTTGGGCTGATCACCTCCATCACCAGCTCCTCATTCACACCCAGGACAAGCTGTGTATCTAGTTCTTTGTTCTTCGGGGAGCTGTGGGCTGTCAGGTGTTTTGAGCACAGCATGTGACTGAGGATTCTGCTTTGTTGAGCACCCACTAACCCACCACTTTGAAGTTAACATTCGATTTCCTTTGCATATGCAGGTAATCTAGTTACACTGATTTTCATAAGGGAACTGCCAGTCATTCATTATAACAGGGATGGATAAACTGAAGACTAATAATAATAGTTTCCTGCAGTGTCTGACATCTTTGATCTTAAGGTTAATTGAACACTGTCGCATACGTAATGTAAGGCAATTAAAACATGAAAAGGATTTAGCATCTAGAAGCTAATTTGGTTACGTTGGTAAACTTCTAACAGGACTCGGGTACACAGACAAACACATTTAGCATCTACCCTTGATTTCTGTTACTAAAAAGGAATGGGTTAGTGATGCTCGTCAGTACATCTTTTTGATATTCACACACAAGTGAGTTGTCCTGCTTACAATTGCAATGCTCCTTGTTAAGCTGTTATGGGTCCGATGCAGGTTGGCTGGTTTGCCAGTGTAATCGTGGAGTGCAGAGCCATCTTCAGTTCTGCACTTGTGGAACCGTTTCAAAAAGCTGTTTTCTTTTCAGGCGTCCTTTTTTTAGAAGCCGGTGCCTGTGCAGTGAGTATAGAAACCGAGCTCATGATAGAGCAGCTGAAAGAGCAACTTCAGGACCTGAAAATACAACTGGAAACCAAGGTGATGAGGGAAGAGGGGCTCTGGGGGAACTTACAAACGCTGTGGCAGAGCAGTGTGGTGATTTCCTGTTTCCTGTCTGCATTTGGGTGACTCGGTGCTCTTCAGCTTTGCCCCACAGCTCTCCTAGAGGGAACGGAGCTCTTGATTCATGTGTGGTTAAGATGGGGGACCTGGGGAGTACAGCCTCAGCCTTGTTGCTCCCTGGGGTCCCTGTGTTATAGGAAGGTGGGGCTGGAGAGATGGGGCTTCATATGCCCAGACTCTGTGCCCCCTGTGCTGCTCCTGCATCTGTGCTTGTCCTCTCAGATCTGGGCCATGATGGTTCTCTAGGGGGTGCTGGCTCTGTTTGTGATGGTACCAGGGAGTAGTCCGTGTGCCTTCCCGCACACATCCCAGGGGTACACAGGAAGGGCGGCACACTACATGGACGTCTTGGCTGGCAGCAGGAGTTGAAGCCACAGCTGGCTGTGTGGCTTAGGAAAGACTTGTAAAGGGTTTTGTTCATTTGCAAGGGCATGTTCTGTTGCACCAGCCAGCCCAGAGGAAACGCCTGCAGATTGGACATGCTTTATCCAAGAGACAGTAACAAACACAGCTCCTTGTTGTTTCTTTCCTCTGGGGTTCAAGAGGGATTCCAGGCGTGGTTCTTGCACTCTGCGAGGGTTCTAGATTCTCTGCCCTGTGTCACGCCCCTAGTCCTACTCGCTGTAAAAGAGGGATTGGTTCCCATGCGTTTGGAAGGAGAAGTAGCAAAAGAATTCTGTGAACCCCTCCATGCTTGCCAGAGTCACGGCTCCAATTCACAGCTATTCAGACTCTATTGGACTCATTTTCAGTGTTTCCAACGGGATCATTGCCTTGTGGGCTCCTGCTGGGCCTGTTGAGCTGCTGAAGAAGGCACACACACGCTATAGTGCTGTCCTCATCTTGGGCGTGCTGGTGATAAATAGGAACAAGATTTTTCAAAGGAATTTAGGGAGACTTGGATGCCCGATTTCTATTGATGCTCATGGGAGCTGTGAGTCTAAATCCCTTGGGCAGCTTTGTAAATCAGCTTTGGTGTCTTGTCTCAGATCAGGTGTATTTCGCTGACCTCGGTGGGCTTTGGGGTCAGGCCCATAGTGAGTAATAAGGAAGGTCGTGCTTGGCTCCTGTGTGGATGCTCATGGGGTGGAAGGTGCTCAGTTCCTCCTTACCCGTGTGACTCCACGGAGGGGCAGGCACATGCTTCCCTGGCTGTGAAGATGTCAGAATTATTCTAAAAGCAAGAATACAGCTCTGCTTTCATTGTAACCCCCGAATAAACCCTATTGCCTTATGTCGTCCACTAGCTTTAATAGAAACACTGCAGGATTCCTCCAGGAGAGATTTTTAAATCAGAAGGGGCCATTGTGGATCATTTAATCTGACCTCCTGGATATCGCAGGCAATGCATTAGAATGTTTTAACCTAGGTTAAAGGAGGCCAGAGATCTTTGCAAACACTTCCTGTTCAAGCTGTGATGCTATAAATGTATGGTTCCTAGCAGAGTGCAGGAAAGTGTGTTCAGGACTGCCTCGCTAACACAGAACTATTTTTCCTCTTGCAGGTAAATTACTATGAGAGGGAAATTGAGTTAATGAAAAGGAACTTTGAGAAGGAAAGGAAGGACATTGAGCAAGGCTTTAAGATGGAGATCAGCGAGTTAGAAGAGCAGAAAGGTGACCTGGAAGAGCTCAAAGTGAAATACCAAGAGGTAATTGATGGCTTGAAAGACCAGCTCCAGAAATCCACTCCCAGTCAGGAACTTGAGAAGAGGTTTGAGAAGGAGAGGTCAGAAATGGAACAATACTATGCCAAAGAGATTTGCAACCTGGGACAGCGGCTGGCTCAGGAAAGAGACAAGCTGGAAGAAGAAATGAAGATGCAGCACAAGAATGAGCTACAGTTAATGAGGTCTGACACCCTTTTCTTTCTGGAGCGCGAGTGCATAATCGTACAAGCAATTGGGAATGGATCCTAGCTCAGTTCTGCTCTCTGCTGTTCAAGCTCGTGTAGTAGAGCAAGTTTATGGGATTGCAAGAGGTGGGGCATTACGCGTTTGGCTCGGAGAGGTTTCCTGATTTTTGCAAGCAAGTCAGGACAGTGTAGCAGTCTGTAGATCTAGTTCAAAGCAAGAAGTCTCTGCTCACTTTATGTGAGCATTTCAATGTCTAGGCTCTTGGAAGGTTTCCCTGACACTGATGGTTCTCCCTGATGAATGCAGAATGTCTAGTATGTCCAGACGCGGAGGGACATGAACGAGTTCAGCTCTCACCAGCATCTTCATTCTTGCTGCTTCAGCAAACCTGCCTGCCCTTAGACTGATCTACAGGCCGCAAAAGTGGGTTTCATTTCTCTTAATTGGCCAACCAAGGAATTGAGGGGCGTGTAGAAGAGGAAAGTAAGGGCTTTGTTCCTCAAGTCGGTCTCCTACCTGCCCCCAACCAGGCTGCTCTTCATTAGCTGCCAATTTGTTTTGCACGACAGCTTATTCTTTGCACGTACATGTAACAAAGTGTGTGTGTGTGGGTGGGTGGAGACTCTCATGCTGCTTAAATGGAATCAGTTGTGAAAAATCCAGGAGCCATTGTCTGCCCCTCTGCTGGTTCATCTGTCCTCTCCCATCACTCCCCACCTCCATCCCAGGCTTTGCTCATACCTCTTGCTCTGCTGGTCCCTGTCTTCCCACATTCTGCACGGCTCCTTGTCTGGAATAGACTCCAGGCTCTGGAGTGGGGCGTGTGCAGGATTTGGTGTAAAAGAACAGACCAGCAAAGCCTGAGTTGGGCAACTGGCGGTGAAGGATGGTCTGGGATTAAAGAGTGTGAGTGGCACCTACTCTCATGCCTGGCTTGGGTGAGCGTAGGTCGGTTGCTTCAAACTCCCTGTGTTGTGATCTCCCCAAATGGCGACTGTTTAATATTTGCATTATAATAAAGTAGGCGTGGCAAGCCGGTCAGTTGACCAGTTATATAATATCAATTGACCACCTATATTGGAGCCCACTCAAGTATTCCAGCAAAAATGCCTGGAGGTAGGCGGCGGCCTTCCTTTCTGATGGCCCATGGTGCTGTTCTTTCATTTATTAGAGCTACATTTCATTGGTTTTTGCATTTTTCTGAGTTATAACAACTCAGGTACGTCCCCTTTGATTGAACAGTAATTAGACATAAGTATCGATCCAAGGCTAAGCTTATTGGAGGCTTTTTGTTACTGTGCTAAAAAATTACTGCTCTAAAATATTTGACCATTATTTGGCCAGTCAAACAGCCAATTATTTTTGGACTGGTCAAATGCCCAACCCTACTGTCGATGCCTGGTGCCTCGGTGGGACAGACACGCAGGCTGCTACAAGTCCCTGAATAACAGTTTCTTTGTGTGCAGAATGGAGCTGCACAGGGTCTTGGAAGATAACGCTTTGCTGAGAAATAAACTTGGGAGATTTCAGGAGGATGTGGAAGAGGCAAGTAATAATCAAAGGTAAGAAAAGAGCCCACTAACATTCAGCAGTTTGCCAAAGATGTTTGTCTGAGTTCCTTAAAAGTGAAAGCCTCTGTCAGAAATGGAACATCCCTGAGCCTGTTGTCTGAACTGGAATCCACCAGAAACTGATAATTCAGTGCAAAAAAACCTAATGGGATGCAAGACAGCAATTCAGATCTGGCTTCGAGAGGCTGCTTTGAGCTCCGCGTTTCAGTTGCTGTCTGGTTGTGAAGTCAGCTTGGTCATTGACCTCTGCAGAGTGCCATGGGGCAGAGTGTGGGGTTGGAGAGAATTGGTGATGCTGCTTCTGGCCCAACCTGATCTTCTGGGAAAGATCTGACCAGCTTGAAACATGGGCAGCTGGCTGCAGGCTCTCTGAGCAAAGAACGCAAAGCCAAGTGTGAGACATGACTTTTGGGTGCTCAACTTGATTCCCTGACTTTCAGAAGGCAGCTGCTTGGCACCCTCTGAAAATCAGGTCCTTTTAAGATGTGTCCAGCTGGGCACCTAAAATCACTAGTCAGGTTTGAAAGTCTTGGCCTAAATTGCTAGCGCAATGTTACGTTGTTAGCCCTGGGCTAACGCTGGCATGATTACTCAGACTAGAATAACCATTCTCTTTCTTTTCATCTAAACCAGTGTTGTCATGGTGTTCATTCTGTGCCAGGGAAGGTACTTCTACAAAAAGAGGTCCATGCTTTGCAATGATATGTGTTTCCCCTTCCAATAGGAAACAAATTGATGAATTGCAAAGAGAGAAGGAGATGGCGCTATCTGAGACAGAAGAGTTAAATCAATTGGTAAGAACCTACGAATGCTAAATGGCACTTAATTAGCCCTTCTGCTTAAGGATTTAGCGAGGCAAAGAGGGGCAGAGAAGGAACATCCTGTGTATAACATGCAAGAGGTTTTGAGCAAACACTTGGATCTGTGCATTAATGAACTTGTCACAGGACTCGCCCTGCTGACAGTTTCGAAGCAGGCTTTGGGGTTTAGGACAGCCAGGTCCCACTTATTTTAATGGGAATCAAGCACCCAAGTCCTTTAGGCAACTTTGAGCATTTCAGGAGAGCTGGATGGGAAATGTTTTTCATGTCTCAAATCTTTTAAAGTGTGTGAAATTTCTTCCCCTCTCAAATAGGGATGAAAAGTCAGTCTCTAGTACCAGTGAGCCAATAAAGACATTGTCTGAAATATTTCATTTAGATTTCAACCTTTTACTCTTTTGTAACCTTGTTCAGCCTAATTAGCTTACATTTGGAATTGAAAAGTCATTTCCAATGGAAAACTGGATTATTTTTCATTTAACAAATGTCAGAAGGAAACATTTTGGCAACTATGACTTTTTTCAGTGTTCTCTGAGTCAAATGACATTGGAGGAGCATGGTGAACATAAACGAGTCAGGAGCAAGGGCAGGGTTAAGGCTTAACAGATCCGGGCTAGAAGGGGAGTTTTAAACCATTTGAAAGTGGCAATTCGCAACTTTCCAATGGGACGCTCAGGATCTAGCTTTAGTGCTGCTGTGTGCTGAGCTGGAGGCCTTTTAAAATCACAGTGCTGGTAGTTAGAACAATTACGGCCAAGTAATAATTGTGGGTTCACTAGCTGAGGCCCCATAAAAGGAGCTGGATATTCAGAAAGCACTGAACCACCTGCTTTCGAAAAGTCACGTCTCTGCTAACGTGCCTCAAAATGAGGCCCCCAAGATCACTAATCACTTAATATTTTGGCTTGTTTTTTTTTCCCTCTCTCCCTCTGGGACTTGTGGATTCATGGCTAAGATCTTTGGAGATGTAGAGAGAATGATGCGTAATTAGCTGCTAACCAACACTGGAACATGCTCATAGACCAACGTTAGGGGTAAAATACACTGCGTGTTTATTGGGGCTTGTTGAGGTGATTTGAATAGCCTGCTGAGGCACTGTCAGGTGTTCTCTCTAGCTTCTTCGCATCCAAGCATCTGTAATGGCTCCATAGCCAAAATGAGGATTGGGTTTTCAGTTAAGTACGGGGTTTAGATGCCATTGCTGGAGATGAAAACAATGCGCGTTATCCCCAGAATGACCGCCCTTGTCCTAAGGAATTAACTTCCTGCAGAGCTGCTGTGTATGGCTTTTCTTGGGAGAGGGTTGGCCTGCACTCTCTTGACACACTCTCCCACCACACTTTGCCGGGGCGGCCACGTAAACTCCCCGCAGCCAGTGTGTGAATGAGTTGTTGCCATTGCGAAAGGGGCTTGTCTTGGGACACTTTAATTCTGACTGTGTAAAGACACCCAGGTGAATCTGTGTGAATCCATCACCAATGTCCACATCCTCTTCTGTGCATGGCCCCAACTCCCCCCTTCAGAACAAGACATACAAGCAGGAGATCTGCCAGCTAAATGCCAGGACCCTGCAGCTGAATAGCCAGCTGTCAGATCTCAGCCTCCAGAGCGAGACCAGCCACAGTACAATCCAGCTGCTGAACCAGAGACTGGCTGAGACGGTGAGTCAGAAAGAAGAGGAAGCTGCTGTTGCCAAGCAACTGCAAGAGACATCAAGTAAACTGGAGCTGGAGTTTGGTCAGCATCAGTCAGCATGGCAGCAAGAAAGGGAGCTGCTCCACCAGCAGCTCAGGGAGTCCGGAGAGAAGGTGAGCTCTCAGCAGGGTGTTAAATCGACAGCCTGGGCTTAGGTTGTCCTGCGTGGTGTGCAGTACTGAAGCTCCTCCTCTCTGGGGCAGGGGGGGGGGGTGCAGCCTGGCAGTGGTGCGTAGGAAAAGAAGCAAACGGCACTAGTTGGTGATGCCTACCTGGGTCTCTTCGAAAGGGATTTGCAGTGCTACTAGCGAGGGGGGTCTGGCCCGGCCTGGCCACAGCTGCCTAGCTTGCTACAAGCCTAAGGCTGCTCGTGGGGTTAAGTTTGCAATTCCCTACGTGGACACGACACACCCGCGGGCAGTTCGGCCTGTTGTCTCTGGGGCTGGCGAGCAGGGTTGACACAAGCCCCCAGCCTTGGGCTAACTCTGTGCCCATTGCAGTCACTGGGGAGTTTGGTCACTGCTTGGCCAAGGCTGAAGGCTTTAAAATTCCCAGCTGGCAGGTCTGTGAATGACGTTGCACCGTGCCAGGCTGATGGGTGTGCCGCGACGCAGGCACCTTGTGACCACGAGGAGGGCGCGGGGCTTCGTTCACCTCCATGGAACCGAGTGCAGGAACCCAAGAAATAGCCTGGTCTGCGGGGTTCCACGCTAACGGGCGCCCCCACCCTTTGCCTAACAGGTCAGCCAGGTGCAGGAGCTGGAGGTGGAACTGGAACGTGTGACGCAGGAGTGCCAGACACTGCGGCTAATGGCAGCACAGTTCAGGGAGGAGCTGGAGGAAAGCCAGGATCAGGTATGGACTTGATGCAGATGCAGGCTGAGCTAGACGATGGCTGGTCCTTGGCTGCAGGTGGGGAGAGGCCTGGGTGCCAGGAGCTGTAATTGCAGTACCTGCTCCCTGTTAGCAACCCCTGTGGTACAAGCCCCCCCAACGGGGCATAATCCCTGGGTGGGGGGGCGCGCACTGGCTCCTGTTGGCAGGGAACTGCTCCAACTGGGGGGGGGAGGGGTAAGAGACAACCGCCAGGTGTTGGGAGAAGCCCCCCCCGCTGGGGATGAGAATCGGAGGAGATAATGTACAATGTGCAGGCAGCCCCCAACTCCTGGGTGCTCTAGGACGTATGGCTAAACCCCAGAGAGATGGCCGGGGCCCTCAAGGCCGCACGCCCAATAGTTATAACTTGGAGCAGGAAAATGACAAAACCGGCAAACACGGTCACCTGGCACCCTCCTCCCATGTGACGGGTTGCTCTGGGGTGAACTCCCCAGGCACCCATAGCCTTCCACTCCATGGGTATCCTCCAGCCGACTCTGAACCCAGCCCGTCTCAGCTCACAGACAGAGGAACCAGCATCAGTCTCAGAACAGACCAACAAGAGCCCCCTTCTCCAGCCACGGCTCCCAGCGTGCACTGGGCCTCTCCTTAGCATGAATGTAGGTCCTTCCCAGCGTGTCAGGGTCTCAGCTCCCGAGTCACAGGCCTTACACCTGTCACTAATGGTCTCTTGTAGGCAGGCCTGGTGTGTCTGTCACAAGAGCAGAACCGACGACAGGGCAGCTCGCACGGGGCTGGGAGAGAGCCTGCAGCCTGAGTGGCGCGTTTCTGGAGCTGCTCTCAGCCCAAGAGCGGGTAGTTCTGCCAATTAACAACATACAGCGGCACCAGCCACGTCTGACAATGTCGCATTGATGTTCCGTCTTCTTGAGGAAGCCAGTGGCTAATGTCCTCCTGGTTGTCTGTATGTGATCATTGAAATACCCAGTGGGAGTCCCCTGACCAGCCTATCTGGCCTCGGTGACTTCACCCTGCACCATGGCTCAGGCACTAACCTCCGTAGGTTACGCTGCTACCTTACAACAGGAGTAGTCCAGTTCTCATTGCACCAAGGCCCGGAATGATCCTGGAGCCTCTTTCTGCACTCAGCACTGTGTTAGCTGGGAGCACCCCTAAATTCCCAGCCCTTGTGACGCTGGTGCTGTCTTCCTCTCTGAAATGGTGCCTCAGTCTTCATTCTTCTCTTGTGCTGTAGTTATTAGAAGCCAACACAAGACTGAGCCTGACCCAGTCTCAGCACAGGCAGGAGCTGCAGCAGCTAAAGGACCACCTAGCAAGCACAGTCTCCAGGGACTGCCTCGCTCAGCTGCAAAGTAGGTGGGCAGAAGAACAGCGGAAAGTTCAGCAGCTACAAGAAAGCCTCAGCTTCCAGGCCGAGCAGGCGAGCAGGCAACTGGCCGCCTTTCAGGTAAGAAGTGGGTGCGGAGATTTTTCATCAGCTTAGGCAATGTGACCCAATGGAGAGGCCACTGGCCTGGGACTTGAGATCTGGGGTCTGTTCCTGGCTCTTGGGTGACCAGTGCAGGCAAGTCAGTTCCCCGCTCTGTGCCTCAGTTTCCCCCATCTGATGAATGAGGATGATGATACTTCACTGCCTTTGTAAGGTGCTTTGAGATCTGTGGCGAAAAGGGCAATGTAAGAGCTCGGTCGTGGGATGTACCATTAATCTTAGAAATCTAACACAAAGTGCAATCCATTGTGTTAATTCAAACTCCCTGAGTGCAGCAGCCTTTTCATTGCGCTGTGTCCCAAACGCTGGGAAACAAACCTTTGCATTCAGACTGCCCACACTGCTGAGCTTCATCCCGTGGCCAGGAACAGGAGTCGCCGTGGTGAGAGGCCGTACGCCTCTTTGTGTTCAGGGGGGAAAGCCAGAGGCTGTGGAGTCGGGAGGTAGGGCTGGGTGGGATACAGGGCTGACATGTGCCTGGTGACCCCTGCTACTAAGCGGGTGGCCTCAGGGTGTCTCGCTTCAGGCCCAGTTTCAAAATGTTCTCATGAAATCAGACAGCAAAATAAAACTGAAAAGAATGAAAAGCGAGCCCGGCAGATGCTGCCAGCAGTGGAAATCGAACCCAGGAAAACGTCAAAACAGGGCTTCCCAGGTCACAGTCCCTGCCTTTGGGGAAGGAGTCTCCATGCAAAAGCAATTGCTTTTAAAGACATTGCTGTAAAGTTCACCCTGCATCCTTTAAAGGTTTTGTGCTAATCCCTAAGAGCTTCCACATAAAACCCATTCAGTCCCGTCTCTGCCACTTCATTTAACCTTTGGGCTTGTCTACATTTACAAGGCTCCAGTGGAGATGCTCCCTATGCCCGTGGGAGGGCAGGTCCCCTTCCTCCCCAAGAGGTGGGAGCAGGATCGACGGGAGAATTGATGTCTGCACTGGGGGTTAGTTCAGGTTAACTGCACTGCTCAGGGACGTGGATCGTTCACACCCCTGAGCAACGTGGTTACACTGATCTAATTTTCTAGCTTAGACCAGGCCTTATTATCCCTCATTTCTAAGGATCCATTAGGAATCGTGGCCCCATTGTACTAGGCATAGGCGCCGACTCCGTGGGTGCTCCAGAGCTGGAGCACCCACAGGGAAAAATTAGTGGGTGCTCTGCACCCATCAGCAGCCAAGCTGGTGCCGCGTCCCGGCTCCTCCGCTTACCTCCCGGCGCTTCCTGTCTGGTCGCCGCCAAACAGCTGTTTGGCAGCGTTAGCATGCTGGCAGGGGGGAGTGGGAACATGGCGCGCTCAGGGAAGGAGGCAGGGCTGGGGCAGGGATTCGGGGAAGGGGTGGAGTGGGGGCAGGGCCATGGGGGCTTGAGCACCCACGTGAAAGAGGGGAAGTCGGTGCCTACAGTACTAGGTGCTGTATATGCAAATCCAAACACAGTCCCTGCCTCCCAGAACTCGCACGCTGGGGTTCAGACCGTGTGTAGAGGGGAATGAGCTCCCTGCTGCGGGAGGAGGAAGGGAAGGACGAGGGAGCAGCAGACAGGGGTGTTTGTATTAGCAGTCACAGTGGGCTGCCAGTTCAGCCAGTGCCTGACAGGCGCGATGGCTAATTAAATCCCTGTCAGGCACACATGTGGTGTGGCTCCCTGGTGAGTCCTGGGGTGGTTTGGGGCTGAGGCCGGATGTGCCTTTGTCACTCTGCATTACAGGAGGAACACGAGAGGCTGCTCAGAACGATGGAGGAGAGGACGGAGGAGCTGGAACGGGACGTGAAGAACATGCAGAGGATGCTACAGGAAAAGGTGACCCAGCTCCAGGAGCAGGTCAGTGATAGAGGGGCCTTAGCCATTGACTCTGCCTGGCTGTGAGGGGCCGAGGGAGGGGCTGAGCTAGCAGGAGCTGCCATTTGTGCCTGTCAGAGGCACCTCTGGTTTCATTTCTGCTGTCGGCCCAGATCAGACCCCTCCCCGCAAGTGCTGCCAGGCTGGGTGCTCGCTGGATGAATCTCTGCTCCCCTCTGCAGCAGTTCCCCTCCCCTACGGCCTGCTGCAAAGGGGCTCTGCTAGGCTGGGTGGGTGCAGGGTTCAGAGACCACTATATCCCATAGATCCCAGCTTCCCCTGGGTCCTCAGGAGCCGTCACAGCCAGAGTAGGGGGGCTTGCCTGTGTGCTGCCAGACCACACAACTGGTCTCTGCAGGACGGGGGTGCAAGGTCAGTTTGGGGTTAGCTGAGAGTGGGCCATGGCTCTGTGTTCACAGAGTCACAGAAGTGTAGGGCTGGAAGGAACCTTGAGAGCTCAGCTAGTCCAGCCCCCTGTGCTGGGGCAGGACCAAGTAAATCCAGACCCTCCCTGACAGGGGTTCGTCCAACCTCCGGTGACGGGGATTCCACAACCTCCCTTGGAACCCTGTTCCAGAGCTCAACTACCCTGAGAGTTAGAAAGTTTTTCCTAATCTCTAACCTAAATCTGCCTTGCTGCAGATTAAACCCATTACATCTTGTCGTAATTCAGTGGCCATGGAGAACAACTGATCCCTGGGCTCTTTCGAACAGCCCTTCATGTATTTGCAGGCTGCCAGGTCCCCCCTCAGTCTTCTTTTCTCACGATTAAACGGGCCCAGTTTTTTAACCTTCCCTCACAGGTCAGGTTTTCTAAACCTTTGACTATTTTTGTTGCTCTCCTCTGCACCCTCTCCAATTTATCCACCTCCTTCCTGAAGTGCAGCACCCAGAACTGCACACAATGCTCCAGCTGAGGCCTCACCAGTGCCGAATGCAGCAGGACAGTTACCTCCCGTGTCGTACATACAGCGCTCTTGCTAATACACCCCCCGAATGATATTAGCCTTTTTTGCAGCTGGATCACATTGTTGACTCGTATTCAAACTGTGATCCACTGTAAAAAACCCAGATTGTTTTCAGCAGCACTACAACCTAGCCAGTTATCCTCCATTCGTAGCTGTGCATTTGATTTTTCCTTTTGAAGTGCAGTGCTTTGCACTTGTCTTTACTGAATTTCATCTTGTTGGTATCTGACCAATTATCAAATTTATCAAGGTCATTGTGAATTCCAGTCCTGTCCTCCGAAGTGCTGGCAGCCTCTCCCAGCTTGGTGTGATCTGCACATTTTATAAGTATACTCTCTTTGATACCAATTAAGTCATAATTTAGCCTATAGACTTAAGACTTCTTGTTCTTCCTGTTATTCCCATACTCCTTGCATTTGTTTATAGACATCTAAGATGTCGAGCAGATTCCCCCACTGATTTTTCCCCTCTTGTTGCTCCTATGACTCCAGTGTAATGTTCCATTTTCTTCCGACATCTAGTTCTCTGTTACAGGCACCTTTTGTTATACTTACGTAGGGCTTTTGTCACCTCGTTTAAAGCCCTCCTCGCTTGGCTGGCGAGTCCATGTGTGAAGAGGCTCTTCCCTGATGCAGACTCCGTACTCTCCAGTGCCCTGCCCAGCCAACCCACAGGGGCTGGGTATTCTGCTCCTGCCCGTAGAGTGGAGTAGAAGCTGCAGAGGGGAGGTGCTATAGGGGATAGCCCCACATCTTGGCTCTGGATTGGAGGGGTGGAGTTCATCTCCCTGCATTCCCCTTATCTAGTCCCAGTGCCTGGGCTTAGTGCTGGGGAGAGAGCCCCAGGGCAGTGTCTGGAATGTCAGCTGAGTCGGGGCTATGAGCGTCTCTGTACAGCACCCTGCACCCTCTCTGTGCTCAGTAGAGGGTGGATAAGAAATCAGGCTCCAGTTAGATCAGCTGGGCACCAGAGGGCCGCTCTCCTGGCATCAAAGCCTGCCCCATTGTCCAGGTGAAGATTGTGGCACCATCTGATTCTGTAACAATTATTTTTACCACACAAGATGAGGCCTAGAGCCTGACCCCTAGGGGAGTTCGTGCAGGGCTGCATGGAATGGCCATCAACCTAAAGCTGCTTCCTCCTGCTTTCCAGCGTGACAGAAACGTGAAGTGTGACCTGTTGCTGAAAGACCTGTACGTGGAGAACGCGCAGCTGGTGAAAGCTCTGCAGGCGACTGAGCAAAGGGAGAAAAATGCTGAGAAAAAGAACTTGGCCCTGGAGGAAAAACTCTCAGCCCTAACCGAACTGATTAGAAGAATGGCGCAGGCATCTCTCAGCGTGTGAAGGGGCCCCGGCGCTGGGTTTGGCTGCAGCTGGAAGGACAATCAGTAGCAGACACCCGTCGCTGCACTCCATTATCTCAGCCTGGGAGCCACTGTGCTGCAGGGGGTACTGGCCTGGCCCAATGCAAAGCTCCTTCAGCTGGGGCCTGCACACTGGGTCATGGTGAACTCCCATCTGCCACTGTGTTAGTGCTGGGTGGGGACACCGTGTGCGCCTTCCCCCACTGCGCCCATCAGGGGAAAGGGCTTGCTGAGATCTCTCAGGGAGCCAGGGATAATGGCCATAAAAGAAGTGTGCCCTGTTTTTTTCAGTGGGAAAGCACTGAATGTTTTAATGCCATTCAGGCCATTCCATACGATAGAAGGAAGGGTCTGTCTTGGGGCTATTTACGGTAATTGCAACGTGCCCTCTGAATTTGTCTGCACACTGGCAGTTTGTACTGTACATGCAGTTTTATACACAGAGAATATACTATTCACCCGTAAGTCCTGGCTGTCGTTCAGGGGCCCATGCTGCTGGAAGTGGAACAACCTGCTGTATTTTTAAGGTCTTCTGCTTTCGGGTCACTGGGAATGGGAAATGGTTTTAATATTAAAATTACATTTTTACCATTGGTTTCTGAGTTGATTTTATTTCCTCTGGGATATGGCTCTGCCCAACTTCCCTTGGATTCTAGGACACACAGACCCTCGCTTATATCAAGTCAAGAGTACAGGCCCTGGCCCAGCTGCAATGGCGAGCAGGAGAGAGCTGGGAGAGTGGAGCACACTCTCCTTGTTCTCTGCCTTGGCTGTCAGAGGAGTCACTTTGCTCTCTGCTCTTCTCCTGTGAAATAGGGTTTGGCTCATCTCTGTTCCTTCCCCCTCTCCAGTGCTATAGCACCAGGGCAGAGGAGCAAGGGCAAACCTTGAGCAGGGAGCAAGGGAACACACAGAATTAACTAATTAGAGCACCAGAGTTTTAGTTGACAAGTATGGAGTCTCATGTGGTTACCCAGCATGCAGGACTGAGAGGACATGAGGACTCCATACTTGTAAACTAAAATGGCTCTTTATTGAGAGAACTATTTACAGAGACACTGCAACTGCAGACAGCACTCCAGCCCTGTGCACACAGACTGACTTCCAGTGCTGCCTCCAATCTACTCCCTCCAAGTTCAATGCAGGCTGCTCCATCTTTCCTTTCAGAATTTTGTGTGTGGTGTCTTTTGTACAAGCATTTGCTGACTTGCTAGTATATCACCTGCTCTAGGGATATGGCCTTTACCACAGCCCATTTTGGCCTGTTAGGCATTGGTCCTCCGAGTGTGCTGGTTGTGTAAGCAGCCTCCCATTTCTTGTTTATGGTCTTTCACCCTATTGCTGCCTTCATTCTGAGGATGCAGGGGGCACATTCTGTTCACCTTCTGTGTTGCTCATGTACCTCGTTTCTTCTGACTCCCCGACGTCAGGCCAGCTGATGCTGTAGATCATTCTAAGTCAGGGGTCGGCAACCTTTCAGAAGTGGTGTGCCCAGTTTTCATTTATTCACTCTAATTTAAGGTTTTGTGTGCCAGTAATACATTTTAACATTTGTAGGTGGTCTCTTTCTATAAGTCTATAATATATAACTAAACTATAGTTGTATGTAAAGTAAATAAGGTTTTTGAAATGCTTCATTTAAAATTAAATTAAAATGCAGAGCACGTCGGACCAGTGGCCAGGACCCAGGCAGTGTGAGTGCCACTGAAAATCAGCTTGTGTGCTGCCTTCGGCACCTGTGCCATAGGTTGCCTACCCCTGTTCTAAGTCCTCCTGATCCTGGCCTTGGACTTGTCTTCTGCTACTTCAAAGTTGTCCTTGCTTTGAGTCCCCACCGCTGTCCTGCATCTGTAGCTACCTTGTAGGACCTCTGTGCCAATGCAGCTTGGGCTGCTGCCTCTGGCCATTGCTTTGTGTGGCTGGTTGGACTGTGCATAGTGACCTCAGGTCCTTGTCTCCTTTGTTGTAGGGGCTGCGTGCCTAGTATGGGGTTCTCTTAATCTTTTCTGTACCGTCTGTCCTCGGCAGGGTTGGGAGACTCTTGGTTCTTTGCCCCCCCTGGTTTCTGTGCTGGGTGACTATCTAGTCCCAGGGAGAGTGTAGTGCAGTGGTCCTACAGGGACCTTTCTGTCCACTTTGCCTTTGCCATGTGTCTGGGATTAGAGAGCAGCTGACTTCACAATCCCGCTGGCATCGGATTGGTCAGTGAGCTAATAGCATAGCTGCCAACCTGGCAGTCGAGTGGCTGGTAGCCGCCTTCTGCGGTGCATGTGCATTGAGAGTCTGGATCTGCTCATAAGAACATACGAATGGCCATTCTGGGTCAGACCAAAGGTCCATCCAGCTCAGTATCCTGTCTGCCAACAGCGCCCAATGCCAGGTGCCCTAGAGGAAGTGAACCTAACAGGCAATGATCAAGTGATTTCTCCCCTGCCGTCCATCTCCACCCTCTGACAAACAGAGGCTAGGGACACCCTTCCTTACCATCCTGGCTAATAGCCATTAACGGACTTAGCCTCCATGAATTTATCCAGTTCTCTTTTAAACCCTGTTATAGTCCTAGCCTTCACAACCTCCTCAGGCAAGGAGTTCTGCAGGTTGACTGTGCTCTGCATGAAGAACTTCCTTTTATTTGTTTTAAACCTGCTGCCCATTAATTTCATTTGGTGGCCCCTAGTTCTTGTATTATGGGAACAAATAAATAACTTTTCCTTATTCACTTTCTCCACACCACTCATGATTTTATATACCTCTATCATATCCCCTTAGTCTTCTCTTTTCTAAGCTAAAAAGTCCTAGCCTCTAATCTCTCCTCAGATGGGACCCCTTCCAACCCCCTAATCATTTTAGTTGCCCTTTTCTAACACCAGTATATTTTTTTGAGATGAGGAGACTGCGTCCGTCCGCAGTATTCAAGATGTGAGCGTACCATGGATTTATATAAGGGCAATAAGATATTCTCTATCCCTTTTAAAAAAGATTCCTAGTGTCCTGTTTGCTTTTTTGACTGCCGCTGCACAGTGCATGGATGTCTTCCGAGAACTGTCCATGATGACTCCAAGATCTCTTCCCTGATTTGTAGCTAAATTAGCCCCCATCATATTGTATGTAACTTTTCCTGCCAGTCTCCTCTTCGCTGCACGTCTCTACGACCTCAATCATGGCACATGCTGTTGCCTTTTCTTCCTGTGTTCCTATGCAGGAGCCTGGGCAGCTGGTCTGCATGAGTGGCTGGATCCTTTCCTGGGCAGTTCAGCTGCCCCCGCCGTTCAGCGGTGTGGCTCCAGCAGTAGCCTTGTTTCTCACCACTCTCTCCTGGAAGCTGGAGCCCCCCCCGGGTGGCTGACCCTCGTTCCTCTGCAAGAGGCTCTCGTGCTGAAGAGGAGTGGCCCTAGCCCCTTAAGACGGTTGTTTACCGGCTGCCTGAGCCCCGGCAAGCCCAGGCCCCAGTTAAACTGAGACGAGCTTGGAGGCGGGCTACCGCCAGCCCTTCAGTGATCTCCTTCCTCCGGGGTCAGTGAGGGAGTGTTACAGCCTCCAACTGTGTATTTTCAGGGACAGAACAATTGTATCTCTCCCCCCTGCTTCCTTTGCAGACCATAGCACCACACGGACACATTACACTAGAAAAGTTGTATTTGCCACTGCTAAAATCACCACTACAGTTGGTTTGATTTCCTTATTACAGAGAGTTCGTCAAGGAAGGTCGATGGAGGCTGGCCCACAACGCCCACACTGTGTTCATGACAGAACATGCTCCAGAACTCCTTGTCTGATTAACTGTTCACATTTCCAGCGTGGTAAAAAATGCTGAAAGAAAAACAGACGTTTTCTGAATTCAAGGCAGACTTATGTGAAGACAGCCAGTTCTGCCTTTGTACTTGATACATGTCTTGACCAGAATCACCAGGCTGCACCATAGGAACAGCTGGCGAGGGCAGCAGAGCTAGATGTGCCCAGCTGCTGAGTCCTGTGTGGAACCAGTAAGGTCTCAGTGTGAAAAATGGCTAGTCTGCAACACTTATTCCTGGGTGGACAATGGCCGTAGTCAGGGAAGCAAGCATTACACCCAAGCATTACACCCCTAGTAACTATTTCGAGGATCAAACCATAAACCAGAATTGCCCCTCCCCCTTCACTACTGTGCATACACACAGGGCAGATCCTCAGCTGCTGTCAACTGTTATAGCTCTGCTGCCTTCTACGGTATCGTACTGCAGCTGTGCCACACCGAGTACATCACAACGGGCTCTGGGATCCTTCCACATCAAGAGCACTCACTGGACTGTCAGTGAGTCCCCCTCAAGCCTCTACCCAGAGCAGCATTACGTGAAGGATTCCCAAGGAAGCGCTCCCCGCTGGGGCAGGAGAGTATGATTTCCTCAACTCATTCCTGCACACGGGTAAGCATTCAGTTATCCTGTTTTAGTAACAATCCTGCTCTCTTAGCATAGGTACCTGGCTATTCTTCTTCAACAGAATTGTTGTACCATCGTCAATCTCAAATTCTCCATGATCCTTTAAACACCGAACCTACAGTAAGAAGAAATGGGTCTCTTTCAACATCAGCAGATGCACAAGGACAGGAGTACCAATGTCACAGGCCCAGAATGCAATGTATGTGCACAAATCACTATTAACACACCTGGCCTGTGTTTAAGGCAGAGACACTCACGCCAGCCCAACAACATCTAACATAAAACAGGGAACTGAAACGCAAAACCAAGCAACCTCAACCTTCGTTTGTGTGAGGTTGGCCCACCTTTCTGAACACCAGCACCCCCCTCACATTAGGTATCTCGCAGAGAAATGAACGAATGGGGATGAGCAGGAGTCTCTATGGAGGTGAGGGAATAAAAGCAAGAGCACAGCGAGAAGGGGTCCTAGAAGCAGAGGGCATACTGAGCACAGTGAGACCAGAGTTTAAAGGAAAAGGAAGAGCAGAGCCTGGTGGCATTCAGCCACTACCTGCACATCTTCAAACTCTTTGCTGTCAAGTGTTGCCATGCAGTCTTATGGCTTCAAAAAGAGCCGAGTGTGGCTCACGAGTCTTGTGTTGCCAGCCTGGGTATGCACTTTTAATAGATAGTTCCACACGCAAAGCTCATTCAGAAGCCCCAGCCTTGCACTTACTTCGATGTATAAGCTTTTGGGAGGTTTCATGTCCTGTGTGAGGTCCAGCCCTTCCTCTCCTCCTAAGGATCTCATGTAGGTAGCAAGAGACTTTTTATACTGATTGAACCACTCCGTCTGTAGACATAAGAACACTAAACTAACAATCCTACAGGGACACAGGATCTCAATAACGAGTGCACATGCTTTAAAAAACATGGCTTGTAGCCACTTAAAAATATTTTTCACTGCCTTCTTACGTCTACCAGTAGAACTTCCATTCTACCCTGAATCTATTAAACAAGTCAAGTTTATAACAAAGCTGGGCTTACTTCTTCAGCAGACATGTGAAATCGGAGGTCATTTGGCAAGACACTACCATACTCCCACCTGAGGGCTCGGATCCGAAGCAACCGGTCATACCTGGAAGAATTAACCAGGGATTAAAACCACTCTGTTCTCAATCAGAAACAGAGGTATTAATCCAAAAAGTAATCTGGACTCAATCCCCTATTTATACCAAATCTGATGCTTTCAGAATTAAGTGTAAAACCCTGTTATTCTAGTCTTTCCTCCATAGGCCTGCCAAAATCATACATTTAAATAAAAACAAGGCCCTTACAGAATAAGGGAATACAATGATACAGAGACCTTCCTGTGTTCATTTTACATTTGTAAGGTGCTTGGATACTACTGATGAATGTGGTACTACAACCAAGATTAAACAGATAAATAATGTTTCATATTGAACATAATAGTCAAGCATTGGGAAAAGAATCAAGGCCAGAATTTTCAAGAGTGGCCTCTGATCTGTGCGCTTAGTTTTTAAGCGCACATTGCAGCTTGATTCTCAGAGGTGCTGGGCACCCACAACTCCCACTGAAGTCCATGAGACCAGCAAGTGCTCAGCACCCTTTGAAAATTAGGACCACAGAGTCTCAAGATGGGCACACACAATCAGAGGAAGCACTTGAAAAAGCAGCTCTTTGTCCATGTAAGAGACAGTATTCCGGTCACAGACAATAGCTGTGAAAGCAAGATACACCTTCCATTAGAAACTTACAGGTATGCAACAACACATCGTCGATTTCGCAGCAGAGAACAATGACGAAATTTGATTGCTCGGATCAAGTCACTTCGTCCTGATTTAGCCTCATTTCTGGTAATAACGCAAAGGGAAACAGTATTACATTACGCTGAGACCAAGAAACTGGCAAGGGGGGCAGGGGTAGCTCAGTGGTTTGAGCATTGGCCTGCTAAACCCAGGGTTGTGAGCTCAATCCTTGAGGGGGCCACTTAAGGATCTGGGGCAAAAATTGGTCCTGCTAGTGAAGGCAGGGGGCTGGACTTGATGACTTTTCAAGGTCCCTTCCAGTTCTAGGAGATTGGTATATCTCCAATTATTACCAAGCATGTATTT
Organism: Mauremys mutica; assembly: GCF_020497125.1. Lineage (NCBI taxonomy): Eukaryota > Metazoa > Chordata > Testudines > Geoemydidae > Mauremys > Mauremys mutica. The sequence goes on along the minus strand of NC_059074.1, from coordinate 210,154,884 downwards.
TTCCTATTATTTTTCCCAAAGCTACACATTCACACAACGCTCAGATGCAGTTTAGTTTAGAATTTCTCTGGCACTTAGCACCCTCCTCACCACAACCTTGTTTTTATACCACTGGGAGCGACATACTAGCATTCAGCTAAGTAAATAATCTCTTGACCACATTAGCTAGTTTGCTAGCTGTTTTGTGTGTTCTCAGAAATAATTTTTCTGGCACTGGGCAATTTTGCTCTTTGAAAATACAATAGAGAACAAAGGCATAAATATAATTGATCCACACTGCTTATCTCATGCACATTCCTAGCTGTATTTTAGGGCATATTTTATTCTTAAATACAACTGAAACACTGACTTTTTTTTTCAATTTTATAAAAAGTGACATTTAACAAGGCATGTCCTTTCCTGCATTTGGGGATGCACCCTTAGATTAGTAAGTAGATTTGCACAGCTGAGTAAATCATCTATGGTCAAGCAATTTCACATCAGATACACAGGAAATGAAATCTGATTAATAGAGTGATTTTTTATTCAGCCCAGTTCAAACTCTTTTTGGATGTTTTTGTGAAAATGTTTAATTCAGCTTGATAAATAATTGGATTCTTAAAGATGCTGCATACTGGTTCCTTCAATTAAAGCCTGAGTTTCTAATCCACAATTCCATACCTTCAACAAAACAGGAAAGATGTCACTTCCCTTGTACTTTAGACTTCTTTTTTATGATAATTAAGGAAGCTCTGAATTTTTATTTTTGTTTGGGGGGGTGGGAGGTTAAAAAAAAGGCACAAACTCTAATGGCCTCTTTAACACACATGAACAAAGAGAAACAAACATTCTTGTATTTGTCATTTCTAAATAAGAGGCATGCTTTCCCTTTCTTCTCATGTGTAGACAGCTCATTAGTCTTTCCACCAAGACAACCACACTTACACATCAGCCTGGTTCTGTTCATATAAAGCTTTCATCTCCTCAAGAACTTGTCGGATTCCATCCTCCTGCAACATATAAATTCACTGATTTCAGCAGGTATTTTGAATCAATAAGTTGAAGTTGTCTAAATTAAGCATGGCGATCCATCATTACAGGCAGAGGCAGGGAGAGATGCCTACATTATAAACTGAAATGAAATATATTCAAGTCATAAAGAAATTTCTTCAAAAGAATTCAGTCTCATAACGGGTTTGCCCTGCTCCAACTTTGGATGGCATGGGAGTGGCCTGTTAGCCTGAACCAGTGTCACCAGAAAAGTGAAAAGCTACTTGCTGAGAAAGCAGTTGAGCAGGATACTTGGGGCAATGGGGCATGATCCCACCTGCATTTAAGGCACCACTATGCCTCGTGGTAAATATTTGCAGGATACAGCCCTTCATTCGGTTTCAGAGTAAGACAGGCACTTCTGCCTCTTCCTTCACAGACGCCTCTTGAAAGAGGAACAATTTTTGAAGGCAAAGTTGAGACCCTCATTGTTTTGTCCATTAACCTACAGTCTGAAACGCCCAATCTCCAACCTTTGAGAGCCACAGGAGCCACCGCCTAGTGCGGGGCCGGCAGCCTCTCCGCCGTGCGGCGCCTCACGCTGCTTTGCGGTTCCGCGGGCCGGGAACACGCGTGTGAGCGGTTTCAGGCGGGCTCTGTCTAGAACCTAGAACTAACCCATTGTTCTCGGTCAAGTAAATAAGGTTTGTAAAATGTTTAAGCAGCTTCATTTAAAAGTAAATTAAAAGGCAGCGCCGCCCCCCCCCCGGCGGGCGGGCGGGCGGGCGGGCCCCGGGCAGTGCGAGGGCCCCCGACAATCAGCTCGCGCGCCGGGCCCCCGGCTGCCCGCCCCGGGCTGGTGGGGGCCCCGGAGCCGCCCCGGGCTGGTGGGGGCCCCGGAGCCGCCCCGCACGCTGCAGGGGGCGCCCCGGCGCTCGAGGGGGAGGGGGCCGCCGCCGCTCACGTTGAAGGCGGGGAGGTGCCCGTCGGCGGCGCGGTGCAGCCCCCGCACCAGCTCCGCGGCCCGCTCGCCGAACATGGGAGCGGGGGGGCACCGCGAGCAGCGCGGACCGAGCTGGGAACCGCTCCCTGGTCACAGAGCGCGCCGCCGGCCCGCTCCGCCAATGGGAGCGGCGGCAGGTCGTGGCCACGCCCCCTGCCTTACGGACGCCGGCGAGGGACAAACTTCCCCCTCCGGCACAGAAACGTCCCGCCCAGGTGCCTCAGGGAGAGCCGAGGGGCGGGACGTTCTGTCGCTCCGCCCAGCCCCGAGCCTGAATGGGGCCGGGCTGAGCCCGTGACGTGCGGTGGCGAGGCCCCGCCCCCGTTGTAGTGGCCCCCAGGCTGACGTGGGCTGTAGACAAGCCCTGAGGCGCTGGCCAGCGGGCTGCAGCCTCCTGGCCGGGCCCCTTCCCCCGCCCAGTGAACAAATCCCGCCAGTGCTGTCGGGGGCTGGCTGGGCACCGAGCTCTGCGTAGCCCCCAAAGTGGCCAGCAGGTCCCTGCAGCTCCTCGCCTGAGGCACGGCCGGGGGCAGGGCCGCCCAGAGGGAGGGGGGGCAATTTACCCCAGGCCCAGCAGGGGCCCCCACGAGAGTTTTTCGGGGCCCCTGGAGCAGGGTCCTTCACTCGCTCCAGGGGGCCCCAGAAAATTCTCGCGGGGTCCGGGCCCCCGGAGCTTCCTCGCTCCCGGTCTTCGCTGGCGGGGGGTCCTTCTTCTCTGGGATAGAAGGACACCCCCCCCCCGCTGCCAAATTACAGCCAAAGCGGGACCTGCCGCCGGTGTGCAGCCGGGTCTTTGGCGGTAATTCGGCGGCGGGAGGGTCCTTCCGTTCCGGGACCCGCCGCCGAAGTGCCCCGAAGACCCGCGGTGGGGGCTGCACTTCAGCGGCGGGTCCCGCTTCAGCAGTAATTCGGTGGAGGGGGGTCCCCCGCCGTGGGTCTTTGGGGCACTTTGGCGGCGGGTCCCGGAACGGAAGGACCCCCTGCCGCCGACTTACTGCCGAAGCGGGGCCCCCTGCCGCCGAAGACCCCGGGCCCCCGGAATCCTCTGGGCGGCCCTGGCCGGGGGGCTCCACATGCTGCTGCCATGAGCACCGGCTCCGCAGCTCCCATTGGCTGGGAACCGCAGCCAATGGGACCTGGGGTGGGGCAGCGTGTGGAGCCCCCTAACCCTGACACCTAGGAGCTTCAGGGATGTGCCGGCTGCTTCCAGGGAGCCCCCCGAGGTAAGCACTGCCCTGCACCCCAATTCCCTGCCCCAGCCCTGAGCCCCCTCCCACACCCAAACTGCTGCTTGGCAGGGGGCGGAGGCCAGAGACTGCCCCAGCAGCGGCCAGTGCGGCTGGCCCAAGGGCTGCCTGAGCAGCCAGCCACACTGGCTGCTGCTGCGGATTCCATGACAGACACAGACCCTTAATCATGCTGAAATGTATGTAGCAACATTATATGTAAAGTGATTAACATAAACTAAAATTATGACCAAAATATGATTACACGTCTGGGGAAGGAGTTAACCTCTTTCTCAAAGACAAAGGACAAGCTGACACCTCTAGCCAGGTGCAATCAAAGCTGATAGGCAATTACCGGTCAAGTGGCCATTCTTTGGCAGTGAAGGAGGGGCAGGAACAGATTGATTTGCATTTTAACAAACAACAACATAGAACCTCTGTCCCCAGTTTCCCATAAGACTCCATGGCTCCATTCTCACAGATGGAAGGAACTTTATCTAGGGGGAACACGCAGGAAAATGCATTTCAAAGGATGACTGGACTGTAAAAGTGAGGGGCAAAACACCCTGGGTAATATCTCTTTCTTTATCTCTCACTATGAGAGGGAGGGATAGCTCAGTGGTTTGAGCATTGGCCTGCTAAACCCAGCGTTGTGAGTTCAATCATTGAGGGGGCCATTTAGGGATCTGGGGCAAAAATCTGTCTGAGGATTGGTCCTATTTTGAGCATGGACTAGATGACCTACTGAGGTTCCTTCCAACCCTAATAGCCTATGATTCTATGAAGTGAACCAGACTTTGGGAGGAGGTTTAACCTGAGAATTTAGTCAGCCACATTGCTAGGAGCATGTGTTAAGGTTTTTATCTTGAACCAGTATATTAAGTCTTAGCTACTAGGAAGGATTTTATCTTTATTTCTCTTGTAACTATTTCTGACTTTAATATCTTGTACGTGAACTCACTTAAAATCTCTCTCTTTATAGTTAAATAAACTTGTTTTATTCTTTAATCAAAACTTATCCAGGGTTGTGTTTAAAATGAATTGTTTGGTAACTCAGATTAAAGTAGCAAACCATTGTACATTGACCCCCTTACAGGGGCAACGGACCTCTAATATATGAACTGATCACAAAAGCCATTTTTGAGGAAAATTTAGGACTGGGCATGCATTGGGGTCACCCTGCAAATAGTAACCAAGGCATCTGGGAACCAAAGCATGGCTGGTGTATAGCTTGCAGGCTACAGCTATACATAGATACTCAGGATGTGGTCTGTGCCTGTCTGCTGTTTGAGAGTGGCCCAGGTTGGAAGTTACAACAGCAAAGCGTTGTGAGGCACTCCAAGTTGCGTGATGACACAACCCCTCATTGATCTGGATTGCACCGCAGAATGTGATAACCCATCCTTACAGAGGATAAATTCTGTGATTATTTAGGTCTAAGGTCCTACAAGATTATCAGCATGGGTGCAAAGGTTCACCCATCTGGTTCTTGTTGAGGTCTTTAATCTGGAATGCTATTGTGACATAAGCTTTTATTTTAGAAATTTTTGCTTAGATGATGGCAGTGGGCCCATAGAAAACTACTGAACCGGTAGTTTGACTACTATGAACATCTCCCAAAAGTCTCAAAGACTTTTGATTCTGGATATGGTGTGATACCAAATAAACAATTAGAATTGACAAGATATATTTGTTGAGAATCCTGAAATCCTTTTAAACTGTGTTCTTCTAGGCAATGCTGGGAGAAGTGTATTGAAGACAAGCTCTTTAAAAGAATCTTCATATAATTTTAAACAGTCTTTTTTGTTTATTTTTATAAGAACGAGACAGGAGAGGAAGAAAGTAGTTTTTTTTTAGCCGTTTATCATCTGTAGTTAAAATATGCCCAATGCAAGATTATATGTGTAACTTTTCCAAATCTATATTAAGATTACTGTGTTAAAATTTAACTGTGCTGGAAAAAAAAACAAGTGACAAATATGTCCACAAGTCTTTCATGCAAATGCAGTAACTTTTCAGATAGCTGCAGAGCTAATTGGGATGTAAAGTCTCCAGCTGTGACAAAGTAACTTGTATTACCAGGCAGTGTGATTTGAAAGGTATTAGAGAGGCAAAGTGGGTGAGGTAATACTGGTGAAAGAGACAAGCTTGTCTCTCTCACCAATAGAAGTTGGTCCAGTAAAAGATATTACCTCACCCACCTTGTCTCTCTAATAGCCTGAGACCGACATGGCTACAATGTTGAAAGATAATGGTGGGAATACAAAGTGGAAGATGATGCTTAATGGTTGTGCAGGGACCAAGAATAACCCATTTTTCTTTTTGGGTGAAACTTCCCAGATTTAATTTTAGTCTAACGGTGATGTGTGGGGATGGACACAGAGAGAGACTTTACAGAGACCTCTTCCCAGAGTTTTGAGGTTAGACAAGGTATTTTTTTGCAGGTGGGGGAACAGTTGGACTTGGTCAGCACTTCTGAAAATTCAGGCCCAGAGTTGAAGTCATGGGGGCTCAGTATTTAGGGAGGAACGCTGTGATTTTCCTACTCAGAAGGGGTGATGTGTGATTTAACTAGGAGAGGCATGAGGAAGGTGGCCTGCTCTGGATAATGTGTTCTCATCGTCAATGCAAATCCAAAGTTGTACAGTCCTAGCACTGTAACCTGGGTGCTAAGGAAGGCTGAAGAAGGCTGGATTGACATTTTCTCTTCGGGTCGTCTCCATAGCTGCTCTGTTGAAGTGGCAGTGAGGGTAGTGGTGGCCAAACTCAGCGACCGCCTCCGTTGGCCCTGGTGCAGGTTGGGCAGCTTTCTCCACGTGGACGTAGTGGTTGGGATGGAAGAGCTGCCTGCGTTGCCCCACGTGTCCAGTGACCTCCGCCTGAGCAGCACAGGGGTGCCCAGACCCTGGAAGGGAGCTTCCCTGGCGCTGCCTGCAGAGGCCCGGATACCGCCCCCCACAGGTGCCGCCGTGGGCCTGTGCCCGCTGCCCGCACTCAAGATGGCCGCCGTGGGCCTGTGCCCGCTTGCCCGCACTCAAGATGGCCGCCGTGGGCCAGTGCCCGCTTGCCCGCACTCAAGATGGCCGCCAGGGGCTCGCTAGCCATCTTTGGTGTGGGCAGGAGAAGCTGGGCCCACCCTAGCGGCGAGTCATGCAGTCACGTGGTCTCGCCACCGCCTCTGATTGGCGGGGGCGGGGCGGGTCGCGGTCTCGCCGCCGCCGGTGCGATGTAGGGAAGGGCCGGGCCTGAGCGCGGTGACAGGAGCCGCCTCCCCCGGTGCTGCGGGCGAGAGACGGGCCGAGCCGCCGCGGGATGAGAAAGCGGAACGAGTCCGTGACGCTGGAGCATGAGCGCCCCGCCGGCCCGCCCGAGCCGGGCTGCAGCCTGAGGCACAGCCTGCGCCTGGCCGGCGCCCGGCCCCACGGCGAGCCGGCCATGAAGCGGCCGCTCGGCAGGTGAGGGCGGCGCAGCGTCCCGGCCGGGCGAGCCTGGCTCGAGCCCCGCCCCCGGCGAGCCTGAGCCGAGCCCCGCATCCCCTGCCCGGGACGGGTCTCGCCCCCCGGGGGCCGGCGGCGGCGGGTCCCGGCCAGTGAGCCCCAGCCCAGTGCGGCTCCCGTAGGGCGACCGGACAGCAAGTGTGAACAACCGGGAGGGGGTGGGCGGTAATAGGCGCCTCTGTAAGAAAAAAACCCCAAAATCGGGACATCTGGTCACCCTACTTCCCCGCTTCAGGGCCGGTGCCAGGCCCCCGTCCCCAGGCAGTGCCGCCGGGGAGCCCGGGGTCTGGGGCGCCTGCACCCCGGGAGAGCAGACGGGAGGGGTGGGGCGGTTCCCGGGGAGCGGCTGGGGGTGCTGGCAGCGCGGGGACGTTTCACCCCCGGGTTCGTTTATAAATCACCTGACTCTGCTTATCGCGGCGGTGCCTGTAAAGCACAGCGCCGAGGCTGACTCAGGCCAGCAGCGACTGAAGGGGTGTTGCTGCTTTGTGTCCCAGTGCCCTTTGGGCTGCCCCGTTCGTGTGGAGGCAGGTTTTCGCGTCTCACAACAGCCATTAGTGGTCACACCCTCGCTGGTAGTCTCATCACAAAAGCAAAGGCCTGCAGGGCTCGGAGCATGGAGATCTGTTGGAAGAAACCCAGACCTCCTTGAGAAAGTGAATAGTTTTTCAACAACTGAATCACATTTAGGGGATCATGGGGGGGAAAGGCTTTGTGCTATTTTTGAGTTCTGGGAGTGAAAGAAAATTCTTCTTATAAACCAGTTAGGATTAATCCTTCCCAAAGGAATACTTACACACAATCCATGTGGAAAAATACAACTGTGACATGAGTTTTGGTATTATTTCTGTGAAAAACAGATCTTCCTGATCCCCCAAAAGGGGTGAAATACAATGCTATCCTGTAATAGGCAATACACTTATAAATGAGAACCTTATTGATGTATCTTTTGCCTTCAGTTTCTTATGTAAATGCCCAAAGATATTTTATAATTGAGGCAAGAGCTTTGTGGTTTGGGTTGCTGCAGCCAGATGGTGTTTTTATCCTTCATAAATACAGTGTAAAACTTTGAGTGCCTATTAGAAACCTACAGATTATCCTTTTCTTCTATTGCTTAATTACCACATACATTTTTCATTCATCTATTTTAAAGTTATTTTTGTTTAGTCATTTCTCTGTACTGAGGCAAGCTTTTGTGCTGTTTCTGTGCAAATTTTGGCTTGAACACTGCCAATGAAAGATGTCTTAAAAGAGAAAATACTCATTGGTAGCATTTATGCTTAAATTTATGACCTACAGCTAGCAGGTGGATGTGCTGTCAAAACTGTGGTACATTAGCACAAGTATTTGATAATGGAGGATGGCATTCATTTGATCTTGTTTCAGATTGAATAACTGCACAGTTGATCAGCTTCCCTTAGTGTTCTATTTGTGTAACAATTTTCAAATCTAATCTATGTCTGAACAGATTACTTTAAAAACAAGTCTTAAATAAATGACAGGTCAATTCCAGCAAGTCTCGTTTTGATGACTCTCTAAAACAGGACATTTTGTGGCAACATCTGGGAGATTTAAAACAAAATATTTTTATTGCATTACCTATTAAATAATACAGTATTGTTAATTGATACTCATTTTCTCTGGGCTCTCAAGTTTTCAATGTACCTTAATGTTTATACTATACAGATTAATTTATATAAGTTGTTTTGGAGAGGGATGTTGAAAGAAACTTCAAGTTTTGGCAGCTGGATGGGGAACATTTAGGGTTTCTGGAGTCTGGGAAGGTGTGTCAGACAGTTTGGGATTGTGGGATAAGCATATTAGCAGCATGTTCCTGATTAAGTGGTCATCAGTGAAATAGCTAATGACCACCAAAATGTTAGTGATAGATTTCAGAGTCAGTATGATTTTGGAGGAGAATGGGGATGTCTGTATTTCTCAGAATTATTGTCTTAGGCCTGGTCTACGCTCCAGAATTAGGTTGAAGGAAGCCGCCTTAAGTTGACCTGTTAATGTATGTGTCTACACTACTGGGTCCTTTACGCTGGCCTAAATCGCCTCTAATGTCAACTTCTGTAATCGACCTCTGCAAGAGGCACAGCGCTCAATTCGATTTTCATGGGTCGACTGCGAAGTAGTGCAGATGCAGCATTGTGTAATTCGACTTAATTGGCCTCTAGGTGGTGTCCCACAATGCTCATCTGTGACCGCTCTGGAGATCATTTTCAACTCTGCTGCGCTGCAGCCAGGTACACAGGAAACAGGCCCTGCCCTGCTAAAGCCCTGGGAATTTTTGATTTCCCATTTCCTGTTTGATCAGCATTGGGAGCGTGCTAGCTTGAGCACAGCTGATCATGGAGACTACACACCCCAAATGTGTTCCAGCCTGGTGTGCATAGGAGGTGGTGGATCTCATCGCTGTGTGGGGAGAAGAGTCTCTGCAGGCAGAGCTCTGATCCAGCAGAAGAAACGCTGACATCTATGCCAAGATCACTCGTGGAATGGGGGAGAAGGGCTACATGAGGGACACATTCATTCTGGTGCTGAACCTCACACATGCCCGTTCTACTCACCACTGCTGGAACAGCAAAACAGCACAGTGAATGGTTCTGATTATGGCTTGCACCTACTGTAATAAAGGGTTATTTTATGAAAATGGCCTTGCAATGGAAACATTTTATGCATGTACAATGGTCCCTTTCTTTTTTCCCATGACTGACAGCTGGAAATGTGTCCTTCGTCATGTCATCAACACGTGAAAGCAGATTTTTGCTGATTAGATGGAGGAGAAAGAGAACGCGGGAGGACATGTTCACCTAGATAATGAGCGCCTTTGGGACAGCTGAGACAGAACTGAGAGTGTGGAGGATTTCACTGTCTGAGAAGTTAGACATAGACACGGAGAGCAGACAAGCTTCCCATGAGCATGAGTGTGCGGCGCAGGATGAGATGCTTCAGATTATGAGGGACCAATCAGACATGTTGAGGCATCTGGTTGAACTGCAGGAACAGAAGCAGAAGGGTAGAGTCCCTCTGCAGACCCTGGTGGACAGCCTGCCAGCATCATCTGGCGCGGAATCACCTTCTCCCAAGCGTTCCAAGAGGCGTGGGTGAAAATTCCATTATCTTTTTCTCTTAACTTGGGGGTAGGGTGCAAGGAACAGAAGGCGCCTGTTCACAGACCTTTGATGGTCTAGAATGTGGTGTTATGTTACACAGCTGAGAATGTTTCTCCTGTTCCAACTTCATAACCCCTTTTCCCCAAAGCTAACTTTTGTTTCTGTTCTCCCTCTTTACTTATGTCTGTTAAATAAAGTAAATGGATTCAAGAAATAAATGTTATTTATTGAATAGAAGCAGTGGGCTTGGGCGTGGGCTGGCTTTACAGGGACAGCGATACAAGCCAGGTGAAGCTTTGGGAAAGCACAGGGCAGACAAGCAGCTCACATTACTGAGACTCATTATTGAAATGGCTTTTCAAAGCCTCGTGGATACGCAGTGCCCTTCTTATTGCCCGGGTGTCTGGCTGCTCAAAAGTGGCTGCCATGCGATCTGCCTCAACCGCCCACCCCTGTAGAAAATTTCCCCCCTTTTTCCCCACAGATATTATGGAGCACACAGCTGGCAGCTATAACCATGGGGATGTTCTATTCTAAGGTCCAACCTTGTTAGTAAATTTCTCCAGCGCCCTTTTAAATGACCAAAGGTGCATTCAACCAGCATTCTGCACTTGCTGAGCCTATTGTTGAACCGTTCCTTACTGTTGTTCAGATGGCCAGTGTATGGCTTCATAAGATATGGGAGCAAGGGGTAGGTTGGGTCCCCCAGGATAACTACAGGCACCTCAACATCATCAGTGTTTGTTTTGTGGCCTGGAAGGGAAGTCCAGGATTGAAGCTTTTTGAACAGACCTGAGTTCCTAAAGATGTGCACGTCATGAACCTTTCCCGACCATCTTACGTTGATGTTGGTGAAATGCCCTCTGTGATCCACCAGTGCTTGCAACACCATTGAAAAGTATCCCTTTTGGTTTATGCACTCTTTGGCAAGGTGGTCTGGTGCTAAATAGGCATATGTGTGCCATCTATCTCCCACTGCAGTTAGGGAACCCCATTGTGGCAAAACCATCCACTATGTCCTGCACGTTTCCCAGACTCACTATCCTTCATAGCAGAAGTCAATTAATGGCCCTGCACACTTGGAGCACAGCAGTGCCCATGGCTGATTTACCTACTCCAAATTGATTCCCCACTGACCGGTAACTGTCTGGTGTTGCAAGCTTCCAAATAGCGATCGCCACTCGCTTCTCCACTGTCAGAGCAGCTCTCATTTTTGGGTTGCTGAACTGCAGGGCAGGGGAAAGCTCTGAACAAAGTTCCTGGAAGGCAGCCTTCTGCATTCGAAAGTTCTGAAGCCACTGCTCATATCCCATACCCGCAAAACAGTGCGGTCCCACCAGTCAGTGCTTGTTTCACAGGACCAGAAATGGTGCTCAACCGAGTACAGCTGCTCTGTGACTGCCAGCGGCAACTCTGAATTGTTTTTTTCAATGGCTGCAGCAGGGCTGCTTGCAGGACATTGCTATGTTCCGTGGGGCGGACCCTACTTTGGTTCTGGAAATACTGCAGGAGAAGGTGTGAGGTGTTTGAGATGGTCACAACAAGAGTGCACAACTGAGCAGGCTCCATGCTTCTGGGGTTATGGTGTATGCACAGGGTTTTAAGGCACGAAAACCAATGGGGGGTTTGCCATTGATATGAGGGAGAGAGGACTGTGCATCATGGGATGCTGACGCAGTGTTCCCATTCTCCCCTGCGACAATGTTTTGGTCCTATGAGGCATTGCACAAACTTCCCAAAACACACTGCGGCAAGTTGCACTTTAGAATAGCTATCCATGATTCACTGCTTTGTGCATTGATACAGGCGCTGCTAGTGAGGACACACTCCATCGAGACAATGAGCATGGTGTGGTCACGCACAATCGACTTGATTGGGAGGCTTGAGTTCAAATTAGATAAAGTCAACTTAATTTTGTAGTGTAGACAAGCCCTTAGTCTGCAGACTCAGGGAAACAACACATCTGTTAGACTAAGTTAATGCTTTTAACCTTTCCTGCATAAACACAAAAGATATTTACTTTTAAAATAATAGCTTAGACTGTTGCTCAGCTCTGCAGCAAAAGTCGATCATGTGGCTGATCCTATGATTCTGGAATGCACTATGCTGTGAAAGTAATGCCAGTTGTGTTTATTACAGTGCTAGTGAATGGTGACTTTAAAGTAGTAGCACAGCATTAGCCTGGGCTTCCCAACAGGATTTACTGCATTTTAACTTAATTAAGGTGGCTCAAGTGCACCTCTTCAGAGCAACATAAGCACTAAACAGCAAAGTAATCATAAATGTAGGTAATGTTTGCAGAATACAGTACTAATCTACAAGGAGTAGCCTACCACCATCAATCAATATGTTAAATCACTCTAGTAACCTTTCTGTCCCTCTGTTTCAGTTCATGCTGCCACCCAGCGTTCATACATCCCAGAACGGAGAATCATACTGAAGTGCACAAACACCTGTTTGTTTAGCTATTTTGTTGTAACATATTATGAATATACATTTGAAAATGGTTGTGTACATTTGGATAAGATTTGTGTGGTTTGGTTAATGTATATTGTAGTTGATGTGACTTTTTTAGTGGTAATGTAGATGTTGCTTTTCAGAAGGTAAGAAATAAGTGTATTTAATCAATGCTTGAATTCTTTGTCTGGTATATGGTAATACTAAAACTGTAAATATTATATAGTCACATTTTCAGAAATGTTCACTAATCTTATGGACCTCCAATTCCTGTGTTCCTACCTTGAGAAACTTTCAGCACCTCTGAAAATCAATCAGTTTCTTCTCAGTTCAGGCACAAAAAATTAGTGAATGATTTTGAAAACAGTAGCCATCATTATTAAATATAGCATTGGAACATTCAAGTGTAGGCTATACCATTGCAGCATGAGCTAAGTTCTTGGTATCGATCTACCTACAAAAGGTCTTGTAATTTATCTTTAAGATCTAAACTACTTCCAGTGCTGGCTGGTTTAAAAGCAGGATCTTCAAGCCTGCTGAAGATTGGTATGTTACAAAACCATCTTTGCCCCCACCCCTTTAAAAATGTAAATAACACTGGTAAAGCAATATCACTATAAACTTCCAAAAAGTGGACTTGATTCTTCTGAATCCAAATTTTATTGGAGATTAGAAACAATTTTATAAGTGTTAAGCAAAAGCACCACTTAATTTTAGCATCATTGATCAAATAAATGTTCTACTCTTAAAAATGGTCACTTGATTCTCTTGTCAAATCCTTTGCTGTTGTTCCTTTATTTTGTTTTTATTAGAATGATAATTTCAAAGTGCTTCCTGTCTGAGTTAATAACCAGAACCTGGGCTTAATAAATGGCTGAGGAATTTCACTTGGGTAATAATCATATTGTGGGCTAATAGGAAGGCCTTTAACTTAATATTATCAAATGTTAATTTAAAAAATAAGATTTAAAAAATGCTACAATCCTCTCCTCCGCTGCCCCAACCAAAATTGTCTGTCAAACTGCTGAAAGATTTTAACAATTGCCTTTCCTCTCTTCTCTCCTCCCATGTTTCTCCAATGTGGGGAACAATGTGTGAGAGACACCCAGAATGAAGAATACAAAAAATTGTTCGTAAAGGAGACTTATACCCTGTGGGATGCAGTCCTTCAGTGTAAATAACTGTGTTTAGCTTCTGTTTCATGATTATTTCTGATGTAGATACATTCTAATAGTGAATGGACACCACATTTGTGTGAACATAGATAACTTTGGGATTGAAATGAGGGACATTTGAGCGAGATATCACATCCTATTATTGCACTTATCATAATTGGAAGGCGGAAAGAGGGTTCCTCATCCACCCCTCACTCCCAGTTCTCTTTCTAATGAATGATATTTGGGAAACAGGTATCAGTGGGCATTTGGTCAAAATTTAGACAATTTAGTTTTGTACTACCCTCTGATTTTCTTTTTCAAAGCTTTGTATTTGACAGTAAATTTGAGTATTTAAAATGACATTAGCAACTTGAATTTTTTGGAGCAGACTAATTTAAAATTAATTTTTCTGATAATACTTCTAAATTTTCTAATACTAAAAAAAGGAAAGGCTTTTCTAGTTCCCTCTCCTGTGTTTGTAAGGGTCTTTTGGGTGGGCCTAAAAGCAATATCACTAAACAGGCGTGGGCCTCGCCCTCTCCCCCTTCTTTTTAACATGCTTGCCTTTTGCCTCTTCAGTGTCAGCTTTGCTGCTGCTGCTAGGAAACACCCTCTTGCTGAGCCCAGGGGAAGAACACACACACGAGCTCTTTCCAGAACAGGGCATGAGTAGTGTTGTCAGGTTAGTGTATAGGACAGAAAGTGCAAATGACCATCAACAAAGCAGTGCCACTGACTATACACAGTGCTGTCAAATACAGAGTAAACAAATTGGAAAAAAAAATGAAACGTGTGATTATGTAGTGTTATTTTGACAAATAAAATTTGCAGAACTTTGCTGAATTTTAAAATATCGTGCACAGAATTTAAATTTTTGTTGGCACAGAATTCCCCCCAGGAGTAATACTTCCCAAATATGGTCACCTGCACCTGTATCTGGAGGCGTGATGAGTGCTGATAAGGCTGAGATTCAGATATGCCCTTTCTCCCTTAAGGTTCCTTCTAACTTTCATATCAGTGAATCTTCACCAAAGTGTTACTGACCTATTTTCTTGTTTAATTTTTCTCAAACTCTTCTAAAAATTTGTGATTAAACTAAACAGGGATAATTTCAGCGACATTTTGTTTTGGTGAAATTTGGATTTATAAGGGGAAAATTTACCGGAATAACTGTTCTAGAATAACTCCTTGTGTGGACACTCTTATTCCAGAATAAATCTCCACATGGGGAGTCATTCCAGAATAGCTATAGCACTCTAAATACACCCTGCCTTATTGTGGAGCAACTTCCTCATGTAAACAATCCCTAACTCTTCATCAAGTATGTAAGATCTGTAACAGAGTTTGAAAAATCCACATGCAAGTTGTGAGTAGGAAACTTTTTTCCTCCCTGAAGGAAGGGGAGCCTAAGCCGCCATTATCTGCAGAACTAGCTTTCACTTAGAAACAAATCCAAGTCCTCTTCCGTAAACTTCTGGTCCTTATAGTTGAAAAAAACTTTCCAAACATGAATAGAAGCGGTGTTGTTTGCTAAAGCTTGTGACAGACAGCTATCCAGTGCTAATGTTGCTCAGAGCTTTCCTGAGCCCCAGCAGAGTTAAAATAAAATGTTCTGGTTAATTTCACAGCTGATTTGGGCAGTAGCAAAGCTTAGAATCATGTCAGTTTCATTCTGCTGCTGTTTATGAAAGATGTGAACATCAGCAGAGACAGTCACTGGAGCTATTGATGGGTTTGTAAGGGCTCAAATGGAAGCTGGAGTACTGATAACTTTGCAGGGGCGGCGGAAGGGAGGGTATCTTACTGGAGAAGAAAGTACATTCTCCATTCCAGCCATCAGAGTTGGGCTTAAAGTGTAGGCCCTCTACTTAGTGGGTGGAGGGAGAGCCAAGGACATCAAGAAGGCTGAGGTGTTTAATGCCTATTTTGCTTCAGCCTTCACTAAAAAGGTTAACAGATACTCAACACAATTAATATTAACGAGGGAGAAGGAACACAAGCCAAAACAGGGAGAGAAGAAGTTGAAGAATATTTAGCTAAGTTTGATGTATTCAAGTCAGCGGTCCTGATCAAATTCATGCTAGGATATTTAAGGAACTAGCTGAAGCAGTCTCAAAATAGCTAGCAGTTATCTTTGAGAACTCATGGGGGATAGTGAGGTCCCAAAAGAGTGGAGAAGGGCAAACATAGTACCTATCTTTAAAAAGGGGAGTAAAGAGGCCCCCCGGGAATTATAGACCAGTCAGCCTAACTTCAGTATCTGGAAAGATACCGGAACAAATTATTAAACATTCAGTTTGTAAGCACCGAAAGGATAATAGGGTTGGTTTTGAGGAACAACCAGCATGGATTTGTCAAAAACAAATCATGTCAAACCAACCCAGTTTCCTTCTTTGACACATTACTGGCCTAGTAGATAGGGGGAAGCCAGTAGATGTGAGAGGTCTTGGTTTTGGTAAGGTTTTTGACACAGTCCCACATGACGTTCTCATAAACAAACTAGGGAAATGATCATTTAATCTAGAAAACATAAGGTGGGTGCACAACTGTTTGAAAGCATGTAGGGAAACGAGTAAATGGGTTGCTGTCAAACTGGGAGGGCATATCTTGTGGGGTCCTGCAGTAGTCAGTCATGGGTCAATTGCTAGTCAGTATTTTCATTAATGACTTGGATAATGGAGTGGAGAGTGTGCTTATAAAATTTGTGGATGACATCAAGCTGGGTGGGATTGCAAGGATTTGGGAGCACAGGATTAGAATTCAAAATGATCTTGACAAATTGGGGAATTGATTTGAAATCAACAAGATTAAATTCTGTAAAGATAAATGTTTAATATTACACTTAGGAAGGAAAAATCAACTACACAATGGGGGATAACTGGGTAGGTGGTAATAGCGCTGAAAAGTATCTGAGGTTATAGTGGATCACAACTTGAATATGAATCAACAATGTGATGCAATTACAAAAAAGGCTAATATTTGGTGGTGTATCAGAGTGCTGTATGTAAGACAGGGGAGGTAACTGTCTTGCTGTACTCAGCGCTGATGAGGCCTCATCTGGAGTACTGTATCCAGTTCTGGTGCCACACTTTAGGAAAGATGTGGACAAACTGGAGAGTCTGGTGTAGAGCAAGAAAAATGATAAGGACTTAGAAAACCTGACCTACGAGGAAAGATTTAAAAACACTGGGCATGTTTTAGTCTCGAGGAAAAAAAAGCTTGAGGCAGGATTGGGTAAGTCTTCAAATATGTGAAGGGCTGTTATAAAAGAACTGTGATCAATTGTTCTCCATGTTCTCCGAAGGAAGGATAAGAGGAAACGGGCTTGATCTGCAGCAAGGCAGATTTAGGTGACATATAGGAAAAACTTTCTAACTCTCAGGGTAGTTAAGCTCTGGAACAGGCTTCCAGGGGAGGCTGTGGATTCCCCATCACTGGAGGTGTTTAAGAATGGGATTGGTCTGGGGGTTTACTTGGTCCTGCTTCAGCTCAGGGGGCTGGACTTGATGCCCTTCCAAGGTCCCTTCCAGCCCTACATTTCTATGATTTCACAACAGAAAAAAGATGCTTTTGGTTTTTTTTAAATGGAAGCTCAGAATTTGCAGAATGTAGCCAAAAATTGTGAAGAGACTCTGGCTCTTTCAGCATAGCAGTACCAGAAAAAAAACCAAAGCTATTCTGCAAAATCATCTTAAACAAATCCTGTTACATGTGATATTTGATTTCATAAGTGGTAATGGCGTGGAGAAAAATGTGTAAAGGGTTATCCTAGGGAATGCTGGAGCAAAGATGTTCCTAGAATTTAAGACTGTCATTTCACACTGGAGCAGTTCTGGTGTATAAACAAGATCTGTGTTGCACAAGATGAGCTAAAGGAAAGTAAACAACCTTTAAATGCTAATCCCCATGCCTGGTTTCGATCCCAAAAGTTCATTGTTGCAACCACCCTTGGGTGCAATTATTAAGTGTTTGCAATGTACTATGTAGGTGCTAAGCACTTAAAATAACTGTAGCATCTGCTTAGTTCTTCTTCCAAGTTTTTAGTAGTTTTCTTGTGACATATGCATAATTCCCATCAACACTAATGTGAATTAGACTCATATGTTGGAGAATAATGTCGCTATTGTCTGTACTGTACACTCAACATATGTTGATATATTTTAATTATATTGCCACTCTTTCCATTCTTATTTTCTGTTACCTTCAAAGGGATGGGAGGATTTGTTTGTGACCTTGTTTCAGGTTACTTTTACTAATTTATAGGTGATCTGGAACTGGGTGCCTATTGTAGAATACAGTAACTCCTTGCTTAACGTTGTAGTAATGTTCCTGAAAAATGCTACTTTAAGCAAAACGATGTTAAGTAAATCCAATTTCCCCATAAGAATTAATGTAAATGGGGGGGTTAGGTTCCAGGGAATTTTTTTTTCACCAGACAAAAGACTATATTTTATACATACACAAATATACACACACACATACACATAGTATACGTTTTTAAACAATTTAATACTGTACACAGCAATGATGATTGTAAAACTTGGTTGAGGTGGTGAAGTCAGAGGGTGGGATATTTCCCAGGGAATGCCTTACTGCTAAATGATGAACTAGCACTCAGCTGAGCCCTCAAGGATTAACACATTTTTGTTAACGTAGCCTCACACGCTACAAGGCAGCACGAATGGAGGGAGGGGAGACAGCATGGCAGAGAGAGATGGAGACACACACTGTGTGAGAGAGAGAGATGGGCATTGCCCCTTTATGTACACTCACCCCACTCTTAAGCACACTGACTTTTTAAGTAGATCAGCAAGTTGAGACAGCAGCTGCTGCCAGCAAGCTCCCTCCGTCCTGAACCGTGTCCTGTCCCCGCCGCTCTGTGGAGATGGCCTGATGGGGTAAAGGAGCGAGGGAGGGGGATACCCTGACATTAGCACCCCTCTTTCCCCCCTCCCGATTGCACAGCAAGCAGGAGGCTCCTGGGAGCAGCACCAAGGCAGAGGGCAGGAGCAGCACAGGGCAGTGGGGGGAGGGACAGCTGAACTGCCCATCAATTGATAGCCAACTTAGGAGAGTGGGGAGCTGATAGGGGGGCTGTTGATCCACCCTGGTTCCAAGCCCCCACCATCTAGCTCCAATGGGCTGCTCTTCCTGCAAGCAGTGGAGAAAGCAGGTGGCAGCCAAACAATGTTATAAGGGAGCATTGCACAACTTTAAACGAGCATGTTCCCTAATTGACCAGCAACGTAACAATGAAACAGCGTTAACCTGGACGACTTTAAGTGAGGAGTTACTGTACCAAAAGGGATGGACTAATTGTGATAGACATGGTAATTTCCTGCAATATCCTTGAAAAACCTTATTGTATCTTATGCAAAGTTTATGTATATTGTGGGGGTGGGGCTGTATGTAACCTCTCTAGCCGGGAGATGTGATGTGAGGCCAGGAAGTTCAAAGAATTATAATGACATCGTGTTGACAAGAATAGATTTTTAGTGACAAAAAGTGTGGTATAGATTTCATGGGAAATACCCAGGGAGAGTTTAATACAGATTCCCTATCTCCGGTTATGGAAAAACTCAGCCTTTTGAAGCTACATCGTGAGAAAAGGGATGATTGTCTGATAATTACCTGTTCCAAAGGCCCAGCCTGTGTAAAGAACCAGGCGTATGTGTCCAGGCTGGGCTCTGGTTCAGAATCTGATACAGTTAGGAACTTGTAACCATGCTCCAGCTGAGGCCTCACCAGTGCCGAATGCAGCAGGACAGTTACCTCCCGTGTCGTACATACAGCGCTCTTGCTAATACACCCCCCGAATGATATTAGCCTTTTTTGCAGCTGGATCACATTGTTGACTCGTATTCAAACTGTGATCCACTGTAAAAAACCCAGATTGTTTTCAGCAGCACTACAACCTAGCCAGTTATCCTCCATTCGTAGCTGTGCATTTGATTTTTCCTTTTGAAGTGCAGTGCTTTGCACTTGTCTTTACTGAATTTCATCTTGTTGGTATCTGACCAATTATCAAATTTATCAAGGTCATTGTGAATTCCAGTACTGTCCTCCGAAGTGCTGGCAGCCTCTCCCAGCTTGGTGTGATCTGCACATTTTATAAGTATACTCTCTTTGATACCAATTAAGTCATAATTTAGCCTATAGACTTAAGACTTCTTGTTCTTCCTGTTATTCCCATACTCCTTGCATTTGTTTATAGACATCTAAGATGTCGAGCAGATTCCCCCACTGATTTTTCCCCTCTTGTTGCTCCTATGACTCCAGTGTAATGTTCCATTTTCTTCCGACATCTAGTTCTCTGTTACAGGCACCTTTTGTTATACTTACGTAGGGCTTTTGTCACCTCGTTTAAAGCCCTCCTCGCTTGGCTGGCGAGTCCATGTGCGAAGAGGCTCTTCCCTGATGCAGACTCCGTACTCTCCAGTGCCCTGCCCAGCCAACCCACAGGGGCTGGGTATTCTGCTCCTGCCCGTAGAGTGGAGTAGAAGCTGCAGAGGGGAGGTGCTATAGGGGATAGCCCCACATCTTGGCTCTGGATTGGAGGGGTGGAGTTCATCTCCCTGCATTCCCCTTATCTAGCCCCAGTGCCTGGGCTTAGTGCTGGGGAGAGAGCCCCAGGGCAGTGTCTGGAATGTCAGCTGAGTCGGGGCTATGAGCGTCTCTGTACAGCACCCTGCACCCTCTCTGTGCTCAGTAGAGGGTGGATAAGAAATCAGGCTCCAGTTAGATCAGCTGGGCACCAGAGGGCCGCTCTCCTGGCATCAAAGCCTGCCCCATTGTCCAGGTGAAGATTGTGGCACCATCTGATTCTGTAACAATTATTTTTACCACACAAGATGAGGCCTAGAGCCTGACCCCTAGGGGAGTTCGTGCAGGGCTGCATGGAATGGCCATCAACCTAAAGCTGCTTCCTCCTGCTTTCCAGCGTGACAGAAACGTGAAGTGTGACCTGTTGCTGAAAGACCTGTACGTGGAGAACGCGCAGCTGGTGAAAGCTCTGCAGGCGACTGAGCAAAGGGAGAAAAATGCTGAGAAAAAGAACTTGGCCCTGGAGGAAAAACTCTCAGCCCTAACCGAACTGATTAGAAGAATGGCGCAGGCATCTCTCAGCGTGTGAAGGGGCCCCGGCGCTGGGTTTGGCTGCAGCTGGAAGGACAATCAGTAGCAGACACCCGTCGCTGCACTCCATTATCTCAGCCTGGGAGCCACTGTGCTGCAGGGGGTACTGGCCTGGCCCAATGCAAAGCTCCTTCAGCTGGGGCCTGCGCACTGGGTCATGGTGAACTCCCATCTGCCACTGTGTTAGTGCTGGGTGGGGACACCGTGTGCGCCTTCCCCCACTGCGCCCATCAGGGGAAAGGGCTTGCTGAGATCTCTCAGGGAGCCAGGGATAATGGCCATAAAAGAAGTGTGCCCTGTTTTTTCAGTGGGAAAGCACTGAATGTTTTAATGCCATTCAGGCCATTCCATACGATAGAAGGAAGGGTCTGTCTTGGGGCTATTTACGGTAATTGCAACGTGCCCTCTGAATTTGTCTGCACACTGGCAGTTTGTACTGTACATGCAGTTTTATACACGGAGAATATACTATTCACCTGTAAGTCCTGGCTGTCGTTCAGGGGCCCATGCTGCTGGAAGTGGAACGACCTGCTGTATTTTTAGGGTCTTCTGCTTTCGGGTCACTGGGAATGGGAAATGGTTTTAATATTAAAATTACATTTTTACCATTGGTTTCTGAGTTTGATTTTATTTCCTCTGGGATATGGCTCTGCCCAACTTCCCTTGGATTCTAGGACACACAGACCCTCGCTTATATCAAGTCAAGAGTACAGGCCCTGGCCCAGCTGCAATGGCGAGCAGGAGAGAGCTGGGAGAGTGGAGCACTCTCTCCTTGTTCTCTGCCTTGGCTGTCAGAGGAGTCACTTTGCTCTCTGCTCTTCTCCTGTGAAATAGGGTTTGGCTCATCTCTGTTCCTTCCCCCTCTCCAGTGCTATAGCACCAGGGCCCCTTGAGCAGGGAGCAAGGGAACACACAGAATTAACTAATTAGAGCACCGGAGTTTTAGTTGACAAGTATGGAGTCTCATGTGGTTACCCAGCATGCAGGACTGAGAGGACATGAGGACTCCATACTTGTAAACTAAAATGGCTCTTTATTGAGAGAACTATTTACAGAGACGCTGCAACTGCAGACAGCACTCCAGCCCTGTGCACACAGACTGACTTCCAGTGCTGCCTCCAATCTACTCCCTCCAAGTTCCATGCAGGCTGCTCCATCTTTCCTTTCAGACTTTTTTGTGTGGTGTCTTTTGTACAAGCATTTGCTGACTTGCTAGTATATCACCTGCTCTAGGGATATGGCCTTTACCACAGCCCATTTTGGCCTGTTAGGCATTGGTCCTCCGAGTGTGCTGGTTGTGTAAGCAGCCTCCCATTTCTTGTTTATGGTCTTTCACCCTATTGCTGCCTTCATTCTGAGGATGCAGGGGGCACATTCTGTTCACCTTCTGTGTTGCTCATGTATCTCGTTTCTTCTGACTCCCCGACGTCAGGCCAGCTGATGCTGTAGACCATTCTAAGTCAGGGGTCGGCAACCTTTCAGAAGTGGTGTGCCCAGTTTTCATTTATTCACTCTAATTTAAGGTTTTGTGTGCCAGTAATACATTTTAACATTTGTAGGTGGTCTCTTTCTATAAGTCTATAATATATAACTAAACTATTGTTGTATGTAAAGTAAATAAGGTTTTTGAAATGCTTTATTTAAAATTAAATTAAAATGCAGAGCACCCCGGACCAGTGGCCAGGACCCAGGCAGTGTGAGTGCCACTGAAAATCAGCTTGTGTGCTGCCTTTGGCATGTGTGCCATAGGTTGCCTACCCCTGTTCGAAGTCCTCCTGATCCTGGCCTTGGACTTGTCTTCTGCTACTTCAAAGTTGTCCTTGCTTTGAGTCCCCACCGCTGTCCTGCATCTGTAGCTACCTTGTAGAACCTCTGTGCCAATGCAGCTTGGGCTGCTGCCTCTGGCCATTGCTTTGTGTGGCTGGTTGGACTGTGCATAGTGACCTCAGGTCCTTGTCTCCTTTGTTGTAGGGGCTGCCTGCCTAGCATGGGGTTCTCTTAATCTTTTCTGTACCATCTGTCCTCTGCGGGGTTGGGAGACTCTTGGTTCTTTGCCCCCCCGGTTCCTGTGCTGGGTGACTATCTAGTCCCAGGGAGAGTGTAGTGCAATGGTCCTACAGGGACCTTCCTGTCTACGTTGCCTTTGCCGTGTGTCTGGGACTACAGAGCAGCTGACTTCACAATCCCACTGGCATCGGATTGGTCAGTGAGCTAATAGCATAGCTGCCAACCTGGCAGTCAAGTGGCTGGTAGCCGCCTTCTGCGGTGCATGTGCATTAAGAATCTGGATCTGCTCATAAGAACATAAGAATGGCCATACTGGGTCAGACCAAAGGTCCATCCAGCTCAGTATCCTGTCTGCCAACAGTGGCCAATGCCAGGTGCCCTAGAGGAAGTGAACCTAACAGGTAATGATCAAATGATTTCTCCCCTGCCATCCATCTCCACCCTCTGACAAACAGAGGCTAGGGACACCCTTCCTTATCCATCCTGGCTAATAGCCATTAATGGACTTAACCTCCATGAGTTTATCCAGTTCTCTTTTAAACACCGTTATAGTCCTAGCCTTCACAACCTCCTCAGGCAAGGAGTTCTGCAGGTTGACTGTGCGCTGCATGAAGAACTTCCTTTTATTTGTTTTAAACCTGCTGCCCATTAATTTAATTTGGTGGTCCCTAGTTCTTGTATTACGGGAACAAGTAAATAACTTTTCCTTATTTACTTTCTCCACACCACTCATGATTTTATATACCTCTGTCATATCCCCTCTTAGGCCACGTCTATACTTACCCGCCGGGTCGACGCGGCGAGTTCGACTTCTCGGAGTTCGAACTATCGCATCTGATCTAGACGCGATAGTTCGAACTCCGGAAGCGCCGTGGTCGACTCCGGTACTCCACCGCGGCAGGAGGAGTTGCCGGAGTCGACCTTGGAGCCGCGGAGTTCGCTTCCGCAGCGTCTGGACGGTAAGTCATTCGAACTAGGGTAGTTCAAATTCAGCTACGTTATTCACGTAGCTGAATTCGCGTACCCTAGTTCGAACCAGGGGCTGTGTGTAGACCAGGGCTATGTCTCCTCTTTTCTAAGCTGAAAAAAGTCCTAGCCTCTAATCTCTCCTCATATGGGACCCCTTCCAAACCTCTAATCATTTTAGTTGCCCTTTTCTGAACCTTTTCTAACGCCAGTATATTTTTTTGAGATGAGGAGACTGCGTCTGTCCGCAGTATTCAAGATGTGAGCGTACCATGGATTTATATGGTTTGAGTATTGGCCTGCTAAACCCAGGGTTGTGATTTCAATCCTTGAGGGGGCCATTTGAAGATTGGTCCTGCTTTGAGCAGGGGGTTGGACTAGATGATTTCTTGAGGTCCCTTCCAACCCTAATAATCTATGATTCTATATAAGGGCAATAAGATATTCTCTATCCCTTTTTTAATGATTTCTAGTGTCCTGTTTGCTTTTTTGACTGCCGCTGCACACTGCATGGACGTCTTCAGAGAACTGTCCACGATGACTCCAAGATCTTTCCTGATTTGTAGCTAAATTAGCCCCCATCATATTGTATGTAACTTTTCCTGCCGGTCTCCTCTTCGCTGCATGTCTCTATGACCTCAATCACAGCACATGCTGCTGCCTTTTCTTCCTGTGTTCCTACACGGGAGCCTGGGCAGCTGGTCTGCATGAGTGGCTGGATCCTTTCCGGGGCAGTTCAGCTGCCCCCGCCGTTCAGCGGTGTGGCTCCAGCAGTAGCCTTGTTTCTCACCACACTCTCCTGGAAGCTGGAGCCCCCCTGGGTGGCTGACCCTCGTTCCTCTGCAAGAGGCTCTCGCGCTGAAGAGGAGTGGCCCTAGCCCCTTAAGACGGTTGTTTACCGGCTGCCTGAGCCCTGGCAAGCCCAGGCCCCAGTTAAACTGAGACGAGCTTGGAGGCGGGCTACCGCCAGCCCTTCAGTGATCTCCTTCCTCCGGGGTGAGTGAGGGAGTGTTACAGCCTCCAACTGTGTATTTTCAGGGACAGAACAATTGTATCTCTCCCCCCCGCTTCCTTTGCAGACCATAGCACCACACGGACACATTACACTAGAAAAGTTGTATTTGCCACTGCTAAAATCACCACTACAGTTGGTTTGATTTCCTTATTACAGAGAGTTCGTCAAGGAAGGAGGTCGATGGAGGCTGGCCCACAACGCCCACACTGTGTTCATGACAGAACATGCTCCAGAACTCCTTGTCTGATTAACTGTTCACATTTCCAGCGTGGTAAAAAATGCTGAAAGAAAAACAGACGTTTTCTGAATTCAAGGCAGACTTATGTGAAGACAGCCAGTTCTGCCTTTGTACTTGATACATGTCTTGACCAGAATCACCAGGCTGCACTATAGGAACAGCTGGCGAGGGCAGCAGAGCTAGATGTGCCCAGCTGCTGAGTCCTGTGTGGAACCAGTAAGGTCTCAGTGTGAAAAATGGCTAGTCTGCAACACTTATTCCTGGGTGGGCAATGGCCGTAGTCAGGGAAGCAAGCATTACACCCAAGCATTACACCCTTAGTAACTATTTCGAGGATCAAACCATAAACCAGAATTGCCCCTCCCCCTTCACTACTGTGCATACACACGAGGCAGATCCTCAGCTGCTGTCAACTGTTATAGCTCTGCTGACTTCTATGGTATCGTACTGCAGCTGTGCCACACTGAGTACATCACAACGGGCTCTGGGATCCTTCCACGTCAAGAGCACTCACTGGACTGTCAGTTATTCCCCCTCAAGCCTTTACCCAGAGCAGCATTACGTGAAGGATTCCCAAGGAAGCGCTCCCCGCTGGGCCAGGAGAGTATGATTTCCTCAACTCATTCCTACACCCGGGTAAGCATTCAGTTATCCTGTTTTAGTAACAATCCTGCTCTCTTAGCATAGGTACCTGGCTATTCTTCTTCAACAGAATTGTTGTACCATCGTCAATCTCAAATTCTCCATGATCCTTTAAACACCGAACCTACAGTAAGGAGAAATGGGTCTCTTTCAACATCAGCAGATGCACAAGGACCGGAGTACCAATGTCACAGGCCCAGAATGCAATGTATGTGCACAAATCACTATTAACACACCTGGCCTGTGTTTAAGGCAGAGACACTCACGCCAGCCCAACAACATCTAACATAAAACAGGGAACTGAAACGCAAAACCAAGCAACCTCAACCTTCGTTTGAGTGAGGTTGGCCCACCTTTCTGAACACCAGCACCCCCCTCACATTAGGTATCTCGCAGAGAAATGAACGAATGGGGATGAGCATGAGTCTCTATGGAGGTGAGGGAATAAAAGCAAGAGCACAGCGAGAAGGGGTCCTAAAAGCAGAGGGCATACTGAGCACAGTGAGACCAGAGTTTAAAGGAAAAGGAAGAGCAGAGCCTGGTGGCATTCAGCCACTACCTGCACATCTTCAAACTCTTTGCTGTCAAGTGTTGCCATGCAGTCTTATGGCTTCAAAAAGAGCCGAGTGTGGCTCACGAGTCTTGTGTTGCCAGCCTGGGTGTGCACTTTTAATAGATAGTTCCACACGCAAAGCTCATTCAGAAGCCCCAGCCTTGCACTTACTTCGATGTATAAGCTTTTGGGAGGTTTCATGTCCTGTGTGAGGTCCAGCCCTTCCTCTCCTCCTAAGGATCTCATGTAGGTAGCAAGAGACTTTTTATACTGATTGAACCACTCCGTCTGTAGACATAAGAACACTAAACTAACAATCCTACAGGGACACAGGATCTCAATAATGAGTGCACATGCTTTAAAAAACATGGCTTGTAGCCACTTAAAAATATTTTTCACTGCCTTCTTACGTCTACCAGTAGAACTTCCATTCTACCCTGAATCTATTAAACAAGTCAAGTTTATAACAAAGCTGGGCTTACTTCTTCAGCAGACATGTGAAATCGGAGGTCATTTGGCAAGACACTACCATACTCCCACCTGAGGGCTCGGATCCAAAGCAACCGGTCATACCTGGAAGAATTAACCAGGGATTAAAACCACTCTGTTCTCAATCAGAAACAGAGGTATTAATCCAAAAAGTAATCTGGAATCAATCCCCTATTTATACCAAATCTGATGCTTTCAGAATTAAGTGTAAAACCCTGTTATTCTAGTCTTTCCTCCATAGGCCTGCCAAAATCATACATTTAAATAAAAACAAGGCCCTTACAGAATAAGGGAATACAATGATACAGAGACCTTCCTGTGTTCATTTTACATTTGTAAGGTGCTTGGATACTACTGATGAATGCGGTACTACAACCAAGATTAAACAGATAAACAATGTTTCATATTGAACATAATAGTCAAGCATTGGGAAAAGAATCAAGGCCAGAATTTTCAAGAGTGGCCTCTGATCTGTGCGCTTAGTTTTTAAGCGCACATTGCAGCTTGATTCTCAGAGGTGCTGGGCACCCACAACTCCCACTGAAGTCCATGAGACCAGCAAGTGCTCAGCACCCTTTGAAAATTAGGACCACAGAGTCTCAAGCTGGGCACACACAATCAGAGGAAGCACTTGAAAAAGCAGCTCTTTGTCCATGTAAGAGACAGTATTCCGGTCACAGACAATAGCTGTGAAAGCAAGATACACCTTCCATTAGAAACTTACAGGTATGCAACAACACATCGTCGATTTCGCAGCAGAGAACAATGACGAAATTTGATTGCTCGGATCAAGTCACTTCGTCCTGATTTAGCCTCATTTCTGGTAATAACGCAAAGGGAAACAGTATTACATTACGCTGAGACCAAGAAACTGGCAAGGGGGGCAGGGGTAGCTCAGTGGTTTGAGCATTGGCCTGCTAAACCCAGGGTTGTGAGCTCAATCCTTCAGGGGGCCACTTAAGGATCTGGGGCAAAAATTGGTCCTGCTAGTGAAGGCAGGGGGCTGGACTTGATGACCTTTCAAGGTCCCTTCCAGTTCTAGGAGATTGGTATATCTCCAATTATTACCAAGCATGTATTTTTCCTATTTTTCCCAAAGCTACACATTCACACAACACTCAGATGCAGTTTAGTTTAGAATTTCTCTGGCACTTAGCACCCTCCTCACCACAACCTTGTTTTTATCCCACTGGGAGCGACATACTAGCGTTCAGCTAAGTAAATAATCTCTTGAGCACATTAGCTAGTTTGCTAGCTGTTTTGTGTGTTCTCAGAAATAATTTTTCTGGCACTGGGCAATTTTGCTCTTTGAAAATACAATAGAGAACAAAGGCATAAATATAATTGATCCACACTGCTTATCTCATGCACATTCCTAGCTGTATTTTAGGGCATATTTTATTCTTAAATACAACTGAAACACTGACTTTTTTTTTCCAATTTTATAAAAAGTGACATTTAACAATGCATGTCCTTTCCTGCATTTGGGGATGCACCCTTCGATTAGTAAGTAGATTTGCACAGCTGAGTAAATCATCTATGGTCAAGCAATTTCACATCAGATACACAGGAAATGAAATCTGATTAATAGAGTGATTTTTTATTCAGCCCAGTTCAAACTCTTTTTGGATGTTTTTGTGAAAATGTTTAATTCAGCTTGATAAATAATTGGATTCTTAAAGATGCTGCATACTGGTTCCTTCAATTAAAGCCTGAGTTTCTAATCCACAATTCCATACCTTCAACAAAACAGGAAAGATGTCACTTCCCTTGTACTTTAGACTTTTTTTAATGATAATTAAGGAAGCTCTGAATTTTTATTTTTTTGGGGGAGGTGGGAGGTTAAAAAAAGGCACAAACTCTAATGGCCTCTTTAACACACATGAACAAAGAGAAAAACATTCTTGTATTTGTCATTTCTAAATAAGAGGCATGCTTTCCCTTTCTTCTCATGTGTAGACAGCTCATTAGTCTTTCCACCAAGACAACCACACTTACACATCAGCCTGGTTCTGTTCATATAAAGCTTTCATCTCCTCAAGAACTTGTCGGATTCCATCCTCCTGCAACATATAAATTCACTGATTTCAGCAGGTATTTTGAATCAATAAGTTTAAGTTGTCTTCATTACAGGCAGAGGCAGGGAGAGATGCCTACATTATAAACTGAAATGAAATATATTCAAGTCAAAGAAATTTCTTCAAAAGAATTCAGTCTCATAACGGGTTTGCCCTGCTCCAACTTTGGATGGCATGGGAGTGGCCTGTTAGCCTGAACCAGTTTCACCAGAAAAGTGAAAAGCTACTTGCTGAGAAAGCAGTTGAGCAGGATACTTGGGGCAATGGGGCATGATCCCACCTGCATTTAAGGCACCACTATGCCTCGTGGTAAATATTTGCAGGATACAGCCCTTCATTCGGTTTCAGAGTAAGACAGGCACTTCTGCCTCTTCCTTTACAGATGCCTCTTGAAAGAGGAACAATTTTTGAAGGCAAAGTTGAGACCCTCATTGTTTTGTCCATTAACCTACAGTCTGAAACGCCCAATCTCCAACCTTTGAGAGCCACAGGAGCCACCGCCTAGTGCGGGGCCGGCAGCCTCTCCGCCGTGCGGCGCCTCACGCTGCTTTGCGGTTCCGCGGGCCGGGAACACGCGTGTGAGCGGTTTCAGGCGGGCTCTGTCTAGAACACAGAACTAACCCATTGTTCTCGGTCAAGTAAATAAGGTTTGTAAAATGTTTAAGCAGCTTCATTTAAAAGTAAATTAAAAGGCAGCGCCCCCCCCTCGCCGCCCCCCCCCCGGCCGGCCGGCGGGCGGGCCGGCCCCGGGCAGTGCGAGGGCCCCCGACAATCAGCTCGCGCGCCGGGCCCCCGGCTGCCCGCCCCGGGCTGGTGGGGGCCCCGGCTCAGGGGAAGCCCCGCACGCTGCAGGGGGCGCCCCGGCGCTCGAGGGGGGGGGGAGAAGGGGTTCGCCGCCGCCGCTGCTCACGTTGAAGGCGGGGAGGTGCCCGTCGGCGGCGCGGTGCAGCCCCCGCACCAGCTCCGCGGCCCGTTCGCCGAACATGGGAGCGGGGGGGGCACCGCGAGCAGCGCGGACCGAGCTGGGAACCGCTCCCTGGTCACAGAGCGCGCCGCCGGCCCGCTCCGCCAATGGGAGCGGCGGCAGGTCGTGGCCACGCCCCCTGCCTTACGGACACCGGCGAGGGACAAACTTCCCCCTCCGGCACAGAAACGTCCCGCCCAGGTGCCTCAGGGCGAGCTGAGGGGCGGGACGTTCCGTCGCTCCGCCCAGCCCCGAGCCTGAATGGGGCCGGGCTGAGCCCGTGACGTGCGGTGGCGAGGCCCCGCCCCCGTTGTAGTGGCCCCCAGGCTGACGTGGCCTGTAGACAAGCCCTGAGGCGCTGGCCAGCGGGCTGCAGCCTCCTGGCCGGGCCCCTTCCCCCGCCCAGTGAACAAATCCCGCCAGTGCTGTCGGGGGCTGGCTGGGCACCGAGCTCTGCGTAGCCCCCGAAGTGGCCAGCAGGTCCCTGCAGCTCCTCGCCTGAGGCACGGCCGGGGGCAGGGCCGCCCAGAGGGAGGGGGGGCAATTTACCCCGGGCCCAGCAGGGGCCCCCACGAGAGTTTTTCGGGGCCCCTGGAGCAGGGTCCTTCACTCGCTCCAGGGGGCCCCAGAAAATTCTCGCGGGCTCCGGGCCCCCGGAGCTTCCTCGCTCCCGGTCTTCGCTGGCGGGGGGTCCTTCTTCTCCGGGATAGAAGGACACCCCCCCCCGCTGCCGAATTACAGCCAAAGCGGGACCTGCCGCCGGTGTGCAGCCGGGTCTTTGGCGGTAATTTGGCGGCGGGAGGGTCCTTCCGTTCCGGGACCCGCCGCCGAAGTGCCCCGAAGACCCGCGGTGGGGGCTGCACTTCGGCGGCAGGTCCCGCTTCAGCAGTAATTCGGTGGAGGGGGGGTCCCCCGCCGTGGGTCTTTGGGGCACTTTGGCGGCGGGTCCCGGAACGGAAGGACCCCCTGCCGCCGACTTACTGCCGAAGCGGGGCCCCCTGCCGCCGAAGACCCCAGGCCCCCGGAATCCTCTGGGTGGCCCTGGCCGGGGGGCTCCACGTGCTGCTGCCATGAGCACCGGCTCCGCAGCTCCCATTGGCTGGGAACCGCAGCCAATGGGACCTGGGGTGGGGCAGCGTGTGGAGCCCCCTAACCCTGACACCTAGGAGCTTCAGGGATGTGCCGGCTGCTTCCAGGGAGCCCCCCGAGGTAAGCACTGCCCTGCACCCCAATTCCCTGCCCCAGCCCTGAGCCCCCTCCCACACCCAAACTGCTGCTTGGCAGGGGGCGGAGGCCAGAGACTGCCCCAGCAGCGGCCAGTGCGGCTGGCCCAAGGGCTGCCTGAGCAGCCAGCCACACTGGCTGCTGCTGCGGATTCCATGACAGACACAGACCCTTAATCATGCTGAAATGTATGTAGCAACATTATATGTAAAGTGATTAACATAAACTAAAATTATGACCAAAATATGATTACACGTCTGGGGAAGGAGTTAACCTCTTTCTCAAAGACAAAGGACAAGCTGACACCTCTAGCCAGGTGCAATCAAAGCTGATAGGCAATTACCGGTCAAGTGGCCATTCTTTGGCAGTGAAGGAGGGGCAGGAACAGATTGATTTGCATTTTAACAAACAACAACATAGAACCTCTGTCCCCAGTTTCCCATAAGACTCCATGGCTCCATTCTCACAGATGGAAGGAACTTTATCTAGGGGGAACACGCAGGAAAATGCATTTCAAAGGATGACTGGACTGTAAAAGTGAGGGGCAAAACACCCTGGGTAATATCTCTTTCTTTATCTCTCACTATGAGAGGGAGGGATAGCTCAGTGGTTTGAGCATTGGCCTGCTAAACCCAGCATTGTGAGTTCAATCATTGAGGGGGCCATTTAGGGATCTGGGGCAAAAATCTGTCTGAGGATTGGTCCTATTTTGAGCATGGACTAGATGACCTACTGAGGTTCCTTCCAACCCTAATAGCCTATGATTCTATGAAGTGAACCAGACTTTGGGAGGAGGTTTAACCTGAGAATTTAGTCAGCCACATTGCTAGGAGCATGTGTTAAGGTTTTTATCTTGAACCAGTATATTAAGTCTTAGCTACTAGGAAGGATTTTATCTTTATTTCTCTTGTAACTATTTCTGACTTTAATATCTTGTACGTGAACTCACTTAAAATCTCTCTCTTTATAGTTAAATAAACTTGTTTTATTCTTTAATCAAAACTTATCCAGGGTTGTGTTTAAAATGAATTGTTTGGTAACTCAGATTAAAGTAGCAAACCATTGTACATTGACCCCCTTACAGGGGCAACGGACCTCTAATATATGAACTGATCACAAAAGCCATTTTTGAGGAAAATTTAGGACTGGGCATGCATTGGGGTCACCCTGCAAATAGTAACCAAGGCATCTGGGAACCAAAGCATGGCTGGTGTATAGCTTGCAGGCTACAGCTATACATAGATACTCAGGATGTGGTCTGCGCCTGTCTGCTGTTTGAGAGTGGCCCAGGTTGGAAGTTACAACAGCAAAGCGTTGTGAGGCACTCCAAGTTGCGTGATGACACAACCCCTCATTGATCTGGATTGCACCGCAGAATGTGATAATGCATCCTTACAGAGGATAAATTCTGTGATTATTTAGGTCTAAGGTCCTACAAGATTATCAGCATGGGTGCAAAGGTTCACCCATCTGGTTCTTGTTGAGGTCTTTAATCTGGAATGCTATTGTGACATAAGCTTTTATTTTAGAAATTTTTGCTTAGATGATGGCAGTGGGCCCATAGAAAACTACTGAACCGGTAGTTTGACTACTATGAACATCTCCCAAAAGTCTCAAAGACTTTTGATTCTGGATATGGTGTGATACCAAATAAACAATTAGAATTGACAAGATATATTTGTTGAGAATCCTGAAATCCTTTTAAACTGTGTTCTTCTAGGCAATGCTGGGAGAAGTGTATTGAAGACAAGCTCTTTAAAAGAATCTTCATATAATTTTAAACAGTCTTTTTTGTTTATTTTTATAAGAACGAGACAGGAGAGGAAGAAAGTAGTTTTTTTTTAGCCGTTTATCATCTGTAGTTAAAATATGCCCAATGCAAGATTATATGTGTAACTTTTCCAAATCTATATTAAGATTACTGTGTTAAAATTTAACTGTGCTGGAAAAAAAAACAAGTGACAAATATGTCCACAAGTCTTTCATGCAAATGCAGTAACTTTTCAGATAGCTGCAGAGCTAATTGGGATGTAAAGTCTCCAGCTGTGACAAAGTAACTTGTATTACCAGGCAGTGTGATTTGAAAGGTATTAGAGAGGCAAAGTGGGTGAGGTAATACTGGTGAAAGAGACAACCTTGTCTCTCTCACCAATAGAAGTTGGTCCAGTAAAAGATATTACCTCACCCACCTTGTCTCTCTAATAGCCTGAGACCGACATGGCTACAATGTTGAAAGATAATGGTGGGAATACAAAGTGGAAGATGATGCTTAATGGTTGTGCAGGGACCAAGAATAACCCATTTTTCTTTTTGGGTGAAACTTCCCAGATTTAATTTTAGTCTAACGGTGATGTGTGGGGATGGACACAGAGAGAGACTTTACAGAGACCTCTTCCCAGAGTTTTGAGGTTAGACAAGGTATTTTTTTGCAGGTGGGGGAACAGTTGGACTTGGTCAGCACTTCTGAAAATTCAGGCCCAGAGTTGAAGTCATGGGGGCTCAGTATTTAGGGAGGAACGCTGTGATTTTCCTACTCAGAAGGGGTGATGTGTGATTTAACTAGGAGAGGCATGAGGAAGGTGGCCTGCTCTGGATAATGTGTTATCATCGTCAATGCAAATCCGAAGTTGTACAGCCCTGGCACTGTAACCCTGGGTGCTAAGGAAGGCTGAAGAAGGCTGGATTGACATTTTCTCTTCGGGTCGTCTCCATAGCTGCTCTGTTGAAGTGGCAGTGAGGGTAGTGGTGGCCAAACTCAGCGACCGCCTCCGTTGGCCCTGGTGCAGGTTGGGCAGCTTTCTCCACGCAGACGTAGTGGTTGGGATGGAAGAGCTGCCTGTGTTGCCCCACGTGTCCAGTGACCTCCGCCTGGGCAGCACAGGGGTGCCCAGACCCTGGAAGGGAGCTTCCCTGGCGCTGCCTCCAGAGGCCCGGATACCACCCCCCACAGGTGCCGCCGTGGGCCTGTGCCCGCTGCCCGCACTCAAGATGGCCGCCGTGGGCCAGTGCCCGCTTGCCCGCACTCAATATGGCCGCCAGGGGCTCGCTAGCCATCTTTGGTGTGGGCAGGAGAAGCTGGGCCCACCCTAGCGGCGAGTCATGCAGTCACGTGGTCTCGCCACCGCCTCTGATTGGCGGGGGCGGGGCGGGTCGCGGTCTCGCCGCCGCCGCCGGTGCGATGTAGGGAAGGGCCGGGCCTGAGCGCGGTGACAGGAGCCGCCTCCCCCGGTGCTGCGGGCGAGAGACGGGCCGAGCCGCGCCGCGCCGCCGCGGGATGAGAAAGCGGAACGAGTCCGTGACGCTGGAGCATGAGCGCCCCGCCGGCCCGCCCGAGCCGGGCTGCAGCCTGAGGCACAGCCTGCGCCTGGCCGGCGCCCGGCCCCACGGCGAGCCGGTCATGAAGCGGCCGCTCGGCAGGTGAGGGCGGCGCAGCGTCCCGGCCGGGCGAGCCCGGCTCGAGCCCCGCCCCCGGCGAGCCTGAGCCGAGCCCCGCATCCCCTGCCCGGGACGGGTCTCGCCCCCCGGGTCCCGGCCAGTGAGCCCCAGCCGAGTGCGGCTCCCGTAGGGCGCCCGGACAGCAAGTGTGAACAACCGGGAGGGGGTTGGCGGTAATAGGCGCCTCTGTAAGAAAAAACCCCAAAATCGGGACATCTGGTCACCCTACTTGGTCGCTGCAGGGCCGGTGCCAGGCCCCCCGTCCCCAGGCAGTGCCGCCGGGGAGCCCGGGGTCTGGGGCTCCTGCACCCCGGGAGAGCAGACGGGCGGGATGGGGCGGTTCCCGGGGAGCGGCTGGGGGTGCTGGCAGCGCGGGGACGTGTCACCCCCGGGTTCGTTTATAAATCACCTGACTCTGCTTATCGCGGCGGTGCCTGTAAAGCACAGCGCCGAGGCTGACTCAGGCCAGCAGCGACTGAAGGGGTGTTGCTGCTTTGTGTCCCAGTGCCCTTTGGGCTGCCCCGTTCGTGTGGAGGCAGGTTTTCGCGTCTCACAACAGCCATTAGTAGTCACACCCTCGCTGGTAGTCTCATCACAAAAGCAAAGGCCTGCAGGGCTCGGAGCATGGAGATCTGTTGGAAGAAACCCAGACCTCCTTGAGAAAGTGAATAGTTTTTCAACAACTGAATCACATTTAGGGGATCATGGGGGGGAAAGGCTTTGTGCTATTTTTGAGTTCTGGGAGTGAAAGAAAATTCTTCTTATAAACCAGTTAGGATTAATCCTTCCCAAAGGAATACTTACACACAATCCATGTGGAAAAATACAACTGTGACATGAGTTTTGGTATTATTTCTGTGAAAAACAGATCTTCCTGATCCCCCAAAAGGGGTGAAATACAATGCTATCCTGTAATAGGCAATACACTTATAAATGAGAACCTTATTGATGTATCTTTTGCCTTCAGTTTCTTATGTAAATGCCCAAAGATATTTTATTATTGAGGCAAGAGCTTTGTGGTTTGGGTTGCTGCAGCCAGATTGTATTTATGAAGGATAAAAACACCGTGTAAAACTTTGAGTGCCTATTAGAAACCTACAGGTTATCCTTTTCTTCTATTGCTTAATTACCACATACATTTTTCATTCATCTATTTTAAAGTTATTTTTGTTTAGTCATTTCTCTGTACTGAGGCAAGCTTTTGTGCTGTTTCTGTGCAAATTTTGGCTTGAACACTGCCGATGAAAGATGTCTTAAAAGAGAAAATACTCATTGGTAGCATTTATGCTTAAATTTATGACCTACAGCTAGCAGGTGGATGTGCTGTCAAAACTGGTACATTAGCACAAATATTTGATAATGGAGGATGGCATTCATTTGATCTTGTTTCAGATTGAATAACTGCACAGTTGATCAGCTTCCCTTAGTGTTCTATTTGTGTAACAATTTTAAAATCTAATCTATGTCTGAACAGATTACTTTAAAAACAAGTCTTAAATAAATGACCGGTCAATTCCAGCAAGTCTCGTTTTGATGACTCTCTAAAACAGGACATTTTGTGGCAACATCTGGGAGATTTAAAACAAAATATTTTTATTGCATTACCTATTAAATAATACAGTATTGTTAATTGATACTCATTTTCTCTGGGCTCTCAAGTTTTCAATGTACTGTAATGTTTATACTATACAGATTAATTTATATAAGTTGTTTTGGAGAGGGATGTTGAAAGAAACTTCAAGTTTTGGCAGCTGGATGGGGAACATTTAGGGTTTCTGGAGTCTGGGAAGGTGTGTCAGACAGTTTGGGATTGTGGGATAAGCATATTAGCTGCATGTTCCTGATGAAGTGGTCATCAGTGAAATAGCTAATGACCACCAAAATGTTAGTGATAGATTTCAGAGTCAGTATGATTTTGGAGGAGAATGGGGATGTCTGTATTTCTCAGAATTATTGTCTTAGGCCTGGTCTACGCTCCAGAATTAGGTTGAAGGAAGCCGCCTTAAGTTGACCTGTTAATGTATGTGTCTACACTACTGGGTCCTTTACGCTGGCCTAAATCGCCTCTAATGTCAACTTCTGTAATCGACCTCTGCAAGAGGCACAGCGCTCAATTCGATTTTCATGGGTCGACTGCGAAGTAGTGCAGACGCAGCATTGTGTAAGTCGACTTAATTGGCCTCTAGGTGGTGTCCCACAATGCTCATCTGTGACCGCTCTGGAGATCATTTTCAACTCTGCTGCGCTGCAGCCAGGTACACAGGAAACAGGCCCTGCCCTGCTAAAGCCCTGGGAATTTTTGATTTCCCATTTCCTGTTTGATCAGCATTGGGAGCGTGCTAGCTTGAGCACAGCTGATCATGGAGACTACACACCCCAAATGTGTTCCAGCCTGGTGTGCATAGGAGGTGGTGGATCTCATCGCTGTGTGGGGAGAAGAGTCTGTGCAGGCAGAGCTCTGATCCAGCAGAAGAAACGCTGACATCTATGCCAAGATCGCTCGTGGAATGGGGGAGAAGGGCTACACGAGGGACACACTCATTCTGGTGCTGAACCTCACACATGCCCGTTCTACTCACCACTGCTGGAACAGCAAAACAGCACAGTGAATGGTTCTGATTATGGCTTGCACCTACTGTAATAAAGGGTTATTTTATGAAAATGGCCTTGCAATGGAAACATTTTATGCACGTACAATGGTCCCTTTCTTTTTTCCCATGACTGACAGCTGGAAATGTGTCCTTCGTCATGTCATCAACACATGAAAGCAGATTTTTGCTGATTAGAAGGAGGAGAAAGAGAACGCGGGAGGACATGCTCACCTAGATAATGAGCACCTTTGGGACAGCTGAGACAGAACTGAGAGTGTGGAGGATTTCACTGTCTGAGAAGCAGCAAAGAATCCTGTGGCACCTTATAGACTAACAGACGTTTTGCAGCATGAGCTTTCGTGGGTGAATACCCACTTCTTCAGATGCAATACCCACTTCTTCTTGCATCTGAAGAAGTGGGTATTCACCCACGAAAGCTCATGCTGCAAAACGTCTGTTAGTCTATAAGGTGCCACAGGATTCTTTGCTGCTTCTACAGAACCAGACTAACACGGCTACCCCTCTGATACTGTCTGAGAAGTTAGACATAGACACGGAGAGCAGACAAGCTTCCCATGAGCATGAGTGTGCGGCGCAGGATGAGATGCTTCAGATTATGAGGGACCAATCAGACATGTTGAGGCATCTGGTTGAACTGCAGGAAGAGAAGCAGAAGGGTAGAGTCCCTCTGCAGACCCTGGTGGACAGCCTGCCAGCATCATCTGGCGCGGGATCACCTTCTCCCAAGCGTTCCAAGAGGCGTGGGTGAAAATTCCATTATCTCTTTCACTTAACTTGGGGGTAGGGTGCAAGGAACAGAAGGCGCCTGTTCACAGACCTTTGATGGTCTAGAATGTGGTGTTATGTTACACAGCTGAGAATGTTTCTCCTGTTCCAACTTCATAACCCCTTTTCCCCAAAGCTAACTTTTGTTTCTGTTCTCCCTCTTTACTTATGTCTGTGAAATAAAGTAAATGGATTCAAGAAATAAATGTTCTTTATTGAGTAGAAACAGTGGGCTTGGGCGGGGGGTGGCTTTACAGGGACAGCGATACAAGCCAGGTGAAGCTTTGGGAAAGCGCAGGGCAGACAAGCAGCTCACATTACTGAGACTCATTATTGAAATGGCTTTTCAAAGCCTCGTGGATACGCAGTGCCCCTTGCTGTGCCCTTCTTATTGCCCGGGTGTCTGGCTGCTCAAAAGTGGCTGCCATGCGATCTGCCTCAACCGCCCACCTCTGTAGAAAATTTCCCCCCTTTTCCCCCACAGATATTATGGAGCACACAGCTGGCAGCTATAACCATGGGGATGTTCTATTCTAAGGTCCAACCTTGTTAGTAAATTTCTCCAGCGCCCTTTTAAATGACCAAAGGCGCATTCAACCAGCATTCTGCACTTGCTGAGCCTATTGTTGAACCGTTCCTTACTGTTGTTCAGATGGCCAGTGTATGGCTTCATAAGATATGGGAGCAAGGGGTAGGTTGGGTCCCCCAGGATAACTACAGGCACCTCAACATCATCAGTGTTTGTTTTGTGGCCTGGAAGGGAAGTCCAGGATTGAAGCTTTTTGAACAGACCTGAGTTCCTAAAGATGTGCACATCATGAACCTTTCCCGACCATCTTACGTTGATGTTGGTGAAACGCCCCCTGTGATCCACCAGTGCTTGCAACACCATTGAAAAGTATCCCTTTTGGTTTATGCACTCTTTGGCAAGGTGGTCTGGTGCTAAATAGGGATATGTGTGCCATCTATCTCCCACTGCAGTTAGGGAACCCCATTGTGGCAAAACCATCCACTATGTCCTGCACGTTTCCCAGACTCACTATCCTTTATAGCAGAAGTCAATTAATGGCCCTGCACACTTGGAGCACAGCAGTGTCCATGGCTGATTTACCTACTCCAAATTGATTCCCCACTGACCGGTAACTGTCTGGTGTTGCAAGCTTCCAAATAGTGATCGCCACTCGCTTCTCCACTGTCAGAGCAGCTCTCATTTTTGGGTTGCTGAACTGCAGGGCAGGGGAAAGCTCTGAACAAAGTTCCTGGAAGGCAGCCTTCTGCATTCGAAAGTTCTGAAGCCACTGCTCATATCCCATACCCGCAAAACAGTGCGGTCCCACCAGTCAGTGCTTGTTTCACAGGACCAGAAATGGTGCTCAACCGAGTACAGCTGCTCTGTGACTGCCAGCGGCAACTCTGAATTGTTTTTTTCAATGGCTGCAGCAGGGCTGCTTGCAGGACATTGCTATGTTCCGTGGGGCGGACCCTACTTTGGTTCTGGAAATACTGCAGGAGAAGGTGTGAGGTGTTTGAGATGGTCACAACAAGAGTGCACAACTGAGCAGGCTCCATGCTTCTGGGGTTATGGTGTATGCACAGGGTTTTAAGGCACGAAAACCACTGGGGGGTTTGCCATTGATATGAGGGAGAGAGGACTGTGCATCATGGGATGCTGACGTAGTGTTCCCATTCTCCCCTGCGACAATGTTTTGGTCCTATGAGGCATTGCACAAACTTCCCAAAACACACTGCGGCAAGTTGCACTTTAGAATAGCTATCCATGATTCACTGCTTTGTGCATTGATACAGGCGCTGCTAGTGAGGACACACTCCATCGAGACAATGAGCATGGTGTGGTCACGCACAATCGACTTGATTGGGAGGCTTGAGTTCAAATTAGATAAAGTCAACTTAATTTTGTAGTGTAGACAAGCCCTTAGTCTGCAGACTCAGGGAAACAACACATCTGTTAGACTAAGTTAATGCTTTTAACCTTTCCTGCATAAACACAAAAGATATTTACTTTTAAAATAATAGCTTAGACTGTTGCTCAGCTCTGCAGCAAAAGTCGATCATGTGGCTGATCCTATGATTCTGGAATGCACTATGCTGTGAAAGTAATGCCAGTTGTGTTTATTACAGTGCTAGTGAATGGTGACTTTAAAGTAGTAGCACAGCATTAGCCTGGGCTTCCCAACAGGATTTACTGCATTTTAACTTAATTAAGGTGGCTCAAGTGCACCTCTTCAGAGCAACATAAGCACTAAACAGCAAAGTAATCATAAATGTAGGTAATGTTTGCAGAATACAGTACTAATCTACAAGGAGTAGCCTACCACCATCAATCAATATGTTAAATCACTCTAGTAACCTTTCTGTCCCTCTGTTTCAGTTCATGCTGCCACTCAGCGTTCATACATCCCAGAACGGAGAATCATACTGAAGTGCACAAACACCTGTTTGTTTAGCTATTTTGTTGTAACATATTATGAATATACATTTGAAAATGGTTGTGTACATTTGGATAAGATTTGTGTGGTTTGGTTAATGTATATTGTAGTTGATGTGACTTTTTTAGTGGTAATGTAGATGTTGCTTTTCAGAAGGTAAGAAATAAGTGTATTTAATCAATGCTTGAATTCTTTGTCTGGTATATGGTAATACTAAAACTGTAAATATTATATAGTCACGTTTTCAGAAATGTTCACTAATCTTATGGACCTCCAATTCCTGTGTTCCTACCTTGAGAAACTTTCAGCACTTCTGAAAATCAGTTTCTTCTCAGTTCAGGCACAAAAAATTAGTGAATGATTTTGAAAACAGTAGCCATCATTATTAAATATAGCATTGGAACATTCAAGTGTAGGCTATACCATTGCAGCATGAACTAAGTTCTTGGTATCGATCTACCTACAAAAAAGGTCTTGTAATTTATCTTTAAGATCTAAACTACTTCCAGTGCTGGCTGGTTTAAAAGCAGGATCTTCAAGCCTGCTGAAGATTGGTATGTTACAAAACCATCTTTGCCCCCACCCCTTTAAAAATGTAAATAACACCGGTAAAGCAATATCACTATAAACTTCCAAAAAGTGGACTTGATTCTTCTGAATCCAAATTTTATTGGAGATTAGAAACAATTTTATAAGTGTTAAGCAAAAGCACCACTTAATTTTAGCATCATTGATCAAAGAAATGTTCTACTCTTAAAAATGGTCACTTGATTCTCTTGTCAAATCCTTTGCTGTTGTTCCTTTATTTTGTTTTTATTAGAATGATAATTTCAAAGTGCTTCCTGTCTGAGTTAATAACCAGAACCTGGGCTTAATAAATGGCTGAGGAATTTCACTTGGGTAATAATCATATTGTGGGCTAATAGGAAGGCCTTTAACTTAATATTATCAAATGTTAATTTAAAAAATAAGATTTAAAAAATGCTACAATCCTCTCCTCCGCTGCCCCAACCAAAATTGTCTGTCAAACTGCTGAAAGATTTTAACAATTGCCTTTCCTCTCTTCTCTCCTCCCATGTTTCTCCAATGTGGGGAACAATGTATGAGAGACACCCAGAATGAAGAATACAAAAAATTGTTCGTAAAGGAGACTTATACCCTGTGGGATGCATTCCTTCAGTGTAAATAACTGTGTTTAGCTTCTGTTTCATGATTATTTCTGATGTAGATACATTCTAATAGTGAATGGACACCACATTTGTGTGAACATAGATAACTTTGGGATTGAAATGAGGGACATTTGAGCGAGATATCACATCCTA
This sequence comes from Mauremys mutica, assembly GCF_020497125.1. Lineage (NCBI taxonomy): Eukaryota > Metazoa > Chordata > Testudines > Geoemydidae > Mauremys > Mauremys mutica. The sequence goes on along the minus strand of NC_059074.1, from coordinate 210,113,565 downwards.
TTATTGCACTTATCATAATTGGAAGGCGGAAAGAGGGTTCTTCATCCACCCCTCACTCCCAGTTCTCTTTCTAATGAATGATATTTGGGAAACAGGTATCAGTGGGCATTTGGTCAAAATTTAGACAATTTAGTTTTGTACTACCCTCTGATTTTCTTTTTCAAAGCTTTGTATTTGACAGTAAATTTGAGTATTTAAAATGACATTAGCAACTTGAATTTTTTGGAGCAGACTAATTTAAAATTAATTTTTCTGATAATACTTCTAAATTTTCTAATACTAAAAAAAGGAAAGGCTTTTCTAGTTCCCTCTCCTGTGTTTGTAAGGGTCTTTTGGGTGGGCCTAAAAGCAATATCACTAAACAGGCGTGGGCCTCGCCCTCTCCCCCTTCTTTTTAACATGCTTGCCTTTTGCCTCTTCAGTGTCAGCTTTGCTGCTGCTGCTAGGATACACCCTCTTGCTGAGCCCAGGGGAAGAACACACACACGAGCTCTTTCCAGAACAGGGCATGAGTAGTATTGTCAGGTTAGTGTATAGGACAGAAAGTGCAAATGACCATCAACAAAGCAGTGCCACTGACTATACACAGTGCTGTCAAATACAGAGTAAACAAATTGGAAAAAAAAATGAAACGTGTGATTATGTAGTGTTATTTTGACAAATAACATTTGCAGAATTTTGCTGAATTTTAAAATATCGTGCACAGAATTTAAATTTTTTTTGGCACAGAATTCCCCCCAGGAGTAATACTTCCCAAATATGGTGACCTGCACCTGTATCTGGAGGCGTGATGAGTGTTGATAAGGCTGAGATTCAGATATGCCCTTTCTCCCTTAAGGTTCCTTCTAACTTTCATATCAGTGAATCTTCACCAAAGTGTTACTGACCTATTTTCTTGTTTAATTTTTCTCAAACACTTCTAAAAAATTGTGATTAAACTAAACAGGGATAATTTCAGCGACATTTTGTTTTGGTGAAATTTGGATTTATAAGGGGAAAATTTACCGGAATAACTGTTCTAGAATAACTCCTTGTGTGGACACTCTTATTCCAGAATAAATCTCCACATGGGGAGTCATTCCAGAATAGCTATAGCACTCTAAATACACCCTGCCTTATTGTGGAGCAACTTCCTCATGTAAACAAGCCCTAACTCTTCATCAAGTATGTAAGATCTGTAACAGAGTTTGAAAAATCCACATGCAAGTTGTGAGTAGGAAACTTTTTTCCTCCCTGGAGGAAGGGGAGCCTAAGCCGCCATTATCTGCAGAACTAGCTTTCACTTAGAAACAAATCCAAGTCCTCTTCCGTAAACTTCTGGTCCTTATAGTTGAAAAAAACTTTCCAAACATGAATAGAAGCTGTGTTGTTTGCTAAAGCTTGTGACAGACAGCTATCCAGTGCTAATGTTGCTCAGAGCTTTCCTGAGCCCCAGCAGAGTTAAAATAAAATGTTCTAGTTAATTTCACAGCTGATTTGGGCAGTAGCAAAGCTTAGAATCATGTCAGTTTCATTCTGCTGCTGTTTATGAAAGATGTGAACATCAGCAGAGACAGTCACTGGAGCTATTGATGGGTTTGTAAGGGCTCAAATGGAAGCTGGAGTACTGATAACTTTGCAGGGGCGGCGGAAGGGAGGGTATCTTACTGGAGAAGAAAGTACATTCTCCATTCCAGCCACCAGAGTTGGGCTTAAAGTGTAGGCCCTCTACTTAGTGGGTGGAGGGAGAGCCAAGGACATCAAGAAGGCTGAGGTGTTTAATGCCTATTTTGCTTCAGCCTTCACTAAAAAGGTTAACAGATACTCAACACAATTAATATTAACGAGGGAGAAGGAACACAAGCCAAAACAGGGAGAGAACAAGTTGAAGAATATTTAGCTAAGTTTGATGTATTCAAGTCAGCGGTCCTGATCAAATTCATGCTAGGATATTTAAGGAACTAGCTGAAGCAGTCTCAAAATAGCTAGCAGTTATCTTTGAGAACTCATGGGGGATAGTGAGGTCCCAAAAGAGTGGAGAAGGGCAAACATAGTACCTATCTTTAAAAAGGGGAGTAAAGAGGCCCCCCGGGAATTATAGACCAGTCAGCCTAACTTCAGTATCTGGAAAGATACCGGAACAAATTATTAAACATTCAGTTTGTAAGCACCGAAAGGATAATAGGGTTGGTTTTGAGGAACAACCAGCATGGATTTGTCAAAAACAAATCATGTCAAACCAACCCAGTTTCCTTCTTTGACACATTACTGGCCTAGTAGATAGGGGGAAGCCAGTAGATGTGAGAGGTCTTGGTTTTGGTAAGGTTTTTGACACGGTCCCACATGACGTTCTCATAAACAAACTAGGGAAATGATCATTTAATCTAGAAAACATAAGGTGGGTGCACAACTGTTTGAAAGCACGTAGGGAAAAGAGTAAATGGGTTGCTGTCAAACTGGGAGGGCATATCTTGTGGGGTCCTGCAGTAGTCAGTCATGGGTCAATTGCTAGTCAGTATTTTCATTAATGACTTGGATAATGGAGTGGAGAGTATGCTTATAAAATTTGTGGGTGACATCAAGCTGGGTGGGATTGCAAGGATTTGGGAGCACAGGATTAGAATTCAAAATGATCTTGACAAATTGGGGAATTGATTTGAAATCAACAAGATTAAATTCAGTAAAGATAAATGTTTAATATTACGCTTAGGAAGGAAAAATCAACTACACAATGGGGGATAACTGGGTAGGTGGTAATAGCGCTGAAAAGTATCTGAGGTTATAGTGGATCACAACTTGAATATGAGTCAACAATGTGATGCAATTACAAAAAAGGCTAATATTTGGTGGTGTATCAGTCAGAGTGCTGTATGTAAGACACGGGAGGTAACTGTCTTGCTGTACTCAGCGCTGATGAGGCCTCATCTGGAGTACTGTATCCAGTTCTGGTGCCACACTTTAGGAAAGATGTGGACAAACTGGAGAGTCTGGTGTAGAGCAAGAAAAATGATAAGGACTTAGAAAACCTGACCTACGAGGAAAGATTTAAAAACACTGGGCATGTTTTAGTCTTGAGGAAAAAAAAGCTTGAGGCAGGATTGGGTAAGTCTTCAAATATGAGAAGGGCTGTTATAAAAGAACTGTGATCAATTGTTCTCCATGTTCTCCGAAGGAAGGATAAGAGGAAACGGGCTTGATCTGCAGCAAGGCAGATTTAGGTGACACATAGGAAAAACTTTCTAACTCTCAGGATAGTTAAGCTCTGGAACAGGCTTCCAGGGGAGGCTGTAGATTCCCCATCACTGGAGGTGTTTAAGAATGGGATTGGTCTGGGGGTTTACTTGGTCCTGCTTCAGCTCAGGGGGCTGGACTTGATGCCCTTCCAAGGTCCCTTCCAGCCCTACATTTCTATGATTTCACAACAGAAAAAAGATGCTTTTGTTTTTTTTTAAATGGAAGCTCAGAATTTGCAGAATGTAGCCAAAAATTGTGAAGAGACTCTGGTTCTTTCAGCATAGCAGTACCAGAAAAAAAACCAAAGCTATTCTGCAAAATCATCTTAAACAAATCCTGTTACATGTGATATTTGATTTCATAAGTGGTAATGGCGTGGAGAAAAATGTGTAAAGGGTTATCCTAGGGAATGCTGGAGCAAAGATGTTCCTAGAATTTAAGACTGTCATTTCACACTGGAGCAGTTCTGGTGTATAAACAAGATCTGTGTTGCACAAGATGAGCTAAAGGAAAGTAAACAACCTTTAAATGCTAATCCCCATGCCTGGTTTCGATCCCAAAAGTTCATTGTTGCAACCACCCTTGGGTGCAATTATTAAGTGTTTGCAATGTACTATGTAGGTGCTAAGCACTTAAAATAACTGTAGCATCTGCTTAGTTCTTCTTCCAAGTTTTTAGTAGTTTTCTTGTGACATATGCATAATTCCCATCAACACTAATGTGAATTAGACTCATATGTTGGAAAATAATGTCGCTATTGTCTGTACTGTACACTCAACATATGTTGATATATTTTAATTATATTGCCACTCTTTCCATTCTTATTTTCTGTTACCTTCAAGGGGATGGGAGGATTTGTTTGTGACCTTGTTTCAGGTTACTTTTACTAATTTATAGGTGATCTGGAACTGGGTGCCTATTGTAGAATACAGTAACTCCTTGCTTAACGTTGTAGTAATGTTCCTGAAAAATGCTACTTTAAGGAAAACGATGTTAAGTAAATCCAATTTCCCCATAAGAATTAATGTAAATGGGGGGGTTAGGTTCCAGGGAATTTTTTTTTTCACCAGACAAAAGACTATATTTTATACATACACACATATACACACACACACATACACATACTATAAGTTTTTAAACAATTTAATACTGTACACAGCAATGATGATTGTAAAGCTTGGTTGAGGTGGTGAAGTCAGAGGGTGGGATATTTCCCAGGGAATGCCTTACTGCTAAATGATGAACTAGCACTCAGCTGAGCCCTCAAGGATTAACACATTTTTGTTAACGTAGCCTCACACGCTACAAGGCAGCACGAATGGAGGGAGGGGAGACAGCATGGCAGAGAGAGATGGAGACACACACTGTGTGAGAGAGAGAGATGGGCATTGCCCCTTTATGTACACTCACCCCACTCTTAAGCACACTGCCTTTTTAAGTAGATCAGCAAGTTGAGACAGCAGCTGCTGCCAGCAAGCTCCCTCCGTCCTGAACCGTGTCCTGTCCCCGCCACTCTGTGGAGATGGCCTGATGGGGTAAAGGAGCGAGGGAGGGGGATACCCTGACATTAGCACCCCTCTTTCCCCCCTCCCGATTGCACAGCAAGCAGGAGGCTCCTGGGAGCAGCACCAAGGCAGAGGGCAGGAGCAGCACAGGGCAGTGGGGGGAGGGACAGCTGAACTGCCCATCAATTGATAGCCAACTTAGGAGAGTGGGGAGCTGATAGGGGGGCTGTTGATCCACCCTGGTTCCAAGCCCCCACCATCTAGCTCCAATGGGCTGCTCTTCCTGCAAGCAGTGGAGAAAGCAGGTGGCAGCCAAACAATGTTATAAGGGAGCATTGCACAACTTTAAACGAGCATGTTCCCTAATTGACCAGCAACGTAACAATGAAACAGCGTTAACCTGGACGACTTTAAGTGAGGAGTTACTGTACCAAAAGGGATGGACTAATTGTGATAGACATGGTAATTTCCTGCAATATCCTTGAAAAACCTTATTGTATCTTATGCAAAGTTTATGTCTATTGTGGGGGTGGGGCTGTATGTAACCTCTCTAGCCGGGAGATGTGATGTGAGGCCAGGAAGTTCAAAGAATTATATTGACATCGTGTTGACAAGAATAGATTTTTAGTGACAAAAAGTGTGGTATAGATTTCATGGGAAATACCCAGGGAGAGTTTAATACAGATTCCCTATCTCCGGTTATGGAAAAACTCAGCCTTTTGAAGCTACATCGTGAGAAAAGGGATGATTGATAATTACCTGTTCCAAAGGCCCAACCTGTGAAAAGAACCAGGCTTATGTGTCCAGGCTGGGCTCTGGTTCAGAATCTGATACAGTTGGGAACTTGTAACCATGGGGCAAACCCAGTTGTGGGTCTCAAAGGACAGATGCCTACCAGAGCCTGAGGTTGGAGTTGAGGGTGACCGTTGTGTAAGCTTTTTAGCATGTGTGTAGGTTCTTTTACTGGTTTCTGATAATTTCTCTATAACATTTATTCTCAAGGTGAAAATGTGTTTGTGTATAAAGAGCGGTGGTGTAACTTGTAACTGCAGGCAGTACACTGGGCGTAGCCTCTGGAGAGAAAGCAAAGTGCAGACTTTAGTCCTTTGGACAGTCTGGCTTGCTGGGGCTATTGCAGGGCAGGCAGAGAACTGTACAGCCTGGAAAACCCTCTGGTCAGGAGGGAAAGATGGGTCTCGGCCCAAGAGAGGTGACAGCTGAGGAGCTGTGAGGAGTGGGTGCTCTTGAGAAACAACTGAGGGGGAATACAGGTGCAGTTGCCCTGAAACTGGCACTAATAACTTAAATCGGCCCTGATCCTTAAAGGTATTTAGGCACCTGGCTCTCAGTAAAATCAATGGAAATTAGTTGCCTAAATACTTTTGGAGGCTCTGGGCCTCACTGAATGTTTTTCTTAAAGGAGCTTGCAATCTTATTCCTCCCTAAACCTGACTTTCTTTAAAATGGTTAGAATCTCTTTGGACTGTAGGTCTCTCTTTTATAATCATATAGTGTATGGAGCTGGTAGGAGAGCTAGTAGGGAGGCCTGGGGTGTAGTGTACTGAATATGCTGATGTCACCTAACTGTTGTCTCTCTCTGATTTGGATGATGCAGTTAAGAGCATCAGCCAGCGTCTAGTTGAGACTGGGGCAAACACAACAGCAAGTTGGCTGAAGCTCAAGCCAGACAAGAGTAAGGTGATGGTGGATTGTGGAAAGCAACTGGAGGAGATGGCAGAGGTAAAACCCTTTGATGATGCGAGTACGTCAGCCATTAGTTACTAGGGTTCACATTTAGGAGAGATTTTTAACACCCCCGGCTGCTATTTGAGAATCATGTTACAGCAGTGACCAAATCAGCTCTTTTCTAGCTGTGTCTGGCAAAGCAGCTGCAACCCTTCCTTCTACATGTGGACAATTGCCACTATTGTCCATCCTCTTGTTACCTCAAGATTAGGCAATTGCAGTGTGCTCTGCATGGGACTATGCCTTGGAACCATGTGGAGGCTGAAGTTGGTGCAGCATACAGCAGTTCACTGATTGAGCAGAGCATCTTGCTCGGCACATGTGACATCAGTACAAACTCTGAGATCTGCACTGACAGCCTGTTGATCTCTGAGTGGAGTTTGTGTTGGAGAACAGTCAGTATGGAAGATCTTTCTCTTGGTGTGGATATATTGCAAAGCAAGAAAATAGCTAGTTTAGTTATGTTGCTCATTTCACTCGTATAATTTTTAACATTTCCATACTTCAGTATGGTACCATCTATTTAATGTCAATGAAAGAAGAGTGATTATAACTATTGATGGATTGAGGCTTTCGCCTGGTTACATTTTAAACAGGCATCCCCTAATGACAGGGTGTAACGTGACATTGACAATTAGTATCTGCAACGGGTGGCTGAGCAAACCAAGACATGGTTCAGTTCAGTTCTGCTTTCCAAAAAGGGGAAATGAAAGACATTCATGTGCTCTGACAGTGTGACAGATAAATGCACAGTTATCAGCATTTTACTTCTCTGATTTTACTAACGTAAGTACTCTGGGGCACGTCAACCATTTTTGCAACCCGACTGTTCTTAAACTGTAGCTTGCTCAGTTTTGATAGTGGATCAGAGTTCTTTCCTTTGTCATCTTGAACAGTATATTAGCTGTCCAGGATTCTGTCATACAGCCTTAGAGCTAAATTCCTTTCTGTTTGAAATTAATGGCAAAACTCCAATTGACTTCAGTGGGATCAAGATTTGGGACCCAGAACAACTTGTGCCCTCCCCCCCCCACTTTTTCCTCCTACAACCAGTCCTTGGCACTAATCCATCCAGTCATCCTTGGTGAGTAGGTGGTTGATGGCAAAGTAACTCATTAAGTGTTGAGAGGAGAGAAAATTGGAAAATTCTGTTACACTGACAGACCACCCAAATGAGAGAAAAAAGAGACTTTACAAAAAATAAGAGCAGCCCTTTTTATTGCAGATCACTAAAATATAACTTAAAAGGAGAGGCCGAAAAACTTAAAAACAACGAGGAGGCTGGTGGCACCTTAAAGACTAACTTAAAGACTCGTTGTTTTTAAGGATACAGACTAACACGGCTACCCCTCTGATCCTAAAAACTTAGCTATTCTGTAAGCCATCTGAAACCTCACAACTTCAAGAATGCTTACATGACATTTCAAATGTTTGGGGTGAGGGGAGATGTTTGTTGTTTTGAGGGTGTGGAATAGTTAAAATTTGTATTAAAGCTAATGTTAAAATTATATAATACACAGGTGTGTCTGTACATCTGGATGTAGTGCTTAGATTATCCAAAAGTATGAAGTTTGGTTTAGAAGTCCATAAAATACATAAAGTACATAATCTACAATAACCCAAATTTAGGTGAATAAATTTAATGATACAGTTTAGATATTAGCATCCAAATGTTTGGGTACATCACTCATGAAAAGTTATACAGAGAGTTGATTGTAGAAAGCAAATATAAGAATGAGTGTAGATTGTTCCTCAGTGATTGAGAATTTAGGATAGGTTGTCCCATAGAAAATACAAGCCATCAGGGAAGTTTGTCAGTTACTTTCCCGACTTTGCTTCTCATTGGCACTCCAGTTAATCTCTCCTGGTATTGCGGATGTTTGGTGATGTGTTCTAGATAGATGTCCCTTGACCACCTGATGGTGTCTGACACCATGAGTTGCCGCATCAGCTGAGCATAGTGCTGACCGATTCCTCATTCTCTCAATACTCGCTCGTTACTGGGGTCCTGTGTACCCACAGGGCCGTGCTTCAGGGCTTTGGCCTGGAGTAACCCATAAGGCTTCTGTCAAGGTTCCAGTTGGTTGTGTATGAGAGTAAGGGAGTATAGTTGATAGGCTCCTCTCAAGCACGACCATCTTGTAGGTAGTCAAGACTAGTGTGTTCTGTTACTACCACAAGAACCCAGAGCCCATGTGGGTTCTGCTCTCTGCTGTTGTCCAGAAGCAGGATTGGTTCCCAGCACTGGCCTGCTAAACCCAGGGTTGTGAGTTCCCTCCCTGAGGGGGCCATTTAGGGAACAGGGGTTTAAAAAAAAAACTGTCTAGGGATTTGTCCTGCTTTGAGCAGGGGGCTGGACTAGATGATCTCCTGAGGTCCCTTCCAACCCTGATATTCTATGATTTCTATGTCAGATACAAATGGGCAGAAAGTCATTGGCCAATTATGGAGCTTATGCTCTGATGTCGACACAGTGTGTGTGTTTTGGGGCCAACTTAATGCCTACTCCCCTGCTCAGTTACCATTCCCCTTCCCTCCTTTTTCCACATTACCCCCACCAGCTCCCTCCCTTCCTCATTCCTAATATCTAGAGAATATGGCGACTGGTGGTAAGGCTTGGAAATGTAATGGAAGTTTTGCTTCTTGTTCACATCTTCATTGCAGAGTTCTGGAGAGGAGGACCCAGAATTTAAAGTAGCTTTCTGTTGAACCATTCAGGATATGGGCTAGTTGGAGGAATATTTAAAATTACATTTTGAGTGACAGAGCTGGAAAAGAGATCCAGGGATTTGATTCTTCTCAGTCTTTCAGTGTTACGGCTTTTAGTTCTGCTTTGGGCACATTTCCTGTGTCAGCTCCTATAAACAGCTAATATGAAACTAATAGCATCTTGCATATTGTAATAACTGACCTCTGCTTTCATATGCAGACAGTTCCAGGTACTGAGGACTAGTTACACTTTGTCCTCAGTATGCTGAACATAGTTAGTTGTAAAGCTGATATACCAACAATCTGTTGATAAAGAGCAAGGAAACCTGAATGGCATGAAGAATTTTATTTGGATTTTGGGCATTACTCATTAAGGTCAGGGCTGGTTTCTTCACTGCACCTGGCTAGTGGATGTTCATCAATAAAGTATTTATAAATGCAATACTATATATACTGATTTAGTGTCTAATAATAAACTTGTTTTGGGAGAGAAGATATTCAGGGTCTGAAGATCTTATTTGTTGGAGCTGGTATCTTCTTAGAAAATACTTTGGAAAAAATGGTTTACAAATATAAGTAAAATTTTTATGGGAAGTTGTATTTACTTTAAAGCTGTTCAAAGCTCAGCCCAGATTTATCAGAGACCCCATATAAGAAACCTTTCTCCTCCTGTTATTTATAAATAAATATTTCCTGTATTAAATAATAAATATCCTCTTAATTGGGCAGAATATAGCTTTTATCTTGTCATGTTGTCTTCCATGCCTTAAGTGTGGTTATTTTTTTAAAAGTGACCTTGGAAAAATGGCAACACTTTACTCAAAAGATCTGTTCTTGTGCATCTTCAGAGTAACAGCTACATGTATCACTGACAAAAATTAAATTTTCCTGTACTTAAGAGCTAACACAGCTGTAAGAGGGAACAGGAGTTTCATCTACTGATAATGAAAAAGAAGGAATTGTTGAAGTACTGTGCTCCTATAAATATGTATTCCCATTGAAACGATCAAGGTCAGAAATTCATTCCTAGGAAGAAAATGTAAATTTCTGGGTCTTGAATTTTGACTAAGTGTTATGGGGAGGGAAGGCGGTTGGAGGGAAAACTACTTAAACTCTCATTAGATGATATGTCAGGTACAGGAAAACTATCAAAATTAAGGCAAAAAAACTTGAAGGAGTAGTTTTTACTGATCTAGGAATATAAAGGCTGATTCTTCTTTTAAAAGGGCACCAGTGATGATTTATTTTACGATTACCTTATTTAGAGTGCATGTTCTTCACAGCAGAAACTATGTAGTCTTCTGTGCCTAGTACAGTGCCAAGCATAATTATCAGAGTTTAATAAATAATAAACTATGCCTTGAATAATCTTGTTACCCTGTCCGTTGTCTCTCCTCCCCCATCCCTTTATTTTGTTGATTCTTTCTTGTATTATTTAGATTGTAAGCTCTTTAGGGCAGGGATAAAAGACTATCGCACTCTGCTGTAAGGTGCCTGGCATGTGTTTGGACTCAGTAAAATAAATGACTATAGATAAACTCACTTGGGTGTAATACTAGTTAAATGAACAAATAACAAATCATTGTTTAGAACATGAAAGTGTGTGTGTGTGTGTAAGTAAAACAACTGTGTAATCCCGGGGGCTTGCTGTTTTAGAGCCAGAGTCTGCTCTATTACACTGCAATTAATATTGTGTAACTCCATTGACTTCAGTGTATCTTTCTTCAGCGTAGTTATTCCAGATGTACAGCAAAGTAACTGAGATCAGAATCTGGCTCTTAATGATTCCAACAAGAAATGCACTCAAATATGTTTCAAGCAAAGATCAGAGTAGCAGCATTATGCAAACTACCTCCTCTCCACCACAGACTCTGAAATCTGGAAAGTCAGCAGAAAAAATAAAAGCTGTGGAAATCTTCTGTTCCATTCTTTGGGCTGCATCTCTTATTGTCCTGTCCTGATGTGTCATCAGTCTAAATAATATGGCTGCTTTGTTTTTCCTTTGTGCATGTATATTAGAGAAATATACTGTCCTTTTTTAAGGAATGACTGCATAAAGTCAAGTATCAAAATCCATACTTAAGCACCTAAGTGGCCTGCTAACCACTCATAGTTCCCAGTGAGAATTGATAGTGAAATTTGCTTCATAAAGCAATGCCATATTCAGGCATCATATTTTTCTTTTCTCCTCTCTTACAGGCGATATGGATTGTGGTTCCGATTACGGAAGTTGTTAATATGGTTGTTGGGAGTATACATAGCCATTCCATTTCTAGTAAAAATTTGTCCTGCTATTCAGGTGAAGCTGGTCTTCTTAAATTTTGGTAAGCATTCATGGCTTTTTTCTCTATATATTTTTTTAAAAAGTGAAGCTAATAGGACTATTTTTTTTGCCAGAGTTGCTTTTTAATTTTTTTTAGCAAATCAGACACTGTATTTGTCTACCTACTTGTGTATGTTAATGTCTGATAATTGTACCCAGGTGTGACAAATGTGTGTTGCTTTCCCCTACTTTGTCCTGTGCCAAAAAGTTGGAAAAATCCTCTGGCTGTTGTACTTCAGCCAAATAAGGTGTAGGTTGTTGGCTGCTTTTTCATATGTGGGGCAGCTGTATTTTTGGTGTCCATCAAAATTCCCTGGTGGGAACTGCCCAAAATAATTAGCAAATGGAAACACTTGGGTGCATTTAAGAAGCTCTGAATTTGTTTAACTGATGTAATATTTCCCCCCCTATCCAGTTATGGTTTGTGAAGGATATGCCTTTTTATATAATTTGAGAATTATGAGGCAGGTAGCCTCTTCAAGTTTATGGCTTAAATGCTAATTGTGAGTAACAGTATGTTTTTTTTATATGGATACAGCAGCCAAACTCCAATTAGCCTCTTAATCTGAAATGATCAAAGACTATACTTGTGGGAAAAGGAAACAAAGTAGACTGTAATCTGTAAAGGGATTATTGAAGATGCATATGGAGAGCATTCAGATGATCAAGATCCTGTTTCAGCTGAAAACAATTGAAATTGTCAACAGTGCATTAGTCTTCCAGACTGCAGTTCCTCACCCAAAAGCATTTTTAGGAGAATATACTGGCTGTAGCAGAAGAAACAGTGACTCATCAGTGGCACATTTACACCATCACTTCAAGTGTTGCAAATACTACATAGGATTTTCCATTTTATCAGATCAGCAGTCTTAGTCTTGTATTGCCTCAAGCCTTGTTTCTGCTACAAATGTTTTGCCTGCATAGCCGGACCACCAGAGCCCCAGTGAAGACGCAGCTCATACTGACAAGGAGTTTTTCTGTTGGCATAGTCACACTGCTTTCCCGAGCAAGGTTAGCTGTGCTGACAGAAGCATTCTTCTGGGAGCTGCATCGAGGCAAGGGATTTTGTCAGCAGAGCTATGTAGTCCTATATGTGGGAGTACGAGTGGGGAGGGGGTTGTTTCCCAACCACACCCATACTCCTGACTAGCACCTGTACTGACAAAACTGCCCTAGACAGGCTAACTCCAGGTCCTTCAGAGAGAGGCACAAGAGACCTTGTAATGGGAAATTATGGAATACCTGTCTGAGGGGAACTTCTTCTGTCTATGCAGTATTAACCCTTTCAGTCACTCCTAACTCAGTAGTTTGTCTGTGCCTCTCTGATAATTTTTATCATACATCTTTGGATCCTTTCTATTTTGGTTATGTCACGTTGAGCTAGGGTGACCAAACCCAAATACAGCTTTCCGTGTGAGGGTGTACCATTGATTTAATGCAATGATGCTGGCATAGTTAAAGTATTTTCAGTTCCATTCTTTATACATCCTCACATTTGATTAATGATCACTGCTATGAACTAAGCAGGTATGGGGTGGCACTGTGGAGGGGTGTGTGTAGTGGAGGTGAAGGATGAGGAGGCAGGGACCTAGTGAGGACTAGGGGACTGGTGGTGATGGTGGATGCTGGGTGGGTCCCAGAATGAGGGGAGTGGAGACAGGGAAGGGAAAGCAGGGCCCATGGGGGTGGGTGATTGGGAGGGTAACAGAAACCTGAGGAAGGGGGAAATAGCGCTGCACACACAGCCCCGGGTAAGAAGTTGAATGGGGTCATAGAGTCCCTGAAATAGAGGGGAATGGGAGGGTGGTACACAGGGAGTTTGGTGGGGTGGATGGAAGAATGCAAGGAGCCCCTGGTGGGTGCAGTGTGCTTGGCCTACAGAAGCCATGGTGATATCGAGGTCTTGTGCTAATATGGAGCAACCTGAACTGTTAGCTTAAATTTTGTGTGTTGTGGTATAAGGTAAACTAGGCACATGCACAGGTATGGGTTAAATACTCTTTTAGCAGAGGTTTTAATAGCTAGCTGCATTCCCTTACATCCTGCCTCTTTCTACACTGAACCACAAGTTGGGGTATTCAGGTTACAATACCCCAGGGCTGATGATATGTATAAAGAAACTTTTTTTTGGTAAAACTTTTACATTTTTTCCATGACCTAGAGTTTGGGAAACTTTTGCCTTAGAGGAAAAGACAAAATTTGGACAAATGTGTCACATTTCCCACCCTTGAAGAAGAGCTCTGTGTAAGCTCGAAAGCTTGTCTCTCTCACCAGCAAAAGTTGGTCCGGTACAAGATACTATTACCTCACCCACCTTGTCTCTTTAAGAAATCAGTTAGTTTTAAATAGAAAACATGTTTGGATAAATATTTTTCCTTCGGTAGCCAGCAAACTTGAAGTAGTTTTATTTAACTAATAAACAAAAATGCTGTTTTGTGTATTTTGAATTGAATTTCCATCCAAATAGAATTTGACACAAATCACAAGTAAAACATTATTCATCACTTAGGGGAAAAAAAGTATTAATTGCCATTTCCTAATATAATTAAAATTGTGTATAGATCTAGCATATCCTCCTGCTTAGCAAAAAGAAGCATCAAATGTAATGTAAAGCATATATTTAGTTGCAAATTAACATGTTTTAATGGTTACTAGTGAATGACTATCTTTCTTTAGGAAAATAACTAAAAAGTACAAATGCTAAAAAAAGAAAATAAATTACTTAAATCAAAATTTCCTAATTACTGATTTAAATAGTGATTAGAATCAGTGATTTTTAAATCATTTTGATTTAAATCAGTCCACCCTGACAAAGTGTGTGTGTGTGTGTGTGTGTGTGAGATTTGATGATTCCCTTTTCTGTTCATTCCCTCTGGGGCACCTGGCATTGGCCGCTGTCGGAAGACAGGATACTGGGCTAGATGGACCTTTGGTCTGACTCAGTTTGGCCATTCTTATGTAAATATAAAAATTAAAAAAACAATGCTTTTCCCAGTCTAATTTTTACATGTCTCAAGTTACAGGGCTTCCACTTGAAAGACTGCTCCCAATTTAATGGCTTTCCACCGTGAGGCTGAATATCAGGAAAAACTCTTTGAATTTCCTTTTTCATCATTTCATCCCATTACTTCTAGTTTTATCTGTTTGTACCATTCTGAGCAATTCTTCTCCTTCCTTGATGCTTATACCTTCCCAGTACTTGTTGCCAGTTACCCATTTTCACCTGGGACGAAAGGTCTTTCTGACGCAACAGACAAATGTAAAATTATTCTCCAAACACGTTTCAGTTTTTTGGCCAGATTTTAGAGTTGCACTGCAATTAGCAGTGTTGACTTGCAATAAAATAGAATTTAAAAGTTCAAGCTTCTGACCTTTTACTCTTTCCTTTGTGTTTCAGTGAGGGTTCCATATTTCATTGACTTGAAAAGGCCCCAGGATCAAGGCTTAAACCACACCTATAATTATTACCTTCAGCCAGAGGAGGATGTAACCATTGGAGTCTGGTATGTAGGATTATGCTCCCCCTGACATCCCTTAGCATGTCCTCTGCATCCTTAGTGTGGAGATTGTACTTTGGATCTCAGTGCAGAACCCTGTCTCTCAACAACTGTCTTTCTAGTCAATGGTCATGACCGTTGTTTGTTTTCATCTGTGCATGTTTGTATCTTTCTCAGCTTAGGGGCTGAGTCCATGCTAAAAGGTATGTAAATCTCTGGACCTCAACTGAACTAAGTTTTAGCAGCATGTGAAACATGGACAGATCATGAATGCAGGGAAGTTTTCTAATTTGGAAATTTGAAGGTGTTGCTCTGCATTGCTAGACTGGTTATGTCCCTGGAATGTAGAGGCGAGCTGGTGAATTAAAGGTTTGCTCATCATCCATGTCTTGTTCATGTTCTTCTGTTTTGTAAAATCAGTGCAGCAGAAGGTAGAAACAGAGGATCAGAGTGTGGGAGGAGAAATGTTCTGTAGCGAGTGGGGGGGAATGAAAAGGCTTTGCTCACATTCTAACCAGCCCAAATCAGTATTGGTGTTTGTTTTTTTTTAAACTGAATTTCAGTTGTTACTTTTTAGCTCATGAAGGAGAATTTAAGATGCTTAACTATAGGCAGTTCTTGCATTCTCAGTGAGTCATCTGAGGCTTACAGATCTGACTGGTGCTGCATAAACTTTTTTTGAGCTGGTCAGCTTTCAAGGTGACTAGTCTAATGAGTTAGTTTTGAATATCTGCCTCTACTGATAGCTTTCTGTTCTCTCTCATTGCCCCTGTTTTTTTTTGTTTTTTTTCAAATTTTTTATAACTATGAAGAAAGTTCTCTCTGGCTTAAAAGGAAGAGAGATCACTACAGAGTTAACAACAAGGAGTCCAGTGGCACTTTAAAGACTAACAGATTTATTTGGGCATAAGCTTTCATGGGTAAAAAACCCACTTCTTCAGATGCATGGAGAAGTGGGTTTCTTACCCACAAAAGCTTATGTCCAAATAAATCTGTTAGTCTTTAAGGTGCCACCGGACTCCTCATTGTTTTTGTGGATACAGACTGACACGGCTACCCCTCTGATACTCACTACAGTGTTGAGATGTATGTAAGAGTAGCAACCAGCTAAAGAAAGGTTAGGCACTGTATCAGCTCCTGGGGGGTGAGGTGAAATGGGGCTAGTTTTTAATGATCCACCCAGTGAAGTCAAATTGATGAATCCTGGGAGTCAGTTTGAATTTGCACTGTAGTTTGTGTGTCAACACACTGATACAGTGATAGGATGGGGGTGGGTCTTTCAGTCTTGAACTGATTGGAAGGAGTATCCTCTTCTGAATGGTGCAATAATAGCCTATAACAGGGGTAGGCAACCTATCGCACGGGTGCCGAAGGCGGCACACAAGCTGATTTTCAGTGGCACTCACACTGCCCAGGTCCTGGCCACCGGTCCAGGGGGCTCTGCATTTTAATTTAATTTTAAATGAAGCTTCTTAAACATTTAAAAAACTTTATTTACTTTACATACAACAATTGTTTAGTTATATATTATAGACTTATAGAAAGAGACCTTCTAAAAACGTTAAAATGTATTACTGGCACGCGAAACATTAAATTAGAGTGAATAAATGAAGACTCGGCACAGCACTTCTGAAAGGTTGCCGACCCCTAGCCTATAACATCAAATTCTTTATTTGTAATGAGGTCCACAGATCCATGACATTGGATAGTCTGGTCTGTGCATCCTTCCAGATAGACCAAACCTGTCAAAGACGGGGACATGTGGCTCCCCCTTTGAGAAACTGCCAGATTTTGTCTGCCTCTCCAGCTGCAGGCAGACCAGCTCCTTCCTTCTGCAGAGCAAATTTAAAGAAAAAAAAAGAAGGGGGGAAAATATGGCTTAAAATCTCCAGGCAGTCAGGGTCTGTCTTTATTGGCAGAGAGGATTTTCTTTCTCCTTGGTAGTTGGGACTCTCTCTGTACCCTTCCTCGCTCAGACGGAACGCAGCCAGGCAGGAAAGGTTGAGAGAGGAAACGAGACGCTGTCTCCTGCATCTTCCCTGCTGATTGAGGGCCTGCATGGTGGTCTGTGCCTGTTCTTGGAGACCCAGGCCTTTCTTGAATGCCCAGGCAGGGGCAGGGCTTCCCACCCGTCTCCCTTCCTCACAGGACAGCTCCCTGCAAGCAGTGGCAGCACCTTCGTGGCAAAATCCCCTGATCTTGGTGCAGGTGACAGCAACGTTCCAGGGAACAGCAAACGGTGGCTCCCTTGTTTTCCCCCCGACCACAGTGCATGGGGAGTGTAGGTTGAAGCACAGTACAATGGGACGGGGTGGCTTTCCATCCAGCCTCTGGAGCCTGCTCTCTCAGCCATGTCTGTTCACCATGCAGCAGCTGCCCAGCCCTTCCCCTGCAACTGCGGTGGTGGCGGCAGGGAGCCAGAGACAGAGGAAAGAGAACCTGGTAAGGGGCCATTGGGGCTAACCCTTTCCTCCGTTCCACAGCATGCTCCCCGCCCAGCCCTGCCATGCCTCAGGGCTATTCCTTGCCATGAGCATAAGCCCACCCCTATCTTCCAATGCAGCAGATAACCAATGACTCCCTTTGAATGTCCTCCTCTCCATGAGCGGGGAGGAGGAGGATCAAGGGGAGACATTTTGTGGCTGTCTGAGATACCTCTTTCTTATGCCATATTGTTCTAGTTTAAAAAAAATCAGAAGGCTTCAGAGCACTTGTCGACATCAAGTATCTCAACAGAGCCATACAATAAAATCAAACTTCAAGACAGATGGATGGCACATTAGCTTCACATCAGTAGATGTGAAGTGTGCCTATCTCCATATCCGAATTTGACAATCTCTCAGATGCTTCCTAAGCTTTGCTGTCGGAACTCAACGTTACGAGTATGAGTCTTTGCCGTTTGGTTTAGCAACAGCACTGCAAACGTTTATGAAATTGCTAGTAATGTTAATGTCAGTCTTGAAAGGACGGGGTTTATGTTCCCCCTTCCTGGGTGGCCACCTTATCCAGGCCTCATCTGGAGTCTGTCATTTTGTGCCACCAAAGCAATAAGGATGCTGCAGAGCCACAGTTTTGTGAAAGAATCAGTTAAGGATCTGAGTATTCCTGTGTCTGAGTGGGAACAGGCCTGGTCCTCTACAAAGTTGCTTGTTGCAGGAAAGACAGGAGAAGTAGAGAAACCTTATGAAAACAGTCAGCCTCTCAAGGGGAGTTCCCGTTTGTACGCTTCTGTCTCTTCTGTGATTGGTGGTCTCCTGTGTGGATATTCTTAGTGGGCCAGTGCTCACATGAGGCCACTGCAGAGCTTCCTCCTGTCCCTGCCTACACTTTTGTGGCAAAGGTATCTCAGCCCAGGAAGATTCTTAGGTCATTCACATGGAGTCAAGTTCTGGCCAAGTGATCTGGTCCAAACGAAAACAAGCACAGCATAAACTGGCAAGAGCTCAGCGTGGTTCAATATGGTCTCAGGGCTCTTCTTCCATAGCTGGACTTATCTCAAATCCTGATCAGGACAGACAACACTAGTCAGTCATGTCAGACATCAGCAGACAAAGGGAAGAAGGTCTACGCTCCTTCAAAGAGGAACTCACTTCCTGATGACTTGAGCAAAGGACAATCTGCAATCAACTTGCTCCCTTCACATCCAAGGCAGAATGGAATGTTACAGGTGACCTGGCTCAGTAGGCAGAAGTTAAATCATCCAGAATGGGAACTACACCCAGAGGTGTTTCATCTCCTGGTAAAGAAACTTACGCCTGGCTTATACTAGAAAATTAGGTTGGTTTAACTACTTCAGTCGAGGGGGGGTGAAAAATCCACACCCCTGAATGGTGT
Organism: Mauremys mutica; assembly: GCF_020497125.1. Lineage (NCBI taxonomy): Eukaryota > Metazoa > Chordata > Testudines > Geoemydidae > Mauremys > Mauremys mutica. Next base: position 210,094,738 of record NC_059074.1, on the reverse strand, counting down.
TAAGCTCACCTAAGTCTCCTTGTAGAGTAGACAGTGCTAAGTCAATGGAAAAATTCTTCCATCGACCTAGTTACTGACTCTCTCAGGGAGATGGATTATCTACGTTGACAGGAGAACCCTACCATCAGTGTAGATAATGTCTACGCTGAAACACTACAGTGGCACAGTTATGCTGCTGTCGCATTTTAAGTGTAGACATATCCTTAGTCTCTCGGCGACAGATCTGCTTGCCTCCCACCTGAAACACAAGATTTCAGTATTATTCTCTTGGGATCACAGAGCCAAGGCAACAGATGCTTTGTTGTAGTGATGGCCAGAAGGGACTGATGTTTGCCTTTCTTCCCCAGAGTGCTACAGCAGATCAGGAAAGAAGCAGCACTGGTAATTCTGGTAGCCCCATTGTGGCCAAGAGGCCGTGGTTCGCTGATCTCATTACATGGTACCAAGTCCTCCCATCTGCTTTCCATCCAGAAGGGATATGCTGTTACAAGGGCCAGTCATGCATCAGGTTTTTAAACTAACTGCTTGATTTTTGAACAGAGCCTCTTAAACCAAAGAGGTAATTAGCTTCCAGGAATAAATCTAATTCAGCAAATTCAAGGGCCTGGTTGAGCTTTAACCATTGGTGCTAGGAGCAGGGTCTCACCCCCCACATCTGCATTGGTGTGACATATTCTCAGATTTCTTCAAAATGGACTCTGGTTAAGTCTGGCAGTTCAGACTTTCAAAGGCCAAGTTGCTGCTTTGTCTGCTATGCTTAGTGCAATAGACAAGTAGTGAATTTCATCTTACCCAGATGTCCAGCATTTCTTACGAGAGCTGCATCTCTTCTGCATCCTCTTGATGTGCATCAAGTTCTTCTGTGGGATCATACTTGGTTCTCAGGATCACTACAGGCCCTTCATTTGAACTACTTGTGAAGATGTCCCGTTACTTTCTAACCATTAAAATGGCCTTTTCAGATGACAGCCATGTCTCATAGCAGTTTGAGTTAGGAGCTTTTTTGAGCCTCAATACTGCATGTTCCATAAGGCTAAAGTAGCACTCTGAACTGACCCTGTCTTCATACTAAAGATTAACTCCAGGCTCCATAGAACACAAGAAATTATTCTTCCATCCATCCTTCTCTCCTGTTTGGTGATTACAGAGAAAACACTTAAATATTACTGTATCACATGGGATACAGATAGTATAAATGAGATTAAAATAGCAGTGTAGACACACCAGCCCAAGTCGGAATCTCAAAAGTTGCTATTTTTAGCCTCATAGTCCTGAGCTGGGCTCTGAGACTTGGTGCTGTGGGTTTTTCTTTGACGTGATGACACACCCAGGGAGTGCTTAGTTTTTTCCGAGGCTATGAAAATGTCTCAGCTGGCTCAGAGGTGGAGCTACACCTCCCTGACCGCTGACAAGTTTGGTCTACCTCTAAGCCTGTATAGAGCAGAGGACCCAATATCATGGATCTGTCAACCTCATGACTCCAAAAAAGGAAATTTTGGGGCAAGACATGGATACATTTTACTATTCTTTGCCTTAAAGGAGAGCGTTGGTGAAGACTACTTTTAGAAGCTGAATCTTGAGCTTTCCCGAGCTAGATGGGAAAATCACGGCAGCTGGCCTGACTCTACTTACTTTTATTGTAACCGCTGAGCTATAGTATAGCACAAATGGATTGAAAAATATGGTTCCGTAGCATGTAGTGTTTGCTGTTTCAAAGACTTAATTGATATCTAAATTAATTTGCACATTACATGTGTCCGGCTGCACTTGAGTCCTGCTGAGGTAAACTAATCTCTGCTCTAGAGTGTGAAAAGTTGAGTAACCAAGCAATACTAATTTTCTGTCTTCGTACCTAGGCACACAGTTCCTGCAGCCTTATGGAAAGATGCTCAAAGCAAAGGCCAGCCGTGGTATGAGGACACTTTGGGATCCAACTATCCTGTAATCCTTTACTTGCATGGAAATGCAGGAACTAGGTAAGGAACAAGCATCAGGTATAAAGAGGGATAGCACTTCTTCCATTTTATGTATTCTTGTTTACATAGGGTTGCAAAATTGGGCCAAATAATGCCAGAGCAGTTTGTTTCTGTGGGTTAAAAAATAACACCTGTTTTTAAAAATGGAAATTCTTTGGATTTAATAAGTGTGGGGAAGGGAGAACTGACTATTGTTGGTTTTACTGCTGGAATGAGTTGTCGTCAGTTGCCTTTCCAATGCATTGTCTATCATGCGCCTTCATCCAGAGGTCTGGATATGAGAGGGACAGGATGAGTGTTCCTCATGCTTCTCGGAGTGGCAAGAGGCTTTCGAACTTACTGGGCCAAGTGTGGGAGGGAAGGGAGCATTCATTTCCAGCATTGTCAAATGTCTGGCCATGTAAATAACGGTATGAAAATAGCGGTGAGAAGTTGGCTATGACATTTCCCTTATATGCTGTTGAAACATGAATGCCAGCTGCTGCCGTCAGTTCATTTTATAATTTCATAATGTTGAGGAAAGGAAAACCAAGGAGCAGGCTGGCGAGACTGGCTCAAACCAGGCAGGGCACTGAAGTCCTAAGCTGCCAGGGCAGGAAAGCAGGGGCAGAAGTAGTCTTGGCACATCATGTGGCAGCTCCCAAGGGGGGGGTTCTGTGATCTAACCCGTCACAATACCTATTTGTGTGTGTAAATTCTCAGGGCTTTGTTCTGGGGTGCTAAAAACCATTATCAGATGTGTGGAATAGCTTACCATCCTATCGCTGTGTATTGTAGCGCTCTGACTTTCCCGTGGGTGGGGTGTGTGTGTGTTTCTCCTTTTCCTTATCAATCTGTATATTCCAAAGTGTATTGGCACATTTCAGAGTTCATTAACACTCATGTACTTTCAAAGCCAACATCCATTTTAGAGTGTGTCTCTACACTACAGGAAACATAATTATAACAAAGCTGTCTCCTGACCTGCTTTAGTATGACTATGGAATACTATTAAGGTTCTTTGTACACTTCCAGTTACAATAGTGATGTAAAGCAGAGCCCTCTGATTTGGTTGTACTGGTAATGAAGGTTCTATTGCATCTTAATAGCCTTTTCATGTCAGGAAGGGCTCATTTTTCTGTCCAAATTGTTGTTTTAGCAGTGTCTTATTCCATACAAAAACCTAAGGCAATGGAAGATAAGTTTGCAAGGCTAAGCACTCTGAACTCATGAAAGGCATGAGCAAACTCAACTTTGGCAACCTTTTGTGCATATGTATTACAGTACAATCGTCAATTATATGATCATGCTGTTTCTGATGATCCATTTTTTCCCTACAACCTTGTATTCACAGTGTAGCACAGGGGTCGGCAGCCTTTCGGAAGTGGTGTGCCGAGTCTTCATTTATTCATTCTAATTGGTTTTGCGTGCCAGTAATACACTTTAACGTTTTGAGAAGGCCTCTTTCTATAAGTCTATAATATATAACTAAACTATTGTTGTATGTAAAGTAAATAAGGTTTTTAAAATGTTTAAGAAGCTTCATTTAAAATTAAGTTAAAATGCTGAGGCCCCAGACCAGTGGCCAGGACCCAGGGCAGTGAGAGTGCCACTGAAAATCAGCTTGTGCGCTGCCTTTGGCACATGTGCCATAGGTTGCCTACCCCTGAACTAGATATTTCAGCATTATTTTTACATCAGTGCAGCATCTGAAGCCAAATCTGTTAATACTACTTCACTGGAGATTCTGCCATGGAGTAGCAACATGATTTGCTAATACTGAAATCTTAAGGTGAAGGACAAGTTGAGATTTAACGTTAAAATCATTCCTGATAGAGTTGGCTTGGCTCATTGCCTCTTGGGTTTTTTTGGAGTGCGTGTCACAAACCAGCAAAAACTTTCATTTTCTTGGTAGACCTGGAATTCCCTCAGCATATGTTATTACTTGTTTGTGGGAGTTGGGCAGGAAGACCGTGTTTGGAATGAATGCTTGCTGTGTTGTCCAGTAATGAAACTAAGGGTTGTTGCCTTCTCAAGGTAAATGGCCAAGAAGTTAGGTAAGGTATTTAAAATGTATGTTTGTAGAATATCAGCATTTGTCCATATTTAATTAGAGACCTGGAGGAAAAAAGTACAACTCTGAAGAGATGTGCCTTTGGAAGCTTAAATACTAATGTCTTTTCCTCCTCTTTCCCTAAATTTCCTTTCACAGAGGAGGGGATCACCGTGTGGAACTTTACAAGGTAAGTGACTCCATGCCTCCTCCAAACTGTTGCATTACACAGATTGAGCAAATAAAAGCACTAAACCTGTCATCGCAAAATATCCTGGTCTTATTGTACTTTTCTATAAAACGAACCATAGCTCTACTATTCCTTAGTGACAAGCCTGTGAGTATTATCTCCTGGATTTATAAATTATATCCTTCCCTTTATAATTGGTATCGGAGTGCTGGTGCCTGTAAAATGATCTGATTGCCATGCTGCTTATCCTGTGAAACTCCCTTTAGCAAAACCTTCTTAATTCAGGTCACTTCTCCAGTGCTATTTGGCAACTCAAGAGGCAGATGACTGTTTCTTTTCCTCCAAAACAAAGATCAACTGAGTTTCGGCAAGATGGCACCTCGTGTTTAAAGAGAACGTAATGAAAATATCATCTCGGTTTTTAGTTTTCTGGGGACCGCTGGATACTATAAAACATTTTCCATTTGCCCAAACGGACAAATTAGCATTGTAGTTATTGTGTACTTGAGCAAGAAGCGCAGGCAATGTCTGTTTAAAAACCTTACCACAGCTACTGAATAAATAGAGCCTGTGCGTAGTCTAGTGGATATAGCAGAGGACTGAGTGTCCGGACACTTGGGTTCTAGTCCTGGCTCTGCTGCTGCCTTACTGTATGACTTTAGACAAGCCACTTAACCTGCCTTCCTCAGTCAGCTCATCTAAAATACGTTGCAACAGCTGGACTCAAAAATTATACTTGGTCCATTTGTCAGTGGTATGTAAAAAAGAAACCTTTGTAAGTGCATGTAGCAGCAAATTCAAACTGGCCAGGTTCTGGCCCCTTTCTTTGGGGCTGCCTGTAGGTTCTGAGCATCAGTGGAGCTGCCCAGAGTCTGGAAAATACCAGAGCTGCTTAGAAAAGATGGAGCAGTTTAGGTAGTTTTCCCTAACTTCCCTTGCCCAGATTACAAATTTCTGAGCAACTTGGTGTATCTTTCAGGTTGCAGTAACGAGATCAAGATAACTTCACTCTGCTGCATGGAAAATAGATGAGCATCAGATGTACGGGGGTGATTATTTTGGTGGGGTGTGAAGGACATCGCTAGAAAAATTGAGAAACAACAATAAGTAAGCTAATGGACAGAGAGAGAAATGGAGGGGAGCATCCCTTCTCAGCACCGGTAGTTGGGTGGTGGTGCCAGGGAAGAAGAAAACGCAAATCCTTAGACATGTACCTGCTAAGACCAATATGAAAGATGGTGATGTGGGAGTGGGGACATACCTGCGATATCCACTGACAGTTCTCTGTTGAAGTTAAGTTTCTGCCTCTTCCCTAAACACACCCTGGTGTCCTGCCATAATAATTTCTAAGGCACTTTGGGATTAGCTGATGAAAAGTACTATATAGGCACCTAGTACTTACATGATTATGGATTACACTATTTAGGAAAAGGGAATTCAGTTCCCACACACATCCAGCGACAGAGATTGCCATCCCTATAGTCAAACAAGGGCTGTCCATGGCTCTGTTATGGTTAGTTTTAAGTAAAGAAACGTAGCCAGCAATTGCTACATGATTAAGGCTACAATTTTGTCACGGATATTTTTAGTAGAAATCATGGACAGCTCATGGGCAATAAACAAAAATTCACGGAAACTGTGACCTGTCCCTGACTTTTACTAAATACATCCCTGACAAAATGAGGAGGGTCCAGCACCCTGCCCTGCTGAATGCAGTGACTGGGAGTGGGGGAGGGATTTCCCCTGCCACCCTGCACGGCTGGGAGCTGGGAGGGCACCGCTGCCTGTGGGGGTTGGGAGATGGGGGGTGGAGGGCAGCTGCCAGAGTCTCTCTGCTGCCAGGGGTGACTGAAGAGCTCTGGGGTCCTCCCCCGCCCACAGGGCTGGGAGGTGGGGAGGGAATCCCCTGTCACCCTGCAGGGCTGGGGACCTGCCGGGGTCCCCCTGGTGCCTGTGGCAGCTGGGGAGTTTGGGGGCCCGCACTGGCTGGTAAGTTGCAGGGGTCCCACGTCAGCTGGGCTGTTGTGGTGCCCCAGTGTCATGGAGGTCTCTGGAAGTCATAGAATCTGTGACTTCCGCAACCTCCACGACGCAATCATAGCCTTATACGTGATTACTGTCGCCCTGTTTTATTGGTGACCTTTGTTGTGGTGTTGGAAGGCTGATCCAGGCTTCTTTGTTCTGCATATCACAGCCCTGTCCTATTCACAGCAGTAATTGAAACAATAAGAGCATTGTGTCTTGGAACTACATATTTATTCGACACAAGCACAAACAGTTGTAGGGAAGACATTGTCTTGTGTACCATCCGGGGCATGATAGCAAAGAGGTTCTGTTTACAGTTCTTGAAAAATGTATAAAGCCAGCCTTTCCTTTACCCGCTCTCCCCCAGCGCGCCACGCTGAATATGCCAGAGTAAATCAGTCTTGCAAAGCGAATAGCCATGTGCCTGGCTTTGATGACTAGAACAGGCCACTCTTGGTTTCAGAGTATTCACACAAAGGAGTTGCCCTGATTGCTCCAACTTTCTTGTGTAGCCAAGACCTAAAAATGCCAAAATAGACTTTACCCACTGCAGGTCCTTTAAAATGTTGTAAGTTGGTACACAGTGATCAAGATCTGGAACTTTAACATCACTTTTGCTAAGGCATTTTAAAAACAAATTCCTTTGTTCATGTGGCTATTTTTTACTTGTTTGCAACAGAATTTACGAGGGTCATCAGTGCTAAGACATAAATGTAAATCTTCATGATAACAGACCAGTTTTCTAAACAATATATTTTAGAGGAGACTTTTGAGCTTGTTAAAAACATTCAAAAATTAAAACAACCTCTTCTGATCTATCATACATGTTAATGTCATTAAACATTCATAAGCATCCACAAAATATATTCAATGTATCAGCTGGGTAGGAACAGCCTGTACATTTGAATAATATAAATAAGGCAGCCTTTGTCCTGTTTCATGAACAATCTAAAGGTTGCGGCGTGGTGTAGACAGCAGCAGAATTTTGAAATCCCTATTGGTAAAATAGTTCCAGAAGAGAGGCTGTAGCTGGAATGATATCTGTCTCCTTTTGGATTTTTGTTTGATTTTTCAGATTGCACTGATACAAACAAGGCAAGGTGTTGTCAATTGTTTTCCAGAAGTTAAAGCTGGTGTTCATACAGATGAAAATAATGCTTCCTTAAGACACTGTCTATAGGCAAACTATAAAGCCAAGCGAGTGAGTATTTACAGTCTCAAAGACAACATTCATGCTTCAAGGGAACATTTAAAAAGACGGAGGCTTTTGAGTGGTTCCTCTTGTAGTTTTATTACTGGTGCTATGCAAAAAGTGACATTAAGCTTCAAGCCATCACATCGGGAAGAATATAGAGTAGTGATCAAAACTAGCGGAGGGTGACAAAGAAATGGTCAGACTCTTCTGGGAGCACATGTAGAACAAATGCCTCTGTGGAATGATCTGTCTATCTTAGGTACTCCTATGACTCCCATTACCATAGCAGCCAAGCACCTAGCTGTCTTTAGGGTGTTTATCCTCACCATACCCGTATTGTCCCCATTGTACAGACGGGGAACACAGAGGCTAAGTGACTTGCCGATGGGCACATGGAAGTTTGTGGCAGAGCAAGGAATTGAACCCAAGTGTCATGAGTTCCAGGCCCTCACCCTGACCATGGGACTATTCTTCCTTTCTGTTCTGAGGCTGGGGAAATAAAAAGAAACAAAATTACAATCTGAAATAATTGGGTGTGTGCAAGCCCTTGACTGGATCATTGTATATTCCTTTCTTCTGGATGTTGGGTTGATGCCATAAATTAGAACATGTGCTGTGGAACAAAGTTCTCTATTGCTAGGTGTGACGTTTAAGTGATAGTACAGCTGTTACTCAGTTTGTGGCACTGTGTTAAATGGTTCCTTTTTTCTGTTTAGGTTCTAAGTTCCCTTGGTTACCATGTAGTCACATTTGATTATCGAGGTAAGTGTTTGTTTATTTATTAGGAAGCTGTGTTTGGCTCCGTCTGTCTTATCTGGAAACTGCTACTTTTGATCTTACAGCTAACTTCTGTTTTGACAGTTTCAGAAGCTGTTACTAATTAGACGTTTCTTGAATTTTCATTGAGTTCTTAAAATCTCAGTAGAATGCGTTACCTTCTCCAGTGTTTCTCTGATTTCTTTCCCTGTGTAGCACATAAACCATGAGATCTTACTACCTTTTCCCCTTCTCAAAGCAGGTACTTATATGACCCGCATCACCATAGTATCTGAACGCCTCAGTCTTTAATGTATTTATTCTCCCAACATCCCTTTGAGGTACGGCAGTGCTATTATCCCCAGTTTATAGGTGTGAAACTGAGACACAGAGAGGCTATGTGATTTGCCTGTAGTCACCCAGGAAGACTGTGCAGAGCTGGTAATTGGACCCAGGTCTGCCCAGCTCTAGGCGAGAGCTCTAATCACTGGACCATACAGCAACTCATGGATTGAATGGACACTGCTGCAGCAATTTATTCTCTGACAACTCAGATTTTGTCTTAAAAAATACAGACATCTATAGGTTTCTTTCCTACCCTCCCCAACTTGCTGTACTTCCAGCAGGCAAGTTTTGAAAGCAGTTCATTGGGAATGCCACCCACTGGCCTTGCAACAGGTGAATGTCTGGAGCTCTGCTCAGCAAAATGTCCATTACATCTACTGTTAGTAATGCAGGGAAGTCCATACAATTTCCACTGCTAACAAGTAGTGCAGGGTATAGTCTGGTTTAGCTCAGTACTCTTTTTTCCCTAAATCACACAAACTGAATGTTATCTTTTCTCCAGGCTTGATCTAGTAACATGTTGCTGCCCTTTCAGAGCATTTCATACCGGCTGTTCAAGGGGAAAAGTCTTAAATGTAAATTATTTCCAAAAGCTCATAAAATTCCTTGTCATATTCTTTTAATTTTAACTCGCAAAAGAACCAAGTGAACATCTTAGACTGGGTTGGTGTATAATCCTACATTAGCTTGTTGAGGGATGCTTATGGATTTGACCCAAGCCATATTTATAAATATGCTACTTACAGTCGGCCATGGATTATACTGATTTTCTGATCTATGAACCAATATCAAACACCTGTTGAGTAACAACCTCTTGTAGCTCAGCAGCAACGCTGTTGGACAAGGTCTCATCAGAATCTACTGCACAGCTTGTACCCCCCTCTTGGATGCTTGATCTCTAAAATGTTTTGAAATTTTGTTCCTTACTCTTGCTGATGTGTTTTACCTCTGTATTTGGCACTGGTGTGACTGCTGCTGCAATACTGTATCCAGTTCTGGTGCCCACAATTTGAGAAGGATGTTGATGAATAGGAGAGAGTCCATAGAAAAGCCAGGAGAATGATTAAAGGATTAGAAATCATGCTTTATAGTAATGGACTCAAGGAGCTCAATTTATTTAGCTTAACAAAGAGACGGTTAAGGGATGACTTAATCACAGTCTATAAGTATCTAAATAGGAAACAAATATTGAATAATGGTCTCGTCAATCTAGCAGAGAAAGGTCTAACATGATTCAATGGCTGGAAGTTGAAGCTAGACAAATTGAGTGGAAATGAGGCATACATTTTTAATGGTGAGAGTGAATTAATCATTGGAACAACTTACCAGGGGTCCTGGTGGATTCTCCATCACTGACCATTGTAAAATCAAGATTGGATGTTTTTCTAAAAGCTCTGCTCTGGGAATTATTTTGATGAAGTTCTCTAGGCTGTTAGACAGGAGGTCAGACTAGATGACCACAGTGGTCCCTTCTGGCCTTGGAATCTGAATCTGAGGAGAGGCATTTAAGACCTGAAAGTGGCCGTTCTGCATGCAAGAACTGGCCTATAGTGGAACCAGAAATGCAGGATACTGGAACATTAGCTTCCAACAGGAGCACCAACTCTTGCTTTCATTGTTTACCAAACCCACAATCTGCTTGGCAACTGGCAGTAGCCAAGTTCTAACAGTAGAAGCTTGACTGAGGCTTTAAGCAAGATACACTGAAACACTGCGCTGTGCCAGTCTTTGTGTTTCATTCCAGCTTTATTTTGGTGTGCAGGTACAATACAGCAAGCAGGAATATTCTCATGTTTCAGATGCCTTCACAGTTGTGGGCTTGCAGCTTGTTGATGAAGGCATAAGAAATGCCTTATTTTGCTGGATGGCTTAGGTGTGACTTAAAATGTTTGTGTTTCAGGGTGGGGAGATTCTGTGGGCACTCCCTCAGAGAGAGGAATGACCTATGATGCACTTCACGTTTTTGACTGGATAAAAGCAAGAAGTGGAGACAATCCTGTCTATATATGGGGGCACTCCTTAGGCACAGGGTAAGCCTCCAATTCAGATGGCAGCTCTCTAGAATAATCAAAGTAGGTCTATGTTGATCTTTGACAAATGTAGTGCCATTTATAGATAGTAGCTATAATCCATTCTGGTTCGTGTCTGTATCTGAATTTAATCGCTGCAAAGTAGTTTCTTTTTTACTCTTTTTAATTTAGGAAATAGGATAGTGAATAGAATGTGTATCCTAGAATTCCAGAGCACTGGATTGGAAATTAGAAGGCAGTAAGATCAGCATTGCATCATGTAATGAGAGAAATAATGGGCAGATTGTGGGGAAAAATCATCACTGGTGTAAGCAGGCACAGTTCCCTGGATAACAGGGAAGTTGCACCCATTTATACCAGCGTGTTGAGTGTGGTGTTTTTTTTTTTTGTTTTTTTTTAAGCCATACCCCTTGGATTCCATCCTATACACTCTTGAAAGGGTAAAATTTTGTTTAGCTAGAAAATATTTCTCAGACTAACTTACTGCACATATGCATGATTTACAGATCAGCACTGGGGCAATTAAGCCGTTAAAATGGTGATTTCACTTGTAGAAATGAAGTATGAAAAATTCTTTAAAAGCTAGAAGCAGCAGCAAAACTGGAAGCATTGCCTTAATTGGCAGGATGCTGATTGTGAAGTAGTTTAAGACAAGGTCTGGCTATTGATTCATAGTAAAAAGTTTTGGAACCACTGACTTAAGGCAACCAAATCAACTGCTTTTTGTCATCTTTTGCGACCACCATTGCATATACGCATCCTCCACCCCAGCGCCGGGACACTAACTCTGATCTGCGGGCAGGGGAGACCCCCTCAGGGAGAGGAGGGGGAGTTGGAGAGTGAGCCTGCCTTGCACTCACCCCTCAGCATGGCTCCTGTCGCACAGGCTGGCCCACTGAGGTTTGGTGTGGCTGCTCGCCTGTCATGGGAAGGCCAGGCCAAACCTGAGTGGTGCTGCGACCGTGTGTGCCAGACCATGATGCCTTTACCAGGGAACCGGACCCAGCCCCGCATGACAGGAGCCACTTCTAAGGGGTGAATGTGGGGCCGGCTCATTCTCGTACACCCTCTCATGAGAGCTGGGCTGGGAGAAATGTGTGTGCGCCTAGGTCAAGGCCCAGTGATGGGTTAATCTGGCCCTGGACATGGCAACCCTTCTTGTAACCCACTTGTGGGTCAGGACCCACCATTTGGGAAACACTGTATTAAGCTGCCTGCAAATTTAACGTGTGGCACTTCAGAACTAAGTGAATTTCTGGAGAGAGCTGACTTTTGTTAATAACATTGCAGAGCTCTTCCCAGAATTGAAAGGAGGAATTACCCCACAGGAATGGGTACATTGTCAGGTTTGTGTTCCCAGATCTGTCACCATTGTAGACATTGGACTATCATAGTGTGTAGTTTGATAGAAAAAGCCTGCAATGGAAGTACCGGGATATTTTATATTTGCCAGAGAGAATAAATGTCTGGTCTTAAGAGGGGGAGCGGGAGGGAATTTTTTTCAAAACACCCTGCCAGAACCCTGCCCATACAGTAAAAAGCAGTTGTCACTTCAGATATTTCTGTCTCTCTCTCCTGTCTGAAAATGTGCTGCCTTGAATTAATAACCAGTTGTATTTTTATAAATGATTGGCACTCTCAGATTGCCACAGATTCTGTATTGCTGAAATGCCTGCTGCTGCACAAATCATGTGGGTACCAGTGAAGTGTGAATATTAAATAGTAAGCATTTATTTATCTGAAATTTGTAAGCTTCCATCTTCTCTCCCTCCACTCACCCCACAGTTCTCCCTTAGGGCCTTATCTGCACTGCTGAAAAAGGTGTGTGGTTTACCTTGCGATAACTAATATGCGTGAGCTGTCCCATGACAAACACACAATGAAGATTATGAGGTAAACTAGGTAAGGTCAGGCCCAGTGCTTTTATAGCAGTGAAGACAAGGCCTAAGGTCTCAACTTGCCTGGTGAGCTGACATTTGCATGCTCTTGAGCTGTGCATCCCAGAGCAGTTACCTATTCCAGTGTGTGTGTGTGTGTGTGTGTCACTGGAGCTCAGCGGTAATGGGAGCCAGCAGAGAGACTGGTGACCTCAGCGCAGGAGAGTTTGTGGGCAGTAAGAGGCTGGAGAGCCTGTGGAAGCAGAACCTTTGAGGAGCAATGTGTGAAAAGAGGGGCATGGGGTCTACTGAAGGTTTCAGTGAGGGAATCCTGGTCATGCTAGGAGAGCGTGTGGAGCATGACTAAGGCTATGATTTAGTCATGGGTAGTTTTAGTAAAAATCCCAGACAAGTCATGGAAAATACCAAAAAATCACAGCCAGTGACCTGCCGTGACTTTTTTACCAAAAATACCCTAACTAAATCTTAGGTGCTGGGGTGGGGTAGGGGTATACTCACTCCAGTGGACGCTGTTACTCCAGGTTGAGGGGTGGCCCAGGGCTCCGCCACTGCTGCTCCCGGACAGCTCCCAGGACCAGTGTGACTGGCCCTAGGGCCACCCCAGCTGCTCAGGCGGTCTTGAGGTCAGCCACACCAGCCGCTGCAGCTGCGGAAGTCACAGAGGTCCCAGAAAGCTACAGAATCCGTGACCTCTGTGAAAGACTCAAAGCCTTAAGCATGAGGAACTAGGGAGGGCAGATTCTATGGCCTTGGCTACACTGGTGCTTTACAGCGCTGCAACTTTCTCGCTCGGGGTGTGAAAAAACACCCCCCTGAGCGCAGCAAGTTACAGTGCTGCAAAGCGCCAGTGTAAACACAGCCCTGTAAGCTAATCCCCACGGGGAGGTGGAGTACCTGCAGCGCTGGGAGAGCTCTCTCCCAACGCTGGCGCCGCGATCACACTCGCACTTCAAAGCGCTGCCGCGGGAGTGCTCCCGCGGCATCGCTGTACGGCTGCAAGTGTAGCCATACCCTCAATCTGAACCTAAGTAAAATCTTGCATCTTATTAAATGTGACTCATCTCTCAGCTGTCTCTATGTCCAAGGAAATGGAATTTCGCTGAATAGCAGCTCCTTTAATCTCCAGTCATATAAAACAGAGCAGTAGGGAAGAGGAGGAAGTATTTTGAGGTGTTCTTTAAGCCCTCTGAAAGGCTGTCCAGTATCTGAGTGTTCAGAATTACTGCAAAACATCAGTCAATTGAGCCACTCACTGTCTGTTGCCTACACTTCCAACCCTGACACTGGCTTGAAGTGCAGCTGTCTTGAGATCAGTCTCAGAGCTAGATCTTCCAAGTGACAGTATGTTATGCTTTGAGTTGCTGCGGTTCTTTAGCAGTGAGTGATGAAAACACTTGATTTAACACGAAATGTATTTTTTTTTCCTTTTAGAGTTGCAACAAATTTAGTGAGGCGTCTTTGTGAAAGAGGTAAGGCTAATGAGACAGGGACACTCACTGTGTGGCACAAGTTGCACTTATGGCCCTAGCTGCTGCTTGATTACCTTGGTCTGACTTTACTGCAAACGTAATTGTATCTTATGCTTTTGTATAATATACTCTTATTTGGAACATAATTCCCCAAAATGTATCTTTTAGTATTATGTAAGCCTTTCCCAATGCAAACCATGGCATCCCTCAGTGTGAGCTTTGGCACGCTACTTCGGTGGTGGTATTACCAAAAATTATTTAATTTTATTCAGAACTTTCACTGTCTTATGGCTAGTTGGAGTATTTTAGGTTTTGGTTTGGCAGCTTTCGTAAGGGTTGAATTACCTTAGACACCCCTTCTATGCCATTCCAAGAATGCAGCTGTAGAGCTTTCCAGTATTCATCACAGCTCTTTAAAATGGCTGCATGAGCTTGACTGTGACCTCGGTATGCACATTTGTGCTGCACAGTTTCCCAGCCATAACTCAGTGGTTCAAGGGAGGATCTGAGGCACATGTAATTATTTTAGACACCTTTTCAGCCATTAGGAAATGGGTAACTCATGTCACTCCATCTGAGAGGAGAATATTGTCTCACTTTGCGCATTTACCCTGTCGTGTAGCGTCTCTAGCATATAAAGATTGCCCCGCTGTGGTGCCACTTCTGGTCTATTTGCTCTGCTTTGTCTTAACTCACCTGAGTTTAGTGCTTTAATGGGCTGTGCTATGTGCTCCTGTTTCAGAAACTCCTCCAGATGCCCTCATACTGGAATCACCATTTACTAACATACGCGAAGAAGCAAAAAGCCATCCGTTTTCAGTGGCAAGTACAGACTTCGGTTTTTATTACCTCATATTTAGTCACAAACACGAACACATTTACAAATTCCTCGTGGGCAGTACTAGCACACCTGAGTGAGTTCTGTAAGCCCCTAGCGATTGGCAGTGTGTGTTGTTGTAGGGCACGAAATGCCTTTGTAGCAATGCACCTTACAAATGAAATAAAGTATAATTAACAACCATATTTGGAGTCTGATGCAAGAAAAGGAAAATTGGGAATGAAAAGTAATAAAGCCAGGGGTGAGAAATACAGACCAATTTGGCTATGTCCGTGGGGAGAGTGTTCCCCACCACAGGGTTCACCAGTGCAAAGGCATGGTCCCCTGCTGACGAAAGGCATGACTGGCACGCTCTCTCAGTGAGTGCAGATACCGCTCCGAGGAGGCTCAAAGGAGCATCAAATACAGCCCGGGTACACTCCATTTAGGGCTTTTAAAGCGGTGCTATTCCATTTCATAGCCAACCAGTGCAGTTCTGAGCCGGCTGAATGTGGTGGAGAAGCTGGACCAAGAAGTTAAAATGGCCCAGACTTTCAAATGAGTGCACTTCTGCCTGAGGCATGGAGCTGTGTACACGCACATGTACATGCAGATCCAGCTGGCCTCTGCACATTAGCGGTGTTATACTCCTAAGTCAGGAGTGCACAAAGGAGCATGTACATTTAGGTGTACAGCTGTTTGAAGGTTGGGCTAAAATAATTACCAATCCTCATGGCCACAAGGCCATGTGTAGCTGTTACAAGTACATCCCAGGACCGGACCTGCCCAGGGAGTGCAACTGGAAACACTTCACCCACTGTGCAGCCATGTGGGTTTCCATGGGAACAGCAGGGCTGAAAGCTTTGCCACAACTCATAACCTGACTACTTGCCAGTGACTCTCCTGTGTAGGCCAGGTACCTGACAGCTGGGTGAACCTCCTTATGGTCAATCTCTTCCTAGCAGCCAGACTTCTGTTTTCCCAGGGTTGATGGTGAAGTTGCTCTGACACCCAACAAAGGTGACCAACACACAAATAAGCAAACCCGCAGGCCATGTCAATGTGGGGGGAGGGATAGCTGAGTGATTTGAACATTGGCCTGCTAAACCCAGGGTTGTGAGTTCAATCCTTGAGGGGGCCACTTAAGGATCTGGGGCAAAAATCCGCCTGGGGATTGGTCCTGCTTTGAGCAGGGGATTGGACTAGATACCTCCTGAGGTCCCTTCCAACCCTGATATTCTATGATTCTAATGTGGCCAGGCCTGTGGCAGCTCTTGTGACATTCTGGGTAAAACAGCAGCAGATTGGTATCCAAGAGGACTCAAGCAGTAATGCTGATATTAGCTTGGAGAACTTGGCGATTAAAATAATCCATGACTGTGCACTAGTAGCCAAACAATGACAAACAGTGAAGTGTCTCTGCAGCGGTACCTGTGAGTTTGGCTGCATATACTCCAGTAACCAATGTGATATCTGGTAGTGTATAATACTCTCTTATTCCGGGTGGGAATGTTCCCTGCAGGAGTCTTTCCTGCTGTTCAGTGGAATATGTATATTCATATACTTACAATTTTTTTCTTCAGATATATAGATACTTCCCTGGATTTGACTGGTTCTTCCTTGACACTATTACAATGAGTGGAATTAAATTTGCAAATGATGAGAAGTAAGTAATGACTGAGCCCTCTCAGTGATATACTCATAGGTGAGACTGACTAGAATAAAGCCAACACCATGGGAATGTATGCCAAATTGCAATCTCTTTTTTTGCTGAAGCATTTAGAACTTGCTTAAGGAGGTTTCAACAGCTCTAACTGGCCTTGGGTGCGACATAGGTGTATAAAAGTGTGGGTGTCTGGCTCCATCTCAGGAAACTTCAACACACAACTGTCAGTATCATTTTTCTTGGTTGCTTTTTCATTTTTTAATGCAGTTAATCATATTCTAGGTGCTGTTCAAACCAACAGTTTCTCCCTTGCACAGGAAATAGCCTATCTGACTAGCTAGTTAAAGGGAGTGCATAAAAGTGATAGACTATATGGGTGTCTATAAATACGACTTTTGTTATTGTTGGTTTCTTACAAACTTCTCTATTTAATACGTTGAATAGAACTATCCTATTCAGAGAGTTAGATAGTTGGAAATTTGGCTGTTATAAACTGGCATGATCCAGGCTTTCCCTAATCATACTTTCCACTTTTATAGTGTCTGCCATCAAAGAATGTAAGCACTTTACAAACCTCAATGAATTAAATCTCTCAACACCTCAGTAGAGAATAATGCTGATCTACAGAGAGGTTAGGTGACTTGCCCAAGATCACACAAGAAATCTGTGGCATAGCATAAATAGAATCCAAGTCCTCTGTCTTAGCCAGTAGACCAGTGTTTCTCAAACTGGGGTGCGTGGACCCCTGGGGGTCCATGAGGGTATTCAAGAGGATCCGCTGGACCTGCTAATTAACTCCTCCCCTTCCCTCCCAGGGCCTCTGACATGCTGGGAGTGGGGGGCGGGGCCTGGGGCTGAGTGGGGAACTTGAGGGTCCATGAACAAATTTAAATCAAAATGGGGGTCCTCGGGTTGCTAAAGTGTGAGAACCGCTGCACTAGACTGTTCTTCCCCTTTCTTTGTAATAAGAGCACAGTAATTTCTTTTATAATCATAAAAAAGAAATCTACTATCTTATTGACCTTACCGTGGGGTGATGAGCTCCCCAGCAAACAGATTCTCCCATGGTCTTATTAATCATTTTTTCATAGATCATATTAATTGGTGTTTTGAACAAAATCAGAAATGTGGTTAATTATGTGTAGAAATTGTTTGTAACTATAGCTTCCCTGGAAATCCCACCAAATATCATTACAAAACTTGTTGGTCATAAAGCTCTCTTATGACCCCTAATAAACACTTTCCGATTAGTGTGTAGTGGAATAGTTCGTTGTTTTGTTACACACAGTGGGCTCACTCTTTATTGTTTTAAAAATAAACTCTGTAGCAATCCACTGTGCTATGTTTACTTTTGCCAACTTTGCAGAATATGAATGGGACTCGTATTTATTAGTGGTGTTTGTTCGAGAAGAGGGACAATAAGCCAAAGATAATTGGCTCCATTTGCATTTGAAGGGACAAGTGTTGAATTTGATGAAGCTAGTAGTTTTGATTATTGTGACTGTAGCTTAGCTTAATGATGCTAAAATTGTTTTTCAAAGGGCAAGGATAGGTGGGAATTGTTGGCTTCTCTATCTTAATTATTTCTCACTTCTAAAACAGTCTACAGTAAAGAACTGCCTGTCTATAGAAAGGCAAAATATTACTCAGAAATGACAAGTATTCAGAAAGCATCTCTTTTTCAAACATGTAACCAGAATGTACAGAGTGATTAAGCATAGAACTTTATTTGATTATTTTTATTCCTAGTGACAATTGTAACCCTTTTTGCAGTGTAAAATACATTTCCTGCTCGCTGCTTATTCTTCATGCTGAAGATGATCCTGTTGTACCATTTCATCTTGGAAAGAAGGTGCGTTTCTTCAGCTATCCTAACAGATCTGCTTCAAGTTGCCCATTTGATAGGAGGGAGTAGTGTGTCTTAAACAACCACCCACACAAATGATGCCATTCTGTTCAGAAAAAGGTAGCAATATGATGTTAAGAACTAGCAGCTTTAGTAATGACAGAGGTGCATAAAGTGAGTGGTGCTGAAGGGATAAGATGTTGGGTGGCAAATCTTATCTATATATTGAAACAAGCCCTCCAAATATCTGGTACTTGCTAAGGGAAAGGGGTGTGAAGAATTTATCAGCCTGCCAAAAAAATGTTTTTGTGGGAGGAGTTAGGGGAAAAGCGTTACTGTTCTACTAACCCAAGAATGGGAATGAGAGAGAATGAGCACAGATGGACAGAATACCCCTTAGCTTCCTGGATGCAAGGGTTCAAACACTAGTAAATAAATTCATTTTAAATAGTTGTTTTAACCAAGCTATGCCAGGCAGATTTTACCTAAATAGAAACTTAATTGCAACAGTTCTTTACCAACCTACTGCTCAATTAGTTAGCTGAAGGCAGAGGAACTTTGATCTCTGGTTATAATTAATCCCATTGCCCAATGTGGTTTGGGATTTGTTTGTGTGCGCACCGTTATGGTGTTTGTAATTCATACTGGGGCCTGAGCTGCAATCTGCCAGCTCATCTCATTCAGGACTTTAGGCTGATTTCAGCGAAGTTAGTTCTGTAATAGCTCTCCTACAAAAGCTCAGTTTTGTCCAACTGAATCTACTGACTGTCCTTTGTAAGCAGAATTGTGCTGGGAAAGTTACTGCATTGTCCATTAGATGGGAGGGTGGGGGGGATGATTAGGTAAAAGGAGATCTCTGAGAATGGAGACGCAAAGTGAGAGCCACAGAGATACAGTAGAACCGCAGAGTTACGAACACTTCGGGAACGTTCATAGCTCTGAACGAAATGGTCTGGTGGTTCTTTCAGAAGTTTACAACTGAACATTGACTTAGTACAGTTTTGAAACTTCACTATGCAGAAGAAAAGTGCTGCTTTTAACCACTTCATTTAAATGAAACAAGCACAGAAAGAATTTCCTTACCTTGTCAAATCTTTTTTTAATTTATTGTTTTAGCAGTTTGTTTAACACAGAACTGTACTGTATTTGTTTGCGGGTTTGGGGGTTTTTTTGGTCTCTGCTGCTTCCTGATTGCATACTTCCGCTTTCAAATGAAGTGTGTGGTTGCCTGGTCAACTCGTAACTCTGAGATTCTCTGCATTGCAAAATATGTGGTGGATACATATCCCTTTGTGCATCTCTATCACCCCCACTTCCTAATGGGTGCTGTATTAACCTTTTACTTCCACCAAAATGCCCCCTCTGCTCCCGTCCATGTGTGTGGGGGTGTACACCAAATTACTATGTATCTTAATCAAATAAAGCCCATTGTATCAATAAAGCAAGTATACTTTTGGCCGGCTAGCATTGCAGCACAATTTTGAAAAGCTGTCATTTGTACCTCACTTTTTTTTGTGTGTGTCCTTTCTACAGCTTTATAACATTGCTGCACCATCTCGGAGTTTCCGTGATTACAAAGTACAGTTTGTTCCATTTCACAGAGACCTCGGCTACAGGCATAAGTACATATACAGGAGTCCAGAGCTACCTCGAATACTGCGGTAATAAACAGGATCATGTTAAATGTATTAAATCGGCATCATTACTGAAGTGTCACAGTGAGTAGGGAACAGATGGATAAAGCTTGTTAGATCCAGGCTGCTCTGAGTTGACTTGCAATATGGAACCTGTTCTAGCTATAGACAGTCTGCGGTCGATATTTGCTGGGATCCATGTTTAGTTTTGCCCACCACACAAATTTCTTTGTGAGTATAAATGAATCCAAACACACTGAATGCTAGAAACCTTTATAATAATACTTGGCATTTACTAATTTTCATCTTCAAAGTAATATGTAAATATTCCTCATAACCTTGGCTATGTTCCCAAAATATAGACTCCAAAAATCAACTTGCCAATCTGTGGGTGTATCACTGCTAGCTACACATACAATACACAGTTATGTGAGGAGATGGAGAACTTGTATTGCTCTCATTATGCATTGGGGGAACGGAGTCAGAGCTGTGACGTGACTGGCTGTCAGTGTATGAACCTGGTTTAGAAGTCAGGAGTTCATGATTCCCACTCCTGCACTCAGCCCACCAGCCACCTCTGTCCCAGACCCTTCCTGTAGGGTCTCCAAGGGCTTGTCTACACTTACCGGAGGAGCCACACTGCGGCGCTCGATCCGTCGGCGGTCGATTTAGCAGGAAGACCTGCTAAATCGACCGCCTATCACTCTCCTGTACTCCACCAGATCGAGAGGAGTAAGGGGAGTCGATGGGAGAGCATCTCCCGTCGCATAGTGTGGGCTCCGCGGTAAGTAGATCTAAGCTACGTCAGTTTGACTTAACACTATTCATGTAACTCAAATTGAGTAGCTTAGATCGACTTTTCCCTTTAGTGTAGACGAGGCCCAAGGCAGATTTTTCAAAGCTGGGCATCTAAAGGTAGGCACCTAAATCCATAGAGTCCCCTGCACAATGGCCTGACTTTGAGGTTTTGAACACCCCCCACGCCTGTTGACTTTAATGGAGCTGCAGGTGGCCAGTACCTTGGAAAATCAGACCACTCCTTTGGGTGCCTGCATTTAGACCCCAAGTTCAAAGGCTTGCGTCTATTTGTGGACGAGACTAAGGTCTAAACTCTGCCTCCCCTGCACAGGCACTTGATGGGGAGGGCTGGTCGCCCTCCCCCACCCTCCCCAGGTCACCTCTGGGTTCAGCCCACCATAATGTGGCTGCAGGTGCTCCGGCAGGGCTGTTTGTGCTGCTAGCTGCAGACGACATGACACTGGTAAATCATTGTCTTGGGTTTAGGCTGCATATATGCAACATAAACCACTATGGACAAGCTTGCAGTAGCTGTAGTTCTTCTTCTTCTTCGAGTGATTGTGCATATGCATCCACTGTAGGTGTTTGTGCCCTCCAGTGCACGGTTGTGGGAGAGTTTTTCCCTTAGCAGTACCCATCGGGGCAGCAGGAGCGCCCCCTGCTGCCTCGCTCACCACGCACAGGCATAAAGGGCCGAGCCACCTGACACTCCTAAGTTCCTTCCTACCCTCTGTGATGGTTGTTGAGGGCTCCCTGTCCTTGCTCCTGCAAGTCTTTAGTCAAATCCTGCATCTAGAACCTGTCTAGTTAGTGTAGTGTATTGGTGAGTTACCTGATTGAAGGAGTTTTGGTGTTTGTGTGGCTCTGGTACTGGGTCTCGGTCCCGGACCCGGCACTGGAGATATGCCATGCTTTCCAGGTTTCAAGCCCTGCCACTCTTATGGTGAGGCAATGCCCAGTAGTGATCCTCACCCCAGCTGCCTTAAGTGCTTGGGGGAGGCTTGTGAGCGATAAATGTGTCATTTGTAAGGGTTTTAAACCTTGTTCTAAACAAGACAGGACAGCCACGTTAAAATAGCTGCTGCTGGAATTGGTGCTGCCTCCTCCATCTGAGCCATCTGCCTTGGTCTGGGTACCGAGCATCAGTATGTCCCTCTGGTGGTACTGTTACCAAGAGGCAGATCGGAGTCACCGGTACCAAAGAAGAGACTTTGGAAATCAGACTCGGCACCAGACTGTTGAAAGAGGTGAAGAGGCCAAGCTGGTCTAAAGCCCCAGGAGGGCGTTGAGAGAGGAAGCACTCTGCAGAGCACAGCTCTAAACAGGGGCGTTCACTGACTCCAGAGCCAGTGCAGGGCTGTCAAGACCAGCTCCTGAAGCACCTTTCTAGGTATCGCCTCATGCCCCAGTACCATCTACACCTGAGGTGTTTGAGGCTGCAAGAGAGTTGTTAAACCTCTTGGAGTCACCCAGCACCAGCATCCAAATACTGTCATCAGCATCTTCCCCTCTGCACCAGGCAGTTCCATTGGACTCAGCCAACAGGGTACCAATTAATGTGGTGCTATCTAGGGGGAAGCCACAAATTCTGGCTCCCCTTTCTTCAGTGTCTGAACCTTCCTCACCAGTCCCTTACAGGTGCAGCACCACCTTGCTCACAAGAAGAGGCTTCTGCTTCATCAGACTCTGAAGTGGGCTCCTGTGTGTCCAACCTAGGCGGTCTCGTCATCAGGAGTATGTCAGTTGCCTGCTTTTGTTTCAATCTCAGTACCAGGAAGGGGCTGATACTGATTGCCCGAGTGTGGCCCCGTCAGCACTAGTTTTCACAGTCAGTCTGCCATTCTCACTCCTGATTTACACAGACCTAATTTCACAGACTCGCAGCTGCCTCCTCCATCCTAATCTTCAGGCCCTTCACCTGACAGCCTGGACGCTTCCTGGTTAGCATCGGCAGGGGAGTCCTGTTCTAGAGCAGTGCAGGAGGTGCTACTGAATTGTAGAAAACCATCAACTAGGACAACTTGCCTTGCCAAGTGGAAGAGGTTTTCCATCTGGCCAAGGCATTTCATCCACCCTAGGATACCTGCTTCCAACCCAATAGCCATAAGACTTTAATGAAAGTAGCATTTCTAGTAGCCACTACATCAGTCAGGAGAGGGGGGGAGTTGAGGGCACTAGTATCAGAACCTCCATATGGTTTTTTTTTTTTTAATATAGATAAAATCTACCTTGATCCTCCCCATCCAAGTTTTCTTATGCAAGTGGTCTCCATTTTTTATGTCAGCCAAGCAATTTTCCTACAGATCTTTTCCCTAAATCCTCATGGTCGTAAAGGGGAGGAGAGACTACACACTGTAGACATCAGAAGACTTCAGTGTTTTATCTGGAATGGACTACATATTTCATGTCTTCATTTCAGTCGTTCATTGCATTTGCGGACAGAGTGAAGGGCAGGCGTGTTTCCACACAAAGGATTTTGACATCCGGTTTTATTCACCTGTTACCAGCTGGCTAACATGAATCCGCTGGATATAGCACTGAGTCCTTCAGGTAGATTCCAAGCAACCTCTGCGGCATTTCTGGCTCACAAGCCATATTAGACATTTGAAAAGCAGCAATCTGGTCATCCTGTCACGTTTGCCCCCCACTACACCCTCTCTCAGCAGCCTAGAGACGAAGCTAAGCTTGGATGAGTGGTCCTCCAGCCCCTGTTCAAATAGACTCCGACCCCATCTCCAGTTGGGACTGCTTGTGGGTCACCTACAATGGAATGGATATGTGCGATTACTCCAAGAATTCAACAGGGTTACTAACCTGTCCGTGACTGTTGCTCTTTGAGATGTGTTGCACATGTCCATTCACAACCCCTCTCTTTCCCCTCTCTGTCGCAGTCTTGCCCATAGGAAGGAACTTAGGAGAGTCAGAGTGGCTAGGCCCTTTATGCCTGCATGTGGCGAGCAAGGCAACAGTGAATGCTCCTACTCCCCAGTGGGTGCTGTAAGGGGAAAAACTCTGACGCTGTGCAGTAAAGCGGACAGACACCTACAGTGCAATCGACATGTGCAACTCAGCTAGAAGAACAACCGTTATGGACAGGTAGGGAACCATTTGTTCAGTGGAAATGCCAATGTGTAGGGCATTTAAGATGTCATCTCTGTTGCCCTGTGCCCAACTCTCTCTTAACTGTTGGGACATTCATAGTCAGCCGTGACTATCACATTGGGAAATCAGGCTTCCAGAGCCAAAGACTGAGCTTTACCCTGTAGAACTGTTCATGATATTTTATCAGCAGGTCAGATCATACAAAGGAGGGCAGATGCTCTTCTTGATAAACCTTGGGGGTTCCTGTTTGCTGTAACGGAGAGCTGTGTGCTCCCTTTGAAGTCAATGCAAAGACTCCCTTTTGGGAATGTCTACGCTGCTCCGTGAAAGTGTGACTGTAGTTCAGCACAGCTTTAATCTAGCTACCACGTGCAACAATAGCAGTGAAGTTGTGGTGGCATGGGCTAGCAACCAGCATACAAGCCCTCCAGGAAGCCTGGATACGTAGTCAGGCAGCCAGCCTGTGCTGATGCCCGTGTCACCACATCTACACTGCTGTTGTTACCCGTGCTCTCTAGACTGAAGCTCTCCCAAGTATGCCTACCTGTGCTACAATCACACCTTCGCCAGCAGCATAGCCAGATGCCTTGATTTTAATGAGCTGTGCCTCAGACCTGAGAGGAGTGTGACCTGGTTTTGGAAAGTGGCAGAGTGGATTTGTCACTGTCCGTTTCTTGTTTTCTTTCGTAGGGAATTCCTGGGAAAATCGGAACATGCACATCATCACTGAAGACTGGCTGCTCGATAGCATTAAGGCTCTTCTTTGTTCTTTTTCTTTGGGTCAGTCTGCCATTCTTTAGCGCCTGGCACTGGCTAAGCCGGGAAATCCTTCATTTGTCCTGATGCATCCATACCCTTGGAAACCCAGACTCCCACATCGGTGTCTAAGACAGGAGGAGGAGAAAGAAATGAAGTTTTAACATGGACAGAAAAACAAACAAACCCATGCACCAGTGCCAACCCATTCAAAACTTGAGCACAACAAAGACCTACCAATGCAGCATAATAATTAAAAGACCAGAGGTTCCTAGAAAACACGTATTGGGACAAATGGCACTTCTTCTACGTTTAAAAACAGCTTAACATTTTGGATCACAAATGGACTGTGATTTACCCACAAAATGTTGGCTGTGACCATCTTTAACTATTGCAGCTGTCTTGCTTCAGTTCCAGGGTGTTTCCTTTATAGAAAATATATATTTAGTTCATCATTTTCTCTCAATGGTTCTAATCAGGAAAGTGCTGAAGATCATGGGGAGTATTGCTGCTTTATTGAAATCAGTTAACTTTTTAATTTGATGTGTACTGGCAAGACAGACACATTTTGAAATAAAAAAGATGTTTTTAAAGACGTAAGACACATATTTAATGTGATGGGGATGTTGTAACACTTTTCCATTCTCTCCCCCATGTCCTTCTTTCTGAGTATCATTCCTGCTCCATACATGCACAGCTCTGGAGTGTTCCTTTCCCGCCTTCCCATATACCTTTGGCAGGAGTACTGGTATCTTAAGTGACTTCAACAGATGGGATTTTATTTTAGAGAAAGTTTTAAAATTTTTGTCTGAGCTTTCCCACTCTCTGAATCAATGGGCCTAGAATATGTAGGAATTTATTTAAACAATAAATGTCTTCCATTCTTCTTTAATTATAAAGAGACACAAGCACTTTCTCGGGGATGAGAGGACAGCGATCCTTAAGAAACTTGCGTTTTTTCCTCCTCAAACACTCACATACATGTTTTAGCTCCAGTTGTCAGGCACAAAGGGAGAGGTGAACTTGTCAGTTCCTTAGGCAAAGTAATTCCTGCATAGCTAAAAGCAAGCAGCAGTAGATAGTAATGCAAATAAACTGTGGTTCTGTTTTTTTTCTTTACACCCCACACCCTGCTTTCCATGCCTCGGGCAAAGACTCAGCTCTCCTGTTCACACAGAGTACACCTGGTTCATCTGTGGCCTCAGTCCCTCTTTCCTCATAGCAACGTGTGCTACCCTGGATGGGTGGCTGGCCAGGGCTGGTTCAGGCCATCCTGGGAGGCTGTAGATTCAGAGGTCCCCGCTCCACTGGAGGCGATGCTCAGTGGAAGCTTCCTCCTTGTACAGCAGGAGGTGATGCACAAGCTGCTCTGTGGTGGAAAGTTGGGCTGTTGGCTGTGCATCCCTTTACCATGACCCTTAGTGAGGCACATCACAGGTGTCCCTGTTCTGCTGTGCCTCCTTCCCTGACTGCTCCCATAAAACAATTCCTGGTTCAGGACACGCACCTCCTCTCCTGCACCCCCACCCCCACTAGCATGGGGGTGGGAGAATGTCACGTACTGGACAATGGGAACTGTAGCTGGAGAACCCAGTAAGCTGGGGCTTTTCAGGGTACTCTAGACTTGGTTGAACTGGCCCTAACAAATCATTCCACATAGTACTCGGTGTAATAGTTTTAGTTCCTAGTGTTCAGAGGTGAACCTTACAGCCTGAAGGGGTCTGTTCCCGTACGCAGTTGTATAAGGCGTAGTGTAACCTGTTCAGCATGCATCCAAGTTATAGCTACAGGCTCATACTAGTTACAAAGCAGACAGTAGATTGTCTGCTGTAGTGTGGTTATACTAAGGTTTTGTCCCATAACACTTCTGAGCTAACCGTGACACTTACATTCTGCACTTATTGCACTGACAGGACAGAAACACTATTTGGCTCTTTGCAATTCAGTCACTACATTCCATCTAATGCTGCTGCTGTCATCTGACTCATGTTAAAGTATAAACTTCAACGAAAATGTCGACTCTCTTCCCATGTGACACAGATTAGATTCCAAAGCATGAACCAGTGCAGTTTATTTCAACATACGTTCCAGTTCATTAGGCCAGTACTGTGCATTAAGGTTGAAATGTTTATCTAAAAGTGTGTAGCTTTATTAAAATGATTGACTTCTGAACACTCCCTGGACTTGTCTTGTTTTTATCTTTGAAGAAAGGAGAGCGCTCAGCTTGAGGCAGAATTGAATGCCTGCCTTGGAGTTGGCAAACCTCGGATCCATCAGTGTGAGGTTCCAAGCAAAAACGGTACAGCGAAGCAGCTGAGCTACCCTTGGGGTCCCAAACGTGTTCTTTGCTTCGGAAGGTACTGGGTGCTCCGCTGATGATGAATAGTGCTGGAGCTATCAGCATGGGCTATGCCAGCTGTTCTCCATGGGGTGGCAGGAGACACGGCACACCACCACCTTTTCACAGGCTTGGTGGTCTCTCAGGTGAGGTTCCTGGTGTCTGAACAAAGGGGGAGAAGTGCTAGGCTGTGCCAATGAATGTCATAGGGGGTCAAAGAGGGGCTGTGATGGCTTACGCAACAACCGGTAACTATACAGTGCATGTGCAGCAGACGTTAATATAACACCCCCTGCGGGCACAGTACTTCCCCACTGAACCTAGTCCCTGTTCTCGCCACGGGTCTGGGGTTCTAGGCCCTGGTAAATGAGTATGGGGTAGGGATGAGAGGGAGGGTGGCAGCTCCTCCTGCCGGCAGGCTTTGGCCAAAGCTGACAGCGTAGACATGAAGGCCAGCAGGACCAAAGTAAGCACTGAGGGGCCTATGTTGGTGAAGGGGTGAGAACTCTTGGCATTGGCTGTCTGGTGGGGGTGGGGGGCCTTTGGGCCTGGTGGGGCTCTGGTCTCCACCACCCCCCCGGGACCCACTGACCACACTTACTCCTTTGGGTGGATCTGGATCTCTGGTCTCCTGAGTGACTTTCAGCTTCTATCATGTTTCTTGCCTATTGCTATAGCACATTATTTTTAATACCCTAAGAATGCAGCGGGAAGGAGGCCAGCACCCATTGCCCCTCAGCCCTGCCTCGCAGGTGCTTTGCTGCAGGAGTGGCATGGCTTAATTAACATCCTGCTGAATTCCCAGCCTGCTGGGGGTTGCTGAGCTTGTCACTAGTATGTGTTAGCATCAGAGCTTGTTAGACCACGTCATTGGCGTACCGGAGATGTGGTGAATAGCCAGAAATGGCTTCTGCAAGGTGCCATGATAAAAGGGGGGAGGGGGAGAAGCAGTATCACAGGTGACTTAATTTGCTGAGCCTAGTCAATTTCTGAGATTTATATTGTGAGACTATCAGTACTGGAGACCAAGGATTTGAACACAAACCAGCTAGGCATTATGATTGTTTTAATTAGTTTCCAATGCACAGGTGAGGAACACTGATTCACTACACAGAGTAATATCCATACTTTGTGCCAACACGTTGAAACAATGCACTAAATCTATTTGCCATGTCCCCTTAGAGGCAGATACAGAAGCAACTGGGCTGCTCAAAGTTCAAAACCTTCCAGGTTCCTGCTCAGTACAAGTTGATTTCCAAGATAGCACCTGTGTTCTGTTGTCACAGTTCAAATATCCCAGTTCATGGAACACAGACTATGAAATGTCAGTAACACATGGACAATCCAGCAAGTACTCCTCCTCGACCAGATCAATGCAAAACACAATGGACATAGATCAGCAGCTGCATGCCGCTGAAGTACAGTACATTCTTTAGCAGGAGTATTGTTGTATATTCAAGAAATTTGACAGTGTTTAAAAATCTGGGAGACACAAGGTGAGTGAGATAATGCTCTACAGAGCTCTGCAGGTCTTCTCCAGCGCCTGTTCACCCAAAAGCTCATGTCTCTCACCCACAGCAGTTGATCCATTAAAAGCCATTATCTCACCCACCATGTCTCTCCACAATCCTGGGTCTAACACGGCTGCACCAACACTACAGTTAACAATTGTTACATGGACTTAAGGGTTGGTCTTTCTGATGATTGAAATAACAGGGCTGTACTTGATTTCAATGCACACCTTTTCTGTACATGGGAAGCGTATCCCCTTCCTAGCTGAAAAGTGACAGGGTTAGTCCTGTCCTTTGCTCATGGGCATAGAGACCTGAGGTAAGTTAACACATCAATGCACACAGCACAGCCAGGTGAGCCAGGACACCACTTCATTTCAAGTGTGCTGTGGCAGATGATATTTCCCAGCAATTCTGTATTTGGCTGTCGGCTCCTGGGCCCAGATCCTCACTCTTAGGCTCCTAGTGTCTGTGCTTTGCCTGACTCCACTTAGGAAATGCACAGGTGGGAGGCTGGGTGAGGACAATGCAATCATCGTATCAGACCACTCAGTGCTGATGGGCTTGTTCTGTGGGAGCTGGGCCGAGGGAGACCATGCAGGAATCTGGCTCTTCCACTTCTGGGAGCCACACAGGGGCAGTGACTGAGCCCAGCTGTGGCTGGTAGGCTCTCTGGGGCCCTGGGATGTTAATTCTCAGGCCCTACCAGGGTCCTGCCCTGGGCTGTGGAGGCCCTTGGCCGTAGATCCTGTCTGTACCTTTCCAGGCCTTTTCCCCATCAGACGCCGGGGGCAGCCACTGGGGTGTCATAGTCCCTGTAGCAGGGGCTTTCTGGCTGCCATGGGCTACACAGTCCCGGCCCTGCCCTGTAGCTCTGTGCGCAGACTGAAGGGCTGTGGAGGCAGTGACTTGCCTGCTAGCTGATGGTCCAGCTTTGGGCCGTTTTCCTTGATGGCGGTGGACTGGTCAGTAGCCAATGCTCCAGGGTGGGCGATGGCGCTTTCTGGGGCTCAGTCACGTGGGACACCTTAGCCTGACTGGGGTAGAAAAGGGGATGGAGCAGTTCTGTGTAGGAAGGGGTCAGTGTGGCCAGCACAGTAAATGCAGGGCCCTTTGCCAGAGGGAAACTGACGGTGAGTCTTTGTCCCTGACTGCAGGGCCCACAACTGTACCAACAATAAAAACAGGGGTGTTGGGTTCAGGCTGGCCTGGGCAGGGGGGAAGCTCTAAGCTGACAGGCTCCTCTTCCCCCAGTGCATGGCACAAGGCCATATGCATGGTCCACACGCCTCAGAAGCCATCCAGCCCCCTGCTCTCAAACAAGCACAGTGTTTACAAGTATTCCTTCAGGCCCCTACAAAGCACAATACAGGCCCAGCTGTGAACTGGCAGCTGCAGGGGGCTTGACCTCACTAAACCAAAATTCTATAGGCAGCGTTTCCGCAGGTTTGCAGTGTCCTGGCCATCTCCCTGCTCAGTGTGTAAAGCGGTTCTGCTTTCCCGCCTGCTAGATGAGGGCTAATACAATCTCTCATGCCTTCATAACAGCTCTACAACCACCACTTGGAGCGGTTATGGGGCCCTGTCTAAGGCACCATTTTGCTCCAAGAGGCACCCTATTGAATTGCTGTCTGCAGGCTGCTTTTTAATTCCAATTAGGTGCCGTCTTTAGCGCAACTCTCAAAACCCCTGGCCCCACTTGGTAAGGAAAGAGGGTGGTTTCAATCTTGGCTGAAGTCCATTAGCTGCCAATTTTCAGCATGAATCTCACACACCCCGTCCTCCAGCTCACCTGGGGCTGCTAGGTGCAGACGCAACCACCAGGTTAGGGCTCAGGTGGGCTCTGAAAGCCCCTGCTGGGCTCACAGAGTCTGTCAGCTCCAGCTGCAAGTTTCCTGCTTGGCAGTTTAAAAATAAATAAATATAATTTTGTGATAATTAAAACAGGCCAGCTGGCTAGTGGAGTTTAATCCTACTTCAACCAATGCAGCAAAACTAGCCCCCTCGCTAGGGTGGAGTCATTTACCTTTAGCCATAACATGTTAATAGGGAAAAAGAGGTGTTTTGGCTCCACTCCTGCTTCACCTAACCAGTGTCCCAGCTCTGACCATGGCTGGAAGGTGTAAGAACCTGGGTGAGGCCCCTAGCAGTGACTGGCAGGGTGGGAGACGTGGGCAGGCTCAGACCACGCTGGCAGATCACCTGAGCAGGGTGTTCAGCAATCACCCCTCTACAGACACTAGAGCAGCCTTTCTACGGATGGGGAAAACGAGACTTTCACTAAGTGCTTGGCCTAGCATGGGATGTAACTGCAGGAAGCCGATGCAGCCATTAGCTCACTCAACACGGTACAGGACATGCAAGTTGGCTAAATGAGTAACACACAGAATAGCTTCAGTTCTAACCAGGTTTCCTGCTCCTTCTGTTTTACTTGTTTTCACACACAAGGCTTTGGCCAACATCTCCCCCTCTGCTCTTATTAAAAGCACCCTCTTCTCCCTGGCGAATGCCCTAGTTTATAGAGTCCAGACCCTCAACTGGTGTAAGTTCATCTGTGCAAACCTAGCTGGAAACCAGAAGCACCTTAAGCCTGCATCAACCAGACACACATTTAGTGCCCAGCTTATTCCCTGGGGATGTTAGGTGGGGGGATCTTCACAGCTGATGGCTCCACACCCCAGATTTCTCTGGCATACTCGGTGATCGTCCTGTCACTGGAAAACTTCCCCGAGGAAGCAATGTTCTTGATGACCTTCTTAGTCCACTCTCTTGGCTTCTGTAACAAAGACGAAAAGGCAACATGAAACCTCCTGGGTCACAGCTTCGGAGTGTGACTTACAACAGAGGAGTGAGCTGCTTCTGGGCCATCCCCTCCCAGTCACTCTATGCTCCCCGTTGGAATAACAGCCCTGTACCGACTACCCCCCTCACTAGCATGGACTGGGGCAGGCAGCTCGTGTTAACTCTCTGCTTTGTGAAAACACAACCATACCTATTGCTGCTGCAGCAGGCTTCCTTACGCAACAGAACCGAGAGCTGGAAAAGCCTGATAGGCCATCTAATCCAGCGCCTGGCCAGTGCAGGGCTGTTCTCGTGTACATTTACTAGCCTTCTGGCCGACAGACTGCTACTATCCAAGGGATGGGGTCTCCACCACTTCACCTGGAGCAGGACAGTGGTTGAGGACAGCTCTGCACTAGAAACTTTTACTGGTACTTTTTGCCACAAGTTGGGAATGGGCGACAGGATGGATCACTTGGTGATTAACTGTTCTGATAGTTCCCTCTGGGGCACCTGGCATTGGCCATTCTCAGAAGACAGGATACTGGGCTGGATGGACCTTTGGTCTGACCCAGTATGGCCGTTCTTATATTCTTATGTACAAGTTTTGGTGACATTTCTAGGACAGCAAAAGCCCTAGTGCGGATGTAGTTATATCGGCACAAAAGGACTTGTGCTGGGCTGGCTTATTTCACTTGCTGAACCAGTGTGTGCTAGCCTGCCACACGCTGTCTCTGTACTAGGAGGGTTTGCCAGCAGGGCTATGCTGGTTTAGCTTTGCCAGCAAACCCATGAGTGGAGATGAGGCCTTCGCGTTTACTGTCTGACCATCCACCCGTTGGCTGCACCACGGGGTTATCTTACCCTGTACAACTGGTCAACGCGGCCTTGACACTCCATGTAGGCCTGGTAGTCAGCAAACACTTTAAATCTGAAACCAGAGCAGAGGGGAGTGAGATGCTGAACTCAAGCCTGAGGCAGCTGCTCAGATCAGTGTGAACAATTCATGCTGCTGGAGGTTTCGAGCAGGAAACGTGCCGCTTGGTTTCTCCAGCGTTAGGGGCTGACGCAGGAAGCCGACACAGCCCTGAGCTGCTGAAGGAGCCTACGTGGCTATCACAGACTGAAGGAAACTGGTGCTGTTCCTTGGCTCTCGTTTCCCCTGTGCGTTCTGGGAGTGGCAGAGAGGTGAATCCCTGGCATTAGGCCAGAGACGATCGCCTGGTACCGGCTCCCCGCTCCCCTGCGGGAGCCCCAGGTCCGTGGCTGGGGAAGGGGTGTACTTGGCTGCAGGCCCAGCGGGGAGGGATTCTGAGGGCAGCACGGCTCAGAGGAGCCACAGGCTGTGCCATGGGTGCAGGGGCAGAAATGCCGGCCAGAGAGGCAGAGGTCCTCCACATCAGCAGCTTTTCCTTTAGAGAATCACTAGGAATCCAGGGCTGACCTCTGCTCTCTTCCAGGGTGGGGGGGGACCAGCCCTTCCCCCCCAAAACCACCCTGGCTGGAAGGAGGAGAAGGAAACTGGCTTGAGATTCATGGCGTTTTACCCTCCCCCAGGCGGCAGTAACCCAGGCACAGGCGGGTGGGGCCCTGGCCAAACGTGGGAAGCAGCCTGGGCCGCAGCACCAGGCTTACAAGTGCCGGGAAGGCCCCGGCTGGGGGATTCCTTCGCCTGGAGTCCACGTTGCTCTCCAGCCTCACGGTGGCGGCCCTTTCTTCTCTGAAGTCATTGGGGCGTAGGGAACGCTGGGGTAGGGGAGAGCGAGGCCCCGCCCAGGACAGGCCCTTAGCAAGAGGCGACCTGCGTCAGCGCGAGAAGGGGACCAGTGGATGAAACCGACGTGCACTGGGCCCGGCGTTATGCCGGCCATGGCTGCTGCACACTAGCGCTGGGGACTGGGATTCAAAGGCCAGAGCGTGGGGGCATCGCTCCGGAGCAGTGTGAAGTCCAGCCCCCTCGGCACCGTGAATGGGGCCCTCATGGGAAGGGGACCGGGGCTTTCACGAAGGGGCAGGTTGGACCTGGTCCCACGTCCTTAACTGGACTCCAGCTTTCATGGCCACCCAACTACATCTCCCCAGGATGGAGATGGATGGGGCATATTGCACCAGCGGGTCCTGGAGCTCTGTATTTCAGGCCTCATCCAAAGGCCATTGAGCCCAATGGTGAATCTTCCCATTGGCTTCAATGGACGAGGTCCACCATGAGGAGCATCCAGGATCACAGGGGCTTCCACACTGGATTGGAACGAAGGACCAAGTTCACTGGCTCTTACCTGTCGTGGTTCATCAACATATTGACGACATCCCGGAAACAGCCAGGGTCTTTAGGTGAGAAGAAGCCGCTGCTGAGCTGGTCGATGGCTTGTCTCAGCTCTGGAATGCGCTCGTAGTATTCCCTAGCATTGTACCTACACAGGAGAGACGCGCACGCTGCAGCCGGCTCCGTGCGGGGCGTATCCTCAAGTTGTGCTGGAGCAGGGTTTAGCGGCTGGGGACCTGTCTCCGTTCACGCGTCCAGGCTTCCTCCCGCCGGCAAGGGTGGGAGTTTAAGAGCTACTTAAGCAGACCCGGCCTCTCTGCTGGCCCGGACCTGCTGGACTCCGCGACGCAAGGGGACTGCGTGTGGAGTTGGTTTGATTTTTCAACACATGAAAAACGAAAACTGGTGCTACAGCTCAGATCCGCTGCAGCCACGTACCCCGGCAGCCACCGCTGCTTCCCAGGAGTGGTCGGGACTGGGGCTCGTTCCCCAGTGCTATGTGGGGGTGGGGGAAGTCTCACCGGCAACCTCTGCTAGTTGCTCCTTGGCATGGCTACGCAACGCAGCAGACGCACGACGGACAGTGCCTAGGACCAGGCCCCAGTGCCCCTCCCACCCCCTGCCAGGGCCAGAATGCCACACGGGCATGAGCGACGCTCCATGAGTCCCTGGCTCTGAATCCACCCAGAGCGACCTGTTACTGGCAGCCATTCCTGCTCCACTCCTGAGCGCTGACTCGGAGCCAGGCCCCGTCTCCTTCCCGCACGCGGCTGCACCTACTTCGCCCTCTCCCCTTTACACGCAACCGCTCACGTCCTTCCCCCAGCTGCCGCTCTGGCCCCCGGCCGGCTCGCCCTGTAACGCACGGGGCCATGGGGTATGCGCTGAGGACGCTCTGGCAGGGGGCAGCCTGGGTCTCCTGCGACGCTGTTCTACAAACCCTCGCTTGTCCAGCGCCTCCACGTCCTCCACCCGCATGCCGAAGATGAACAGATTCTCCTCGCCGGCTTCCTCCGCCATCTCCACGTTGGCCCCGTCCATGGTCCCGATGGTGAGGGCGCCGTTCAGCATGAACTTCATGTTCCCCGTGCCCGAGGCCTCGGTGCCGGCCGTGGAGATCTGCTGGGACAGATCGGCCGCGGGAATCACTGCGGGCGGGGGGGAAGGAGGCAGTTAACAGGCCGCTGTTCTTTACCCGTCGGCCCAGCTCTTACAGGGGCCAGCCTGCGGCGGGGAGGCAGGCGTGGCTGGCTGGGTCAGCACCGCGGCTCCTACGCGCCCCTGCCCAGCTGCTGGCACGGCAGCTCCTGGGGCCTGCTCAGTCCCCAGCGGCTCCGCTGGCCCCAGGGGCGGACAGAACGCAGGGTGCTCAAGCTCAGGACTTGGGGAAGGGAGGCACACAGTCGCCTCTGCAGCCCAGACCCAGAGCTTCCCGGCCACAGCCGAGGGGCTGGGCCGTCACCTGCAGTCAGGCTCTCCCAGTCACTCAGCACATGCCCCCATCCTCACCCCACTCCCAGGAGCCGCTAGCACCAGCCAGGAGCGCTGCACCCCAGGGACGTGTCCGCCCCCGGCTGGAGCGCCACTGACAACCCCTCCCTGGAGCAAGCAGCTCTGCCGAGCTCTCTTCCCAACGGGCGCCAGGAGACCACGATCCAGCCTGGCCCTTCCTCACAAGAGCCTGGGGGAAAGTGCAACTGGAAAATAACGCAGCTGGGGAGCCGAAGGTGAATCCATGGCCGGGCACCCGAGGATGCGGGCAGCCGGCTGCTCTGAGCAACCCCAGCGCCTCCTGCGGCAGAACAGGAGACGCCAGAGCGGCGCTACACATGGGTGCACGCTCCTGGTTCAGGGCTGCCCGGCCCGAGGGTTAAGGGGGCCGGGACATTCAAACACCCTCCAGGTCAGCCTGCCTGGAACGCAGGGCGAGTTTCCACGACAACGCACAGCCAGAGCTCCACGCCCGTTTGAACGCACAAGGTCTCGGACACGCGGCTCCGGTTCGGCCAGGATGGGGAGCACACAGATATCGCCCTCGGGGCTGCTCTCAGCTGGACCTCACTGCTCACGCGGAGGCACCTCGCCTCCCGCTGACACGAACAGACACATGGGAACAGAACAGCCAAGAGCTACACGGGCTGCACCCTCGTGGCGAGCTCCGTTCTGCCCGTGCAGCTTCTCTGGGACTTACGGCTGGAGCAGGGAATGCTGGGAAAGCTCCGAAGGGAGGTTTAAATGGAGACCCACATCCCTGTGCCTGCTCTGGCCAGATCCTCCCCATCCCCTTGTGCCGTGTTTCTCTGTCTCCCCCTTACTCCCAGCACTGCACTTAGTGAAAGCGGCTCATGGTTTCCCTTACCAACTGCACAGTCACGGCCAACTCACAGCATCCACGCAGGCCACCCCCTCTGCTGTCTCACCTTTCTCAGCAAAGGACACCCTGTAGTTCTCCAAGAAGATGACTCTGAGTCTGTCTCCTATATAGGGATCGTTATTGACAACGTCCCCGATGGACGTGATCAGTTTGATAATCATTTTGGCCATGTGGTAGCCGGGAGCTGCCTGCAGAGGGGGACGGAGACACAGAAAAAGTTAAATAAAGAAATGCGCGGTGAGGCGGAAAGGAGAGACCCCCGGGGGGCTGGAACAATGGGTGTAGTGGGGGTGCTGAGAGCCATTGAACCAAACCCTGGATTTGATGGAGATCACTTCAAGCCAGGGAATGCGGCAGCCCCCAGCACCCCTAGTTCCAGCCCCTCTGGCGATTCCAATCAAAACGGACGTTATCGAGGGGACTAGCCTAGGCGGGGTTCCTGGAATGGGAGGTGCACATGAGACGTGAGCTTGATCCGTTCTCTTCAAACAGTTTTTCAACAAGGTGGTGCAAGACCAATAGTGTTTGGGAGCCCAGGTCTTACGCTATTCATAGGGGCGGGGCAGTGAAAAGTCTTACGTTCACTCAAGAGGCCGGGGCCCTGCAGGCTTACACGGGGCACAACGCTTACATGTGGTTTTAAAAACGATATGCCAAGGGCCGTGTATTCTGAGAGAAGCAGGCACCGCAAGCGGCCGCTGCAGTTGCTCCCGAAGAGAAGACAACTACTGACCAGCTGCAGTCTCCAGGAGCAGGGCTGAGCAGAGACAAAAGAAAGGCTCTTTCAAACCAAAGCATCGGCTCTGGCCAGTGCTGGGACGCAGAGAGCCCTGAACGGCACCAAGACGATGCAGACGCGGCCACGGTGGAGTGAACATCCAAAGCCCACTGGAGTCCTGCAAAGATCCCCCGTGACGTCCCCAGGCCAATCCCTTCCTCACTGGGCTCCCTCTGCCAGGCCTCTGCCTTCACCTCCGTGCTCTTCCTCCGTGTCTGCTCAGCGCTAAGAACGGGGGGCGGAGCCTGTCTTTACCGACCGGAAGCCAGGAGGCCAGCAACACACGCGCTGACCAAGTCTCCCTCCAGCAGGAGGCAGAGATACGCACCCAATTCAGCATATCGAACTGTGCTCAAAAGGAAGGGTTAACGAAACGACTCACCTTTCCCCCAATCATCACCGTCCTGGGCACAAAGGACTTTGATGGGTCTTTTCTCATGCCTGAAAGATGAAGAGGATAAATTAGAGTAATTCAGGGTGACGCTGCAGAGTAACAAAGATGTTCTTTGGCTGCAGTAGCAGCTGGAGGCACCAGTACTGAACAGGACCCCATTGTGCCTGGTGCTGTACAAATACGGAACGTGTGGTCACTGCCTTAAGGAGTTTATACTCTAAGTAAACAAAACTATAGACACCAGATCTGCATCTGCTTCTGTGCTAAGCCTTCCAGTCACGACCGCCTCAGAGCACCATCAGCATTTCCATAAAGACACAAGAATTGACATTGACCATCTGCTCCCAGAGCAGAAATTGGGCTCTGGTATTTCTGGGGCACAACGTGACCGTTGGGGTTATACAGCCCATGTTATCCAACAGTAATGTGGGTCTTTGGAAGTTAGAAAACCCATCTGCACTGAAAATACATATTTAGGAACCAAACATTGCTTGGGAAAGGATCAACAACAAGGCCAGAGGGGCAGAACTTTGTAAGACAAACCCAGTCCCTCCCTCCTCCCCCAGACTGGCAGCTGGGGGCACAGCCCTCCATCCTGCACCCAGAGGGCCCCCGGGTCCCAGTGAACCAGGCAGCCACGCGGAGAGGTGGGAGTGAGAGCCCAGCTCACGGTTGTAGAGGGTGATGACGTGCAGACAGTTGAGGAGCTGCCTCTTGTACTCGTGAATCCGCTTCACGTGCACGTCGAACATGGAGGACGGGTTGATTTTCACTTTGTACTTCTCCTCCAAGTAGGCTGAGAACTTGAGCTTATTCTCCTGGGAAGGAAAGTGGAGAGACAGCTGAGTACCCGTCTGACAGCTCGTCTGTCACGGTGCAGCCGGCTGGAAAACAGCTCCTGGCAGATTCTCTCTCTGCCCGGTGAATATTTACCAAGTCCCTGCTCTGTCTGATTCACAGCAGGGCCTCGAACCTGGGTTTTCCCATGTGACAGCCTCACCACCGGGCTGCTGGCGACACTGGGGTGGGTTTCTTTCTCTCTCTTTCCCACAATTCCTTCCTGGACCTGCGGAGCTTTCCCAACAAAAGTTCCATTGAAACCGACACATTTCCAGGAAGAGTTTTGGTTTTCATGAATCGCCATTTTCTGATAAAAAAACATTCTGACCAGCTCCAGTCACAAGTGCTCAGCACCGTGGGTTGGGGAGTGAGTGGTGAACTCCCCCCATCCGGGGATTCGTAGGACAGGTGTTTTCTACCCGCACACCAGACACCTGCAGCCAAAGCTAATGCCACTGATTGCTTGACAAGCGTGCAAATGTACGCTGTGTGCACCTGTCTGGAAATGCACGAGGAAATCCCTCTTCCTCACAGCTTGAAACAACACTCCAGGGAACCTCTGGGATGGGCAGACGGCTGCCTGAAGCAAGGACTGAGCAGCAAGGTAGACTGGGGACTGCTCAGGCAGTGCAAGAACAAGGGGACAGTCACTGAAACTGAAAAAGCCCAAATTTCAAACTGATCACTTGAAATCATCTTTGCACAATGTACAATTAGCTTGTGGAATTCACTGCCACAAGGTATCATGGAGGCCCTGATCTTAGCAGTATTAAAAAGGGATCATTTATACAGATAACAAGAGTCACACGGGTAAGGGTAAAAAAACCAAGACTTTTGGAAGGGCTATAAACCTTCATGCTCCAGAGCACAAACCAACACCCAGCTGATGAGGGTCAGGAGGAAACTTTCCCTGAGGGCACATTATCCCATAACTGCCGGGCTTTCTTGCACCTTCCTCTGGAGAAGCTGGGCCTGGCCACTGTCAAAGACAGGATGGGGTGGGCGACATGGTCTGCTCCAGTCTGGCGATTCCCAAGTTCCTGCCCAGCCAGCTGTAGAAAGCTGGGGCCAGATGGAAGATGTAAGTTGAGCAAGGAAGAGAGAAGCCAAGAGGAAAGCAGGAGGAAGGAAAGGGCACAGAGGGGGGCAGAGAACAGAGAAGCAGCAAAGACAGTATGAGAAGGAGGAAGAATGGGAGAATTGGGGAAGACCAGATGAGCAGGGGTAGGAGGAGGCAAGAATGGAACTACGGAATCGGGAGAAGGAGAGAAGACAGCGAGAGCGTGAGAGAGGCCGGGGGGGGGGGGGGGTTAAGAAGATAGAAATGGGAGGAGCATTTCACTCCCAATGGGGCACGGACAGACATCTAGAAATGGGGACAAATCCAAAGCGGCCTGTTGCCTCCAGCACAAATCTCTTTGTTGCTGCAGCAAAACCTGGCCTGGTCCACTCTGTCGGGTCTCTTCTATTAGAGTCGGTCAGGAATCTTCCATTGATGTTTTTCGCTGGAAACGGTGGTTGCAGCAAAACGAACGTTTCCCATTAGAAAATGTTGATTGTGCCAAAACGTCCTGATTTTCCATTTGGAAAATCAAATAATTAAAACATTTCCTGCTGGTTCAGCATTAATCTGTGTCCACCCGAGCCACCGCGGTGCCTCAAGGGAACTAGTTCCAGTACATCAAAGCCCATTTCCTCCTATGGATTAGGCTCCTGGCCAGATTACATCTCCGATGATGCACCAAGATGTCCGTTCTGACTGAGCTGTCACAGTGCATCATGGGAGATGTAGTGGCCATGGAGCCTGGCTCAAACTACAGCTCCTGCGAGGCAATGAAGCAGCTCAGGCAGGCACAAGTTAATGCTGTGCTGCCCTGAATCAAATTGTTTCAAAGTTTCCCAATGAATATTTTTCAGAACTTCTCATTCTGGAATGAGTTTTGGTATTTCAACTTTTCAACCTGAGTCGGACAAAAATGGGACAATCCTGCACTGTCAGGGGAATGGGCTAGACCAGCTAATGGGTCCTTTCCATCTCGAGATTCTATGGGCCCAGTTCTCTGCCAGGTGAACCACCACTGATGTCAATGGAGCTGCACCCATCTGCCCCCAGCAGAATTTTCAGCCTGAGAACTAGGCTATGAACTAGTTGCCCTGATGTCCACGTTACCTGTTTGACTTTGGCCACATCCCGGATAAACACCTCATCATCGACAAAATCCAGCAACTTCTTCAGCTGGCTCAGATCCGTTACAAAATCTTCTCCGATTTTCTAAGGAAATAAAACTGGAGATGAATGTCCTTTGCTGGATGTCTCACTTGCTGCATAATGTCATTTCCCTGCTAGAAATGCCTCAGTCCTGACTGGGAATGAAAAAAAAGCCGGGCTTGGCAAAAATATGGCACCAATTATCGTGGCTGGGTTATTACTATGCATTGTTTTAGAGTTTAAATGTATTGGGAATAAATGATTGGTACAAAAACATTTTAATCTATCACACAATTCCACAGCACTCCCATACAGCTAAGCAAAGAAAGGCTGTATGTGCCGGGAATTACTTCCAGATGGACAGAGTATTTGCAGTGTATTATCAGCCACTAGATGTCTTTGGGCTTGGCTACACTTACAGTTTGCAGCGCTGGTAGTTTGCAGCGCTGGTCATCCAGCTGTGTAGGAGCAGCGCTGGTGTGTGGCCACACTCACAGCTACCAGCGCTGGTGTGTGGCCACATTTGCAGCATTTCCAGCGCTGTTGGGAGTGATGCATTATGGGCAGCTATCCCAGCATTCAAGTGGCCGCAACGTGCTTTTCAAAAGAGGGGGGTGGAGTGGGGTCTAGTGTGACAGGGAGCGGGGGGGAGAGAGAGAGTGGATTTTTGGAGCCAACACTGTGTGTTAGCTTCCTGACTTGAAAAATCAGAACATTTTTCCGACCCCTTAGTCTTAACTCTTAATTGCAAACAGCCTGCAGGCAACAGGACTCCCCACTGTTTCCCTGCCTGCCTCTATTTGATTGTTTACAGCCAGGTACAGATGATCACAGCAAACAGGAGCTTTGTTT
Organism: Mauremys mutica; assembly: GCF_020497125.1. Taxonomy (NCBI): domain Eukaryota; kingdom Metazoa; phylum Chordata; order Testudines; family Geoemydidae; genus Mauremys; species Mauremys mutica. Next base: position 210,053,863 of record NC_059074.1, on the reverse strand, counting down.
GTTTTTTAGATAGCAGCAGCGGCAACGGAGGAGCTCCACAGAGCTCGTTCACAACAGGGAGGAGGATCTCATTTGATTGTTCACAGATTGATCACAGCAAACAGGAGCTGATAAACAGCTCCGGTAGAAACGGAGCTCCGGAGGTTCACAACAAAACAAAGAGAGGCTGCATAACAAAACAAAGGGAGTAATTTAGTTAAAAGCATTCTGGGATATCTCCTTATTCCCTGGAGGCCAATAAAAGCGCTGGTGTGTGTCCACACTTGATGAGCAGCGCTGGATCACCAGCGCTGCAATCGCTACACCCCAACCCGGCCAGGTGTACAGCCAGCGCTGCAGCCAGGGAGTTGTAGCGCTGGATGTGCCTTGCAGGTGTGGATGGTTACTAATTGCAGCGCTGGAAAGCCTCTACCAGCGCTGCAACTTGCAAGTGTAGCCAAGCCCTTAGTGTGCTGTATGGAGTTCCTGGCAAGGCGTTGTCCTGGTAAACAAAGGAGACAAAGCTGGAACTCAAGGTGTGTGGGAGCCAATTTGTGTGAGTAGCTGTAGCTATTTCCTTTAGTGCACACCCCATTTAAGACAGACTGTCGTTCCATATATCATGACACCAAAGGAGGTGATGCTGTTCCGATTTTATCCTCAGCCCAAGGGAAGATGGAGCCAAAGGTCAGCAGTCTTTGATTAACTCCTGATGGCTGATTTTAAAGCTCAGCCATCATTGCATGTGTGTGTCAGATGTTCAAGTGAGACAGCTGCCCCTCTAGACTTGCCTGGATCTACACATTTGCCTGGACTGAGACCTGCTGAAGATCTGGCCCCATTTGTTTACAGTGCTCTGAAGACTATTTTGTGAACAAACACTCAGGATTAAGTAGCTCCCGTTGGAGTGGCTCACCTCAGCAATTACACCTGCAAGTCCTGGGTTGCACAGCAAGAGCCAGCGCCGTGGAGTGATGCCGTTCGTCTTGTTCTGGAATTTCTCTGGTTCCATCTCATAGAAATCTTTGAATCTGAAATGCATGGGCAGTAGGGGAGACACTGAACAGGTCCATTCCCCACGGAGTTTTATAAAACTGTAACCTCAGATGCTCCTGACTCTATTTATAACTCCAGCTGAAATCTTTCTGTTGACATCAATTGGAACTGCACTAGGCCCTAAATAAATCTGATAATTACCTGTGATCCTAGCTGCTGAAACTGTGATTCCAAACCTAGGTGATGAATCTACCCAAAGGCTGCTTCTCTCTCTTGCACAAGGCCCTGATCTACAGTCCCCTCCATCACCATGGGATGGCCCCCTTCCTTTTTAGGAGCAAGTGTGGGGAAGGGGTTTGCAAGGGTGTACTTAGATTTTCAGAAAGCCTTTGACAAGGTCCCTCACCAAAGGCTCTTAAGAAAAGTAAGCTGTCTTGGGACAAGAGGGAAGGTTCTCCCATGGATCAGTAACTGGTTAAAAAATAGAAAACAAAGGGTAGGAATAAATGGTCAGTCTTCAGAATGGAGAGAGGTAAATAGTGGTGTCCCCCAGGGGTCTGTGCTGGGACCGGTCCTATTCCACATATTCATAAATGATCTGGAAAAAGGGATGAACAGTGAGGTGGCAAAATTTGCAGATGATACAAAACTACTTAAAATAGTTAAGTCCAAAGCAGACTGCGAAGAGCTACAAAGGGATCTCTCAAAACTGGGTGACAGCACCAAAATGGCAGATGACATTCAATGTTGATAAATGCAAAGTGATGCACATTGGAAAACAGAATCCCAACTCCAACTATACATATAAAATGATGGGGTCTAAATTAGCTGTTCCCACTCAAGAAAGATCTTGCAGTCATTGTGGCTAGTTCTCTGAAAACAGCCACTCAATGTGCAGCAGCAGTCAAAAAAGTGAACAGAATGTTGGGACTCATTAAGAAAAACGATAGATAAGACAGAAAATATCATAATGCCTCTATATAAATCCATGGTATGCCCACATCTTGAATACTGTGTGCAGATGTGGTCATACCAAAGATATATTGAATTGGAAAAGGTTCAGAAAAGGGCAACAAAAATGATTAGGGGTATGGAACAGCTTCCATATGAGGAGAGATTAATAAAACTGGGACTTTTCAGCTTGGAAAAGAGATGACTAAGGGGGGGGGAGATATGATAGAGGTCTATAAAATCATGACTGGTGTGGAGAAAGTGAATAAGGAAGTGTTATTTACTCCTCATAACTAGGGATCACCAAATGAAATTAATAGGCAGCAGGTTTAAAACAAACAAAAGGAAGTATTTCTTCACACAACGCACAGTCAACCTGTGGAACTCTTTGCCAGAGGATGTTGTGAAGGCCAAGACTATAACAGGGTTCAAAAAAGAACTAGATAAGTTCATGGAGGACAGGTCCATGAATGGCTATTAGCCAGGAGGGGCAGGGATGGTGTCCCTGGCCTCTGTTTGCCAGAGGCTGGGAGTGGGCAGCAGGGAATGGATCACTTGGTGATTCCCTGTTCTGTTCATTCCCTCTGGGGCACCTGCCATTGGCCACTGTCGGAAGACAGGATACTGGGCTGGATGGACCTTTGCTCTGACCCAGTGTGGTCATTCTTATGTAACAGGCTTTGTATGGCCTGCAGAGTCTCTACAGCTGGTGCAAGGAGGAAAGAACCCAGCTTGACACTCAGCTTCCAGGCTAAGTTTACAGGGCTAAGCAGTGAGGAAAAACAGCCTTTCCCTGGCAAAGCCAGCCCTGAACAAGAGGCTGCTCTGCGGGTGAGTCACTCACACAGAATTCTTCACGATTTCGGAGTGAATCCTGGCCACCCCATTGACAGCGTGGGAGCCGATCACACAGAGGTGGGCCATATTAATCCTCTTGCAGTCCCCTTCCTCGATCACGGACATCCTGCGCAGACGGTCTAGGTCTCCGGGGTAGAGGGCGGCCACACGCTGCCGGGACACACACACAAACGTCAGTGGCACAGCCTTAAAATGCAGACAAGTGGCCAGACTGTCACTGGGGCCACCCCCAGCCTGGGGGAGTCAAAGCCCTCCTGACACTGCTGGTGGCGGGGGGGGCGGCTACTCGGGGTACACCCCCGAGCAGGGGGTGGAGCTGCTGCTCTGCCACTCCCCGAGTGCCAGTGAGGAGCAAAGGGGGGGGGCGCCTTGAAGCAGGAGCGGGGTCACAGCGCCCCCTAGGGCTGCTCCTGGGTGGGTGCACCCCACATGTTTAAATTTTTAGGGGGTATTTTCAAAGGCAGATGAGGCACCAAGGACCTACAGGGGCCTTTACCAGCCCCTCCCTTCCTGACGGTGACAGGGACCAGGCGAGCAGTGCTGGAGGCTAAATACCGCTATTTATCCACTGAGAACCCAGCACAATGTCCTGAACCACCCGGAACAGGGCAGCTATGGGGAGAGACGGCAGAGCCACTGCCGGGCAGGGAGCGGCAGCTCAGAGCGACAGTGATTCTGAGCTGCAAAGACTCGTCCGTGGGAAGCGCGACGAGAACAGCAGATCCACGTCCTACAGGCCAGGCCTGGGCTGTGGGACCTGGACGAGACCAAGTCCCTGTCAACTGGGGCCAGCTCCTGTTCCCGAGCCCGAGCCCCTCACATCCAGATGTCTTTGGTTGATGGTATAAATGATCTCCAGGTGGCGCGGCAGCAGCTTCTCGAACATGGTGACTGGCCAGCGCTCCAGGGCCTCGGGCAGCACGGTGTGGTTGGTGTAGGCGCAGGTCCGCTTTGTGACCTCCCAGGCCTGGGGAGGGACAAACACGCTCACATCACACGACTGAGACGCTTGAGTCTAACTGACGTCATTGGGCTCATTACTGGGGCGTCTGGGTGAAATTCAACAACGGGTCAGACTAGGAGCCCCCGCAGGTCCTCAGCATCTAACTGATGGCCATACGTGGGGTGGGGAAGGAATCTTCCCCCAAGTCACCTCGGTCCCTCCTGTTCCCTGCCCGGGGCACACGATTGTCTAGTCTGCTTTGGCTGCGATACCCTGCTCGGAGTTCAGTTGTCGGGTGGTGCGACAGTAACTCATTGGCTGGTTCCTTCTGGCCTGAAACTGTCAGACTGTGACAACATCTCAGAGCAGAGGGGTGGCACTGCCCAGAGACAGGGAATCTCTCTCTCGCTCACTCACTCGCGCACAGAACTGACAGCACCAGATTCTGCCGGTATCTCTAACAGCGCTGCACAGTAATGACCTTTCAGCGCTCAGACTGGCTCGGCTGGGCCAACGACATGTTTTTGCATCAGAAAATGCCGACTCACGGCCCTACTAACAGGAAGGGGTCGGCTCCGATGAATCCCCTGGTCCCAAACATTTTTAAGAAACAAAACTTTGGATGCTGTCGAAAGGTCCCATTTTAACCGTCTCAAACCCTAGAAAGGCACGTCTTTCAGTTCATGACGGTTTCCATTTGTTAGTTAATTTATACTAAAAAAAAAAAAGGGTAAAACACAAAATTTAAAAGGTCAAAATCGAAAGGAAACATTGCTGTTGGCCCAATCGGAATTTGCATTTATTTATTTATTTTTGGTTCACAAAAATTTTCAAGATTTCGAGTTTTCATCCTGCCTTGGGGCAGGGAAAGGGTGCGTCAGGTGCACGGGCACACCCTCGGGCCCTTGATCAGAGGCTGGGCTCAGGGTGGAGCCCGGGATTGGGGACCTCACAAGCGAGCAGGAACTCAGAGCCCAGGCTCCAGCCTGGGCATCTACACTGCAATTCTACAGCCCTGGTCAGCGCCCACAGGCAGGGGCGTTTTACTGCAGTGTAGACATACTCCAAGGCTCTTACAGAGTCACCCTATAGGCCAATGGCTCGGCCCTCACCTGGGATGTGAGAGCCTCAGGTTCAAATCTGCGCTCCAATCAATAGCTGTATGAATTTACTCTGAAGCCAATTAGTCCTGGGCCCTCCCGAAGCTCTGCCAGGCCTATCCAGAGCAGCCTCCCCTTCTGCTAGGTCACTTTGCTTCTTCTCCGTGAGATCTCTCCCCATCACCCCGGCCAAAGCGTGCCGGCAGGGGGCACTTCCTGCCCACCAGGAGGGTGACCAGGACTCCAGTTACAGAAAAGAGCCTGCGTGTGTCGGGGGAGGAACAGGACAGAAAGTGGACCCAGCTGTGGGGAGGGAGGGGGATGATGTGGGAGAAGTGAGCGCAGTGGAAATGGAGTGGGCGGGACAAAGCCCTGGCTGGGATGGTTTAGTTGGGGTTGGTCCTGCCTTGAGCAGGGGGTTGGACCAGATACCTCCTGAGGTCTCTTCCAACCCTGACATTCTATGGGAGGCGGGGAGCGGGGAAGGGCCCAGCAGAACAGAAAGAGAGGTGGAGATCAGACAGCAGGAGAAACTGCGAGGCAAGAAGCTCTTGGGGAAGACACGGTCAAGAGGGACCCTGGCCACTGTGGGCAGCTCCCCCATCGCTGCAGAGAGGAAGCAAGAGGCAGCGAAGACAGGAGGGCTCGAGCGGGAGAGTAAAGTTCCCGGCTGGGGAGAGGGTCAAAGTCAGGGTTAAACGAGGCTCTCCTGGGTCTTGCCAAGGCCACTCGCCTGCAAGAGTGGGGGAGGCAGGGTCTGAACACAGGCACGGCCCAGCTCTGCCCCCTCCCACTCACCTTCTCCCACTCCATCTTCTCCACGTCCACCAGGATCCGCATGAGCTCCGGGATGGAAAGTGCTGGGTGAGTGTCGTTCAGCTGAATGGCGACCTGCAACGGAGACATTCCCAGGTGAGACGCACTCGTGGGGACACGCTCCTGCACTCCAGGGCAGTCCCAGGCCCGGTCTACACTACACACCTTTGCCACATAGCTACATCAGCGCCGAGTGTGGGAACTCCCCCGCCCCCCGGCTAGCCGACTGCACGGTCCCAGCAAAATGCTCCGCGTGGACACAACTATCCTGAAACAAGCGTCTCTTCTGTTGACATACGAGGTGGCGGTGCAGCTCTGCCAGCAGAACTCCAAGGTCTCGAGGTCTTCACTAGAGGCTCTGCCGGCACAGCTATACCCGCCAATGCTCTGTAGAGCAGACAACCCCACAGGGCAGTCACTGGGCTAATTCAGCATCGATGGCCATCACCACCTGACGTGCACAAAGCCTCTGGGGAGGGATGGATGGATGCCCAGGAATGGCTCTAGCAGAGCTGGTCAATGTGCTTCCAAACATTCAAATGAAAAAGGGGCACATTTTTCACAAGAAACGTTCACTCTTTTGAAAGCAGCTGCAGGGGCTGGATTTCAGCACCTAAATCTTTGGGAATGTGGTCCCTAGTGCCTGCTTTGGAGAGCAATGTGATGGAGAGAGGCGCTGGCGGCAGCGCCTGGGGCGGCAGCACCTGCCACGGCTCTGCCAGGGGTTCACCTTGTCTGGGAAGGTCTCGAAGCATGTCCTGACTGGGTCTCGGGAGCCAAAGTTGGAAGACTTGAAACGGCGAATGATGTCCTGCAGGGTGGCGGCTACCACGAAGTATTCCTGCTTCAGCCGCAGCTCCTTCCCTTCAAAGAACTAGACACACAAGGCCCGGCATCAGCTTGGCTCTTGCTAGCATCCTGCCGCTGCAATGCACCCCGCTGCGGCTAACCGCCAGCTAGGTGCGGTGTGACCTGCTGGGGGGCCTCCGAGGTCAGTGGTGGCCAGTGGGCTCTGGGGCAGGCCCTAGGATGGCCCCTGCTCCTGCTCCGGCCCCCGGTGAATGTCTGCGAGGCACAATGCACCCGAGGGGCGAGAAGGCGTGTAGGGAAGGGGTCACTCACATTGTCATTTGGATACAGGACTCGGGAGATGTTTTCCGCCAGGTTTCGATCCAGCACAGCCTCGATATAATCGCCCACATTAACTGAGGAGAGAGACAGCATGCAGAGCCACACAGCCGCTAGGCGACACAGCTACCTTACCCCTAACACGCACACACCTTGGCACGTGTCCTTCACACAACCCACAGCAGGGAAGGAGGGAGGGAGCTAGGACCTGACACCACGGCCCCTGGAGCCAAGGTCCCTCCAGCTGAGATCAGAGCCCCGTGGCGCTAGGCGCTGCACATAACACAGGGTCAGTCCCGGTCCCCAGGAGTTACAGACTCAGCAGACAAGACCAAGGGTGGGAGTTTAGAGCTGAGTAACTGAGGCACAGAGAGATCATGTCACTTAACCGAGATCACAGGGGGCGTCTCTGGCAGAGCTGGGACCCCACAGAATCAGGGAAATGTGGGGCTGGCGTGGTCTGTTTTATCCAGGACTGGCCAATGAGCAGCGCTGAGGTGCACTGGATGACCAGGTGCAGCGGGGAAGATGGGGGAGCAGGAAAGCTTGCTTAGAGCAGGCTGTTAAAATGGCATCCCCAGGACCCGATTCCCCAGGCATCACTCCTGTTTCATGCCAGTGCCCGGCCCGGTCTTCACACACCTGCCAAGTTTTCTGCAGCTCCACATGACACGGTATGCAAATTATTGAAAGAGTCAATTTACATATTGATAAAGTCTTTGCATAACCTCAGAGACTTGGGCTTACAGTCAGTAGATCCTGCCCCAAGCCCTGGTGGAGCGGCACAGAACTTGGCAGCTCTGAGGCTGGGGGGGAACAGGGGTGGGTGGGTAGGTGGGAGGGTGGGGAACGGGTAGCTAGAAGCTGGCCAGGTTTAGTGGATGGATCCTGGGGTATCTGGGTCAATGGGGCTAGCTGCAGTCAGGGGGAGGCTGTGCAGAGAGGCGTGCTGGAATGTCTGGGGCAGGCGAGTAGTGGGGTCTCTCGGACAGGTGGGTGGGTGCTGCGATAGGCAGGTGATGTCTAGGAGGAGAGCTAGGGTCCCTCAGCAGGGCAAAGAGGACTTCCTGAGGCTCCAGGGTCTGGCAGGGGGAGCCTGGCACCGAGCTCGTTTTCTGCCCCACCGCTCCTCACTCAGCAGCCTCCAGCAGCATGAAGCCAGAGAGAAGCAGACCAGCGGCCTGAGACAGGCTCAATGGTGGCCTCTAGCAGCCACAGGTGGAACTTCAGCTTCTGGCCCATTCAGCCAGATGCCTGTTGTCCCAGTGGCGCTGCAGGCATGCGGGCAGGGCTGGGAAATACAGACTGTGGCATGGGATGGGTGACACCTGGCAGCCTGGCCTCATGGCTCCACACCTGCATTGCAGGTAAATGGACTGAAGGCTCAAATTTACTTGCCCTCCAATAGAACTGACATCTGAAGACTCAGAACAATTTTTATTTTGGCCAGAGACGCCAGCCCTGCCCTAACAAAGTGGGGGGACTGATTTAAATATACCCCTGGGTGTTAAGTGTCATTTACCGTGTGTGTTATTGTATCTGGGGGTCCCACTCTGCCAGGTGCTGTACACACACACACACACACACACACACACACGAGACTCCCTGCCGCAGCGAGATTCCAAGGTAAGCAATGAAGAGAGGCTGCAGAGAGACAGCACTTACACTCCTGAAGGTTGAAGTCATTGGGTGCTTTGGCAGACCACAGCCTCATTGTGTTAACGGTGTTGTTCTTGTATCCTGGCACGGGGGTATCATAAGGCATGGCAAGAACTACCTGTAAGAGGAGAATACATCACTTCCAATTAGCTATAGGATGTCCTCAGGGTGCAAAATAGGCAAGAAAACAACGTGTGTGTGTGTGTGTGTGTGTGTGTGTGTGTGTAGAACAGCAGAGAAATAAAATTCCTGGTTTACTGAAAGATCACACCAACTAAAATCCATTGGTTGCTATAATGGTCACGCTCTATATTATGGGCACATTTATCAATAGTTCATAAAAGGTTAATAAGTGATGACTAGACATAGTGTATTCTTATTCTTGTAGCAATAGCACCCAAGCAGCATGTGTTATAGATAGTAACTAGCACATCGGTAAAAGGTGCTATCGCTGACCTTTAGAACTGCTTAACCATTTTTTAAAACATCTATTAATTATTCATTCACGTGTTATAAATGTACCCTCACTGGCCATTAACATCCAAAGCATCCTGCAGATTCAATACCCATCTGTAGCAGAGATAGAATTGTGTAAAACCCACCACTACAGAAAGGCTTTTCCTCTCTGTTTCTAAGCATGTTTCCCCCAGAACCGCATTAGATGTTTCTTGAAATGTACTGGCTAAATTCCACAGGGCCTGTAAGTAAGGGTCGCACATGAGCTATTGCAGGTGCAGTAACCTGCAATCACAACTACACCCATCTAGGCCTTGATCCTGCAAAGACATAGGTACACGCTTACCTCTAAGCACGTGAGTATAACCCTGTTGGGCTTGTGCTTACAGTTAAGCAGGTTTGTAAGTGCCTGCAGGGTTGGAGGATTTGCAATGGTCTATCCCCCTGTGCTCCTTGGACAGTCTCCCAAGGAACACTCCAGGGAAACATGCGAGTTCCCTTCCCCTGGCGCACTGGGTGAGGAAGAGACGGTCACAGGGAGAGACTGAAGGTTCCCATGACAGCCACAGAAACAGCTCAATTGGAGCTGGGAAATCATGTGGAATCTGAAGGCTTCCTGAGCAGAGATTCCCCAGTCAGCACTAAACTGCCCTGACTCCAATTCCTCTTGCCGGAAGCTCAGGCGAGCTCATCGCTAGGTCAGTATCTGCATGGCTCAAAGCCTGCCAAGCAGCACACGTGGGACACCGTGACTTGTACACATCAGAGAGGAACCAAAATAAGGGATGCAAAGGGCAGCAGGGCACCCAAACGCAGGCCCCAACCCTGCACAGACTTAACACGTGCTTAGCTTTAATACGGTGAGTGTACGGCGCTACACGTGGCAGCACGGAAGTGTCTGCAGGATGGGGCCTCTACATGGGAGCCCATCGTAACGGAGATGTGCTGTCGGCTGAGAGCTGCGTGAATCTGCTCTTCGGAGCGTAATGCAGCAGTAGTGAGTTGTTATTTGCTTGTATTACAGCGCTGCCTAGGAACCCGAGGCCCGGGGCAGGGCACTGTTGTCTGGACAGGATACCTGGGCCCAGAGAGCTCACTATCAGGTGGTTTCCAGATACTCTTCCAACCCCAGAGCTCCAATTTTACTGCAGGGAAGGATACAGTAAGAGGAACCACTTACGTCAAATGCCTGTGCCAGGGACACATGGAAAGTGCTGTTCTGCCCTGCACCGTGACGCTGCAGAAATGGCAGCTTGGGAAGCTGGGGTTGGGATCTGCCAACGGCTTTCAGCTTGCAAGTCTCCGGCTGGGCTCCGAGTTCTGCTGCTTTCTTTCCCTCTCCCCCATGCCATCCCCAGCATGAAAGATGCTGCAGGATCAATTCTGCCTTGGTGACTCTAGCGGAGCAGAACCGGAGCATTTTGAAGCCACGAGGCCCAGCTGTGAATGACAGCCCCAGGCACAAGAAGGTGGGGACCCAGCGCCAAGCGCTCACCCGTCACGAGTCCAGCCCCCAGTAACCACAGGCCTGGCTTACACACCATGGGGTTGTAAAAATAACACACTTGGGGCTCTTCTGCTTTATTTGCCTTCTGGTATTTGAACCTTCAGAATTCAGATTTTCAAGTTTTTCACCACTCCCATGAGGATTAGACACATGGCTTTTTTATCTGAAAGCGAGGAGTCTCTCAGAACCAGCTGACTCCAGGAGCTGGGGCTTTAATGAAAGCACCAAATTTCCTGAGCCTCACAATCAAATGGAAAGAGTGGTCACGCTGCCAGCCCAGGATGAGTTACAACAAACAGCCTTTTATCTGCAAGCTGAGCAAGTTTGCTATGGAAACCCGTGAGAGACCATGAACAGGGAGTTCTGGGGGCTCGCTACAGACAGGATGGGCTGTGGTTGGTGTGCTGGGCTGAGAGGTCAATTCCCTGTCCTTGCGCGACCCTGGACAAGTCACTTAGTCTCTTAATGCCCAGCTGTACCACGGGGATAAATCCCCTGAAATACACCCCCGGGAGCTGCTCTGCTGCTAGCGATGAAATACGCTGCCCAGACAGAGACCTGAGCTAGACAGACTGTGTCACTGCAGAACCAGAGCTGCTGCACCCAGGCACAGACAGACCATTCCACACCGTGATCATGTCTCTGATGCTGCTTTACACTGCCAAGCTCTTCAGACTCTCGCTTACACAGCAGGCAGGGCTGCCCTGCTACCAACCTTGGAATGCCTGAAATGTGGCCGACGCTGGGTGTGGGGCAGAGGCAGGATTTGGGAGGAGGGGTCCCAGGAGGAGGGTCACGAAGCTTGAATGAGCTGTGTTATGCCGTCAGACCCACCTGCTCCTTCCCAGGCAAGGCTGGTTTTGTTCTTGCTAGCGCCTGAGACGGAGGGGCAATGCTTAGCACACTGGGTGCTGCTGGCATTTGTGAAAATCTATTTAGGTGCCTAATCAGGAGCCGAGTCCTTTTGAAAAATCCAGCTCCGGATCTGGGGGCTGAGCACTCGAAAATCTGGTCCCATGCTGCCAGGCCATCAGTTAATGTTTATTTCCACCCACACATCACATTCCCCTGCAACATACGCTGCTGTGTGACTCAGCTGCTGGGTCCTTCCTACTGACCAGCAGAGAGCTAGAGCTCGCCATGCTGCTCTGAGAATGAGCAGCATCAGCAGCCGGAACAGAAAGGCTCACTCAGAACTCACATCGGTTAGTATATTAACCCTATCTTAGAGATGAGGAAACTGAGGCACAGAGAGACCAGCTGACTAGCCCACCCTCACACAGGGAATTGTGGCAGACATTCAGAACCCAGATCTCCCTGTTCCCAGCCTTACCTCCCCTGAGCATCTTCCCTCTTGTCTAGGGAGCATGTACGAGAGGCCAGGCTCTGGTCCCGCAGGTGGTAAGTAAGTAGCATGGGAGGAAAACTCCCCTTCTCCCCTGTTGGGTGCCTCTCTGGGAAAGCACCCAGGACTATACGCAATAATCACTGTTATCTGGCAACTTCTGGATTAAAAGACCAGATTTTAGAAATTCACACTTATTAAAACACCCGGAAATCAAACGTTTCAAGCCAAGTGTGAAATTCTGGACCCACTGAAGTCAATGGCAGTTTTGCAATTGACTTCAATGGGGCCAGGACCTTTACCCCTGTTGTTTAGGTCATTTGGCTCATTTTAAACAGCTCCTGCTTCTCTCTTCATAGAGCTGCTCTCACTTCCATCAGCGCCACTCAGGCTTCAGGGCCCAAACGTGCTAGGCGCTGTACAAAACACAGGATAAAAGAAGATATCCAGCAACTGCAAATAACAACTGACTAATCTTCTCCACCCAAACCTTCCAGACTATCTAAAGCCACAGAGAAAATCCTATAAAAAAAATCTCCACTCACACTGGCTTTGAGATATAAACAGCCAGAAAAAAGGGTTGGAAGATTTGCCCCAAATTGAGGGAAGAAAAATAAACCACCCACCAGGAGTTTCAATCTCCACCAACCTGCACTGGTGTAAACCCGGAGTAGCTCCACTGAAGTCTGTGTAAGTAAAGGGAGAATCGGGCCCTGAACAGTCTGACGCTAGGTATGTTACTGCAGCCTGCCTGATTTGTCTTGGCAAACGATCACCGCGTGAACCGTAGGCAGTCTGGTTTAGAGTTGGCAAAGCCGGGAGTGGGGCTGGGATTACGTTTCTAACGAGAGACCCAGCTTCAAACTTAGTTTGGGACAGCCCAGCGTCCCTCCCTAGTCGCATCTGGCCATGTCACTACCATTCCCAAAGTGAGGGGGGACCTTTATACCTGAGTATCGATCCACTTCACACCCTCTGCAGTGTGCTCCACTCGGCCATAGAAATGCACAGGAAGCATATACTCAGGGCGGGCTTTTTCCCAGGGGTTGCCATAGCGCAGCCAATCATCAGCTTCCTCCACCTGAAACATACCAACAACGGGAGGTTATTCTAGCCAGGGCCGAACTAGGTCTCTGCTAAGAAGGAGATTCTTGTAATCGGCATTTAAAATTAAAAAAAAAAAAAAAACCCGAGCTTTAAAAAAGGAGTTTTAAAAGGAGACACACGAACCTCCCTGAAACCCTAACCGTTAATGGCCGGATCCCCCACTGGTGCAGATCGGTGCACTCCACTGACTGCATGGAGCTGCTCCGTTCACACCAGCTGAGGATCTGGCCAGTAACTCTAGACAGCAGCATGGGCGTCCATGTTTGTTGTGCCTCCTTGATTCGTCTGCCAAATGGGCACAGCTGAGAGTACAAGGACAGGGCTCTGTCCGCCTGGTCACCCTTCAGAGTGCACCAGCGACCTGAATGCCCGTCAAGCGCTTCCTTTGCTCATGAACCATCAGCCGTTGCCAAGATTCTGCAGCTTGTTGCGGTGCTCACACCAGCGAAGAATCCAGCCCTTTCTCCCATAACTGCGCTGCCTTTGCAGGGCCAGCGTGAGTAAAAATGAACGACACAATCATTTGGGTCAGTAACGTAAGCTGCTGTCCGTCACAATACACAGAGGGACCGGCCACGCACTGGCACTCGGGAGATCTGGGCTCCGTTCCCAGGTCTGCCATGGATGCAATGTGTGACCTCCGACAAGTCACTTCATCTGCCTGGGCCTCGGTTCTCCATCCTCTGACTATTCAGACTGCAAGCTCTGTGGGGCAGGAACGACCTCACCCTACGTGTATGCAGAGCACCAAGCAAAAAGGGCCTGTTCTCCGTTGGGCCGTTAGGCGCGACAAGACCATCCACGATCGATTGTCAGAACAATCCAAGGGAATATTACAAACCGAATGCTGAACTCCCCCACCGACAGACCTGCCAGCCATCAACAATCTTCTGATTAAATATGCCAAATTCGTATCGGATCCCGTAGCCATAGGCTGCCAGTCCCAGCGTCGCCATGGAGTCGAGGAAGCAAGCTGAAACAGCAAAGCAAAAGATCCCTCTTAGGAGCAGGTTTGCAGAATCCCAGCTAGGACATCTGGGCCCGTGTCCACATCTCAGCCCTGTGACTTGCATGGGGCTACGGGCCTGAGACAATCAGCAGCTTTTCCTTTTTGGGACTCGGAATTTTTCAAAAATTGTGCACAACCAACGGGCTGAGAGGGGTGTGTGTGTGTGTGGGGGGAGGTTGTGAATTTCTAGCCTACTTTGGATTAGACTGGGCAACAGTCCCAAGGAGTAGAAAGATGGGTGCTAGGGGCTAGTGCTAGTGTAGGCAAGGCCTTGGGCCTCCTCCAGTGCTACCCAGACGTGTTAGAAGCCAGCTTGGGCAGCTGTGCCTACACCATGCCTGGCCAGTCGTTAGATGCAGTTAATTGCCCTTTGTAGAGGGAGGCTAATCAAGGAAGGCAGGGGCAGCGCTGCCACGTGGCCAAGCCTTGCAGAGGGTATCACTGGGAATACAAAGAACAGGGCATTACCTGCCAGGCGACCCAGCCCTCCGTTACCCAGGCCAGCATCTTCTTCGATTTCTTCCAGCTCCTCCAAGTCCAGCCCCAGCTGTTGAGAAAGCAGCAACTTCAGCGCCAGGGCATCACCCCTACAGAGCCCTGCAGGCTTCCCTGCAGCCCTCCGAAGGGGAGAAAAAACACACCCAGGCTTCTCTCCCCCTCGGCAATCTAACTCCTCTGACAAATGACCCTATCCCGCTTCCAACCGCATTTTTATTAGGATCTGCAGGTTTCCTTTGCTACATCAAACACCAAACGCTTCCTGGTTGGCAACCCTCAAAACTACAAAGACCTCTAATCCAGGAAGGGATGGCAATCAGCCAATCACAGTACAACTCATACTGCTGGCTTATTTGCATAACGATTTGAGGATGATCCTCCTTTCCAGGGTTAGTAACTGTACCTTGAGCCTCAAAGGATTCTGGAGCCCAGGGGTTTCTTAGCCCAGAATATGGTTAATGCCAAGTTCACAGGTTGACCTTGCAAGTTATTCCTGCTATGCTGAAATGTCCCCCAATGTTCTGGCTCAGAACTTCCCAGCTGAAAGCCAGCAACAAATATGGCTGCTTCAGCTCTGACCTTCCAAAACTGTCCACTGACCTACCCCCAGCATCAATTGCCCCAAACCTCCTCCACAGCCACTCAGGAAGGCCAAGCCTCCACTCCCATCACTAAAACTAATGCCTAGGGCTGGCTGAAAATTTCAAAGACGACCTTTTCTCATCAGAAAACGGGGTTTTGTCAAAGTTGAAATTTTTGGTGGGAAAAGATCAATTTCGGCAGAATTTTCCATGGGGAAAAATGGAAACAAAATGCAGAGATTAATGCAGTTCTGAAATGAAGCATCTGCCAGAGTGCATCATGGGAGATGTAGTCCAATGGGGGAGCAAGGCCCGCAAGAGAGACTGGGAGCAAAAAGAACTCAGAACTACAACTCCCAGGAGGCAACAGAGTAGGCTCAGGGGGATGCAGAGATTAATGTGAACCTGAAACAAAAGATTTTGATGTTTCTGAATTGAGATTTTTCCAGAACTTTCTATTCCATCAGAAGTTTCAATATTTCAAATCGGGATGAAAACAAACATTTAACTGTTGGAATTTCCCACAGGACAGAAATCCTGGTTTTTGATCATGTCTTCTAATTCCACTTTAAATTCACTTTAAATCTGGGGCTAGCTAGTTACCGAGAGCAGAGTGGGATCAGAAGCTGAGGCTGCCATGCTTGCTGTCCACAGATGGAGGAGCAATTCTGGGTGCGATTATTCTACCAAAATAATCCCTCGCCTGGAGGCAGTCATACCGGCACAAAGGTGCCTTGCACTGGCATAGCTTATTCCCATACCGGAATAGCTGCACTGCTATAAAGCACTTTTATACTGGTATAACTGTGTCCACACTAGGGCATTGATACCATGTTAGCCACACCAGTATTGTTAAAGCAGCACAGCTTGTGTGTGTTGACAAGCCCTTGGTTGACTTAAAAGACTTTTCTTCCTCTAAAGGGATGTAAATGGTGTGGATGGGAGGGAAAGAATTACATCATTACACATTTCCCCACAAAACCCTGCCTGCCTTTCCTATTACTGATGTCACAGCAACTCCACCTGGCAGCTCCCGAGTCTTCCACTTTATTTAGCCCAGAATTTGTTTTTTTATTTCTAAATAGGGAGCACCATTAAATACAGAAATAGTTCATTGATCTAATTCACAGATGTAAACCACTTGTCAGCCAAGGATCCCAGAGCCCTTCCTAGGGAGGAAGTGGTTAGACCGCTGGCTAGGACTCAGGGAACCTGGGATCTATTCCCAGCTCCATCACTGACCTTGAGCAAGTCACTCCAATTCCCTGTGCCTCAGTTTCCTGTCTGTAAGAAGGGGATGATAACACTTCCCTTAGGGGAGCATTATGTGTATTAATTAGCAATTATCAGTAGACTGTTTTAAGTAGTAAAGTGCCAAGTATTAACGAACATTCAGCCTCTGCACTATTATGCCGTTTTACGGGGAGTGACAGCAATGGAGAACTTTAGCGTCAGACACACTTACCAATATGTGGTTTTTGGACAAGTCCAAGTAGGTAATTATGGGTGTGATTTATTTTTTTTTACCAATATAATTATGCCAGTACAACCCCTAGTGTGGACACCGTTACACCCCATACGGGCATGCAGTTAACAACTAGAAGCACATTTATACCGGTATAACAGCGTCCGCACTAGAGGGGTTGTACAGGAACAGCTATACCAGAATAGTTACAGCAGTGCAACTTGTGTGTGTAGATGCGGTCTAAGTGTCTCCTCCTTCAGCAGGGCCAGCCCAGGGATGTATCGTTCAACATCTCTCCAAGTCACGCTACCTTGGCTTGTTGGGTTTAATTTCCAGGGGGCTTTACTGAGCGGAGTTGTGAGCAAAGGCCAGGTAGCGAAAGGAGACTGAGGGCCTATGTGATAGGCCCTGATCCCGGAACGACCTCAGTGTGGGCAGAGTCCCAGTGGGGTTCCATGCGCAAGTGCCACGAGCAAGATCGGGGCCGAAGTCCCCTGTTACTAGCAGAGGAAGCTACAGCAACAGCATGAAGAGGTTTCGAGTTTATTCCTCGTGGACTCTTCTCCCACTGCCGTGTATTGTGTTACTGGCAGCCTGTACATCGCACTCTGCAGATGGATCCTGCAGCGACTGTTTTCCATCACAAAAGCTTTGTTCCGATCAACAACCACTGAAACAAAAATATCCCCAAGCCAAGCTCAGCCTCTTGAATCTTTAACGAGCTGGATGATACACGCACACATTTCAAGCTATCAGACTTGCTTCAAGGACAGAGGATACTGGGGCCTCTGCCAAAGTCACTAGCTTTCATGAGTCACGGTACTTTCAAGGGAGCAATAACATTAGACCAAACGTGGGTAGATTAGATGGAAGCTTCAGGATGCTGTAAAATTAATGAGCTTTGCACAAGCCATTTGCTTTGGTTACCGATGGCAAAAGGGGGAGGAATTAAAGAGAGAGAGCAAACAGTGATGCTGATAAGACATGGGCCACATGTGTATGTTACATCCCCATTCCTGATTCTCCGTTTGTTCTGTCTGGTTAGGCTGTCAGCTCTGGAGGGCAGGGTCACGCCGCTGCCCTGGTCCGTGACACACCCAGGACGGATGCTTGTGAGGATACAGAACAATGATGAGCATTTCCCTGCCTGCCCCAGTGTTTTGACAGGCTCCTGCCCGGTTCCCCCTCCACCCAAGTTCTCTTCTGGCAGAGGCAACTCCAGGGAACCTGGTGGGAGTCGGAGTGGAGTCGGGTGGGGATTCGGGTCACAGGAATGACAGACTCATAGAAATGTGGGTCTAGAAGAGCCCATCTTGTCCAGCGCCCTGCGCTGAGGCAGGACCCAGTAAACTGAGACCCTCCCTGACGGGGGTCTGTGTAAAGCAGTCAGTGGGTCTGTTACAGAAGCACTGCATAACTGTGGGAGAGGGTAAGAGGAGGGATTGCTCCGTTTTCCTTCCCTTACGATGCTTCCAGCCCCAAGGAGGCCATGCTTTGCTCAGGGCCGCACCACGCCCGGCTCACCAACACTTCGTAACAAGCTGCCACAATGCGTAGGCTCTACAGCCCGATTCCCAGAGGTATTCGTGCCCTGGAGCAGGCTGCAGCAGTGTCTGGGCTCTGCAGGCCGGCTCCACCACCCAGCGAACTCAGCAGAGCCTCTCAGTGGGGCTTCAAACCTTGGGCCTGAGTCTCCTCTCACTCACCCTGATGTAAATTATGAGTAAATACACTGAGGCCAGTGGAGTTACACTGGTGTAAATGAGAGGCCTCAGCTCCTGCTGATCAATGGGTGCACATGTACCAGAGCCCCCGTTGGGTGGCTGATATTCTAGCTTTAGAGAGTTATAGAGCTGGCTGAAAACTGAAAAGATTTGACCAACTTTTGAAAAATCAATTAAAAAAAAAAGTCATGAACTTTTTCATTCACATTTCACTGGTTTTGACCAGCTCTACATGGGACTATACGAGTGTGTTTGTAGTTAAGCACATCTAAACATTTCATTGTCACCTGCAAAGTGCTCAATGCCTTGCAAGATCAAGCCCCAAACCATTATCCAGCTGCATCACTGAAATGGATGGGTGTTTTGCCACTGTCTTGTCAGAGCTTCATCAGACCCTGTGGGTCCCAACTGATGCTAAGAGAAAATGGGGAAGGGAGCTGGTTGGAAAATGGGTTTTCTTCTGGGGAAATGTTACAAAAATGAAAACACATATACTGTTTGTTGAATTTTCTACAGAAAACTGACTTTTCAGTGACAAACTGAAAGCTTTTAAAAAAAAACAAAAAAAACCCTGAAATATTTCTACTAGGAAATGCTGCGGTGGTGCCTTTTGGGAGTTGTAGGAAAAGCCTCTCATGTTCCCATTCTCCTCTCCAGGCTCAGCTCCCTTGTCAGACTACATTTCCCACTATGCACCGTGATCTCCCCTCCTGGTGATAGCAGGCAGTTGCATCATGGGAATCCTTAGCTATAGTGCATTATGGGAAATGTGTCTGGGTGAGGTGCACAGCCCATTTAGGACAATGGGGACAATTGTCTCATTTAGGACAATGAGAAAACCAAACCACAACTCCCAGGAGGAAATACTTTCATTTACAGGAGTTTGGCTTTTTGATGGAAAAAAATCAAAATTTTCCATAGACAGCAGAGACAGCTTAAAAAAATTAGTTTTGTCAAAAATCAATTTTCTTTCTAAACAAATTTTGGCAAAAAAGTTTTGCTTGACTCTAACCAGGACTTGCAGAGAAATTTACCTGGTAAATGGCTTCATCACAGACATTCTGCATACCCAAGTTCACCATTGTATTCTGCAGGGTGCGGCCCATGTAGAATTCCAGAGACAGGTAATAAATACGCTGGTGGAATACATCAAAAGGACAGAAGGAAGAAAATTAATTTTACTTCCCAGGCTGAGACTTTGCAACACAAAGGGGGCTGAATATGGAGGTGAAATGTACACATATTCTATGAAGAAAAACTAATGTTAATGCACAATTAAGACTGGAAAAACGCAATCGGGTCCATTGACAGACATACTGCCTCTTGCTCCAGGACATGCTAACGGCAAGGACAATTAGCACTGGAACAAGTTACAAAGGGCTGTGGTAGAGTCTCCAACTCTGGCAATTTTAAAATCCAGATTGGATGTTTTTCAAAAAGCTTTGCTCTAGAAATTGCTCTGGGGATGTTCTCTGGCCTGTGTTAGACCGGAGGTCAGGCTAGATGGTCACAACAGTCCCTTCTGGCCTTGGAATCTATGAATCTTTGTTTCTGAATCTGTGCTCTCTCTCTCAATAGCTATTCTGACTTTGAGCCAAGCACTGATCCTTCCTCAAAAGGACGTCTGAGCAATGTGCACAGAGGGACACACTCCACCAGACCCTGGGAAAGAGCCCTCCCCCCGTTCTCGCCCCTCAGATCTAAAGAACAGGGTTTGTATTTCACACAGAGGGACTGTGTCCTCCCCTATATCCAACAGGGCAGGGTCGTATCCTTTTCCAGAAAACACCCCCACCTTGTTAGCAGATGTTGATCCCGCTGGGGAATGTTAAGTGGGTTCTGCTGACTCAGGCTCATTATCCTACTCAGATAGGAGAGAGGGACTGACACTCTGGAGTGGAGTGAAGTGACACGACCTCATCTCACCCTAGGAGCTGCCAAGCCTCGGAAGAGAATTTGCCATGAATTTTGCGTGATTTTTGTTTTCATTTCCTTGTTAATAAAGCCAGTCCCTGGTAAGCCATAAGTGTGGTCTGTTTTAGAGCAGGCTGGAAAAGCTATAAAGATGTCGCTAATTTTATTAGTTATTGGTGTGAGAGCACCAGTGACTCCCACACTGCATACATGCCTCGTGCGAGCACCAAGGTCATGTTCCTGTATGGCTTGCTTTGCCTTTTGAAGAAGTTTCTGAAGTACGTCCTACCAGCAATGTGCCCCATATGTTCCTCCCCAAAAGGAGGCATGCAGCCATCAAGCAGTCCCTCCTAACACAATACACTTCATTGTGAAGAGGGTTCACGTTAGGTCTCTTTGTGCTCAGATGCAATTCTCAGCTTGCCTCAATTCAGGACAGCACTAGCGCTGGGGAGGGAACTGGTTTCCCTTTTCCACACTGGAACAAAACAAGACCCTTGGAAGTTGTTGTTTGTTTGTGTTTTTGTTGTTTTTTTGGGAAAGAGAGCGAGCATGCCCCTGTGATGTGGGAGGCCCAGATTCAAGTCCGTGGTCTGAATCAGGCAAGCCCAGACCTGAACCTGGGTTCCAGTCCAAGTGCGCTAACCATTAGGCTATCGGCTATTCTAGCGTGGGTCTCTCTCTCTCCGGTTTTCACTAGGAATTCCATCCTAGGTCTGAGAAATCTTTCCCAAAAATTGGATTGAAACTGGCACATTCCCACAAGAAGTTTCGCTTTCATTGGATTGACATTTTCTGACCAAAAAAAGTTCCATCCAAAAACTCCTGCCTGGCTCTAGTGAACACGGCTTAACCCCCTTGAAATCAGTTAAAGTGAAGCTCCTCCAGCGATAGAGAGGCCTTCCTGAATTGTAGCCGTGCCGCCTGTTGCGTAACATGGACCACGTTTTGTTTGTCAGAGAGATCTTGTGAGGAACTTATCAGCCAAGTGTCCCTGTGCCTATCTCTGCCCAGAGCATGATTTTGCTACAGCAGGCTGCCATTTTCTGATAAGATTGTTTCCCCAATTAACTTGGAACGCAAGTGATCTGGGAGCCCTAGCTGTATATTTATAAAACCATTCTTCACAGCGAAGTGCTGCTTTTTTGCAGCTGAAATGCCACACACAGGGCCTGTCACATTCATTTAAGATTCCTAATTGTATTCATCAACGTGGGCCTGACCCAAAGTCAATGGGAGTCTTCACTGGGCTTTTGATCAGGCGTATGCCAGGAGCTATTTCCTAGCATGACGGTCATCCCTGTTGAGACATGTAGAAATAAATCAGTGCCAGGCTGATCACCCTCTATGAGATTCTGGGAATAAAAAGAAAGTGCAGTGCCTGGGTTTCGCTCAATAAATATGGACTCAACTTTCCACCACCATTTAAAGCAACACGCATCCCTCTGGGGTCTATTGGCAAGGGCTGGAATTTTAAATGAATCACATGTTCCAGGAGACTTGGCTTGCTGAGGCAGATTAGGGTTGAGAAAATGTCATGGCTGGAAATCAGGGAGTGTCAAAAGTTATTGGCAGTGGTTTTGGTTACAGGGGGCCATGGGATGAATTTCATCCTAAAATGATCTATCCAACTGTTCTGCTTCAGCAATCCATTTCACACAGTGAATGGGTAACCTGAATTATTGATCCAGTTGGTACGTCAAACCACCCTTAATTTTGAGACTGTGGCATTATTTTAAGTACCACTTGTCTTTCTACACCATCACTGCAACAATACAAGAGCCATGGGGATTTATGGGTTAAACAGCCATACTTGTCTGATCAGCACCGTGCAACAATATTAACTAATATTTGATAGGGACATCAACATGATAACAAAAAGTTATGTGGGAAGATGTTCCCCTGAGCTCCTGTGAGTCTGTCTGCAGCAAATGGCTTTATCCGAGCCCAGTTTCTCACTGGATAAATATTTGACCAGCATCCGTTCCATGGATCATTTCTTCTTTGGAAAACACTAAGTTAAGGAAGTAGGATAAGCAATAACATTGGTTAGTCCCCTCCCACTCTGACTTTAATACGTTTCATTCCTTTGAAATAAGCAACTGGTACACAGCCAAGAGGTTGCTATTATATTCTTTCATAGAATCATAGAAGATCAGGGTTGGAAGGGACCTCAGGAGGTCACCTAGTCCAACCCCCTGCTCAAAGCAGGACCAATCCCCAGACAGATTTTTACCCCAGTGCTCTAAATGGCACCCTAAAGGATTGAACTCTCAACCCTGGGTTTAGCAGGCCAATGCTCAAACCACTGAGCTATTCTCCCCCCCGCCCCCCAAACATGTATAACATGCCTAACATGCCTAAGCAGGAGCACTTGTTTGGGGAGACCATCCTAGTTTTAAAAGAGCCACATTTTGCAGTGGGATGCATGCTAAATAAAGCCCACTTATAGCATTCATATCAGAATGTGAGTGAATCAAACTATAAGAAGTGGGCGAAACAGAACCAAACCATTCCTTTTACAGCACTAGGAAACTGTCCTGCAAGAAAACCACGATGTATGAATCAAGGTTCACATTCTCAGCTCGTGTACAGCAGCTGAGAATCTAGACTCAAATTCCTATGTTAAATCGACACTTCTTCAAGGCAAATTTGACCTAAATTTGAGGTTCTGTAAAAGCTTACAAAACTTTAGACGTGTTTCCATTCATTTTTGTTCATTACAATAGAAACAATTTTCTTTTAAACAGCTACCTATTTCTCTGCAGTTTTGGCACTCAAACATTACAGCACTCTGCTAGTATGAGAACCCGATCGTGAAATCGATTAGAAACTGTCTAGGAGCAGAAGTGAAACCGACTCGCCCATTTCCATTGGCCAGGATGAAGGGAATAAAAAGTGTCAAAAGGCACAGAGAAGAGTCTTTAATGTTCTCAATTTTAATAGTCTTCTGCAGGTTCCCATATCACTTCATGCCTTGATTTGACTAAGCTGAGAGTAAATATGACCAGGCAATGTTTTAAATCTTTCTTTAGACACTTTTCTCTGTATGCCTCCTAGTGAGCCTCTGTCCAGCCTAGTTTTTGAGTGTGGCAAGTGATGCGGTCGATCGCCTGCAAAACACTCTCTCCTTCCTTGTATCTCCCTGGATTAAGAGGAAGGATGGTGCATATTTGCTCTTCTGAATGAGGGACAGAAAAGGTACTTTAAGACAGAAAACATGGAATGTGCCCTTCATCTAAATCTCTATTGGGCGTATATCATGCATGAAACAAACACGGTACTGCCACAGTACCTGGTCCAATGCCCACTGAAGTCTATAGCCATGTCTATATGAGAGACTTTTGTGGGCAGATCAAAGGCAGCGGCTAAAGTATGATTTTTTGGGAGGAGAGGAGGGTGTCACATTTCTATACCAGCAAAATCTCTAATGTAGCCACAGTAATAGCCGCATAATGGTGCTCTTGCCAATACGTTTTATTTCACTCGCCGAACTGGTATAGACTACAACAGCAAAGGAACTTTTCCGACAGCATAAACTGTGTTTACAGTAGGAGGCTTTGCTGGTATAGTTATTCCAGCAAACTTTTCTAAAGCCTCCCTGGCCTATGGAAGCCCTTCAGTGCTCACTGAGATCAACAGAAGCACAGGCCTTTAATCCAGGCTGATTATTTGAGCGGACAAGTGTTACATTTCCTGATTTGTGTAATACAGCTGTTCTGCTGTGACATGCAGGTGAGTGGTTCATTTCACAGCTGCATTCTTATACCGCTGTCTCTCTCCCCTGCTCCCCAGAAGAACTACACAGGCATTGCTCCCCCCTAGCAGGATGAAGGAGACACCCTGCTGAACTGGGTGAAATTCTCTGGCCTGTTATACGGATCAAACTAGATTTATGAATCTAGGTCAGCCCCACGACTTGGCACATTTAAAGCTACACTGGACAAAGCTCTAGAAGCCACACACGGAACAACCCTGCTCTGACAAGGGGATGGACTAGATCAGCATTTCTCAAACTGGGGTCCCCGAGGGTATTCCGGGGGGTCCGTGGGCCCCACTGATCAACTCCTCCCCCTCCCTCTATCTCCTGGAGGCTACTGAAGCCAAACCGGGAGATTTTAGGCACTAAAAGTCCGGCGGCACCGCAGGGCTAAGGCAGGCTCCCTGCCTGCCCTGGCTCTGCGCCACTCCCAGAAGTGGCCGGCACATCCTTGCAGCCAAGCCCCTGCCCCAGCCCAGAGCCCGCACCCAAACTCCCTCCCAGAGCCTGCAGCCCACACCCTCCCCGCACCCAAACTCCCTCCCAGAACCAGACCCTGCCCTCCCCCCCCAGACTCTCCCTCCCAGAACCAGACCCCGCACCCCCCCACACCCAAACTCCCTCCCAGAGCCTGCAGCCCACACCCCCCCACACCCAAACTCCCTCCCAGAGCCTGCAGCCCACACCCCCTCCTGCACCCAAACTCCCCCCCAGAACCAGACCCCGCCCTCCCCCCACACCCAAACTCCCTCCCAGACCCAGACCCTGCACCCAAACTCCCTCTTAGAACCAGACCCCGCACCCCCTCCCACACCCAGACTCCCTCCCAGATCCTGCAGCCCACACCCTCCCTCATCCAAACTCCCTCCGAGATCCTGCACCTCCCCTCTCCCCCCGCACCCAAATTCATTCCCAGAGCCAGCACCCCCCACCCCATCCTGCACCCCAACCCCCTGCCCCAGCCTGGGGGACAGTGGGTGATGGAGGGAGGGGGGATGGGAAGAGGTGGGGAAGGGGACGGAGCGGAGTGGGGCTGAGGCCTGGGGCAGAGCAGGGGAGTTTGGGGGTCCTCGGGAGGCTAGTCTGAGAGCCGCTGCACTGGATGACCTGACCGCTCTTTCGATATATAACTCCGCAGCCGCGCAGGCCTCGGACTGACTTGTTCCGCTGCCCTGGCAACTGCTGTGACGGCCCTTCCCGTGGGGGTGGCTGGGCCCCAACCCTGCCCGTCAACGCCGCGCTTTGGCCAACGCCCGTCACTCTTAGATCGGGGATTCCGGACCCTCTGGGAAGCGGCCGCGCTGGGTCTGCCCGCCCGGGCTGGAGAAAAGACGGTTACTCACCGTAGTAACTGTTGTTCTTCGAGATGTGTTGCTCCTATCCATTCCAGTTAGGTGTGCGCGCCGCGCGTGCACGGCTCTTCGGAAGATTTTTACCCTAGCAACTCCGGCGGGCCGGCTGGGCGCCCCCTGGAGTGGCGCCGCTATAGCGCAGGATATATACCCCAGCCGGCCCGTCCGCTCCTCAGTTCCTTCTTGCCGGCTACTCCGACAGTGGGGAAGGAGGGCGGGTCTGGAATGGATAGGAGCAACACATCTCGAAGAACAACAGTTACTACAGGTGAGTAACCGTCTTTTCTTCTTCGAGTGATTGCTCCTATGCATTCCAGTTAGGTGATTCCCAAGCCTTATGTAGGCGGTGGGGTCGGAGTTAGATGTTGCAGAACGCAACCGCTAAGCCAGAGGCTGCATCAGCTCTGGACTCTGGGACCAATGAGGCAAAGGTGTGGACCGAGGACCAGGTAGGTGTACAACACATCCCCCGAAAGGGAATGCGAACCAGGAAGGCAGCTGAGAAGCGTGAGCCCTGGCGGAATGTGCAGCAAGGTGGCTCTATGGCACATGGGCCGAAACAGAAGAGGTGCAGATGCACAACGTCATTGAAGATGAAATCCTCTAGGAGGAGACAGGTATGCCCTTCGTCCGGTATGCCGGTACGATGAAGGTTGTGGGGGTGTTACGAGAGGGCTCTGTCCGCTAGATATAGATGTCGAAGGAGGGCAACCGTTGCTCTCCTTGCACAGAGAGTGGCTTCGGAAATAAGACCGGAAGGAAGATATCCTGGTGGATATAAAAGGCCGACACCTCCTTGGGGAGGCAGGTCGGACGTGGTAATAACTGCCCTTGTCCTTGAGGAACACAGTATCCCTTGGGCCTATTGTGAGAGTCTGAAGCTCGGAGACTCGTGTGGCCGCAGGAAAGATTACAGGAAACTGCCTTGCAGGACAGTTATATCAATGAGCATGTTGACATTGGCTCGAATAGGGCAGTCATAAAACTGGGTAGAACCAGATTGAAGAGCCAGGTTTATGGCGGGGCCCCACTTGGGGGGGGGGGGTGCATAAACGCTCCAAGCCCTGAGGAACCAGATGGAATGGAGCGGGATCTCGGCGGGAGAAACATTGCGCGTTTCGGAGCAGCATGAGAAACGCTTCCACTCGGCCAGATACTTTAATCGAATGGACGAATTTTCTACCACCCCGGAGAATCCCGTAGAACCGAGGCCGAACAACGTAACTCGGATCAGTTTAGCCACGCAGGAGTCCTGCTGTGAGGTGCAGGGATTACAAGACCGGGTGGTGAAGGTTGTCGTGATTCCGCGTCATGGGGTCTGTGCCAAGAGGGTTGCTACCGAGAGGTGTAGCAACATGGTGTGCCAGTGCTGCCCAGGTTACACTGGAGCGAACCCGATCAGGGGCGCTTGGTCCCTGCGGAGTTTGAGCAGGACCTTGTGAACCAGCGGGGACAGTGGACAGCGTACGGCAGATGGCTGATCCATGGCCTCAGGAAAATCCTCCAAGACCGAGCCTGGGGAGAGGCCTTGGAACGAGGAGAATTTCTCTCCCTCTCTCCGTTCTCGCGAAAGCGAGGAGGGCTATGCGGGGGAAGACCCACTTCTGGAAAACGGAATAGATAAAGACGGGAGGAAACCACCACTTGTGAGACAGGAAGGATCTGCTGAGACGATCCGCCAGCTGAATCGCCTGGTACACAAGGCAGACTGCTCTCAGCTCTCAGACACTGATGTGTAAGGCCAGCTCTTGCGCTGACCGAAGGCCGTGAGTGCGAAACTACACCAGGTGCGCACCCAGCCGAGAGATGGGCTGTCTGTCACGAGGGACCCCGAGGGGTGAATGAAACAGCATCCCCGGATACACCGGGGAGGACGCCGACTCCCGGTCGAGGGAGCGTAGGCTGCTCGGTGGAAACGAGATGACCACGAGTATGCCATCTCTGCCCGGGTGGCACCCCCAGGTGAGCCACGATTGAAGTGAACAGAGGCAAAGCCTGGTATGTTTAGTTGCAAACGTGTAGACAGCCATGTGACTCAGGAAACCGAGGCAAGAGCGAGCCCAAGTTGGCGGGAAGGTCCGTAGACCTTGTACAATTGTTACCCTCACCTGAAACCAAGGCTGAGGAAAGCAGGCTCTGGCGAGTCTGGAGTCCAGGACGGCCCCAATGAATTCCCTTCCCTATATGGGAATCAGAGTGGATTTTACTATTGATCATCAGGCCTAGACACAGGAAAAGGTTCGTGTCGATGCCCACATGACTGGTACTTTGGGCCCGGGGGTTCTTTGAATGAGCCACTCGTCTAGACACGGAGAACGTGTATCAGACGGTGGCGAAGAAAGGCGGCGATTACAGCCATGCACCTTGAATACCCCTGGGCTGTATAGAGGCCAACCGGGAGGGCCGTATACTGGGAATAACGATGGTAGGCCCCAAACCGAGGGTACCTTCTGTGTGGAAGAGAAATGGCAATGTGAAAAACACGCGCCCTTCATATCAAGGGCGGCGTACCAGTCTCCGGGATCCCAGGATGGGATGACGGTCGCCCTGGGTACCATGCGGAACTCATCTGCATCGTGACTTGTTGAGTTCCTGCAGGCCTAGGATAGGTCTGAGACCTCCCTTCGCTTAGGGGAATAGGTTTCGCCCTTAGGTACCTCCTGTATAGCTCCGATGAGGAGGAGCGTCCGCACCTCTTGCCAGAGGAATCGCTCGTGAGAGGGGTCCTTAGGAGGGGCGAGGATGGGTAGGCTTTTGCCCCATTGGTGGTCAGAAGGACCCTAATTCTGGCTCCTTTGGGGTGCGGATTGATGGCCACGACCGTGTAAGCCACGCCCGCTGGCCATGTCCTGACCTTGTCAAGGCGCAGGGTAAGAGCGGAGGTTGGGGACGGAAGCGTCGGCGCTGAATTACCGGCGTGTGCATGCCGAGAGAGAGAGAGAGCAAAGTGACCCTGCTGCCCTTTAGGTTCTGCAGCCTAGGGCCAGTGTTGTCAGAGAACAGGCCTGTGCCACTGAAGGGCAAGATCTGTATAGCGTGCCGCAGCTGCGAGGGAAGGCTCGATAACTGGAGTCCTGAAACGCGCCGCGTGGCAGCACCCGAGGCCAGAGTCATGGCAGCGGAGTCAGCTGCGTCCAACGAGGCCTGGAGGGAAGCTCTCTCCAGCTCCGTCCTTTGCTGCAGGAGGGCATCGAACTCTTGACGGGAGTTCCGAAGAACCGACTCTGTAAATTTGCCCACCGCCACCCACAGTAGCGGATAAGCAGGGCTTGCTGGTTCGCTACACGAAGTTGCAGGGCCCCCTCCGGGTACATCTTATGGCCCAGTAAGACCACACGCCCAGCCTCTTTGGATTTAGGGGCTGGTCGCATTTCGATTAGAGGAGGGCCAGAGGGGTATGTTCCTGCCCCCGCCTCATCTGGGGAGGAGGAAGAAGAAAGGCCCGGGACAAGCGGGTCCTGTGTGGGCTCGAGCTCCTGGACGACCTCCTGATCCGGTGGGATCTGGGAGCCCGGTGCCGAACCGGGGGTTGCTCTGTACCGGTCGGACGGGGACGACTAATTGTCACCTCTGGCACCCAGAGCTCGGAGGGAACGGAGCGAGATGGGATCACCGGTACGCCTCTGGCGTGGTAGTACACCCACGGCGTCCAGAATGACCACTGATAGGTCTCCTCGAAGACTCTGGAGGGCACATCGGAAAACAGAGTGCTACGCATATGAAGTGTCCGCACGGGACGACACTGATGCGTGGCTGGATGGTCCTGGAGGAGCTGAAAGCTCTTGGTAGAGTCTCCGTCTGTAACTGACGTCGCTCGATGCGGCACCGGGGATCGGTACCGGTAGACAGACCGGTACCGAGAACGGGACCTGCCACCGAAGCTGTGCCGGGCGGTCGACCGAGGGCGGTGCCTGAGGCTTGATCGGAGCTGAGTGTCCCGGACCGGCGAATGGGATGCTGACCGGTGCCGCGAGCACTACTGGTACCAACAGGGAGAACGGCGCCGAGACCTAGATCGGTGACGGGACCGAGAACATCTGCGGAACCGCGACCCTGAACGGTGCCGCTGTGCGGTGCCGAGGTAGGGTGGTCTGATCAAGGCAGGCTTGCCCATCGACTATGTAACCCCCACCGGCGGTGCCGGGGGTTGAGGCAGCGTAGATGCTGTCGTTGCAATCAGCCCCCTCGCCGTGGACACTGTCTCCGGCGTGGAGGGAATAGTGAGCTCGACCATAGCTGGCACCCCGGATGCAGCTTCATAGTGAGCTCGACCACGGTCCATACCGGGGAGTGTTCCAGCACCGGACTCGACGGCTTTTGCCTGGCCGGAGTTAATGGTGCGGGCATTGTCGGTGCCGCAGTAGACATCGGTGCCGGGCGATCCGACGGAGCATAGCGCTCGGCTGCGGAGCAGGTGGCTCGGACGCAGCTTCAGGGCGAGCTCGACCACGGTCCGTACCGGGGAGCTTTCCGGCACCGGACTCGACGGCTCTTGCCTGGCCAGAGCTAACGGTGTGGATACTGTCGGTGCCGTGGCAGACATCGGTGCCGGGCGATCCGACTGAACATCGCGCTCGACTGCGGAGCAGGCGGCTCGGACGCAGCTTCCAGGCGAGCTCGACCACGGTGCGTACAGGGGAGCTTTCCGGCACCTGACTCGACGGCTCTTGCCTGGCCGGAGTGAAAGGTGCGGATATTGTCGGTGCCACGGCAGACATCGGTGCCGGGCGATCTGACGGAGCATAGCGCTCGGCTGCGGAGCAGGCGGCTCGGACGCAGCTTCAGAGCGAGCTCGACCACGGTCCGTACCGGGGAGCTTTCCAGCACCGGACTCGACGGCTCTTGCCTGGCCGGAGTAAAAGGTGCGGATATTGTCGGTGTTGCGGCAGACATCGGTGCCGGGCGATCCGACTGAGCATAGCGCTCGGCTGCGGAGCAGGCGGCTCGGACGCAGCTTCCGGGCGAGCTCGACCACGGTGCGTACCGGGGAGCTTTCCAGCACCGGACTCGACGGCTCTTGCCTGGCCGGAGTAACTCTTCATCCTCCAGGAGAGAGGTCCATGCCGAGGGTACGTCGGAGTCAGTAACGGTGGTGCCAGGAGGCCTTGGCGGCACCGGCGGTCCGGTGCCGAGGGAGCGCGCCCTGAAAACTAACTAGCGCTTGGCGCCGAGAGTGGAGGAGCAAGAGCTGCCTCCCTCAGGAGCTGTTTAAAACGAAAGCCCCGCTCCCCTTTGTTCACTGATTAAGGGCCTCACAAATGCGGCACTTATCTGTGAGGTAATATCCCTCGAGGCACTTAGGAGAAGATCTCTTGTCGGCAGCGGCTTGTGGCCGGCCGAGCATTAGAACACGCTGTGGACCGGGCATCGGACCCGGCCCCGGGTGAGGGGAAGGGGATAAACCCCGACCCCTGTAAAATAAATACACTATACTATTCTACAAACAAACAGAGTTAACTACAACTATAAACAGAACAAGAGAAAACTACGAGTAGCTAGGGAGGTGGAGGTCAGCTGAGCTGTGCTCCACTGTTCCAACGGCCGTCACGGGCGGAAAGAAGGAACTGAGGAGCGGACGGGCCGGCTGGGGTATATATTCAGCGCCATGGCGGCGCCACTCCAGGGGGCGCCCAGCCGGCCCGCCGGAGTTGCTAGGGTAAAAATCTTCCGAAGAGCCGTGCACGCGCGGCGCGCACACCTAACTGGAATGGATAGGAGCAACACATCTCGAAGAAGAACCAGACGTGCCAAGCCGAACTGCGGATCCCACAGGCCCGATGGACTGAGCGCGGCGCGCCAAGACCTCCGGCGGCGGGGCGGGGCACCGGCTCCCGGAGGAGCGACCGGCACCCCGGGGGGCCCCGCTGGCGGGGCCCAGAGCTGCAGGGCCGGACGGGCGCGCTGAAGCCTCAGCATCCGAGCTCGACACCCGCCTGTCCCGCCCGCCGCGGGGGCGGGTCCTTCGCCCGCACATCCAGGCTGCGGGGTCGCCCGCTTAGGCTGGGCTCAGGCGGGGGCGGCCAGATTTCACAGGGGCGGTTCAGACAGGCGGGGCCTTGCCTCGTCCAGCGCCTGCCACCCCCCCCCCCCAGCTCCGGGCAGCCCCCCGCAAAGCCCCGTGTGCCCGGGCCGCGTCCCCCCCCGCAAAGCCCCGTGTGCCCGGGCCGCGTCCCCCCCCCCGCAATGCGCCCCCCGCTCTGCCCCCCCGCAAAGCCCCGTGTGCCCGGGCCGCGTCCCCCCCCCGCAAAGCCCCGGGTGCCCGGGCCGCGTCCCCCCCCGCAAAGCCCCGTGTGCCCGGGCCGCGTCCCCCCCCGCAATGCGCCCCCCGCTCTGCCCCCCCGCAAAGCCCCGTGTGCCCGGGCCGCGTCCCCCCCCCGCAAAGCCCCGGGTGCGCGGGCCGCGTCCCCCCCTCCCCGCTCTGCCCGCCCGGGCCCCCCGCAAAGCCCCGTGTGCCCGGGCCGCGTCCCCCCCCCCGCAATGCGCCCCCCGCTCTGCCCCCCCGCAAAGCCCCGTGTGCCCGGGCCGCGTCCCCCCCCCGCAAAGCCCCGGGTGCCCGGGCCGCGTCCCCCCCCCGCAAAGCCCCGGGTGCCCGGGCCGCGTCCCCCCCCGCAATGCGCCCCCCGCTCTGCCCCCCCGCAAAGCCCCGTGTGCCCGGGCCGCGTCCCCCCCCGCAAAGCCCCGGGTGCCCGGGCCGCGTCCCCCCCTCCCCGCTCTGCCCGCCCGGGCCCCCCGCAAAGCCCCTTGTGCCCGGGCCGCGTCCCCCCCCGCAATGCGCCCCCCGCTCTGCCCCCCCGCAAAGCCCCGTGTGCCCGGGCCGCGTCCCCCCCCCGCAAAGCCCCGGGTGCCTGGGCCGCGTCCCCCCCCGCAAAGCCCCGGGTGCCCGGGCCGCGTCCCCCCCCCGCAATGCGCCCCCCGCTCTGCCCGCCCGGGCCCCCCGCAAAGCCCCGGGTGCCCGGGCCGCGTTCCCCCCCCCCCGCGATGCGTCCCCCGCAAAGCCCCGGGTGCCCGGGCCGCGTCCCCCCCCCGCAAAGCCCCGGGTGCCCGGGCCGCGTCCCCCCCGCCCGGCCCGGCCCTACCTTGGGGTCCCGCTCGTAGTAGCGCTGCTGGGTGCGGATCCAGCGCCCCACCAGCTGGTCCCGCACCGCGTGCGCCAGCGCGAAGAAGTAGTCGCGGGGGGTGGCCACGTTGCGGTCCTTGACCAGCGTGAAGTGCAGGTGCCGGTTGAAGCTTTTCCGCACCTCGGCCACGTCGCCCAGCCCCGCGATGCCCCGCACGCTGATCTGCTTCCGCTTCTCGCTGTCGCTGCGGGGCGCCGCCATGGCCGGGGCTCGCTGCGGGGCCGGGGCCGGGGCTCGCTGCCGGGGACCTGCGGCTCGCTCGGGGCTGCGCGGAGCCCGGCCGGCGCCCGCTGCTGCAGTGAGGAGCCCGGCGCCTGCGCGCTCGCCAAGCCGGGGGCGGGGGGAGCTCTGCAGCCTGGCCGCGAGCCCGGCGAGCCCAGCCCGGCTCGCAGGCGCCGAGCTGCTGCCACGCTCCGCCCCGGGCTCCCCTCGCCGGGCTCTGCAGCAGAAGGCCGGACCCGCCTGCGCCCGGCACCAAAACCCGAGCTCGCCAGGCCCGCACGGGTTTAAGGGCCGGTCCCCGACCCCCCCAGCAAACGGGGCAGGTGGTTCCCTGCGCCCAGCTCAGAGAACAGGATCTTCGGGCTCTCTCGCTTTGCAGGGAGCATGTCCCGGGGGAGCTGCTGGCCTCGGCTGCGACAAAGAGGTGCCCCGTCACCCCCTCCCAGGAATGAAGGTGACAGCTCCTTTCGCACTCGCTTGGTATAAAATCCTGCACCCCGTTTTTAACGGGACTTTGGTGCCCTCCTTTTAGACACGTCCACAGGGCTGGGTTTTGAGAGTGGCTCTGCCCTCTGGAAATCACCCCCCTTCCAGGTCCCTCAAGCCGGGCGCCCACAATCCCTAGAAAACAGGCTGTGAGGTGTGGAGCCATTTGGAGAAAGGGGCCTCGACCCTGCTCTGGAGTAGCAGCAAACGCAGCTATTTCCAAAGGGCACATCCCCCCCCCCTTCCCTCACTAGCTCCCAGCCTCCCCTCCCACCAGCTCCTAGGCCCAGCTTCCTTGCACCACCAAGTTGGTGCATCTCTCTCCAGCCCCACCATCCTCCAGTCCCCATCTACTCCTTTCCCTCCTCCCACCCCCTGGTCTTGCCCTTGTCCCCCTCTGACTTCCTCCCACATGTTGCCCAGATGCCAGCAGAGGAGAGGGGTCACAGAGCTCCGAGGGGCACCCTGCTCTTAGTTCTGGTGCCTGGCCCTATCTCAAAGCAGCTGGGAATAGGAATGAGAGGGAAAGTCCAGTTTTGGGGGAGTAGCCTGGGCTGGAGGGAGCACACGCAGTTGCTCTGTGGGGATGGCACACATGCAGTCCAGTCGTAGCTAAGAGTGGCGAGGGGATGGAGCATGGCCGGTTGTCTGTGGAAATGGTGCATATGCAGTGTGGAGCTGTGGAGGGATAGAACATGCTCAGTGAGGATAGAATCTTCGGAGATTTTAGCTGCTAAAATCTCCAAAGTCTCTACTGAGCACATGCAAATGGAGATTTTTCACAAGTTTGTAGATTGGCCAAATTTGAGCGGTTCTTCAAGAGGATGGCAAAAAGGCACAGGTGTAAAACAAAAGGCCACTCCCTGCTGGGGCAAGTCCTTGTTCAAAGGCAAGGGATTGCTGGAGATTCTGAAAAAAGAGATCACTAGAGATTTTTTTTTTAAAGTTACAAAACATTTTCCCTAACCTTGTTCTCCGAAACTGTGGAATAGTTTGGCTGAAATTAAAACTATAAATACATAATTCAGTTTCAGACAGAAAAACACCATGGAAAATTTCAGCCCAAATAGTTAAAGTTTGGCAAAGTAATTAGCAACCAAAAACGTGGTCTTAAAATCGGAAGTGTTGCACAACCTTTATTAATAGACACTGCTACCAGCCCCTATAATATTAAAGGCACAGGAATTGCCAGACTGGGGTCCATCTAGTTCAGTGTCCTCTGTGACAGTGTCCAGCATCAGTTGCTTCAGAGAAAGAGGAAAGACACTCCAGTGGATGCACATCGTAACTCACAGGGAAATTGTCTTCCTAAGTCTTGACAGTTAGTAGTTGACTTATGGCAACAAAACCAAGCCCAACCCTTCTTAAGGTAAGCCCATCGGTATGATCCTGGTCAAAACAAAGCCAGAAATACCATTCATGTATCACACTTATAGAGCAACTTTCATCCCAGGACCTTGGTATGTATTCAGAAGTTACCACATTGCAATAGAAGAGGCTAAGATGCAGTGTTTTCCCATGAACACATAGTGAAGGTAAGCTGCTATCAGTGCAATGACTTGTTATACAGAGACAATCACTCCACAGTACCACACATTAATCCAAATAGGAAACATCCCAATTTGTAATTAAAATTTTATTGCCAATAAAATAGTTTTCAAATAATCATCATACATTCACATACATGCTACTTTACAGAGAAAAAGCCAATGACAAGCAGAGCAACATTTTAGAAAAATCTGATAGTTTCCCGCATGGGTTTTACACCAAGTTTGTGCTTCTCAGGCAGCGAAGATCTAGCTTTATTCATTTAGGGAATAATCCAAATTCCTTGGACAAACTCTTAGTGACAGTATGGGGCGTTGGATAAGGCCCTTTAAGAACCAGCTAGTGTCTATGCTGACTACATATTAACCTGATGCAATCCACTACTTAAGGATAACTTACAAATTGTTTTCCTATTGCACAGTTAGGAACAGTCTTCACTCTATACAGTACACTGATAGAAGTATTGCGTTCAAAGTACCAACCACCTCGGCTATGCCTCCTGCTTCCTCACAGGTCAGTCTTGCCATCCATGCTCAGTGCAGCAACAATACATTCATTTATCAAAGGCAGACAGAGGCACTCCAAGCACTGTTTACTAGAAACGGTCTCTTGAGGTTCCAAACCAGCCTTGTAAAAGCCACCCCAAGCCTGGGTGAAACCCACAGATACTCCAGGCTCAGGATTTTTCCTGTGTGAAGTTAATTAACAAAGAACTAACCCTATTCAAGCACCAACAAACCTCAAGTATATGTGGACATGCGTTAGTACCGCCTCCCACAAAACCACATGACAGCTTCTTCTCACCATCATTGAAGATTAAAATACATGCCCTGATCCCCCCCAACACACAAATCTAGGAACTACCCATTTTACTATTTAACAGTTCATGTTAGGGTGACTAATACCAACTGCCCAGGAAATCCAGCAGGAGGGGACCTGAGGAAGTGGGTGGTTCTGGCGGTGTGTCCTCCAAATTCTTCCACTTGGGAGTGGTGGTAAGGGTTTGGCCCCCCCAAGCCCTGCAGATCTCAGGGGAGCAGCAGGAGGCTCCACCCCTATAGGAGGCCTGTACCAACTCCAAAGCCCTGTCTCCCTTACAGTCCCAGTCAAGTCATGCTGCCAGGGACTCCCCTAAAGGACTGAAATGGAGTTCCACCACCCCACCTCCAACAGCAAGTGCCTAAAGTACGTACCTCAGCCTTTAAAGGCCAATGAAGAGCTCCCATAGATTGCAATGGGATCCTTAAGTGTGCCCGTCACCTCCACAACACACCTGAGTTCTGCTGGAATGGTCAGCCCAAAGCTCAGCCATACTCCAGCAGAGTCAAGTCTCCCACGCTGCATTCCAAAGCCAGCATCAGCTCTGACCAGCAGCTTGGCTAGGCAATGCCCTTGTCTTCACTTACATAATTAATTCTCAAACATTTAAAGAGTTAAAAATTCACCAAAGACCATTACCAAAGAAATACATTATAAATCAGAACCATAAAAGAGGCGGCATGTCTGGAGTAGCCATTTCTAACATTGACCTCAGCATATTACAAGCAAAAATGACACAGACATGTTCCACAAAGGTGTACTCTTCTCATAGAATTTGTAGTTGCATTGGGAACAAAGCCCCTCAATGAATCCCAGAATTCTCACCAAGATGATCTAGTTTAACATCAAGTCTTCTGCAGATACTGCGAGATCAAGGAGGTATTCTTTAGCTGCCATGCTCTACCTTTTCATAAATTGGGAGTTTGGGTGCTCAACTTAAGATCACCTTTTAAAAGGGTCTGATTGTCACAAAGAGTGAGCAAAATCAGTCACCTGTAAGCCACCTTAGACTGGGTACCCATAGACTGAAGTACTCAAATCCTTTTGAGGGTTTAGGCCCAGAAGCCTTAGTATTGCAGCCTGTGAAGTGAATCAAGGTAGTGAAAGATGGCTCCCAAAGCCCAGCTTGTTTCGACATTGTCAATTTTTTGGGCAAGCTAGAAAATAAAAAGGAGAGAAGTAAAACAATTGTCGTACATCACTAGGAAGTTGAGAGGTATCTCAACACAGCGCTGACCAATATTACCTGAAACACCTGGCTTTTTGGGAAGCCCAGTTCTTGCAGTAGCAAACTGATATAGGTGAGGTCCAGGCAGAGGAAAGGATTGTCTCCTGGCTTCACCTCCATGGTCTTACACACTAAGAAGAATGAAGAGAGAATTGATTTTTCAATTTATAAATAACTATTCAAATCCCTAAGACAGGTTAGTTTATCCTCCCTGTGAATGGGTGGAACAGAAACAGAACAAGGAAAAACAGGACAAGATTTTAAAAAATGGCTTCCTGAAGAGAGTCCACATTTAGGGACCTAAGGAAGTAGCTTATTTTCAGAAGGCCACAGTCCCAAGATTGAAATTGACAGGCGCTCAGCACCGGTGAAAAATCAGGCCACTTATTTAGGCACCTAAATATGGACTCAGGAGCCTAATTTTAGGCCCTCCAGTCTTAACACCCCTTTCATCAATGGAGGGTACGTCTACACTATGGAATCTGTCTGCATAACTGTAGTGTAGACACGGTCTACCCCAACAGACAGAATTCTTGGGTTTATGTAGGAACACTGCCCTCGAAACAAAGTTAGCGTGGCTGTATCTACACTATAAGTGCTACAGTAGCACCGCTGCAATGGCGTAGTCACTTGCTACAGCGATGAAAGGGGTTTTCCGCTGCTGTAGTTAACCTATCCCCTTGAGAGGCGGTAACTAGGTTGACAGAAGAATTCTTCTATTGACCCAACCAGGTCTATACTGGGACGTAGGTCAGTTTAACATCTCCTCTCAGGGGGTGTGAACATAACTAGGTTGTCCTATGTTCTCGGTATAGACCAGGCCTCTGTCAATGTAACCTCCAGCATAGAGGCAGCTACGCTGGCATAGCGAAATCAGTCAGGGTGTGTTTTTTCATACCCCTGCCTGACATAGCTAAGCCGACAGAACTTATCTTTGTAAACCAGGCCTAAGGTAGATATAGAAAAGAGTATGCATCTCAAAATCTGTTTATGCCTTGTTACGCAGCCATCCTCCCTCAAAAACATTCTCCTCTCTCCTCCAAAACATATTTTAAGTCTAGTAAAGCGGTCAAAGAGGCAGTGAGCCCTCTGCAAAAACCTTTAGTTCCTAAGAGTTTTACCTGACTCTACTGGCAGAATGATCCTGAAGGTGATGGGGCTCCACATGGGTGCCAGGATGCAGTCAAGAGACAAAGGGCTTGATTCTCAACTACATTAAAGTGGTTCTGCTCTCATTTACACATCCCCAGTAACCAAACTGTAATGAAAGGTCTTGGAATAGTGCACATTTAATGTTTTTAGCAGAGAATATGTACAAACTGCTCATATGCATAAACATTTCTATTTATTTGATATGGATGTGTTTAAGCAAGCAGGGAGAAATAACTACTGCAATAATCTGCAACCCAGAAAAGCAACAGTTTATATCCACAGACAAATTCTTACCTATAGTGACTTTGTAGGCATTAAACATTTTATAATCAACCAACCAATCAGTTTGTGATATTAGTAAATATTATTTGGGTATATAAACACTCTTGTGACATACCTCTGCAAGCTAAGAAAAACGGGCTTGTGCCTTGGGGTTTTTAAAATTTTTTTTTGCTTCTTTACAGATGTTTAAAGAGGGCCTGCAAGTTTTTTGTAGAATCAAACAACTTTTTTCTGCTTGTTTAGAATAATAAAATACCAGAAACCTCAAGCCTGATCATCCCTGGTTTTTGCTGGAGAATTCATGAAAGTGTTGAGATGTAGACTGTGAACAATCTCAGCCCTTGCTTGACAGGGCAAGAATGCTGAATCTTTCACAAAGGCAACTTTTCTCTTGAGTGTTTCTAAAGCATTTGAATTAAATGTGAATTACCAAAACCAGAGAGAGGTAAAGAGTCAGTTTAAAAATAGCTTCCTTTCCCAATTAATCAGATTTTACTTGAATGGTATTTCTGATGTCAAAAACAACAACAGATGTTCATGTGTCACACAGTCTCCAGGGGGAGGAAGGGAAAAAAAGGTAGACAAGTTTTTAATAAACAAATATATTTACTGATTTTTAAAAAACCTTTCAGATCATCTTTACACAACAAAAAGAAGCCCTCTCCCCCCAAAAAGTAAAAAATCAATTTTCTCCTCTCTCCAGACCACCTTTAAACGCAAGTATAAACTTTAAGAAAAAATAAATTGGATGAGAGCACAATCCACTTATTTTACATTTATGATTTCAAGGTAATTGCTAAATGACATTTATTATTCTTATTATTGCAAGAGAGCTCAGACATCTATATTGCATGATTTTTTTTTTTTTTTTGCAGTCTTTGTAAACAATAAGGACTTATTAGAAAAATTGTGGCCAAGACTTTCAGGAGTAACTAGTACTTTTGGGTACCTAATTTGAGACACTTTAGAAGGGGTCTGATTTTCAGACCGTGAGTGCCCAATGCTTTCTGACAATAAGGCCTCTAAGATCCTTCAAATTCACCCCCCCCCCCAAAAAAAAAGACAGACACCCCAAATCACTAGTCACTTTTGAAAATCTTGGCCAGCATTTTTTACTTACCATACTTGGCTGCAATTTCAAAGTCATTAACTGTTAGGTTACCTCCTTTTTCCTTATCTAGAAGGGGGAAAAACAGGGCACGTTTTACAGTGTGCATGTGAAGTCAGTTGTAAATGCTGGATGCTAAACACTTCTGGAAATTGGACCACTGAGGGCTGGATCCTGCACTCACTGAAGTAAGTGGGAGTTTTGCCACAAACTTCACTGGAGCAGGGTCAGACCTTTATTCAGATGCCTTAATATGGACTGACAAGCTGAACTTCAGGCAGTCATTTTTTATAAACATTTGTTTAGCCTTAATGGGACACTGTCTATTTTTGAAATTTAGACATTAAAAATAAAAAGGCTGAAAATTGTTTCAGGTCAGACCTCCAAGTCCCTGTGCTTTTTTTCCCCAACAATTTTATAGTACCCGATCTTCAAAAAATAATATCACTGTACATTAATATAACCAAGGACACAATTCCTTGTAGCTTTGCGAAGAAACTGGATATTTTAAGGGGCACAAACTCTCCCATTAACTACCCTTGCATTACAAAGAAACTCAGAAACAAATGTACCTATTAGGCCAACCTCTGCTGCACGGTCATAATAATAGGAGAAAGCATAAAAATCCAAATCCTTTACTACTTCTGTTTTATGCACCTTCTTGTAGAGCAGTTCTGCTACTTTGTTAGCACAGGATTCATACAGAGGCTCACCTAAAAGAGAGAGAAAGAGACCCAACAAATCACATACTGGTGATTAACCACCGCCGCCGTTTAATTTCTTTGGGGTCTGCAAGGCTCTGGTCCCCTTAGGTCAGCAATGCTCTCAAATTTACTAGAGACTATCCATGGAAATAAAGGACCGGATCCTTTTCCTGATGAAGCCAATGGCAAAACTTACAGGCTTCAGTGGGATCTGGATGGATCCAAAGTACGGACTAGATCATCAGTGAACAAAAGAGCCCACAGTAAGAATATTGCTGAGCTGCTCCTGCAGCAGCCCAGAAGGAGACTATGACTCAGGCCACGTCCACACTATCTGTCGGATCAGCGGGTAGTAATCGATCTATCGGGGATCGATCTATCGTGTCTCGTCTAGATGTGATAAATCGATCCCCAAATCGACGCCCGTACTCCACCTTGGCAGGAGGAGTAAGCGGAGTCAATGGGGGAGCTGCGGCGGTCAACTTGCCGCCTGAGGACGGCCAGGTAAGTCGAACTAAGATACTTCGTTCGCGTAGCTGAAGTTGTACATCTTAGATCGATTCCCCCCCAGTGTAGACCAGCCCGTAGAGAGCTACAATCTCTTTCCTGCGCTCTCTAGTGCTCCAAGGAGAGCATTAACTGCGCTGGGCTGACAGCATATGCTCTCCAATGCACTGGTATAACTACACGGCTGGGGGTGCTGGGGGGGGGGGGGAATCAAGTCTCTGCTCACTCCCCCCTCCCATTCACTTGAATAAGTTGGGTACTCGCAGGTTTGCACTGCAGAGCCTGCTCCCCCCATGTGCAGGGAGTGGTGGAATGGCACATCAGTGCAGGGAAATACAGGGGTTCCCACACCCTCTTTATTCCCTCGTGCCAGCACACTGGATGGGCCCCCGTTTGGTCCCATCTAGGTTACAATATATCTTTTAGAGAGGATTTGTAGGAACGGTAGGACTGGGAGAATAAGGGTTAGTAATAGGGCTATCAAGTAATTAAAAAAATTAATCGCAATTAATCATGCAATTAATTGCGCCGTTAAACATAATAGAATACCATTTATTTAAATATTTTTGGATGTTTTCTACATTTTCAAATATATTGATTTCATTTACAACACAGAATACGAAGCGTACAGTGCTCACTTTATGTTTATTACAAACATTTGCACTGTAAAAACCAAAATAGTATTTTTCAATTCACCTCATACAAGTACTGTAGTGCAATCTCTTTATCATGAAAGTTGAACTTACAAATGTACAATTATGTACCAAAAAACCTGCATTCAAAAACAAAACAATGTAAAACTTTAGAGCCTACAAGTTCACTCAGTCCTACCTCTTGTTCAGCCAGTCGAAGAGAAACAAGTTTGTTTACATTTGCAGGAGATAATGCTGCCCGCTTGCTGTTTACAATGTCACCTGAAAGGGGAGAACAGGCATTCACATGGAACTTTCATAGCTGGCATTGCAAGGTATTTACAGGCCAGATATGCTAAACATTCAAATTCCACTTCATGCTTCGGCCACCATTCTAGAGGACATGCTTCCATGCTGATAACGCTCATTAAAATAATGTGTTAATTAAATTTGTGACTGAACTCCTTGAGGGAGAACTGTATGTCTGCTGCTCTGTTTTACCCACATTCTGCCATATATTTCATGTTATAGCAGTCTCAGATGATGACCCAGCACATGTTGTTCATTTTAAGAACACTTTCACTGCAGATTTCACAAAATGCAAAGAAGGTACCAATGTGAGATTTCTAAAGATAGCTACAGCACTCGCCCCAAGGTTTAAGAATCCGAAGTGCCTCTCAAAATCTGAGAGGGATGAGGTGTGGAGCATGCTAT
The DNA here is from genome assembly GCF_020497125.1 of Mauremys mutica. Taxonomy (NCBI): domain Eukaryota; kingdom Metazoa; phylum Chordata; order Testudines; family Geoemydidae; genus Mauremys; species Mauremys mutica. The sequence goes on along the minus strand of NC_059074.1, from coordinate 210,012,195 downwards.
CAGAAGTCTTAAAAGAGCAACACTCTGATGTGGAAACTACTGAACCCGAACCACCAAAAAAGAAAATCAACCTTCTGCTGGTGGCATCTGACTCAGATAATGAAAATGAACATGCGTCGGTCTGCACTGCTTTGGACTTATCGAGCAGAACCCGTCATCAGCATGGTAGTGAAGGATGAAGGGGCATATGAATCTTTAGTGCATTTGGTATGTAAATATCTTGAGATGTCAGCTACAACAGTGCCATGAGAACACCTGTTCTCATTTTCAGGTGACATGGTAAACAACAAGCAGGCAGCATTATCTCCTGCAAATGTAAACGAACTTGTTTGAGCAATTGGCTGAACAAGAAGTAAGACTGAGTGGACTCGTAGGCTTTAAAGGTTTACATTGTTTTGTTTTTTGAGTGCAGTTATATAACAAAAAAAAAATCTACATTTGTAAGTTCAACTTTCATGATAAAGAGACTGCACTACAGTACTTGTATTTTTCAATTCACCTGATACTATTTCTTTTACAGTGCAAACATTTATAATAAATATAAAGTGAGCACCATACCCTTCGTACACTGCTACCTCGATATAACGCCACCCAATATAACATGAATTTGGATATAACGCGGTAAAGCAGTGCTCCGGAGGGGTGGGGCTGCGTACTCCGGTGGATCAAAGCAAGTTCAATATAATGCGGTTTCACCTATAAATGCGGTAAGATTTTTTGGCTCCCAAGGACAGTGTTATATCGAGGTAGAGGTGTATTCTGTGTTGTAATTGAAATCAATATCTTTGAAAATGTAGAAAACATCCAAAAATATTTAATAAATGTCAAATGTATTCTATTGTTTAGCAGTTCGATTAAAACGGTGATTAATTTTTTTAATCACAATTAATTTTTTTGAGTTAATCATGTGCATTAACTGCAATTAATTGACAACCCTAGTTAGTAATAAGGGAAAGGTAAGACTGAGTGGCATGTGAATAATTTGAGAAATACTCTCGAGCTCAAATTGAAAATAGGGCCTCAGGCAGGCAAAGAGGCTGTTTCAACTGAGAAGAGCACTCTGGATGAAGAAAAAGGTTTGGGAATATATGACTGAACATCACATTGAGAGACACGACAGGATCTGGGTTTTTTCAGATCCTCTGTCCAAAACCTATGCCTGCAAGGCAGGAAGTTTGTGGAAAGGGAACAACAGTTTCCACAAAGAAAACTCATTCGCTATTGCAAAAAAGGCTAACTTTCTATTTGAAAACCCTGTCAAAAAGGTAGATTCGCTGTGAGCACAAATGGCTTGGAAAAACTCGGACAGACAGACCTCCAGCTGGTGTGAACCAGCCTAGCTCCACAGGTTTCAATAGCGGCAGGCTGATTTGCAACAGCTAGAATCTGGCCCGAATTGTCTGGACCTGGTTATGCTAAACTTTTTTCTTAGAGTTTCCCACTGTTGCAGACACGATGGAAGTGCTAGTGTAGACAGGGCCCCAGTGGCTCTTACTGTAAACCATCATGTTATGTAGACATGCTCTGACCTGGGTTTGACAGCATGGATTTTAAAATGCCATTGACTAATCTACATTAGAGCTCCCCCTATTACACACTGGAGCAGATGGGGTGTGGACGAAGGGAGGAAAAATCTCTTGGGTAGGAATAGCCTGAGGTCAAAGCAAAGTTAGACAGTAACAAAACAACTGAATACCTCAGCCAGACAGACCCAGAAAGTACATGCTGTTTGTTCTGATTTTAACATGCAAATCTATAATACAACAGAAAGAAGTTACTATACCTGCCTTCTGCCCTTTAATTCTGTACACTATTTCAGCATGTTCCCACTCACACTGGAAGCTGGGTGATAAACAGGGACTAATTAGCTCCTCTCCTTCCTTTACTGTAATAGAAAGAAATAGATCAAACAGCATTAAGACACATGCTAAGGAATCAACTGCCAATCCCTCCTCCCCATGCCACAGTCCTGCTTAGCATCCTCCCACCTCGCTAGCCGTTTCTAACCCACTCATGGCCTGAACACCCCCATATCCCCACATGGGCTGGTAATGGCCTATGCCTTCCTTTGACAGCACCACCCTCTGCCCACACCCATCTCGCTGGCAGATGTGCCCAGCGATATGCAGTGGTCCCCTCTATGGCACAGGCAGGCTGATAATGGAGAGAGTAGCGAGTGAATGAACCACCACTTCCCCTTGGAACAGGTTCTGCTCCTATGGCCCACAGAATGGGTTTTGCACCCGGGGGGCCGGACAGAGGACCTGATGTGAAGTAGAGCATTCCTGCATTCTTGCTACTTTCTGAGGAGCAGGAGCCGGTGGAGGCACCTCCCTTCTACAGGCAGGAGTGGTGGAGGCAGCCGGTGCACAAGGGGAGGGGCTGGAGAGCGAGCCTGCCCCTGGAATGCCTATTACTGCCCCCTCCCCCATCTCACACCCCGCCCTGCCCGTGCCCCGGCACTGGGCCGGTGGCAGCAGGCAGTAATGTGGGGAGCAGGGGCCAGACCACTGCGGGGAGAAAACAGCTGGAGCCCGTGAGTGGAGTCAGCAGGTGCAGCCTGGCCACGCTCATGGCTGGGCTGTGGGGAGAGAAGGGAGCAGCAGGCCAGGAGAGTGACTGCAAAGGGAGAGGGGAAGCACGCCGGAGAGGAAAGGGGGGGGGGGTCACACAAGGAACATGAATCTGCAAAGAGGGGGGCACAGCAAATAGAAAAGATCGGGAAGCTCTGGCCCAGAGGATCATTTGGCCTATAAAAGATTCTCCTACAAGTCCCTGAAATGCAAGAGCTCCGAGCTGGAGTACTTACAGGCTTGTCCCTCGACGCCGCCTAAAATCGCAAGCCTTGCTGACATTAACCCGAGTCCCAGGTAACTGTGAAGGAGAAAAGCCTCTGTGAAAGGATACACTTCTACCGGCATCACGCTGGGACAAGCCAGTCCTGTCTATTTGCAGGACGCTTCCAGCAAATCGTCATGACTCAGCAGCAAATAGCCTGTGTGTGGTTCGAGTGAAGGTTGGGCTGTCACTTCCATTAACATCTCCTCTCTTCCACAGTCTGACACTAGCAAAATCATTTCTTCTCAAGTGGAGGATAGCAAAGGGACTGTCAGAGTGAAATCCTGCTCGTTCACATTGCAACTGAATCAGGTCTGACTTCTTTTCTAGGAGGGCTGAGGGGGGTGGGGATGTAGAAAACCAGACTGCTCTGTGTGGCTGAGGAGGAGGAGCCCTCCAGGATCTTCCCTAATGCTCCTCCTACCATCTCCCAACAGCGCCACATTGTCTCAGCTCTTCTTCCAGCCCAGAACAACATCACTCCACAAACATCCCACCAAGCACAAGTTGGAGGGAATCACTGAGATGTGAAACACTCCCTCCGCCCATGGGAACGAGCTCTCCCAACCCCTTCAAGCCAGCAGCAGGGGCCAAATCACAACCCCATCTGTTGTGCTGCCATTAGAGCGTGTGTCTGACATTCTGTACGCTGCCATGGTACCCATGGAATCAGACTGTCTATGCCTTAGACACAGAATGGTCATAATGGTAACTAGCTAAAGGACTCAATTTCCTTCAGCTTTGCACTGGCTAAGTGTTAGGATTTCAGCTGTGGTTTTCAAATGGGCCAAAGGGTTTCAGGCACCCAACATGCAGAAAATAAGAAAAAGCAAAACCTAAACTCCAACATAGCAAAGCACAATAAAGAAGAAAATAAGGTGGAGTCTATTTGGCTGTAGCTATATGAGAATATGTGGTATGATTCCTCTGACTGGATCTTCTTCCCATTGTCAGTGTGTCCACCACTATAATAAACTTGTGTGAATATTAGGCGCAGTAATTTTGCCAAAGTCAATCTCTCCAGTTTTTGTATTACAGGCAAACACTGTTACTCATGAGATTCTCAATTGCACAGAGCATATAAATGCTTAAAGTTAAGCACATGCGTAAAATCACATTAATCCAATAATTGGCTTTCATCTTTACCTGACGCTTTCTTTTCCCCACAACTAACCTGTATGAATACAGTTTGTATGTGTTGTTAAACATTTGAAATGAAGTGATATGGCCAGCTGGTGATGTCCGGAGAGTGATCTATAAGGAAAAACAAAGAAGTCATTGTAGGATTTTTTTTGGAACGTCCAGAAACATCAATGAGTAACAATACAGTATTTGAGCATATGAACAGGTTACCATCCACACAGAAGTCCTGGCTGGCTGTGGAAATAAGTTATTTACAGACTAGTCTCAGACTAGCCCTGGATCCATTAGCGATGACCAGAACATAAGAACAGGAGCTAAAATAGTGACCTGCCACTACAGTCATATCAGCTTAAACATTTATATTGACACCAAACCAATGCAAATAAGGATTTAAAACAAAATACACTTCTTTCCATGACCTCCATCAATGGACTTCATTCCTAACCTGCAATGTCCCCTTATTCCAGTTCTGAACCCCTATGGATGAAAAATCAATCCTGCCCATTGCATGGTAATTTTTTATGGACACAAATGGAAACTACAAAGAGATTGTGATTTTCCTAACCAGAAAGTAGCTCTGGTAAGACTTGTCTTCTCTTGATCACAAATCATTGACACCACCATCATTGTACCATGGCAACTACGAGGAAGTGACTCCAGATTTGTGAAGAGACGAGTAGGAAGCACGCCTTCATGTAACAAACCGCCTCAATCCTTTTGCTAGAAAAGCAGAATGCCTATTCATTCAAACCAGTGTTTCCCTGCAGTACGTGTGTTCAGTTTACCTCAGTGATTGGAAGAAATGTCATTTGTGTTGATCCACCTCCTAAATCCAGCATTCCTACACTTCTGTTTCTTGGAGCATTTAAGCTACCTGAAATGCATCATGGGATATAATGAAAGCCATTGTGTGTTCAGTAATAACTCAAACCCATAAAGCAATAAAAACAAACAAATGGCTAAAAAAGAGGGGGGAAAAACCCGTCCTCCCATAGACAATGAGAGATGAACAGCATACACAGTTACAATTAGTTTTCATATAGCAGAAAGCAAGTCCGTAATTAACTACCTGGATTATTGCCCAGCTATAAAAACAAACTGAAAAGGCAGACTGGTTGAATGGAGTGATAAACTGCACAGAGATAACCTTTCATAGTATGGAAATACCTGTATTTTTTCCCCTAAGATCCTTAAACCAAGAAGGAAAGAAAACACAAAAACCCAAACTACAAATACTAGGCCTTGATCCCGCCAAGACTTAAACACATACTTAACTTTTAGGTATGTGAGTAATCCCTTTGTAAAAGGGGAGCCTTAAATACTATTCTTCAAAGAGAAATTTAGGCCTAGTCTACACTGTCATCTCTTGGGGAGGTGGATTAACTATGTCAACAAACCTCCCCCTTCTGTTCATGTAGGAAATGTCTATTCTACAGCAGCACAGATGCAGTGCTGCAGCTGTGCCACTGTATTATTTGTAGTGTAGACACAGCCTTAGTTACAATCATGTTCCCACTATTTTAAGCCATTTTATTTTCTAGCTGTTTAGAAACATTTATATCCCATGTCTAAATTTTAATTTCACAACACTGAAGCATATGTCTAGATGCACAGGAGCACGCTTGCTTCTGTAATTTTCATTATTTTCTTGTGTACCCACAGTACACCTGCGCGCACATTGTGCAAGTGTCCGGCCTACTTGATAACAGCAGCACCTGCAGTATAAATACTAGGAATTAGGGCTGTCAATTAATTGCAGTTAACTCAAGCAATTAATGCAACACAAGTTAAGTAGATTTAAAAAGTCGTGATTAACTGCAGCTTTAATTGCGCTGTTAAATAATAATACCAATTTAAATTTATTATATTTTTGGATGTTTTTCTACATTTTCAAATATATTGATTTAAATTACAACACAGAGTACAAAGTGCACTGTACTAAAACTTTATATTATTTTTATTACAAATATTTCCACTGTAAAAAACAAAAAAATTCTATTTTTCAATTCACCTCATACAAATACTGTAGTGAAATTGCTAGCATGAAAGTGCAACTTACAAATGTAGAATTATTTTTGTTTCATAACTGCACTTGAAAACAAAACTATCACCTACAAGTCCACTCAGTCCTACTTCTTGTTCAGCCAATTGCTAAGACAAACAAGTTTGTTTACATTTAGAGAGATAACACTGCCTGCTTCTTTTTTACGTCACCTGAAAGTGAGACCAGGTGGGTTCTGCTTGATAACGATCCAAAGCAGTGCATACTGATGTACCTTCATTTTCACCATCTGAGTCAGATGCCACCACCAGAAGGGTGATTTTCTTTTTTGGTGGTTCAGGTTCTGTAGTTTCCACATTGGAGTGTTGCTCTTTTCAGACTTCTGACACGTTCCACACCTTGTCCCTCTCAGATTTTGAGAGGCACTTCAGATTCTTAAACCTTGGGTTGAGTGCTGTAGCTATCTTTAGAAATGTCATATTGGTATCTTCTTTGCGTTTCTGCAGTGAAAGTGTTCTTAAAATGAACAACTTATACCAGGTTGTCATCCGAGACTACCATAACATGAAATACATGGCAGAATGCGGGTAAAACTACAGAGCAGGAGACATACTGAACTCCTTGGGGGAGAACAGTAACAAATTTAATTGACACTCCTTTAAAAAATAGTGTTATCAGCATGTCCCCTGGAATGGTGGTTGAAGGATGAAGGGACATATGAATCTTTAGTGCATCTGGTATGTAAATATCTTGCAATGCTGACGACAATAGTGCCACATGAACGCTTGTTCTCACTTTCAGTTGACGTAAAAAAAAAAAGCGGGCAGCATTATCGCCTGCAAATGTAAACAAACTTGTTTGTCTTAGTGATTGGCTGAACAAGAACAAATAGGACTGAGTGGACTTGTAAGCGCTAAAGGTTTACATTAATTGCAACTTTAAAAAAAAACCTCACAATTAATTGTGGTTTTTTTTTTAATCGTTTGACAGCCCTACTAGGGATCATTACTGTGATCTAAATAGATTCTAATATCAATATTCTATGATTTTCTCTCTATTTCTGTGCAATTGCCAAGACGATTTAGAGTACCTGAGTTAGAGACTTACCTGGGGCTAATGGTACTCCAGAGATGGAATCACGTGCCCTGGTCTCTCAAGAAAAAGGAGCATGTAAAAGCTTAGATATAGGAGGTGAACCCCTGGCACCATGAAAGTCAGTAAAGCTCCCATAGACTTCAATGGGGCCAAGATTTCACCCACAGCCAGAGGCGGATGCTGGCCACCCCAAACCTCCTCACAGCCCACCCATTGTATATAAGCTCAAGGGAGGGACACTGAAGACAGGAAAGCTGCAGGTATCAGGCACAGCTACACACACACACACACACACACACACATATATACCTGTTAAAAAGTTGATCGTGATCCAGGCCGAAATTCCTGATAAGAGAACATTCCAGAAAGACACGCCTTTAGACAATGTCATCTGTCCATGGCAAACAGCGAGTTAAACCATAAACATTTTTCTTGATTTAGATTTTGTGACTGGAGATTTAGGGTTTTTTGTTGTTGTTTTTTTAAAATACAGCTGTCTTTTTCAACAGTTCAGCTACAGATTTTAGATTAAACAATCAGCAAATTGGGTCTGTCACCCTACACCAGACTAAATGCAAAAAGACCATCAGTCATATGCCCCCTTTAGCAAGTAGTTTTCACTAATGCAACCCTCAAAAGAATGCTTGGTTTAGAATTAGAAATGAAGGGCCAGATCCTCAGCTGGTGTAAATTATCATAGTTCTGTTGATCTCAATGGAGCTATGCAGATTTGCACCACCTGAGAATCAGACCCCCAGACTTTAGAAATAACACTTCCATAAAAATCGAGAATCTTAAATGTATGTTAGGGACCTTAAACATGGAGAACATGCTTCGGCAGCCAATATTTATATTACTAATTATCTGTAGTGCCTCGGAGCCCCAGACCAGGAGCCCCTGGTGCTAGGTGCTGTACAACCATAGAACAAAAAGACAATCCCTGTTCCAAAGTGCTTATATAACATCCAAGCCAACTGGCTGAGTCCCTCTGCTTGAAGTGGCTAGCAACCACTTTATATATCAAACACATCAGTGGATAAGCAGCAACGGCTTTGTTCTAAAGGTTTCATTTTTTAGCTAAAAGATCAACAAATAAGCAATCCTTCATGCTGTAGAGCAGTGGTTCCCAAACTGTTGTTTGTGAACCCCTGGGGGTTCACGAAATGTTACAGGGGGTTCTTGGGAGAAAATTCCCTAATGGTGGACAGAGCTGTCCCTAGGGACTGCAGGCAGCATGGGGCCAGCAGCCCGGAGCCCCTGGACTTCCAAGAGCTAAGCAGATCAAAGCAAGCATCTCTATCACACTGAGGAGATTTAAACTTCAAGACTCCTTATAAGCAATGGAAAGGGAGGTGGATATTTTTTGCTGCTTTTACAATTAAACAGGCAGCTACTGTTGTTTTTAAAATTATGAAGAACAAGTTTAAGCTTTGTTGTAACGTGCGTTGTTTGCCTGGACTGCTCAAGAGCTGAATGCTTGTGTAGGAGGAACTCTGAGTTGGCTTCTTAAATCCCTTCATGATGTTTCACATCTGATACTCCTCCATGAAACATAGGAGCCTTGTCTTATAACAGGCTTATTCAAAGTGATACAAGCTACAAAAGTGGGATCTTGGAAGAGTGTTGCCATTTTCATAATGTAATAAAAATACTATAATGATAATTAATAATAAAGTGTGTAATAAGCATGTCATAAAAACAAATTTTATATTTCCAACATGATTGCTTTTATAATTTGTAATCAGGTAAAGGAGAAAATCCCTGGAAATACTCATTTTTAAGAGGCGGTTCACGAGACTTGACATTTTAGTGAAAGGGGTTCACGGGTTGTTAAAGTTTGGGAACCGCTGCTGTAGAGCGACTCCTGTCTGGCAACAGAGCCGCACTGACTGAATTTAGTTACACTTAAGACATTTTAAAAAGTTATTCTCTTTTTTAAAACTAAGAATTTGGGTTTTCTTCATTTTCCTATTTTTCTCTCCCAAGAACTTTGGAGAACTGAAAATTTTGTCCTTTTCCCATTTCACAAACATTGTCTTTTCTATTAATAAAAGAAATTAATAGGCCTAATTAACAACTTAAAATAGTTATCAGTGTTAAAATATCAGCACACCACAGGGAATAGGCCCAGTGCATGTGTTAAAACTATTGTTACAGAGTAAAAAAAACTGAGCTGAAAACATTTTTTTAAATTAAGAAGTGAACAAGGTAGCTATTTTAAAGTTTACTATATGAACAGCATTAATGACATTATATATTTAGAATTTGGTAGATTTTCCTTAAACATTTATAAAGTTAGATCAAATTTTGGACCCAACCTCAGCATTCTTTTTATTTTAACCTCGTTAATCTCAGTTTGCATTTTCTCTTCCATAAAAGTTTTTCAACTTTAATTCACATTTACAGACTATTAAAAAAAACAAAAAAAACTTTGTACATTTACAGTTAAGAAGTGGACTACATAAACTTGAACTAACACTGCCTACTTAAGGCAACTCAAAGCCAAGATTTTCAAGAGTGGGAGCCTAACTTTAGGCTTCCAAGTCTATTTTGGCACCAAAAATGTGGCCTGATTTTCAGAAGTGCTGAGCACATAGCAGCTCCTACTGAGTCAACTGGAACTGCTGGGTGCTCAAGCACTTAAATCAATCCACTTATTTAAGGAGTCAAACGTTAAGCCTCAAAAGCTTTTTGGTTGACACAATTTTGGAACACAAATTAAAAACAAACATCGGTCTCATTCCATCAATGAGATCTGCTAGCAGAGATCCACATGCATGTGGATTTCCACTGACATTAGTGGAGACGCAGCTTGGACACAAAAGTCTGGACTAGAGGATCCAGCTGCAGGATTGGGGCAATTTCGTCAACTCATTTATACAAAAGTGTTCATGTGTAAGACTATAAAAACATGCCTCAGAAATTCAGCCTACCTTCATCAGTTCCATTCATTATGGAGACACAGTCATCCCTTACAAAGAAAGGAGATGTCTGGAAAATTTCTTTTACCTAAATGTAAAGAAAAAAGATAAAATCAGTGGAGGTTTTTTGCTAGACAGGGATGGGTGTGTGGTAGAATATTTTATTGCCTTAGAGTCAAGCTCAGAGTGCTGCTAAAGCATCTGCACTGCAGTCAGGAGGAGCCTCATGTGCTGAGTGGCTCTTAGAATCCAGCTTGTACTAAACACTGCTCAGCTTTTTAAAGAAGTTGTCAATCTAGTCAATGGCTTTGTACTGTGATGCAGAAACAGGGTTGGTAGAGGCTGCATGGCAGTGCTACACAGCCAGTGGATTCCACCCCAGGACAATACCTGATGTTGTTCAACAGTAACCAATCTGGACAAATAAGGACAAACATTGATAGGGTCTTAAAGGGAATGTGGTTTAGTCTGCTTTAGCCAGAAGGATGGCGACTGCAACATGCCCAAGGGGTGTGTAAAGAGGAAGGCAGGAGAAAGACACTTTAAAGAACACCCTGGTGAAAAACATTACTAATGGGCACAGTAATGCCTCATGAGTGCAGTGGAAGTTAAAGCCAAAGTCCCACATTCTCTAATCTAGATTCTGCAGCAAGGTCCCCAGCTTCTATGGCTTCTCGTGAGAGTCAGACTGGAAATTCTGCAGCAGCTTTAAGTAAATGCAATATGGAAATGAATGATAGTTAGTTTCTTGTGTTATATACTTAGATATTAAGTTCAATTTCACATTGCCCTAGAATTGTCACTTTCCAGTGTGCTTCCGATTTTTGTATTGCTAACTCACAACTTCCAGGGTGCAGCTGTCAGGGAGAAGCTAGAGGTTTTGACAGATAGGATGGGACAGTTGGGGCTCTGGGCACCAGGAAAGCATGGGAAGCAGTTTGGGATTTTGGCATCTAGGGGGCGAAACTTCTAGCACAGATGAGGGCATGCTGGGTCAGAGGTAAACTGACATTTTTTGGACAGGGGAGGAGCTTGACACCAGAATTCACCACTCTTGTAACTAACCAGTTATGCCCCAGTATCCAACACTGTAACCCACAATGATTGCTAAACATATTGGCTGGGTGTTTCTGCTAAAATGATCAGTACTGGAATAGCTGTCATTAGGCTTCATAGTCCACACACTGAGCTGAATGAGACAATTCACATTTCTCTCAGAGCCACTGTTTCATGCTGCTTGCAAATTCTGAAAAATATGGCACTGGTGCACATTTGATAGGTATTCCCACAACCATAAGGACTAGAAACCCAATTTTAAAAATGAAAGCTAATTTGAGCAGAACTATTCTGCCTCATCATATTTATTATGAGGCTAATTTGGTAGCCAGTTAATTTTCAAAAATACAGGACCCTGATTAAAACCAGGAAGAACGGACATCTAAAGCACTGAACAAACCATTGACAATAGCTAAAAATGCCTCAAACTTACATGTGACATATTTATAATGAGTTTTAACTCAAACACATTTAGGATGCCCAAAAATATTCATTTAAATCAAGTTTCATACATAGACTAATTACTCTATAGCTGGAGTTAGTTGTGGATGGACTTTTCTGTAGCTATCATTAATCTGTTGTTTTTTAATAATGTACTATTTCATTTTAATTCTGATAACACCTACTATCTTGACTCCAACAGTATCAACTATACTGAGAAAAATATTACTTGCCAAGAATATTTTTGACAAATTCTTTAAAATACCTACGCAGCATTAATTCATATTACTTTTTTTTTATTTTTAATACGTTTACAAATAACTTTTAGATATAAAAAGCTGAACATTAGAGGCTAGTCATACAAACCTAGTATCATGAAGCCTTTTGCAATGGACTGATGTATTAGGATTTACATACAATGTACTATGTGATCAAACAACTGAGCACTGCTACACAGTCCAAATGGTGAAAATGGAATATTTAAATTACACTGAAAGCAGCACAAGAAAAAAGTATATGTATTCTATAGTGGACCAAATTCTGCTCTGAAGTGTAAAGAAAAAAAAATTACCTTATCCAGCAACTTCTGAGCTTTATCTCCTGGCAATAGCCGTAAACCAGCTGTTGCTTTAAGGACCAAAGGAGTAAACTTCCACAACTCCATAGGAACCTCATCCTTAGCAACTTCTAAAAGTTCTTGTATCCCCTGAGCACTCTGTGAGGAGAGAGGAAAAAGCAATACAGACATTTGGTTAGCCGTGCATAGGAAAATCTCAAGAGCAGAGAGGTTATATTACTTATGTATCCAGCACTTGCTGCAACCACTACTGGAATAGTGTGTCCAGTTCCGGTGTCCACAATTCAAACAGGATGCTGATAAACTGGAGAGGGTTCAGAGGAGAGCAGGAGAATGATCAAAGAACATGCCTTATAGTGATAGATTCAAGGAGCTCAGTGTAACAAAGAGAAGTTTAAGGGGTAACTTGATCACAGTCTCTAAGTGTGTATATAGAGAACATATCTAGCAATGGGCTCTTCAGTCTAGCAGAGAAAGGTCTTATCAATTCAATGGCTGGAAATTGAAGCTAGACAAATTCAGACTGGAAATAAGGTGTAATTTTATTTTTAAACAGTGAGGGTAATCAATCAGTGGAACAATCTACCAAGGATTGTGGTGGATTCTCTATCACTGGCAATTTTAAAATCAAGACTGGATGTTTTTCTAAAAGATGTGTTTTAGGAATTATTTTGGGGTAGTTCTCTGGCCTGTGCAATACAGGAGGTCACGCTAGATGATTACCCTTCTGGTCTTGGATCCTAAGGATAGAAAACTATGCAGAGACAGGAAAAGGCCACAACATTCAAGCACTAATTCAAGAAAGAATCCCTATCCAGGAGAGCACATAAGCATGTGCTTATATGCAGTCTTGAACTGAGGCTTAACTGTCTGTTTAGCTTATTTGATGGAATTGGAAAATGTATCAATCATGACAGTGATGAAACATGGTACATTACTTGTTTCCATTCTTTTCCAGGAAGACAATAACATTGCTTCTGTCAACCTAATCATGTTAGTCAATCAGTTAGTAGAAATAGTTATGCTTTTAGCACATGGGTTTGACACTCCAAGATGCTGGGCAATTCTTAGAGACACTAAGTCCCCCAAATTCCCATTGAAGTTAATCAGAAAGACTGATACAAAGAGGAGTATACTATACTATAGCAATCTTCAACACTGCTTCATTTGCAAAGCATATAAAGAGTGAGTTTCTCTCTATCAGACATCTTTTTACAATTAGAAAAAAGCATAGTTACCTTATCAACATCATCAGCATAAGCAGAGAGTCCTGGCTTCAGTGCTTTAAATGTTTCATGGCTTAATTTGGGAGTCTCTGTGCAAAAGCAATAATTTTTAAGAGTAAAAAAGCATAAGTCTTGATATAAAAGATCATTTTGCAAGTTAAACCTTTATATGCTAATTTTGCATAATTAAGGCTAATGGGAATAATCTGAAGCCTACTCTAAAGGGGAAAATCAAAGGTAGCCTTACTACTAAAATGCACATATCATTATGGGGGTCAACCCTTGTCAAAATGTTTTTTTTTAGGAGTCACAATTAATTGATAGGTGCTGGTTTCTGCTCATATCTGGAACAGTAAGAATCCAAGTTTCTCAGAATTTATTTCATCTCCTCACTTCTCCTATTACCTGGGCTAATCTACCTTCAAAACAGTCCAAGTAACAAGGGTGGAACTTTTCAAAGTGCTTAGTATTAGCCTGACTCTGCTTCAATTTACGTCAATGGAAGCAGAGTTAGGCCAATGCTGAGCACGTGTGACAATCACACCCATAATGTTTAAATATGGTCACAGCCCAGTTTCTGTACTCAAGGACACTGCCAAAAGTTACTTACAATGCAATTAAAAAGTTTATTTTCTTGCTGTAAAAGAATAAGATGTTTAATGATGAACTGATATGTGGAAGCCAAGGTAAAATTACACAGTTCAAATTAAAAAAAGGAATTAATCAACTATGGGTGTGAACTGTGGAGGAGTAGGGCAGCCCTTACTCACATGAGCAGTTCTACTGATGTCACTGGAATTGCTCTGTGAGTAAATGCTCACCTAGATGAGTAAGGACAATCTGTCCCTAAATCATATACTGGGGAGTCCTGCGTTTTTTAACACTTAGCAATCATACAACATCTTCCACCCAAGTATCTTACAGAACTTCACAAACTAACTAAGTCTCACAACATCCCCAAGAGATGTGGGATTAGTGTGATGGTACAGATCAGCAAAGAAGTTGAGTGGACATTTCTAGTGAAACTCAGCAAGTCAGCAGCAGAACTGGAACAGAACTTAGGTCATCTAAGTACAGGTCCCACTCTATCTATGATGCCTCCCTTACAAGTATCTATCAATGTTCATTTTGAAAGCACTGCTTTGTACATGCATCAGAGAAACACTTAGAACAATGTTATGATTCAAACTTTCAGTGTTATTACATAACACTGTAATATTGCAGTAATGGGAGCTATACAAGACAAATGTGACTGATCAGCTGTACTAACAGCTCATGCATCCGACGAAAGCTCATGCTCCAAAATATCTGTTAGTCTATAAGGTGCCACAGGACTCTTTGCTGCTTTTACAGATCCAGACTAACACGGCTACCCCTCTGATACTGTACTAACAGTGATAATCACCAACTCGGGGGCTGAGATGTACAAATTGGTTTTAAAATAGAATGGTTTAAGATTTAACTCTTTTCTTAAGGGTGCCCGGAGAGAAATTAATAAAATCGTTAATTTAAGGAGCTTGTCATACCTTTTGATTTCTGTGTAAATTTAAAAATATGTATTCTAGTTCCAGTGCTTCCAGCATCAAACATAATTCCATAAAACACTGAGTGATCAGTCGTCAATGTCTGATGGTCTAGTTTGCCTCTCCTACTTCCAGTAGCACATTCTGTTGTACCTGAGATTGGTTTGGCGTACAAATGCCATTTCATATAAACAACATAAATAGCTACACATGCAAAAATCCCCAAACCATAGAACAGTTTTGATATCTTCATGGCTTCCATTTATCAAATGTCACTTCTTCTCTTTCACTCCAAGAGTGTGGATTCCATGTCACCTCTACAATCAAAGAAAAAGGAAAACATATTTTAATCCTTTATACATTATTATGATGACACAGACAATACATTCTTACAAGAATGACATAAAAGCAGAATCAAAATAAGATAACGGTCACTCCCACGCATACACGTGCAATCTGCTTTAGCTTAGTGTTTGTTCAGAAAGTTTGCACAAATGCAAACTGATGGAGCTGAGAGAACGTTACCTGTTGTAGTAGGAAGAGGGCCTGAAACAGAAGGCCTTGTATTAGAGAGGCCTTGTATGAGGCCTGAAGCCTGGGTTAAAGTGATGGTCAAAACTTGCTACTATAAAGCAAAGTTAAGTTGTGAGCAAGAGACAGGCCCTGCTCACAGAATCTGGCAAGAACAGGGCTGATATTGCAGAAACACATATTCCTAAGTAGTGCTAGGCATAAGAATATATACGCAAACACATTCCAGAAAGGCAGTACCAGAACACCTCAATACCAGCACATTCCCCAAAGATAACAGGAACACACTGACCCATCCTAAAGATAAGGTCAGGATGACATTGTGACGAATACAGATGTTTTAATTGAACCTACAGGTAACAAGGCAATGGGTGGCACCCTGATACAGCAAGGGTGATACGTAACTTGTTTGTATTGGTGTATAAAGCTGTATCTCAGAGGGAGTGTCTTTGGCCAGCCTAGGGAGCAGTGGAAAGTCCTGCCACTGACTGAGCTGCGTCTGCTGTCATGAGCAAACATGTCTTAGTATCTTCGTAAAGTCTGCCAGGTGCTGTTACTGTGCTTCGTCAACAATAAACCTGGCCGGGTGCCTTTGCACCTTAATGTATTTTGTGGTCATCGGGCAGTTCGCTCGAGGTCTGCTGTGCCAGCTGTCTGCACAGAACTGGAACAGCACACAAGGAGAACACATGCAGCCAAACATCCGATGACACCTGTGCAGTGTGAATCATGTCACATATTGCACAGAATTTGCTCAAATACTACAGGAAAGCTTTGTATAAAAACCTACATCGAGAGAAGATAGTGGCAGTTCAATGTTGGGAAGCAGAGACACGTAAGCTTTCCAAACCCACCAGTATCCCAGGGTGAAAACCTGGCCCCTCTGAAGTCAATGAAAGTTTTGCTGTTGACTTCAATGCAGGATTTCACCCCATATTTGATCTCAGATAACGTAGGGTAAGTTTGCATCTAAATACTTGAGAAAAGGTGTCACTAAGACAAGTGCATAATCTGCTGATAAAGGCTACAATCAGGATCTCCTTAAGGCTCCTCTGTAATGGGGAGTTTTGTTTATAAAGAACAAATAGCAGCTACCTCCTTCTCTCCCCAGTTGTTGGCCCTACACATGCCATCACTGACAAAGCCAAAGTGACAGTGCATAATAGCTGAACCATAGCATGCTGTTCTCAACATTTTAGCAGGAAACACTCCAGCTCCTTCAGGGTGCACTTGGATTCTGGGTGGCAATTCAGACCCACCTCTAACTTATAAGACATGAACGGTATAAATCCCTTATTAGATACATACACATTTTACTACACACAAGGGCTTAGCGAGACAGAAATATGGCATCACTACACTCTTTCCAGAGCACAAGAAGGTAACCCTTGGCAACATTAGGGAATATGTCAGTGAATGACAAACTTCATTATGCAACGTGTTTTACATGTACTTATTGCCCTGGCAGCTCTGGCTGAGGTTTCCAACAGTTCTGTGTTTTAAGGGACATCCCTCATCTAAAGAAAAAGCTGCTTGTTTCACACTAAATTCGTATGGAATGACTTTTATCCTGTATTTCGACCTGGCACGTGGAGACGCAACGCCACTGAAGTTTAGCCCGGCCAATCCTTTGTCACATCTGTCCCATATTTTTGAAATACAGTGTTGGAAACCCTAAACTCTACCGACTACTTCTATTGTACAGCAGTGGTGGATTAACAAATTTGCTGCCCCTAGGCCTTCAAAAAATTGCCGTGCCCCCGCACCAGCTCACCTCCACTCCCCCACGGCAAGCCTGGGAGGGAGGGGGGAGAAAGGGGTTGTGGCGCACTCGGGGGATGGTGGAGATGGAGTGATGGTGAGCAGGGGCAGGGAGCGGGGGTGGGCTATGAGAGGGGTTTGAGAGGGCTGTGGCAGTGGGAGGGGCTGTGGGATTGTGGTGTGGCTGGAGGAGGCTGTGGGGGCTGGGAACTCCAGAAATGCTTCACCTACATACCAGCCTCCCAGGCTGCTCCCTCTTCAGACTCCCTTTCCAGATCTATCCTGGCATCACCCACCAAAGAGGAGGGAACAAGGCCTCTCCATGCCCAACGTCACACTGCATGAATCTGCAGAGGTTACACAAGTGCAAAAAACCCCACAAAAAACAAGGAAAGTTCCTGGAACGGATCACATGATGATTACCTGCCCTGTTCACTCCCTCTGGGGCACCTGGCATTGGCCACTGTCTGAAGACAGGATATTGGGTTAGATGGATCTTTGGTCTGACCCAATCGGGCTGTACTTATGCCCTGTACCTTGTATAGTAATTTACACTACTATACAAGGTACAGGGCATAAGGAGCAGTGAGCAGTGTGCAAAGGAGTGCAAAGCACTGCCAGATCAAAATGGTAGGATTTTGCACCACTTGTCACTGATGTAAATGACTGCACAAGGACCAGGGCAATGAGTATTTAGGCTCCCAGTGTAGACAAGGCTTTATCTGTATGAGGAAGCTCAGTGGGCCTAACCCATCATGGCCCTGCACCTTATACAATCATTTACAGCCGTGCAAAGTAGCTGCAAAACCCTACCCTTCTGATCTGGCAGTGTTTAGACTGACACAGATGACACAAAGGGCAGGGCAATGGAGAATCATTTTGATGCACTAAGCCATCTATTTTGAAAACAATCCACAAGGAAACGGTTGTGTTAAAATGTATAGATACAACTGCTCCTGTTTAGGAAATTATCTAAACTGATAATAACCAATTAACATACGGATCCGACAAGTACTTACCCTCGCGCTTAGCTCTGAGCACGTGCGCACCGTTTGTAGGATTTAAAACAAAACCACCAACATCCATCCCCCCCCCGTGCGGGGCACTGACACTCCGGCACTGGCGAGGGCGGACGGGTTACACCAGGCTCCGGCCGGGCCGGAGGCCGCGACGCCACGTTAATGGGCGCGGACCGTCAATCACGTTCTGCATTAACCCCCCGGCACGTGAGAGCGAGGGACCCCCCGGCGCGGAGCAGCGACCCCCCCCCGCCGCGCCCCCGCCCCCGCCCCCGCCGGGGGTTTCGGACCGAGCCCTGCCCGGGATTGAACATTTCACCGGCTGAACGTCCCGAATGTCCCCGACGCGACCACAAAAGCCCCTTTCCGCCCGGGCGAGTGACCCGCCCCGCGCCCACAGAAGGTCCCCGCGGTTCGGGCGGAGCGTGACAGGGACCCGGACCCAGCCAGGCGCCCCCAGCCCCACACACACACGCGCCAGGTGGCTCCGCCCCGCAGCTCACCGCCGCCCGCCCGCCCAGCGCGGGGCTCCCCGGACACCGGCAGGCCCGGCCGGCGCCGCGTCCCCAGCCTCCGCCCGGCGGCGAAGGGCCAGTGCGCAGGCGCGGCCCGAGCCAGCCCGCCCCGCCGCTCCCTCCAGCTGGCCCCTGTCTCCGCCCACAGCCCCGCCTTGCCTCATCCCCCCCCAGCTCCCTCCACCCCCCCCACAGCCCCGCCTTGCGTCACCCCCCAGCTCCCTCCACCCCCCCCACAGCCCCCCTTGCGTCACCCCCCAGCTCCCTCCACCCCCCAGCCCCCCTTGCGTCACCCCCCAGCTCCCTCCAGCCCCCCACAGCCCCCCTTGCGTCACCCCCCAGCTCCCTCCACCCCCCAGCCCCCCTTGCGTCACCCCCCAGCTCCCTCCACCCCCCCCACTGCCCCGCCTTGCGTCACCCCCCCAGTTCCCCCCAGCCCCCCCACAACCCCCCTTGCGTCACCCCCCAGCTCCCTCCAGCCCCCAGCCCCCCTTGCGTCACCCCCCAGCTCCCTCCAGCCCCCCACATCCCCCCTTGCGTCACCCCCCAGCTCCCTCCACCCCCCAGCCCCCCTTGCGTCACCCCCCAGCTCCCTCCACCCCCCAGCCCCCCTTGCGTCACCCCCCAGCTCCCTCCAGCCCCCCAGCGCCCCTTGCGTCACCCCCCAGCTCCCTCCAGCCCCCCAGCCCCCCTTGCGTCACCCCCCCTTCCGTCACCCCCCCCAGCTCCACCCAGCCCCCCAACCCCCCTTGCGTCACCCCCCCAGCTCCCTCCACCCCCCCCACAGCCCCGCCTTGCGTCACCCCCCCAGTTCCCCCCAGCCCCCCCACAACCCCCCTTGCGTCACCCCCCAGCTCCCTCCAGCCCCCAGCCCCCCTTGCGTCACCCCCCCGCTCCCACCCGCCCCCCCCAGCCCCCCTAGCGTCACCCCCAGCTCCCTCCACCCCCCAGCCCCCCTTGCGTCACCCCCCAGCTCCCTCCACCCCCCAGCCCCCCTTGCGTCACCCCCCAGCTCCCTCCACCCCCCAGCCCCCCTTGCGTCACCCCCCAGCTCCCTCCAGCCCCCCAGCCCCCCTTGCGTCACCCCCCAGCTCCCTCCAGCCCCCCAGCCCCCCTTGCGTCACCCCCCCTTCCGTCACCCCCCCCAGCTCCACCCAGCCCCCCAACCCCCCTTGCGTCACCCCCCCAGCTCCCTCCACCCCCCCCCACAGCCCCGCCTTGCGTCACCCCCCAGCTCCCCCCAGCCCCCCCTCCCCCCAACCCCCCTTGCGTCACCCCCCCAGCTCCCTCCACCCCCCCCCACCGCCCCGCCCTGCCTCACCCCCCCACCCACCCTCCAGCCCCCCCCCTGCAACAGCCCCCCCCCACCCCCCCCGCCCCCCTTCTGTCACCCCCCCAGCTCCCTCCACCCCCCCCACCCCCCACCGCCCCGCCTTGTGTCACCCCCCCAGCTCCCCCCAGCCCCCCCACAGCCCCGCCTTGCGACCCCCCCCCCAACCCCCCCCAGCTCCCACAACCCCCCACCCCCCCGAACCCCCCTTGAGTCACCCCCCCAGCTCCCTCCAACCCCCCAAACCCCCCACAGCCCCGCCTTGCCTCATCCCCCCCCAGCTCCCTCCACCCCCCCCACAGCCCCGCCTTGCGTCACCCCCCAGCTCCCTCCACCCCCCCCACAGCCCCCTTGCGTCACCCCCCAGCTCCCTCCACCCCCCAGCCCCCCTTGCGTCACCCCCCAGCTCCCTCCACCCCCCCACAGCCCCCCTTGCGTCACCCCCCAGCTCCCTCCACCCCCAGCCCCCCCTTGCGTCACCCCCCAGCTCCCTCCACCCCCCCCACAGCCCCGCCTTGCGTCACCCCCCCAGTTCCCCCCAGCCCCCCACATCCCCCCTTGCGTCACCCCCCAGCTCCCTCCAGCCCCCAGCCCCCCTTGCGTCACCCCCCAGCTCCCCCCAGCCCCCCACAGCCCCCCTTGCGTCACCCCCCAGCTCCCTCCACCCCCCAGCCCCCCTTGCGTCACCCCCCAGCTCCCTCCACCCCCCAGCCCCCCTTGCGTCACCCCCCAGCTCCCTCCAGCCCCCCAGCCCCCCTTGCGTCCCCCCCCAGCTCCCTCCAGCCCCCCAGCCCCCCTTGCGTCACCCCCCCTTCCGTCACCCCCCCCAGCTCCACCCAGCCCCCCAACCCCCCTTGCGTCACCCCCCCCGCTCCCTCCACCCCCCCCACCGCCCCGCCTTGCGTCACCCCCCCAGTTCCCCCCAGCCCCCCCACAACCCCCCTTGCGTCACCCCCCAGCTCCCTCCAGCCCCCAGCCCCCCTTGCGTCACCCCCCAGCTCCCTCCAGCCCCCCACAGCCCCCCTTGCGTCACCCCCAGCTCCCTCCACCCCCCAGCCCCCCTTGCGTCACCCCCCTGCTCCCTCCACCCCCCAGCCCCCCTTGCGTCACCCCCCAGCTCCCTCCACCCCCCAGCCCCCCTTGCGTCACCCCCCAGCTCCCTCCCGCCCCCCACCCCCCCTTGCGTCACCCCCCAGCTCCCGCCAGCCCCCCCGCCCCCCTCGCGACCCCCCCCCTTCCGTCACCCCCCCCCGCTCCAGGCCGCCCCCCAACCCCCCTTGCGTCCCCCCCCCAGCTCCCTCCACCCCCCCCCACAGCCCCGCCTTGCGTCACCCCCCCCGCTCCCCCCACCCCCCCAACCCCCCAACCCCCCTTGCGTCACCCCCCCAGCTCCCTCCACCCCCCCCCACAGCCCCGCCTTGCGTCACCCCCCCAGCAACCCTCCAGCCCCCCCACTGCCTCAGCCCCCCCAACCCCCCCCAGCCCCCCTTCTGTCACCCCCCCAGCTCCCTCCACCCCCCCAACCCCCCACAGCCCCGCCTTGTGTCACCCCCCCAGCTCCCCCCAGCCCCCCCACAGCCCCGCCTTGCGTCACCCCCCCCAACCCCCCCCAGCTCCCTCCACCCCCCCAACCCCCCGAACCCCCCTTGCGTCACCCCCCCAGCTCCCTCCACCCCCCCAAACCCCCCACAGCCCCGCCTTGCGTCACCCCCCCAGCTCCCTCCACCCCCCCAACCCCCCACAGCCCCGCCTTGCGTCACCCCCCCAGCTCCCACCACCCCCCCAAACCCCCAAACCCCCTTGCGTCACCGCCCCAACTCCCTCCAGCCCCCCCACAGCCCCGCCTTGCGTCACCCCCCCAGCTCCCCCCAGCCCCCCCCAGCCCCGCCTTGCGTCACCCCCCCAACCCCCCCCAGCTCCCTCCAACCCCCCAACCCCCCACAGCCCCGCCTTGCGTCACCACCCCAGCTCCCTCCACCCCCCCAACCCCCCACAGCCCCGCCTTGCGTCACCCCCCCAGCTCCCTCCACCCCCCCAAACCCCCAACCCCCCTTGCGTCACCCCCCCAGCTCCCTCCACCCCCCCAAACCCCCAACCCCCCTTGCGTCACCCCCCACAGCTCCCTCCACCCCCCCAGCCCCCCCACAGCCCCCCCTGCGTCACCCCCCCAGCTCCCTCCAGCCCCCCCACAGCCCCCCTTGCGTCACCCCCCCAGCTCCCTCCACCCCCCCAACTCCCCCCAACCCCCCTTGTGTAACCCCCCCAGCTCCCTCCAGCCCCCGCACAGCCCCGCCTTGCCTCAGCCCCGCCCAGCTCCCTCCAGCCCCCCAGCCCCCCTTGCGTCACCCCCCCCAGCTCCCTCCACCCCCCCAGCCCCCCCAGCCCCCCTTGTGTCACCCCCCCAGCTCCCTCCAGCCCCCCCCCAACCCCCTTGCGTCCCCCCCAGCACCCTCCACCCCCCCAACCCCCCCAGCCCCGCCTTGCGTCACCCCCCACAGCTCCCTCCACCCCCCAAACCTCCAACCCCCCTTGTGTAACCCCCCCAGCTCCCTCCACCCCCCCACAGCCCCGCCTTGCCTCAGCCCCCCCAGCTCCCTCCACCCCCCCCACAACCCTCCCAACCCCCCTTGTGTCACCCCCCCAGCTCCCTCCACCCCCCAACCCCCCTTGCGTCACCCCCCCAGCTCCCTCCACCCCCCCCGCCCCCCTTGCGTCACCCCCCCAGCTCCCTCCACCCCCCCAACAACCCCCAACCCCCCTTGCGTCACCGCCCCCAACTCCCCCCAACCCCCCTTGTGTAACCCCCCCAGCTCCCTCCAGCCCCCCCACAGCCCCGCCTTGCCTCAGCCCCGCCCAGCTCCCTCCAGCCCCCCAGCCCCCCTTGCATCACCCCCCCAGCTCCCTCCAGCCCCCCCCACAACCCCCTTGCGTCACCCCCCACAGCTCCCTCCACCCCCCCAGCCCCCCCAGCCCCCCTTGTGTCACCCCCCCACTCCCTCCAGCCCCCCCCACAACCCCCTTGCGTCCCCCCCAGCACCCTCCACCCCCCCAACCCCCCCAGCCCCGCCTTGCGTCACCCCCCACAGCTCCCTCCACCCCCCCAAACCCCCAACCCCCCTTGTGTAACCCCCCCAGCTCCCTCCACCCCCCCACAGCCCCGCCTTGCCTCAGCCCCCCCAGCTCCCTCCACCCCCCCAACAACCCTCCCAACCCCCCTTGTGTCACCCCCCCAGCTCCCTCCACCCCCCCAACCCCCCTTGCGTCAGCCCCCCCAGCTCCTTCCACCCCCCCAACCCCCCTTGCGTCACCCCCCACAGCTCCCTCCACCCCCCAACAACCCTCCCAACCCCCCTTGTGTCACCCCCCACAGCTCCCTCCAGCACCCCCACAACACCCCATTGCCTCAGCCCCCCCAGCAACACCCCAGCCTCCTCCAGCCACACCACAATCCCCCAGCCCCCCTTGCCTCAGCCCCCCACAGCCCCCTCCAGCCCCCCCACTGCCTCATCCCTCTCACAGCCCCCTCAAACCCCTCTTATAGCCCCCCATTGCCTCAGCCCCCATCACCCCCCCCACTGCCTCAGCCCTCTCACAGCCCCCTCCAGCCCCCCGCACAACCCCATTGCCTCAGCCTCCTCCAGCGCCCCCCCCCCGTCTCAGCCCCCCTCACAGCCTCCCAACCTCCCCATAACTCATTGGGTCAGGACCCTACAATTACAACACTGAAATTTCAAATTTAAATAGCTGAAATCATGACATTTATGACTTTTAAAATCCTGTGACCATGAAATTGACCAAAATGGACTATGACTTTAGTAGGGCTCTAGCAATGAGTCATGGGGCCTGTCCTCAGTTGCCACAGGCTCTGTGTATTTGCAGTATTCTTTGAAGCCGCACCTGCTGGCATTGTTCTATTGTGAGAGAATTTCAGCTTTCAGTTTGTAAAAAAGGGTATATTTCTAGTCCTCCTGGTTGCAGAGGAAAGCTTGAGCACACAAAACAAGTGCCTACAAAAGGCTAAAAAAACCACGAGGCAAATAAAAAAACTCAACATTTTAAAAAAATTCTCCTAAGTTTTAAGCTGATCTTCTGATTTTGGGGATCTGGAAGCATGATTGTTGAACATTTAGGGTTAGCAATGCTGTGTTTCCATGCTGGCTCTAGAATCCCAGTATCCCAGATAGCCACAGCCAATTGGCATGCAGGGAACTTGCATAATTGAGGGGAAAAAACCGTGGTGTTATATGCAAGTGTCCTTGCATGCTAATAGGCCGAGGCAAAGCCATTTCAATGTGTTTGTATTTCATCAGTGGGACAGGTTCTGTGTGTTTTGTTGCTCTGTATATCACATACAATTTCAATATTTCTTTGGACTTTTTAAAATATAATTTTCAACCTGGAAAATACTTGAAATAAAAAAAAAGTGCTTAAGTGAAAGTAGCATTTAGGTGATCATGTGGCTTTGCTTGAAAGAGAGAGACTACAGAAAAAGTAAACCTTGTACACAGCTATATCTTTTTCTTCCCTTTTTAAGATGATAAAACTAGGATGTAAGGAGGGTCAGAATGGAAATACCAAAAGCCTTTTATGCTGGAGAAGAGAGAGACTCAGTGGGATTGAGGAACATATCTCCCACACGCTGCTTTGAAAATCCCAACCTAAAAGCGTATTCCCTACCACCCAGAGCACTGTTTTGATTCCTTGATTTTGAAAGTATGTCCTCTGATTGAGAGCATTGGAGACATGAGCACACACCACTAAGCAGGCCACTTTTTATTAAGATTGCAAAGGCTTTTATTATTCTCCAATAAAAGAAACGACCCAACCCCCATATTTAAATGGACTAAATAAAACAGCTGATGTGAGATTAATTGCTGTACATTTGGATGGAGATAATTCTCCCCGGCTCTCACTTCTCCTTAGCCAGCCATAGGTTTCCCTTGAAACCACAGTTCCCAAATATGCAGAGACAGACTGAAGCAGAAGAGTGTGTATTCGTGAAGAACATTGATGATGGCACCTCAGACCGACCGTATAGCCACGCCCTGGTGGCTGGTATCGATCGGTATCCACGGAAGGTAACTGCTGCAATGGGCAAAAAGAAGAGGTCCAAGATCAAATCTTTTGTGTGTGTGTGTGTGTTGTAGGGAGCCAGGGAACTACCCTTCATCACCCCTGGGCTGACATGGCCACAGAAAAGTGATCTAAGGCCTGGTCTACACTAAGGGGGGGGTCGAACTAGGGTACGCAAGTTCAGCTACGCGAATAGCATAGCTGAACTCGAAGTACCCTAGTTCGACTGACTTACCTGTCCAGACACGGCGGGGTCGAACTCCGTGGCTCCAAGGTCGACTCCGCCACCGCCGTTCGCGGTGGTGGAGTTCCGGAGTTGACCGGAGCGCGCGGGGAGTTCGAACTATCGCGTCTAGATTAGACGCGATAGTTCGAACTCCGAGAAGTCGAACTCACCGCGTCGACCGGGACGGTGAGTATAGACTTACCCTAGGAGTATTCCCTGACAATGTCTAATATAGTTAAGCCAATAGGGGGCAGCATTTTACCAGAAACAGGCTTTCCCAGGCTGGGTGGCTGTCTCCCCCACCCCCAGTTCTTCTGCAATTAATTTTTTTCTGATATTTGAAACATCTTGTGTATAATCATATTTACCAATCTGCATTTGTAATTCTAGTGATTTAATTGGGCTGCACTATATATTATGGACTCCAAAATCACCTTCTGGTGTTGATTTCCTTTTCTATGTAAACTGTTAATTACATACAGGCAAACTAGATCCCAATTCTATTCTCGAAGATACATTTGTGCATCAGCCCGGCCTAGTGAAAGTGTATTGAAATTTTGTAAAAAGCTCATAAACTTGTTTTTAAGACACATGCGCGCTGAATATCACACAAACCCTTGACTTCCACAGTGATGCTGCCTAGAACAAGCTTTGCCTTCTCTACCTTGTGCAGTGAGGGCTAACAAATTTCGGGTATGACACCTGCCACCGTGGTAAGTGATTCTGCAAGTCAGATGGTGACGTATAGCTTCACATCTGAATCCATAGATTAATGCATAACGTACAATGTACCTCAATTAATGAGAACAGAATTTACTGGGAAATCTGGTTAATTGGGATGGTTTCCAAGGAAACTGACCCACTCACTCCAATGTTATCCAGTGGAAAGCACTGTTATTTAACTGGGACAGTAGGGCCTCCTAATTGGAATGGTCCATGACATTGGATGAACATCCTGATTAGAACTGATGCTGCTGCAAATTTCCTAAAGTCTATCCCAGTCCCTGTCAAGTTTATGGTCTCTTCAGTGATGGCTAAATTGGCAAAGAACCATAATGTGCCTTTTGGAGTTAAAGGTGCTCCTCATTTGGTACCAATCCCCACAGCAAGGGGGTCTCCATGGAAGCAGGCATGAAGAAAAGCCACCTGTCTGGGACAAGAGGCCGTTTCTGTGTGTTGTCCTGATTAAGTGGCTTCTCCAGCATGCGCATGCAGATGTGTGATCAGCTGACAGCCCACAGGCCGGATTCTGTCCAGCTCCCAAATGCGTCTTCCCCCAGAGCAGCAGCTGCCCAGAAAATGTGGCAGCTGTTGAGCATTGCAGCGACATGCTGCACTTTTCTGAGGCCTGCTCTACAAAATCGCCTCCTCCACACCTATGTGCAAGGTCACATGCATGGAGGGCGCCATTTTGTAGAGCATGTACTGTATATCTGTATGTGACCTATGGAGGTGCCCACAAACTAGCAGCCAGCCCATGGCCTTTAAAAAGTTGGACCACCGACTACCTCCAAATCAGCAAAGCGTATAACTGTGTGGATAGACCCATTGACTTTCATGAGACTTAAGTACCTGCTCAAGGGCTTTGCTGAATTAGGACCTACGTCATACTGAATGTTAGTAAGAGGGTCAAATATTTTATAGTCACTGCAGGCTGATGGGCTGCTTGAATCATCCAGTTTAAAAAGGTCACATGTGGAAAAATTTGCAGAAAGTAAAGACTGTCAAATATAAAGGGGAATTATAAATATATTCTTAAAAATGCACTGGGCTGTAGTTCACAATGTTTTTCATGGTTTAGGAAGGAATTTACTATCTCTTTTGAAACTCTGGTCTTAACTAAGTGATACACAGCAGCTCTAACTAGATTTTATAATCCTAATTTCCACCTTTAACTTGATCTTTTATTACTCACATTCACATATCTTTACTACTATCTAAAAAGTGTTTTTCATGGTAGTCATATGAAAGTGATTCTACAGTGCCTGGTGCTTGCTTTTACAAGGCTTTTATCCTGTAAACATTTGTGCATGTGCTTTACTTTAAGCATGTGAGTAATCCCATTGCCTGTGCATGTCCTTAAAGACAAGTCGGTGGCATTACTCACATGCTTAGCATTACAGGAATATTCATGTTGCAGGGTTGGGGCCTAAGTCTAGGATACAATGCAAACACGATGCAGGCTAGACGTCTTACTGTAGCATAGCAGCTGGGTGAGCAAACGTAGGGTACATGTTTGAGGGATGGATCTGTAATCAACTACAGATTTACACCAACAGTGGTAACTGAAGAGAGACAAAAAATCTTAGGTAATGGCCCGCAGTCTGCATGTATCATTTACTAACTGTTAGCTAATGCTATTGTAATAAACTCTATTGGGCGATATCCAAGTCTCAGGGTTAGGGAGTAGAGGGGCCCTAGGAAGCTCTGGGAGGTGACTCTCAGAGCTGAATTCTCCCAAATGCTGCTTGCAGAAAAGAGGGGCTTGGGAGCAGGGGCGGCTCCAGGCCCCAGCACGCCAAGCGCGTGCTTGGGGCGGCCATGCCGCGGGGGGCGCTCTGCCGGTCGCCGGGAGGGCGGCAGGCGGCTCTGGTGGACCTCCCGCAGGCGTGACTGCAGAGGGTCCGCTGGTCCCGCGGCTCCGGTGGAGCATCCACAGGCACCCCTGCAGGAGGTCCACCGGAGCCGCGGGACCGGCGACCAACAGAGCGCCCCCGCGGCATGCCGCCATGCTTGGGGCGGCGAAATGGCTAGAGCCGCCCCTGCTTGGCAGTGGCAGAGGAGACAAGGCTGCCTAGCCACTTGGAAACCAGGGATCCATAGGGAAAGAGCTCCAACCCCATAAGAGTTACCCCTCTGTGGTACCCAGCTGGACCCGCTCCTTGAGAAACAGGACTGTTCTCTGCCCACTTGAACCACTTTGCCTGCACTCTGAATCTCTGATCCCCTATGCAGTGAGTTAATGCTGCTTTGGTCACCAGTGTTTCCACTGGCTTGAGACGGGAAATGCCAAAGAGAACAGCAGCTCCCTGGCCTCAGGGCCAGTCAGCACCTGCTGCAGTTACGGAGCCTCGACAGGTCACATGCTCATCCTGCAGCGGGGATTCCAAAGGCTGAGGGGGCTCATGCAGTAATTCTACGTCTGCACCCCCAGTGTCATAGGCTTCTTTTGCTGCCACCCGCAGAAGACGGAGTATCATCTGCTGTGACCCCTTACGTCAGCTTCCGGGCCAGTGGATCCGCAATTTCAGCAAATCCATGAGCCCTACACCTGGCCCACCACCTACACCCTTCTGGGGTCCTGTGCAGAGAGCTGGTGCGGCGCACGGGCCTCGGGTGACCTGAGGGTTGTGGAGTCCCCCTTTGCAGGTGCCAGTTGCATTTCCTCTGAGTGATGTAGAGGGGGGCAGGGTTTGTTCTAAACTGCACTTGGTGGTGTGGGTCAGTACTTTTACTGATTCCCAATTTACCTTTTTGCACCCACCAAATGAACTGCGGGAACAAATCAGAGCATTGTGGGCATCTCTCCCCTATCTGTTCTGAATTCCCCGCGGCCAGAAGTGCACAGACCGAGATTTGGGCCTGTCACTGAACTGCATGTACAAACTGCAACTGCGAGGGGCAAGCTTCATTTTAGAAATTGGGCCCGTCTTGCCCCCAGCAACTCTGACTTTCAGGCTGCATTTAACTATTGAGTCATAAGACAGGGCTGGAGCCACCACATAAAAGAAGAAATGTTCCCATAAATAATGTAACGAAAGGGTAAATACGCACAGAAACTATTTCAAAAGCTCAGTCATGACTATTGCTAGGATTCACAAGGCCCCATGACGTCCATACATCTTAGGTCTGGTTTTCAGAGCAGTGTGCCTAATTTGCTTATGGGTTACTGTGCTCTTTCATGCAAATCAGGCAATTGCAGCCTAGTTAACTGGCCAGCTAACTGGACATTTACATGCCCAATTTCCTGATTTCCACATGCATCAATTGAACATGCAACTGACCAGTCAGATGCTTAATCAGCCACATGTGCATGCAGTTACCCAATTTGCCTGCACAATTGAAGTGAGGGCATGGTAATTAGCATGTGCAAGTTAGGCGCACAGCTGCATGACCATAGAGTGTGCCTGACTGCACGCATGCCATTTTGAATATCTGTTCTTTGATATCTCCATGAAACAATTCAATGTGATTAAAGAATAACCAGCGATGGTGTTTTATTTAAATATATTGGGCTTGATTTGCAGTAACACCAAGCGCTCAAAGTTCCAGTTGACCTCAAGGAAAGCTCTGAGAGTCAGGCCCATTGTCCCCAAAGGCCGGGGGTGGCTCCAGCCTTTTTGCTGCCCCAAGTGGCGAATAAGAAAAAAAAATACAGACCCGAATGAGCTGCCGCTGAAGTGCTGCCGAAGACGAAGAGAGGGAGTGAAGGACCCGCCGCTGAATTTCCGCCGAAGACCTGGGCCTGCCGCCCCAACAATGGACGAGCTGCTGCCCCTTTCTATTGGCCACCCCAGGAACCTGCTTCCATCGCTGGTGCCTGGAGCCGGCCCTGCCAAAGGCAAAACAAGTTTCTGTACAGAAAAGCAGCAGGCTCTGGAGAGTTAAATTGCAACTCCGATTCCATTCAAAGCCTAATTTTGGCCCCTCTAGCTCTTTAAAAATGGACCAAGGAATAACAATTTTAGTGCTAAGCTCTGAACAGAAATTACATTGCTAAAATGGAAAAACATGCTTTCCATACACTGGCATGTATCATCCACCCACAGACTGGGTCACTAGAGCAGATGCAGCCTTTCTAGATCTGACGCTATTTTTACAGTTAAGGTGCCCCATTGATTTTAAGGTCTCAAATAGATTTTTGTGAAGCAGCAAGATGCCGATGGTAGTAAATTGTATTTGCTCTAGTTATGAAGCAACCTGCGTTCACTGCGCCCCATCCTGCGCTCCTTGTTGACTCAGAGGGCTAGGTCCGCAGATGCTGTAAATGGATGTAGGTCCATTGACTTCAGGGCAGCTACACTGATTTGCACTAGCTCTGACTGGGTCTGGAATGCCTGTAGATTTCAATGGAGTGGGGGTACAATTCTCACCTAGTAGGAATGGCCCCACGGTGCTTTGCGATTGCTGCCTCAATTCTCTCTCTGTATCTCATGCAGACAGTGTTTTTGTCTGTAGCAGTTACGGTGCCGCAAGATGAGGGGAAAGAAAAACAATCAAGGAAGGGCTAACGATGCAGGAGTTTGCTGTATTTTTCCTCCCCAGCTTTTGCAACCCAAAATTTAGAAATATTTTGAAACTTCGAAAATGCTGCCTCAGTTTGGTCTTCTGATGATCCAGAGTCTGAAGTTCTTCCCCATAAATTTATCATGACCTACATACTTGACCCATATTATGCATCTATTTGTTAAATAGGTTGCACTAATTAGAAACATTAGTGAGGATGGCTTAGCAATTTTATTTAGGTGTGAGTGTGTTGTATGCAATGAAGGACATGATGATGATTTTCAGAAAAATCCGTATTTAACCAGTGCGTTTGGATTAGCACAAGAAAACCAGGGCAGGTGGGGGAACCCTGCCAGTCAGTCATTATTGCTGTTTTATGCAAAGATGTTTGTAGGGTCCATAAACCCCTCTACGTAAAGAAAGAAGGGCGTGATAGACGCAGTGAGGTAAGGTGCTATGCTCCTTGACTCTCATGGCAGTGGGTGGGAGCGGAGGGAGCTCAGCATCTGATCTAAGGGAGTGTGCACATCTACCTGGCAGCATTTGGAGAGAATCTTAGCACATAAAAATGATCTTTGAACATGTTGGCATGTTGGTTTATATGTCTGTCCCAATTGCTTCTTAAATATCTTCTCAGAGCAATAGGAATTATTTTCTCACCCACCACGTGAATTAACTCCACCTAGGGTGACCAGATGTCCCAATTTTATAAGGACAGTCCAATTTTTGGGTCTTTTTCTTATATAGGCTCCTATGACGCCCCCACTCCTTGTCCCGGTTTTTCACACTTGCTGTCTGGGCACCCTAACTCCACCTAGTAGATAATTAATTTCCTAATCAAAAGGGTAATCTTCTTGTGGTGAAACTTAGATTGGGTTTGAACAACTGCTATTCCATTGAGGTCAGTGGAATTGCACCTGCTTAGAGCAGGTAGGTTTCTGGCCCTGGATGTTCCAGGGCCCAATCCAGAGCCCAATGGAAAGACCCTCCCCTCCACACACACACCACATTGGCTCCCATGGGCTTTGAGACAGGCCTTCAAACATTAAGTACACATCTACCA
Organism: Mauremys mutica; assembly: GCF_020497125.1. Taxonomy (NCBI): domain Eukaryota; kingdom Metazoa; phylum Chordata; order Testudines; family Geoemydidae; genus Mauremys; species Mauremys mutica. The sequence continues at coordinate 209,980,629 of NC_059074.1, read as the reverse complement.
CACTAAACCCTACAAGTCATGTAAAAAACATTTCCCCATCCTGCTGCAGGTCCCTGCCTCACACACACAGGCTGCAGAAAATATACAATTAAACAAAATCCAGACTCTTGTTTCATTTCCACTTTATCAGGAAGTTCTGAGCGTTCAGAAAGACGCCATCTTCAAAAATTGCCAACAGTCTGGAAACACGCAGACATTTCCCCATTGATGTACGTATCTGTTTGTAGAATTACACCACACTGCATGTTATCTGTCATCACTTCTAGAAAATCATTTTAATTAAAGGTGGAGGGAGGAGGGAAAGGAAAGAAAAAATGAAAACTAAGCAGCAGAGATTTCTAATCACTTCACTCATTTAGGATTTGCCTCCTTGGGATTATACTAGAAACGAGTCTCCAGGTGCCGTAGAGAGAGACAGAGCTTGGAACACGGGGCCTGGGGCCTGAATGGTAGCAAAGCCAGGCCAAGCTAGGAGCAAAACTCAGGCCCTGTCATAGAGCAGACGCTTGCTCACAGCTTCGCTGTGCAGTGCATGAGCTTGGCAAAGGCATGGCTAGCATTGCTAAAACACAGGCACGCCTCAGAAATACTCGGCACTGGACAGTGAAGTTGTGAGCAAGCGTCTGCTCTATGACAGGGCCTGAGTTTTGCCTGAGTCTAGCACAGGTCCACTCCAAGCTGGAGTTCTCAAGCAGCAGCACCAACACAATCCGGGGAGATGGGACAGGAACACATGGCTCCCCAGTAAAATAGGGCTGGGATGACAGGCTAACGAATGGGGATGTTTTGTTCGAACCAGCAGGTATAAGGTATAGCTCCTCTTGTGTAAAAGAGAAACCATTGGGGAGGGTGGGGGGCCACCTTTGTGCAGCCGAGGAGGGCGGGGGCAGCAGAGACTCCCGCTGCCGACTGAGCTGGTCCCATTGGCGCAGGCACGCATGGGTTAACGTACCTGTAACCACAGAGCCAGGGTGCTAGGACCCTGTCGTCAATAAACCTGGCTGAGTCTGTGCTCTTTCTGGATAGTGCTATTGAGGTCTGCGGAACCGACAGCGCATGGTGAGAAAACCCGCACGCCGACTGACAACACCAGTCAGCTGAAAATAGACATACTTCAAGCCAATGTGATGACAAAAGTTATACCCAAGGAACCAGTACTCATTAGTGCTACTTGCCGTCTATTGTTTCCAAGCCATTTAACGGCTTTAGGGCTCTGCATGGACTTTAATGGGCTTTGCATCAAGCTTTTGTTGCTAGATGTTTTTATACAGATGCCACAGTTCTATCATCACCTTGGTATATACTGATGGGCGGCGGTGGTGGTGCGGGGGGGAAGTGGTGTGTTCTATTCTGATCAGTGTCCTAGTGCAGATTGTCTGAGTCCATGTTCATGTGAATATCACTGCCAGGAACTGATTCTATTTAAAACTGATTCTAAGTTTCCAGTGGGATGCACTTATTCTGTTTGCACCCGTCTGGTATATGAATCCATTTGCCTACATGCTTAGAGCACTGAAGAAGAGTTACATTGTAACAAGGCACTTTGAGAGGCAGTATGACCTAGTGAGTAGTGCACTGGCCTGGGGCACAGGACACCTGGGTTCAGGTCTCAGTTATGCCGAGGTCAGCAAGCAGACAAGTCACTTCCCTCCCTAAGCCTCCATTTTTCCTTCTGTAAAATAGGGATAACACTCACCTCCTTTGTAAAGCACTTTGAGATCTACTGATGCAAAGTGCTAGATACTATTAGAACTAGTTAAAAAAAACTTGAATGAAAAGATTTTTAATTAAAAAGGCTTTTTGAAGATATATTGCATGGCAAGTTGTCCCATAGATATAAGACGTATAAACATTATTGAAATCTGCTTTTTGGTACACGAAAGTTTATTGAAAGTGTATCAAAATAGCTATTGAAAATTTGTAATTAATGTTGATAATGCTCCAATGCTGAGTAGTCAGAGTGGTAGAGGCAAATTCCGCCCCCCCACCCCCAAAAGAAATTCACAAGTACAGTATGACCATGTTTTTTCCTCTGTGAAAAAACCTATTTTCCCACAGAATAAAATAGCAAAGTCCATGGGTCAGCATTAAAGTTCGTAAACGCATCTTAATGGCCACTCTCAACCAGCCAGTGCTATGTAGGGAACTGGAAATATTTAGTTACAAATCTAAAGAAATTCAGATTCCTAATACATCTTTAAGCTTTGCATACATTGCCTCTTTCATCCTGTGTCATAGAGCCTTCCGCAGAGTGATTTCTACCGGAGAGTAAGGTAACTCCTTCCCTGTTGTTTCAGGCAGTCAGATCACCCTTTCTGGGTATTCTGGCAATGATTCCATGTTCATCTTTCCACTGGTCAGGAGGAGTCTCTTTTTTCCAAACTTCATTGAACAGCTCTGTCAGTTTCATTAGGAGGGTAGCATCAAAAACATTTAGCATTTCTGCAGTAACTTGATCATCTCTTGCCAAGTTATTTCTCAGCTTTTTGATTGCAGCCTGTACTTCCAACATGTCTACTGGAGTGAGAGGTCTTCAGTATCTGTTCACCTTGCCTTGCATTGCTTTGTTGGCTTTCTTAGGGCTAGTTGACACTTAAAATACTGCATCGGCGCCTCTGCAGCTCTTTAATGAAGATGTGGTAAGCCGATGGGAGAGAGCTCTCCCGTCGGGGTAGTTAATTCACCTCCCTGAGCTATGTCAGCGGGAAAAGCTCTCCTGTTGACATAGCGCTGTCTATACAGGGGGGTAGGTTGGGATAACTATGTTGCCCAGGAGGGTGGATTTTTCACACCCCTGAGCATCGTAATTATACTGATACAGGTCTGTGGTGTAGACCAGACCTTACACTCCTTTGTCTTTTCCAAAAGTTTTTTGGCCTTGGCATTCAGATGTTTTCCTTTCAGTAGTTTTCTTTCCTCGCTGAGACACCATGTCTTTCGGCTTGTCCAATTCTTGCTCTTTCTATGTTGATCTCCAACTGTGACTGCTGCACATTGTCTCTGAGCATGGCCCAAGGATGCAAAACTTGGAGAAGAACAGGTTGGATTCAGGCCCAAGAGATCCTGTGTAGAGGAGATATTCATCACAGAAGAACGTATAGAATGGCAAGCTCCCTCTTTATCAACTTTCAAGCTTGTTTCTCTCACCAACAGAAGCTGGTCCAATAAAAGAAATTACCTCCCCAACCTTGGCTGTCTGAGGCCATGTCTACATGACAAAATTATGTTAACCTAACTTATGTTGGCATACAGCCACCGCAGTTATTAAGTCACTTGTGTGTGTGCACACTCGGCTCCTTGTGTCTGTGGTATGTGTCCTCACCAGGAGCACTTCTATTGACTGTATTGTCAGGGTGGGGCATTGCGGGAAGGCTACTGAAGGCCAGTAACAGTTGACATAAGCAATGCACTGTCTACACTGACACTGCATCGACTTAATTACATCGACTGTGACTCTACGCCATTGGGGGAGATGGTGTCTCTATACTGTTGTACAGAGGCACTTATGTCGGTGGGAGCCAAATTTAAGTGAACACGCTTCCATGGCTGGGTCAATGCAAGGCAGCTTACATCGACCTAACAGTGTAGCATACACCAGGCCTGATTTTCCAAAGGCATTTGACAGCCTGCACAGACAGACATTGTGGAATATTCTTCTGTCCTATGGCATCCCAGCTAAAATCATTATCATCATCATCAAGGCCACGTACAGAGGTGTGAAGTGCTCTATGAGGGTGAACAACAGACAACAGAGTGGTTCAGTGTGGACACCGGCGAAAAACAGGGCTGCATTTTATCTCCACTCTTGTTCGGTGTTGGGGGAGATTGGATAATGAAGTGTATTAGCAACACAAACACTGGTATGACATGGGTAGGTGGCAAAGGCTTAGAAGACCTAGCCTTTGCTGATGATGTTGCACTATTGAGCAACACCCGTGAAAAGTTAAAAAGACAGACAACTTGGCAAAACCCAGTAGGCCAAGCCGGGCTCAAAATTAGTTATGCTAAACAAACATCATTGAAACCCAGCTGTCAAGCAGTAGCATCACATTGGAAGGCAAAAATATCAAGAAAATAGAACAGTTCATCTACCTGGGCAGCACCACGTTAACCAAAGTGACATCAAGGATAGAAAAGGTATCCACAGAGTTTACTAAACTCAGCAACATATGGAAATCAAAGACACACAGCACCAGAACAAAACACAATTATCAGTTAAAACAATCTCAGTGCTAATGTACAGCTGAGAGAGGTGGAGATCTACTAAAATGTTAGACAGAAAGCTAGACACCTTCAAAAGTAAGTGCTTACGGAAGATTCTGGGCTTTGGTTGGAAAGACTTCATTACCAACTAAGAGATCCGAGAAATCACCAGGCAGCAGCTCATTTCTACCAGCATCAGCAAGAAGCACTGGATATGTTTGGGCCATGCACTCTGGATGTCAACATAAAGACCTCCCATGTGAAGCTGTCAAGTGGAAACCAACTGGTGGGAGGAAACAAGGGTGCGCAAGAGAAACTATCAGAAGAACCCTCAGCGGGGAGGGAAGACTAGTTGATCTCAGCACTGTGGAGCAAACGGAAGCAGCAGCAAGTGACAGAGGAATGGAAGAGACTGGTTTCCATCCTGTGTGCCAACACTGGCAGGGAAAATATGTTTAAAAAACACCGCCAGCTTGCTGGAGCTTTTATTTTGAAAAATTCCAAGAAGAGGGTAACTTCTTTGGAAGCTGTAACACACTTCAGTAACACCAAACTTTGGGGGAGCACATTTTAGTTTTGTTTCCACATTGGGAATAAGAGCTGGGTTAAATAGAGTTCTGTGGGATGCTTCAGTTCCCGGTGCTGCCACAGACTCTGTGACCCAGACCCTCAAAGGTATTTAGGTGCTTAACTTCCATTGAAATCAATGGGAGATAGGCTCCTAAGTACCTTTGGGAATCAGGCCTGTGGGCCTTAGCTCGATGAGATCTGTAATAATAGTAACAAAACGTCCCATCACCAGCCACGTAAAATGTGTTTCTTGTCCTATGCAGAGAACAACACGAGGCAGAAATATTTCTTGATTTGAAATCTGCTTTGTCTGTCTCAATGCCTTATACTCCAGGTCCAGTTACTGTCACTGTAAGGCCTATCAGTAGAGCTGGTTAACAATTTTCCGATGCAACAACCACTGGAAAGTGACGCTTTGCTTTGACAGAATCAAAACGTTCTGAGGGAATGTGACAATTCCACCCAAACCTTTGATGGCAGCCAGGCAGGCAGGCCAGCTGCTGGGCTGCTGGGCTTTGTGGGGTCCCCAGATCACCAGCCCATGCAGCACCCTGCTTCCTGAGCGACCAGGGAACCAGAGGGCTGGCTCCCAGGCTGTTTGGGATCCACAGCTGCCTGGGCAGTCCTGCTTTCTGGCTGATTACTTGGGAAAGCTAGCTGGATAGTCAACCAGCTTCCCCGGCTCCCCATGGCACAGGGACTCTGCCTTCATTCATTTTCCCATGGGATTGCTGGAGTGATTATGTGTCTTCCTCCCGCCAACCACGTGCCAGTGGATCAACGTACCTTCCGAGAGGTCTCCATTGGTCCAGCGCAGGGGTACATTGCTGTTGAGCTGCCTGGCTTCTGTCTCTCACTGTCCTTGTGGGGTTACCCAGGCACAAAGCTAGCACTTAGCGGAACCTGTTTGATCAAGCACATTAAACCTGGTTTTGCCTTCCACAGACAATGGTCAGAGCCACTGTAGGGAGCAAGCTGAAGAGAAGCAACCGAAGGCAGTGTGCAAATCTGCTGGTGGTGTATGAGGAGGACGGACTGAGCTGTAATGCAGTGGGGTGGGTTTGCGCCACAAAACCTTCATCTACTTAACCAACCTTTGGGTCTTTTACTTTTAACACTCTTCTCCAATTAAGCTCTGACCCTCAATTAAGCTTTAAGGCATCAGACTTAAATAGCTGTCCACAGCTGCTGCAAACTGATTTATCCCTGATGCTGATCAGAGCTGCCAGACAAAACATCAGGGGGAAGCATTTGACTTTAATTTAGGGTTGGGTGTTTTTTTGTTTTGTTTTTGGAGTTGCATTTAATTTGTTTTGGTCAATTTAAATATCTGCACAAGCTTTGGCAGCCAGCAACATTTTTCTTCCCTGAGAGCCCCCCTGTCTCTGTGGGACCTTCCTTCGGCGGAGGGGTTCATGGCAGAGCCAGCTTGAGCTATCAATGATCCGCGCCTGCCCCGTCTATCATACGGCTGTTTGTGTAGGTCAGGAATGGACGCAGAGCCTTGCAGTAGGGGGTGAGGAAAATGGTACGTAAGCGAGTTGGTCTGTTTGGGAGACAGTGACTGGCTGGATGATACTTAGTGCTTCAGACACTTTTCAAGCCCCTTGATGCCTTGCCAAACAGAAAATTCAGATGGCTGGCTGGCCAGTGGTGTCCTGGGACAACGCTCGATGAGTAGAATACCCCGGAAGGCTAGTCCGTTACGCTAATGCTCCGTCAGCGTCATGCAGCAAGAGCTTTCACCACTGTTTCCACACTTCCCGTGTGACCATGGGCAGTCACCTCGGCCTAGCTCTGCAGAGGGACTTAGGCACTGCAGCATGGAACGTCTAAACGCTTGGGAAATCGCTGGATTCCCACAGCCTGTGCAAGGAACGAGGAGAGAGAGGCGCCTTAGAACGCCGCCCACAAAAGCCAGCATGCTGAGCGGGGAGCTGCCTAAGCCAGCCAACAAGAGAGCTGACAAGAGGGCTGCATCTTCCCACCTTTCTCACAGCGTTAGGTGCCCAGCTCTGCTTGTGATCCACAGCCGGACAAACACCCCTCTACCCCCGGTCTGTGGCTCACCCTGTGGCTTCGGTGCTGAGATAGGTGTCCGAGCACCTTGGGGGAGGCAGCTGGGCGTGTGCCCAGTGGCAGAAACATAGGCCTCTAGGGAACTTTTACACTGAATTGTGGGTGCCAGCCACACAGGGGTGGTGTGTGTAATGCCCCCCCCATTCACGGGCCCAGCGGGAGGTTCGTGAGTTTGCCTGGTGACTTTTTACACTGCTTTGGGAGATGCCCTGAGGTTCCTCAGTGCGCTCTGCAGCGTGTCCGTGGGCATAGGTGCCGACTCCGGAAAAAAACAGTGAGTGTTCGGCCCTCACCGTCACCCCCACGGATCAGCGCCTCCCCTCCCAGCGCCTCCCACCTGCTGGTCCTGCCGATCAGCTCCTTCTACTCCCTCCCAGCGCCTCCCACCTGCTGGCAGGGCTTCTCTGCCCAGCATACGCCGCTACACCCACGCTCCTTTAAGAAGGTTTCTTGGCCAAACATTCATGACTAAACCAAAACCACTCGCCCTTTGTCCGAGGGTTCCCCAGCCGCCCCAGGGGTCTCTGGTGAGCCTGCTTCTGCAGCTTCCCTATCCCAGCCAGATCTGCTCCCTTTCTGGAACGCTGCCCCCTTGCTCCAAGGACCTACCACAGTGGCTGGCTGCAGTGATGAGCTGCCAAAATCTTAACAACGGGTTCCCTATAAAAAGTTCTGATTTAAGGGATGTGCGACAGCATGTATTTTTTGTACCAATAGGGTTACCATACGTCCATATTTTCCCAGGAGGTGATTAAGAACCGAAAAGCCTGACATGTCCAGGAAAATACAGATGTATTTTAACCCTACCTAAAGTTCTTTTTTAAAAAGATGGGGCTGAACTAGAAATGAGCTCCGTTTCACATGTGTGGGTGGTGATCAGGGACAGTCTCAATTTTTGGGTCTTTTTCTTATATAGGCTCCTATTACCCCTCACCCCCGTCCCGATTTTTCACACTTGCTGTCTGGTCACTCTAGGGTGTGCACATGTGTGGGTCCCAGCTGCTCCCTGCCCCCCCCCTCATTAAAGCAGGTGTGCAGGGTTACTGCCCTGGGAACTGCAGGGCACCAGTGGAGGTGGGGCTGGCTGCAGATAGGGGCGTGGGGCAGGGCTAGCTGGAGGCAGGGAGTGACACGGGCTGGCTGTGGGCAGGTGATGCAGACGGGCGGGCTGCGGGTGGCTGTGGGCAGGGGGTGGCTGCGGGCGGCTGTGGGCAGAGGCTGGCTGCAGGCAGGGGGTGGCTGTGGCAGGGGCTGCAGGCAGAGGCTGGCTGCGGGCAGAGGGTGGCTGTGGGCAGGGGCTGGCTGCGAGTGGCTGTGGGCAGGGGGTGGGGCAGGGGGCGGCTGTGGGCAGGGGCTGGCTGCGGGCAGGGGCTGGCTGGGGGTGGCTGGGGGCAGGGGCAGGGGCTGGCTGGGGGTGGCTGGGGGCAGGGCAGGGGGTGGCTGGGGGCAGGGGCTGGCTGCGGGTGGCTGCGGGCAGAGGGTGGCTGTGGCAGGGGGTGGCTGCGGGCAGACGGCGGCTATGGGCAGGGGGTGGGGCAGGGGGTGGCTGGGGGTGGCTGGGGGTAGCAGGGGGCAGGGGGTGGCTGGGGGCAGGGGGTGGGGCAGGGGCTGGCTGGGGGCAGGGGGTGGCAGGGGCTGGCTGGGGGTGGCTGGGGGCGGGGGTGGCTGGGGCTGGCTGGGGGCAGGGGGTGGCTGGGGCTGGCTGGGGGCAGGGGCTGGCTGGGGGCAGGGGGTGGCAGGGGCTGGCTGGGGGTGGCTGGGGGCAGGGGCTGGCTGGGGGCAGGGGCTGGCTGGGGGTGGCTGGGGGCAGGGGCTGGCTGGGGGCAGGGGCTGGCTGGGGGTGGCTGGGGGCAGGGGCTGGCTGGGGGCAGGGGCTGGCTGGGGGTGGCTGGGGGCAGGGGCTGGCTGGGGGCAGGGGCTGGCTGGGGGTGGCTGGGGGCAGGGGCTGGCTGCGGGCAGGGGCTGGCTGGGGGTGGCTGGGGGAGGGGCTGGCTGGGGGTGGCTGGGGGCAGGGGGTGGCTGCGGGCAGGGGCTGGCTGGGGGTGGCTGGGGGAGGGGCGGCTGGGGGCAGGGAAGGCGGGGGAGGGGCGCAGACACTCACACGGGGGGGGGGGGGGCTGGGAGCAGCCGGGGACTCACCAGGCAGCAGCAGCAGGAGCCCCAGGGCCAGAGGTCCAAAGAGCAGGAGCAGCAACAGGGCCAGGAGGCAGCTCACATGGCTCTTGCAGCACAGCGCAGCGCCCCCTGGCGGCCGGGAGGAGGAATTACAGGCTTCCCAGGCAGAGCCCATCAAAGCTTCCCTCACAGGGAAGCTAGTTAACAAGCGGTTCTAAAACCGCTTCTAAATTTAACAACGGGTTCGCGCGAACCGGTGCGAACCGGCTCCAGCTCACCCCTGGCTGGCTGCTCTCCCCAGGCACAGCCTGCCCCCAATCACTCCTCCCCTCCCTTTAATAAGCTCAGCTGGGCCCCCTGCTCTGACACAGGGGTGCTGGGCCTGGTCTACTCACAGGCACCAGCTACCCTGTGACAGGTACCAGCCAGCATGGGCCAGGCTACCAGAATCTGGCTGTAACCAATTAAATCCCATGGCACCCCTACGTGGTCGCTAAATATTATGAGAATAGGTGGGGGGAACTGAGAAAGGCCAAAGGCCAACCTCACTCAAGCTGAGTGGTAGTTTCCTCTTCAAGGAGCTCTGCTCAAATCAGTGGGAATAAAGCACAACTCAGGGTGAGTAAAGGTGGCAGAATTGGACCCTAAGGCCCAGATCTTCAAAGGTATTTAGGTTTCTGACGTCCATCAAAATCAGTGGGAGTTAGGAGAACATAAGAACATAAGAACGGCCACACTGGGTCAGACCGAAGGTCCATCAAGCCCAGTGTCCTGTCTGCTGACAGTGACCAATGCCAGCTGCCCCAGATGGAATGAATAGAACAGGGAATCATCAAGTGATCCACTCCCTGCTGCCCATTCCCAGCTTCTGGCAAACAGAGGCTCAGGACACCATCCCTGTCCATCCTGGCTAATAGCCATTGATGGACCTGTCCTCCATGATCCTACATATCTTTGAGGATCTGGGCTTACATGACTTTCCCAAGGCCTCAGAGGGGGCTATCCATATCGGGGACCCATAGTCCTGAACTTCAAATCTCCAGATGCCTTGGTGGTGAAAGTACATTTACCGCCTTTGTGAGAACAATGCATTCAGCACCCTTTATAGGAGTTTAGTTATTCTTTCAAAGAACATCACAACCCAGGGGGACAGGGGGAAGAGCCAGCCTTCCCTTGCAAATGAAAACCAGGGTTTGGTGTTCAACTGGCACTGACGAGGCTGCCCCGCTGCCGGAACACCCCTTCATCTCTAGATTGCGCTCATGAATAACGGGAGTCTGAATTTACCAAGCCGGAGCGATCAGCCCCCTCCAGCCTTCTATTCATTACTCCAATTAACGATCACTCGCCTGAAAAATGGGCCAATCTGTTTCTTGGGGCGCCGCATAGAAAATCCATGAGCCAAGCCAATTAGTATCCTGGCCCTCGCCGTCTAGGGAATTTAATTTAGTTTCTTGGTTGATCTAAGCACCAAAATATTGTTGTTTTGTTATGGGGCATATAATGTTTGTGAAATGGGTGGAATCCCCAAGGGCCATATGTTGTTGATAGTTCTGCGTCCTTCCAGGCCGTGAGGGGCAGTAAGGCAGAACTGCTTTGTTCCACGCACATGGCTGCTGTATTCTCAGGACAGCCCGCAGCAGCTGGACACAGGCAGAACAAACCTTTGCCACCCGGGGTGGGCGTGACAGCTTCCCTCCTACATAGTTGCACACTTGAGCAAGCCTATTGTCTGGCCAGAAAGCATTTCAACTGCCCATTATCAGGCAGCCGCTGCACAAGAGATGCCGCCTCCATGGACGGACAACCTGTCTGCAGAGCATATTGTTTGGGGGCAATTAATTTGCAAATTGCCAGTTTGCAAATCCATGCATGAATTAGTTACATTACTCCCCAAGTGGCTTTATTTTTAATTATGATTATTATTAAGGAAGCCCCATGAATAAATAGGGTAACGTGCCTGGGCTCATTCTTCCAAACATGTTGTTACCTCCTTGCAGAAGAGGAAATGGAAATATACAGAGACTCGGTAGAAGAATGCTCCTCAAAGCTGTCTGGGTTTCTACGTCTCCCAATGGAGGCTGGAATAATGGTGACACATGTTGCTTGCGGGTTTTTGCTCAGTTACTAACATGATTTTTCTAGAGAGAAAGATGGTCTCACAGTTGCTAGTTAATTCTCTATTAGTGGTGTCTATCAACTGCACTCTCTGTAACGTGGCCCCCGTCCTGTAACTGAACTGCACTTGAAAATGCTCGTTAATTTCAACAGGACTTCCATGGCTGGAGCAACTGATGGAGCCGATAGCATCATGCTTCCCAATCCCTGCCATCCAATTGCCAGTCAAAACCTCTTCCGCCTGATTCTTCACTTGCTTACACCAGTTTTATGCTTCTGTAGGTCCACTGACATCCATGGAGTCCATGGAGTAAAACTAGTGTAGCGGGCAGTGTCTACAGGGCAACTGAAAGTGTGCTTGCAGCTCACACAGGCGTTTGCACTAGCATGGCTAAAAATAGAACCCTAGATACAGTGGAGCAGGCTTTAGTGCAGCCACCCAGACACCTGAGTACCTACTTGGGCTGCCGAAGCTCGTGCTGCGTCCTCTACATTTACCCATGCTAGCGTGGGCATGTCTCCCCAAGGCCAATAATCACACCTCGGATTGCCATGTAAACATGCCTCGCAGGAGGGAATAGGGCCCATTTTTCGCACTTCATGTAGCTCGTCTCATTGAAAATAGGGCATGCAGCTGACTGGTAATGATTCAATACCAACAAGGAAAAATAACAGAGAAAGGCTCTGGCCAGAAAGTTCAAACTTGGAGTTAGGCATCTAAATGGATCGTAAAACATGTAAATAAATGGCCAGAGTTCTCCATGCCTCTGAAGATCTCGCCACATAGTTAGGTGTCTAAATAGGGATTTAGGTGTGTAACTCTGAATGTCTTGGCTTTTGTCGTTACAGTCCGAGAACTCGGAAAGAAAAGGCCCCAGCTGGCAAGTTTTCTCCCTGCTACTGATTTTGCATGACCATGCTGGTCAGTCCCTAGCATATCATCCTCTTCTAGACATTTTACAATTCGATTCTCAATGAGAATTTCAACTAACTGACAAGGCACAGGCGTAAAATGTCCTGGTCTGTAATTCTCCAGCTCATCCCTAATGCTTTTTTAAAATAGAGATACAATTTTCTACCCCTTCAATTGTCCTCTGATTTCAATGAGAGCTCAGCCACTTCCCTCAGAAGTTCTTTCAGAACTCTTAGGTGTCCACCATCCGGGCCTGGGACTTTTTGCTTGGAAATGTGTTAATTTGCTCCAGCCCCTCTTCCTTTGACATCTGAATCTTTGATAGTATCTCGTCTTTATGACCAGAAGAGATACGGAAACACTAGACTAGTTGGATGGACACCCAGAGCCTGATTTTCAGAGATGCTGAGGACTTGCAGTTCTGGTGGATTTTAACTGGAGTTGCGGTTGCTGGCCCCTTCTGAAAATCAGACATATGCTGATTTACAGGTCATATTAGCAATCGAGCATATCAAGATTCCTGAAGAGCCTGGTTCCCAACATCTCAGCAGGTGAGGCTGGCAGGTTATGAAAGAGGTAATACTGCTCCCAGGGGGCTGTGACTAATCCATACGAGATTATTAATTATTGTTATAACATCTGGTTGTGAAATGGGGGAGGAGATTTTGAAAAAAAATGATTTTTTTCTGATTTCCCTTCTCAATTTTCAAATTTTAATCAAAATTGTAAAATCGGGACGATCTTTGCCATCTATTATCATCCTTTATTTATTACAATAGCAACTAGATGCCTCCACCATTTTGTGTCCCATGGTGATAGGCACTGCACAGCCATATTGTAACAACCAGGCTCTGCCCTGGAGAGCTTACATTGGTTAGGGCCAATCCTGCAAAGACTTATGCATGGGCTTCACTTGGCTGAACTGAGCATGCTCATCCAGTCTAAAGACACACTGGGCGCTGCTGGTCATGAGTAAAGTTAAACACATGCATGCGTTTTTTTCAGAATCAGGCCCTTAACTTACGTGCTGTGGTTTGTGCACTTCATTCAGGGAGGCTAAGAATTTAAAGAGGCTCCCAGGGAAACAGGAAACCTTTTAGCCATTCCGTTGCGGAGTGCAGTAAGGAGTGCTCAGGCGTGGGGCTGGTGTGTGTTAAAACAACTTTCTTCTTCTTGTTCACACACATATCTTCACGGACCCTTTCCAGCTCTCACCTGTTTCTTTCCAGAAACACGAAATGCATCCAGGTGCTTTACATCCACCCTCCAAAGTGACCAAAGAGCCTTGTATGAAGAAACTCAGAAATGGAGACTCAAGTGACGCACCATCAGCTTTTACACAAGCAGATTTCAGGACTCAGTGGGACACGGTCCAGGACAGAAGTAGGAAATACAAAGTCGTAGTACTCCTCTTCCGAACTTCGCCCACAACCAACCTCTCCCCACTTCCATGCCCAAATGAGACAACACTCACAACAGGTTGTGCCGATGCTCAGACTAGCACCACCAGTATCCTGGAGGGCTCCTTGGGTGGGACTCTCTCTTGTTAGGGTTCAGATGTCTTGCTGGGCTCTGCTAGGCTGCTTCTCAAATGGGAAAAGGAAAGTGGTGGTACTCACCCCCGATGCCGACAGGAGCTGTCACTCAGAACAGATTGCTCAGAGCATCACAATCTGCTCCTCCTCTCCTTTCTGACATGGTTTGACCAGACGATAGATAGGGAACAATGCTGACATGTAGGTTAGCAGTAGAGGTGGGATGGGACAACTGGATGTATGGGCTACGGTTTGGGGTAGAGCTAAGTCTTGGCCAAAATTACAATTCTGCAGCAGACGTGTATGCCAGCACTTGCAGCAAAACTAGCTAGGAGAACACGCCATCCAGGCCATAGAACTTCACCCAGGAATTTCTGCAGTAAGCCCATAATTTCAGTTTCAGCTCTAGCATATCATTTAGAAAGACACACGTACAGACTCCATTTTAATTTTACTGCATCTCTAGGTAAGTCGTCCTCACTCTTAAAAACGATATCTTATTTCTAATCTGAATTTGTCCAGTTTGCAAAATTAAAGAGCTGGCTACTATCAGAAATGTTTGTCAGGGCGGGGCCCAGGTGGCCAGCTGCCAAGTTGCAATTGGGAGAGAAGGAGGGGGTCAGGTGCGAGCTGGGTCAGAATGCCAGGAAGTCAGGGCCGGGCACCAAGTTGCAGGCAGCAGGAGTCAGAGTCGGGCTGGGTCAGGTTACAAGGAGATTGGGGTTGGGCGCCAGGTTGCAGACAGCAATCGAATTGTGAAGACGAGGACAAACCAGTGTCAGAAGCTGGCGTCTAGGGTCTATTGCCAGCAGGGTCTGGAGCAGAGACAGGCAGGCAGTCCATGGTGTGGCTCAGACAGCTCCCCATCGTGGCTTCCTGGTTTATATACTGGTATTGGGCAATCAGTGGACTGTGAGGGGCCACCATTCAGGCCCTGCAGGGTGGTACTGAGCCTCGCTTCACAGTCACTGTCTAGTCTGTAGCTCTCAGGGCACGAGGGCGGTACCAGAACCCCTACAGTCCCAGGTTCTAGACCAGAAGGTTCTTACAGCTTTTCACCACATAGGTGCTTGTAGCTCAGGAACAAGTCACCTCTTAACTTCCTCTTGGATTGACTAACCAGACTCAGCTTTTCAACTCTCACCACAAGGCAGGTTTTCCAGATCTCAGATCGTTCTCGTTGCTCTCTTCTGAACCCTTTTCAATTTGGTGGGGACCCCAAAACTGATCGCGTTCCACTAATAGTCTCAGTAATGCTGTATGTAGAGGCAATACCACATTCCTATGCCTACTTGATATTCCTTTGTTTATACATCCAACGATCGCGTTCCTCTTCTTAGCTACAGCATCGCGCTGGGAGCTCATGTTTCCTTAGTTATGTAGTTAGTTTTTTTTCGGCATCAACACATTCCAGGAGACTATCTTCCTTCTTGGGTGGCCTACATTGTTTGTACCTAGATGTAGGACCTTGCATTTCGCTGTATTAAAACATAAGCTTAAATTAGTCCACCTTACCAAGCACTCCAGGTTGTTCTGTATAGCTGACCTGTCCCCATCATTCTTTACTGCTCCACCAGTTTTTGTGTTGTCTGAAAATGTTACCAGCCACAAATCTATATTTTCTTCCAGAGCATTGCTAAAAATATTGACTGGTACTGGGCCAACAACCGATTCCTGAAGAACCCCCTCATTAACACACGATGTGCTCATGAGCTCCCATTTACAGTTACATTTTGACATCTATCATTTATCCACTTTTTAATTCATTTAATGTGGCTACACTGATTTGTATAGCGCTAATTTTATTTATCAGAACGTTATGCAGCAACAAGTCAAATTCCTTACAGAATTCTAAGTATATTATGTCAGCACAATTACCTTTGTCAACCAAACTTGTAATCACATCAACAAACCCTATCAAGTTTGTTTGACGAGACCTATTTGCCATAAAACCGTATTGGTTGGCATTCATTATGCTACTATTCTTTAATTCTGTACTGCTTACATCCCATATCAGCCTTGCCATGATTTTCCATGGGATCAATGTTGGGGCAAGCCACCTGGCTCGTCCTGTTTCCCCTTTTGGAGCACTGGCACATAAGCTTCCCCCCCCCCAGTTCTCTGGAGCTTTCCCAGTGTTCCAGGATCTATTAAAAATCAACAAAGATAGTTCATAGAGCTCCTCAGCCAATTCTTTTACTACTCTTGGGTGCAGGTTATCTGATCCTGCTGATTTAAATGTTTATCCTCCCTCGTTGCTGATGGAATAGAAAGTATTTCCTTATCATTGTAAGATACAACTACTACATCTTTCCAATTACAGAACAGAACTATTTATTGAATACTTCTGCCTTTTCTGCATTGTGAACGACAGTTTTACCAACCTTATCTAGTATCAGACCAATGCCATTGCTAAAATATTGAAAGAATTCCTTCTACTGTCCTAAACCCAGCTGGGCACAGGTTTTTCGTTGATATCGTCACCTTCCCTCATCAGCACTCAACATTTCCCTAACTGCCAGTTTGTAACCATTGCTCTATTGACTTCAATGGAGCTAATCCAATAAACACCAGCTGAGTATCTCCTGTATCATCCTGCCTGTAATGGAAACGTTGCAAGGGTTTGGGCAAAGGAAAGAGACAGAGCAAAGGGCAGGCTAGGGCATGTAGAAAGGGGTCTGGTTCCTACCCTCCCTAATGAAGGCCAGCTCTCCTCAGCCCTCCTTGTGGCACCAGTTTTCAGAAGACTTGTAACTATTTTGTTACTGACACACAACAAAAATAATAATCGGCTGAACAGCTCACGTATTGTCAGATGATTATGTAGCTGCATTATGCAATTTTGCATTTTTTTCACCAATATCTCTACATTTCAATCCAGCTTGTGATTTTATTCTGTGCCATTAACACTTCGGTATTATCCGGAATATATTTCACATGGCAAATTCTCTGGAATTAGGATTATGCTATCAGGAAATAAATACAAATTTCTCAATTTGTCTGTGTCGGTGGTAATCAGGAAATCGTTTGTCCTTAAGCTGAAACGGAGGATTGGATTCTTAAAAATGGGATAGAGAAAAATGCTTTTAGGATGATTTCTTTACAATAAAAATATCGTCGTCTTAAAGCTAAATAATAACAATCTTTATGCGGCTGTTCCACGTGAAACACACCAGGGGCTACCTCCTCCATTGGTGTAAGTCTGGGTAGCGCTGTTAACTTAACAGAGCTATTTGCAACAGCTAAGGATCTGGCCCTGTGGCTTTGGAAGAGTCGTCAGCTTGTATCAAAATCATGGAAAAGAGCATAACAGGATTTTGTGAGGGAAAATAATATTAAAGAGAAAATAAGGTGGGGTAGGGACAAGAGCGAGAGCCTGTTACATTTGTCATTCATTAAAACTTGTTGCGATTGGAAAGTGCTCCAATTTGGGCAAGTTGAGTTACAGCCCAGCTCAAGGCTATTACCTTTATTTATTTCTTTATTCAGCATTTTTACTAGAGACGGGCTGGAATCATGACCAGTACACCTTTAATAACAAACCTCCTGGTTTAATCTTCTTTAGAGCTCTGTAGGGCATTACTAGGTATAATCTAACTCTTCCAGGTTATTGTAGATGCACTTATGGACATAAAACCTTCTTTAGGAGAATTAGGTATTTTCTCATTATGAGCACTAATATCTTTTCACTGAATGTCACCAAATTTCCATGAAAATCTGATTGACTCTCATTGACAGGTTACATGGTACTCCTCGTGGAGTGGCTATTAAAATGAAAGATCAAAACCGTCTTGAATGAGCAGTCCTTTAGTTACATACGAATCAGGCTTATGAAGTAATTCTTTGATATAAAATAGGAATCATTCCCCTGAAATATGTTCACCTTCAAAACAGACATTTGCACTTCACTTTCGGATGGAAAAACTAATTAAATTGCTCAGTCTGATTAATTATTGGCTCCATATGTGGAAATTTACCCATGTGACACTTGGACTCAAGGGCTGACTGAAATCTTAAATTTCCCATAAGTGCCTAGATTGCACAGGCAAAGTGGGCATGTGCACATCTCATTGGGCCTTCAGTTCCTCCTGCCCGCATCAGAACTCTCACAGAGTGAGGATGATCCTGTGGTGCTGGGCGCTCTGGGTTCAAGCCCCAGCTCTAACATAGATTCACCTTGGGTGAGTCTTAATCTCTCTCTGCCTCCGTTCCACAGCTGTAAAATGAGGTAAATAATGCTCCCTTTACCTGCCCTGTCTGTTTAGATTGCAAGCTCTCTGGGTCAGGGACTGTCTCTTGCTGGCTGCAGGTGTGTAGACAAGCCAGACAGAACATTAAGAATAAGAAGAAAACTAGAGCACTGGCAGCAATAAAGCTGCTTTGAATCCAGTCATCAGCACCCCAAGGTATTCAGACCTTCCGAGACAGCCCATTGCTCTGCAGGAAGCCTAAAGAACTTTTTCCTTTGCTGTAGCATCCACAAAATCTCGGGCAGTGTGACCTCTTCAAGGAATGGAGTGGTTAGTGGGTCTGGGTTGCTTCCCACAGCCTCCAGAATGAAGCACCCCTCCGGGCAAGGAACTTGCATTCCACTTCATTGAAAAGCCTGGCTCAAACGGAGATGGTCTTGTTGATTCTGAGTAGAGCTGGTTGGATTTTTTTCAGTGAATAGTAAACTTGCACCAAAATGCATTTTTGTGGCACTGAAATTTGTGAATTCTGATCGAGTTTGGAGAATCGTTTTGGCTAAAAAAAATGAAATAAAATCAGAAATGAGTCTCCAAATTTGAGTTTTGGCTCCACTCTGCTTTTACCACTTGGCAAAGGTGCCTGCAGCCCCGGAGAGGCCATGCTTTTTGGCATAGGTTATAAATCAAAATGAAAACAAGAACTAAATACCCTAGACTGGGAATGATCAGCGTATGGCACAAAGCCAGCTGTGGTGGCACAGGTGGATGTTAACGGGAGCTAACGTCCATGCTCACATGACTGGATCTCTCAGCAGCCTGTGGCACTCTCTCGTACAAAACTTAGGAAGATGGATGCTGCTTGGATGGCGTCACTTATTTCTCTTGGACAGGTGGCAAAGAGTTATGACGGGTGAGACTCCCCTACCCCAAGAGTCCTTGCTTGTAAAAATACTGATCATCCCCCGAAGCTATGCCCCAGCCCAGCCCGGAGCTCAGGGGGCAGCACCCTTGTCCACCACCAGAAACTATCCTTACGAATTCCTGGGTAAGCCCGCCCACCTGTCTGGATAAATCTTTCCAGTTATTACTTGTATAACCGTCTGCCCAATGGCCTCAGCCAAGAGCAGGATCCCATTGTGCTGAGTGCTAGTAAGAGACGGTCCTTGTCCCAAAGGGCCTGCACTCTAAACAGACAAAGGAAGTGCTAGCTCCATTTTACAGATGGGTACTGAGGCCTGGAGAGACTAAGTGACATTCAAGCTCTCGGCAGAAGCCTCTGGCTGATCTGGGAATCAAACCCAGTTCTCCTAAATCGCAGTCCAGGGCCTTCACCGAGAACCATCCTTCCTCTCTTTCTACCTAGCTAGGCACTTTATCTGATCTTTCTACAGATCTGCTGCTGCTCACAAAACCACAGAAATACCAGATTCGCTTCACATTGAATTTTGGAACCCTTTTTATTTCTTTATGTATTTATTTTTTATTTGCTTGGGTTTTTCTGCACAAAATTCTCAGCATAGGAATTCATGGTTGGAGCTGGCTGAAATTCCATCACTCTTTATAAGCCTCCTGAGTAGTGAGCGTAGTTAAGTCATCTAACTTTGTAAGCATCCTACCTTTTTGAAATATGTCCCTCTTTTGAATAATCAGAGAAAGTCCCCAAAAGGGTTAAACACTTTATTTAGATGGCTTTGTTCGTTACGTTAGTGCTTTGCTTGTTCTGAGAATTAATGGAAGATAAGCTAAAAGTTCATTTATAAGAGTATTAAAGGATAATTATGATGGAGTAAATGCAGAGGGTCAAAAGGCATTATGATGAACAGACTCATAATATAGGGCTTGGGAAAATAGGCTAAAATGTATTCAGCAATACAGTACCTAATATCACCCCATGAATTCCATTAGAGATGCATTTCTTTATCCCCTTCCCTTCTTCATTTTCAATTTTTAATTAAAAGTGCGGCGACTGGGACTTTGCTGTTCATCTGTGAACGCAACACGATAAATCGATCTCAGCAACTTAAATTAAAGTTTCAGGCAGGCACAAATATGTGACCTTTTAATATCAACAAAATAATAAAAAAGATTTGGTAGGAAATCTGTTTCAATCAGATTAGCAGAGAAGTGGGTAAAGCTGATTACAAGCCCGCTAAACACAGTGTTTGGGCAGTATTTGTTCAGAAACAATAGCGTTAATTCTACTTTAACAAGTATTATCTGAAAAATCAATAATTAATGGGAACCCGTTATCAGCTTGTAATTTAGTACACAGGAAAAGTGAAAGCAAGTGGGGAACCTGCTTTTACTTGACCCATTGGGCCAATGGATTAACCGGTGACAATAGAGTTCTGTTTTTTTTAAAGTGGCTGTGTAACTAAGTCAATTTCAGCCTATTGTACGTCCTCTTGACACCATTAGGCGCTCTCCCATGGTTTTCACTCCTGGGCTGACAATGACTTCCCAAGGCTTTGTGTAAGGGCCGGGCCTTGTGCTGACATGTTTCTATAACACAGGGAGAGGTTCTTTCTGAAGGCCCTGGGAAGGTGACATTCCTTCCTGTTATGCGTGTGCCTGGGGCAGGTAAAAGGATTCTGGCAAAGGCGCTGTGCCCACGGAGGGAAGAGTCGTGCTGTGCCAGGTGGAGGATCATAGAAGACTGTGTTCACTGGCAAACGTCAGGCAGGAGGTTGAATACCCCTTGCTACAATGTGGCCTGCATCCTACTCAATTAAGTGCCCTCTATTATGATTCCTCCTTCATTTATAGGCATTGAATGGATATGTGCAAAAGCATGCGAACTGTCACATCTTCACCAACCACCTTCCCCTCCCCTGGCCACGGCAGCCCTCGCTGGGGAAACCAACTCGTGTGACCTCTGAGTGCATATGGTCTTATATGTGTGTGTGCGTTAGAAGTACTTGTGCATGTGACTTGTCATTGGACTAGGTCATTGCAACAGATGCCAAGCAGATAATGGGTCTGAGAACCATATACTTCTGGATAATACAGCTGTTCCGGGCGGGGGAGGGCTGTGAGTGGAGGCGTGTGCCTGCAGAGGAAGGGGCGGGTGGGTGTACAAGGAACACTACTATTTTCTAAAGCTTCTGCTAGAAATAAGGACAAACCATGCACGAAAGTAACTTACAGCAGGATGCTGGTGTGAACAGCTGACCTAGCTGTGGCTAATGCATTCCAGCTGTAGCACGGGGCCAGGTTCTGATCTTGCTACAGCAGTGCAAATCCAGAGGAATTCCATTGGCTTGAGTGGAGTTGCTCCAGATTTACCGTGGTGTAACCCCAGTGTCTGTACCTGGCGAAAGAGGATGAAGACAGGGAATGTCAGGAAATGAAGAAGCCTGAGGTACAAAGCAAGAACCCTTCTGGAAACTCGTGGAGATAAAGAAAAGTGGCTAAAACAATTTTGCTCCTTGTTGCAAGGCAGGGTGTGGATGACCATGTGAAAGTCTCACATAAATTATCGCAGTTTGAATAATTGTCAGCTACACAAAAAGCATCATTTAAAGTCGACTGAGAAATAATGACATAATGAGTGTCATTAATAACAATTGCGACAAAGTTCCGAGCCTGTGTTGGTGGATCCCATGCGTCCGGGCGGATTCAATGGCCTCAGAAACTCGCCAAGGCCCTAAATGTGACCTCCCTTTCTCAGTGTAGCGGCAAGGGTCACAGCCTACCGAGCTACTTTCATCACAGGCCAGTGTGGGAGGTGAGGAGGGGGATACCCCGCAGTCTCTGTTGCTCCTTTGAGCTTAGTAGGCACACGTCAGCCTCCCGCCTGGACTGAGGCCTGCTTCCCCTCTCCAGGGGGTTTCTGTAGAGCATTGGGGTGGAGGGAACCCAGGCCCATCCTCTACTCTGGGTTCCAGCCCAGGGACCCCAATGGTAGCAGCTGTTGGCAGCTGGAGCTGCTTCGACTCCCTGGGCCACTTCCCCGTGGTCCCTTTCTTCTAGCTTCACCCTTACCTCAGGCTTCAGCAACGCTTCCTCTCCTCCAGCTCCTTTCACCGGGGCTTCCCGGAGGGGACCGGAAGGAGAGCTTTTAAACAGTGTAAGTGGGACCTTGATTGGTTCCAGCTGTCTCCATTAGCCTAACGGCCTTAACGAGGTAATTGGCATCAGGTGTCTTAATTGGCCTGGAGCAGCCTTTGTTTGACTCTCCTGCTCATTCTGAAGCCCCACGTCCCGGCGCTCAAGGAACCGCTCTCTGGTCCGAGTCTGCCACACAATGAATCCATGAGAGGTATTGTCCAGTGAATCCGGAGACGCGGATTTTATTCCCAGCTCTGCTACCAGCCTGCTGAGAGACCTCAGGCAAGTCACTTTGTCTGTCTGGACACTAAACTAGTAACTGTCTGTTACTATGGGTGTGTCTACACTGCAGCCAGAAGTGTGAGTGCAGCATGCATAGACACCCCCAGCTAAATCATCCCAGCCAGGGCTTCGACAAGCCTGACCTTAAAAACCTCCAAGGAAGGAGATTCCACCACCTCCCTAGGGAACCCATTCCAGTGCTCTGATTGCAGGGTGGACATCCCTGGTGGGAGGGCTCTTGCAGTGCTTAGTGCCAGGGGTCCTGAGCTCAGTGTGGGAGCTGAGGTTCTACTGTAACACTGCTTCTAAACAACGGTTAATAACATCAATTGCAGACATTGCAACTTCCTTATTCACAGAGGTATAACACGATCCCTGCTTTAAAAGCCATTTAAAGATGTTGTCAGATGCTTTTTCCATGTGAAAGTGATGGTGCCTTTCCCTTAATTGGAAGTATTGTTTGGACGTGGGCTGGCCCCAGGACACAGCACGCAGATTGGGCTGGGATGTGGGTTTCTTGACAATCAGTGACACTAGAGGCTTTCAGCAAAAAGAACAGATTGAAGACAGATTGTGTGGCTGAAGCAGCACAGTGCCACATAGATGGGGAGTGGCTTCAGAGATGACATTTAATCATTCAACATTAACACAAGACATCTGTCACCATACTCAGCAGTGATGAGGCTACATTGCAAAACAATATGTTCGGGAGCTCCTAATCACTTCCAAAACACGACTTTTGCAGAGAGTTCTTTTAGCGGCTGGCACAAATCCGTATATTTTATTATAGCAATCCCAACCAAATCCTGCAAGAAATGGAGTTTTTATTAATGTGCAGCTGTTAAATGAAAAAAAAATAACACTCAGAAATAAAAATGAATCCCGGAATAATCAGGCTGATCCCAAACAGTAAGAACAAGCGGTCAAAGTAAATACTTAAAGCTTTTTATTATTATTTAAAAATACGGCTGTGGGGATTGGGGTGTTAGGTTTTTTTTTGCAATGGCAGTAAGATAAAAGGTGCTAAAGTCAGGCTACCTTTTCTGCCCATCTTTGAGCTGGGAAAGAGGCAGGCAGGAAGGAAACCATGATGAGAGGGGTCACAGCCAGTGGATTTTTAGTGCAATTGCTTCCCATATCTGCTGAAGGAACAGTCTGCAGTCGGGGCGGAAGATTGGCATTGGGCTAAAAGCCTGCGAGCTCTCTGGAGCAGGGACGGACTTTTTGCTCTGTTTCTACAGCACCTCGCACAGTGAGGTTCTGGTCCATGACCAGGACTCCCAGGTTCTACCGTATCACAAATAATAAATAACAAGGTTAGATGGATACGGGCTCCGAATTAGAGCTTGTTGGTTTGTTCCTGTGAAAATTTTCAATGAAAAACAAAAGTTTTAATTAATATTTTTCTTACAAAGTTTTTGGGGTTTTGTGGAAAGCCCAAAAATGCAAAAATTGAAAACCCCAAAATTTAATAGAAATCAGAAATGTCTGTTTTGACAAAAAAGCCTGAAACCCCACTCCACACACACATTTCGAAAGAAAAATCAGACTGGCTGTATTCACAGTAATACGTGTTGAAGGGTGGAGTGAGCACCTGTTTAAGGGAAAAAATGATGTCTAGCAGGAGTCAGTCTGCAATGAGTCAGCCTAAAGCAATGTGTGTTGAGCTGTGGCTCGCTGTTTTAGGGAGCAGCCTGTTTTGTCTCTCTCTGTTTTGGGTTCTTGTGTGTTATTGGTCCGAATTCTAAAAAATATAGTCGTCTTACCCTGCAGCTTCCAACAGGAGTATTTTGTGTTTTTACCAAGTTCTCTGTGTGTATGCCATGAACATAACATCTCACTTGGTTAGAAACCAGATCTCGAACCAACTGAAATTAATGGGTCTCTTTCCATTGACTTCAGTGGCTTTTGGATCAGCGCCTAAGGGCAGGAGATTAACCCTGAGAATGTTAGCAATGGAACGCTGAGAGAGCAACCCTCCTGCAGCTCCATGAATGACATGGCTCATCCCCCCAGATAATAATGGGGAGAAAGATTTTCCCAGAGCTGCTCTTCCATATGCATGGCCCAGACACAAGCTTAAGGGTCCGATTACCCCTTACACCGGAACAGCTGCATTGACTTTGGTGGAGTCCCACCAGTATAAGACTGTAGTTATCCAGTGGTGAATTGGGCCCTAGAGTACAAGTTTCTAGTACAGAGGAATTTACTCCTACAGACGGGGGCTGAAGGAGGGGGAACTTGTCCCCTGCTCTCCCTGGCTTGGGGTAGCCGTGTTCTGCAACAGCTCACACTCCTCAGCCACTGTCTACAATGACCAACATGACAGCTAAGCAGTTGATCAGCTGGTCTGAGAGAGTATAAACCCCGGCAAGGATCATGCAGGAGGGATATTAGAATTCCATTTAAAATAGCCAATTCTTCATGACACATGAAGGAAAATCTCTGCTGTCAGATCGAGTATCCATAAATGGCCAGGCTGCTTTCATGTAATTAACATAGAAAGAACTGCATTCCAAACACCCCACTTCCACAGGGTTCCAGAGCGTGGAAATGCAGGCACCCTGGGAAAGAGCTGGGAGGACATACTCATGGACCCAGAGTTTTTAAGGACACCTGGAGCATGTTTAATTGACGTGACAGAGACTTATATGGCTCATATCCAAACCTCTGGCAAGGTTACTAGAAAAGATGGGCCAGATCTCCAGCAGCTGTAACTCATCTGAGAACAGACCCTATTCTGTATGAAGGGTTGGCATCTGTTGGTATGCTTTCTGTAATCATTCTGTACTGAGGATTTTTCTTTTCCTCTTTTCAGCTTCTTTGGGAAAGTACGTTCTAGGTCAATGCAAAGAAAACCTGGATTTTTGAGTCCTTTTTTTCCAGTGGGAACAGTTGCACAGAGGTCTCTTTTCCCCGCTCATATTCACAAGAAATGGGTTGATCTGGGACTACCTTATGACCGGAAGTGCCCATAAATAATTCCTACATTAGAGCCCAGTGCTGAGTGTGCGCGCACACACCGTACACGCGCACATGCACACACGCGCGCGCACACACACACACCTTTGCTCTAGTTAATAGCTTCAGTGAAGTCAAGAACCACAGTGATAAAAGTTATTCATCTGGCTTTTTGCAGGATTGGGTCCTGTCATAAACAGATAGTTAAGGGTTAATGTCTCTTTTACCTGTAAAGGGTTAAGAAGCTCAGTAAACCTGGCTGACACCTGACCAGAGGACCAATAAGGGGACAAGATACTTTCAAATCTTGGTGGAGGGAAGTCTTTTGTTTGTGTTCTTTGTTTGGGGGTTGTTTGCTCTTGGGACTAAGAGGGACCAGACATCAATCCAGGCTCTCCAAATCTTTCTGAATCAGTCTCTCATGTTTCAAACTTGTAAGTAACAGCCAGGCAAGGCGTGTTAGTCTTATTTTTGTTTTCTCAATTTGTAAATGTTCCTTTTTTGCTGAGAAGATTTTACCTCTGTTTGCTGTAACTTTGAACCTAAGGCTAGAGGGGGTTCCTCTGGGCTATATAAATCTGATTACCCTTTAAAGTATTTTCCATCCTGATTTTACAGAGATAATTTTTACCTTTCTTTCTTTAATTAAAAGCTTTCTTTTTAAGAACCTGATTGATTTTTTCCTTGAGTTAAGATCCAAGGGGATTGGATCTGGACTCACCAGGAATTGGTGGGGGAAGGGAGGGGGGATGGTTAAATTCTCCTTGTGTTAAGATCCAAGGGGTTGGATCGGTGTTCACCAGGAACTTGATGAAAAAGCCTCTCAAGGCTGCCCAGGGAGGGGAAGGTTTTGGGGGGACAGAAAGTGATCCAGACACTGAAATTTCTGGATGGTGGCAGTGTTACCAGATCTAAGCTAGTAATTAAGCTTAGAAGTGTCCATGCAGGTCCCCACATCTGTACCCTAAAGTTCAGAGTGGGGGAGGAACCTTGACAGGTCCTAAATATTTAACTCAGCTTTCAGGATTTGGGGGGATGGTATTTTTTAAGGCACGTGTTTCTGAGAATAGAATCACACCATTGGGCAGTTAGTGTTGAGTAATTCCGGGCACTTTGAGAATGATAGGCAAGATGGGTCTGCCCAACAGACAGACAAATTACCTAGTCTAGCCGTGATCTTTAACATTCACACAGGTTTACAGGTACACATTCTATTGGAGTGTCTCTCTTCATTCAGTGAACTATCGAAAAACCCTGATGACAGCCATCCAACTCAACAACAAAAGATAGAATCAACTCCACAACCCACAGAACACCACCTCTGGGAGAAACTCTGGTGCTAGGCCCCTCACGTGGACACTGCACTATACCCCAACACCATCAATTTATCAAGAGTATCCCTAACTGGAGCAGAATTATCTGCACTCCCCAAGGGATTGAGCTTCTGCTCCACCACAGAACTAACATGTGAAGAATTATTTCTGTGACTCCACCTCAAATAATTGTTTCACAACAATGATGACACCACCCACAATTACCACATCCCCACCGACAGTCATAAGAAAAAAGAATCAAATGACTGGCTGCCCCACAATGGACAAAACCATACACTTGAGCGTTACATCGATTGCTTCAGGAAAAGAACTGACTGTGAAATTCTCCACCGCAATCTTTCCACCGCCGAGAGGACAGCCATACAGTCCCTTATATCCAACCGCCAGAGAGTGACCAAACCAGCAGACAAAAGGGGTGCCAGAGTAGCTCTCAACCATGATGACTATGTCAGCAAAGACAACTGACAACTCTCTGATACCACCTACTATGAAGAACTCAAAAAAGATCCCACATTACAATTTACCCAGGAATTTAAGGATATCACCAAATCCTTCCCTAAACAACTCCAGGAGAAACGCTACTAGCTCATCCCCCATGAACCCATCCCAGGGATCTTCTACATGCTTCCCAAGATACACAAGCGAGGGAACCCAGGCAGACCCATCGTACCTGGCCATGGCACTGACTGAAGGAATGTCAGGACTCCTAGAAGCCAACCTCAAACCACTCACCACACAAAGGGCCAACTGCCTCCAGGAGACAACTGGCTTTCTCCAGAAACCCCACAACATTAACGACCTCCCTTAGACCACCACCCTGGCCACCCTGTATGTCACCTCCCTACACACCAACATCCTCACAATGACGGCATCACCGCCTGTCTCAAGCATGTACAAGGCAATTGACAACCCTCAGATCTCTCCACCCCAAACACATCGCCAGCCTCATCCATTTCATCCTCACCCAGAACAACTTTAGATTCCATAACGAACACTTTGTCCAAAACACGCAAACAGCCATGGGTACTAGGATGGCTCCCCAATACACCAACCTCTTCATGAGCCGCTCTGAGGAGGAATTTCTGGACAAACGCACCATAAAACTAATGATATACCTGAGATGCTTCGATGATATTTCATCCTCTGGACAGACGACCTACACTCCCTCATAGATTTCCACCAGAACTTCAATAACCACCTCCTATCCACCAAACTCTCTCTAGAGCACTCCCACACCAGCATCAACTTCCTGGACACCATGATTAGCTTCAACAATGGAACCCTACAGACGACTATATACAAGAAAGCTATGGATCATCACACTTATCTTCACAGATCTAGTAGCCACCCCAAACACACTAAGAAGAATGTTATCTACTGCCAGGTGTTTAAGGACCACAGAACATGCTCCAAGGAGAAAGTCCAGGATACACATCTTAACACCCTTAAAACCAACTTCACCAAACAAGGACCAGAGAAGCAGATCATCGCATGGACCATCCAAATACCCTGAGAGAACCTGCTTCAATACAGGAAAAAAACAACCCTCTGACCACACACCCCTACTTGTCACCTATTACCCCACACTGGAGCCCATATGGGGTATCATTAAATAATTACAACCCACACTTGATGGGAACCACATCCTGAAAGAAATCTTCCCTGAACTCCCTCTCCTGGCCTTCAAACAACCCTTCAACCTCATTAAGCTCATTATTCAGAAGCAAGCTCCTTATAGATCAGCACACACCAACTCAAAGCAGCATCAGACCCTATCAGAACAACAGATGCAAAACCCGCAGACCTATCTTGGTACGATGATCAGTCTCCCCCACCCCCCGACCTCAACACACCTTTCAAGGTCAGTGGATCCTACACATGCTTATCACAACTTGTAGTGTACCTCTTCCAGTGCTCTAAATGCCCCAGTAGCAGCTATGTGGGTGACCAGACAACCACTGCGCTCGCCAATGAACTCAACAGAAAAATAATAAAAGACAAAAACACCCTGTCACCCATGGGCAAACAATCTTCACAAAAGGATCATTCCCTAACTGACCTCTCAGGCCTCGTCCTCAAAGGAAACCAGCACAACACCTTTGAAAAACGAGCCTGAGAGCTTAAATTCATAATTTTGCTGGACACTAAAAATCATGGTCTTGATAAAGACATTGGATTTATGGTTTATTACAACAATCAGTGACCCGCTAACCCCTCTCTTTTGTCCTGTGACTGCAGATATGTGTTAACTACTTATGCTACACAATCTGTTCCACCTTGTATTATTTAGCTGTGACACTCAGCATACCTTTCCCAGCCCTGAAGCAGAGCTCTGTGCAGCTGGAAAGCTTGTCTCTCTTTCCAACAGAAATTGGTCTAGTAAGAGATATTACCCCACCCACCTTATCTCGCTAATATACTGGGACCGGCACAGCTACAACACTGCAAACATAAAAAGCACAAGCGTTCTCAGTCCCCGGTGGACAACTGGAATATACTGGGCTGGATTTTGACTAGGGACAGAGGAGACTGCAACGTCAATTGCTCCTAGGTCTGCTGCAATACACTTCTCGCTAGTTGTGAAAAGATGTGTTATCATTTAAAAAAAATAATTTTATGATGATCAAAACTGCTGTTCTGTGTTAGAAACATTCTGACTCCAGAACGTGTCGCCTAGTGTTCTTCTTCCACCCTCGTGTACGTTCTAAGTTCTTATCTGGCTCCTGTTTGAGCACCTCATAGCTGTCAATGGGTTTCTCCTCAGTACATCTCTGCAGGGGCGGGAAGCGCTATTCTCTTCATTTCGCAGGTGGGAAGCAGAGGCACAGAGAGAGTAAGCATCTTGCCCAAGGTCACTGGGGAGGTCCGTGGCAAAGCCAGCTCTCCTGAGCCCCACTCATCTACTGCCTTAAACACGA
Source organism: Mauremys mutica (assembly GCF_020497125.1). Classification (NCBI taxonomy): domain Eukaryota; kingdom Metazoa; phylum Chordata; order Testudines; family Geoemydidae; genus Mauremys; species Mauremys mutica. The sequence goes on along the minus strand of NC_059074.1, from coordinate 209,951,361 downwards.
GACCATCTTTCTTTCTGCATCCTGCTCTCCATCTTCAGTAGTGAGGCATGTTCTGTTAACTTCAGCAAGGCTGTGCCAACTTACACCGGCTGAAGATCTGGGCCATAAAGTGAATATTAAATAGACGAATATGTCAGAGGCATATGTATTAAACCCTGTGCACTAACTTGCTACTAAGGTCAGGGCCCTTCTGCACAGGGCCGCCCAGAGGGGGGGGGCAAGAGGGGCAATTTGCCCCAGGCCCCAAGCCCCACGGGGGCCCCCACCAGAGTTTTTCGGGGCCCCTGGAGCGGGGTCCCTCACTCACTCCGGGGGGCCCGGAAAACTCTTGCGGGGCCGGGCGCAGGAGCTTCTTCCGCTCCCGGTCTTCGCCGGCGGGGGGTCCTTATGCTCCGGGGCGGAAGGACCCCCCCGCTGGCGAGTTACTGCCCAAGCGGGACCTGCCGCCGAAGTTCAGCCCGGTCTTCGGCGGTAATTCGGCGGCGGGGGGGCCCTTCCCTTCCGGAACCCGCCGCCGAAGTGCCCCGAAGACCCGCGGCGGGGGCCCCCCTCTGCCGAATTACCGCCGAAGACCGGGCTGCACTTCGGCGGCGGGTCCCGCTTCGGCGGTAATTCGGCGGCGGGGGCGTCCCCGCCGTGGGTCTTCGGGGCACTTCAGCGGCGGGTCCCGGAACGGAAGGGCCCCCCACCGCCGAAGACCCCGGGCCCCCGGAATCCTCTGGGCGGCCCTGCTTCTGCAAAGAGCATGGGCGAGCCCTTTTTTGGCAGACTCAGACTTGGGCTGCACAAAGTTGACCTCTCTGGTAATGCTCATGTAGGAAGCAAGGCTCTGGAGCTCTGGGGTCCAGCACCCTGAGCTGGTGTCAGCTGCTCAGTGGAGCTCTGCTGGCTCATCCCAGAGGAGAGCCTGGGCCTCAGGTGAAATCACTGACTGGGAGAAGCTGGGTATGTTGTGTGGCAGGGAAGAGCCCAACTTTGCCAACCTTCAAGATGATGGGATATTGATGCCACCCCAGCTGTGTCACTGGGACTGAGGCATCCTCAGCCTCGACTCCATCCCTGCGTGGTGCTGCTGTAGTTCATTCACTTATAGGGCTTTGCTGGGTGAGGGGAACATTGGGGCACTGGTCTAGCTGAACTTTCTAGAGGACACCTCTATGAAGAAGCTGTAGCAGAAACAGACTTGTGAACTGTAGTCACAGAAAGGCTGATACTAATTCAGAGTCTGGCGCTCTGCAACCACCCAGACACTTACTTAGCATGAGAGAGTTTGGGGGAAATTGTTGTTTTACAGGAAAAAACCAACACTCTTCTCAGAAACGATGCCTGGTATTGTTTGTTATCGATCAATGCATCTACCCATGTGGAAAAACCTCATTACCAGCAGGGCTCAGCCATTCTTTCCCCTGGAACTGCTCCTGGTGTGTTGGGGATTGGTTGGATAATTGCCTTCTTTCTCACGTTATATCTGGAGGGTGCCGCCCTAGCATTACCCTGGTCTGCGACACACTGCCTGCTGCACATACTTTGTGCTTTTCTTGTGTTTCCCCTCCCCCCAACATCAACATTTTCTTTGCTGCACAAATGAGCACTCCATGACTGCACTGGTGACATAGGTTCCTCATTATATCTTCCTTTGCGGGTTAAAGAAACAGAGAAGGGATCATTTAAAAAGGGAGCAAATAATGGGGTGTGGGTGGCCACCTAGAAGGGAGAAACCTAAGTAACCCTCATAGCCCCTAGTCCGTTCTTGAGACGCTGCTGCTCATAGGTCAAAGGCAGCGATACTTGTGTATAGATACAAGGTACAAATTCCTAAGAGAGGGTGGTGAACCTGTGGGACAATTTACACAGAGAAGTGGTGCATTCATCACTTGGAGTCTTTAGACCAAGACTGGGCGTCTTTCTAAAAGAGATACTGTAGCTCAGCCAGAAGTCATGGGCTTGATGCCGGATTCACTGGGGCAGTTCTCTGGCCTGTGTTACGCAGGAGGTCAGGCTAGATCGTCACAATGGTCCCAGTGGACTTACAAGCAGTGGATCTCTACTCATGCTGTAGTGGTTTTGTATAAGACACAGTTTCTCTGTGAAAGGGAGTGTACACAGTGTACTAACACCCAGCTCTGAGCAATGCAAACACATTCTTCACTGGATTGATTATTCATGGCCATTGAGGGGAGGGCCCTGGAGTTCTTGGGCACTTTCCTGGACACTCCCTGAAATGATCCAAGTGTGGCTACTCTCCACAACACTATGTCACAGCCACATAATGGGCAGCCAGGCCTCGCAGTCAGAGTTGGAACCCACAGTCCTGGGACAAGAGTCAGGTATAGGGAGATCAGAAGCAGGATAGCAGGGGGTCAGAGGCAGGAAATAAACTGGAGCCTTGGATCCACAGGTCAGATGGCAGGAGTCGAGAAGGGTCAGGAGGCCAGAAAATCAAGCAGCAGAGGCAGGAAGCGCAAGACACACAGTCCAGAGCAGGGTGGAGCTCAGCTGTCCTGTTCCTGCTGCTGGCTTAAGTAGGGCCAGTGGGCCAATCACCTGCTCCGGGACTCTGCCAATCATTCTTCATGGGCGGAGCTATATCACAGGGGCGGGGCTTCATGGATTCCAGGTAAACCCTAGCCAGTAGGCTGCCAGGCAGAGGGTTGGGGCGTGGTTGCTCCCAGCGCCCCTATGGACCTGGGTCCAAGATCTGTGGGTCGTGACAACTAGAGTAAGGTGGAGCTGTCGACCGTCCAGTGCGGGGATACCCAGGCTGAGGCGCATGACCCACAAGTGGCTCTTTAATGCAGCTCTTTACAGCACATGATATTAAAACCAGGTGTGATTTAATTATTAACCCATCTATTAACCAATCAGGAGGCTTTTACGATGTTATTAACCAATTGTAGTTGATAAAATAACGATACTTGGTCAGTCATTTGGCTGTGAGGATAATAAATACATAAAACCTAAAGATTTCCCCCGTCATACTGGTTAAATATGAATCGCTAGCACTGTAGTAACGGAAACAATGAATCATGCTGCTGTGGGTAATGCTGATCGCTAATTTGGCTCCTGAACCACTCAGGTGTGAGGGTCACTGGTCTAATGGAGGTAACCCAGGCCCCGTGTGACTGCACTGTGTGTCACACACCAGAGGAACAGGGATAACCACTGTCCTCCGACGGTGCAGTCAGGACCTTTTTTACGATCTGCCACGAGACCTTAGACAGTGACACCACAGAGCAGCCCAGTGTGATGCGGCTGTTAAGAACAAATGCCTCCCCACTCTCTTTTACCTCAGTAGCTGTGGAGTCCCTGTTTACACACAGCTTCCAGGCAGCAGGTGGGCATTTTGCCTGAGTGAAGACTCCAAGGATGAGGATTGTAAGTCCCTGATATTTTTCTGTGATCACTGTTCTCATCTCTCTCCCTTCTGCCCTGGCCTCTCCAGCCTGTTTATCAGAAACTCCACCCCCAACCCACGGGGTTTCAGTGGTGTTCTTTGGCTCTTTCAATTTCTCTGCTCATATTAACTATTAAGTGTCTTGTTATGCCTGCGAGGTAATAATTAGAAAGTTATAGAAATACCAGGAAGCTGCAAGGAGAACGGAATGGGTGAAATCACTGGTGATTGGCGAGAGGGGATGGATGGCTAGTGGGTGGAGTCAGTTGTCATTGGATGCTGAAGAGAGAAGAGGAGGCAGAGGAGTAAACTGTTAGGAGGGCTTTGTTTGTTAGACTCTAGAAGCTTTAGGAAGTTGGCCAGAGCATCGGATAACATGGATGGTTATATAGTTGTCTAGCTTATTTATTTCTCAGTTTTCAAAGCACTGGATTCTCTAGATGTATGTTTGCCATATTGACTGTGATGAATGTGAAAGCTGCTGACCAATACTACAAATGGGTGATTGGTGTTTAATGATTACCAAGTACCTGGGGTGGAATTTATCTGACTCAATGTTCCTAATGTTAAAGGAAGAGGTAAGAAACAAGCAACCGAGTGGACCGAAATAAAGAAAACAGATAATTCTTCTTATGTAAAATGGAGACAGAAAGGATCTGTGTTCATCTCCAAATGTAGAGAAAATCTGTTTCGTCAGATTCTTCAAAATCACGTGTCACTGAATGGAACTTTGTTGAAGTGAAAGAGCGGAACACTGATGAATCTGATGATCTGAACATGAAACATTTTGTATGTCATCGTCACCATTAGCAACAGCAGCACCCTGGTGCTAATAATTTAAGTTCCCATTCCAGGTCTTCTAGCCGCCCCTCCACATCAGCACCATTCAACTCTGTTCATTTTCAGCAACCAAAAATGGCAAAGATCAGCTGGCGATTATCCCATAAAAATAACAGCCAAAGCAAAGACTTGAGCTTGATAGGAAAGTTGCAACCTTCTTTTATGCTAAATATATGGACTTCAATGTAGGAAAAAATGAACAGTCTGAAGAAATAATGGAGACGTCCTTTGCCCTGGATATGCTCCTCCAGACAAATTTAAAGTCACAGGTCCCACCATTAGATACTGCAAATGAAGGAACAGAGGAAACATTAAAGGAAGAACTAAATGAATCAGGATTGACATTAATGCAAGATAGTTGGTTGAACATGAGAAATGCCCTGATAATGGCTACCAACATCCACAAAGGGAAAAGCACATACACACTTAATGCTATTATTTCTGCATCTGAAAAAGAGGCTGCAGAATATCATGTCCGGTAGTTGAGGATGCAATCCAGGAATGTAGAGAAAATTGAACAGGGGGGTCTTTGTCATTTGCTCAGATGGTGAAAATACAATGGAAAAAATGGGAGAACGTCTCAGGTGAAGTCATCCTAAGTTGAAAGACAGTTCAGGTAGGTAGCCCTCTGCTTAAATCTCACTGGGAAAAGAGTAAAACCTAAAACAGCCTCAAGAGTATTGTGCAAGTTCAAACATTCTCCCGCAGTTGCCATTAGCCCCAGGGTTTGTTGTTAGAAAAAGGAGGATTGATACCTTGGCTTCCTCGTGCCACTCAATGGAACACTCAAGAAGATTGCTTCTCTAGATTTGCATCCAATGACATAAGCGGATTTTGCCCAGCATATGAGGAATACATTGATCAAAACACAGCATGCATACTTTGTACCACAGCTGATTGTGCAGAGAGGCACTAGCTTTCTGGAAGCAATTGAAGGAAGCTTTGGAAGATTACATGCTGATGACACTACTGGCTAACTGGCTTGATCAAATTAACCACTGAGAACTGGAATCACACAAGGACAAAATCAAGAAATGATTCAGAGGAATTACAGAGCCTTTCTGTTCCTGAGCCGACGTAATGAATGACTAGGAGATGCTAAAAACTGATTTCCTGTTCAATGGTGCCATTTCCAATACACTATAATACTAACATATACGAAACTATTACTCACTACAGACAATCCCGACATACGTTACTTGCAACACCATATAATTTGTACAGTTAAAGATACAAAGTTGCAAGCACTACATATACTTAACACCTAGAAATACATTCTAGTTGGGTGATTTTTAAAAAAATGTTCAATGACATTTTGACACATTTCCCTCTGATTTCCCCATTTTTTTGGCCATCTACAGTTCTGGTTGAAATGCTTTGGATTTTGAAAATGTGAAAATTTGGGAATTTTGGATTTTTTAAAAAGAAAACCAACATTTTTTCATTAAGTGATAGTTCTTTTTTCCAACCAGGTCTACGTACAGTGGATAACGAAGTCACTCTGTCCCACCACAAAGTATTCATAATGATTCATAAAAATAGTCTATTGCTCTAACAACATGTTACATCATCAGATGTTCGTGGACTCTGACATAAAGGGTTGTAACCTGAGAATACATTCCTTTCAAAATCTTTACTTTGGATTTAGGCCCCGATCCTGCAAAGACACACGTGCTTAACTTTACATGCTTTGAGTAGTGTACTTGGTCTCTTGTGACCACTCACAGTTAGGCATGTGCAGAAGTCTTTGCAAATTTGGGGCGTTAGTAAGCAACATATGAAATGACAGTATACATCCATCAGCATATGTCCATTATAGAAATCGGGGGCGCAGTGAACGTGTGTGAGCAGGATAAATCAGCTGAATGGTGAAGGATGATACAGCAATAAGGAACAGGCCGGGTCTGCTGTATTGATCCTAAGGGTCAAAAGGGAGGAATAGCCCATCCCTTCATTACTTTATCCACTAATTAGGCCTAATATCTGACACACTAATTTTGATTCATTAATTTCCAGACCCACATTTTCTTGTTTGCCAGGCATGAACTTAACACAGTCCCTGAGTTATATCAGTAGGCCTTTTGTTTAGACTAGTTTACTCTGTCTCCTTTTTGTACCTTTTCCCAGCAACAGTTATTACTATAGGTTATTGTGATATCTTATGAACTTTCACACACTTTTTGCAGCTGAGCTCACAGTGAAGGTAAAGGGTTAGGCCCAGTTATCACAATGGGCCCCTTCAGTTTTTATTTCGAGGCGTTCTGAAGTCTGGTTTCTCCAGGCACAATTTGCACTTCCCTGGTGGACCACAGCAGAGACCGTAAGCTGTACTGGAACTGGCATGGAGGCAGCTGCTGATCACTGGACCTCTGCCCTGTGTCTGTGGGGCTTGTAACCCAGGTCCTGATTACCGCAGAAGCTGTAAACTCTGCATGGACTGGGATGGAGCTCAGAAGATTTTAGGGAGTTTCGGAGCTTCCCAAGCAGCCCCTCCAGGTGTGCTCCCAGCCCCCTCAGCTTTCCCCTGAACCCCACTTCTGGTGGTGCCCCCCACTTCCTCCTTCCTGCACAGCACCTGTGAGTGTCAACCACGCGCCCCTCTGTACATCGTGTGCAAGCGCCCTCCAGGGGTGACCCCGGCGCTCAGAGTCCCCACTCGCAGCGCTGTAGAGATGGTGAACTCCACTCCCACTGCCATGGAGCATCTCAGACCAGCCCTAGTCTCCAAGGTGTTTGATGGCCAGAGCTAGACACTGTCAGCTGCAAAGGGCAGAACTCCGAAGCTCCCCAGCCCCCTGGAACTCTTAAGGTCCGCAGGGAAAGGGATGTGATGCAATAGATGGGTCAGCCGAGCACAGCTAGGTTAAGAGACTTCCCCAAGGCCAGACAGTAAGTCTGTGGCAGAGAGGAGGATAAACCCAGGAGTCCTTGTTCCCAATCTCCTACAAATAGCAAAGCCATTTTTCATTCACATTCAGAAAGGAAACATATCAAAGCTGCCCTTACTTGGAGGCATTTAGTCCTTTAAAGACAATCAAAAATAAGTGTTGTTCTTATTCCAGTATCACTTTGCATTTAAAAGACATGATCCGTGTGGGTGAATTCGCGAGAGAGCTAGAATAGCCTATATGCTTATGGGTCTATTTCAGTTTTAATTAGGTTAGTTTTTTTCACTTCAAGTGTAGTCTTGTAGGGTCACCCCCCTGAAAAATCTATACCATATGGTGTGTTACACAGATGTCAAACGGAGAGACTAATTAAAGGAGAAATAATTCTGTTCGGGCTCAGAATACTCTGCCTGCTGATTAGAGATGGATGAACTGCTTTGGAAATGTAAGAACTCACCCATACCTCACTGAATCCTCTGCCATTTCTAGGTTTGAATAAGGAGAGTCTTGTTATGGAGGCTGAAATCGGTCTTGGGCTCTCAACATGTTTTACACGATCTACAGGGCCAGCTGCTTGTTCAAACCTTGCAAGCTTGCTGGAGGGGGCAATGCATTCTGGGTCCCTTTCCCCTAGAGAAGCTCAGAAGCACACAACATATGAACAGAGGTGTAGCAGTGTGAGACTCACCCCTGCGGCGCCTCCTGCTGGCTCGATTTCCAGCCCGGAGCGCCCTCTGCAGGCCGGTGATCTGCCACAGCTTGGCCCCCATGTCCCCCCCAGGACCCCGGTGCCCCTTTAACTGGGTGCTGCCCCCTGGCAGTACCCCCACAGCTCTGGGTCTCCCCCTCCCCGGGGAACCCCCACCCACTATCCCCACTTCGCCTCAGTAGTGGCTACTGCCCAGTCTCCATCCAGCCCCCACGCCCTGGGGCAGACTGCAGTGTGAGCCACTCATCACAGGCAAAGGGGTTCGGACCTGCTGCCTCTGCCTAGCCATAGGCTGCGCCTGCAGCCCTGCATCTATTCGGCCTATAGTCAGGCCTGCAGCCTGGGGCTTTCCTAGGCCAGAGCTCCTAGCTCCCCTGGCCCTTCCCCAGCCCTGCTCCCAGTCTAGGTGTCTTGCTTAGGTCCCTGCAGCCAGGCCCTTCTCTCACTACAAGCAGAGGGAGACTGTTTGGGCTCCTGGCTCAGTGCCTCTTATAAGGGCCAGCTGGGCCTGACTGGGGCATGGCCACAGCTGAGGCTGCCTCCAATCAGCCTAGTAGCTTTTCCCCTGCCACAGCCCAATCCCGGGCTGTCTTTAAACCCCTCAGGGCAGGAGCGAGTGAACCCCCGCTACAGGCAGGCAGCCAGAGTCCACTGGAGAAAGGGTCGGACCTGAGACCTGCCCTACCACTGGAATATCATCCAGGTGGGGGCTGGGAAAGGAAGGCGGAGGGTCAGAGGAATGCAGAGTGGGGTGCTTCAGGAAAGATGCTCAGATGCGACAGTGATGAGGCCATGTAAGTATAGGGTGACCAGACAGCAAGTGTGAAAACTTGGACAGGGGGTGGAGGTAAGGAGCCTATATAAGAAAAAGACCCAAAAATCAGGACTGTCCCTATAAAATCGGGACGTCTGGTCACCCTATGTAAGTACCTAGAATGACAGGTGTTGGGTGGCTGGGTTGGGAGTGGGGAGAGAGAGAAGAAGAGAAGGCAGCAGAAAAGAGACCTCATAAGCATCAGAGACGTATCCAGTTGTTTCAGGGTTTATGCGAAGTGAACATCCAAACCACCAGAAGTTCTCTATCACTTACACTGGCCCAGCGTAGACATTGCTCATTTATTTTAGGTTCAGTCTGATTCATACAGGGAGGATAATGTTATTGGAAAACCCAACACGGTGTTTTCCCCTAATTTTCCATTAACTGGTTGCTTGACTTTGTTGAATGTCATTCGATGAATACTTCCAATGTGCATGCAGTGTATGTCCAGTGTGTATCAGGCAGGGGCAGTGAACGATTCAGACATGTGATCATGTCAGAGGGCAATAGGGAAGGCCTTAACTCTTTACAGCCTGCTGCAGTTTGACAGGGGGTTGCCAATCTGAGTGAGACAAAGAATGATCGAAGCCAGTGATTCCAACGTGGAGTCACCAGGAACAAACACTCCCCCAAACACTCTTTGGTCAAAAAGAAAACATAAAACTGCCTTCTCAGTCAGTGACTTGGCTACCAGAAAAATAACCACGTGTCCCCAGTGCAACACTTCTTCTACCAGCCTGGAAATCAGTCTCCCCGGGACATTTTTGCTGAATTCACCTACTTTTGGACAGTTTGGAATTGATGCTGGGTCGCTCATGTGAGCAGCTGACTTTGTCACTAAGCTATTGTTTTCACAGCAGCTAGTTCGTTTTTAATGACAGTGGTGAGACAGGTTAACTTTCAAGCTGCTGTCTTGTCACACAATGTCACTCACTGCAGTAATTTTGCTGCATAAAGTGACGTGAACGTGTGCCCTGGACTGTTATACAGGAACACTATGGATACTGTAGCAAATTGGACCACACAGGGTCTGTTAAACTCAGCACTTGAGATGGGTGAATACTGTTAAAAACCTACCGTAAATATTGGCTTGATTTTTTTAACCAATTCACATGGATTCTTTTGTGCCTTTTTAGTGTCTCCTTTCTGCAGACATACCAGCCAATGAATGCAATGGCAGAGATATTCACAGACGCCGCAAACTTTAAACAACTATTAAATTCTGAATGAGTAAACGTGAGTATTTTCACAAGAAATCTGGGTCTCAGTGTTAAGCTTATCCAGTCAGGGAGCATAAACAGACCATGTGAGCTTTTATGACCAATTAAAATGAAGATCTTAAATTTCAGATGTGAACTGCTCATGAACAATCTACAGACCAGCAAATAAACTGGTAAAATATTGTGAATAACCAATATATTTGACCACAGACAGAAAAAGAGGTGACATTTGCTGACTAAATTATTCCTTATAAATTATTAACCCAGCTCTATTCGATGTCTGTTTAACTGTACTCAAAGTATCTTGTGTTATATCACAAGGTAGCTCAGAAGTTACTTGTATCTGTCACAGAGCAGGGCAGCTGCACCTGTATTTCCCCTCAGGCTTCCAGCAGCCCAGCTGTTGCCTTTCCTGGGTGGAGACACATGTCTCTCTCCCTTCTGATGGGGTATTCCAGCCTGCCCCGTGCACCTGCTTGCTTTCTTTTCAGAGACGGCTCACAGTCTGACTGTTCACAGAGGCAAGTTGCTGTATTGGTGTGGGGAGGAAGACGTGTGATCACTCACAGTCAGCAGCAACAATGATCTCTCTTGTTTTGTTTGTCAGGAACAGGAAAACTACAGACGAACGGCCTGCTAGCGAGGAGGACGCTGACTGGACCCCCAGCAAATCCTGTCCTGTTCAGACAACAGCTCCTTGGTGCAAACAGCAGTGCCCTGGCACCAAACTATGGTGCTCCCTGTACATGCATAATGTATGGGACACACGGCTCTTTCCAAGCCAGCCTACTTCGTTTTTAGGGTGAAAAGCATTGCAGAGAAACCGCGTTAAACCCAAGCAAAGAACCGACAAAAGCTTGCCAGAGATCACCCCCTTGGGCTCTGGCTGGAGCAGTCCTTCACTCCCCACCTACAGGGGTTCCTTGTGGTTTCAAGTTCATCACAGCTTCAGCTCAGAACAAGCTCCCAGTCATATGGGGCTTCAATAGGCCCCGTCCTTCCAACCCGGGGTCCGGTCTGTGGGCTGGATCAGGAAGAAGCCCCGAGGCAGTTTAAAGACCAGGATTTTTGGATAAACAGCCTTTCTTTGTCGGCTAGTGCCTGGAGAATCCCGTCTGAACCAGGATATGTGGATCTCTCCGGGCGGAGTGTTTCTCTGGAGGTGTCACAACCTGTGTGAATTTGCCTAATCACGCCTTGCTGTTCTCCTGTTTACCTTTCTAGAGATATATACAATCCCTCAACAACACATAGACCAGTGTATTGTTAATACCTTGGACCCCAAAGGTAGTAAACCTCGTTCCATCAGGTTTAACTTCGTTCAGTAAAGTTTATCTTAGTCCATAAGGTGTGTCCAAGATCGTGCAGGACATTGTCAGTCTGTCACAGTGCCATCTGTCACAGTCCCACAGTCCTGTCCAGGGATTGGGTCCTGGCACAGGACCCAGGAAACTCCGGTTCTGCCATTGACCTGGGATGTGATCTTGGGAAAGTCACGTCACATATTTGTTCTCCCTCCTAGCCGCTCATTTCACCGGGACCACTGCACAGCCTTTCAGTCACTACTAATGGAGACCAGTTCAGAGCAGAGACCTCAGGCTGACAGGCTCTGCTACCAGTTAACTGCTCAGCCATCCATTGCTGAGTTGTTATAGTAAAATAACAACACAAGTAAGTGTAAGGAAAACCTAAGGGCCTGAACCAAAGTCCATTCCAATAAATCCCTAGAGACTGCAATGGACTTGGGTTCATGCTCTGAAAGAGTCTAACGGTTTTGAAGCCTGTCCATTATCCAATTATAGGTCCCCAATTGGTATAAATAAACTAGCCAAAGATCTTTAAAATACCAGTGAAAAGAAATAGGACTGTGGTGTCTTGGGCCTGATTCAAAGCCCACGGAAATCAATGGGAATCTTTCTATTGATTAAAATGCACTTTGGATCAAGCCCTTTTTGGGACAAACAAGAAAATCTCGGCTCTCACAAGTGGAAAAGGTGCTCTGGGATTCAGGCCCGGCTACTGTGGGTTCCCCTCCTTCTCGAGATGAATGCGTAGTTTTTATTTGATCTTTAGACGGAAGAAATGTGACTCTGGTGCTTAGAAAGTTGTATTTTAGGAATCTGGGCTGCAAAGGGAAGATGTACATTGCTTCTTCCTAGGATGCTGATTTAATGAATTTGGCAGCTATTGTATGTGGCTGGGAGCCTCACAGCCATATCTCTCCTGCTTGGTTTTTTTCTGTTTTTTTTTTTTTTTGCTTTAATGAGAGTTTCTCTAATTGACTTGATGATTTCTGTTTAATTAGCACATTTTGGAGGAGTGATCAAAAATAATAAAATAAGGTAATTGGACAAGCATACTGCAGTAAAGAAGAGCTCTGTTGTGGACGTAATTGAAGTGGACAGTCTTTCAGCTAGTTTGCGGCTGCTCACAGTTGGATATCCTCAGCCCAGTTCTGCCTTGTGCCCCAGACTTTCCAAGCACTCCCGTAGACACAGCTCCTCCAGTCACTGCAATTAGCTCTAATGAGCTGTAAGCCAGCACAAACGATAACTAAGCCTCGAGCGAGCTAGTTTTTCCACTAACTATATTTGCAAGAGCTTTAGGGCCTGATGCGAAGCCCATGGAAGTCGGTGGAGTCTGTGCACTGACTTCAGAGAGCTTGGGATCAGGTTCCCAGTAACTGTCGGTTACATTCGGAGGGAAGGTGTGTGGTTTTCAGAAGGCAGGGAAGAGTGCAATCTATTATGGTGGTCGGGGCCATGTCACGTCTGTAACTTATCAGCTAGCCCTGACTCTGTGATGGAAAACAAACTGCTGAATTTGAATCTCGCTCCTCCATAAGTCTGGGCTAGCGCTGCAGCTCACGGTAACACTGACTGAGTAGCTCTGCCTTAGGTTCTAAGCATGGATGCTAGTGAAATACCGAAGCAGCCTAAAACACAAGTGTAAACTTAGGGATGAGGGGTTTGAAGCCGGGATCTACAGCATTAAAAGCACAAGCCGCTGCTGCTTGAGCGAAAGAACTAAGGGCTGCAGCCACACAGGTGTGTTCTGAGAACACCTGCCAGGTCAGGCCCTGCAGGCAAGCTAGGTGGGGGATGCCAAATTTGAGAAGCCATACAGGTGTGTATGCCCACCAGCAGAACCGTAGGTGCCTATCAGACTTCGCTGGCAGAAACTCAGGCACCGAAGGAACTTTGGCACCTACAATGCTAGGTGGCAGCTGAACAGGGGTTCGGGGGATCTCATTGGTGCCTAAATATTGGACTTAAGTGGTAGTTGGATTAATGTTGCAGTTAGGCACCCAAGTCCCTTTGTGGATCTAGCCTTAAGGCCCATATCAGAGAAATGTAGACCTGGAAGGGACCTCGATGTGTCACTTAATCTTGTCGCTCATGGGGTGTGAAATTCACACCCCTGAGCGACATTGTTAAACCAGCTTAACCCCCAGCGCAGACAGCGCTAGAGAGAATTCTCCTGCCAACCTACCACCTCTCAGGGAGGTGGCGAATCTCTCCTGTCGGTATAGGTAGTGTCTTCACTGAAGTGCTACGGCAGTTTAGCCGTGCCACTGTAGTGGCTTATGCATAGACATTCCCTAAGTATTATCTACACCACCCTGACAGGTGTTTGTCTAGCCTGCTCTTAAAATCTTCCAGTGATGGAGATTTCACAACCTCCCTAGGTAATTTGTTTCAGTACTTAACCATCCTGAAGGAAGTTTTTCCTAATATCTAATCTAAACTTCCCTTGCTGCAATTTAAGCCCATTACTTTTGTCCTGTTCTCAGTTGTTAAGAACAATTTATTACCATCCTCTTTATAACAACCTGTAAGGATGTGGACTCACCCCTGCGGTGCCTCCTGCTGGTCGTCCATGGGAATTAGCTCACCAGCCCTCTGGAGCGCCCTCTGTCGGCCAGTGATCCACTACCACTGCTGGCCCCCGTGTCTCCCCCAGGACCCCGGTGCCCCTTTAACTGGGTGCTGCCCCCCTGGCAGTACCCCCACAGCTCTGGGTCTCCCCCTCTCGGGGAACCCCCACCCACTATCCCCACATCACCTCAGTCTTGGCTACTGCCCAGTCTCCATCTAGCCCCCACGCCCTGGGGCAGACTGCAGTATCAGCCACTCATCACAGGCAAAGGGGTTCGGACCTGCTGCCTCTGGCTACCCGTGGGCTGCCCCTGCAACCCCGTATCTAATAGGCCTTATCAGGCCTGCAGCCTGGGGCTTTCCTAGGCCGGAGCTCCCCAGATCATCTGGCCCTTCCCCAGCCCTGCTCCAATCTAGGGTCCTTACTTAGCACCTTGCAGCCAGGCCCTTCTCCCTCTACAGCCAGAGGGAGACTGACTGAGCTCCTGGCTCAGTGCCTCTTATAGGGGCCAGCTGGGCCTGACTGGGGCGTGGCCACAGCTGAGCCTCCCTTCCCTAATCAGCCCAGGCTTCTTGCCCCAGCCACAGCCCTCTCCTGGGCTGTTTTCCGCCCCAAAGGGCAGGAGTGGGTAGCCACCACACTACACAACCTTTTACGTGCTTGAAGACTATCATTCCCCCCCGCCCCCGCCCCCGCCATCTCTCTTCTTTTCTCCAGACTAAACAAACCCAGTTTTTTCAATCTTCCCTCGTAGATCATGTTTTCTAGACCTTTCTTCATTTTTGTTGCCTTTCTCTGGACTTTCTCCAATTTGTCCACATCTTTCCTGAAATGTGGTGCCCAGAACTCGACACAACAATCCAGTTGTGGCCTAATCAGCGCGGAGCAGAGAGGAAGAATCACTTCTCGTGTCTTGCTTACAATACTCCTGCTAATACACCCCAGAATGAGGTTTGCTTTTTTTGCAACAGCGTTACACTGTTGACTCATATTTAGTTTGTGATCCACTCTGACCCCCAGCTCCCTTTCTGCAGTGCTCCTTCCTAGGCAGTCATTGATCATTTTGTAGCACTTTGCATTTGGCCTCACTGAATTTCATCCTATTTAGTTCAGACCATTTCTCCAGTTTGCCGCTTCATTTTGAATTTTAATCCTATCCTCCCAAGCACTTGTAACCCCTCCCAGCTTGGTGTTATCTGCAAACGTTGTAAGTGTGCTCTCTGTGCCATTATCCAGGTCACTGATGAAGATATGGAACAGAACTGGACCCGAGGCAGATCCCAGCAAGACCCTACTCAACATGCCCTTCCAATCTGATTGCGAACCATTGATAACTACTCTCTGAGTATGTTTTTTTAGCCAGTTGTGCACCTACTTTATTGAGGTTCATCTAGGTCTAGGCTGTATTTCCCTAGTTTGTTTATGAGACGGTCGTGTGAGACAATATCAAAAGTTTTACTAAAGTCAAGCTATAGCATATCTACTGCTCCCCCCGCTCCACCCACAAAGCTTGGTAGCCTGTCAAAGAAGGATATTAGGTTGATTTGACATGATTTGTCCATGTTGATTGTTACTTATCACTTTATTTTCTTCTAGGTGCTGACAAATTGATTGTTTGATTTGCTTCATTATCTTTCTGGGGATGAAAGTTAAGATGACTGGTCTATAATTCCCTGGGTTGTCCTTAGACAGGTACTATATTTCCAGTCCTCTGGGATCTCTCCTGTCCTCCACGAGTTCTCAAAGATAATCCCTAATGGCTCAGGGATCTGTTCAGCCAGTTCCTTCAATATTCTAGAAGGTATTTGTCTAAGTAATTCTTAACAAGTTCTTTTCCTATTTTAGCTTCAAATCCTACCCCATTTACACTGATGTTCACTATCTTAGTCATCTGCTAACCTTTTTGTGAAAATTGAAACAAAAAAGGCATTTAATGTTTCAGCCATCGCTGCGTTTTCCTGGAAAAGCTTATGCACATATTTACCTTTTTGCACTGGGAGCAGTCCTACCGATTTAATAGCACTGGACCACACTGTCACCCAGCTGGATTGCATCCAGTTCCTCTTGTGATTACAAAGAACTGTTAGCAACATCCAGAGTGTGAAATAGATGCCTATTTCTTGTCATTATACATCTAAATAAATAAATATCATTCTTTGGGTTCTTTTCTTCTTTTCCAGGTTAGGTGTGATGCCTGGATGTTCATTTGTTTGCCCTGTTTTCCTCTAGGAATTAATTAGGAGATCTACTCAGGACTGCTGTGACAGCTGTCTTGTTACTGCACTTTCCAGCAGTTTGATTAATCTCTGACACTCCAGATGTAAAAGTCCTGTGTATCAACACATGGTTTGCTCTTAAAGTCCATTTAAATCATGACTGCTCTTCTGTTTTTAATCAAACGTCTTAAGAAAGAAATCTATTATCAGGAATTAGCAGGGATGTCTAGTGGGCATGCTGAATATAAGGGGGGAAATAACTCGCTGATGCAGAATTAGGACTCCCACTAGATTTTTATCAAGACCAATTTAATGTGGCTACAGCTAACATTTAATATGAGACAGATGTGTTTTTGCATCATGGGAATGAACTTCAAGTGGAACCCTCTGCAACGCTTGCAGAATGGTGTTTGGAATGAAGTCTTTTTGCCATGTATTTAAGTATCACCCATGTTTCATCTTCTATAATAGCTGAAATTAAATTGCCCTCCCATTGTCTACAGTGGGAGCAGAGCTAGGCCAATGCTGAGCACCTCTGAAAATTCCACACTTGCTTTTCTGTGTCCGCTTGTCTGTCCGTCCTCAAGAGCCAGTTGTCTGCTTTAAGGAACAAAGCTAGTACCTGTGGAACAGGCACTAGGCTGCAGTCAGGGAGGGAGTTTTGCTGCCATTAAAAGACTAGAGCTGAGCTTTCCCTGTTGCTATTTGTGGCTAGTTCACGGCGTAGTTACGAGCTGTGATCGCCAACACTGAACGCTACAGAAGCAATAACAATATGGCCAAGAATTGCCTGCTTGGTAGGACATTAGAAAGAATTTTATCATAGAACTGGAGGACACAGGATTGTTAACGGTCTCTTTGTGGCTACCAACCCTGCACATTTTACACATACTCACTCACGTGCACCCTTGCACACACACAGCTGTCCTATAACCTTTTACCTTAACCAGAAGCTACAGGCCACAGCCTGGGCTAAGTCACAGCAGTCATATGCTGCTTCACCAGTGAAAGTTGCCCCGGGACAGCTTACTCCTTGCATCGGGAGTGTGTCTCGGGAACGGCAGCATGGCTGATCCCTGGATCCTACCACAGCTCTTTGGAGCTGCTGACAGTGTCACACATTAGAGCAGCCAGAAGGCTGCTCTAACTTAGAGTCAAAGAATCCTAGAAATGTAGGGCTGGAAAGAACTATGTGAGGTATCTTGTCCATCCCTCGGCACTGGGGCAAAGCTGAATGTACCTGAACCACCCCTGACAGGTTTGCCAGATACTTGTACTGGATGGTGTGGGTGGAAACCAGATTTGTTTCCAAATAGTCCTGGATTCACTTAAAATCCCTGTGGCATAGCCATCCCCCGCTGCCCTTAGCACTGGTTGGCTGGCCCTACTACACTAGGATTTATTAACACAGCAGCGCCGTACTTTTGAACATGAACATTAGTAATAAGGTTCTTTGATGGGCTGCTACTTAGTTGCAGTATTTTATTATTATTATTGCTCAGTTCTGGACCCCCCACCCCAAGTATATTTGCAGTGGAGAGAAGTCATGATGATAAAACCCAGAGAACAATGGCTTCAGGACAATAAGTAAATATCCTCCTCTCCCTTACTCTAGATGCTTCCTCTGCTGACGGGGCTCACCCACCGCTGCTGCTCAGCTGGGCGCCTTGCAGGTTGTGTTAGAACGGTCCAGAGATCGGGGGAGATGGTGGCCAGATGCACAGATGGCAAATTTCCCCCACCTGTGCATCTCAGGGCATGCGCAGTAAAGAATCCTTGCTGCCTCTGGCATTCCCCCTCTCCCTCTGCCCCTCGTTGGACGGCGTTTGGATGCGTGGGCTTTCGGGGCACGGCTCGGCTATTGTCCCTGGAGTTAGTGGAGGCTGGGCTGAAGTCAGAGCTGGGTGTGAGCAGGTTGGCAATGGAAGAATTTCCTCTTCCCTCCCACTGGTGTGAGTGAGCTGGGAATGGCCTGTGCTACAAGAGCCCAGGAGGAATTGTGTTGTTTGTGCATCACTGTTTTAATAAAATTGCCTGGGCCTGGGCCCTGAGTGCGGGCTAGGCCATCACGTATCAGAAATAAACCAGCTAGAATGGAACAGTCCATAAATACAATAGACAAAGATAGGAGAGTGAAGAAATGCTTCAGAGAGGGACAATGAAACCTTAGGAGCAGTAGGACCTAAAAGTCCCATCCAAGATCTGAGTCCATGGTGCTCAATGCTGTATGTGTACATAGCAAGAGACAGTCCCTGCCCCAAAGATCTTACATGCTAAAAGACAGAGGGTGGGAGAAAAGGAACCTTCTTATCATCCCTCTTTTACAGATGGGGAAACTGAGGCACAGAGCAGCGAAGTGATTTGCCCAAGGTCACACTGCAAGTCAGTGGCAGAACTGGGACAAGAGCAAGGTAACCTGAGTCTCAGGCTAGTACCCTCTCCACTAGACCCCATCACCTCTCAAAGCTTCATGCAGCCAGCATCTCAAAGCTTTGCAGTGCATGCTGGGCCCAGAGTTCTCGAGGGCTTCCAGTCTGCAGCGTTGGCTCCCCTTGACTCACTTCACTTAACTTTGGTGGTTCTTAAATTATGGACTTTTTGGTAAGGCAGAGATCCCCGTGTGGCCCAGCTCCTTCTCCCCGGGGTGCTGGTCTGAATCCCCCCTGGAGAACATGGGAAGCTCTGTGTTTCCCACTCACCGAGGAGTTTCAGGAGAGGACTCGAAGGCGATGGTAGTTGATTTCAGAATGGGCTGAAATGCGGGTCCAAAAGCACTGACGGTGAGAGGAGGGTGGATCTCTTGCCAGGGGAGTTGAGATCCGAGAGCAGCGACACAGACAGCATCGTGTCCTCAGGGAAGCAGAATTACAGGTCAGCGATTATCCCCTCTCCTATTACACTTTTCTGTGGTAAGGATCATTATATGATTTCAGCAAGATGCTCTAGGGTTCAGATCATGGTCAGGGGGTGATGTGCCATGGCAACTCGTGACAGTCAGCCGTCCATCATCTGGTACCTAACAGCCACCAAGGCATGGCTTTGTTAGACCATAATGCACTTCCTTTCCTGTCTCTGGCTTAATCGCAAACTTCTCCACAGCAGTCCTGTGTGCAGCAATGGTGCAGAAAAGATTCACAGCTCGTGCCTGGAGGGAGTGGGGGGAACTCCTGCGGATCCAGGATTTGCCTTCTCTGCTGAGCCTGGTGGCTATTTAGGTGGGTGTCTCTTCACAAGGACTTTGGCTAGTCCCACCAGCTCATTTCACACAGGCCAACAAGGAGCTATCAGCTGGTGCTGACCTGGTTCAGATCTAAACTACAGTCTTGGAAGTGAAAGCTTCCTTATCCTATTACCATCCCCTGCAATATCTATCTATTCTTGTACCCAGCCTCCCTGATTCACGCATAAGGTAATTTCCAGGCAAGTGAAGATATTTCCAAGGTTATAAATATATGTTTATATTTGTGGGAAGGCAAGTGGTATTTAACTGAGACTGGAAACAAGGAAACAAGAGATTTAAAAATAAGAGAAGCTGGAAGTCAGGGCTTGGTGTTACCAAGATATTTGCAAGCCAAGGAAAATAGGAAATAGCGTCCTATGTGCTGATTTCAATTTCCACTGGAAGTCAGGCAGCCACCCTATGGCCAGCAGGTGACCTCGGAGCATAGTCAGACTGTCAGCCTGACCTCAAGGGCTAGTCCGCACATTAGGTGTGTGCGGAGGTGGGGGAGGGAATTTTGCAAAATAAAATGAAAAATCATCAAATTTGTGCCCCTCTTGCTGAAATCCCTCCTCCCCCTGGAAAGAGAAACACTGCGCTGCTGCCCACTCTTCAGCCAGTCAAACGGGTCCCTGCGATGCTCTGCGCGGTTGGTAATAAAGGCACGTCTCGTGTCGCCAGGTACCTCTCCCAAATGGAGCCCGCTGTCCCGCCGACAGACGGACTGGCCCTGGGGGTGGTGCCAGGCTGGATGAAGAACGTTCCGGGACGCAACCCCACCCCACCCGACCAGCGTGGAATTGGACTCTGGAACTCACTGCCACGAGACGTCAGCCAGCCTGTGTTCAGCAGGGGCCGAGAGGGGCTGGCGTGTCTATGGCTAACAGAGCACGGGCCCAAACTGCCAGGCTCAGAGAGGCACCTCCCGCTGGCCCCCAGCCCCGTCTCCTCCAAGGGGCGGCGAGGGAACCCCCCTGCCTGAGCCTGGGGGGCCGGGCAGAGATGGGCGAGGGGATGTTGCCTTGGCCGCGCGGCAGGCCCGGGGAGTCAAGGCGGGTCTCTCCCTCCGGCGGGGATCCAGGGCTCTGTCCCCCCGGTTGGGGTTAAGCCGATGCCAGGGACGTGTCCCGGGGCTGATCTGAGCTGGGGGCTGCTAGGCAGGTGTGAGCGGGCCAGGGCCAGGGGCAGGGCACTGGTGGGAGGAGTGCGGCCAGAGCGCTCTGGATCCTGGCGCCCAGTGGCACCTGGGCCCGCAGACACGCGAGCTGCCCAGGGGCCCTGCTTTGCACCCGGGGCGAGGAGCGATGGGTGATGTTCTGCTCTTTACGGGATTAATAATCTTTTGGCGTCGGAGAATCGCCTGGAAATCTTCCTTGGAAAATAATGAGCAGAGAAACATTTACTGATTAGTTTAATCCCGGATCATCCTCTCTGATGAGCATATATCGAGATATCCTTTAACTGATTTATTGTCAGTCGGGAACCCTAGAGTTCTGCTCTGCATAGAGGGCGTGGGTGCGCATAATGCATGTGGGTGTGCAAAGCGCGCGGTGTTAGGTGTGCAAAGCGCATGGAGGTTAGGTGTGCACAGTGCATGGGTGTTAGGTGTGCAAAGTGCGCGGTGTTAGGTGTGCAAAGCGCGTGGAGGTTAGGTGTGCACAGTGCATGGGTGTTAGGTGTGCAAGGCGCGCGTGTGTTAGGTGTGCACATCGCCCGGGCGTTAGGTGTGCACAGCGCGCGGGTGTTAGGTGCGCAAGGCGCGCGGATATTAGGTGCGCAGAGCGGCGCAGAGCTGTAGACGCACAGTGCACGGGTGTTAGGTGCGCAGAGCGGGGCAGAGCTGTAGACGCACAGTGCCAGTGACTGCGCCTGCACGGTTGCTGTTTCTCGCCCCCAGTGCCGCGTGGCCAGCGGGCAGAACCCCCCCCCGCCGTGTGTGTGTCGGGGGAGCGGGGTAATCGCCGCTCTCTAGAGGGCCGGAGATTTAAACTCTGTTTCTATTCCTCCATCTAGCGGCTTTCTCTCCGTTGGAGCTTTTATGGTTCATAAACTGATTAGGAGCAATTATCTCCGCGTTATCCCCCAACTTTCCAAATGACTTGGCCATATGCATATTTAAGGCTTCATCATCCCCGGCAGCCGCTCAGCCTCCCCTAAACTGCTGAAATTAAACCGATTCGGGGGCGACGTCAAAAATTAGGGTTTTATCCACTCATATCTGGTGGGACCGGAAATTTGCTGTGGGCGAGGCCGGATTACCGCGTCTAATTACTGCGGCAGATCTGCTCCCTGCCTCGCAGTGAAAGTCTCCTGGTTCAGCAGAACGGGGAAAGTGAAGGCGAGGCGTGTAAGTCGCCTGGGTTCTGCCCTATACGTGACCTAGAGGTGCGGCTCCGGGGCTGGAGCAGCGACCGATCGACGGGGGAGTGACAGCGCTGCCGCCCTCCGGTGGGCGCCGCGCCGCCGCACAGCGACAGCCCCGAGCACACGGTGCGAAACGCAGCTCAAAACAAACACGTCGGGGGCAAATTCCGTGTTCTCGGAAGCCAGGGCGCTGAGATTTCGTTTAATGGGACTAACGGTGTATGGGATCTACCGACCCACCTCCCTGCCTTGTCTGGCCAGGGGGTTAGAAAGTCGCCCGTTACCCGGCTGTTTAAACACAAGGCACAGTCGTACTGCGTTTAATTTCGGCCTGGATGGGGTGTATGTGTGGACAAGCTGTTAATACAATGACAGGCGGCTCTACCCCTTGGGTCAGAAGCCCGCGCGAGGGAAGCACTTCCTGTCCTCTCTTCACACCTGCCTCACCCGGTTTCTAAGAAATGTCGGGATTCCTTTCGGTCCCAGGAGAAAACCTCCTAATCGCCAAAAGCAAAACCAGAAAGCCTCAGCAATTCAAACTACAATTATCCTAAATGAAAGTTATTGTTTTGCTAATCCCAGGAACAGCTTGCAAAGGGAGATTTGGGTCTTTCTTTAATAATGTAAAGTTAATACGGAGTCCCCTTGTAATTATCTTTATCAGAAGACCCTTGTTTAATCTGCATGTTTAGCGGAAAAGGACCAAATCAAAAAGAGATCTGCTTTAAAGCACTTGCTGTAAGCTGTTTGTAAATCGTTTGCATAAACAGCTGAAGCAAGGAATTGCAATCCAGGTGCAAGATCTGGACTCAGCCGAACAAATGACTGAATCCCCCGTTCAGACCGTGGCTCCGGGGAGACACAGGGATTCCCCCGGTTCTTTCAGGGCGAGGAACAGCCTCACGCGATCTTAGCAGGGCCAGGTTCAATGCTGCTAAAGAATAAAGTTGCCCTGGGGTCGGGGGGTGAACGGGGCTCAGTGTCTGGCCTTTCCGAGGCCAAGGAAGGAGCGGTCTGTCTTGTACCCAGCCGCGAAGCTGCAGAAGGAGCCACCTTTTCTCCTGTACTGCCCCAGAGCCCCTGCCAGAGCCCCGAGCCCCGGGCAGGACGCGAGCCTGTCTCCGCCTCACTGAGCTGCACCTTGCTCCCTGGAAGAGCCCGCGGCGCGCCGAGTGCCCGAGCTCGGCTCTCCACGGGAAAGGACGGAACAAAACTTCCCTTGCTAAACCGATTCCGCCCTCCCCGCGCTTCCCAGACTCCCCCAGGCTGGGGCGCTTCCGCAGGGGCCGGGAAGCTCCCTGGCCCTGGAGCCCGCTGTCCGGCGGGGCCCGGAAAGCGAGGCGGGCCGGGGCGAGCTTGGCGGAGTCTGTCGCTCGCCAGGTAGCTTGTGGCTGTCGGACACCGACGGGCACCTGGCGGGGCGAGGCGCTAGGGCGCAGCCTGGGCAGCCGCCGGCGGGCACAAGCTCCCGAGCCGAGCCGGGCGGGGCGCTCCGCCAGCCGGACCCGCCCGGTGCCCTGCGCGCCCGGGCCGCCCGGGCCAGGCTGCGCTGCGCTGCGCTGCGTTGCGCGCTGCGCGGAGCGAGCCCCCGGCCGGGGCCGCGGCTGGGCGCAGTGAAACGTGACCGCAGGGGCGGGGTGGGCTCGCGGGGGCCTCGGTGGCAGTTAATCCCCTGGGATTGGGAGCCGGGCCCGCCCCCTCCCCGGCCCCCCTGCGGCGGCGGGGCCCTGCCCGGAGCTGATTGGAGCCGGGCAGCGGGATAAAAGGCTCCGCGGCGGCTCTGCCCCGGCCATCCCGGGGAGGCAGCGGCCAGCATGACGGGCCGGGAGGAGCCCGCCGAGGGCAGAGCCAAGGGGAAGGCGCTGGTGCCCGGCGCTGCCGGCGAGAAGGCGGCCCGGCTGGGCGCCCCGGCCCTGCGCTCCAAGGGCTTCGCCATCACCGACCTGCTGGGGCTGGAGGCCGAGCTGCGGCCGCCGGCCGCCCCCGTGGCCGGCGCGGGATGCGAGGGCGCCGGGGTCGGACTTGGGGGGGTGTCTCTGGGCGGCGGCTCCTTGCCCCTGGGCTTGGGCTTCCTCTGCGGCTTCGCGGCGCCGCCCCCGGCTGGAGCCCCCTGCCTGCTGCCGGCCCACGTCCCGTTCCTGCAGCCCCGGCCGGAGCTGCACCGGGCCCCCGGGCCCCCCGCCGGCGGGCGCCAGGACAGCGTCTCCGGTAAGGGCCCTGCCCTGCCCCGCAGCCCCCGGGGCGCGACCCGCCCCGCCCCGGGCTCCCCCCCCAGCCGGGCCCTGCCCCGCAGCCCCCGGGGCGCGCCCCGCCCCGGGCTCCCCCCCCCCAGCCGGGCCCTGCCCCGCCCCCCCCGGGCTCCCCCCCCAGCCGGGCCCTGCCCCGCCCCCCCCGGGCTACCCCCCCAGCCGGGCCCGGCCCTGCCCCGCAGCCCCCGGGGCGCGACCCCCCCCCAGCCGGGCCCTGCCCCGCCCCGGGGTCCCCGCCCCAGCCGGGCCCTGCCCCCCCCCGGGGTCCCCCCCCAGCCGGGCCCTGCCCCGCCCCGGGCTCCCCCCCCCAGCCGGGCCCTGCCCCGCCCCGGGGTTCCCCCCCCAGCCGGGCCCCGCCCCGCCCCGGGCTCCCCCGAGCCAGCCGCAGCGCCGGACCCCGGAGCGGCCGCGACGCACCCGAGGCAACCCCCGGCCCCGCGCCCTCCCTCTGCTCTATCCGCCCGCGTGGTGCTGAACCGCCGGGCCCGGGCCCGCCGCCCGCGGGGGAAGACGCGCCCCTGTCCCCGGGGCTGCGCTCGGGCTGGGAGGGGCGAGCTCAGCCTGGCCCAGCTGCCGGGGGAAGGCCCCGTAGCCCGAGTCACCCCCGGCTGTTCCCGCTGAGCCTCGGGGCGCGGGGCAGCCCCGTTCCCCCCCGCTCGCTGAACGTCCTTCCCCCCGCTCGCTGAACGTCCCTCCCCCCCGCTCGCTGAACGTCC
This sequence comes from Mauremys mutica, assembly GCF_020497125.1. NCBI lineage: Eukaryota > Metazoa > Chordata > Testudines > Geoemydidae > Mauremys > Mauremys mutica. The sequence goes on along the minus strand of NC_059074.1, from coordinate 209,926,849 downwards.
CTCCCCCCCCTGCTCGCTGAACGTCCTCCCCCCCGCTCGCTGAACGTCCTTCCCCCCGCTCGCTGAACGTCCTTTCCCTCCCCTGCGCGCAGACGAGGAGAGCCTGTCCGGGGACAAGGGCGAGCTGCAGACACCCACTTCCCAGGCCAAGAGGAAGAAGCGCCGGCACAGGTACCAGCAGCACAGCTCGGGGCAGCGGCCGGGCCTGGGGGGAGCCCTGGATCCCGGGACCATGGCACTGCCTGGGCTTGCCGGTCCTCCAGCACCGCAGCCTGGCGCTGCACCGCTTCCGGGCTAGGCCATGTCTACACCGCAGCTCGTGGCAACGCGCCTGAGGCGGCCGCGGGGGTGGGAATGAAGCGGTGTCAGTAAGGGGCAGGCAAAGGGCTTTTGAAAGAACAAGCCGGGTGGAGAGACAGGAGCAAAGCTGCCCTGGCCAGGATAAAACTCCAGTGCGGCTCACTGGCAAATCCTGTGCAGACAGGAACAGACTCAGAGCTGGCAGCAGGCCCGGGGCATTGTAGACCCGGGCCTGGGGGAGTGCTGGGGGCCCCTGCAGGACTGATGGGGCTCCCGGGTGGCCAGTAACTGTTTGTTCCTTCCCCAGGACGGTGTTTACTGCTCACCAGCTGGAGGAGTTAGAAAAGGCTTTCAATGAAGCTCATTACCCAGACGTGTATGCCCGGGAAATGCTAGCTATGAAAACCGAGCTGCCCGAGGACAGGATCCAGGTGGGTTGTCATGCCCGGAGCCAGGCTGTCCTGGCTGCCTGCGCTGCCACCTACACACCCCACGAGTGAACGTGCACAATGCTAATGTGCTCCTGTGCCCAGCCGGCCGCAGGCACAACCCAGCACGTCAGGAAGGAGCCTGCTGCCCGTGGAGATGCACAACGGCACCTCCTGGGGCGCTGGGGCTGCTCTGCTCTCCCTCCCCTAGACACCAGCCTGGGCTCTGCGCAGGAGCCCACTGTGTAGGACCCTAATTCAATAGCGATTGGACCGAATCCTCCTGCCTATCCTCAAGTGGCCAGTTACTTCAGTGACCGAAATGGCTAGAGTGGGGCCCTGAGCTTTTGTTACGGGCTTCCTTAAGAGCAGAACAGATGGACCGGAGCCAGGACGAGCTATAACAAGCCCTTTCAGATGAGCACCCTTTGGGGCTGCAAACACCAGGTTATGGGGGAACAGGTGCTCACTGCCCAAGAGCCCTTGTTTGTGCACAATGACTGGGCTGGGGGGCAGCCTTCTCTGGGGAATGGCAAAGGTTTCCAGTGCGCCCAGCACAGAGGAGATGGCCACGCGGGCAGCTCTTCCTAGGGGGTTTGTGTTCACTGACTCCCTCTGGACAGCCACGGGGGAGACATCTGAGCAGGGATCCCCAGCACAGGCCTAGAACTAAAGTCATGATAAACCTCCTGTAATGCTCGCTCTCTCTCTCTCTCTCTCGCTCTCTCTCTCCACCCCACAACACCCCCTTCCAACACGCACATTCGCACACCTGGGGACACCCCCCCCGAACACACAATCACACATGCACACCTACACACCCCAACCCACACACCCCTGGACACATGCACTCACCCCGCCCCCGGATTCCCCCCCCCAGGTCTGGTTTCAGAACCGAAGAGCCAAGTGGAGGAAGCGTGAGAAGTGCTGGGGCAGGAGCAGTGTCATGGCCGAGTACGGTCTCTATGGGGCCATGGTGAGGCACTCCATCCCTCTACCCGAGTCAATCATCAACTCCGCCAAAAGTGGGCTGGTGGGCTCCTGTGCTCCTTGGCTGCTTGGTAAGACAGCACATAGTCCAGGGTGGGGTGCGTCCCGCTAAGCAGTGCTGAGGGAACGGCCAGGTAGCTAGGGAGAGCCTGACCTGCTTTATTTTTAAATCTGTTACAAATCTCAGCCTTTCCCCTCCTTACAGACACGCCAGTCTCTTTTGCGGGGCGGGGGGATTAAAGTAAACAACAAAGCCTTAGGTGGTAATTTTCAGAGTCTGTGCTAAAGGGTTTTGAAAAGGGCGTGTTAAAGAACCGGTTAGTGTGGGTGACCCTTTTACTGCTAGACAGTAATAATAGAGTGTGGTGTTGTTGTTTTGATTTTAGCCCCCAGTCAGGGACATACTTATGCACATATTTAATTTGAAGTTAACTTAAGTGTAACTTAAAGTTAAGCACATGCTTAAGTGCATGTTTGAATAGGTGCTTAATTTATTCTATTGTAGTGTCGTAGAGCCGCAGGTAGGGAATAGAGCCCTATCTCACTACATACTTCCATGCAGATAATATAGACTCTAGACCCCAGAGAACTCACAATCTAGGATTTAGACAATAGGCAGTGGAGGTACCCACACTCTTTGCAGTCAGATGGAATCTTTCTGCTGACTTCACTGGGCTTTGGATCTGTCCCTAAGGGAAGACATGGACAAAGCGGGAAGAAGAGGTAACAGCTGAGCTGGGTGTGTTTGAATTAGTTGTCCCAGGTGGATTTAAGCAATGCATTATATTTACTTACTCTTCTTCATTCTTGAAGGGATGCATAAAAAATCCATGGATGTTACAAGAAAGCCAGAGGGAGAGGAGAAGATGAGAGGCAGCTGGAGACTGGAAGGTCCTGAGGAGGAATTAAAAATGAAGCCAGCAGATCACCAGAGAAGCTCTGGTGACAAACTCAGCTCTATGGACAATTCAGAAGATACAGCGATTGACCTCTCTAGCACTGCAAAGCAAGAGAACAGGAGTGCTTTGAGGCAATGTCTCAAAGGAGACCTCCAGACAGATGGGAAGGACAATGACCACTAAACTCAGGGAGCAAGGGAGAGTGGGATGTTAGGAAAACGAGCCCCCTTAACACTTCGGAAAGATAGGACTATTTATTAATTATTTTTTCAACAATTAATACATGATTTTACATGAATTTGAGACATTTTAAAACTGGATCCAGCTAAGATTCCCCCCCCCCCGCGACTTTAAAGCTGTTTGTTTGTAATAAACAGGGCTGAGGGGAAGGTTTTAAAATGTTGGTGTGAAAATGCCCCTGGTTTTTGGGCAGCTCTAGTGATAAATCAGGAAAACCTCCCTTTCATTCTGTAACACAAGCAACTGAAAGACACTTCTGCCAGCTAAACAGGAGCATGGCTAAGAGTGGAGTTATTCCTTCTGGAACCTGTCGGGTGCAAGATGGAGCTGGACTTAACAGAAACCTTATTTCCAAAGTTACATTCCAACGTTTACTGTGATGTACTGGGTGAGCACCTACGTGCAGTGTTCAAAATATGCAACTGTTCGGCCTCAAGAAGTAGCAGAAGGTATTCTTAAGCTGTGGACCGGTGATTCAGCTCTTGTAAGTTGACATGGTGCCATTGACTTCGAGAGAGCCAGGCCAGTTTACACCAGCTGAGGAGCTATGTATCCGTCAATACAGCCTTATAAATGAACTACACTCTGTATCTAGAACCTGTACCTGTGTGTGTGTGGGGGGGGGGGAGGATGTGGGGGGATATTTTATGCAATAATGCAATAATTTTGTACGTTTTTGAATGTTATTTGATATACTATGCATAAAAGAACTCACACCTTTATAAAAATCAAGCCATAGCTCCCCTAAGAAATTTTATGCTATTTTGTGAATTGACATAGGAGACTATTTTGTAATTCTTAAATGTCCGTAAAACAGTGTTAATGTCAGATCTGTTTCTTGGTCTTTTTATATTTTTGTCTAAAAGCACTTTAGTTATCTGAATTTTCTGAATGTTGCTCTTCCTGTTTTGTCATTTATTTATTATGCATTATTAAATAAAAGTTTTGGGTATCTTTGCTTTTCCATCTGGATTTTTCTTAGTAGCTCTGCTTAGATACGTCTCCAGAAAGCGTTATGGCTCTGATCCTGCCTAGAATAGTGTACATGTCTGGTTTATGAGCAGTTTTACTGAAATCCATGGGACTGTTCTAGGGCATAAAGTTAAACCCATGCATAGATCTGTGAGAGGTTGGGGCCTAAACAGACTCGGCAGGGCGCATCCTGGGTAATTAATGTTGTAAGTCATTTTGAAGATGAAAATCATTGTAGAGGGGGCTTTCAGAAATGCCTTAGGGAGAAAGGCATCCAACTCCCATTGAAAGTCCCGGGGAGATAAGGGCCCACTTTATAAGAGATTAGGTATTGATTAAGTTATCCTGCCATTAATTATTTTGTACAGGAAACTCCACTGAACTTGCAGGGGATTTTGTGAGCAGATCAATGGCAGGTAGAGGGCCAATAACTTGCTGTGGTATTGATGTAATGGCCTCATTTAGGCCTGCGCCCATTCCTGGTGTCTTCCAGGGGGCAGCTGTGGGCCCTTTGTCTGAGTGCCTCTGTAGATAGAACATGAGAAACAAATGGGAATGTACAAAGCCAAATGTATTTCAGATTCTCCCCTCCCCCCAAATCATAGTGCTGTGTCAATGGATGCACTGCCCTGTCTCCTTGGCACATGAGTGCTGTCATCTCATACTTCTTTAGGGTGAAAGAACAGACCCACACCCACTTCGTAGTTCTAACCGTCAGAGTATCCAGGACGGCAGTCATAAAGTACTAAGGGGTCAGAATGGCGTCATTGCTCAAAACTCCCCTTTCATTACAGGGCCAAAGGCCCTAAACTGATGGTGAAATGTGCTCTTCTGAAATATGGGAGGAAGCCAGATATTAAAACCATTTCACCAAAATTGACTTTTGTCTGTAATTTGTACCCTTTGTACATGCTCCACCTAGCATGCTCCTGTTTGTGCATAAGGCAGAATTGGCCCACATGTATGTTGTAACAGCAGTATTGAACCATTTCCAGTTTTATCTGCTGGCCAAAATGTAACAGAAAATGATCAAAAGGCTTTATTAAAATCTGGGTAATTCCAGTCTGGAAACATTCCTAATACAGATCAGCATATAAGTGGCCCTGTAATTATGGTTTACCTGTCCCTGGCCATAGGGGCAATAGGAAACTGGCAGCAACAGCTCTCCAGGGTTTCTTGACGAGTATGGTTTTGAACACCGTCAGGCTGGCCGTGCCTACCTGGGAGGAGGGAGAAAAGGCGATAGGGTCAGGGGAGTAGTGGCGCTGAGAGTAAGTGTCTCAGATACGGACTTTGTACAAGAAAACTGTATAGCTGAAAAAGTGACCCACCGTGATGGGGGAGGGGTCATTCCACCCACGATTAGGGACTATGAGATCTGAGACTTGGCACATTCAGGGCCTAATCCTGATTCGGCAGCATTTGCAAACGGTTGACCTGGGCTGTGGAGTGCTGGCACTGGTATTTTCCTATATTTATGTCCCCGCATTTGGAACGGATGCAGATGGTGGATCTTGGTTACTGACACATATAGCAACAGTGGGGCTATTACTGATGGCATGGGCATGCTCAGAGATTGTCCTCGATGACTTGAAATGGACTGCAGGTGCCATGCGGACTGTATCTGGCTCACTGACAATCCTGTAGAATAACAGCCTGTCTGAGCCTGAGCTGTACACCCGCTGAGAAACTGCCCTTGTGGGAGGCGTCTGGTAATTGAGGGGCTCTCTTCCTATAGACCTCAGGTATTTTGCACGGTAAGGCAGTGAGGTGCTGCCAATACACCACCAAGGGGCTTCTGCCTTAGCCAGCAGTACAAAGCATGTCTCAGGGATGCGGTGCTCTCAGGGTGAGATTCCCTTTGGAGTGGGGGCCAAGCAGAAAGGCCTCCATATGCCCCTTAAGGCTCACATTGGGGTGAGCCGGTACAGCAGCAGGAAGAGTTCCCTGTACACGGCCTCCATGCCACAGAGAGGGTCCCTGGGCTGGCCCCTGATAGACAGAAAGCAGTGATGGAGGCAGGGCAGGGAAGGGCCATGGGATCCACATGCCTGTGGATCTAACGTCTCCCAACACACTGTGCAAGTGGCCTGGGCAAGCAGTGGTTTCTGCTGGAGTACGGGCTGCGGGGGCTGGGTGACAGCCCCACACAATGACCCTGGTTTGGGGGGAGGGTAGATTTCACCCTCCCAACCTCCACACTTCCCTGACATAAAGGCTGATTGCTTGTGCTTCTGACTTTATTATATTATTATGGCAGCACTTGGAGGCCTGACCCAGGCTGGTGCCTCCTTGTGCCAGGTACGGCACCCACACGTAGCAAACAGCAGTTCCTGCACCAAGGAGCATTCAGGTTAAGGCCCCAAGCTTGGAGACACTTAGGCATGTGAGTATCCCACTGAAGTCAAGGGGTTAAATTAAACACATGTGCGTTTGCACTGCAGGATCGGGACTACACGACAAGGCACAACAGGTGGATAAAAAACACACAAGCAGGTGGAGGAGGAGGGTGATACAAATAGAACAGGATGTTTTAGCAGACTAGATGTGACCCAATAGCTAGTGTGAAAAATCGGGACACTTTTTTTCCCAGGAGGGCCGGTATAGTTGCTTAAATAAGACAGAGCCCCTAATATCGGGATATCTGGTCACCTGACTGTGAACACAATTCATAACCATCCAGTCACAGCAACCAGGCGTACTTGTCTGACTCTTAGGAACAAGGGCCTGATCCAGATCCTAGACAAGTGACTTCAGGGGGTAGGATCAGATCCTAACTCATTGATGACAGGGATGAACCAGCAAAGGGCTGGAGAGTCTATTTAGATTATAGACTCTGAGGGCCAGGAACAGTCTCTTACTGAATATCTTTGTACAGCACTTAGCCCAGTAAAGCCCCCAAATGAGCCGGGACTTCTAGATGCTACTGTAACCAATGATGCTGATGTTATAACAATAAGACTAAACTCTTTGGGGCAGGGACAGTGTTTGTACAGAACTGAATACAATAGGGCCTAGAGGTGCTACTCTCGCATACTAATTTGATCCCCCCCCCCCCGGTTTAAGTGAATGGCATATTCTTGGTACAACAAGAGTATATGGTTCCACCACTATTCCAGAGACAGCCACCTCCACACTGGGATGTCCAGAATGGAAATGTAAAATGTGGTAAATAATTCTGTGATGGGATCCCCAGGGTATAACCTGGGACTGTGGGACCCCTGTGCCCCCTTAGCTCTCCAGCCTGGGCTGTCTCTCCCAATGCTTTGCTAGTGACAAGCAGCAAACCCCTCCAGGCCCTGTTACCATTCCATACAATTCCATGTGGAGCCCCACAGCCAGCTAGATGGCGTGAATGCTCCCAGAGCCACGCATGAATCACACAGAGAAAGGCACCAGCCAAATCCCCCCAGCTCCCAGCACTGCACCTCAGGAATATACCGTCTTGCACTGCGTAAGACAAGCAATGCACATTTATTAACTGATTCACCACTTCATCAATGGAAAGTGGATATACACCAGCCTTTGTAAACCTGGGCAGATTTATCAAACACTTCAGGCAAACTCACTGGTAAAGATAAACAGTTAAACAATTTTATTGACTACAAAAGATAGATTTCAAGTGATTATAAGTGATAGGCAAAAGGTCAGAGTGGTTTCCAAAAGAAAAGAAAATATGAGCACGCAGTCTAAACTCTCAATCCTATTAGACTGGGCAACATCTAGATCATAGAAACATAGCATTGTAGGACTGGAAGGGACCTCAAGAAGTCATCAGGTCCAGTCCCCTGCACTCAAGGCAGGACTAAATATTTTCTAGACCATCCCTGACAGGGGTTTGTCCAACCTACTCTTAAAAATCCCCAGTGATGGAGATTCCACAACCTCCCTGGGCAATTTATTCCAGTGCTTCACCACTCCGACAGTTAGGAAGTTTTTCCTAATGTCCAACCTAACCCTTCCTTGCTGCAATTTAAGCCCATTGCTTCTTGTCCTATCCTCAGCGGTGAAGAACAATTGTTCTCCCTCCTCTTTGTAACAACCTTTTATGTACTTGAAAATTGTTATGGCCCCTCTCAGTCTTCTCTTTTCCAGACAAAACAAACCAAATCTTTTCAATATTTCCTCGCAGACCATGACTTCTAGACCTTTAATAATTTTTGTTGCTCTTCTCTGGACTTTCTCCAATTTGTCCACATCTTTCCTGAAAGGTAGCACCCAGAACTGGACACAATACTCCAGTTGAGGCCTAATCAGCGCGGAGCAGAGCGGAAGAATTACTTCTCTTGTCTTGCTTACAATACTCCTGCTAATACATCCCAGAACGATGTTTGCTCTTTTTGCAACAGCGTTACACTGTTGAGTCATATTTAGCTAGTGGTCTAATATTACCCCAGATCCCTTTCTGCAGTACTCCTTCCTAGGCAGTCATTTCCCATTTTGTATGTAGATTAAGCATTTTTTCTCACCCCACTGGATATTGCAGTTCATAGTACACAGGTTTCACCTTTGAAACCTGGGCCAGTCTCCCCTGTTGGAGTCTTCAGTTTTCTGATCATCCTTGTTGATTGCAGCATACGTGGGGGAGGGAGAAAGGCCAGACGTGGGCCTGTGTTCTGTTTTATACCCTTAGTCCAGGTGCTTAGAGAACACAAGTCCAGGCATGTCTGGTGGGCATTGCTGAGTCCCCAGGGAAGGTTGAGCAATTCCCCTGGTGTGGCCTCATGCAGGTGAGTGACTGCATTGTAGCTCCCTTGCAATGGCTATTGATGGTTGTTTGACACCTGCCCGGGCGTTGGTTACTTTCCTTGGCATTGTCTCTGGAGAGCTAGTATCTGGGTGCTTCCCAAACCCACAACATATTTTAGTGACAACCACACAACACAATTCTCATAACTTCATATGCATTAATGATACACATATTTAGATAGAACAGTGACTTTCAGCAGATGATAACCTTTCCCCTGATACCTTACACAGCCTGCTTTATATGAAATATCACAATGATATATAAATGAGGAATATGGGGGTGACAGGGCACTCCTCCAAGGTATAGAATGTCACAAATTCCACAACATCTCTTTCATAGATCTAGGTTGCAACATTTCCTGCCACATTTACATCTTTTCTCTGTGCCAGATGTACAGCTCTATCCTGGGATTTAAAACAATCTGCTGAACTAATCATCAAAGAGGGGGAGGTGCAAAAAAGAAAAAAAAAGAAAAGTGAACAAAATGAGCTTATTTTGGGTTGGTCCCAGAGACTGACTGTGGAGAATGTTTTTTGAGTGTTTATACAGAGACAGAGGGGTCTTCTTGGAATGGACCTAAACCAGACCTTGTAAAATGAAGGCTGTTGGGTTTTGTTTGTAGCAACATCTGCATTCTGCCATCACTGGATGGCTTAGTAATATTCGTTTTTAACTGGCATTTTATCTAGGCTTATCCTGTCAAGCTGCTTGATGGACTTTTAGATTGGAAGATTAAGCAAATGTGAAGATTTTAACAGAGCGCCCCCCACTGTAAAACGGAGGTGACTGGGCAGCGGAGAAAATGTGTCATTCGTATGGCGGCACCGGTCAGGAACAGATGCTGTTATTTTCTGTGAGGTTCCAGAAAGTGCTGATCTAGCCTGATCCAGAGTCCACGGAAGTCAATGCGCCTTTCCATCACTTTCAATGGGCCCATGTTCCCACCCTCCACTTAGTCCTACAATCCATACATAGGTGTGGGAACTGGGGCGTGTGTGTGTGCTGCTGCACCCCCTGGCTTGAAGAGGTTTCCATCATGTCCAGGGTTTACAGTTTGATTCAATGGCTCTCAGCGCCCCCACTGTACACACTGCTCCAGCCCCCTGACTCCTATAATCACATGGCTGTTGATAATTAGACAGCACAGAAGATTACAATGTTTATTGAGCAGCCCTATGTCCTGGTTTTATGTGTGACACCAGGAATCCTTGCACATGCAGATCTTTCAGTTTTCCTGCCACCGAAGGTCCCACAGAACAGCACACCCATGAATACGGAGAAAGCCAAACAACCAGGGCTAGCCTGGGTAAGCCCTGGGAGGTGCTGTCATCAGTATCCCAGACACACTGCTGAGGCACAGTCCCTGTACCCCCCCCCCATTTGCTCCTTGCTCAGGGTGGGCATGCCAGCTGAGCTGTACTGGGCTGTGCATTGGGAGTTGGGGCATGTCATAAATATAAAGGGAAGGGTAACAACCTTTATGTCTGCAGTAACATAAAATCCCTCCTGGCCAGAGGTACAGAATCACTTTACCTGTAAGGGGTTAAGAAGCTCAAATAACCTGATTGGCACCTGACCGAAAGGACCAACGAGGAAAGAAGATACTTTCAAATCTGGGGGTGGGAGGGGGAGAGGGATTTTGTTTGTGCTCTCTTTGTGTCGTTCCCTCTCTGGACAGAGAGAGACTGAGACCAAGCATTGGTAACCCATCTCCTGAAAATATACCTGAAATCATACATCTAAAATTACAGAAATTGTAAGTAAAGGCAAGGAAATGCGTTAGATTATCTTTTGTTTTAGCTTGTGAATTTTCCCTATGCTAAGAGGGAGTTTTATTCCTGTTTTTTTGTAACTTTGAAGCTGAACCTAGAGGGGAATCCTCTGTGTTTTAAATCTTTTTATTTACCCTGTGAAGTTACCTTTCATCCTGATTTTGCAGGTGTGATTCTTTTACTTTTTTTTTTTAAATAAAATTCTTCTTTTAAGAACCTGATTGTTTTTCAGTGTCCTAAAAACCCAGGGGTTTGGTCTGTGCTCACATTGTACCAACTGGTGAGGATATTATTCTCAAGCCTCCTCAGGAAAGGGGATAAAGGGGCTTGGGGGAATATTTTGGGGAAACAGGGACTCCAAGTGGCCCTTTTCCCTGGATTTTTGTCTAAATCACTTGGTGGTGGCAGCAATACCATCCAAGGACAAGGAAAGGATTTGTGCCTTGGGGAAGTTTTAACCTAAGCTGGTAGAAATAAGCTTAGGGGGTCTTTCATGCGGGTCCCCACATCTGTACCCCAGAGTTCAGAGTGGGGAGGGAACCCTGACAGGGCAGAACCACGCCCCTGCCTGTTCCTCATCTCTCCCTGCCCACTCCCACCTGCTCTGGGGGCACATGGAGTGAGTAGGCCCCCATTTACCAGGCTTTATGTGCCTAGCACACACAGGGATAAAGGAGGATTCATCATTCTATTAGTATCCCACTTATCTTTGCTTGTTTTTGTCTCGTCCTTTGCTCAGTGGATTGACCCTGCAGCCCTCACCCAACTCAATACACGTTACTGCGGGGGCTCAGTGCACAGATGTTTCAGAACAGGTTTTTAGGCCCCTAATTCCAATTAAAATCAATGGGAGTTAGGCACCTAAATACCTTTGAGGCTCTAGGCCCAAGTTCCCATTGCTTTCTTTCAGCCCCTATCGCGGCTGTACAGGGCTGCACACCGTCCTCAGCTGCACACACATGGCTCCTCTTCCGTTCATTTCTCACCTTGGGGTACAGTCCGGATCATGGACCAAGATTTTCAGACGTGACTAGCGGTTGTGGGTGGTGCATTTGAGACACCTTAATGAGGCTTAATTTTCAGAGAGAAGCTGCTCAGCCTTTTCTGAAAGTCCGGCCCCTCGAACACAATTCAAGTTGGGCATCTAAAAATCAAAACCCCTCAAATCACTAGCCCCCCCCCGAAAATGATCTCCCCATTTTCTCATCAAGGAGGAGGTGGGGCATGGACTGTGGTGAATACGGCAGCTCACAAGGACTTCAACACTGTTGCCTAAAAAGCAGTGCTAGGCACTACTACAGAACACAAGGTGGCAATGTTCCTTTCTTTTCATTACCACAGCCCCAGAACAGACAGAGAGTTTGCTGAAGAAATGATGCCAAGTCCCCCACGCCCCCATGTGCAGACAACTGAGTGTTGTGGTTGGTGTAGTTCAACACCTTTCAGCCTTGCTGTTAACCCTTGGCAGGGTTAGAGCTCCGGGGGCTGATGCACTGGAGCGCAGACCTTGTGCAGAAAAATCAAAGAGCCTCTTTTTGCTTATCAAACTTTGTATGTTTGTAAAGTGTGAATTAATGGGCTGAGGACTAGCTTTTCATAAACGTCGAAGGCCCAGATCAATGGGAGTGAAGTGTCTAAGTCTCTTTGAGGGTCTAGCCCATTGTGACTTAGGAGCATGCGTTCCCTGGACTTTCAGCAGGACTATATAATACTGTATCCCATTGACATCCAATGGGACGTGTGCTCCTAAGTCACTTAGCTGCTTCTGAAAATCCCTCCCCCCCATTTAACCTCAGGTGTGTGGGAGCTGCTCTTGGCTCCTCTGAGGGGCAGGAAGAGAAAGGGCAGGGAGCAGCCAGCCAACTAGAGACTGAAGCTGCCAGGAGTAGCTCAAACTGGGACTGTTGCACTGGAATGGGATGGGGTATAGGAACATAAGAACGGCCCAAAGGTCCATCTATCCCAGTATCCTGTCTTCTGACAGTGGCCAATGCCAGGTACCTCAGAGGGAATGAACAGAACAGGGAATTATCAAGTGATCCATTCCCTGTTGCCCATTCCCAGCTTCTAGCAAACAGAGGCTAGGGAGACAGTCCCTGCCCATTCTGGCTAATAGCCAGAATTTATCTAGTATCTAGTTCTTTTTTGAACTCGTTATAGCCTTGAACTTTGCAACATCCTCTGGCAAGGAGTTCCACAGGTTGACTGTGTGTTGTGTGGAAAAATTACTTCTGGTTGGTCAGGAGGCTTTACCGTAACCCCATGATTAATAACGTATGCCACCTTCCTGCTCACTCTACTCCTAGCTCTGACTCCAGACCTACCTAGCCCCTGGTGTCATTCACAGCAGTCTAAAGGGGCCGAACCCCAGTCACGGATTGCCAGCTTACAGGCCAGGCTGGCCAGGCCCCCTCCCCATCCGTGGCACCCCTCCCTCTGCAAGGATGGGCTGAGAAGGAGGGTGTGCAAGGATGGGACCAGCACAAAGGGGATTTAACAGGGCGCAGAGTCTATGCTGCTGAGTTGGCTGGTGTCTATCCCCACCCCATCCCCCCTTCTACAAAAACACAAAAGGCAGAACAGAACCCCCAGGGGGAATCCTCCAGGTCACGGCCGAAGCTCCCCCTTTTTCTCTACTTTATCCCCCTAGCCTAAGAGAGAACTTTGTGGCCACCATTGTTCTGTGCCTGGAAGATTGGAAAGGGCTCCTTTGGGAGCTTATCCACCCCACTTCTTTATGTTCAGCACCAGATCCTCAGCAGTAAAGAGATTGGAGATGGCAGGACCAGCAGGAGCGAGCTCTTCCTGCTGCAGACAGAAGAGACGTGCTACAGCCAGGCTGCTAAAACTGCCAGTGATCTACGAAGAGCCAAAGCCAGGCTAGGGAGTGAGGTGCCAATCTGAGGCTCAGAAGGTACGTCTACACTGCGAGAAAAGACCTGCAGCACGGCCGCAGCTGGCTCGGGGCAGCTGACCCGGGCTTGCGGGGCTATAAAATTGCAGTGTAGAGGTCCAGGCTCAGGCTGGAGCCTGGGCACTGAGACCCCACGAGGGGGAGGGTCCCTGAGTCCGGGATCCAGCCTGAACCCAAACACCTGCACTGCAATTATATAGCCCTGCTCTCCAAGCCCCGGGAGCCCCAGTCAGCTGACCCGAGGCTTCTGATGGCAGTGTAGACATACCCAGAGAGTGAAGCAATGGAGCACAACAGCCCTTTAACGGTCAGGGTGAGCTAACTCTGCTCAAGGAAAGTTTCTGGTGCCTCCTATGCATGCTGTGACCTCCTATCTGAGAAGTGCTTTGAAGATGTAACCTTACCGCTCTAGAGAAGTGATGTTATCATTAAAGCTAATTTGCAGAAGAGGAGCACCACGTGCAGGAGAAAAGGAAATGAACATAAGGGAAGTTATATAAAACTGAACAGAAAATAAGATGAAGCAAAGAACTGAAGCCTCTCGAGTGGGATTGTTTTCCTCACCGTAATACTTTGGAGCCATGTTGGACTCCAGAGGTAACTCTGGGGCAAGGCTTCCAGGAACCAATGAGTGAATTCTCCTGGGCCAGGAAAAGTGATGTAGCTTCATTGGCTTCAACAGGGCTATGGCGATTTAGGCCAGCAGAGGATCTGGCCCATTTGTTCTAAAGCGCGGCTCCAGCTGGCTGTGCATTCTGAAGGGCTACATGGAAAAGGTCTGGGACAGCACTTGAGAACTTATTTTCTTCCAAAGAAAAGTCCCTTAGTGGGGAAGCAGGAAAGAATGTGAACAAAGCAGACAAAGACAGCTGATTCATAGGACTATTTGTTCCCTCTTGTTCCTGCCGAGCCACAGAAGGGACCTGCCTGATGTCAGAACAAAGGAAAGACACAAAGGCTGCCAGTGGTCAAAGAAGCCAGCAAGAACGTTCCAGCCTCAGGAGACAAACACCCAGGGGACAGGCTGCAGCTTTACCATGAGCCTCGGCAGTGCATAGCTGTGATCTCCCAGGAGAAGCACAGAACAGATGCTGGGCCCTACAGTTACCTTCCCGCTTAGCCCCTTGCTCTGGGGGAGAAATGGGCGTAGTCATTTGCAGGTATATGTTTTACCTCCACTTGTCATTGGGGCTGATGGCAACATGTGCTGGGCCACAGTGAATAGGGGCCAGGTTGGCTGCTAGGGAGGATGGGCCGCAAACCAAGTCTGAGAGCATGATGGGTTCACCTCACTCATGCTGATGAAGTGCCATTGAGTTCAATGCACTAATTCCTGATTGACACTGGGGACAGTGAGAGGTGAGTCAGGCTAGGTTCTTTCCCCTGGCCTAGAAGTCTCCAGGCAAGCCTTCTGCTAGTGGGGTTCCCAGCTGTAGTCAGTTCTGCCCAGAGAGGCACTGCAGAGCTCCTGTCCCCCTCAGTAAAGGCCTTTTCTGCTCCAGATGTCCTGTCTTTACAGCACCACCCGGCTCCTCCCCATCCGGCTCTCATCCTTAATTGGGCCTGACCCACCCTCCAGGTGCAACGAGGTGGGTTAACTGGCCTCTCCCGCTCTCTTTAACTCTTCTCGAGCCAGGATGGGGCATAAGCCCCATCACACCACATTTGCACTAAATTGGGCCCAGATTAATTGCAAGCTTCCCAACACTTGCTGGGCCAGATCCAGACAGCCCTACTCACCCCGAATAGATCCTTGCTCCATAAAGACTCCCACTGACTTCGGTGGGACTGTGCCTGGAGCTAGGCAACATGCAGCGTGAGGAAGGGCAGCACAACCTGGCCAGAGGGGGATCTTTCTATGAACCTTTCTGTAAGCCTGTGTGCACCAAAACATAAAAGCAGGGTTGTGGTTGTGGTTTCAGTGCAGCTGTTTCACACAGCTCCCCTTGGGATACCACAGCACAATTACAGACACTGTAGTGCAACTTTATCCCACTTCGCATGTGTTTCTGTTTTATACCCCTCCCACACCCCTTTTCCTATTACTTTTCACAAAGGCCCAGCTCCTCAAAGGTATCTTGTAGCAGGTGTGAAGCAGCATGTGCCAGCCTATGTTCAGCTGGCCCACTTGCTCCCCTTCCCCTGCGCCACTTCCTCTATGCATTGTGACCTCAGATGCACCGTACATGCAAGGTCACATAGGGGCTGGAACTAGGGATGCTGGGGGTGCTGCTGCATCCCTTGGCTTGAAGTGGTTTCCATCATACGCAGGGTTTACAGTTTGGTTCAATGGCTCTCAGCACTCCCACTATACACATTGTTCCAGCACCTCTGCGAGGTCACGCCGTGTGGAGAAAAATGGCATCCTCTGCAGACTAGGAATTGTTGTGACCCATCGGCTGATGGCACAACCAACAGTTTGGGGTCACAACCCACCGTTTGGGAACCGCTGACTTAGGGGTCATGGTAAAAACCAGCTGAACATGATCTCAAAGTACAATGTTGGGGCTAAGACATCCAATGCAATCCTTGGATGCAATGCATAGGTAGGGGATACAGAATAGAAGTAGGGAGGTATTATTATCCCTGTATATTGCCTTGGTGAGACCATTACTAGAATACTGTGTCCAGTTCTGATGGCCACACTTTAAAAAGGAGGTTAACAATTGAAAAGGATTCAGAAAAAAAGCTATAAGACTGATTCCAAGTCTGGAAAACCTGCCTTACAGTGAAAGGCTGAAGAAGCTCAGTCTATTTAACTTTAAGTTAAGAGATGACTGAATTATCATCTATAACTACCTACGTGGGGTGAAGATTTCTGACACTAGAGAGCTGTTAAATTTAGCAAAGACATAAAAAGATCCAATGGCTGGAAGCTGAAGTGAGACAAATTCAGATGGAAAATAAGGCACCATTTATTTACAATGGGGACCCGGATAATTAACCACTGGAACAAATTTCCTAGAGATCTGGAGGATCCCCCATCACTTCAGGTCTTTAAATCATGACTGGATGCTTTCTAAATGATATGCTGTAGCTCAACCAGAAGTTATGGGCTTAAATCAGGAATCAAGTTCTCTAACCTGTGTTAAGAGGGAGGTCAGACTAGATGACCATAATAATCCCATGTGGCCTTGACTTTATGAAAATGTATGAACCGCTAATGAAAAATGGAGTAAATCAGACAGGTTAGCTTTGGCCCTGGGTGCAGAGGTAAAGTAGCAAGCACAAGATCTGACTGGAATAAAAGTCTCAAGCCTTTCTGGATAAAGGAAAACAAAACTCAGTTTTTCTTGGAAAATATAGGAAACCAGAGCTAAATGAAAAGATTAAAATTATTGTACAGAAGGACATCAAAGCATCTGACCCAGCTTCCTTCACTGAACTCTGGATCTCCAAAGCTCTGAATTTGAAGATAAATGATGAAACAAACCACCTGCTCAAGCAGGAAACCATGACCATTGCATAAGGAAAACAATTTTATTGAACCTAGAGTTGGTCTGAAAGTGGAGTCTTTTTCCATGGCATTTTTTTTTGTTGAAACTTCAAATACCAAAATATTTCAGATTAAAACCAAAATATTTTGACTAGGAAATGCTGTCACAGTGTCTCATGGGAGTTGTAGTTTGGGTATCCTGTGATTCAAGTCTCTTCTATAGGCTAGATTTCCTATAGCTCCCTTGATGCACCAAGGTCATTGCTCTTGAAGAAGGGAGGTGGTACATCATGGAAGTCCCTGCCCATGGTGCATAATGGGAAATATACTTTGGCCAGGAAACCCAGCTCATAAAGCAGAATGGGACATGAGGCAACTGAACTACAACTCCCATGAGGTATTTGACAGCATAGCCAAATCAACATATTTGGTTCTCAGCCAAAATATTTCAGTTTTTAGATGTTTGGGGGTTTTTTCCTACAAAAATAGAATTTTTCCAGGGAAAGCAGACACTTTTCACAGAAAATATTGCTTAGTTGGAAACCCAATTTTTCATTGAAAATAATTTTGATGGGAAAGTTCTGACCAATCCTAACTGAACCTCTTAATTTATGAACGACACATATTCTTATATGCCAGTAGGTGGCACTCATTCTATTAACTATCTACATACACAAATACATATAGATAGCACATAGCTTTCCTGTAACACCACACAGGTGGAAAGATCCCTTAGGCTGCTGTGAAAGGGAATAACTTAGTAACTAACCCAAAAGAAATATTAATATTCTAGTGCTCAGGAGGGTATAGAGAATTACATTAGCACTGCAGAAACAGACTTTGTTATATATATAAATATAAGTATATTTGTTCTCAGACATCAGTCCTGTCATACAGGTAAAGATTCCTGCTGTGTCAGGAATTCAAAGGTGTTGATGTTGTAGCTACTTTGCAGGTCCCTGAGAAAAGCGAGGTTAATCATCAAACTAAAATTTATTTGTTTGTTCTAGAATGGGAAAAATTAAATACAATTATATTTGCTGTTACTACTACCCGAGAAAGTCTTGACTTGAATCCAGGAGGTGAGGACTAGAGCCTGTTACTCTGAGAAGATAAATTAGCCTCTTTTAACAGTAAATATTCTAAGAGTGAACAGAATTTGAGTATCACCCCAATGCTTTTGCATTGCTTATTGATGCACATGAACCTTGCAGATTGTACAGCCCTGTCAGGCCAAATGTGTGCTTAAAACAAACTGTTACTCATGAGTCATTGCTTCCAAAATGTATGGTGCAGTCCCCTTTGGCACCCTGCCCTGTGAACCGGTCAGTGTTGAGTGGCGGGATTATGACATTAGAGGTAAACTGCCCCTATAAACAGCTCATTTTTGTTTGTGAGTGGTGCTTTGAGAAATCAGAAACCAGTAATGTAGCCATTTCTGTATGTGTGTTTGTTGAGGGGCAAGCGAGTGGGTATGGATATAGACCACACAAGCAAATAAAGATGTTTTGTACAGCTCTAGATATCAAAGCTGTAGTTATCCATTCTTTATGCTAACCAAGATGCTCTTCAGTGAGGACAAACAGTAACTATGTTTCTTAAAAAACAACAAAGGGTACGTCTTCACTACCCGCCGAATCGGCGGGTAGCAATCGATTTCTCAGGGATCGATATCTCGCGTCTCATCTAGACGCGAGATATCGATCCCCGAACGCGCTCATGTCGACTCCGTAACTCCACCAACCCGACGGCGGTAGCGGAGTCGACATGGGGAGCCGCGGACATCGATCCCGCGCCGTGAGGACGGTAGGTAATTCGATATAAGATACTTTGACTTCAGCTACGTTATTCACGTAGCTGAAGTTGCGTATCTTATATTGATTTTCCCCCGTAGTGTAGACCTGCCTAAAGAGTCCTGTGGCACCTTATAGACTAAGGGTACGTCTTCACTACCCGCCATATCGGCGGGTAGCAATCGATTTCTTGGAGTTCGATATATTGCGTCTCATCTAGACGTGATATATTGAACTCCGAACGCGCTCCCGTCAGCTCCGGAACTCCACCACCGCGAACGGCGGTGGCGGAGTCGACGGGGGAGCCGCGGACGTCGATCCCGCGCCGTGAGGATGGGTAAGTAATTCGAACTAAGGTACTTCGACTTCAGCTATGCTATTCGCGTAGCTGAAGTTGCGTACCTTAGATCGAACCCCCCCCCAGTGTAGACCAGGCCTAACAGATGTATGGGGAAGAAGTGTGTGGGAGTTGGGGAGGGTGATGTGCAGGGTATAGGAGGGGCTGCGAGGAAGATGTGGAGTGTATAGGGGATTGGGTGGGAGACGATTGGGAAGGCTGTAAGGAGGATGAGGGAGTGCACAGGGGTTCAAGAGACTGTATGGGGATAATGAGGCGTGTAAGGGGAGTATATAGGGGCTACGGAGAGTATACCAGGAGCGCTGTGAAAGTGATGGGGGAGTGTTTGGGGGCTTAGCAAAGGTATAGGGGAGTGTGTGAGAGTTTAGAGGGTGTACAGGGGTTTAGGGGCTGTATAGGGTATGGTATGGGGATTTCAGGGAAGTACAGGGTGTAGAGGTTTAGATGATATATGGTGGAGTTTATGGGTTGGATAGGGATTTAGGGGATCCTAAGGGAGGGTGTGGGGTTTAGAGGGTTATGGGGGAATGTATTGGGTGTATCCGGGAGGGCATGGGAGGTTAGAGGGTGTGTGAGGTGTATGGAGGATTAGAAGGCATATGGAAGAGTGTATGGGACCCATAGGGGTTTAGGAAGTATGTCTGGAGTGTATCAGGGAAGCGAGGGTTTACGGGGTATATAGGGAGGGTATGGGGGAGTGTATGGTGCATATGGGCTTGGGGGTATATGGGGGAAGTGCAGAGGGCGTACAGAGGTTTAGGGTGTGTACGATGGAGCACACAGGGTGTATATGGGTTTAGGGGGTGTATAGGGGGCCGGGCCGAGCGGGCGGGCGGCGCTGGCAGCAGGCGGCGCCGTTGGGCCCGCGCGGGGCGGGTGCTGGGGGCGGTGCCGGGCGAGGCTCCCCGCCCCGGACCCGGAGCGGGCCCAGCGGCGCTCGGGCTGACAGGACCATGGCAGCGGCCGCAGCGTGGGGCCGGGCGCTGCGCGCCCTCAGCCGGGGAAGCCCCTGGGGCCGGAGCGGCGCCCCCCTGAGGCAGCCCCCGGCGCGCCCGGCCAGCGGCAGCCCCGGCGGGCCCCGGGAGCGGGCTGGCGCCGCCCTGCTGGCCGCGGGCTACCAGGAGCTGCGGGAGCGGGCGGCCCGGGAGCCCGCCGCCTTCTGGGGGGCGCTGGGCCGCGAGGCGCTGCGCTGGGACAGCCCCTACCACACGGCCTGCGACAGCCAGCTCGGCCCGGACCGCGTCCGCTGGTTCCCGGGCGGCCGCCTCAACGTGTCCGGTAAGCGGGGGGCGGGCCCCGGGCCCCCCAACCTCCCGAGCCTCGGGATCCCGGGCCCCACCTTCCCCAGCCTCCCCCGGACCCCCAACCGCCCCTCGGGCCCCCCAGCCTCCCCCCAACCTCCCGAGCCTCGGGATCCCGGGCCCCCACCTTCCCCAGCCTCCCCCGGGCCCCCAACCTCCCCTCGGGCCCCCCAGCCTCCCCCCACCTTCCCCAGCCTCCCCCGGGCCCCCAACCTCCCCTCGGGCCCCCCAGCCTCCCCCCACCTTCCCCAGCCTCCCCCGGGCCCCCAACCACCCCCTGGCCCCCCAGCCTCCCCCCAACCTCCCCAGCCTCGGGATCCCGGGCCCCCACCTTCCCCAGCCTCCCCCCGGACCCCCAACCGCCCCTCGGGCCCCCAAATCTTCTCCTGGGCCCCCCCACCTCCCCAGCCTCCCCCGGGTCCCCAACCTCCCCCTGGCCCCCCAGCCTTGGGATCCCGGGCCCCCACCTTCCCCAGCCTCCCCCCGGGTCCCCAACCTCCCCTCAGGCCCCCAGCCTCCCCCCAACCTCCCCAGCCTCGGGATCCTGGGCCCCAACCTTCCCCGCCTCCCCTCGGACCCCCAACCGCCCCTCGGGCCCCCAAATCTTCTCCTGGGCCCCCCAACCTCCCCAGCCTTGGGGTCCCGGCCCCCACCTTCCCCAGCCTCCGCCCGGGCCCCCCAACCTCCCCCAGCCACCCCCAACCTCCCCCCAACCTCCCCAGCCTTGGGATCCCGGGCCCCCACCTTCCCCAGCCTTGGGATCCCGGGCCCCCCAGCCTCCCTCCGGCCCCCCAGCCTCGGGATCCCGGGCCCCCACCTTCCCCAGCCTCCCCCCGGGCCCCCCAACCACCCCCTGGCCCCCCAGCCTCCCCCCAACCTCCCCAGCCTTGGGATCCCGGGCCCCCACCTTCCCCAGCCTCCCCCGGGTCCCCAACCTCCCCCTGGCCCCCCAGCCTTGGGATCCCGGGCCCCCCAACCTCCCCCAGCCTCCGCCCGGGCCCCCCAGCCTTGGGATCCCGGGCCCCCACCTTCCCCAGCCTCCCCCGGGTCCCCAACCTCCCCCTGGCCCCCCAGCCTTGGGATCCCGGGCCCCCACCTTCCCCAGCCTCCCCCGGGCTCCCCAACCTCCCCCTGACCTCCCCAGCCTTGGGATCCCGGACCCCCAACCTCCTCTCGGGCCCCCCAGCCTCCCCTCAGGCCCCCAAATCTTCTCCTGGGCCCCCCAACCTCCTCCCAAGCGTGGACCCCTGAGTCCCCCCAGCCTGGGAACCCCAGGCCCCCCAGCCTTCTCCCTGGGAACCCCAACCTCCCCAGGGCCCCCCCAGATTTGGACTGCTGGACCCCCGGGCACCCCCAGTCTCCCCAAACCCACAACTGGAGTCTGGGACCCCTTGTCTTCTCCCAGGGGGACCCCCAGCCTCCACCCTGGATCTCTGGGCTTCACTCCCAGACCCTCAAAGCTCCACTCCTGGATCCCCAGCCAACCTCCAGCCTTCTACCTTGCAACCGCACATCCCCAACTGGACCCCTAGAACCCCAATCTCTCATCCGTCCCCTGCCAACCTCCACTCCCAGCATCCTCAGACCCTCACCCACCCCCAGACATTCCCTACTGGACTCCCAGGACCTCCCCCAACCTTCTGCTGGACCCTAGGGCATCCCCAGGACTCTTCCTAGGCTCCCCATCATCCTTTGCCAGGCTCCCTGTTCACGGGCAATTGCCCTGGGCACCCTCACTCCCCCAGTCATCCTCATCCACCTCCTCTTTCACCCCTACTCATCATCCCCCCCACTCCTGGGCATCTCCAACCCCCTTTGCATTCCTAATGCCCCAGCATTCTATATCCCCATCATCTCCCCTGGGTGTCCCCTACCCTCTCCCCTAGTCCTCCATCATCCCCAGTCATCTTCTCCCCAATCCTTTTTCACCTCCAAAACCTTGTCACTCCCCGTAGCCCATCCCAACTCCCCTGCATCCCTTATCTCATATAATACTTGGTCATACCCCTTCATAATCCCTCCATCACCTGCACATCAATGTTATCTCCCATTCCCATCATTGCTGTCCCCAACCCTCCCAACTCCATATAATCCACTATATAATTCCTAACTCCCATCACTCCGCTCTTCCCTACACTCCCATCGTACCAGTCCCCCCAGTTCCACATCCACTTTGTCTCATCAGTCTCCCACCATCTCAACCCTTCATCAATCCCCCATATCATCACCAGGCACTTTCAGTCTCTGGTCCCTCTCTATTATCCCTTGAAATCCAAACCCTTAAACCTCTATCTTTCCCAAGTCCCTATAACCTTCTGGCCATCCACCCAAGTCCTATACCCTCCAGTCTTCTAGCTTCCCTGTACCCACATATCCTTTTTCTAACTCCCAGTCGGCATGACCTCCGGACGTCTCCCACCAACCCTCTCTATTGGTGCTTGCTTTTAATTATTTTGCCTGTGTCTGCTTCTTCTGTTTCCTCAACTTCTCCATTCACAAGCAGCATGTGGGATGGGCTCATCCTGGTTCGCTGATTCGTGAAGAAGGAGGCGTTGTCTCACCAAGCCCAGCCCATGCCACATAAACATATGCTGGAAACTTCCCCTGCTCTTAGCGAGGAGGGAGACAGGCTGGGATGCTTCAAGTGTCTGTTTTTAATCTACTTTTACATGTCTCAGAAATGATATAGTTTATAATAGCCTTGCTATTTGGGATGTTCTCTCACTTGGGGTGTAATTTGAGCTAAGCAGGTGTGAAGTTGCTAGTATTTGGATGAGAGACCTGCACAGAAAACAGATGCTGCAGGAATAGGTAATGGTCATTAAGTAGGTGGCACTTTTCCTACTGCTGCTGCAGACGCCATCTTTTGTTTTATTTTTGGCACATCGGACCAGTTTTCATAGTGCAGGCTGGCTCTGTAGCACATGTGTGGGCGTCAAAGTTAGCTGCATAGTTAATGCATGTCTCTCTTAAAGTGCACAGTGAATAAAGTAAGTTTCACTTCATAAAATGTACATGTGAACTTGGGTAAATCACTTAATTTTTTTGGTGCCTTGGTCAATCCATCTGCCAACCGGGGCTTCTAATTTGTGTTTAGCTTTGCAAAATGCATTGGGGGTTTTTGTGAAAAAGTACTCATTATTAGGCATATTTGACAAATTTAAAAAATTGGAGACAGAAAATTTGTGTGGTATGGGGATAGCCCTTGGTGTCTATAGCCAAAATACCTGTTTCAGGTCCTTAATCTGACACTAATTTGGTTTGTGAACTTGTAAAAATCTTTGCTCCAGTAGCCCCATCTGTAATATAAGATTACATCTATGCAAATTGCTTTTGAGACTTACAGATGAAAATGTTTGTCCATTTTCATTTAAAAGTATTATCACAGATTTTTTATTTATGTCAGCAAGTTCCTTTGCAGCCACTCTATACCAACAGTATGTAGAACCGGGTCATTTGAACCATGAAAAAACAGATTTCTTTTCTTCACTTTTAGCACTGCCATGGTTTGACCTGTCACAGCCTTCTGTGCAGGGTCTCCGAAGGGCCACTTACAGTGGTCCTTAACATAGATGTGCAGGGATCATGCTTGCACTTATTGAACAGAGCATTATAATGCTGCTGAGCAAATAGTTGCACATCTTGGAATGTTTTTTTTAATCTTTATTCCTCTAAAGACTATGAAATTCAGTTAAGAAAACACTACTAGACTATGAAGGTTAATACTCAGAATCAAGAAGTGGCGAAATTAAGGCCGCCTCAGTGACTTTACCTCTGTCCTCTCTTGCATAGACATTATTGAGGTAATGTTTTACTACCTGGTCACACACCTTTAGAAATAAAACCTCAGATGTTATATATGTTATTTTCTAATTAAGGAAAACTGTTCTTAAAAAGATACTGGAGTCCTTTTCAGATAGTTATTAGAGAGAGGTTGTTGGGTGGGTGCATACAGATTCACTGTACATTTTACAGGTACAGTGACATTAAGGGATACTATATTGCTTATCGTAATTGTACAGTTTGCTATGATATTCCTGACCATAGTTGCTCTTCTGACCATTGTTGTGCAGCATGCTTTACGCTAGTTCATAGATGGCTGCACATTGGTGATGTAAAGGGCTCTGCAGTATCCGCATTAGGGCATCCTATTACTCATGTAAAATATTGTTAAATTATTGAGGAAAATGAAAAAGTGATAAAGAATGTAGGAATCATCACTCTGTTTTCTGTTTCAAATGACATGCTGATTGCTGGTCTCTTCACCCATCTTTAACATTTTTAAAAGAAAATACTTTGTCATGACTGTTCTGAGTACCAGTGAGTGGAAAGCAAAAATCTGCCCATGTAAGGGAGAAGAATGCTATCCTGGCATCGTCCTGCAGACCCTGACATTTTAATAACTATAGACCCTCTTATGCATGACCAGTAGCCCTTACTCCTCAAGTAGTCCCGTTGACTTCAGTGGCACCACTCATGGAGTAAGAGTTTCACAGTCTAGCCATAGGAAAGTGATGATTTCTTTAGATCAGGCCTGCACAACTTGTAAAGCAGCGAGGGCCACGTTCCTCCAAAGAAAACAGCTGAGGGCCGAAACCTCCCGGCCCCACAGAAACACCCCGCCCCAGGGCCGCCCAGCCCTGCAGAAACAAACCCTCCTTCCCCAGCGCCACCCCACCAAAACAGCTGTGGGCCAAAAAGGAAGGTTGGGGGTGGGGAGATTTTGATTTTAAATCAACCGGGGGCTCCCAGCTGAAGAGGTGGCTGGGAGCCCTCAGGGGCAAATTAAAGGGCCCGGGGCTCCGGCGGCTGGGGGAACCCGGCAGGGCCGGCTCTAGGTTTTTTGCTGCCCCAAGCAAAAAAAAAAATTGGCTGCCCCCCATCCCAGCCCTGGGCTCCCCCCTGCTGCCAGTCCTGGGCTCTCCCCACACCCACACCCCCTGCCGCCCCAGCGCTGGGCTTCCCCCTTTCCTCCCCACCAGTGCCCTCCCCCCACCCCGCTGCTGCCCCAGCCCTGGGCTCTCCCCCACCAGTGCCCCCCCGACCTCCTGCCGCCCCAGCCCTGGGTCACTGGTAACTCGCTCCCAGGGTGGGTCATTCAGCAGGAATTTTGTATGTGCACAAAACACAGACGGGATTGGTTCCCATATGGTTACAGAGCTGCAGTAAAGTGGAACAATTTTCAGCTTGTGTGATTGGAGGATATCTGGATGCATATTATAAGACTGTCCTCCATAAATGAGGAAAAGTTGAGGTGCCTTTATTATTCTTTTGTTCCACTCTTTCTTTCTATGGGGAATTTGCCAGTGCAATATCACTGTCTTCCTTTCAAACAAACAAAAAGGCAATGGCTGTTGAAAATAGCAATTCCAGTGCTAATAAGCATTTCTTGCTTAGTTTTATCCTACTTTTTCTACAGCAAGTTACAGTGGATCAGTATATTTGATTTGGGAGAAATGAAGTAACAGCTGCCCAAACTGAGCTTGAGCACTCCTGAATTTTGAGGTGTTCAAATCTGGAAGGCAGGTGCTGGTGGGGGGCTGTGGGCTCCGCGGGGGAGCATGGCAGCAATGTGTCTGGAGCTGCATGGAGCCAGACACGCTGGTCTGAGTGGCACGGTAAGGGGGCTGGGGGTTGGAGAAGGGATAAGGGGCTCCAGGGGGCAGTCAAGGGACAGGGAGCAGGGGGGGTTGGATGGGGTGGAGGTTCAGGGGGGCAGTCAGGGGACAGGCAGCAGTTGGATAGGCATGGGAGTCTCGGGTTCATCAGGGGACAGGTGGGGGTGAGGTCTTGAGTGGAAGTTGGGGGGGATCTCAGGAGGGGGCAGTTGGGGACAAGGAGAAGGGAGGCTTAGATAGGGCTGGGGTCCCAAGGGGCAGTTAGGGGCAGGGGTCTTGGGAGGGGGCAATCGGGGGACAAGGAGCAGCGGCATTTAGATAGGGGGTGGGGTCCTGGGAGAGGGATATCAGGAGACAAGGACCAGCTGTGTTAGATAGGGGGTGGGGGTCCTGAGGGGCAGTTAGGGCAGGGGTCGTGGAGGGGGCAATCAGTGGCCTTGGGCTGGGATTCAAAGGGCTCTGGGCTGCCCTCCGCTGCGGGCAGCGCAGAGCCCTTTGATTCCCGGCTGTGGCTGGGATTTAAAGGGCTCTGTGCTCCCCGCGGCTGCGGGCAGCCCAGAGCCCTCTGACTCCCGGCTGCGGCTGGGATTTGAAGGGCTCTGGGCTCCCCGCGGCTGCGGGCAGCGCAGAGCCCTTTGATTCCCGGCTGCGGCTGGGATTTAAAGGGCTCTGGACTCCCTGCGGCTGCGGGCAGCCCAGAGCCCTCTGACTCCTGGCTGCGGCTGGGATTTAAAAGGCTCTATGCTCCCCGCGGCTGCGGGCAGCCCAGAGCCCTCTGACTCCCGGCTGCGGCTGGGATTTAAAGGGCTCTGGGCTCCCCGCGGCTGCGGGCAGCGCAGAGCCCTTTGATTCCCGGCCGTGGCTGGGATTTAAAGGGATCTGGGCTCCCCGCGGCTGCAGGCAGCCCAGAGCCCTCTGACTCCCGGCTGCGGCTGGGATTTAAAGGGCTCTGGGCTCCCTGCGGCTGCGGGCAGCCCAGAGCCCTCTGACTCCTGGCTGCGGCTGGGATTTGAAGGGCTCTGGGCTCCCCGCGGCTGCGGGCAGCGCAGAGCCCTTTGATTCCCGGCCGTGGCTGGGATTTAAAGGGATCTGGGCTCCCCGCGGCTGCAGGCAGCCCAGAGCCCTCTGACTCTTAGCCACGGCTGGGATTCAAAGGGCTCTGGGCTGCCCGCAGAGCGCCGTGTGTGAGGGATTCAGAATCCCCCCGCGGGCCGCACAGTGAGGCTCCGCGGGCCGTATGTTGTGCTGGCCTGCTTCAGATGTCTGTACTTCAAGCTCTCTATGTTTTGCTGCAAGGTCACACAGCATGTTCATTCACTCTACTCTTTAGGCTTTTTATTTATTCTCAGACATGTACTATGGTGTGGTTCCAACTGTCAGGTGATAGGCCGATGACTTAGAAATAACAGTAGTTATTTGGAGGGAACTATTCACAGTTTCTGTTATAGAACAGTCTGACGTGTTTCCAAAGCAATGCTGGCCTTAGAGAAGGGTGGTCTTTAAGACCTTGACATATAGCTTTATTCCACAGATTTTTACAAAAGATGCCATTCAAATGCCCTCGGATATATAAAATGTGAAAAGATTTTTATACACCAAAAAAATTAGAAAATCATGGATGCAACCCATTCAGGATTCTGCAGGTATTGCTTTTCTGAACAATCTGGTTTTCTGTGTTAAAAGCAAATACAAGCGATAATAATAGTAATCTAAGAAAAACCCTAAACTAGAGTTAAATGTTTTTTAAAAATGGCTCCAAGTTCACCCTTCCTTACCCTGTTATTTTGTAAGGATTGGCTCTTAGGCTATCTTTTTTTTTTATTATTATTATTTTTTTTTAAAAGAAACAGGATGTTGCTGTCACAGTGCCCAGGCTGGAAGCAAACCAAGGATATCAGGGGATTTCCTTGCCTGTTTGTTGTTAGCATTTTTTCTCTTCCTCTCCCTGTAGTAAAGAATGAAGAGGTTTGTGCAGGGTGGTCCATTGGGATATATACTAGAATCAGTGTGGTGAAATAACAGGAAATGTAGGGTGAATAATCAGTCAACAATTAATGCTAGTAGACCCCAATTCAGCAGTCCATTCCTATTCAGCAAAGC
Source organism: Mauremys mutica (assembly GCF_020497125.1). NCBI lineage: Eukaryota > Metazoa > Chordata > Testudines > Geoemydidae > Mauremys > Mauremys mutica. The sequence continues at coordinate 209,898,978 of NC_059074.1, read as the reverse complement.
ACTTAAGAGCATGCTTTGGTCAGTTGGAGTCTGAAGGTATGTCAACGCTGCAATGAAAATCCCTCAGGCTCAGTGAAGACTTCCAAGCTCTGGCTGCAGTCCAAGGTCTGGGACTCTCCCACCCTGCAGTGACTTAGATCCTGGGCTCCAGCCCAAGCTAGGAAGTCTACATTACAGTTCAACAGCCCCTCAGCCTGAGCCCCTGGAGCCTGAGTCAGCTGGCACAGGCCACCTGCTGGTGTCTAGCTGCAGTGTAGATGATATACTCTGAGGCAGCAGTAACTCCCACTGAGTGCTCCATTACCCCCATCTGTGAGTCAAAATGTTGCTGGGGCAGTGAGTCAATGTCAGCTTGACCTTCTGGTGCTGCCGTGCTCCATAGCTGCACGTGAATGGGTGCTGCAAAGTACCCGAGCACAATGCATAGATTTGGGGGCACCGATTCCCACAGGTCCCTGTCCCTCCACTTCCTGGTCCCGTCCCCTCCCCCTCTGCATGCTTGCAGATTTTTGGCTTGCTTCTAGAAGAGTTTATAAAAAGAATTCTCTGTATTTGAATAAATGGTGAATGATCTCTGAGCCAAGTTTAGACTCAGAGTGCTTTTTCACAGCAGGCTTAACTGTGTGCAAATAATAATAATCATACCTAGCTCTTATATAATGCTTTTCTTCAGTAGATCTCAAAGCACCTCACAATCTTTTAATGTATGTATTCTCACAACCTGCCTTTGAGGGAGGGAAGTACTATCATCCCCATCTTTCAGATGGGAAACTGAGGCACAGAGAAGTTAAGTGACTTGCCCAAGGTCATACAGGAAGTCTATGTTGGAGCAGGGAATGAACCTGGGAATTGAATGTCTACAGCAGGGGTTCGCAATCTTTTTCTTTCTGAGCCCCCCCCCCCCCCGCCCCCAAAGTGCTATAAAAACTCCATGGCCCAGCTGTGCCACAACAGCTGTTTCCCTGCCTATAAAAGCCAGGGCTGGCGTTAGCGGGTAGCAAGGAGAGCAATTGCCCGGGCCCCCACACCACAGGGGGCACCTCAAGGCTAAGTAGCTCAGGTTTCAGCGTCAGGCCCTGGTGGTAGGGCTCGGGGGCCCAAGCTGCAGTCCCATGTGGTGAGGCTTTGACTTTCTGCCCTGGGCCCTAGCAAGTTTGATGCTAGCCATGCTTGGCGGCCCCCCAAGGGGCCTTGGACCCCAGGTTGAGAACCATTGATCTATAGCATCCCTGGCATATAATGAGAAAGGCCATAAGAAAGTTAGAGCATAAGAAGATAAGTTGAGATGTCTTTGGTTCAAAAGTTGTGTCCACTGTTTGTTACATTTGTGGCTTTGGTGCAGTCAGTTAAATACCATAAACAAACCAAAACACACTAATTTGAGTAAGTGGTGCTGTGAACTGGCACCACTCAAATTTGGCAAGGCTGTGCCTCTGTCATGACAAGCAGGTGCAGGTGTGTGTCGAGGTGCCCTCAGAACAGAGGGGGCCTTCCTTCAGGACAGAGGTATGGGTTCCTTCGGGGCAGAGATGTGGGGGGTGCAGACCTAAACTCTTGTTTTGTAATTCACAAGATGTGGAACTGGCAGCAGAGTCCTTTACCCTTCAACAGGGGCTGGAAACCCGCCCCCCATTCCTCCAATCTGCAGGGCAGGGCAAGCCCTTGAGCCAGCCCCAGAGACCCATGGAGGCCTTGTGTGGGACAAGCATCACCAGGCTCCCTTGTCCCAGCCCTGTGGGATGCACAAGCCCCAGTCCTTACCTAGCCACTGTCACTGGGGCCTCCTCCACGTGTGGCCAGGCAGCCATGGAACACAAAGTTCTTGAGGTCATGCAGGAGCTGCTGCTGCTCAGAACTGTACCTGGACAAAGTGTGAGGCCAGTACCAGCAGAGATGACTGCAGGTGGCAATACATGGAGATGGGGCAGCAAGTGGGCTTGGCTGCCCTTTGCTAAATTTGAGTGGCATTGTGACCCTGCGAGTGCATGGTATTGCAACCTGGCACACGGGGTCGCAGTGCCACTCAAATTTGTGACAATTATAAAAAGTTTTGCCAAGTGCTGAAAGTTGCGGTGAGTGTTAAAAGTTGTGATTTCCAAAATCACAGCCTGCACTTCTTATAGCCTTAGTACTGACCACCTTGGACAGTGTGCAGTATTATGATGACATATGTTACTGTGTTTAACTTTTGTGTTAATGCATTTTTACAACCAAGTCTCCCAGTGGATATTTCTGAGTTGGAAGGGATGTGTTTTCTTGAAATTTAGATACAGTGGGACAAATTTCCTGACTTTACTGGGGATTGCACTTACTGTATGTAAAATGTATAGGGGCCGATTCTGTTACAGCAGTGCAAATACAGAACAACATCGGAACATAAACCTGATGGGAGAGCAGAATCAGGCCCAGGAACTGCAGCTCATCTCTTTAAAACAAAAGCAAAAAAACATCCTTCACCCTCCCACAAACAAATGGGGACACCAGAATGCTTAATTTACATTGGAGTTGTAACATTAGAAAACCATTTGTTTACCCCATAGATAATAACATTACTGGGTATTCTGCATCAATTGTTTTTAAAAGTTACTGTTTTCAAAAACTATTTATTTATGTATGGTTGCTTTTAATAATGACCTGTTGGAGTAAATTAAATGCACTTAAAACCATGTAATTAGATCATTAACTTTTAGTTTAGATTTCTTGTTAATATCTAACGCATCATATAGTGGTTAATATGCATAGCAACTACTTCATTACAGGGTGTCCTTTAATGTCTTGGAAAAACCTAACCCATTTTTCCTGCTATATGGCTAGAGATTTAAAATGACGAAGTAATAAGTAATGAAAGTACACAAAATAGAAATAACGTTGTACTCTCAGACTTCGTAATGGGAACTGATCTACATATATTCCTATGGAAATAATTTAGTCCCCCCTCCAAATATTATACTTTCTCTACAAAAAATTGTACCCATCTAAAAAACTCTCAAATGTTGAAAAGTCAGGAAATGCACAGTGAAGGGCAGGGCTGGTGCAACCATTTAGGTGACCTAGGCAGTCGCCTAGGGCGCTGGCATTTGGGGGGCGCTATTTTCTTCGGCAGCGACCATGGCGGCCAGATCTTCGGCTGCCCCAGTCGCCGCTGGCATTTAGGCAGAGGGCGCTGGGACAGGGGAGCGTGGGGAGGGCTGCCTGCAGCAAGTAAGGGGGGGGCGACACGCAGGGGAACTCCCCGCCCCAGCTCACCCCTGCCCCGCCTTCTCCCCGAGCACACCATGGCCGCTTCACTTCTCCCGCCTCCCAGGCTTGTGGAGCCTAAGTTGATTGGCGCCGCAAGCCTGGGAGGCGGGAGAAGTGAAGCAGCCACGGCGTGCTCGGGGTGCTCGTGCGCGGAGCAGGGGTGAGCTAGGGCGGGGGGTGCCTCAGGGTGGGGGGTGGGGAGCTGCTGCAGGGGGGGCACCTCAGGGCGGAGGGGGGGAGCTGCTGCGGGGGGGGGGAGGGCGCTTCAGGGCGGGGGCACGGGGGGGGGAGGGCACAAGGTGGAAGTTTTGCCTAGGGTGTGAAACATCCTTGCACCGGCCCTGGTGAAGGGACCCAGCCAGTTCCCACTGCCATACAACTTATCAGATACTGTTTATAAAAGTTTGGAAGTAATGTTAAGCATTGGTCTTTATACAAACAAAATCAGCTCTCTATGAGTGTGGCTGGGGCATAGCAGCAGAAAATATGAAAAGTATCCAACTCTTTCAGCCTAGGTTGCTGAACTAGAGGGCATACAAACATTTGGATTGTTTTTCAAAGGCAGGCTGGGTGTATTAAAGGGCTATGTCATGTGAAACACCCAAAGCAGTGGAGTTGAATAACCACTGCATAATTTTTAGATACGCCAAAAGTGCAGATGGTTTTTAAGGTACACCTAACAGCCCTGCCGCTGAGAATTGTAAGTCCTTGTGAGCCATATGGTAAAATTAATAGAAAATCAGTAGTAAGGTTGGCTAAAGAACCATATCACCACGAAACAGGGACTTTCCTTTCACATTCAGTGTAAACAGGAACCTTATACCAGAAGTGGAGTCTCTTGGCCAGTTAGAGCATGAAGATGCTGTCCAATAAAACACTCCTCTCTGGGGCAAAACAGGGCCGGCAAGAGGGGCAATTTGCCCCAGGCCCCGAGCCCCGCAGGGGCCCCCACGAGAGTTTTTCGGGGGCCCTGGAGCAGGGTCCTTCACTCGCTCCGGGGGGCCCGGAAAACTCTTGCGGGGCCGGGCGCAGGAGCTTCTTCTGCTCCCGGTCTTCGCCGGCGGGGGGTCCTTCCGCTCCGGGGTGGAACGACCCCCCCGCCGGCGAATTACCGCCGAAGTGGGACCTGCCGCCGAAGTTCAGCTCGGTCTTCGGCGGTAATTCGGCGGCGGGGGGCCCTTCCGTTCCGGGACCCGCCGCCGAAGTGCCCCGAAGACCCGCGGCGGGGCCCCCCTCCGCCGAATTACCGCCAAAGCGGGACCCGCAGCCGAAGTGCAGCCCGGTCTTCGGCGGTAATTCGGCGGCGGGGGGTCCCCGCCGCGGGTCTTCGGGGCACTTCGGCGGCGGGTCCCGGAACGGAAGGGCCCCCCGCTGCCGAAGACCCCGGGCCCCCGGAATCCTCTGGGCGGCCCTGGGGCAAAAAGGACAATAGTGGCATCAGTGGTTCTTCTGTTTGCATACACAGCAGGCCAGAACCTCAGCAGGTTTATGTTGGCATAGCCCCTTTGAAATCAGTGCAGCTACACTGATCTAAACCAGCCAAGGATCTGGCTCAAGGATTTTCATGTGGGTGCCCTTCTATAAGGCCGTTTACTGATCAAATATGACATCCAGTGCATCACTGTGAATAGCTCAAATAAAAACTTTCCAAATAATGTAGATGATCGCATGTCTATTTAGCTAACTTCTGATATTTCACCTCATATTCATTTCCGTGCATGTCTGACCAGGGAGCTAACTTAGCCAAATTGCAAACATCTTTGACTTTAATACAAAACAAATAAAATGCTGTCTTAAATATTTCTTTTCATATAGTAAACTGTTTAGACCAACATGTCCATCAGTCTCCAGACAGAGTGGCTTTGATCTGGGAGAAAGATGAGCCTGGCACTGAAGTGAAAATCACATACAGGTATGGCACATTCTCTCAGATAGCTGTAAAATGGGTCTTGCATACCAATATGGCAGTTTTACTGGCTAGTGAAAGAACTGTTGCACTGAAATATTATTATATCTATATTAAATCTTCTGCCTCCTCTAGAGGCAGAGCAGTGTTGGGGATGGGAATGGACACACTGCAGGAGCACTGTTACCTGGATGTATTATCCTACATTTAACAGGTGTGGCATATGTTTCCATCAATCATTCTGTTGCACGGGAAGTGGAGCCATGCCCCTGTCCAGAAATGAGGCCCTGCCTGGGGCTTGTCAGAGCTCTGGACAGAACTATATGCCCCTTTTCCTTTGCACTCTGGGTCCTGGCAGGTGATTATTTCTCTCTCTTGCATGGGGATGGGCGAGGTTCCCTGCTTTCACACACTCACGAATGAGCATATTTTAACATGAATATTAAGGACAAGCTCCTTGCTGGTATAAACAAGCATAGCCTCATTGCTGTCAAAGGGACTCTGCCAATTTACACCAGATGAGAATCTGGCTCTAAATTTCTGTTACATTTTTAGCTAGAACTGCCCGTAGTCTGAGTGGACACTTTCAGGACTGAAAGGCTCAGCGTTTCTCCTTTATCCAGCTTATTTTCAAATCTGTGAATTTTCCTTTTTGCCCTTTAGAAAAAGCTGGGAAGAATTCTTGCGGGAAGAATGCAAAACTTGGGCGCTCCAAGTACCCCTTCTAACATGAATAGTACTAGAAGTGGAGGCTTTCAGTCAATTTAAAATGAGGAGATGCTGTCAGATTATCCACTTCTGTCATGTGAAACTGTGATGACATCAGCCGCATCAGGCTGGGAGCTGGGAAAACTGGTTTTATTCCCTTAGCCTCGCTGTGGCTCACTTTCCCCATTTTAGAATCGGACTAATGACGGTAACCCACTGTTACAGAGAGCTTTTATTTCCCAGGTTTCCCAGCACAGTTGTACTGTGGATAATGATGACAGGGAAGAAAAGCAATCTTCTTCACTGATGGCAAACCTTGAATTTTACATGTAATTTTTCAGAACAGTAGCAAATGTGTCTAAGTATGCAAAACAATATTGAGCTGTGTATTCAAAATGTAGCCGTGGGCTGAACTGTCAGCTGCACTCAAGGCACACCCAGTTGGGTGCATCTGAAGTGGGGAATCTCAAAAGAACTATTTGCTGCTCCCTGTCTACACCAGCCCTGTCCCAGTGTAGTTTAGAGTAGCTTCAAAGGTGCTCTAAAAACCATACCAGGTTGTAGTGAGGCTAGGGACAGTTACATCAGCTGGGGATTGGTGGAGCACAGTAAACTTCAGCCACACCCCTTCTCATGGCTGGCATGACCCTACATGCAGGGAGGGGTGAGGGCTACACTGTCTCTATGACAGCTAAGGATTCCCCCACCTTTGGGCAATCCTCAGCAACCCACTCAAGGCAGCTTTAAGTTTGCTTGTTCACTTGAGTAGTGTGTAGGGCACCTGGTGTGTGCTGGAATCTGACCTTTGCGTCTACAGAATATTCTTTACAAGGTATGGATGATTGGGATTCCTTGAATTTATTTGAACACCTGTAGGTTCCTATAGTCTTTCTTAACTTCAGGATTTGTTAGTGTTGCTTTAAAAGAGGGCTGGTTCAAGTGTGTGAGCTGGTCAGTAGAAAAAACAGGACTTGCAACTGAATACATTTTATGGCAATGCAGAATTATAGTGCTGTTCAACAGTAATCAAATGAGGCAGTTATAGCATCTATAAAATTGCTGAAGAAGATTAGTTTGGGCCATGGAATTACTAAACGATCAGTTGTGCAGGTGCATTATCATCTCTCTGATATGATTAGTGAGCAACTGTAGCACAAGGACGATATGTTAAGGAAACCTTGACTGATTTTTTGCTAGACACATTGGCCTTGATTCTGGGCCATGTTCCATTCCTTTATGACATTCTGATGCCAGAACCCAGGGAGCCCTCCCCCTGCCTTGTGCCAGGTATTCTCCCAGAGTGGAGATGTTCCTTGGGTGCCATAGGACAGCATAGGTATTCCTGTGCAGCTCTGTGTGCTGGCCAGAAAAGCAGCTTGTAAAGGGCTCTGGGAAGCTTCTGTAAGTTAGAGCAGCCCCACTGGTTGAGTGCACATGTTCCATATCCCAGTAATTTTGGTTGCCCTTTTCTGTACATGTTCCAATTCCAATATATCTCTTTTGAGATGAGGCGACCAGATCTGCACGCATTATTCAAGATGTGGGCGTACCATTGATTTATATAGAGGCAATATATTTTCTGTCTTGTTATCTGTCTCTTTCCTAATGATTCCCAACATTCTGTTAGCGTTTTTGACTGCTGCTGCTGCACATTGGGTGGATGTTTTCATAGAATTATTCACAATGACTCCAAGATCTCTTTCTTGAGTAGTCACAGCTAATTTAGATCCCAGCATTTTATATGTATAGTTGGAATTATATTTTCCAATGTGCATTGCTTTGCATTTATCAACATTGAATTTCATCTGTCATTTTCTTGCCCAGTCACCCAGTTTTGTGAGATCCCTTTTTATCTCTTCAGTTTGCTTTGGACTTAACTATCTTAAATAGTTTTGTATCATCTGCAAATTTTGCCACGTCACCGTTTACCCCTTTTCCCAGATCATTTATGAATATGTTGAATAGGACCGGTCCCAGTACAGGCTCCTGGGGGACACCACTGTTTACCTCTCTCCATTCTGAAAACTGACCATTTATTCCTATCCTTTGTTTCCTATCTTTTAACCAGTTACTGATCGATGAGAAAAATGACTTAAAAAGAATGATTTAGGTTTGGGTATCTCCCTCACATCCTCAGCCATGAAGACTGATGCAAAGAATTCATTTAGTTTCTCTGCAATGGCCTCATTGTCCTTGAGTGCTCCTTTAGCATCTCGATTGTCCAGTGGCCCCACTGGTTGTTTAGCAGGTTTTCTGCTTCTGACATACTTAATTTTTTTTTTCTGTTACTTTTTGAGTCTTTGTCTAGCTGTTCTTCAAATTTTTTTTTTGGCCTTCCTAATTATATTTTACACTTCATTTGCCAGAGTTTATGCTCCTTTCTATTTTCTTCAATAGGATTTAACTTCCACTTTTTAAAGGATGCCTTTTTGCCTCTAACAGCTTCTTTTACTTTGTTGTTTAACCATGGGGACACTTTTTTGGGGCCTCTTACTATGTTTTTTAATTTGGTGTATACATTTAAATTGAGCTTCTCTTATGGTGTCTTTTAAAAGTTTCCATGCAGTTTGCAGGGATTTTACTTTTGGTGCTGTACCTTTTAATTTCTGTTTAAGTAACTTCCTCATTTTTGTGTAGTTCCCCTTTCTGAAACTAAATGCGACCATGGTGGGCTGCCTTGGTGTCATCCCGTTCCTCCCCCGATGTTAAATTGTATTATGTTATGGTCACTATTACTGAGCGGTTCAGCTGTATTCACATCTTGGACAATTCCTGTGCTCCACTTAGGACAAAATCAAGAATTGCCCCTCCTCTGGTGAGTTCCAGGACTAGCTGCTCCAAGAAGCAGTCATTTAAGATGTTAAGAAACTTTATCTCTTCAACCCGTCCTGAGGTGATGTACCCAGTCAATATGGGGATAGTTGAAATCCCCTATTATTATTGAGTTTTTTATTTTTATAGTTTCTCTAATCTCCCTGAGAATTTCACTATCAGCATCCTTGTCAGATGGTCGGTAATATATTCCTACTAGGGCTGTGAAGTGATTAAAAAATTAATTGTGATTAATCGCATGATTAAACCATAATAGAATAACATTTATTTAAATATTTTTGGATGTTTTCTACATTTTCAAATATGTTGATTTCAATTACAACACAGAATACAAAGTGTACAGTGCTCACTTTATATTTATTTTTGATTACAAGTATTTGCACTGTAAAAAAACAAGAGAGTATTTTTCAATTTACTTAATAAAAGTACTGTAGTGCAATCTCTTTATCATGAAAGTTGAACTTACAAATGTAGAATTATGTACAAAAAAACCCCTGCATTAAAAAACAATGTAAAATTTTATAGCCTGCAAATCCACTCAGTCCTACTTCTTGTTCAGCCAATCGCTCAGACAAACAAGTTTGTTTACATTTACAGGAGATAATGCTGCCAGCTTCTTGTTTACAATGTCACCTGAAAGTGAGAACGGGCGTTTTGCAAGATATTTCCGTGTCAGATGCGCTAAAGATTCACATGGCCCTTCATGCTTCAGTCACCATTCCAGAGGACATGCGTCCGTGCTGATGACAGGTTCTGCTCGATAACAGTCCAAAGCAGTGTGGTCTGACGCATGTTCATTTTCATCATCTGAGTCAGATGCCACCAGCAGAAAGGTTGATTTTCTTTTTCGGTGGTTCGGTTTCTGTAGTTTACACATTGGAGTGTTGCTCTTTTAAGACTTCTGAAAGCATGCTCCACACCTTGTCCCTCTCAGATTTTTGAAGGCACTTCAGATTCTTAATCATTGAGTTGAGTGCTGTAGCTAGCTTTAGAAATCTCACATTGGTACCTTCTTTGTGTTTTGTCAAATCTGTAGTGAAAGTGTTCTTAAAATGCACAACATGTGCTGGGTCATCATCCGAGCTTACTATAACATGAAATATATGGCAGAAAGCATGTAAAACAGAGCAGGGGACTATTCCCCAAGGAGTTCAGTCACAAATTTAATTAACACATTATTTTTTTTAATGAGCATCATCAGCATGGAAGCATGTCTTCTGGAATTGTGGGGCATACGAATGTTTAGAATTTCTGACACATAAATACCTTGCAATGCCAGCTCCAAAGTCCATGCAAATACTGTTTTCACTTTCTAGTGACATTGTAAATAAGAAGAGGGCAGAATTATCTCCTGTAAATGTAAACAAACTTGTTTGTCTTAGCAATTGGCTGAACAAGAAGTAGGACTGACTGGACTTGTAGGCTCTGGAGTTTTATGTTGTTTTGTTTTTGAGTATAGTTATGTAACAAAAAAAATCTACATTTGTAAGTTGCACTTTCAGGACAAAGAGATTGCACTACAGTAAATGCAGTGCATTACAGTATGAGGTGAATTGAAAAACACTATTACTTTTGTTTATCATTTTTACAGTGCAAATATTTGTAATAAAAATAATATACACTTTGATTTCAATTACAACACAGAATGCAATATGCATGATAATGTAGAAAAATGTCCAAGTAGTTAATAAATTTCAATTGGTATTCTATTGTTTAACAGTGTGATTAAAACTGTGATTAATCATGATTAATTTTTTGAGCTAGTCGCGTGAGTTAACTGTGATTAATCAACAGTCCTAATCCCTACTGCTATATTCTTATTATTCAAGCATGGAATTATTGTCCATAGAGATTCTGTGGTACAGTTTGGTTCATTTAAGATTTTTACTTCATTTGACTATACGCTTTCTTTCGTATATAGTGCCACTCCCCCACCAGTATGACCTATTTTGTCATCCTGATAGATCTTGTACCCTGGTATTATTGTGTCTCATTGATTGTTCTCATTCCACCAAGTTTCTGTGATACCTATTTTATCAATATTCTCATTTAATATGAGGCATGCTAGTTCACACATCTTAGTATTTAGACTTCTAGCAATTGTATATAAGCACTTAAAATTATCACTTTTTATCTGTCTGCCGTTATGTGATGTAATTGATTGGGACTCTTTTTTTCATTTGACTGTTCAATAGGGTTCTATCCTGCAAAGTGCTAAACAGCTGCTGGAAGTGGCGAGTGCCATCAAATCCAGGGATTAGGTGGATCGTGAAATCCTACAGCATAAATTTCTAATGGCTGGGAACTGCAGAAGCAAATGCTGTGTGTTCTAAGGGCAGAGTGCATTCTTTGGGTCCGATTCTCCACTTGCGTACACCAGTGTCATTCAGGAATAGTTCCACTGAAATCAGTGACAGTGGCTGGAAAAGAAGGTGGCCTAGAAGCTGTTGCAACACTGTCTCTGTGTCACCCAAAGATCCCTGTAGGGTGACCCTCCCAGGGCCAGATATGCTGACTTTAAGATTCATTCTGCCTCTGCACTAGTGCAGATTGGCCATAAAGCAATTAAGGATTGGGGCCAAAGCATATACTAGATGAATGGATTTAGTACCAGGGCTCAGGAACTCTTGAGTTCCATTATCTGGATCTGCTCCCTATTGAAGTAATGTGGCTGTGGCTGAGTGAGGGCAGGAGAAAATGTGGCCCTTTGTAATAGTATTTTGATGTGTCATTAATGGTTTTGAGAGCCTAAGGAATGTGTGCAGCCATAATCATCTTAGCTCTGCCACTGGCTTGCCAGCTAGTTTTGGACAAGTCCCTTAACCTCTTTCTTACTTTCCCCTGCTATAAAGCTGGAACAGTAATACTTCTTCCCTCACACAGGTGGTATGTGGATTAAGTAGTTCCTATTTGTAAAGTGCTTTGAAGGTGAGAAGTGCTATATAATTGTTGGTGTTCTAAAATAGAAGCATTATAGGAGAGAAGGATTATTGGGCCCAGTCATGAGTTGGATAAGACGCCTAAACATAGTATAAGCACCTATCTGGATTGCCAGTCTGTGCCTGGGAGGACAGGACACTTCTTCTTCACTCAGGTGGGCAGGGAATGGGTAGGCGGAGGGGAGGGGTGGGCACGGCTTTGGCTCTGCTCCCATCCCGATGTGCTGGCCAGCACAGATAGGGAAGTAAATTGCACCAGAAAAAGGGCTGGCACAGATTACTTCCCCTGTGGAACGAGGGACTGAATTGGGGTTCTCAGAATCACAGTTTGTTCCCGGCTCTGCTCTTGGACACGCTGGTCTTTACTCAGGCTGGATTGCAATGTGCCAATCCAGCCTAACGTTACCAATTCCTTATCCCACTTTGAACTAAGGCAGGCACCACAGCACACGTGGTCCCTCTACTGTGGCTGTAGCTTGTAGCCTGCATTCCAGTTAGCACTAGGACATACCGAGTCAGGCATGCAAAAGGGAGTGTTATCAGCAAAGTTGACTATTTATAGCAACCGAGGTAAGTACATTTTTCTTGGAAGTTAGTTCAAATGTTTTTTAATCCGAAAAGATCGATAAAGGAATGGGCTAAAACAAACAGCTTTGTGCAGACTTTCATCTCTGCCCTTACCAGCTAGATTTAAATGGTCCTATATCATCTAATAAAACTAACTGCCATAAAGATGAATTGACTCCTCTGAAGAGGGGCCTTAGCCCACGCCCAGCTGTGGCTCGGAGGGACAAGCTGCCACTGTTGAGCTACCAGAGATAGCAGGTGACAAACAAGATAACTTAGGAGAGTGGGGACAAAAGACAGAGTGATGAATTTGAAACAGGACGGGAATGATAAGTGATCTCTCAGTGGTGAGCATGTCCTGTCCATTAGGCCACTGGAGAGCATTGCTTCCTCGGGGAAGCAGTGTGGTGCAATAGACAAGGCACTGGACTGAAAGTTAGGAGACCTGGGTTTTAGTCCTTGCACTGTCACTGAGCTGCTCTGTGCCTCAGTTTCCCCATCTGTAAAGTGGGGATAATGAGATTTGTCTTTTGAAGCACTTTTAGGTACATGGCTGGAAAGTGCTGTAAAGGGACATGTCTGAAGCTGGTTGTCAGAGGCAACAGCCCGTCTGAGGAAGCCAGCTGTTAGAGCAAGAGAGAGACCGGTTGATGTTCACTGGGGAGGGAAGCCAGTGTAGTGAGAGCCAGCTGTCCAAGTGCATGTTTGGGGTAAGGCACTCAGTCCGGTCAGGTGCTTTTCGCCCTCAGCTCCCATGGAGATCATTGGGTACAGAGAGTGCTCAGCACCTTGCATGTTCATTTTCAAAGGCCTTGTATAGATTAGGATTTAAAGATGTGATGTTAGCACGTGTTAGCAAACAGGTTATAAAAGTCTAGTGTAGGGAAGGCACTGCTTTTAACACATGCTAAGTAGGTTGAATCAATGTCTTGTTAACTCGACCAGCTCAGCATAGGTTAATGGCAGAGGGTAGAATCCTGGCCCCATTGAAGTCAATGGTAAAACTCCCATTGGCTGAAATGGGGCCAGAATTTCCCATAGGGGTCCTTTTTTACACTAGACTTCTAAAATGAGTTAGCTCAAATATATTAACTTCACACCTTTAAATCCTGTCTACATGAGGTCAGAATGACCAGCTCACTGATGATGCATGTATAACAAACATTACTTTGCTAATTGGCTGAATCCTTTTGTCGACCATTGGGATGAGTCATAAGTTTAACTGTTTTTCGTGTAACTTGTAAATTTAGAGCAAAGCCTCCTGGTGATACTTCAGTAAAACTGGGGGGTTTGGTTTTGTTCTTCATACAGAGTAAAAGGGAGTAGAGCTGACCAAAAATATCTGTGAATTCTCGTTAGAACTTCTAAATGAATCCACTTCTGATGCCATGTTTATATCCCTTTTGTGATAGGGAAACATTAGAACATTCTTGTGTATTGGCTCAAATGTTTATGGAAAAAGTTTGAAAACAGATGTCAGCATTTGTTCTCATTCCCTCCTGCTCACTTGTGTGGTTATGTAGTCTGAGTCACGACCTAGTTAGTTCTAAGTAAATAAAAATATGTTCCCAGGGTGGTCTGTAAGGTAGATAAATAAAAACACTTACAATTCACAAATTTGGGGTCAGATTGTGGAGACTTTACTCACTAGTACAGAGTTGCTCACCTGAGTAGTACCATTGATTTGAATGGGACTACTTGTTTGAGTAACCACTCACCAAGGGGAGTTGGGGTTCATCGTATTTGTGTGGCCCTGCAGTGTGCATCGTATTTAAGTAATGATGGAATCTTAACACAGTGAAAAAGTGTCCGGCTAAAGTCACAGGCCAACCAATTCACTGGAAGAGGTGTGGCTTCAATGCGATCAGCAGGAACTCTGAAAGCACCCGTTTAGCTTTTCAAAACAAGGAGAAATAGCCAGCAATAGTAGTGGACAAGTTGTTTCTGAGAACAGCTGCAGTAAGCATTTCTGCAGCATGCTGGCCTGACCGACATGGAATTCTGTACAGCAACAGAGCAGGATCCCTATTGTAGTGGTCGGATGCAGCTAAGAGTGGCCTGTTGACTTGCTGCACTGTCTTTTGCGTGTATAGTCAGGGGCATCCTGTTTTATGCAAGAATACAGAAAGGTGGAAACAGAAACACACATTTGTAATACGTCAGATTAAGCTTTGTAGTATCCTCCTGGAAAGGTCTCGCTTAAAAATGGTATAAAAAATTCTCTTTTTACACAGGATGTACAAAGAACCATATCACATTACAGAGGTTAAAGGGATACTTTCAGCTAATTTGGGCCAAAAATGAACTTTTGCTTAAAACAAAAAAGTTTTACAAAATCTATTATTACCAGATTTTTTTCACGTTAACATAAAAATTAAAACAAACATTTTGTTTTGTATTTAAACATTAATTTTCTTGGGGTGTTTGTGACTGAGCGCTTCCTTGTTGGGCTGAATTGACTTGAAACTAACTAGAAATGAAAGTGAAACTCTCTAGTTTATCTTAATTGACCAAGATGAGTAAGACAAATAAATAGAATTAATAGCAGAAAAGTAAATTGCATTTTACAAAACTTTCAGTTTTAATAATCTAACATAGTAGTAGTAACCCAAGTAAAGGAGGTTTTTTTTTTAAAAATAAATAAGTATTTTAACCTCACAGTGTCACTTTAGAGACCTGGAACCAATCTCGTCACTGAACAAATTATGGAACTCTTTACATTCTCTAGGAGTTGGCATTAGAGAGTGTTATGGCAGTTTTCATCTTTAAAGTGAAATCCATAAAAATTTAAAGTAAAAATGCACTACATACCTATTTTTTACAGTAGGTTCTTAGATTGAGGCTGTCATTCCAAAAAGTCAGATTTAAAACAGTAGTATGTCTTGTATTGAGTTTTATTTCCATTTCAATTTGTCTTTGCTGATCACAAAGGTCAGTAACACAGAGTTGTTATGCATTATTAAAAATTTAAGGCATTTTAGCTTCACTGTAGAGAGTCTAAAACAAATGAAGGCTAATTTGTGGTGCCATTCTGTACTGGCAAATTTGGGGGCATTATTTCAAGTGATCTAACTTGAAAATACCCAACAGTTGATGTTGTACTAAAAATGTATTCACCTGACCCATTGCATTTGCAAAGTTTGATCATTTAGGGTAAAGCTCTGCACACATTGCTTCTACTGAATTCACTCACATGTGAAATCAGAATTTTGCCTTGGTAGGGTCCAAAATTTATTGTAATGTTCCTAAGAACAGATGTGGGATAATTCTGCAGCACTTTGCTTATAATGACACCTGCCTTTGACAAATGCCATGATGTTTGGGAGTGTTACATTTTTTAGTATCTAAGAAAAAAAGATTTATAACAATTACAAATTTTTACAGGTAAAAGAAAAACAGTGTCAGAGGGCAGTTGGGTTAGGAACCAGAGTTACCCTCCTAATACAAAGATTTAACAGGTTGTTTTTCCTTTTATTAACTTTGTACATGGGACTCAAACCAAGACTATAATCTGTGGATCCTTAGGCAAGTACTGGCAGCCTTTAGATCCCGAATGGGGAAATTGGGCTGTATGTTACATTCCCATCCATGCCCTTTTCAAAGTGGAGGAACTGGCTGGGTGGTGAATTTCCTTCAGCTCAAATTTTGCTGCTGCATGGAAAGATGGGGTCAGCATGTGAGCTGTTGAGCCAGCTTGGGTTCAAAAGTTCAGGTCCCAAGAAGGTGGCTTGTGTAGCTTGTGCCTAAAGATGATTCAGACTAACAAGTTAGTGTTATAACCTTCCAAACTACTGTCGTGTGACTATATATGGGATCAGATTTATTAGGAAAATGATCTAACTACATTTATTTTGCAAGATACCACATCCAGAAAGAGTATTTGATGTAGTCTCTTATGTGAAAATAACTAGCCTCTTTCCTTTAGAGAACCGTAGATGATCTTGCCTGTAGTTAAAGATCACACCAGAGTTACTGGAAAATGTTTCAGTAAGATAGGAGAACATTCATAGCCATGGTGAGAACACAGCTACACGCTGATAACAGCCAGCTTTTCCAGGAACCCTTAGCACTGGTGGCTCTGTCAGCCATTTGTTCCAGGTATTGGGCAGTGGGTTTTGAGGACCTTGTTGCTTCTGTCTTTGGGAGGGGAAGGAATGGAAAAATGTGATTCAGGAGTTTTTAACAGAGGTACCATAGAGAGAAGAGGAAAAACGTTTGCATTCATTAGGTTATGATTTTAACAGGAGCATTGGCTCAGATAATGACTTGCTGGCTGAGTTCAACAGTTTTCTGTGCTTTTGCCAGCAGATGTTGCTGTGATTAATAGGGCCAGCTCAGAGAGCTCGCATAGCATTTGTCAAGCATTCAGAAGAAAAGGAAAGCAAACAATTTTTCAAGGAAGAAAGTAACAGTTATCCCAGCTGCCTGCTTCCTTCTGGCATGGTGCTTCCCCACATGAAGCCTGAACCAAAGCCCTTTGAAATCAATGGAAAAACTTGGAAGCCCATTGATTTCAGTGGGCTTTAGACCAGGCCCATGGCCACGGAGCCAGCTGCAAGAGCAGTGCTGTTGCTTCTTAGCAGGCAGGAATGTGCATGTTAGCTCCCTCCTGCTAATATTCCTAATAGTGCCATGTCAAATTCCACGAAAGAATAGGCTAGCCATGCAGCACCCTGGCGGAGGGCATCTGAGTGTTGCTAGTGTGGCTCTTCAGTTATAGATTCAACTCCTACAGAAAGAACAGGAGTACTTGTGGCACCTTAAAGACTAACAAATTTATTTTAGCATGAGCTTTCGTGAGCTGCAGCTCACTTCTTCGGATGCAGCTCACGAAAGCTCATGCTAAAATAAATTTGTTAGTCTTTAAGGTGCCACAAGTACTTCTGTTCTTTTTGCGGATACAGACTAACACGGCTGCTACTCTGAAACTCTTACAGAGTCAGTTTTTAATTTTTTTAAAATTGAATTGATTTCCCCCCAATTCCTTTACCTCTGCCAGAGACTGAAGAGTGTATGTGGTTTAGAAGGAGCCTGAGACTAGAGACAGTGGTTTGGGTAACAAGTTGCTTACTTCCTCTCCCAGATCGTTATTGCAGATGTTAGATAAGACCAGACCTAGCCCTGGTCCCTGAGGTAAGCCACTAGCGATACCCTCTCCCAAACGGACATGTAACCGTTTGTTTATGGCCAGTTAGCCATGCTGTTATCCAGGCTAGTAGCAATTCATTTTTCAAGTAACATTTTGTGAGACCGTTATTCCAGTTTTGTGCTGGTGTCAATCCTTCATTTCAACTAATTCTTCAAACTTCTTGTCTCTGTTTTTCTTGCTACAAGACACATTTTTGAAAAGAGAGTTCAGAATCTCATTCCTTTTGGGGTCATCATTAATTTTATCTCCATCTTCATATATTAATGGACCTGTTGTCTCCTGGGTCTTCTCCTTTTTACATCTGTAAAAGCCCTTCATATTCCTCTTAGCCCCTTTTGCTAGCAGGAGTTCATTTGCCTTTGCTGTCCTTATCTTCTCTCTGCAGACTGCAACTGACTCTCTGAATTTCGTTGCCTCCCCCTTTCTCATTTCTAGTACGGGTTTTTTTTATTAACTACCGAGCTTTGAGCAGCCCTATTATGAAACCTTTGTCCAGCTCTTAACTCTTGGAATCGGCTTTTTCAGAGGCACTGCAGTCTGTTGTGCCATAAACTGGAGTGTCCTTAAGATTTCCCCAGCTTTCTCTTAGATTGGTAAATATGAATGTTTCCTCTTTTTACACCATACTCACTAAATGTTTGACTTTCCCCAAAATCTAATACCCTTTCTTCATAAACCCATTCTTTGATGTCCTGAATTCAAGGTGCTTTTGATCACGGGTCCCAAGCTTCCTTATTATTTTGTCACTTCCTCCATAGAGCTAGACGGCTTCTCTTGCCTTCCCTCTGCATAGGAATATTTTAGATGTTTGACTGGCCGATGGAGTCAAATTCCCCTACAAATACACTGTCTTGCAGATGAGAAAACCTTGCGATTTGCTCCAAGCTTGTTTATTCTCCTCGTTCTGGTGGTTTGTAGTAGATCCTACAGTGTCCCCACCACACCCTGCATTGTCAATTAACTCCCTCGCAGTGTAAAAGATTTTGATGTAAAACTCCACCCCCTCCTTCCCTTCTTCCTCTATAAATATCATACCCAGCCGTATGGACATTTCACTTACGAGAATCATCCTACTGGGGTTCCGTTATGCCCACTTGCTCATAACCGTCATAATTTATTTAGCTTTGGGTGGTTCCTGTTTGGTCCCCGTACTCCTGTTGCGTGCAGATGGGGAAAAAGCAGCTCTGGGGTAAAAGCCATTCTCCCATATAGATGCCTCTTTCCTCTCCAGGGCTGTTGTAATAGAACTCTGGTCTGCACAGCCTGAGGGAGCAGATTGACGTTGCCAGGAAGAAGAGCGAGAGAGTCTAGGAAATAGCTACTTAACTTTACCCAGCTTTTTTTCTGCCTTTAAGTCCTTTGGGGTTTACAGTGCTTAAAACAGTGTAAATTATTCCCCTTCCATGATTTTTCAGTCCCACAGAGGATGTCTGCTTGTGGGAAGAGGCAGGTGCTGTGTAGCCTAGGTGGGAAACACAAGACTTGCAGAAGTAGCTTCCTGCCAGACAGGGATATCATTTAAGTTTCTTCCTTGTAGATTCCAGCTGACCCACCTTCTAATAGGCACCTCCCCTCCAGGTCTTTTCCATTATGGACCCCACGTCCAAGAAGGGACAACGTGGCAGAGTGACAGTGGCTTAGCAGCCATGGGTCTGTCCTCCTTTTCTGTGCTTTTAAGGTGCTAAGGGGATGTAAAGTTAATAGGTCAATGGAAAAAAGAGCCTAAGGTTCTGTAACTGTGTCTTAATGCTTATTAACTCATTCAAGCTCAGTCATTAAGCAAATAACTCAAGATCAGTCATGAGAGTTCCTGTGTGTTTCTACAAATTCTGTTCCTGAGAGCTAAGTAAATAAACAAGCATTTAAACAACTAGAGTATAACTTCTGAATTAGGGCTTTTTTTGGCATTTCAGTAGTATACTAAAAAGCACAGACATATTTTTATCTTCATTTTCCATTGTGGTTAAGTGGTTGTCATCCTGCTTGCTCACAACCATCTGCTTGAGGCTCATTTTCTCCTGTACAGCCCAGCTGATCAGCAAAAACAGTTTCTGTTTGTCTTGCTACATTTTATGTTTGGTTCATTATCATAGCTCTCAAGTGTTAAAAAAGAACTGAACTGTACCTGGAAGCCTGATGTGATGTTTTGACGTAATGTTAGAGTAACAGTAATTTGTGCCGTGAGTCCTGATGATTGTGTTTATTTAAAAATTACATTGAAACAAGGACTCTGAAACCAAATGATTTGTCTAAACAAACTGCACAGTGGTTGCATTCTGTGTCCACATGGGCACACCTGCACACAGCACTGTCTGTATGCCTATATAGTTCTCATTTCTATGGGGCCTTTCTGCATAGATCAGTGGTCTCCGACCTTTTTATGCCCAAGATCACTTTCTGAATTTAAGGGCAACCCAGGATGTACCCCGCCCCTTCCCTGAGACCCTGCCTCGCTGATCCGCCCCCTCCCCCGCCCTCCCGTCGCTTGCTCTCCCCCACACTCACTCACTTTCACTGGGCTGGGATCAAGAGATAGAAAGAGATTGACAGAGCCAGAAGAGTACCCAGAAGTCACCTACTACAGGACAGGCCCAACAAAGAAAGTAACAGAACACCACTGGCCATCACCTTCAGCCCCCAGCTAAAACCTCTCCAGCGCATCATCAAGGATCTAGAACCTATCCTGAGGGATGATCCCTCACTCTCACAGATCTTGGGAAACAGGCCAGTCCTTGCTTACAGACAACCCCCAAACCCAGGGGTGAGCTGGGCTCCCTCCGCATCCTCCGGCTCCGGCCACGCGACTCCTGTCCTGGCCCAGCCACGTCCAGGCAGCGCGGTAAGGGGGCAGGGAGAGGGTGTTGGAGAGAGGGTAGGGGAGTTTGGGTGTGGGGGGTCAGAGGGCAGGGAACAGGGGGATTGAATGGGGGCAAGGGTCCCGGGGAGCAGTCAGGAAAGAGCAGGGTTGGATGAGGTGGTGGGGGCACTCAGGGACAGAGAGAAGGGGTAGTTGTATGGGGTAGGGGTTCTGGGGGGCCATTGAGAATGAGAGGAGGGGTTGGGTGGGGCAGCAAGGGGTTAGTCAGGGGACAGGGAAGGGGGGGATGGGTCAGGGGTCTCGGAGTGTGTGTGTCAAGGAACATGAGGGGTTGGATGGGGCACGACCCCCCCCCCCCGGAGGGGGGGGGAAGGAGGGAACCCGTTGTTAAAATTTTGGAGGGAGGAGGGAACCCGTTGTTAAAAATTTGGCAGCTCATCACTGCCCAAACCTGAAGCAAATACTCACCAGCAACCACATTGGCCAAACCAGACAGTCTCTACGTAAAAAAATAAATGGACACAAATCAGACGTCAAGAATTATAACATCCAAAAACCAGTTGGAGAACACTTCAGTCTCCCTGGCCACTCAATTACAGACCTAAAAGTCGCAATACTACAACAAAAAAACTTCAAAAACAGACTTCAAAGAGAGACTGCTGAATTGGAATTAATTTGCAAATTGGACACCAACAAACTAGGCTTGAATAAAGACTGGGAGTGGATGGGCCATTACACAAAGTAAAACTATTTCCCCATGCTTATCTCTCCCCCTCCCCCAGTTCCTTACATCTCCTTGTCAGTTGCTGGAAATGGGCCATTTTCATTACCACTACAAACAGTTCTTTTTCTCTCCTGCTGATAATAGCTCACCTTAACTGATCACTCTCGTTAGAGTGTGTATGGTAACACCCATTGTTTCATGTTCTCTGTGTGTGTATATATATCTTCCTACTGTATTTTCCACTACATGCATCCGATGAAGTGGGGCTGTAGCCCACAAAAGCTTATGCTCAAATACATTTGTTCGTCTCTAAGGTGCCACAAGTCCTCCTGTTCTTTATACAGTGTGGGAGGGGGCTCTGGGCTGAGCCTGGGGCAGAGGATTGGGGTGCAGGGGGGATGAGGGGTGCAAGCTCTGGGAGGTAGTTTGTGTGCAGGAGGGGGGCTCTGGGCTGGGGCAGAGTCAGGGCCGGCTCCAGGCACCAGCATTCCAAGCTGGTGCTTGGGGCGGCATTCTGCAAGGGGCGGCAGTCCCTGTTGTTTTGCCCCCAAGCAGCGCACCGAAATGCCGCCAGCACGCGCGTTTCCGCGGTGAGGGCAATTCGGCGGCAGCTTCTATGTTTAGCTGTCCGGGGGGGGCTTCAGCTAAACATAGAAGCTGCTGCCAAATTGCCGCTGCCGCGGAAACACACCTGCCGCCATAAGGGCACACGGACTGCCCCCACCGCCAGCGGCGGCAATTCGGCGCACTGCTTGGGGCAGCGAAAACTGTAGAGCCGGCCCTGGGCAGGGGTTTGGAGTGCAGGAGGGGTATTGGGGTGCTGGCTCTGGAAGGGGGCTCAGGGCTGGGGCTTGGGATGCAGGAGGGGGATCAGGGCTGGGGCAGGGGCTTGGGGTGTAGGAAGGGGTTTGGGGTGCTGACTCTGGGAGGGGTTTCAGGGCTGGGCTTGGGATGCAGGAGGGGATATGGGATGCTGGCTCTGGGAGGAGACTGGAGACTGGGGCGCGGCCTCCTGCTGGACGGTACTTACTGCGGGTGGCTCCTGGTCGGTGGTGCAACAAGGCTAAGACAGGCTCCCTACTGGCCCGGCCTCACGCCGCTCCTGGAAGGGGACAGTGCACCACTGTGTCCCCTCTCTGCTGGCACTGCCCGCTCAGCTCCCATTGGCACAGCTCCCCGTTCCTGGCCAATGGAAGTTGCGGGGGCAGTGCTTGCAGGCAGGAGCAGCACGCTGAGACCCCTGCCTTCCTTCATGGGGCCATGCTGGCCGCTTCCAGGAGCAGTGTGGGGCCGTGGCAGGCAGGGAGCCTGCCTTAGCGGCAGCCCAGCAACATCACGGGAGATCACAATCGACTAGGAGAGTCCCCAGGATCGACCAGTTAATCGTGATCGACTGTTTGGTGACACTGGCGTAGAACATCATAAAGTGAACTATAGATAGAATTATTTATTTTTGTTATGTGACCTTTTAGAACAAGAAGTAAAAAGAATATGGGAGCTCATTGCACAGGAAGTCAATGGGGTTTAGTAAGAACATAGTAAGATTAAGGGGAAAAAAAGTCGGACATTCATATGGATAACAAGAATATTCTGAGTTAGAAAACTTATTGCTAACAAAAATCTTGGAAGGGATATTAAACATGCTTTCAGATTTAAGACAGCTGCTATTTGCAATCTCTAGCTATTAAAGATCAGGATGAGACCTAATGTAAGGGGCAGATTACCCCACATCTGCTGGTCTATACTATTATGTTGATCACTTTTACAAGACTAGGATTTATTTTTGTACGAAGTATGCCTTGTGAGGTATCATTTGAAAATTCATAATCTGCTGAACATTATTGTCCTGGTAAAATACGTGTATCAACATTGTATGTAAAGTTATAAGATTCTGCTGTGTAGCATTGTTATAACATGCTCCAACGTTAAGAAAAGCAGGCCCAAACCATTTTTTCCAGAGACAAAGACACACTGACACCTCAGCCAGGTGTTAAAGAGCTATCACTTGCTTAAGCCGCCATTCTCCAGTAATAGGAAGGTGTGAATAAGAAATTTACATTTAATCACAGGGACAGTTCAACCCTCACATCCACAAGAGACTACTTGTTGCTTGCACCCCAGTGTGGGGTGGGGTAATCTCAAGGAGGGGGGAAGGGTATAAGAATGGAGGACACACACAACACAAATGACCTTTCTCCTCCTTCATCTCTGCTCATGACATCAACGACTCTCAAAGAACTAAACTAAGGGGAGGGATCCCAGCCTGTGAAATTTATTGCAGCATATGGTGAGATAAAGTCTTTGCTTTTAAGTTCACATAACTTGTTAAGTTAAGTATTAGCTCCATTTTACTCTTTTATTTTCGTTTGTAACCAATCCTGACTTGTATGCATCATCACTTGTAATCACTTAAAATCTATCTTTCTGTAGTTAATTAACTTATCTTAACCAATGTGTTTGGACTAGTGTGGGGAACTCCATTTGGAATAACAAGGGTGGAGCATGTAGCATTTTCCTTTGATGAAATGAGGGACTTTCTATGAACTTGCCCTGTCCAGCACACTAATGAACAAGACACACATTTCTGGGGGGACAAGGCTGGGACCAAGAATTTGCAGGTGTCTCCCCGTGTATAATTCATGAATGACTGATCAGAGTGCTCATGTATTTAGCTGGGAGCGAATTTGCAGGCCGAAGGCTGTGTGAGCAGGTGTAGGCTGCAACTGCACTACTGGACTGTGCTGGCTTAGTCTCTGTAGTATAGACCTATCCTTAGCAAGGTTGTGTGGTTTGGCCATATGAATTCATAATGCGGTGTGGTCCGTGTAGACAAGAGTGAGTTAGTTTTTGCTGGCGAGTGGAAGAGTGGCAAGGGAGAGTAGAACAGAGTCAATTTTTCTTTTTAATGGTTGGATGCAAAATATCATGAGCTTCTGTCAAAAAAAATACTGAAGCCATCCCTGGACCTAATGTGGTGATGGGGGGCACTGTGCTGCAGAGATGGGGTGGGTGAGTTACTAGAGGGTACTTTCCTGTCTGAGTCAGTACTGACCCCAATGTACCAGTGTGGTGCTAGGGGAGATCAGATATTTTACACCTACAGATATGAAGAGCCAATGAATTTCAGAACCTAGGCGAGAGTTTTCCTCACATGTGATCTCCCTGCCGTGCCCCAGGGCTGTCGTTTCCTGGGCTGTGGTGGCATCAGCAGCTTGAAGCTCCTGCTGCCTTCACGGGGCCCCAGAGGTTTCCCTGCCCCTCTGGCTACTTGGCTCACGCTAGCTCCTTTACCAGTACCATATCCTGGAGCAATCTGGGTTGCTCTTGGAGTTCTTCAATCCAAGCACTAAACCATGCTTAGACCTGTTTTGTTTGTGAAACGTGACAATATCTTAAGGGCCGCCCAGAGGATTCAGGGGGCCTCAGGCAAAGCGGGGGAGCGGACATAAAAAAGGCGCCACCCGCTGCGGTGCTTGTACTCACCGGGTGGTGCTCCGAATCTGCGGCGGCGGCGGGTCCTTCACTCGCTCCACGTCTTCAGCAGCGCTGAAGTGCCGCCGAAGACCCGGACCGCCGCCGGGTGAGTAAAAATTAAAAAGGCGCCTCTAGCCAGGGAAGGGATTCTCGGCTAGGGCTCATGGGGCCCCTGTGGGACCTGGGGCAAATTGCCCCACTTGCCCCCCGTCCCCAAGCAGCCCTGAATATCTTGCCCCAAGGTGTGGCAGTTCTGGTCTGTTCTCCACAATACAGATGTTGAAGGAAATGTATGAGAAATTGCAATCTGTGACCTGCACAGTGCTGTCTTTTTCTTTGTTTGTTAGAGGAACATTTCTGCCATTAACCCAATGTGTCACATGGACAAGCAGTGTGAATAGTGCATTTGTTCTTATTCATTGCTTTTGGGTTTCTTTCTACAAGGAACTGGATTGTGGTTTTGTTCTTGTGACAATGACCCCCTATAACACCATTCCAAATAATGTCATACTGTAATGAAATTATACATTGTAAGGAGCATGACCCAGTTGTTGATCACATTCTTGTAAAATATACTGTTCAGATTAGTCTCTCGGGTATATTTCACTCTGCCTCTGGTCTCATACATGTAAAATAAATGCAGTGTTTATCCTTGCAGCTTAGAAATTTCTTAAACATCAAGTAGTTACTGCAGTTCTGCTCCAAGATGCCAAAGTTGTTTTGTTTAAGTGAATGTATGGCCTGATTTTCAGAGGTTTTGAGCAGCCAGAGCTTCCACTGAAGTAAATGAGAGCTGTGCTGCTCAACTGCTCTGAAAATCAGGCCATTATGAGGAGACAAATATAGTAATAGGCATGCAGCTACTGCAATTCTGCATTGCTTAGGCAACCTGGCAAAACATAAAGACACATTACTGTCCATTCTACTGCCATCTACGTTGTTCCACTAACGTTATTCATAGGTTCATTCATATATTCAAAGGCCAGAAGGGACCATTGTGATCATCTAGTCTCACCTCTTGTATAACACAAGCCAGAGAACTGCACCAAAATAATCACTAGAGCAGATCTTTTAGAAAAAAACATCCAGTCTTGTTTTAAAAATTGTCAGTGATGGAGAATCCACCACAACCTTGGGTAAATTGTTCCACTGGTTAAGTACTCTCACCATTAAAAATGTATTCCTTATTTCCAGTCTGAATGTGTCTAGCTTCAACTTCCAGCCATTGAATCATGTTGGAACTTTCTCTGGTAGATTGAAGAGCCCATTATTAAATATTTGTTCCCCATGTAGCTCCATATAGACGGCAATCAAGTCATCCCTTAATCTTCTCTTTGTTAAGATAAACAGATTGAGCTCTTTGATTCTGTCACTATAGGCATGTTCTCTAACCCTTTAATCATTCTCATGGCTCTTCTCTGAAGCGTCTCTACTTTATCAGTGTGCTACCCTATACAGACAGAGGAGTTTCAACTTTTGTTTTTGTCGCAATTAAGTCTGTGCTTCCCTGAGGTGATTTTGAAAACTACTCACATTCTGTTGTCCCTTAATGCAGTTTGGATGCTTAGGACCGTATACTTAATCTGCATCTGCAGCTCCCATTGACTTTATCACCAGGGCCAGCTCCAGGCACCAGCTAAGGGAGCAGGTGCTTGGGGCGGCCAATGGAAAGGGGCGGCACGTCCGAGTCTTCAACGGCAATTCTGCGGCGAGTCCCCCTTGGAGCAAAGGACCCGCCGTTGAATTGCCGCCGAACAACGAAGCGCGGCTTTATCTCCCCCACCCACCCCCCCGCTTCGCTGCTTGGGGCGGCAAAAAAAATGGAGCTGGCCCTGTTTATCACCAGTACAGATGCCCACCTGGATTAAAGACAGTATACAGTAACGCTTTCTCTGATGAAAGCATGTCCAGTGAACTTCACTGAAGGGCTGCTGTGCACTCTCTAGAGAGCTGGAGGCAGCCTGAAATGTTGAAGACCAAGGCAGCTTGTTCTAGGAGTGTCTCTCCTAAGTCACAGGGCCAGGTGTTCTGCCTCTGCAGAAAATGGAAGATGTTTGTGAGAATAGCAGACTAAATTTAGCGGCTCGTCAAACCATTGGTTTTTTTTAAATCATTATCTTACCCAGATGGTGAATTGGATTGAGAAATGAGTGGGCAGCTTGGAACAGTGAACTAGCATAAACCAAAATTCATATAAAAACATATTAGCTTGATTAAAATTCTAGTAGCCTGATGTGCAGTAGGTCAGACTAAATGATCATGATGGTCCCTTCTGGCCTTAAAATCTGTAAGTCTAAATATGTTACCCTATCATTAAAGATAATCTGTGTCCGTATGAACCCTGAACCATTTCTTGCCTCCACATATCTCTGAATAGCCTCCTCTTCATTATTTCGTGGCTGTCTCCTCAGCTTCTCTTCTGAGTGCTGCATTGGTTACGTGCAAGTGTTGATTTTGGCTAGGAGCTGAGAAAGCTGGAAGATTGCACTGTTTACATCAAATGTAAAGGAGATACAGATCAGGGCATAGACTGAGAACGGCTGGCACTTCAGCCTGTGCTGTCTCATCAGCTCCCCAATGGCCTCATATAGGGTATGTCTACACTGCAAGCAAAGATGTGATTGTGGCACAGGTAGGCATACCTCTCCTGGTGTTAATCCAGATAGCACAGGTAACAATAGGAGTCAAGACAGGGTGGCATGGGCTTCAGCACAGGCTGGCTGCCTGAGTACAAGCCAGCCAGGGACCCTGGGTACCTACTCGGGGGGGTTGCTAGCCTCCACTGAAGTCCATGCCACCACCTTTATGACTATTAGTACCTGGGCTAGCTAGATATAAAGTTAGCTTGGGTATGCCTACCCATGATACAGTCATGTCTTCCCGTGTGGTATAGCCGTCCCCAGAGAAGTTGGAAAGTATGGTGGAGAAGATTGAACCTTGTGGGACTATACAGATAAGAGCTTTGAAAGTGGATGAGCAGTTGCTCATCATGGCCTTCTGGGTTCAGGTTCAGATGTTTGTTCTATGTAGACCTAAATCTTTCTTTACGAGTAAATGAATGTAAAGCAGCTTGCAGGTGAAAATGACAAGAAACTCTCTTTCTATGCTGCAGGGA
The DNA here is from genome assembly GCF_020497125.1 of Mauremys mutica. Lineage (NCBI taxonomy): Eukaryota > Metazoa > Chordata > Testudines > Geoemydidae > Mauremys > Mauremys mutica. The sequence goes on along the minus strand of NC_059074.1, from coordinate 209,871,506 downwards.
ACTTCTGGACATGACCTGCCGTCTGGCCAACACACTGAAGAAATATGGAGTACAAAAAGGGGACAGAGTTGCAATCTATATGCCTGTGACTCCACTGGCTGTGGCCGCCATGTTGGCTTGTGCCAGAATTGGTGCTATTCATACAGTGGTCTTTGCTGGATTCAGTGCAGAATCTTTAGCTGGGAGGATCATTGATTGTAAGTAGTTTTTAAATGATGAATGAGCATATTAGGAAAGTGCTCTGCTCCTTGGAGGATTGATCCTTTGTTCCAGATTGGGGGGAGGGATAGCTCAGTGGTTTGAGCATTGGCCTGCTAAACCTAGCGTTGTGAGTTCAATCCTTATGGAGGCCACTTAGGGATCTGGGGCAAAAATTGGTCCTGCTAGTGAAGGCAGGGGGCTGGACTTGATGACCTTTCAAGGTCCCTTCCTGTTCTCGGAGATTGGTATATCTCCAATTATTACCTTTTTTTGTTGTTACCTTTTTAGATTCAACATTCAGCTTTCAAAGAAAGGCACACCCAGAATATGTTTCGCTTATTCTCATCTTACTGGGAAGTTCAGTTCTCTCCTTAGCAGAAGCATCAGAGTACTATCACTGCGTTGACTGTCTATGTTCCTGATTGGCATGAATGGCTGTGGGTTTAATAAGCTTTTAAAATCACTGTAACATTCAATCAGTTTTAAATTGCTGTCAAATAATGTTTAAACCATAGGGAAAACTGAGACCTCTTGAGGGGAAGGGGGGGCTGATTATGTTCTCTTACAGTGAAGTGACAGTTTCCCAATGCAGTCTTGTGAAGTGCTAACTCTGCAGCGTATAATTATTTATTTGTATTTTTAAAGTGCCTAACGGCCCTGTAGTCAAGCACAGACTCACCCGGCGGCGCCTCCTGCTGGCTGTCTCAGGGAATTAGCTCATCCAGCCTCCAGAATTAGCTCATCCAGCCCTCTGGCAGTACCCCCACAGTTCTGGGTCTCCCCCTCTCGGGGAACCCCCACTTTGCCTCAGTCTTGGCTACTGCCCAGTCTTCATCTAGCCCCCACGCGCTGGGGCAGACTGCAGTATCAGCCACTCATCACAGGCAAAGGGGTTCGGACCTGCTGCCTCTGGCTACCCGTGGGCTGCCCCTGCAACCCCGTATCTAATAGGCCTTACCAGGCCTGCAGCCTGGGGCTTTCCTAGGCCCAGGGCCGGCGCTTCCTCTAGGCGACCCTAGGCGGTCGCCTAGGGCGGCAGGATTTGGGGGGGTGGCATTTTGCCGTCCTCATCAGAAATTCGGCGCTGGAGGGTCCTTCCGCTCCGGGTCTTCGGCGGCGGGTCCCGGAGCGAGTGAAGGACCTGCCGCCGAAGTGCCCCGAAGACGCGGAGCGGAAGGACCCCTGCCGCCGAATGATCAGAGGAGGAGCGCTGCCGCCTAGGGCGGCAAAAACCCTGGCGCCGTTCCTGCCTAGGCTGGAGCTTCCAGCTCCTCTGGCCCTTCCCCAGCCCTGCTCCAGTCTAGGGTCCTTACTTAGCACCTTGCAGCCAGGTCCTTCTCCCTCTACAGCCAGAGGGAGACTGACTGGGCTCCTGGCTCAGTGCCTCTTATAGGGGCCAGCTGGGCCTGACTGGGGCTTGGCCACAGCTGAGCCTACTTTCCCCAATCAGCCCAGGCTTCTTGCCCCAGCCACAGCCCCCTCCTGGGCTGTTTTCCGCCCCAAAGGGCAAGAGAGGGGTGACCAGCCCGCTACAGGCCCCAATTAAAGATCAGGGCCCCATTGTGCTAATCATGGTTTAAACATATCGAGACAGTTGCTACCCCAAAGAGCTTATAATATAATTCGATAAACTAGTGATAGACAACACAGAAACAAAGTATCAGAAGGCAGAGGTTTAATACATAGCATTAAGTGCTATGATTATTACAATACAGCTTTTAAAAAGTCATCTTTCTGTATGGCTAGCACGAGGAATTAAGTCTCTGTGTATTTTGAATGGAAGGTAATCTAGGTGGGGCAAGTAAAGGTTTTGGCTTCTCTCCTATCTCTGGTAACTAGTGTAGGGGTTATGGATAAACATTCTTTTATTATACAGCTATATATCTGCTACATAAATAACATAGCATGAAATGTGTGTTGCAATTTGAAGTGCTATTTTGAATTGGTACAGTTGTGATATGGCTCCCAGGCAAATCCAGAAATCCTGAAAACCCCACATGAGTTAACTGGGTGCTAGAAATCCACTGAGATCTCTAAAAACAACAACAACAAACAAAACAAAGGACACTGAATTTGCTTGGAATTGGGGTTTAATGGAAGAGTTGAAGGGGCTGTAATATCTACTCCATAGAAAAGGTATGAGAGTTGTGTGGAAGAAGATGGTGTTTACTCACTAAGAGACCTGATCCAATTCCCATTAAAATCAATGAAAAGATTCATTGATTTTAGTAGGCTTCAGATCAGACCCTAATTCTCCTCCTCTACCTTAGAGATTGCAAAGGCCATCCTGCCTTCAGTGTATCAGGATTACAAGGAGTGTTTGTCAGTGACGTTGGCAGTTAGCGTCTGATAGAATTTCTGAGTAGCCGCACTCAGGGGCGGCTCCAGACACCAGCACGCCAAGCGCGTGCCTGGGGCAGCAAGCCACGGGGGGCGCTCTGTCGGTCGCCGTGAGGGCGGCAGGCAGGTTGCCTTCGGTGGCATGCCTGCGGAGGGTCTGCTGGTCCCACGGCTTTGGCGGACCTCCTGCAGGCACGCCACCGAATCCGCGGGACCGGGGACCTCCTGCAGGCAAGCCGCCGAAGGCAGCCTGCCTGCCGTGCTTGAGGCAGCAAAATACCTAGAGCCGCCCCTGGCCGCACCATTGTAATATGCTACTTAACATCCCTATGCGTGCCATAGGGTGACAGTAGTGAAAAAGAAACTGATAGGTCTGCAAAATCTCTCTCTTGTTAGCTGGGTGCAAAGCTGTCATTACCTACAACCAGGGAGTCAGGGGAGGACGAGCTGTAGAGCTGAAGAAGACTGTGGATGAAGCTGTAAAGAATTGTCCAAGTGTCAAGCATGTCTTCGTGGCTCAAAGAACAGACAGCACAGTCCACATGGGTAATCGTGACATTCCTCTTGAAGAAGTACGTTGACTTTGTTAAATATAGCCCTTTTATCTAGGTATTTCCTACAGGGTGTGATGGTTTATATCTCAGCAGGTCCCCATGCCAATTAACAAACACATTTTCAGGGAAAGTCAGAGGCAGGGCTAGAACCTGTATTATTAAAATGACTACGTAAGGGCCCCGCTGGCAGAGCTAAGGAGAAAGTACAATCAGCTTAATCTAGAACAGACACACTTGTAAATAACTCAGAGTATTCTATATTGGCCTTTGTTGCTATGTAGTCTCTGTTCATTGTCCTGACAAGGAATATCTATATGATCTGTGTATTCTCATTTTATAAATGTGGTAGATTAAAAGAATTTGAAGCAACTATGTATTTTCTTTTCTCTCCTTTTAGTATTTTAAACCTCAATGTTTTTTATTTTGAACTGGTTGCTACAAATGCAGGCTGCTGGCTTCAGTCTGTCCTCTCTGACACATGTAACAAAGGCTATGTCTACGCAGGGATAAAAAAATCCATGGTTGGCCTGGATCAGCTGACTCAGGCTCCTGGGGCTTGAAAAATTGCTGTGTAGACATTCGGACTATGGCTTGAGGGTCCCAGAGCTCAGGCTCCAGTCCGAACCTGAATGTCTACACAGCAATTTTTAGCCCTGCAGCCTGAGCCCTTTGAGCCCAAGTCAGCTGGCCCAAGTCAGCCGCAGCTATGCCATTGGGCTTTTATCCGCTGTAGACGTGTACCCTCAATCCTCAGTCACCAATTTTGCATACTCCAAGGTAGGGATGTAAATACCATAAAAAGTTTACTGTTTAAACGATTAAGAAATATTTTGTTTAAACGGTTAACCGATTAAAGGGCCAGCAGGTGTGGCTGGGGCCGATCTGGCCAGTGCGGCTGGGGCTGGAACCACTCTGGGTGGGGCCGGTGAGTCTGGGGCCACTCCGGGCAGGGCCGCTGGGGCCAGCCAGTCAGCTGGCCTGGGGGTTAACGGTTAAGGCAGGTTAACCGGTAAGACTAATGCTTACCGACTAACCAGTTTATATTTTACATCCCTACTCTAAGGCTCCCTCTGCTGCCCTAGCCTTAACCTCCTCCCCCAGATCAGAGTAATGGTTACGGCACCCTTCTCCTAATCTGGGCCCTAAGAGTGCTCTAAACAAAATGGTGTTACTTACAGTGTCTGCAGCTTCTGCTGCCTGAAGAAAGCCTTGCATTTACACACAGCAGGTGTCCTAGATGTCCTACAGGTACTGACTGTGCTGGTTAATTGCCATGACCAGCACAATGTCTTTCATTGAGGGAACCAGAGCAGACTACAACAGATTCTCCCCAGTATGGGCAGGAACCTTAAATGTTGCAGCTGCATCAATTGAGAAGATAGCCCTTTGAATTCCATTCCACAGTGGACTGCAATGCCTGGTGCTTGGAAATTACCCCAAATCCTCTCTCCCTGCAAGAGTGCTAAGCATCAAGGAGAGCTTCAGGAATTCCAGAATATATTGATACTACTACAGCTGTAGCCATGCTGTGTTTGGACATGCCAGGATGGTTCCTTCAGTCTCTGTAGAACGTCATTTATCTCCCAAAACTGGACGTACTGTATGGAGCTGAAGGAATAAACAAGACACAGGAGAGGCCTTAATATATGGAAAGGACAGTGTAATTGTCCCATCTCTACTGAGAATGATTGTTTGGGAATATTTACAGTCTACATGGCCTGGTGGAGAAAGGAGTGACCATTAAAATGTATTTTGTACACCTGGGAACGTGCAGCTTGATGCAGAGTAGCTGTGTCAGTTTGCCAGAAGCAATAAACAAAAAACTTGGCACTTTTGTCACTGGAAATCACTACTTTGCAGCTAAAAAGCTACTCAGGAGTGAAAATACATGTTCTGGGCCAAGTATGTTCCAGTTAAATAGGAGGTACAGCTAATAATAAACACTAACCAGAACAAGCCTGCCTTGTTGGTCCATGAACCACGTATAAACTGGGACAGTGATGTCTCCCTGAGTCTGCAAATGACCTGAAACTATTGGTCTGAGAGATGTAAACCGACCAGACATCAGTTAATCCTGAAGCTTAGCAACATAATTATCAGTGTTATTAATTCTTTCCGTGTTGATCATTTTAGTAGAAACATCCCGCTACTATGTTTATCCCACAATCCCAAACTGCCTTCCATGCGATCCAAGGTATCGAAAGCCCTAACTATTCCTTTCTCTAGTAGTTGACAAAAAACTTCCAGCTTCTCTTTTTTGTGGTGTGTTGTATGTTTTTAATACAGAAATCTGAGACACATTGAAAATAGGGGGACAGTGTGAAAGAAATTGAACTCCGTGTTAAAATAAATGACACAGGATCGGCAGGACTTGAACCCCGGCCTGCAGGATCAGCAGGACTTGAACCCAGGCCTGCAGGCAACCAACATCCCCACACTGTCACTTGGTGGCAATTGTAACCTGGCTGCCCCCTGCGACCCACAGTCCACAGAGGTTTCTATGACTGCCCTGCTTCTGAAATCCTGGGATTGATGTTGGCTCTGACTTGGATTCTGACTCCCAGTCGACCCCTGGAACCTCAACACTGACCCTGATGCTTGGAATTGACCCTCAGCCTGTCTCTGACTCTGACCCTCGGCTTGACTCCGGGCTCTGACTCCCACTCTGACCCTTGGCTTCGGTTCCTGGCTCTCAAGGTCCTATCTACCTTTGCCCGAGATCCTGACACAGACTAAATTATTCATTTTCATATTTAATTCACTAATATTACTCCAAATTTGAACTGAACCTACGCTGCTGCATTGGAGTATCACAGGTACCAGTTGGTTGTGCTGCAAAATTTAAGTCCATCTTGCTGTGGAGCCTGTGGGAACTTTGTCTTGCCTGGGTTGGGTATATGACCATTGGAATATGCATTGACTAAAGGTCACAATAAATACATGACATGATGAGATCTATCATTTGCCTGTTGTGTAAAATTTATTTCTGACCCTATTGGGTGCTTGTTTTGGTAAGATTGATTTGTCAAATGCTTAGAAGTGACTGGAACTAGATGCAGGCTCTGAGGCATATTTGCTTGTAAATACAGGTCTCTTTACAGTGTTTAAAGGGCACTTGCAGTTAGTCACACGGATCTCGGGAGACAGATGCCTAAAGAATCTTGAGAGAAGTGCTCATTCCCCAAGAACAGTACAGAGTCTGCAGGAAGCAGGCTGCCTGTCAGTTTTCCAGCCACATGTGGAGTATCTGGAATATACTCAGTGCCACAGATTGGATGCACCTGAGGAAGAGGTTGCAGTTGTAGTCCTGGCAGCCAGGTTCAAAAATGTTTTCTGAAGAATGATCATCTTCAAGTCTACTGCATTTCTATGACCTTTTGGGGAGATCTTTCAACCATGTTAAGACCTTCATGTGAGTTGTTGCAGAGTGACAAGCCGTGGAAATAGAGGAGTGTGATGGTACTTCAAAAAATGAAAACAAAAGCAAGAACAATCAATACCTTGGGGTATTATGATACACACCACTCCACAGAGTCCGTGATGTATCACCATAAAGAATAGGAGTTGTGATATTGCACATGGCTGAAGATGGCAAGAAAAGATGGGTTGTCTTTATTCATTATTAATGTATTATATTTTAAATATTTTTTTACATAAAAGCAGGCCCCCAAGGAACATGGCACACTCGTAACCTGGGCCCCCGTCCAATCCCACATGGATAGATGCATAGAGATAAACATACTCACGGAGATTGTATAAATAACATTTAATCAAATTCAAATGTCCACAGTTTAGTCTGAATTTATTTCTCATGGTGATGAGCTTGTGGCCTTCTGGTCAGGGCCGGTGCAAGGATGTTTTGTGCCCTAGGCGAAATTTCTACCTCGTGCCCTTGCCCGTCCCCGAGCCCCTGCCCTGAAGTGCCCCCCCCCGCAGCAGCTCTGCCCTGAGGCCTTCCCCCCACCCGCGGCAGCTCCCCCGCCTCCGCCCTGAGGCGCCCCCTCTGCAGCAGCTCCCCACCCCCCACCCTGAGGCACCCCCCCAGCTCACCCCTGCTCCGCTTCCACCCCGAGCACGCCATGGCTGCTTCACTTCTCCCGCCTCCCAGGCTTGCAGCACCAATCAGCTTAGGCACCGCAAGCCTGGGAGGCAGGAGAAGTGAAGCAGCGACGGCGTGCTCGGGGAGGAGGCGGGGCAGGGGTGAGCTGGGGCGGGGAGTTCCCCTGCGTGACGCCCCCCCCCTTACTTGCTGCAGGTGGCCCTCCCCACGCTCCCCTGCCCCAGCACCCTCTGCCTAAATGCCAGCGGCGACCGGGGCGGCCAAAGCCAAAGAAAATGCCGCCCCCCAAATCCTAGTGCCCTAGGCGACCGCCTAGGTCACCTAAATGGTTGCACCGGCCCTGCTTCTGGCTGGGTCCCTCCCTGGGACTGTATCCTGGCAGAGTGTCCCCATTTCCCTCCCTTTATTTGTGGCCTGTACAGGGCCCTAACTTTGCATGGCACTTCACAGAGATGTAAAAGAATTTGTCTCCACCCTGCCTGGTCTTTACTGTCCCTGTTAGGCACAGCCCTGTGCTGCAGGCAGTGCGGAAACACACTGTTCTAGAGCAGCGGCACTCAACCTTTCCAGACTAGTCTACCCCCTGCAGGAATGTGATTTCTCTTGCATACCCCCAATTTCACCTCACCTAAAACCTACTTGCTTACAAAATCAGGCATAAAAATACAAAGGTGTCACAGCACACCATTACTGAAAAATGGCTGACTTTCTCATTTTTACCATATAATTATAAAATAAATCAACTGGAATATAAATATTATCCTTACATTTCAGTGTACAGTATATAGAGCAGTATAAACAAGTCATTGTATGAAATGTTAGTTTGTACTGACTTTGCTAGTGCTTTTTATGTAGCCTGTTGTAAAACTAGGTGAATATCTAGATGAGTTGATGTACCCCCGGAAGACCTCTGCGTATCCCCAGGGGTACGTGCGTAATCGTGGTTGAGAACCACTGTTCTAGAGGGAGCAATGGGAGACACAAATAAGAAAAGAATCTCTGTTTATAACAATGAACCATTTATTATGATACAATTCCACTAATATAACTGTAATTGAAAATTTTGCTTAGTTACAGTACCCAACCCCTTGAGTCAGCTGTACCAACATTGGATGACTGAACATGCAACATTGGGCATTGATCTTATGTATTTATTGTTACAATACTGAAGGCCAGAAATCAGCAGGACTTAGTAATGCTGATGGTTTACTAAAGTTGCATTGAATTTTGGGGAGAGTTCCACAGAAAAAAAGGACATTTTCTCTGGTTCATACACTGATTAACTGCTTTGTGTCCTTGGAGAATACTGCTGAAGAGGCTTGGAAAGACCCTGTTTCCTCCCAAATTAGTAGGTGTACAATAAATGGCCAGTCAAATTTTGTGGAAGAGGAGGCTTTGGAACATCAGTGAGAAACTGAACAAGGTGGTTTACATCAGGGGACTGTATTTGATAATCTCTCCATGCTATGGAGCAAGAATGTGACAGGATCTGCACAGAGAGCATTCTGGGTCATGTCACATGGTGGCTGAAGTGAGACGCTATTTCTGTGTTCAGAATTTGATTAAGATTGAGCAAAAGGCTATGGAGTTTGCATATGATAGTAATGAACACTTTAACCTTAGCACCTGTGCATCTGGGCAAATGGCTGACTTGAGGATGGCAGTGCCTGCATATTAATTTTCCTGAGAAAGATAAATGATGCTTCCTTGTATAGGTCAGCAGCAGTAAGAAGTAACTTCAGCATCCACAACAGCCTTAACAAAAGCCACTAAGGAGTTTATCTGCATTATATATACTCCCTGGGAAGATGGTGTTTGATAATGGACCATGAGTAACTACTGAAGAACTCCAGCAATTTATATAGAAGAAAATTAAAACATCCCTCCTCTTCCAATGGAAAGAAACAGTAATAGATCAGTACGGGCACTGAAGAAACAAGCGCTAAATACTGAGACAGTAAAAAAGAAATGATCCTGTAACAGGTACCCTGTTCTGAACAGAGTTTACACACGCTAGATATAGTCCAAGCTTATCCCCTTCCTAGGGTTTGACTTAACTGGTCATTTAAGTTACAACAACATACATTTCAGTCTAAACTTTTTCTCCCAGATTAGCTGTTCCTAGAGGAGTTGTTTTTGCAGGACCTCTGTTCCAGATCTCTGCCTTTAAGAGAGACCTCAACCTCTCCCATATCTCAGCTGAACTAACTGAATCCACCTGCTAGTCTGAACCAGCAGTTATTTCATTACACTTTCATGCAGGGTTCAGGGGCTTGATAACATGATGACTCATCAGAGCATATGCTTACAGCCTGATCCGCAAATTATTTCTCATGTACCAGTTCACTCTGGACACTTACTGGATGCTCAGCTGCTGAATTATTTCTGAAATGATGGTTAAGAAACAGATTTACTCTTCTCAAACTTAATCTGCTCAAATCAGTATAAACAAAGCAAGAGAGACAAGAAGCCTAGGCTATGGTGTAATAATTCAGAAGTAAAAATCAGTGAGAAACTGATGGTGCGATTGTTCCAGGAGAGGAAGAGAATTAGGAAATTAGAACCAGCAGAAAGAGTCTTTTAATACATCTAGTTTTTATTGGATCTGGAATATGTAAAGTACACATTGACCATCTAACGACATTTCAGGGTAAACGTTCTTCAGAACTAGTTGGACTGTGAGCAGCACATTATATTATATTAAGGGCTGTCGATTAATCGCAGTTAACTCACGCAATTAACTCAAAAATATTAATTGTGATTAAAAAAATTAATCATGATTAATTGCAGTTTTAATCATACTGTTAAATTTCAATTGGTATTCTATTGTTTATTAAATATTTTGGATGTTTTTCTACATTTTCAAATATATTTATTTCAATTACAACACAGAATTACAAAGTGTACACTGCTCACTTTATATTATTATTTTTATTACAAATATTTGCACTGTAAAAATGATAAACAAAAGAAACAGTATTTTTCAGTTCACCTCATACAATACCCTAATACAATCTCTTTATCGTGAAAGTAAGCTTACAAATGTAGAATTTTTTTTTGGTACATAACTGCACTCAAAAGCAAAACAATGCAAAACTTTAGAACCTACAGGTCCACTCAGTCCTACTTTTCGTTTAGCCAATCGCTAAGACAAACAAGTTTGGTTATATTTACAATGTCACCAGAAAGTCAGAACAGACATTTGCATGGCACTTTTTTAGCCGGCATTTCAAACTATTTACCTGCCAGATCTGCCAAACATTCGTATGCCCCTTCATGCTTCGGCCACCATTCCAGAGGACATGCTTCCATTCTGATGATGCTTGTTAAAAAAATAATACGTTAATTAAAATAAACTCCTTGGGAGAAAATTGTATGTCTCCTGCTCTGTGTTTTACCCACATTCTGCCATATATTTCATGTTATAGTAGTCTTGCATGATGATTCAGCACATATTCATTTAAAGAACACTTTCGCTGCAGATTTGACCAAACACAAAGAAGGTACCAATGTGAGATTTCCAAAGATAGCTATAGCACTCCACCCAAGCTTTAAGAATCTGAAGTGCCTTCCAAAATCTGAGAGGGATGAGGTATGGAGCATGCTTTCAGAAGTCTTAAAAGAGCAAAAACTCTGATGTGGAAACTACAGAACCCGAACCCCCCAAAAAGAAAATCAATCTTCTGGTGGCATCTGACTCAGATGATGAAAATGAACATGCGTCGGTCTGCACTGCTTTGGATTGTTATCGAGCAGAACCCGTCATCAGCATGGACGCATGTCCCCTGGAATGGTGGTTGAAGCATGAAGGGATATATGAATCTTTAGCACATCTGACATGCAAATATCTTGCAACGCTGGCTACAACAGTGCCAGGAGAACACCTTTCACATGACATTGTGAACAAGAAGTGGGAAAATGTAAACAAACTTGTTTGTCAGAGTGATTGGCTGAACAAGAAGGAGGACCAAGTGGACTTGTAGGCTCTAAAAGTTTTAGATTGTTTTATTTTTGAATGCAGTTTTTTTGTACATAATTACACATTTGTAAGTTAAACTTTCATGATAAAGAGATTGCATTACAGTACTTGTATTAGGTGAATCGAAAAATACAGTTTTTTTTGTTTTTTACAGTGCAAATATATGTAATAAAAATAAATATAAAGTGAGCACTGCACACTTTATATTCTGTAAAAACAACGAGGAGTCCTTGTAGCACATTAGAGCCTAGCAAATACCCAAATACATTTGCTAGTCTCTAAGGTACCACAAGGACTCGTTGTTTTTGCTGATGCAGACTAACACGGCTACCACTCTGAAATCTTTGTATTCTGTGTTATAATTGAAATCAATATATTCTAAAATGTAGAAAACATTTAAAAATATTTAAATAAATGGTATTCTATTATTGTTTAACAGTGTGATTAATCACAATTAATTTTTTCAATCACACGATTAATCACGATTAATTTTGTTAATTGCTTGACAGCCCTAATTATATTATATTAATGCTCTGAGGTTATGGAAGTTCCATTTTCACCTACCACAGAGCCAGCTGTTACCAGCTCAGTATGCAGGGAAGTGACTAGCTAGCCTCTGGATTCTGTTAACCCAGGGCCAGGTTCTGCCGCCCTTCGGCATACTGAGTTGTACCGCACTCGGAACCTGATCAAAGCCTGCTGAACTCAGTGGAAAATTCCCATTGACTTCAGTGTCCCATCAAGTTCTCTGTGAATAGTCTAATTACTGTCAGTGAGACTACTCGCGTGAGTAAGGTACTCCTCAACATAAGCAAGGCTGGCAGGAAGGTAGTGCTGAATGAACCTGAAAATCTGATTGCTGCTCTGGGTGAACTCGAAGATGAAAGAGGGAAGGAGTCTGCTAAGGATGAAAGATTGTAGCCAGGACTAATTCATCAGCCTCCCACTGGAATGGACTTCTGATTTTTGGGGTGGAGCATAAAGTGCTGAGATATGCACCATGAGCCCACTCCCCCTTGCCTTGCACCTTGGGTCAGTGCACCTGTGCCCAGGGGATGTAAGACCGTTAAAGCAGAATGGGAGTGTTTTCACACCCACTTTGCACAGGCGTAAATGACACCACTGGGTGGAAGGCAATAGGGAGTCAGCCTCCTGGGGCTGTATTTTCAATATAGGCCCAGGCCTGAGCAAGGAGTGGTATGTAAACTGCATCATCCCAGGAGTAGCTGTAGGCGGCACTGTGACTCAGATACCCCTGCTGAGGCAGAATTCCACCCTTATTCTCTCCATATTCCATAGGAGAGCTGGGGTATTGATTTACTGCTGACCTATACTGGCAGCAAATTGCTACCTGCCCACCATTGGGCCAGCTACTCTCCCGCTCTGGAGGGGTGAGGGTTGAAGCTAAGCCTTCACCCTCTCTCCAGTCACTTGTTCTAGGGAGGGAATAAACAGGCCAGGAACCCCACATACTCCTGCATGCCAGGCCCACGGTCAGGGTAACTTGAGTAGGGATATAAAGAGCTTATTCCCCCTCACTCCCTGGAATGTGTCCGAATTGAGCCCATAGCATCCTGAATGCCCTCTGCTGGGAGTTCTACCGATAGCTGTGCCTTGTGGGTTACATTATCCAGTAGGGAGCAAAGGATTCTTACTAGGAAGTTAGCTGGGTCTGTGTTTGGAGAGGGAAAAATAAAACGTGGATTTTCTCTTAAAAAAAAAAAGTCAAGTCTATGCTACGTATCATCAGCAGTGGCTCTCAGCTCCTTCTCTAACCAGGAAGTGGAGGCAGGTATTGGGAAATCCTAAATGTGACTTAAAATTAAACTGAGAAGTGTAAATTAGAAAAAGAAGACTCCCTAATGGAACTTGTACCCTAAAGACCTTTCTGTTATTGCAAAGTGTGGCTCATTATGGGAATCACAGTTCTATTTTCTGCAACTTTTATCCTCCCAAGATCTTGAAACCTATGAGAGTCCCTGCTGTTTTTATAGATGGCTTTATTAATCCACTTCCTTCTAACGCCTGAGACTCTCAGAAGTGTGGGCTAGAGAATGGGTGCTGCATACATGCCACATGAATGCTTATGTGGGGTGTTCTGCACACATTCTTTTGTTTCTGAGTCAGGGGAACAAAGGGTGCCTGTCATTTGAGCATCCATGCCAGGTCATTCTTCATCTGCTGTGTCCTCATGCCAGGTCATTCTTATCTACTTCTTTGCCTTTCTTTTAGTAAGTACTCAGTTCTTGCAGAAAAAGATGGCATCAGCTAAAGAAATGACAGTTCTTCTATACGTAGCTAGGACCTGGGTGAAACACTAGAATGTTATGAAAGGATTTGCTGCGGGAGGCTAATGTGTTTCTTTTGCTACTTCTCTCATCTTAGGAGATGGCCAAGGAGGCTCCTGTGTGTGCTCCTGAAAGTATGGACAGTGAAGACATGCTCTTCATGCTTTACACCTCCGGGAGCACAGGAAAACCCAAAGGGATTGTTCACACTCAGGCTGGGTATCTGCTTTATGCTGCTGTGACACACAAGGTACTTCAGCAATGTTACTTGCAGAAAAAGAACATTTGTGCTTTATCAGTATTAATGTGGGACATTTGTTTGTTTAACAAGGCTGCTTCTGTCAGTGTTTGGAAATTATGTGGCATATTGTGTGTAATCGAGTTGAAAAGTACACAAGAGCATATTAATAATTAAATAGTATTGATTTGCTTTCAGGAAGTACACAACTAGGAAATTAGCTCCCGGGGGTTGTAAAGAATCCAAATGATGCAGTGATTCCACCTGAGCATTTTGAATTCATTGGTCATTTACTGGTTTAGTTTGCACTCCAGTACTGCACTGATTGCTCTTACTGCAGAGAGGTGCTGGATTCCAAACAAGGGACCTCCTTTTGTGACGCTTGTCTGTTGAAGAGCAAACAAATTGTATTAACACTCAGGATTTCTGCCTCTGCCACTGATTTGCAATGTGATGTTGGGCAAGCCCGTTAGCCTCACTGGACCTTCATTTCCCCGTAAGCAAAATGGGGCTAATGAGACCATCCCAAAGGGGTGTTCTGAGGCTTAACTTCTTGCAGTTTCTGCTTTGAGATCCCCTCCTGAAGAGTGTAATAGAAATCCATATATTATCATACTGAAGTTTCTAGATGAGATTTCAGTTCTAGTCCCAGCCTCTCTCTCACTTGTAATTTTCTGAGATATTTGTCTTTGGGTTAATCTCAGCTCAGAGGTGAATTTTAGAACATTTGAGGATTATCCATTCAAGATGATGGGGTGAGCTGTAAAACCTTTCTCCAGTGGGGTGGAGTCATACCAGTGAGCTTTTTTTTTTCTTCAAACAGCAAGGTGGGGCACACGAATCTGTTTGCTTCTCAGTCCAAGAAGAAGGTTCCCAACTTTGGTCTAGGCATTCAGAGAGTCTTGCTTCCTTCACAGATGCTTTCCTCTTAAATGTCCTGCCTTTCAAGCACTAGAAAATGTACTGTAGGAATAATCCAGCACTGGTAAGGACACTGACTGGCTGACTGATGAGATCTTTCCTGCTGCTCCATTCTATGACCCTTTGTTTTTGATTTCAGAGTAGAGTGTTGGATTTTTGTTGTACTCTCAGTTTTTTTGATTTAAAAGGTAAATCTAGCTGTAACTTTCCAGCTCTGGTAACATGCATCAGCTGGTGCAAGAAGGTAGATTTCCTAGGCAGAACATTTTTGATGGCTGAGGAAGTATAATGAGCCCCAGATGTTTTTTATCTAAAATGTAATGTGAAAGGCTCTAAGTGTGTGGCTGGAGTGAGGAGTTCCTAGGGCAAGCTGAACGTCAGTGAGTCTCCTGCGGATACCTTCATTAATACCCACGGTATTAAACAGGAAATAAACAGAACACTTTGTAACTGTAACGTTGGTTAAATCCTGAGGACCAACCTGCCGTGAGCTCTGCCTCTCTGGGGAGCCCATTGGCATTGGTGGGGCACTGCGCAGGCACAGGTGACTTCCTACACAGGGTGGGATCACATCCTTCACTTTTACCCCGCGGATTCCCACTGAAACCAATGGGAGTTTGTCTGATTTAAGGACTAAGAACCACGGGATTGGCCCACTCCTTGGGTATGAGAGGTATTGTAGCCACCAGTCCTTAGGCCAGCCTTGCCTCTGTGCGTTTACAGCTCAGCTGTCTGTTCATGCTACTTTGTATATAAGCCTTAAGTGGTTCTTCGCTGGCTGAATTGAAATAATTGATCCTGTGCAGCATATATTAGTTCTTTCAGCATTATGAAAACAGCCTCACTATTTATCTTTGCAGCATGTGTTTGACTACCAGCAAGGCGATGTTTTTGGTTGTGTGGCTGATATTGGCTGGATCACAGGACATAGCTATGTTGTATATGGACCACTCTGTAATGGAGGCACCTCTGTCCTATTTGAAAGCACTCCACTGTATCCTGACCCAGGTGAGGGAGTGATGGTCGCAGTTTTAATTGCACATGTACACGGCTTAGGAGCCTATCAAGTGTGACCTGGCTACCATAGTGGCTGTATTCTCTTTCCTATTATCACCGGTTCCGTTTCTTCTGAGGATGTGACTATGCAAACCAGGAATGTGTATGTACCCAGCATAATAAAGGTGCCATCAGTATTATATTATAGATACAGCAAATAGTTGCTGTAGAGTTTTGTCTTAGTGTTTACTTCAGTGTGCAGCTTTTGTAACAGTAGCTTTGTTCCGAAACCAGACTAAAGAAGAATATTTGGGATTTTGCAGGTCGTTATTGGGAAACTGTACAGAGGCTAAAAATTAATCAGTTTTACGGCGCACCTACTGCTGTACGCCTGCTGCTGAAGTATGGAGATAAGTGGGTGAAGAAGTATGACAGATCTTCCTTAAAAACCCTGGGATCAGGTGAGAGGAACTAAACGGTCTTATGAAGGGAATTGTAGGGACAGATTCTCAACAGATGTAAATCTGTGTCGCTCAGTTGAAGTCAGTTGTGCTATGCCAATTTACACCAGTGGAGGATTGGCTTGGAATGGCTAAGAATAGATGTTCTTTCAAATACAGGTTTCACATACAGTTGTTTAGTTACTATTTATGTAGAAAAAATGAAGAGCCCAATGCCAGGGCAATTGAATAAATATCTTTGAATTATCCCCCATTTCCTAGATTCCTTTATGAGAATAACATTCTCCAGAAAAAGATGCCAAAGAAATTCCATTGTGCTTGTGGCATCGTAGAGCAGTAATAATTCTAAGGCTTGGGTTGCTTAGACAGCCCTTGCATCAGCATCGTTTCGATTTTCTAAATTCCCCCCAAATTACCTTCAGTTAGTACTTACATTCCCTTAGATTCTCAAACTGGGGGTCCCAACCCAAAAGAGAGGTGCGGGGGGGTCGCAAGGTTATTGTAGGGGGAATTGTGGCATTGCCACCCTTACTTCTACGCTGCCTTCGGAGCTGGGTGGCTGAAGAGCAGCAGTTGCAGGCCAGGTGCCCAGCTCTGAAAGTCGCGCCCCATCAGCAGCAGCAGTGCAGAAGGAAGGGGGGCAATCCCATCCCATGCCACCCTTCCTTCTGTGCTGCTGCCTTCAGAGCTGGGTGGCCAGAGAGTGGCAGCTGCTGGCTGAGGGCCCAACTCTAAAGGCAACAACACAGAAGTAAGGGTGGCAATACCATCCCATCCCATCCTTACTTCTGCGCCGCTGCTGGTGGCAGCTCTGCCTTGACAGCTGGGCGCCTGGTCAGCAGCCACCGCTCTCTGGCAGCCCAGCTCTGAAGGCAGCGCTGCTGCCAGCAGCAGCATAGAAGTAAGGGTGGAAATACCATGAGCCCCCTACAATAATCTTGCAACCCCTCCAACAACCCTCTTTTGGGTCAGGACCCCTACAGTTACAGCACTGACATTTCAGATTCAAATAGCTGAAATCCATTAAATTGATCATTTTTTAAATCCTATCATTGTGAAATTGACCAAAATGGACCGTGAATTTGGTAGGGCCCTAATCATATTACACAGGTGCATTAAGCTGCTTCTCATGTTTCAGCAAAATGCTATCAGTAGTTAGTAGCTGTAGACAAATTATTTATGATCAGAAATGCCTGAGGTCATGCAGTAGGCATGCAATGGATTTAGGCTTGGCAGAACTCGATTTTCCTTTTTTAAATAATTTCAATGGGTAATATTGATTATTTTTAAGCATTTTAATTTTTTTAATCTATTTAAATTTTCAAATTTGCACAAAATTATGGGTATTAAGCATTTTTTCCCAATTTTTATCAATTTACTTTTTCATAGTTGAGGGAAATTAAGGAAGGAGTTAGACAATAATTATTCAGTGACAGACTTTGAGATTTAAAAAGTTAAACACAAATTGTCAAAATCACATGTCGAAATATGCAAAGCAAATATTCTTAAATCAAACTATAATAAGTTCTCAAGCAGCATTTTTCTTACTTTGCCTATCTGTAATTTCAGTTGTTATCAATGGAAATATTTTGGATGGTTTGGTGATATTGACACCTACTGACATTTACCAATAAAATCCAATTCTTCCAAGCCTACATATATTGAAGGGAAAGCACCCTGCATACAAATCCTTTCACCGGAATTCACCCTTCTTTCTTTACTGTTTTGGATTTAGTGGGAGAACCAATTAACCATGAAGCTTGGCAATGGTTCTACAATGTAGTGGGAGACAGCCGGTGCACCCTTGTTGACACCTGGTGGCAAACAGGTAAAAAGCACTGATGGGGAAGAAGAACATGTTCACGGGGAATTATCATGGAATGGTTAGAAAGAGGTGACAACTTTGCCACCTTTCGGAGATTTTTTTTCCTGAACGCATTTTGTTAACATTTTGAGTTTTCAGCAAATTTTGATCTGCTCTTTAAACTGGCTGAAACCCAGCAATGTTTTTTCATGAAACATTTTCATTGAAATTTTGAACATTTGAAAGTTTTGAACAGCTCTAGAAGCAGAAAACAATGTTCATTGTTCAGTTGAAACTGAAAGGCTGCTGTCTGAAATGGAAACCACACAGTAGCTATTTTGAGAATTGAACTGAAACGGAACTTTTTAAAAAACTACTTAAGGTACAGCAAACTATAAGATTGAATCACAGATTGTGCCTAGGTCTTTGTTTGTCCTGTTTCCCTCTAGAAAAGAGAACTGTGTAGCCAAGGGTATTTGTTTCATGACTAGAGTTCATAGGAAAAGACAGTTACAATTGCTTTGTTTTGTTTCAGGAGGGACATGGGGAGAAGTTGTTATGCTCTTTTGCAGTTAGCTCTGCAGAGTGGCCATGTTGCGCTTAATGGGGCTTTTGCACTGAGCCATCTCGCAGAAAGCAGGAGTGCACGTCTGTAATTCGTCAGTGTGCGAGGCCGATTCTTGTGCTTCCCATCTTAATGAAGTGAGGCTTGTCTCTCAGTTACACTAAGGCAGGGGTAGGCAAACTTTTTGGTCCGAGGGCCACATTGGGGTTCCAACTGTATGGAGGGCCAGGTAGGGAAGGCTGTGCCTCCCCAAACAGCCTGGCCCCTGCCCCCTATCCGACCCCCTCCCACTTCCCGCCCCCTGACTGCCCCCCTCTCAGAACTCCTGACCCATCCAACCCCCCCTGCTCCTTGTCCCCTGACCGCCCAGACCCCTGTCCACACCCCCGCCCCTGACAGCCCCCCCAGGACTTCCACCCCCTATCCAATTGCCCTCTGCTCCTCGTCCCCTGACCACCCCCTCCCGGGACCCCCCCACCCCTAACTGCCCCCCAGGACCCCACCCTCTATCCAACTCCCCCCACTCCCTGTCCCCTGACTGCCCCGCCCCCTATCTACACCCCCACCCCCTGACAGGCCCCCCGGGACTCCCACCCCCTATCCAACCACCCTCTGCTCCTCATCCCCTGACCACCCCCCACCCCTAACTGCCCCCCCCGGAACCCCACAGCCTATCCAACCACCCCTGCTCCCTGTCCCCTGACTGCCCTGCCCCCTATCCACATCCCCGCCCCCTGACAGGCCCCCTGGGACTCCCACGCCTATCCACCCCCCCTGCTCCTGGTCCCCTGACTGCCCCCTCCCAGGACCCCCACCCTTAACCGCCCCCTGGAACCCCACCCCCTATCCACCTCCCCCCCAAAGCCCCTTTCAGAATGCGGCCCTGCGAACATGGGTGGAGGACTCAGGAGGAGCAGGGGCAGCCTCGCAGCCAGAGAGGAGCAGCGGTTTCCCCTTCAAAGCGCCGCTTCTCTCCAGCGCGGCCGCCCTGTGTCCTCCTGAGTCCTCCGCCCGCACTCCCTGTGCTCCCGCCACCTGCACCACCCGCCTGCTCCCCTCAGGCTGCAGGTGAGCCTCCCTCCCTGCTCCCCTGCTCCCACAGTACAGCCCTCCCCCTCCCTGCTTCCCTGTGCGGGAGGGATGGGGGGGTGCCGGTGCTGAGCTGCCCGAGTGCCTGGCCCTGGGGCCCCCTGTTGTTGGGGGGCCCCATGCCAGTGCACCCTGTGTTCACTGGTAAATCCGCCCCGAGCCGCGCCACCCGGCCGGAGCCAGCCACGCTGCCGCGCTGCCCAGAGCGCTGGCGGCACGGCGAGGTGAGGCTGCGGAGGAGGGGGGGCTAGTTTCCCCGGCTGGGCAGGACGGGCCCGTGGGCTGGATGTGGCCTGCGGGCCATAGGTTGCCTACCTCTGCCCTAAGGCCATTTTGCAGTGCTCTAGCAATGGAAAGGTGCCTTAACTTGGATGTAAATATAATCTGCTCCTTCGGTGTCTTTACATGACCAGAGTGGTTTAGGGCGGGTTTAGTGTGAGTGACAGTCAGGCCCATATTGTTAATCTGTTGCCTGGATTGGCTATGTCTAGTCCCAGAGGGTATATCTAAACTTGGGGCTGGCTCGTGCCAGCTGACTCAGCCTGAGCCCCACAAGCCCAGGAGCGTTTTAATTGAGGTGTAGACGTCTGCATTTGGGATGGAGCCCAGGCCCTGGGACTCTCCCCCTTGTGGTGTCCAAGAGCCCAGGCTCCAGCCCGAGCCCAAACATCTGTACCCCAATTAAGCAGCCCTGCAAGCCCAAGTCCCACGAGCCTGAGTCAGCTGACATGGGCCAGCCGCAGGCATTTCATTGCAATATAGACATACCCTGAGGTCACTACAGAAAAACGCAGTCATCTTGACTGTTCTTACTGCAGGACTTCGCTGAGGTAAATCCTCCTCTAGACCCTTGCCTGCTCATACCCCAACAACAGGCTCCTGTTCTTCCCCGTCATGGGATGGTGGGAGAGAATCACTTCCTTCTCTCGCTGAACAAGGACTCAGTGGTAGGCCTGGTCTGCACTGGGGGGGGCGGTGTCGATGTAAGATACGCAACTTCAGCTACGGGAATACCATAGCTGAAGTCGCCGAATCTTATTCCGACTTACCTCCCATCCTCATGGCGCGGGATCGATGGCCACGGCTCCTCCGTCGACTCCACTACTGCCGCTTGCTCTGGTGGAGTTCCAGAGTCGACGGGGAGTGCGTTCGGGGATTGATATATCACGTCTAGACGAGATGCGATATATCGATTCCCAGTAAATCGATTGCTACCCGCCGATACAGCGGGTAGTCTGGACGTACCCTTAGTTCTGGCTCCCTTTCTGTGCTTCACAAAGACTTACAGCTTCAGCCTTGAACCTTCCCCAGCTCCCCTCCTGCCTGACTTAAAGAAATAGTCCACATAGCCGCACATGGCCCTCTCCCTCTCCTCTGCCAAAGGAGACCCCTCCCACTTCCCTAGCCTCCCATCCACTGGCGATGCAGCGGGTGAATTGATGACCATAGTGTCAGCTCAATTTCATCTTTCACAATCAATGTAATTTACTTTATTAATTGGCCTTTGTCCTCTATGGAACATAGTCTTTGGAAGCAGTGTTATGTCACCAGAGAATAAAACTGAACAGGCATAAAAATTAGCAAACCATACTTTAAGAATCCATTTGAAAGTATTTGGGTGAGTCGATAAGGTGAGAGGGGGATTATGAGAGAGAATTTGTGTGTGTGAGAGAGAGGGAGATTAAGGTAGCTCTTAGGCTATTAGTGGCAGGCACAGCTGTACTGATGCCTCTGTAAGATCTCTTGTGTAGCTGCTCTATGCTGACAGGAGAGAGCTCTCCTGTCGACATAACTAAACCAGCCCCAGTGAGTGGTGGTAGCTGCGTCGGCAGGAGAAACTCTCCCACCAACATAGCACAGTGCACATGACCACTTATGCTGGCAAAACTTATGTCGCTTGCGGGGATGTTATTTTCACAGCCCTGAGTGACGTAAGTGGTAGTGGAGGCTTGGCCTTAGTGTTAATATATTAGGCAGTGGTGTCTGTGCTGTGAGTGATAATATGATTCAAAGCTGGTGTGATTTTCAGGTCTAGTTTTAAATGATGTAGAATAGAGACTAGACTGTTTAGCTTTTGAATTAGAGTGACACCAAAGGTAAACTGTTGTAAAAGATTCTAGAGGCACTAAATTATATTATAGAATAAATAAGGGCTGTTCTTAGAAACACGTCTCTTAATAGGGCATTTCAGTGCTTAGATTCTTCTTTCTCTGTCACACAAAGGGTATGTGGCTTCTGCTAATGGAGTTGCTCCTGCTCCCATTAAAAAAAACCCAGCAAAACTCTCATCAACTTCAGTCGGAGTAAGATTATGAGTGTTTGCCAGGTAGCTAGACATATTCACATTGAATCATGTGTTAACTTTTCTGGGTCACTACTTTTTGTTAACTCTTTTCTACTAATTTGTAAGTAAAGTTTGACCCAAGAATGGATTGTGAGTTGCTCCACAAGTTGTTGTCAGAGTGGTACCGGTGTGGTGCTCTGCTTTCTCCAATGTTGATATCACTCGGCTGCGTGCGTGAGTTCCCTCTGTGTGCTGCCCCAGCTCTGCAGATAGCTGACACAGCAGACCCGACGAGAACCCCCAATAACCACAGAGTCCAGTAAGATGCAAAGTCACGTCGACTAGGTTTATTGCGACCTCGGACACAATGGCAGTTCCCCGTAGATTACTTAGTCTACCGGGCATACTACGAGAAAGTGCCTCTTGGCAATGGACCCGGCTCAGTCAGTGGCGGGAGTGTCCACTGCCCCCTCGGCCGGACAAAGGCACCTCCCCAGGGATGCATTCTTACACACAGATACAAACAAGTTACACATCACACCTGACGTATGCTTCCACGTAGCAAGGTACAACCCCTCTACGTATTTAGGTGCCGCCTTCTACCTTGTACATGTTGGTTCGATCAAAACAACTCTATCCATCATTTTACCCTTTTGCCCCTGTCATTGGGATGGGCCAGCCTGTTCTTTATTATCTGTGTGGAATGTGCAAGTATGTAAATGTTCAGTACCTTTTAGATACGTATCAGCCCTTTCCTTGCCAGCTTCTGTGAGCAGGGCCTGCCTCTGGCTCACAGCTTAACTTTGCTTTATGTTAGCAAAGTCTTGACCATTACTTTAGCTCAGGCCTCATACTGGGCCTCTGATACCAAGGTTTATATCTTAGGGCCTCCTCTTACTACATTACTAGATTTATTGAATGGAAAGACAGAAGCAGAAAGTAGATAAGGAACACAGGAGGGTAAGGCTTTAAATAAGAGCCTTTCTGCATAGAAATTCCATTTGTGCCTCTTTCTTAAGAGCCAGATCATACCTTCTGTGATAAAGCCCACAAGAAGTGCACAGATGGTCCAGGAAACTCTGTGAGTTCAGCTGGTGAAATTGCTAACTGGTGTTCCCCTCCGAGTGGAGGGGGCAAGGGGCGCCCAACCCAGCAGATCCTCCGCCTAGGCAGCATGGCTCACCAAGGAGTCCTGCTGATATTGGGTACCTCAGTCACGACTGCATCCTACTCTTCCCCAGAGCAGAGTTAATGCCCCTGCAGAGTCAGCTAAGGAACACACTTTGTTTCTAAGACCAAGAAAATCTGTGTTGGTCTCCGAAGTACTGAATGTACTGGGCAGTACAGAATAGAACTGCGGTGGCTTTGGCTTCATTGCAGTGCTACAAACTCTATGGGAGGAGTGTAGGAGCACTCAAAATGGGTGGGGGAGGAGAGGAGGTTTTGGTGACTGTCAACAGGAAATAGTTAAGGAAATAGGTGAAACAAGAAGCATGCATGTGTGATATTTAAGCAAAAGTCTGTTTGTGCTTTACACATTGCAGAGGTATTCAAAGACTTGAGTGACAATTCCTGAGAGATTCTGTCAAGGTCATTATCAGCTTGGACTATGTGACAAGCAAATGCAAGGTGTGCACGTTCAAAGTCCCCACACACCACGGTACCTGACTTTCTCGGCTTTGGATGGATTTAGTTTGTGCAATGTGCCGCTTTGGAGTGGATTGTTCCTCTTTCTGGAGTTCTTTGCCTTCTCTTAATTAAAGACCAATTTAGTTAACTGCCGTAAAACCCCTGCACGGACACACTGGGGTTTAAATCTGGCTTGTGTCAATTTAGCTGAAGTTGGCTCTTTACCACGATAAGCTAAATTGCTGAGTTTAATAGTGTCCACACAGAAATGTGCACTGGTTTAACTAGATCAGTGGAAAAAACATCCCTTTAATTCCATCAGTGCACACTGGCGCATGGGCTCTGCCTAAGGTACTGCCTGCTGTGCATCAGGGTGGAAAGCTGTAATTTCCTCCCACGCTTTGCATTGTCTTGCCTTTGTTTTATCTTTTTACTTTCTTCAGGGATTTTTCCCCATTCCCCCCACTACCGCTGTGCATCTCCCCCTTGGATCTGCACTGCTCTCCTGGCTTTTATGTAGCCAGTCACTGTGCTGTGTAGCAGGTGGCATGGTCTATATTTTAAATGTTGTTTGACAGTAGTGATTTTAATTAGTGTTCAGTTGTAAAGAACATCCACCACAACGGAGCTAAACAGACATATTGTACATGCAGCATGAGCTTCGTACTCTGTCGCCTTCATTACTGTGAAATATTAGATGCAGTCCTCCCTGGATTCTATCTGTGCTAGCGGAGGATGGTGTATGCTTTCTGAAATAGGGAAGTGCTGGCAGGCCTTGCAGCAGTCGTGTCGCATTGCACAGAAGTTTCTGATGTGTACACTGTCCCTGAGGAAGAGACTTCCCAAAGCATTTCCCATTTGATATATAAGCCAGCCAGCTCTGGGGCCTTTTTTCAGTGGAGTGATACTTCAGCTTTATGGTTCCACCTAGAGATACCTTCTTCTCCTCCTAGTTATAGAGAAGAGACTAGAGGCAAAATCATAGGCTCTGTCTGTGTAGTCACTGAAGCCAGTGGAGCAATGTGGATTTACACCAGTCAAGGACATAGCTCATATATTTTTAAAGCCTAATATTCCAGTCTCTTTGCTTCTGTTTTGTGCATCTGAATTAGTGTCAGGATATAAAAGATCTGATTAAGGTTGAAATCTCTGATCTGATTTAACATTCATCCCAGCAGAAATGAGGAAAGAATGATTAAGAGGCTCAGTTCAGAATGGAAAATAATCTCAGGATGCCCCTAATGGGTGGGCTATTCTAATACTGTGTAATAATAGTAATTTAGTCTCACAAAGCGCTTTGCATACAAATTCCTCAAAGTGCTGTAAAAACAGCACAAGGAAATAAATCCCCTAATATTTTGTGCTTCTATCCCCACTGCTACAATCCCTTGTGGGGTAGGAAATGGGGCTGAACAGCATTTTCCAGGTAGCATCATGTATAAGAAAGGAATCTGAAAATGTGTAAGTGCCACATTAGTGCTCACTACAGTCAGCTCTTGTTGATTTCCATGGAATTAATTTATTCCCTGGATAACTCTAGGAGTGCGTGTGTTAATTTAGGATCACACTCTAGGAAGAGAGTGCATAGGCTGAACCAATGGGCTGCTTCTTCTTAGAAATGTACTCGCTAGGCCGCAGCTGCTCCTACAAAGTATATGGGCCACTGCTTCCCTTCCTGCATGGGGCTTTGGCCACTGCTCCTGCAGCTTTAAAGTCAATGGGAGCTTTGCCATTGATGTCAGGGAGCACAGGACCAAGCCCTTGGAGTCAGTTACCCCGATGCAGTGCACTGTGATAGTCCTCTGCACCTGAGGCCAGCTGCTTCCTTCGGCCTCATTATTTCTGACTGTCATCTCTTTATAAAGATGGACACCTCCTTTTGTGTGGCTTATGAGGGCCAAGACATCCAGATGTTTTGCACTGATATGTCAGCCAACCTTCACTTAATGGTTTTGGGCATCCTGGTGTTCAAAAGACACAGATGTGCAGAGAGTTTAGAGGAGAGCAAACTTAGTGGTGAAGGGTTTAGAAAATAATGTGCAGGAAGGAAGTCAAAGAGAAGAGAAGAGGAAAGGAATGCACATATTAATTATTCTTCCAATGTTGTCGTTATGGCACCACCTAGAGACCAGAGCCCCACTCTACTAGCCACTGTGCAAACAACAGAAAGAGGATCGCTGGCCAACAATCGACGTTTGTTGAGCTACAACAGGTGGATGTGGCAGATGGGGTGCGCACAGGTAACAATGATACAGTTATGAACAGTGTGACAAGCAGGAGTCACAGCTCACCAGTGGCTAACCATTGACAAGTGTTTTGTAGGCATCATGGCACAGGTGGGCGTGGGTTTAAAGGAGAGGTTTAAAGGAGAATATGATAATGTAGCAGCTGTTGTTTGGATTTTCAAAATCATTTCTGAGCTCAGATCTTTCCTGACTTTGTACACGGCACTATCTGCCCAGCCGATGGAGAGGAACTGTATTGTGTATACTGTGGGTACTGTTTGGTAAAGCAGTATCTCTGCCTCAGAGTGCTATAGAGGCAAGGGGGTGAGGTAACATCTTCGATTGGACCAACTTCGGTTGGTGAGAGAGGCGAGCTTTCGAGCTGCACAGAGCTCTTTTCAGGTCAGCTCGGTGTAAGCTCGAAAGCTGGTCTCTCTCCCCGACAGAAGTTGGTCCAATAAAAGGTATCACCTCCCCTGCCTTGTCTCTAATATCCTGGGACCATCACATTCACTCCAACAATCAAAGTGTTTTTAGCTGGGAGGGTGTCTGTAATTTGCTGGTCTTGTGTAGCTGAGAAAAGTAGGTGCTTGCTTTCACCCAGCCTCACCTGCCATTCCAATGTGTCCCAGCCTCTTTTACTTTCCCATTGTTCTTCCAGAAACAGGCGGCATCTGCATTGCTCCCCGGCCCTCGGAGGAAGGAGCTGACGTCATTCCTGCTATGGCAATGAGACCGTTCTTTGGGATTATACCTGCACTGATGGATGAGAACGTGAGTTGGGCCTGTGCTCTGCCACTGGGGGCAATAGTGCAAAGGCAGGAAAAGAGGTGCCGGAGATGCTGCCCTGGGGTTGTCTGGCTAATTCCCCTATTTCATGCCAAAAGCATTTAGGAAAATGTTTTGTGCCTCATCTGTTCCAATGATACAGTAGGGAATCAAGCCATATTCATGCAGATTGAAATATTCTAGTTAGAAAGCCAATGGCGAGTAGCGAGGTAATGTTTTTGGTCTGGCCCCTATGTGATAGTGATGATTGTATAATGTAAGTGCCAATACTGCAGACACTCATACAGGTGTGTAACTTTACTCACGCATAGTCTCGCTGGAGCCAACGGGACTGGCATGAGTGAAGTGCACTGGGAACACAGCCAACTTACAGCTTTGTAGGGAATTGTTCTCCTTAAAATGTTTGCTGAATGTGCATTGTACCCAATGAACCCCCCTGTGATCTCCGTATAACCAGTGCCCTGCGCAGTGCCCACTAGAGTCAGGCTCGGCGTGTCTGTCTGTGGACATTCATTGATACTGCTGAGAAATAGGTATTCTGAAAGTTGGGTACATGACCTTAGACAAAATGTTTCCATTGTTAGCGGACCCTTTTCCCACAGTGAGAATATTTTCATTGCCGAGTGGTGAGGCAGTGTTGTCTAATACCTTGGGCACAGGGCGAAGACCCAAAACGTCTGAGCTCCAGGCCAGTTTGTATTGTTGATTTGGGG
Organism: Mauremys mutica; assembly: GCF_020497125.1. Classification (NCBI taxonomy): domain Eukaryota; kingdom Metazoa; phylum Chordata; order Testudines; family Geoemydidae; genus Mauremys; species Mauremys mutica. The sequence goes on along the minus strand of NC_059074.1, from coordinate 209,844,370 downwards.
CCTGACCTGTGTGGCCAGTGCTCCATAGGCAGCAGTGGATTTTGCCATGGGCTGAGGGGATTGAAAACTTGGGGCCATGCTGTGTAGCCTTAGGCAAGTTGCTTAGGACTGGGTTTTCAAAGGTATTTTGATGCCTAGTGGGATTTTCCAAAGCACCTAAGCATGTGAGGCACCTAACGCCCATTCAAATAACAAGACTTAGGCACTAAGCCTGCTTGGATACTTCACAAATCCTGCTAGGCACCTATCTGTGTCTTGGGCGAGTAAATACCTTTGAAAACCTGACCCTTAGCCTCTCTGCCTCAGTTTCCTGAGCTATAAAATAGGAAGAATAATACTTAACTCCTCTTCACAATGTCTGTCTGCGGCAGGCAGATAATTGGTGATGTGGCAGGTGCAGTAACTTCCTGAGTGAGGGAGAGGAAGGGAATCAAGTTCACGACTGTGGTTTGGGTTGTGGGAGTTACTGATGCTCTGCCCTTTCTTCACATTGCTCGGCGGTATCTTTGCTCTGAGGGGCCTTGGCCTCTCTAGCCAACAGCTGTTCTGGAGCTGTTAGCAGTCCACTCAGCCTGGCTGTCAGGTGGCTTAGGAAGGACACTGCCCTCCCACAGGAGGCTGTGGCCCAGGGACATGTTGGTGAGAGTTGGGAGGGTGGGATGGAGAGTGGTGATGTGGTGCTGTTGCAAGGACACTCAGGGCTGCCCTGTGCCTGTACTGGGCACAGAGTCAGCCGTGGCAGCTCTGGGATCAAGAAGGTGCCAGCCCTTCTGCCACTGAGCTGGGCTCTGCTCTGGCACCAGTTTGAATCCAGCATATGGACCATAATGCTGAAGAGTGGGATTCTGTGAGTCTTGTATTGTTCTTTGCACTCCAAGGGGTCACCTGTCTTTCCTTTTGTCTGAATAGCGTATTAGTCATAGAATCAGATGCTGTTATTTGGGTACATGAACGATGAAAGCATGACACAGACAATGCACAGTAATTCCTCTAGTGGGTACATTTCCCCCCCACATGTTCAATTGCTGCCAAAATGTGAGTGGGAAACATTAAGAATAAACCATTGCAATAATAGACACGGAGTCTGCAAATCTGCAGAATGTGAAGGAGTGACACCTTTGAAGTCAATGTAAAACTGGGGTAAAATCAGAATCCGCTCCACATAGCTAGATCGTACTAACCAGCTACTTTCCTTTAATCTGGGATGTTTCCCATCTGGTCTGATGATCCTTCCTGTGCTTGGACCAACAGGGAAGAGTTATAGAAGGAAATGATGTTTCTGGTGCTCTATGCATTGCACAGCCCTGGCCTGGCCTGGCAAGAACCATCTATGGAGATCATCAGAGATTTATAGATACTTATTTCAAAATGTATCCAGGTAAGGAGGGTGTCAGGGAAGAATGATGGACTACAGTATCGGTACCCAGCAGGTTTTCAGCAGTGCTGTATACTAGTGAATTGGCTACTGTGCATCTTTACAGCTGCCCTCTACCGGATTGAATCAAAACTGCTTAAATGCAGTAGTGGTTTACAGGTCTGGCTACACAGCAAAGAAGAACCCGTGGCTGGCGCTCAGGCTGCAGGGCTGTTTCATTGCTGTGTAGCTGTCTGGGATCAGGCTGCAGCCCAAGCTCTGGGACTCTCCCACCCCACAGTCCTACAGCCTGGGCTCCAGCCCAAGCCCAGACATCTACCCAGCAATGAAACAGCCCCGCAGCCTGAGCCCCAGGAGCCTGAGTTGGCTGGCACAGGCCAGCCGTGGGTTTTTCTCTGCAGTGTAGACGTACTCGTAGAGCCAGAGGATTTGGTCTTCTTCCAGCTGGTGCAATGAGGTTGCAGTGACTCTGGGTTGCAGCACAATTATAATAATGAAGACTTAGGGAGTGATGAATTTGTTACAAACCAAGTTGTTTTGCTTAGAAAGTTGTTTTTCTCTGTTGCGAAAATAAGACTGACCAAAAATATCCTCTTATTATCATGCCACCAAAAATATCTTTGTTCTGTGGTCATCTTGCACTGTCTTGCTGGGAGTTAATTCATCCTGGCAAACACCACCATCTAATTTCACCCATCGTTTCCAGTGCTGCCTTACAGTATCTAGAAACGATTGCAGGAATGACCCAAAGAAATGTGGAGAAGCATCGATGGATTGGTAGTGGAATAGGGGAAAAAACCCATCTTCACAGCACGTGTCAGAAAATTCATGTGTTCGGCAATACCTGCATTTGTCAGAACCAGCTGATCTTTTTCTCTTCAGCAGATGGTTTCCAAGTGTCAGAATTCCACATCCTCAAAATCACTTCCTTTGAAAGTAGTATTTCTTTTAATAGATAAAGATGAAAAGATTCCTCTGACAGTCTTTCTGCCACTGATCAGAGTACTGAAGCTGGGGTGTTTGACATCCACACAAACCTGTTTGTGTGCATTATGATAGGCACAGGTTGTGTGTTCAAACAATCTTACAAGTGTGTTTGTTTTTAATAATTCAAAGTAACCATCAGGAAGTCAGTGCAATCTCACAGGTAGAACACTGGAATGGAACTCAAGATTATTGGATTCTTTTCCCAGCTCTGTCAATACCTCACTGTGTGACCTTGAGTAGATCAATCCCCTTTACTGATTATACTTTCTTACCTCTCAAGGGTGTTATGAAATGTGGGGCTTGTCTACATGGCCAGTTAATATGTGTCAAACTAGTGTGCTATAGATTCCCTCCCTGGCTGGCCATTGATTTGCCATGTAGATAAGCCCCAGGTGTCTTGAGTCCTGCTCAGGTGCTCTATCCACTGGACCATGCGGCCTCTCCTGGAGCTAAATCCTGGTATCATGGACATCAGGTCATGATGTCATGGACATCCCATGTATGTTTAACACCTAAGCGGGGTTTAAGGGTTAACTCCTGGCTCTTAAACCGTGATCCCCGTAGGAGTGTGTGTGAAGGGAAGCCAAGTGTGTCAGTGCCTTGTGGGGCCCCGGGAGGGGGATGCTGGCGAGGGGGCCGTTCACCCCACCTTCGGAGGGACAGCAGGAGTCATTGGATTTTGTCAGAATGCTTGATTATCGTTATTGTTTGTATTCCTGTGGTGTTAAGGCCCACAGCCTAAGCAGACCAGACAGATCACTCACTCACTGGGAGAAAAGAAGGATTGTTATCCTCAGTTTACACCAGAGAACTGAGGCACAGAGAGAATAAGTGATTTGCCTCGGGTCACGCAGGGAGGCTGTGGCAGGGCTGGGTATAGAGCCCAGATCTCCTGCATTCCAGTCCCAGTGCCTCATCCAGGATACAAATTCCTAATTAGAAGTGGGTGGCTATTACCATCTGTAAAGTGGGTGTAACAAAACCTTGCCCTCTGGAGTGGTGTGTGGCTCAGTTAACTGGTGCCTGTAAAGTGCTTCGAGATCTGTGATTGAAAGGGGCTAAAAGTATAAAGTAATAATAAAAATAATAACCACAAATACTGCTAATGAATTATTATACTAGCTGCTGTTGATCACAGGGGATGGTGTTCTTTGTTGCTACAGGTTATTATTTCACAGGGGATGGTGCCTATAGATCCTCAGAGGGGTATTATCAAATAACAGGGCGGATGGATGACGTCATAAATATCAGCGGTCACAGGCTTGGAACTGCAGAGATTGAAGATGCCATGGTAATTTTCAATACCCCAGAAAAGCTTTTCATGCATGCGGCCAGATCCTCAGTTGGTAAAAATCAGAAGTGTTCCAAGTACTTTATAGGAGCGATGCCACTGTACATCACTGGAGGATCTAGCCCATCGGTTTATGTGTAAGGGTTAACATTGCTGCCACTGAATCTTTCTTATGTATGTTTCACCTACACACACCCTTGGTACTAAATACACAAGGGTGTAATTATGCTGAAGAAAACAATCTTGTTATGTAAACCATGGAAGGGCGTATGGATGAAACTCATTCAGGGGTAAGATAGTTTTTATGGAGGATATCAAAGTGAAGGGCTACATGCAGTTCCTTTGTTTGAACTGATAAGATCTGAATCGTATTTCATCTCTTCAAGATGCATCTGTGACTTCGTACCGTTGCTGTTTTACTTTTGGATGGTGGGAGCTTCAAAACTCCCCTCTAGCTTCCCCCACCAGTAGCTTTGATGGAGTTAATGTTTTTTTCTCAGCTTTGTGGCTACTTGAGCATGTTTTGTAACCTTCTCCAACATTAAATATGGAGCAAAGGCAATTTACTGCAGCTGAGGATCTGGTCCATCATCTAGATGAGAGGTCATGGTAGGCACAGAACTGAACAAACCATCTCTCAAAGCAGTTCTGTACACAGCTTGACCTGAGCATTTATTTGCATGTTATGTGCCTCACTTGCAAACATTAACCAGATGTGAAATTTGATAAACCAAAATCATCTTTACATTGCAGGAATGATTGTAATATCATATCTACAAATAAATCTCTTAGCGACATTAGTGCAAACTTTTGATGATAGCTTTTTGAAGACCTAATATGATTACAACTCTATCTTGTCATGCAGGTTCCTTTTCAGAGAAGCCCAGCTAAGAGAAAAATTTCTTCCATATTTTAATGAAATTTAAAATAGCATAACCCATTTTTGGTTTACGATGAATATATGCTCTATCAACCTGTACACATGATCTGCTCTATCAGTGTAGAAAGATTGTCAATGTTAACTATGAATCATGGGCAGAATAAGTCAGTATTATGAAGCCATATAATAAATAATAAAGATCTATATTCAGCCTGGCAGTGCCTCCTCCATCGGTTGGAAGATTGAGGCCCACTTCTCCACTGCCTTGTCCTGTACCTTGTGCACAGATTTACACCAGTGAAAAGTGGATATAAGAAAGATGCTTTGCACTTGGTTTGGTGTAGACAACTACCCAAAGTGCAAAGTGGTGGAGAATGAACCTCAAGGCCTTGACTGTACTTGCGGATCAGCCGTGAGTGGGGCTGCATCAGTGCAGGTGTAGGCAAGAAAGGCTCATTTCCAGCAAGGAGAGGCTCAGTTAGTGCGAACCACAGCTTCCTCTCTACTTGGGGTTTGCAGCAGTGCAGCTGCTCCAGTCACTGGCAACGGTTGGCTGCATAGGGACTAATCCCAATTATAGATAGAATGCATATTTTCTGGATTTACTCTTATTAGCCAAAAGGGATGTCAGAAAATACTATTCAGTTGTTTAAAAACAGGGCCCTTTTGAACCAGAACTAATGGGTTAAATGCTGCTTTGAGACAGGCACACATGGCTCCTGTTAATTTCATTAAGCATAGCATTAATGTGGCAAGTCTATAACAGGGTTAAAAAAAACCTAGGTAAATTCATGGAGGATAGGTCCATCAATGGCTATTGGCAGGGGCGGTGTCCCTTGCCTCTCTTTGCCAGAAGCTGAGAATGAGTGACAGGGGATGGATCACTTGATGATTCCCTGTTCTGTTCATTCCCTCTGGGGCACCTGGCATTGGCCACTGTTGGCAGACAGGATACTGGGCTTGATGGGCCTTTGGTCTGACCCAGTGTGGCCGTTCTTATGCAGAAGTTGGCCTTTTGCTACTGTGCACTTACAGAAGGCTCAGAAAAGTGGGAAAGGTATTAAGAACTTCACACACAACTTGTTACAGTTCCTAGAAGAGCTAGCATAGGCTCTTGTCAACTACGGGTACGTCTACACTGCAATTAAAAACCTGCAGCTGGCATGTGCCAACTGACTCAGGCTTGGGCTAAGGGGCTGTTTAATTGTGGTGTAGACGTTTGGGCTTGGGTCCTGCGATGTGTGGGGACCCAAGCCTGAATGTCCACACCACAATTAAACAGCCCTTAGCCTCAGCCCCTTGAGCCTGAGTCAGCTGGCACGGGCCAGCCGCAGATGTCTAATTACAGTGTAGACATACCTAACATGGCCTGAAAGAGGGGGCTGTTATATTTTGCTACATTTTTTTTTAAAGGATGAACATCCGGCTGTGCCTGAAACAGCTGTGATTGGTTACCCCCATGAGATCAAAGGAGAAGGTAAGTGTGTAAAATAGTGTCCTTAATGGAAATATACAGATGGCTAATTTCCTTTGCAACCTTTCCCTCAACTTTCTGCCAAACCAGTACACAGAGCAGCAGGCAGTTTGAAAGGGAGATTGGCTAGTTCAACAAATCACACTGATACTTTGTTCTCTGCTCTCACTCCCTGTCCACTTCTGGATCCATTTCAACGATCCGCTCTTGATAATTAAAGCCCTTAATGGGAAGAACCTAGCTAATCAAAGGCCATTTCTCTCTGCACCTCACTGTGACAGCTGATATCAACAGAGAAATTAAAGTTTGAAGTCTCCAGAGGAAAGCCTGCAGAAGGCATAGGGATAAGCATTTTCAGTGGGGGACTCTAGAACTGACAAGCACCAGACCCTGAATCTTGCCACCTTCAAATCTCTCTCTTCACAGTTTTCCCTACCCCTGCTAATAAAGCTAAGGACCAGACCAATCTTATTCTTGCTGGAATTCAGTCACCATTGCTTATTTAACTCAGAGAAAGCCTTTTTTTTTTAATTTAAAAAAGAATTGGATACTACCTCCTTTCCTCATCTGTGATCTCTGCCCCAGGGAGCTTATCACAGACTGAAGGGGAAAATATTTGTGGGAGCCCCTTGTTAAGATACTGGCATAACATCATTGGGTCCCTTTTTGTTCTAAGGGCAAGTCAACACTTAAAATGCTGCATCAGCGCAGCTGTACTAATGTAGCGCCTTAATGAAGACACTCTGTGCTGTTGAGAGAAGCTCTCCTATTGACATAATGCTGTCTACACTGGGGGTAGGTCGGTATAACTATGTCGCTTAGGGGTGTGGATTTTTCACACCCCTGAGTGACATAGTTATAGCGATATAGGTCATAGCATGGACCAGACCTAAGTCATACTCTTCCTTAAAGTTAATGGGAGCTGCATTCCTGTAAGTGAAACCAACTCTGGGCCAGTAGAATAGCAATGCTTACATAACTCATGCTTATGGGGTGCAGGGATCTTAGATACCAGATTCCCCTCATGAGTCTTATGTCCCATACACTGAGACACAAAAAGATGAGTTAAGGATTAAGTGAAGGAACTTCACTGTGCATTAATTTCCTAGCTTGTGGGGAGGGAGAAATTATCTAAGAGCTTGTCTACACAGGCACATTTAGGAAAATTAATCTGAATCAACTAGAGGTGTGAATTTGAAGTAGGTTAATTAAATTACATTAAATCACTGTGTGGATGCTGTTATTCAAAATTAAAGTTACTTTAACTTGGTTTTGCTTAATTCACTTTGGAATTGAATTAAACTAAACCAAATTAAGGCCATTTTTATTCCAAAAGAGGGTGTTCACAGTGGGATTTAATTTGGTTTAACTAATCCAGTTCAAATTCACATCTTTAGTTAATTTGGATTAATTTTCCTGGACGTCCCTGTGTAGACAAGCCCTTAAACCCTTACCACTATAAGGGGATAGTGTTTTACTGTAGTGTTTTACTCCATTTTAGTAAATGAAAATAAAGGTTTGTTCTCAAGAAAGCAATTTGAAACAGGATCCAAAACCCTGACCTCCATGGGCCGGATTCTAATGTCATTTATGCTTGGTGACTTCAGTGGAGTTACTCCAGATTTACCATCATTGTAACTGAGATCAGCATCTGGTCCAGGAACTCCAGAACAAGGCACATTAATCGTTAAGGACCTGATTCTGACATCCTTACTCACCACTCCTGTGTAAATAAGCTGCTGGTATTCTTGGAAGCACCTGCAGTATGAGGTATTACTCAGAATGAGCAAGGTTGACCCTCACCCTGACAGTTGCTACAGGCATGTGAAACAGCACCTGTGCACGCAGTCCAACTGAAATGAATGCCTTTCCCAGCAATGATTTAATGTACAGTACACGCCCTCTGTTTACTTCCTTTCCAGGTGCCTTTGCTTTCATAGTGTTAAAAGAAGACACAGCTCATACAGAACGTGTTAAAGAAGAGCTCAGATCTATAGTTGCTTCCAAGATTGCGAAGTATGCTGTGCCTGATCATGTTCTGGTAGGTGTCATTGCAAGACATCTCATCTGTAACCCACTTAACAGGCCTGATCCTGCCCCCAGTAACGCTGCTTTGTTCCTCCCTGGCAGAGCAGCCTTAAAGCCAGGTTAACCAGATAGATGAGGAATTCCTCTGTAGTGCAGAACTGGCATAGCAGCCCTACGCCACACCTCCAGGCTCTGGTGTCAGGAGTATATCAAAGGCATGGCTGCAGGAAAAGGGGGATGGCTGGAGTGCTAGTGCACCTGGGAATCCTTGGTTGCAAAGCATCTTCCTGGGGGCCACTGCAGCTGCGTACAATTTAGAGTAGCCCTGAGGCTGTTCTACTTATGCCAAGGACTGAACCAACCCTAGGAATTTGGAGCGCACAAAGGGGGCTTCAAACCAGCTTTTCTACTTCCGCCAAACCACATTGAGCAAAGCTCTGGCACAGGGGGGATCTGGCCCCCTCCTGTTCAAAGCATGTACAAACAGCCAAGTTGCTTAAAATGTCTGATATTTTCTGCCTCCATCTTAATACAGCATCCCTGCTGCATTCATATGCCTGTGTCTGTTAGATCCACAGTACAGTTAATCAGGATGAGGGGTGCACTGATGGGAATACAGAGGTATTTGGAATATCCCCGTGTTTTAAAAAAAAATTAAGGGAAAGGTTGGAACATACAAGAGCAAAGCTACGGTTGTAGTATAGCCCAAGAGGAGGTAACACATCCTGTACTTTGCACCACCAATTAATGCTCATCTCACCCAGGCATCGAAAGACTTACTCCCAGAGCCATCAGGTGTTCCCCGGATTCCCAGAGTAAAGTCCATGGCTGATCATACTGCTCCCTTTCCCTACAGATTAGCAGTTAATGCTCTTCGGTTTTCTTACCCACTGGCCTGTTTTCGGCATATATATCCAAAAACAGAGCAGTCGTATGGTGGCTTGCGTGGCCTGTCTGTGCAAAGGAACTATCCTACAGAAGCCAGACAAAGGCTATGTCTACACTGCACAGCTTTTAGCAACGTGGCTGTGCCACTAAAAGTTGTGCAGTGTAGCCGCTGTTTGTCGGCCCTCTTGCCGACCTAAAACTTCCACCCCCAATGAGCAGTGTTTGCACCCTGCCAACAAAGCGCTGTTCACACTGGCACTTGTTACCGGCAAAAGTTTTGTCTTTCGGGATTTTTTTTTAAACACCTCTGAAAGACAAAAGTTTTGTTGTTCAACTGCCAGTGTAGACAAATTGTAACCCTTCAGGTCCACCGCTATGGCCTTCCCTATGACCTTATCAGTTAACATTAACCTTTGCCTGTACACGGGAGGTAGCGGACTACAGTGGATAGGACATGGGACTTGGAATCAGAAGACCTGAGATGTATTTCTGGCTCTGCCACTGACTTACAGTATTAGGTGACCCTGAGCAGGTGGCTGAACTGTTCCAGGCATTAGATTCCTCGTCTATAAATAGGGATGATGATACCTACCTGTTTTTGTAAGCCACGTTGAGAGTTATGTGAGTGGAGGCCAAGATTACTAGACACAGGTGCCTATGGGTAGGCTTCTGTAGTTGAGCACCTGAATAAGTAGCCTGATTTTCAAAAGTGCTGAGCACCTAGCATCTCCCATGGGGCCAAAACTGGAAAAAGAAAGGAGAAAAATCAGTCAACTAATAAAAAAAAATAAACATCACTATATTCCTCCTTCCTGGACAGCGACCACCATGCCCAGCTCTTAAACAGTTCCCAGGAATCTCACTGGGGATATGCAGTGAGATCATTTCAAGGCTGCGTTCACTCAAACATTCTCATTAGGATGAAAGTTCTAAGGCAAGTGTATTTGTTCTTCTCTCAGGTGGTGAAACGCCTTCCTAAAACACGATCCGGGAAAATTATGAGAAGGGTGCTGAAGAAAATCGTCGCTGACCAATCCAGTGATTTGGGAGATGTCACCACGCTGGATGATCCAAGCATCATCGCAGAAATACTAGATGCCTACCAGAAATACAAAACCCAGCAGTCTGCATCTTCATAGAAAGGTCTTGAGTCTCTTTCCAAAAGAAATTCAGAGGAACATAAACAACCATCCAGATAATTTTGCTGTTTCATGGACTATCATCAAATTCTGCTCACTCCTAAGAGAACAAAATGATGATTCCTCTCACAACATACTATAATGTGTCATAGACCATGGTATACAGCTGCCTTCTCTTTCCTTGGAAACCATGGAATACACACTGTGAAGCATCATATGTTAAGAACCTTCTGAACAAGTGCCTGACTAAATTTGCCAAAACTAAGTGTTTTCACACTATTTTTAGGGAAAGTGTATAGCAGCCTTTTTAGGTTTCCACTAGCTGCATAAAAAATAAACAGCTAGTAAACTGTTTATGACTGTTGAGGTAGGTGATGTTTTTAATGCTTGAAGCAATACTTTTTCCCCCTCTGCTCCCAGACACTCATGGGGAGAGATTTTATAATACATTTTGCCATTTTGGAGAATAGTCAGAGAACGCGTATCTTCAATTTTTCATTCCACTTAGAATCATAGAAATGGGCTGGAAGGGACATTGAGGAGTCATCAAGTCCAGCCCCCTGCCCTGAGACAGGACCAAGCTAGACCATCCCTGATAGGGGTTTGTCCAACCTGTTCTTAAACACATCCAATGATGGGGAAGCCACAACTTAAATCTAACTTGGTTATCCCCGTTCAGGTAGCTGCAACAGTGGTGTCTTTTTAGCAATGCTGTATACTGCAGTGTATATTGCATGTGCACTATTTGTGAAATGGCGTAGCCATATTTTCATTACAGTTGCTTTGGTGCCTGATCATGGTTTTAGGCCTCACCACACTTGGGTCCAAACAATCAATCTGGGTCCAAAGGATCCCAGCCTTTCCCTTTTCATTTCCTTCCCCCAACTCAACGAACCTAGGCCCAGATCCTCAAAGGTCTTTAGTGCCTAACTCCCATTGAAGTCAGTGGCATTGAAGCACCTAAATACCTCTGAAGCTCAGCACCTACTGCCTTCTAGGTAACAAGGATCTCAGCACTCATCTGAACCTGGAGCTGACTCGCCTCCTCTAAGCCCATGTTGCCTCACGTCCCAGCTGGATAGGGATGGAGCATGCAGCTGTCACTTACACTGCATTTTACAACAACTACATCTCTCTCTTCATCCATGCCGCTCAGGCCCTCAGTCCAGCCCCTTGCAGCTGCGGAAAAGGAAAGAACAGAAGCAAGATCACACAAGGAGCCTGTGACTGAGGCAGGACTTCAGTACAGTACCTCCTCACTTAACGTTGTAGTTATGTTCCTTAAAAATGCGACTTTAAGCAAAACGATGTTAAACTCAGCCAATTTTCCCATAAGATTTAATGTAAATGGGGGGGTTAGGTTCCAAGGAAATTTTTTTTGCCAGACAAAAGGCATTATATACAGAAACAGTATAAGTTTTAAACAATTTTCAACAAACAATTTAATACTATAGTCAGCAATGATGTTTGTGAAGCTCTTCCCCCCTCCCCTCCAGCCTCCTGAATGGTGGCAGAATTCAGTCCCGCTTGACCGTGAAAAATTAACAGGTGCTCTACACCCACCAGCAGCGAAGCTCCCCCTGCCACGCCGCCTCCTTCCCCGAGTGTGCTGTGTCCACGCTCCTCCCCCACCCTCCCAGAAAGTCCTAACAACGGGTTGGCAGCAGGGGAAGCTCTGGGAGGGAGGGGGAGGAGGCAGAGAAGAGGAAGTTGTGCAATGCTCCCTTGTAAAGTCACTGCTCTTCCACAGAATCCTACACGCAGTGGACAGAGCAGGCAGCCAAACGACTGTTATAAAGGAGCATTGCACAACTTTAAACGAGCCTGTTCCCTAATGGAGCAGGGACGGACCATCGAAACAGCCCTAGGATATTTTGAAACCCTTAGGGAACAGGCTTGTACCGGGGTTCACTCACCACTGGGGTGTCTCCTTGTGGCTGCATCTGTGGAGTAGCTCTGCCTGGTCTGAGTTCCCCTTCCTTCCTTCACTTGTGCTGCAGCCCCTCTTGCTCTCTAGTTGTAGCAGTGCTTCCTCTGTTGCTTGGTGCTCTGCTCAGGGCACCAGTTTTCTCTTTGTAGGGTAACAAAGTCTCACCGGACCAGCTGTCTGGATGCCACTCCAGGCAGTCTTCCCCTTCCAGACTGTCAGTGGCTGGTAGGGGAGCCTGGGTGCTACTCCAGGCTCCAGCCAGGAACCCTATCAGCAGCAGCCAAGGTCTGCACAGCCTCATCCCCTGCTGCTCCACCGTCCACAGGCTTTCTTCTTCATCCTCTGGGTAAGCCCTTCCTTCAGGGTCAAGATCAGGATCCCAGGGCTTCTGCTTCACCCCTGGGTTTCCTCCTCAACACCTCTCTGCTCCTGAAGAGTGACTGCAGAACTCCACACTGCTGCACCTTCTGCTCTCATTTCCTGGCTTTATACAGGCCCCCTGCATACTCCTGCCTAGATGGACTCCGTATTCAATGAGTGCTTGTCAGTCAGGCCCAGGTCTCCTCTCAGGTGTAGCTCACCTCAGGTGCAGCTCCTTCTGAGCCACCTTAATCCCTTTGGCGCGGTGTGGGGTGAACAGCCCCACGACAGCTCGTCAGCACTGAGCGGGTCTCACATTTCAAGAACAGAAAAAGTGAGCGACATCTGGGAGTTGTTGCAGTGTAATGAATTCTGTGTGATCTTGGGTGAGGCACTTCACCGCCCTGTGCCCCAGAGCCTCATCTACAAAACGGGGACAATTGTGCTTCCCTGCCTCACGGGGGCTCAGGTATGGCAGTGATGGGGGCGACGTGAGAGGTGTAATTTTGCTGCCATCTCGGTGCTGAAGTAGTCGACATGACATGCTAAACACCCCCGCCTTTTTTTCTCCAAGGAAGGAATGGCTTCCCTACTTCCAAATATCCCCTTCACATGTGGACACAGGGCCAGCCTCTGCTGAATGTTACTGGCAGGGGATGCAGACTCCATGCATGGGCTTCCTGAATAGACAACAATTTTCCTTGTCCGCAGTGTTATTGTAGCTATGTTGGTCCCAAACAGACAGAGACAGAGCTCTGTGTAGCATGAAAGCTTGTCTCTAATTATTTTCCTGGTTAGTAGCTAATAAATTTAATAGATTAAAATCATGCTTTAGGAGTACCCTTCCCTTTCTAGTGCTAGAGTGATGCTAAATTGTCTTTCCATTCTACTCCCACTGAAAGAATTCTCTGCAAGGTGTGTGATTAGAGCTTTGTTGCATGTTCCACTGGGAACAAGGGGAAGGAAAATCACTTTTAAACTACTTAAGGAAAATAATTAGGATAGGATAGGGAAAAAACAAGGGGAACAGAAAATAGTTGTAGAAAAATATTCATTGTCTTTTATAACGGTTTAAAGTTTCAGAGTTCACATTATTACAGTTTAATTTGTATGTTACCTTGGCAACAGGCATTCAGGAGTGCTAACCCGGAAGTGGACTGATTGGTACAAAAAGATTTCCCTGCTCTTTTGGGTATTAGGAGGTTAGAATATATTCTATTGGTACCGTAACGGGGCCTGATCATCCTCTCTATGGGCATAGGTCAGTGCTTCACAAGCAGTAGTTACATCGAATAGTTAAGTGATTGCCACAGTAATTTCTACACTACTGTGCACCATTTGGAGTCATCGAGCCGAAACTTGCAATCCTACTGCAAACCAAACTCAGGCTAAAGTTTATGGGTGTCAGAGAGCTGCAGGATTTGGCCCAGGATCAGAGTAACTAATCAGAACCTGAGCTGCAGGCAAAATTGCATATTTTATCTGTCTGTATTAAAGCAATAGCCTACAGAGAGGGAAGCTATGAGCCATAAAGGATTCTGATGCCAGGTCACTAAACATGGAAGCAAATCTCAAACTGTTTGTGTATAATCTGACTCCTCAGACATATGCATTCTTAGATCACACTTTGCCTGTGTTGCATACTTTACAGAGGAGAGTGACCTTTGCACATATGTATATTAGATTAATCTGTCATTTTTATTGTAACTAGGGGCTGCAGTATTAATGTAATACAATAGGCAGGATCCCCCTCTTCCATGGAAAATCCTCAGAGCTTCCTCCATATCGCTCCAGTGCATTGCACATTCCTGTGCAAAAAAAGCAGTGTGAGGCCCCCCCATTCCCTTGTAATCCCCTTAGATCCATGCGGGGGTCCTGTGGTGTCCCAGGACCATAGATCCAGAAGTTCTCTCCCTTACAAGTTTGTAGTTAGAAGGCTATTAAAACTTCACGAGATGCCCATCCTATTTTTCTTCCACCACCATTAAACAAAGCCATTAAAGTGCTCTTCAAGCAGAAAACATTCAGAAATGCTTTTTACAGAGTGGACAGACTCACTTGTTCAAACAATTGTAAAATTGCCTCCATAGTAATGAAGATTGATGTTGGGAAAGAAAAACCACCTTTTATGAGGACTGCACAAGTCATAGAATCATAGAATGTCAGGGTCGGAAGGGACCTCAGGAGGTATCTAGTCCAACACCCTGCTCAAAGCAGGACCAACTCCCAACTAAATCATCCCAGCCAGGGCTTTGTCAAGCCTGACCTTTAAAAACCTCTAAGGAAGGAGATTCCACCACCTCCCTAGGTAACCCATTCCAGTGCTTCACCACTCTCTGAGTGAAAAAGTTTTTCCTAATATACAACCTAAACCTCCCCCACTGCAACTTGAGACCATTACTCCTTGTTCTGTCATCAGGTACCACTGAGAACAGTCTAGATCCATCCTCTTTGGAACACCCTTTCAGGTAGTTGAAAGCAGCTATCAAATCCCCCATCCTTCTTCTCTTCTGCAGACTAAACAATCCCAGTTCCCTCAGCCTCTCCTCATAAGTCATGTGCTCCAGCCCCCTAATCATTTTTGTTGCCCTCCACTGGACTCTTTCCAATTTATCCACATCCTTCTTGTAGTGTGGGGCCCAAAACTGGACACAGCACTCCAGATGAGGCCTCACCAAGGTCGAATAGAGGGGAATGATCACATCCCTCGCTCTGCTGGCAATGCCCCTACTTACAGTGGTGAGCTGGAGCCGGTTCCCACAGGTTCCCAAGAACCGGTTGCTAAAATTAGACCTCCGTGGAGAACCGGTTGTTAAAGGGCCAGGGGGTGGGCAAAGAACTCCAGTCCATGGGCCGGACCATCCTGTTGCTCCCAGGATTCCCAGCTGGGGAGGCTGAGGCTCCCCCGGCCCTTCCCCCGCTTCCCCCCAGCTGCAGCGTGGCCAGCTGACAGCACCAGCTGGGCAGCTGAGCTGAGCTCTGGAGTTGTCCTGCTGCCGCTTTTTGAGAGGCCCAGCAAGGTAGGTGTGTGTGGGTCCTGCTGCAAGCTCCAGGGCTGGCCGGAGGAGAGGGGAGGGGAGGGGGCAAGTGGGGTAATTGGCCCAGGCCCTGCAGGGGCCCCTGGCCCCATGAGGATGTCTCCCCTCCCCCCCTTAAATCAGAACTTTTTATAGGGAACCAGTTGTTAAGATTTTGGCAGCTCATCACTGCCTACTTATACAGCCCAAAATGCCGTTAGCCTTCTTGGCAACAAGGGCACACTGTTGACTCATATCCAGCTTCTCGTCCACTGTAACCCCTAGGTCCTTTTCTGCAGAACTGCTTCCTAGCCATTCGGTCCCTAGTCTGTAACAGTGAATGGGATTCTTCTGTCCTAAGTGCAGGACTCTGCACTTGTCCTTGTTGAACCTCATCAGATTTCTTTTGGCCCAATCCTCTAATTTGTCTAGGTCCCTCTGTATCCTATCCCTACCCTCCAGCGTATCTACCACTCCTCCAAGTTTCATGTCATCTGCAAACTTGCTGAGGATGGCAGTTCATGCCATCCTCCAGATCATTAATGAAGATATTGAACAAAACTGGCCCCAGGACTGACCCTTAGGGCACTCCACTTGAAACCGGCTGCCAACTAGACATGGAGCCGTTGATCACTACCCATTGAGCCTGACAATCTAGCCAGCTTTCTATCCACCTTATAGTCCAATCATCCAGCCCATACTTCTTTAACTTGCTGGCAAGAATACTGTGGGAGACCGTATCAAAAGCTTTGCTAAAGTCAAGGAATAACACATCCACTGCTTTCCCCTCATCCACAGACCCATAAAAGTCACATAAAAGCAAGGAAACTATTTACTATGTTGTAGGAATAATAGACTTTTTGTATTGAAGTAACCTCAACTTTCCAACATGAGCCTTGATAGTGTAAACACTTTCACATGCACTTCTTTGCTCACCTGAGCAGTCAGTCTGAGATGACACAGGTGAGTAAAGTTAAGTGTGCAGGTAAGGGTTTGCTGGTTTGGAGCTACAGTCTCTTCATTCATCATCTGCTCTGCTGAGTGAGTGGGGCAAAGCTGTATCTTCTGTTTGTACAGAATGTGAATCTTAACATAAAAGTACTACTGGAACTTAGCTGATACATAGGTTACAGATTTATTCATGTAACTGTTCAGTCCAGAAGGGGCCAAATTCATAGCAATAACCCTTATGTAGTGGTAGCATACAAAGTATGTACATACTCTCCTATTTCAGCCATAATGAGCCAGAAACCTTGTGAATTTCTAAAGTCATGTAAACCACTCTACTAAAATCATTTTAAAAAGTAACCCATTAAGCAAGATCAGAAGACTTCATGCCCAGTGAGTATTGCAATTAACTGTGAATCCTCAGCACCTCTTCTTCCTTGCAATGATTTCCATAAGTTAATCAAGCTGTTGAAAACCTGTCCTTAAGTGGGTATTGCTGCTTTGAGGGAACCTCAGTTTGTCAGGACTCAGGACTGCTACTTTTGCATTTTGCAAGAAATGAAATATGCTCATAGGCGGCTTTGCCAAGATGAAACTTTCCAACAAATAGGTAAAGTACCATATTTTTTTCAGATCTCCTCTTAGATTATGGAGGCACTGGCTGCAGCCCCAAAGTAAAGTTGAATTGTGTTTTGCACTTAATACTATGTACTTCACGACTATCTTGGTGCCTAATTAAAAATGTGCATTCTAGCTTGCAGGCACTCACATAGTAAGACATTAATGAAACATCTTCAAGGATGAGGGGCCATAGTCCTCCCGAGGAGAGTGTCACCCACTGAATACTCTTGAGGCTCTGCTCTGAAAGCTGTTCTTTGCAGCAGCCAGAGCCCCACTTAAATCATTAGGGGTTCATAGGGACCTGGCCATGTGGCTCAGCTTGCAGGACTGGCTTTAAAATGTACTTATTTCTTTCCTTTTAATGTTGGAGGGTATGAAGCTTCCAAATAGCCATAGGCCTTCCTCCTCTTGAAATTGCTCCTCACCCAAGCTGGTCACGTAGGAGCTAGAGATATGCAAAACATTTGAAAGAGGGGGGACGGAACAGATTTACTGATGTTGGTTTCATTAATGAAGAACAAATCAAAGGTAATGGAATCTTCCAAACATCTTATTGGCCAACATTAGCTTGTGAAATTGTATTTTCCAGATCACATTTGCCTTTGCTGCAGCTGATATAGCATCCTGAATTACCTTTACACTCTTTTAACTGAAGGGCTACTAGGAAATTTTAAAAAGGGAAATAAGATTTTGAATTGACTACAGATTCTCTTTGTCTGTTGTCACAGTCTTGTAGTGAACCAAATGCTTTCTGTACAGATTTGTGTACATGTCTAACATGCACATTGTTTCATTACTCCACTTGTCCCCACCTATGACTTTTAGCCACATTGCCCTTTCCCCCCCTCAGTGGATATGCATGTTTGTTAAATACTGTGGACACAGGCCATGATTCTCTTAATTTTATTTAAGGTCATTGTTTTGTAGATGTGGGATATAAATATGGAACAAATTAACAAAGCACCTTGAACTTCTATTTTATTGTTTTCTTGTAATCATATGGTGTAAATAAAAACTTGTTTTTGGACCAGGATCCAGATCCTCACAGGTATTTAGGCACCAGAGCCTATATACCTGTGAAGATCTGGGCACAAGTGCCTTAAAACTGGACTCTGGAATAATATATGTATTCAGATTTTCATTAAAAGAAATCGTGTCCTTATATATAGTGTGTCTTCTTTTCAATGCCAGGCATAGCTTATGCACCTTAGCCTTGACATAAACCACTTATCCCTTAAAGTTTTTGAGGTATGGGTTTATTCAGCTCCGTAGACTCAAATCTGCCTTTACTGATTATTGTGATTTGTTTACACATGGTTTACTTTTCAAAATCAAAGGAATTTCCTAGATCAAGATGAGTTAAATCTCACTCTTGGATTCAAACACAGTGCCAAAATTGTCCAGGTTTACTTAAGACTCTTCTCACTGAACAATAACCCATTAAGGAGCACTGCATTTGCATGGTAAAACTCCCACCACAAAACAGAGCTACAGAAGGGGGGGTGGAGTTCTGAGTTGCACTGTGTTTCTTCCTAATGAAGAAGCAAACTGAATTATTTCAGTAGTGGCCCCCAGGGCAGGTACAACACATTACAAAGAGCAATCTAGTTTGAATCCTATTTCTGAGATTTTTTTCCCCCCACTTGTCTCTTCAATTAAATTTCTAGGCAGTTTTCATTGTTAATTTCTTCAGGCAGCTCAGCCATAGACTGCATCACTACAAGCCCAGATAGTATCTCACATGTTGCAAAGTGAGATGCACAAATGAAAAAGACGAAAACTGACTTTTTGGAGAATGGGAGGGAATGTTCAATCTCAAGAGAATTTGCATCTATCCAAAAGTCATGCTTTAGCACAGTGGTTCTCAAACTTTTGTACATACTTTCACATAGCAAGCCTCTGAGTGTGACCTCCCCCCCAATAATTAAAAACTCTTTTAAATATATTTAACACCATTATAAATGCTGGAGGCAAAGCAGGGTTTGGGGTGGAGGCTGATAGGTCGCGACCCCCCCATGGAAAAACCTCACGACCCCCTGAGGGATCCCAACCCACAGTTTTGAGAACTCCTGCTTTAGCAGATGACAGTGAGGTAGTATTTTGCCAGGTGCTGAGTACTATTTGCAGATGTCAAGAGTAGGGATAGCACATCTCTGCAAAGGGCCTTCCTTGTCTCCTAAAGTCCAGTGACGATTTCATTTAAGCCTTAGACTATGAGATGAATAACACCATTCAGCTAATACAGATGAGTATGTAGCATGTTTGTTAACTGGCACCCCCCCCCCTCCAAGAGGGAGGGATAGCTCAGTGGTTTGAGCATTGGCCTGCTAAACCCAGGGTTGTGAGTTCAATCCTTGAGGGGGCCACTTAGGGATCTGCAGCAAAATCAGTACTTGGTCCTGCTAGTGAAGGCAGGGGGCTGGACTCAATGACCTTTCAAGGTCCCTTCCAGTTCTAGGAGATTGGTATATCTCCTATTATTATTATTATTAAGAATGCAACTGCCCCCTCAGCACCCCCACTTAGACAAGCATCCAAACACATTTGCAGCTCATGAATGCTCCTACATCCATTTTGACAAGCATCACATTGAAAATGCGAGCTACTCTCAAGAGTTAAAATGTATTTCCCCTCCTTACCGTGTTTTGTGCTTTAGCTGACTTGGTGATTTGTTTCCTGGCACAATTTCTCAGTACAGTATAATGGGCGAGTGGCTCTGTCTTCAGCTCACACCTCCCCTGCTATTCTGGGTTATTACCGTAGCAATTATGGTTGTAGTAGCAAGTTACATCCTGCTTTCAGCAAAATGAATTTGTTATTTAACTGTAACCCTGAGAAGTAACTTAACTTTTCAGGTTCAAAAAGTCAGTTTTTTTCTTGCCAGTCCTCTCTTGTCTGAGGATGTTAGTCACAGTCCTGAGCACGGCCTTGGTATCACCATGCAGTGTAAACACATAAGGCAAAAGGCATCTCTAAGCAGCCTGTAATCTAGTACCACGTTTGAGAAGCACTAATCAGGGCTATATAATAGGTGACTTTTGGAGCTATTAATAAATGATTTGTATAGATTACAGTTTCCAAGTAACTACCACTCAGGCTGGGGCTCAGGCACTTGGTCTCTCTGTGCCTCAGTTTCCCATCTATAAAATGGGGCTTCTAGCACTTCCCTACCTCACAGGAGTGCTGTGAAGCTAAATATACTAAAGATTGTGAGATGTTATGGGAGCCAGATTAGTACAAGAAAGGATCTGCCACTTGCTGTGGTGTTTATTTATGTGGACAGATGTTTACTAGGAACTAGGCTGAAATCCCATAACTCAGTCAACCTACATCACTGTCCAATGCTGACTGAATTCAAACCAAAAATGGTGAAAGGTCCACATCCCATTTGCATTCTCCTGAGCACAGTCCCTTCTCCTTGAGCATTATCAAAATTATAGTGTTCAGAAGTATGTTAATAGATTCTTTGTCAACAGATGCTAAAACCTGGTTGGTATGGACCTTTCACCTTTCTGGCACTTGCTTTCCTATTGATCTAAACATCTAAAAGTTAAACTTTGTTTCAGGGTGATTAACAATGCCTTGGCTACCACCACACCCCTGCATTCTATTTTTCATAGAAATCACCACTTCATTCCCAATGATGGAGAAGGAGCCAATGAAGTTTTAACACGTTAGCAGTCGTAAAACCTCTTGGACAGATTGAGGGCTTCTAAGGGAACTGAGAAAGCCAAAAGAAAGCAGGAAACTAAGAATACGTTTACAGGGGAGCTGGAGGTGTAATTGCCAGCTCAGGCAGACATCCGTGCATGGTGCTGATCGAGCTAATACACTAAAAATAGAAGTGTAGCTGCAGCAGCACAAGCAGCTGGCTGGACTACCCTCCCCCCCGCCACTCAGACAGGAAGGTATTTGGAGCAGTTAGCTTCTCCCATCACCATGGGTTCCTTTTAATTTTTAGCATGCTAGCTCAATCAGAGATAGCACGGTTATGTGTGTCTGAGCTGTACATTACACATCCAGCTCCAGTGTAGACATCTCCAATCTTCCCTCCGTAGGGTACATAATTGGCCATACTGGGTCAGACCAAAGGTCCATCCAGCCCAGTATCCTGTCTTCCAACAGTGGCCAATGCCAGGTGCCCCAGAGGGTGTGAACCTAACAGGTAATGATCAAGTGATCTCTCTCCTGCCATCCATCTCCACCCAGGGTAATGAAATACTAGAAATCCACAGCCTTAGAGCAACCTTACTAGGAATGTCTGCTGAAAAGCAGGACCTTGCTGTCACATGGCAGGGGGAGCAAAGGGGCTTTCCATTCTTAAACTTCTGTAGCTCAGTGCTTGCAATGGTGCAAGAAGGTGCAAGTGGAAATCAACACATGAGAAATGAGTAGTGAGGAAACAAAGGCAGCTTGTGAACAAAGTAGCCAGGAGGAACCGGGGAAGAATGGAAGGAAACAAAATGCGGTAGAAAGGGAGAGAGAAAAAGGACACAAGAGGCCTGCCTGCCTCCTGCCTTGCACTTTGGGTCATCATTTACATCTGTGCAAAGCAAGCATAGCATGGATGTAAAATGCTACCACCTCAGAGCAGCTTTTCCCATGCACTTGCACTGGTGCGAATGACAACTCATGGTGCTAGGCCAGTGGCTCTCAAACTTTTGTACTGGTGACCCCTTTCACACAGCAGGCCTCTGAGTGCAACCCCCCCCCCCATAAATTAAAAACATTTTTTATATTTAACACTATTATAAATGCTGGAGGTGAAGCAGGATTGGGGTGGAGGCTGACAGCTCACAACCCCCCACATAACCTTGTGATCCCCTGAGGGGCTCCAACCCCCCCAGTCTGAGAACCCCTGTGCTAGGCAGTGGGAAATCAGGAACCAGGAATTAGATAAAGTTACAGAGTCGAAAGGGAGCTTGTGTTGTGCTATACTGTCAGTCAGCTTTTTTGAGCATGCACTGAGTGTTGGGCGACTAACTGCTAAGCTGAGGCCTTGTCTACATTAGGTGAAAGGGCATTGCCTACCACCCTTGAGTTTTATAGTGCCTCTATATCTTGCAAACTGCTATGCCAGGCTTTTGGTGTGCATTGTTTGCATCTTTTTGCTGAAACACCTGGGAAGAGGTCTTTAACTCAGATCTCAATCTGCAGCAGGCTGGCCACACTAATGGGAAAAAGACGGTTACTCACCTGTAGTAACTGTTGTTCTTCGAGATGTGTTGCTCCAATCCATTCCAGTTAGGTGTGCGCGCCGTGCGTGCACGGCTCTTCGGAAGATTTTTACCCTAGCAACTCCGGCGGGCCGGCTGGGCGCCCCCTGGAGTGGCGCCGCTATAGCGCTGAATATATACCCCAGCCGGCCCGTCCGCTCCTCAGTTCCTTCTTGCCGGCTACTCCGACAGTGGGGAAGGAGGGCGGGTCTGGAATGGATAGGAGCAACACATCTCGAAGAACAACAGTTACTACAGGTGAGTAACCGTCTTTTCTTCTTCGAGTGATTGCTCCAATGCATTCCAGTTAGGTGATTCCCAAGCCTTACCTAGGCGGTGGGGTCGGAGTGAGACGTGGCAGAGTGTAAAACTGCTGAGCCGAAGGCTGCGTCGTCTCGAGACTGCTGCACCAACGCGTAGTGGGAGGCGAAGGTGTGGACCGAAGACCATGTGGCCGCTCGACAGATGTCCTGGATGGGGACCTGGCTCAGGAAGGCGGCAGACGAGGCTTGCGCCCTCGTGGAATGAGCGGTGAAGCGGCCCGGGGGCACGCGAGCCAGCTCGTAGCATGCTCTGATGCAATGAGTTACCCAGGAGGAGATGCGCTGGGAAGAGACCGGCTCGCCTTTCATGCGATCGGCGACTGCTATGAAGAGCTGTGTAGAACACCGAAAAGGCTTCGTCCGCTCGATGTAAAAAGCGAGCGCTCTACGGACGTCGAGGGTGTGGAGCTGCTGTTCCCGAGGCGAGGCATGGGGCTTCGGGAAGAAGACCGGGAGAAAGATGTCTTGACTGAGGTAGAAAGCCGAGACCACTTTTGGCAGGAAGGCCGGATGCGGACGAAGCTGCACCTTGTCTGTGTGGAAGACGGTGTATGGCGGACCTACCGTCAGCGCCCGGAGCTCCGAGACTCGTCTGGCCGATGTTATGGCGACGAGGAAGGCCGTCTTCCAGGAGAGGTAAAGAAGAGAACATGTGGCCATCGGTTCGAATGGCGGACCCATGAGTTTGGACAGGACGAGGTTCAAATCCCAGGTTGGGGCCGGACGCCGCACCGGCGGGTACAATCGGTCCAGGCCTTTCAGGAAGCGGGAGACCATCGGATTGGAAAAGATGGAGCGACCTTCCAGAGAAGGACGAAAAGCGGACACCGCTGCCAGGTGTACCCGCAAGGAGGAGACCGCCAGACCTTGCTCCTTAAGGTACCAAAGGTAGTCCAAGATGGTAGGGACGGGTACGACGAAAGGGTTGAGCCCTCGTTGGTCACACCAGAGCGCGAACCTCTTCCATTTCGCCAGGTAGGTGGAGCGAGTGGAAGGCTTTCTGCTCTCAAGCAGGACTTGCTGCACGGCCGCCGAACAGTCCCTCTCTGCATGGGTCAACCATGCAGGTACCAGGCTGTAAGATGGAGGGACTGTAGGCTCGGATGGTGGAGCCTGCCGAAGTTCTGCGTGATGAGGTCCGGCCATAACGGGAGGGGGATGGGATCCCGAACGGAGAGCTCGAGCAGCAGGGTGTACCAATGCTGTCTCGGCCAGGCCGGAGCCACGAGTATGACGGTGGCCCGATCCCTCCGCAGCTTCTGGAGCACTCTGTGCACGAGCGGAAAAGGAGGGAAGGCATAGAGGAGGTGAGTCTGCCAGGGATACAGGAAGGCGTCCGACAGAGAGCCTGGCGAGTGACCTCGGAACGAGCAAAACTGGAGACACTTCCTGTTCGCCTTGGAGGCGAAGAGGTCGACCCGGGGAAACCCCCACCTCTGGAAAATCGTATGTGCAACGTCGGGACGAAGGGACCACTCGTGGGAGAGAAACGACCTGCTGAGATGGTCGGCCAGCGTGTTCTGCACTCTGGAAGAAAAGACGCTTCTAGGTGAATGGAGTGGGTCACGCAGAAGTCCCACAGGAGGATCGCTTCCTCGCAGAGGGGAGAAGAGCGGGCTCCGCCCTGCTTGTTTACATAGTACATCGCAGCGGTGTTGTCCGTGAATACTGTTACACAACGGCGTTGTAGGTGGGAGCCGAAGGTCCGGCAGGCGAGGCGGATGGCACGGAGCTCGCGGACATTGATGTGTAGCGCGAGTTCCTGGGGCGACCAAAGGCCTTGGGTGTGAAGCTCGCCCAGGTGGGCCCCCCAACCGAGCGCTGAGGCATCCGTGGTCAGCGTAACGGATGGGCGAGGAGGATGGAACGGGACCCCCGCACACACGACCTCCGGGGTGAGCCACCAGCGGAGGGAGTCGAGGGCCGTCCTGTTGACCGTGACCACCATGTCGATGGAGTCTCGATGAGGCCGGTACACCGTCGCGAGCCAGGACTGGAAGGGGCGAAGATGGAGCCGCGCATATGCGGTGACATATGTGCAGGAGGCCATGTGACCCAGAAGGCGTAGGCAGGAGCGCACGGTTGTGGTCGGTAAGGCGACGAGATTCCGGATGATGGAGGCCATCGTCTGGTGCCGGGCGCGAGGAAGAGAGGCCCTGGCAACCGTGGAGTCGAGAACCGCTCCGATGAACTCCAGCCGCTGCGTTGGGAACAAGGTGGACTTCTCGGTGTTGATGAGAAGACCAAGCCGCTGAAAGAGAGACAGAATTTCTGCCATCTGTTCTATCACGAGCTGACGGGACTGAGCTCGGACCAGCCAGTCGTCGAGATACGGGTAGACGTGCATCTGACGACGGCGGAGGGCTGCTGCTACGACTGCCATGCATTTTGTAAATACCCTCGGCGCCGTGGAGAGTCCGAATGGCAACACGGCAAACTGGTAGTGGGCGTTGTCGACCACAAACCGAAGGTAACGCCGATGAGGAGGATAGATCGCGACATGGAAGTAGGCGTCCTTCATGTCGAGGGCGGCAAACCAGTCTCCCGGATCCAGGGAGGGAATAATGGTCCCCAGGGTGACCATACGAAACTTGGGCTTGAGCAGATATTTGTTCAGCTCGCGAAGGTCCAGGATAGGACGTAGCCCGCCTTTCGCCTTGGGGATGAGAAAATAACGGGAGTAGAATCCCCTGCCCCGCCTGTCTTGAGGCACTGCTTCTATGGCACCCACGCTCAACAGAGTCTGAACCTCTTGTAAGAGGACTTGCTCGTGAGAGGGGTCCCTGAAGAGGGACAGGGAGGGTGGGTGGGAAGGCGGGGGCGAAACAAACTGAAGGCGGTATCCCGACTGGACGGTTTGAAGCACCCAGTTGTCCGATGTTAAGCGGGACCACGCCGAAAAGAAATGGGAAAGGCGGTTGTAAAATAAAGGGGAAGGATCCGGTAGGGAGAGTGATGGGCCGTCCTCGATCGCCCCATCAAAAGGCCTGCTTAGCCCCCTGAGGGGCCTTGGGAGCGGCCTGGCCCTGGTTGCGGCGGTTGCCGGACGGACGACGGCGATTTTGGGCCGGTCGTCGGCTGGCATAGGGGCGATAGCGCTGTTGGTAGCGGGAGGGCTGCGGCCGGAAGGGCCTGCGCTGCGTCGCCGGCGTATGCATTCCGAGCGTGCGGATGGCAACACGCCCGTCCTTCAGGGTCTGGATCCGAGCATCCGTCTTTTCGGAAAACAGACCCTGGGTGTCGAAGGGGAGGTCCTGGAGTGTATATTGCACCTCCGGCGGCAGGGTGGAGGACTGCAGCCAGGAGATGCGCCTCATTGTCACGCCGGATGCCAAGGTCCGAGCCCCGGAGTCCGCGGCGTCGAGGGCGTAATAGATGACCGAGAGGACTTCTTCCCCTCGTCCAGCAAGGCGGAGAACTCCTGGCGTGATGTGGAAGGCAGGAGCTCCGTGAACTTTGCCAGGGACATCAGAATGTCAAAGACGTACCTGGCGAGGAGGACCATGATGTTTGCGATCCTCAGCTGCAAACCACCTGCGGAGTAGATCTTATGGCCGAGCAAGTCCATGCGCTTGGCGTCCTTGGACTTAGGCGCAGCGGCAGGTTGGCCGTGCCTCTCCCGGTCGTTAACAGATTGGACTACGAGGGAGTCCGGGGTTGGGTGGGAGTAAAGGTACTCATAGCCTGATGGTGGGGCTGAGTACTTCCGCTCGACCCCGCGTGCTGTGGGAGGAATGGAAGCGGGAGTCTGCCAGAGCGTAGTGGCGTTTTTTTGAATGGTCCGGACGAAGGGTAACGCCACGCGGACGGGAGCGTCCGCACCCACCACGTTGGTGATTGGGTCCTCATCCTCCTGGACCTCCTCGACGGGAAGATTCATGGACGCCGCCACCCTGCGAAGCAGGTCTTGGAAGGCCCGGAGGTCTATGGGCGGGGGTTCGCTGGCCGCAGCGTCCGGCGAGGATGACGAAGATGCACCCTGCAGAACCGGCTCCGGCTCTACGGCCGGTGGATGAGCCTCCTCCGAATCGTGAGGCGTGGGCGATTGGCGGACCGGATGAGTAGATGGCTCGTGCGGAGGAGAGGGAGGCGGCCGGCTAACAGTCGCTTCAGGGACCCTGGTGCTGGTGGTCACATCCCTCCTGGGAAACGGGATACCCTGACCTTCATGCTGTCCCCACGGGACCCAGTAGCCCCACTGTTCATGCGGAAGTCCTTGTGGGGTCGGCCACCGGTGGGTAGTATCATCGGCACCGGAGGCCACGGACGCCGTGCGGGATGGCCAAGGCGGTGCTGTAGTGCCGACGGACTGAACCGCTGAAGGCGGGAGGCCCTGCACCGACGGCACCGAGGGTCGATACGCAGAGCGCCGACGGGACGGTGACCGTGAGCGTGGACTCCGGCGGTGCCGGGAGCTCGACCGGCGCCGGGAGCTCGACCGGGACCGGGATCCGCGGTGCCGGGAGTGACTCCGAGAGTCGCGGTGCCGAGACGATCTCCGATGGTACCGACGGTACGGTGACCTGGATCGGTGCCGGGAGTGCGACCGGTACCGAGATCGAGAGCGGTACCGGGACTCAGACCGGCGTCGGGATGGTGCTCGGTGCCGTGAAGAGGAGCGGCGATGAGACTCCGAACGGCGGGACGGGGACCTGCGCCGGGACCGGGACCAGGACCGGGACCTCGACCGTCTTCCACGCCGCTCGTCGACAGAGGGCGGTCTTGTCATCCTGGCTGGCTTGCCGAGAGAGACAACAGCCCGCACCGGCGGTGCCGGGGGCCGGAGGCTCGGAGCCTCTATAAGTCTGATCAGGTCCCGCGCGGAGGAGAATGTCTCCGGCGTCGAAGGCAGCCTTGGCTCAACCTCGGTCGGTGCCGGGGAGCGGGGCGGTGCCGGACTCGACGGCGCTTGTGGAGCCGGAGTCGAGGGCTCAGGGCCCGCTTTACGCACTGCCGTAGCCACTCTCGTGGCGGACTCTGTGCGTGCCTTCGCTACAGCCTTCGCCAGTTTCTGCTTGCGTGCAGGCGAGAGCGAGCGGTGCCGGGTCATCTTAGGCGGCAGTTTAGGTACCGTGGCCACGGTGCCGGAGCCGGTCGGTGCCGCGGGTGCACTCTGCACCGAAGAAGCCCTCGGTGCCGGCGCTGACGGTGCCGGGGGCTGGAGGGACGCCTCCATAAGGAGCTGCTTGAGGCGACTGTCTCTGTCCTTACGCGTCCGCGGTTTAAAAGCCGAACAAATGGCACACTTGTCTGTGCGGTGTGCCTCGCCCAGGCAACGGAGGCAGGAGCCGTGAGGGTCACCCACTGGCATAGGCCTCTGGCACGCTGCACAGGGCTTAAAGCCCGGTGCCTTGGGCATGAGCCCGCACCGGGGAGGGGGAGGGAGAGGGAGAAAGTACTCCCCCTATCCTTATCTAAACTAACTAACCACTAAAACTAACTATACTAACAGTAAAGAACTATATACAAAAGCAAGTAGAGAGAGCTAGGGATGTGGAGGACTACTGAGCACTCCACAGTTCCGACTGCCGTCACGGGCGGGAAGAAGGAACTGAGGAGCGGACGGGCCGGCTGGGGTATATATTCAGCGCTATAGCGGCGCCACTCCAGGGGGCGCCCAGCCGGCCCGCCGGAGTTGCTAGGGTAAAAATCTTCCGAAGAGCCGTGCACGCGCGGCGCGCACACCTAACTGGAATGCATTGGAGCAATCACTCGAAGAAGAACTACAGGCATTGGAGGTCATCAGTAGACCCAGTGCTCATAAATCCACCCTTCTGCAGCAAGCACTGGGTACCAAAGGCCCCAGGTGAAAGTTCAGGTACTTGCCAAGGGCCATAAGCAATTCATTTATAAATGAGGGCACCACCAAAGTCCAATACAGATTTTTGGTGCAGAAATTTACAAACATCTGCCTTTATTTGAAAAAGTGAGGGAGCCTCTTGCCCAGGTCTTATTCATCTAACTTACCTGCTGTGAAATTCTGCCCCCTTCCTTGAAGTGAATGGGACTTTTCCCATTGGCTTAAACACAGCCAGAATTTCAGTCCTCCTGTATAGACTATGATCCTTTATACCGAATATTCCTTTGTAGCCAAGAAATCAGCCAATGGCTTGACAGGGCTATTTTATCCCATCAGTACAGCTTATTAGTGCCATCTAGTGGATACAAAAAGTTTCACAATACAGTGAAGATCTCTTGAATAAAGTCTTTCTTGATGTGCCAGCCAGCTTTTTGAGATTCATTTGCACGGTTCACAGTTGACACCTGACCAGAATGTGTGTACAAAAGTTCTCCATTAACCAGCTTTCTCTCACTCACAGCTTGAGCCTCTGCTCAGTGAAGACAATGGCAAAGTTCTCATTGACTGTAAAGGTGTAGGATCAGGGCCTTAGTTGTCCTGACAATTATTGGGTGTGATCGAAGCAATTTAGGCACCTAGCTGTGGAGTTTAGGCACCTAAGGCCCAGTTTTACACACCACTGCAAGCCACAAAACTCCTGCTTGGCTGCTGCTTGCACCTGTAGGCACCTAAATCTCACTCGGCGCCTAACTTTCTGCTGTAAAAGTTTCCTGGGGCTTTCACACTACTGCCTCCCTAAGCCCCAGAGTGATTCACTAACCAAGCGAAGATAAGTTACATGCAACTTAGGCAGCATAGAGCTTGAGCCTCTGAGCACACCTACTAGCTCAAGTCCCACCCAAAATCCACCCGAAGGAGCAGAGCCGTAACCAGCTATTTTTGCGCCCGGGGCAAGAATATAAAATTACGCCCTCCCTCCTCCATATAATTTCATAGTAGTTACTTTGTAAAAAAGAAGAATATGTAAATAATAATAATAATAGAATGTTTATTTTAATCATAAGTTCCGTGTACAAAACAATTAATACACATAAGGTGTGCATCATAGTGCATGTAACATACTATTTAAATAATCACAAATAAAAATTTAGCTGTAGGACCATATCAGATACGATTAATGATTTTTTCAAAATTGTACTTTTTGTGCTTTTAATGAGGCAAATTCATCGATAATTGCATCAAAATTAATATTATTTGCTACTTCATGTTCTATTAACAAGATGGACATATTTGTTGCTCTCTCCTGACTCGTGGTTGCTCAAAGGTAGTTTTTAATTAATTTGAGCTTACTGAAGCTTCTTTCACAAGCAGAGAAATATTCTTAATTCAATTTCTAAATTTGGATAAGATTTGGCCAAATTATATTCATGAATTAACTGGCAAAGGTCCAAACTAGTTGCACCTGAAACATTTGGAAACAACACAAATGCTTGATGTTTAAAACTCTGAATCTCTGACGAAATTTGAGGCATTCAAATAGCTGTCATACTTGAGACTTAAATCCACTGCTGCTTTTTGAAGATTAGTAGTGTCCATTTTAACAAGCGAATCACCCAAAAGAAAACTGAAATCAGAAAATCTCATTTAAAGTTTCATATCTCCAATTTAACTCAACTATTATGGTGTCAAATACGGTTTTTATTTGTACTTTGAAAGATTATTCAGCTGATAAATTAGAAGACACATCTGCACACTCAAAGTTGCTGCCTTTTTACTTTCTGGATTCAAGAAATTCTGCTGGTATTTCTATATTTTCAGTCTTTTTTTACAATCTGTAAAAATATTGACCATATCGTTATCGCTTTCACACACCTCTTGTAAAATATTTCGTAATCCGTTGATCATTTTACAAGCCTGAGAAACAGTGATGCCTTTTGCTTGTAGGGCTTTATTCACTCTGTCAATATGAGTTAGGATATTGCGCCATATGGATAACGTGCACAAACATTCACAATTAATTTTAAGAAGGCCATGAGCTGTTGATACCGCTTCTGGACATTTCAATGCAACAGCGACATTTTTTAGAGCCTTGGTCACATCTGTAATCTGCGAATTTAAGGCTTCAATTGCATTAGCTCTTGATGACCATCTAATATCAGCATGATCTTTTAGTGATACTTTTAACATGCCCATTAAAATATCCCAGCGACTGGCTGAATGAGGAAAAAAAATGTGTATAACTTTTGTACAGTGGCAAAGAATGAAACCATAGTCGAATTTATGGAAGCCGCACATACTCCAACTAAATTTAGACAGTGGACTGAACATTGTACAAAACTCACTAATCTATTTATTTGCAAAATGACAGCTTTGATGCCTTTGTACACACCTGACATATTTCTGCCATTATCATAGTCTTGGCCTCTTGTGTTTTGAAGATCAAGCCCATCATTTTCGAGCTTCTTTATTATTTCTTCGGCTAATCCACTTCCTGTTTTTTCTTTGGTTTCAATAAAGTCTATAAAACTTTCTTCTATAAGTACGTGAGAAATGATAATGAAATTGTATCTCACAACGTGGGACCTTTGCTCTCGATGAGATATGTTTGATGTGCAGTCCAGAAGGATAGAATAATATTTAGCTTTTTTTATTTTGGATATAATTTCATTACAAACTTGGTTTGCTAGTAAGACAAAAAATTCATTTTGTATAGCTGGTGAAAAACAACTAACTGAACCTTTTTTATGAGTTACAATATGCTGTTTTAGTTGAAGATCATAATGATTTATAAATTCCAACAGATTAAGAAATATTCCT
This sequence comes from Mauremys mutica, assembly GCF_020497125.1. Taxonomy (NCBI): domain Eukaryota; kingdom Metazoa; phylum Chordata; order Testudines; family Geoemydidae; genus Mauremys; species Mauremys mutica. The sequence goes on along the minus strand of NC_059074.1, from coordinate 209,813,276 downwards.
GAATTAGGGTTTTTTATACTGCTACACGATCCTCTAAGTGGTAAATTGTTTTTGGCACAAATCATCACGACATCAAGAATTATTTTTAGAATTTGTCTCCATTTTTGTTTATCAGTTTCAACAGCTTTTAGTAGTGTATCAACAACACATTCTCCGCTTAGTAATCTCTTTTGTAAGGATTTCCATTTACAGAAATTTTCACGATGACTGGAAAAATTTAAACTGTGTTGTGGAGCATGAAAATTCAACCAATCATTAAATCCTACTTTCTGATTTGCAATATTAGTTTTGGTAAAGTGCCGATCGAATAACATGCATGGAAAACAAAAAATGGACTCACTCGTTTCTGAGTAAATAAGCCAATCTACGGATTCACCATTAAAAAGCTTTTTAAAAAACCAGTATCCTGAAAATTTTCTTCCATCTTCCGATGTTGATTCACGGAAATCTGCAGATTTTCCCTGGTCAGGTCCATGTTCAATAAGATGGCATCTTATTTTACCATTTATACAGGGCCAAGATGGTGAATCATTAACATTGATTTAAATGATTTGCCTTGCAGAGGAATTATGTTGCCGATCGCAGCCGTTCGCATTAGTTTTAGTCATGATATTGAAGGTGTCGAGTGTCTCATCATTGTCAGCAATTGATACTGAAGGTGAAGTTGTAACCTCATGATCCAATTGCTGGTCGATAGCAAAAATAATTTCTGAAGTTGTGTAATTCTCATTGTTACTATTAGATAGCGGTGCCAAACTTATGATGTCAGAGATGTCAGCTATTCGCATATTCCCATCATTTGATGCATTTTTCACTAGCCATTTCCCCATTGTCATTGACATTTTCATTTTCTACTGTTCCGTGTTTTCGTCATTTACAATACTCTGCCCCACTCGGACGTTTAGAATTCATACTATTCATAATGCAGGGTCTTGTTCAATAGACTGGAATAAAAATTAAAAATACATAAATAAATGTATTAAATTTGTCTAAACATTAAACAAAAATATATTATAGAGATCGGAGATTCCCAATCTGTGATCTCCATAAGAAAAAAGGAATGATAAACAAAGGCACTCACCATTTGGTGGGTCTTAAGCGGATCCCAAAAGTCCTAATATATAATAAATGTGTGCTCACTGGGAACACTAGAACTCGATTACTCGAATGAGGGTTGTTGTGTCTGCAGGCAAACTCACTGACATCATCTTGTTCTGCGCCCCTCAGCTTTGCACACCCGAGGCACCATGGAGGAGGAAGAAACAGCACCCATCTTATATCTTTTACCTGGAATGTGGAAGACCCAAGTTTAATTCCCCTTTCTCTGCTAGCAGGGGAGAAGAGAGACTCCTGTTCAAACCCTACCTCTCAGGAGAGGGCTCTAACCAGTGATGAGCTGCCAAAATATTAACAGCAGGTTCTCTCCTCCTCACCCCACAAGGGGGTCGTGGCTCCCCCCCCGCCAGGGACTCCTGCCCCATCCAACCCCCCATGTTCCTTGACACCCCCCCAGGACTCCTACCCCATCCACCCCCCTTCCCTGTCCCCTGACTACCCCCTGCCACCCCATCTAACCCCTCCTCTCATTCCTGATTGTCCCCCGGGACCCTTGGCCCATCCAACCACCCCTTCTTCCTTTCCCCTCACCGCCCCTGGAATCCCTGCCCCTGACTGCCCCCCGCCACCCCATCCAACCCCTGCTTCTTCCTGACTGCCCCCCCCAGGACCCTTGCCCCCATTCAATCCCCCTGTTCCCTGCCCTCTGACCGCCCCACCCCTAGCCACCCCCCTACGACCTCCCAAACTCCCCTGCCCTCTTCCAACACCCCCTCCCTACTCCCTGCCCCCTTGCTGCGCTGCCTGGAGCCACTTGGCCAGGCCCAGCATCAGCACTGGTGCCCGAGCAGGGCCGGACCGGAGCCACAACCGGTTGTCCTGGAACAACCAGTTCTAAAAGGCCTGCTAAATTTAACAACAGGTTCCTGCGAACCAGCTCCAGCTCACCACTGGCTCTAACACCCAAGCTGTAGGCTATTCCGATGTGGGGCTCCCTTAGGGTATGTCTACACTACCAGAGTAGGTCGATTCTACTTAAATCGAATTTGTGGAACTGATATTACAAAGTCGAACGTGTGTATCCACACTAAGGACAGTAATTCGACTTTGTGAGTCCACACTAACGGGGCAAGCGTCGACATTGGAAGCGGTGCACTGTGGGCAGCTATCCCACGGTTCCCGCAGTGCCCATTGGAATTCTGGGGCAAGCCCCCAATGCCTGCTGGGGGAAAAATGTGTCGAGGGTGGTTTTGGGTAACTGTCCTCATTCAACCGTCACTCCCGCCCTCCCTCCCTGAAAGCGCCGGCGGGCAATCAGTTCGCGCACTTTTCTGGTGAGTGACAGCACGGACGCCACAGCACTGCGAGCATGGAGCCCGCTGCGATCATCGCTGCAGTTATGGCCGTTGTCAACTCCTCGCACCTTATCGTCCACTTTTTTCAGTCAGATGCTGAGAAATCGGGCGAGGAGGCTACGGCAGCGCGGTGAGGTCATGAAGTCTGAGAGTGGCACAGACCTCTCACAAAGCACGGGACCCCGCGCCGTGGACATCATGGTGGCAATGGGTCATGTTCATGCTGTGGAATGGCGATTCTGGGCCCGGGAAACAAGCACGGACTGGTGGGACCGCATAGTGCTGCAGGTCTGGGATGAATCACAGTGGCTGCGAAACTTCAGGATGCGTAAGGGCACTTTCCTTTAACTGTGTGAGTTGCTGTCCCCTGCCCTGAAGCGCAAGGACACCCGGATGCGAGCAGCCCTGACTCTGCAGAAGCGAGTGGCCATAGCCCTCTGGAAACTTGCAACGCCAGACAGCTACCGGTCAGTAGCGAACCACTTTGGCGTGGGCAAATCTACCGTGGGGGGTGCTGTGATGCAAGTAGCCAACGCAATCGTTGAGCAACTGCTCTCAAAGATAGTGACCCTGGGAAACGTTCAGGTCATCATAGATGGCTTCGCCGCGATGGGATTCCCAAACTGCGGTGGGGCTATAGATGGAACTCACATCTCAATCCTGGGACCGGACCACCAGGCCAGCCAGTATATTAACCAAAAGGGCTACTTTTCAATGGTGCTGCAAGCACTGGTGGACCATAGGGGACGCTTTACCAACATCAACGTCGGGTGGCCGGGCAAGGTTCATGACGCGCGTGTTTTCAGGAACTCTGGTCTGTTTAGACGCCTGCAGGAAGGTATTTTCTTCCCGGACCACAAAATAACTGTTGGGCATGTGGAGATGCCTATAGTGATCCTCGGGGACCCAGCCTACCCGCTAATGCCCTGGCTCATGAAGCCCTATACAGGCGCCTGGGACAGCGACAAAGAACTCTTCAACTACCGGCTGAGCAAGTGCAGAATGGTGGTGGAGTGTGCTTTTGGACGTCTCAAGGGGAGATGGAGAAGCTTACTGACTCGCTCAGATCTCAGCGAAACCAATATCCCCATTGTTATTGCAGCTTGCTGTGTGCTCCACAATCTCTGTGAGAGCAAGGGGGAGACCTTTATGGCGGGATGGGAGGTTGAGGCACATAGCCTGGCTGCTGATTACGCCCAGCCAGACAGCCGTGCGATTAGAAGAGCCCAGCGGGAAGCGCTGTACATTCAGGAGGCTTTGAAAGCTAGGTTCCTCAGAGAGCAGGGTAACCTATGACTGTCCAGTTTCTTTACAGAGAAGCTGAACCTGCCCCTGTTTCAGTTACTGTTGACTTTTTTCTGCGGTTACATACCCCGATCACCAGGTTTCCCCCCTTCCAACACATGTTTAAAAATAAAGTTAATGGAACACTGTTAATTAACAAAGTTTTCTTTACTAATGAATTCGCGTTAAAGGGTTCAAACAGGGACGCAGACTGTGGTGGGTAGGGTGTGTAGTGATGTAAAGACCGCTTCTAAATTGGAGGAATGACAGGCTCCTGCTCCTAGAGCGGTCCGCAGTGGCGGACTGGTTGTTTCAACGGAGCCTGCCACCCCTCCTTTTCGGGACTCTGTGTGAGGGGGCTATGTGACTTTGTGGCGGGGGAGGACGGTTACAGATCCCCTGCTGCGTGGCTCTGTGATCCAGGATAAGGACCGCTGCATAAGATCTCTAACCGCCCTCCCCCGCCACAAAGTCACATTGCCCCCCACACACAGAACATGAAAACCACCTCCCAGACTGACCAGGGTGCCTAGTGACTGCACTGTGTGTGTGACCTGCTGCTGAACCTGCCCCCGTGTCTGTACCCTGATAAAGGTGACTGTCCTGTCCAATTACCAACCCCCTTCCCCCCTTCAAACACAGTCTCCTCTAAAAGAACATGACAGAAACAGTAATTAACAGAAAAGTATTTTTATTATCAACTAGACAGTTAGGGGATGAAACTGGGACGGGGGCTTGGGTGAGGCGGGAGGAAAGGACTTATCAAAATTTTGGGAATGAGAGCCTTCTTGTACTTGAGCACTCTGCAGGGGTGGAGTGACAGTTTTCACGGCCCCTGCTGCCCCTCCTTCTTGGTACTTTGGGTGAGGGGGGTATGGGACTTTGTGGCGGGGGAGGGCGGTTGCAGATACAGTGCAGTGGGGCTCTGTCCTCCTGCCTCCGGTCCTGCAGAACATCCACAAGGCGCCGGAGCGTGTCCGTTTGCTCCCTCATTAGTCCAAGCAGCGTTTGAGTCACCTGCTGGTCTTCCTGCCGCCACCTGTCCTCCCGTTCGCTGTGTGAGCGCTGGTACTGAGAGAGGGTCTCCCTCCACTGGCTCTGCTGGGCCGCCTCGGCTCGGGAGCAGGCCATCAGTTCCGCGAACATCTCGTCCCGAGTCTTTTTCTTTCGCCGCCTAATCTGCGCCAGCCTCTGTGAGGGAGATGCCGGGGTAGGTCGGGAGACAGTCGCAGCTGTGTGATGGGGAAAAAGGGAGTGAATTCCTTACAAAGATACATTTTTGCGAACAATGAACATAGTCTAGTCTGTCTCTGTGAACAAGACCATGCACAGCACCTATCTCATGCGCACTCAGGAGAAGGTCGAATTTTCGGCCTTCGCATTCAGTGCCTGGGGTCTTGCAGTGGAGATCAGAAAAGCGGGGCAGGACAACAGAATTTGTGTAGCAGGCAGACATGGTAAGCCGTAGACTTTTGGCTGCTTAAAACTTAATTTATAGCAGTGCCCTCCTTTCACGGTCAAAGCAATGCTCCTAGCGTTGGCCAGTTCCTGCTGCCGGCAATCCGGAAAGCATGAACTCTGCCCCTGTCCCACTCCCTCGCGGCTGTCCCCGGGAAAGATCCCTGTATGCTGCCCCTGTCCCGCCTCCACCGCGTGGCTGTAAACCGCCGGTTACAGTTATGTAAAGGAACAGGCAAGCAGTCCCAATGCTAACATTCCCCTAATTCAAAGCAGGTCACCATGAGCGACATCACCCTGATGAGGATCAGTGACACTGATAAAGACCGCATGCTGCGTGAAAGCCAGCAAAAACCAGGGCCCTATGCGGCCATGCTCTGCGAGGCAATGATACCCGAGTACCTGATGATAGCCTGGCGCGGAAGAGTGTGCTACCACGGAGGACCCAATAAGGCCGCTCTCCCCAGGAACCTCATGCAGAGGCTTTCCAATTACCTCCAGGAGAGCTTCGTGGAGATCTCCCAAGAGGATTTCTGTTCTGTCCCCGTACATATTGACCTTCTTTTCCCATTGTTAATATTCCTGTTCTGTTAGAAATAAATGTTTACATGTTTAAAGCACTTACCGACTGATCCTTCCCCTGATTCAGGGTCCGGGGTAACGGCTGGGGAGGGTTGGTAGGGGATCTCCGTGAGGGTGATGAAGAGATCCCCGTCCGCAAACATCCCCGAGGAACCGGCCGTCAACACTATCCCATCCTGAGAGTCCACGGTCAGTGGTGGGGCCGTGGCGGCGGCAACACCGGGAATGGCATGCAGTGCCTCGTAGAAGCGGCATGTCTGGGGCTGGGCTCCGGAGCGTCCGTTTGCCGCGTTGCTGTGTCCTCTGTCGGCCATGGCTTTGGAGAGGTCACCTGTTGACGCTGTTCCCTGAGGCTAAATGACAGAGTGATTAGAGCAGGGGGGCCTAGGGTGACCAGATGTCCCTATTTTATCGGGACAGTCCCAAGATTTGGGGGTTTTTCTTCTATAGGCGCCTATTACCGCCACCACCCCCCGATTTTTCACACTTGCTGGCGCTTAGGCCCCGAGAGACGCTGTGGGTGTGAGCGGATACAGCCCCCCCCCCCCGCGTGTGTGGCGGGCGCAGCACACACGCCCCGCAGCCGCTCAAACACACCGCAAAGCACGTCAGCGGGGGCGCCTCAGAGTAGCTTGGGCTCGGGGGCGGGAAGGGGAACGCGGCTCAGCCCTTGCGCCGGGGGGAGGGGCAGGCGCACGTGACCCGGAGCTAGTGACCGTTGGTCCCCAAGCGGATGGCGCGCGCAGCGCTGCCCGGCTGAGTGGCGGGGGAGGGCGGTTGGGGGCGTGGCCGGGACGGGGATGGAGTGGGAGGGGGCCTGGTTTGTGCCGGGTACAGCTCTGAGGTACGCAGGTACCCCGGACCAGCTACCACCGAGTGGGCGGGGCTAGTCCAGTCCCGCGCAACCACCGGCCCTGAGACTGAGTTTCAAATAACGGCGCGCGTCATTTCGCGCCAAAAGCCGGCGGCGACAATTGGCTAATTGCCTCCTACGTCATCATTCTGCGCGGGTGGCGACATGGTCGTTCCCACTCCCAGGACGGTGGGTGTGGGTTGTGAGGCGGCGGGCTTGGATTTGGAGGGGCGGGGTGCGCGGGTGCCTGTGGGAGAAGGGGGCGGGGCTCTGTGTCCGCCAGTTGGCCGAACACCACCCTAGGGAGGGGCGGGACATGTGATTGCCGGTGGGGTGGAGCCGGCCAAGGGTCTACGGCTGCTCAGGTGTCAGGGTTGAGCGAGGGGGCGGGGCTGAGCGGGGCCCGGGCGTGCGCGCGGGGCTGAGCGGGCTGAGGCGCTGACCAGCATGAATGAGGCTGAGGGCCTGCGGCAGCGCCGCGCTGTGCGACCCCAGGTCATCACGGAGGACACCCCGGCCCAGGAGGCCAAGGATGGCAGGTGTGGGCCGCACCCAGCACCCCTGGGTGGGGTAGAGCGAGCTACCCTCGCTGAGAGGGAGGGCGCGACTGGGCTGAGCTGGGGAGGAAGAGCCGACCCCGCTGAGGGAAGGGGACGGGGTGGGGAGGGAGGAAGAACTGGGGTGAGTAGCTGGGAGGGAGGAAGAGCTGACCTTGCTGAGGGAAGGGGACGGGGTGGGTGGGGAGGGAGGAGGAACTGGGGTGAGTAGCTGGGAGGGAGGAAGAGCTGACCTTGCTGAGGGAAGGGGGGGTGAGTCGGCGGGGGCGAAGGGGGGGAGGGAGGAAGAGCTGAGGTGTGTAGGGGGGGGAGGGGGCGAATGGGGGGAGGGAGGTAGAGCTGACCCCGCTGAGGGAAGGGGACGGGGTGGGGAGGGAGGAGGAACTGGGGTGAGTAGCTGGGAGGGAGGAAGAGCTGACCTTGCTGAGGGAAGGGGGGGTGAGTGGGGCATGGTTTAGTTTTAGTGCACTGGAAAAAGGGGGTTGGGCCAGTCTCTCTGCGTGGGGTTAGTGACTGGGGGCAGTAGGGGCAGGGAGGAGGTGCTAGTGGCTATAGCCTGGCTTTGCACCTTGTGTTGGCTTGGGGTACGCTGTGGGGTGCTCATGCTTGGGTGTCTGGGATCTTTACATAAAAAGGGGTGGCTGGACACTGAAGAGAGCTCTAGGGTGTATAAAGAACAGGAGTACTTGTGGCACCTTAGAGACTAACAAATTTATTTGAGCATAAGCTTTCGTGGGCTACAGTCCACTTCATTGGATGTATAGGCAGCATTGGCCTGGTGGAGTATTTAAGATCTCTTGTTTCTTAGGCCTCTCATGGCACTTCATCCCCAGATCCCTTCTGGAGTAAATAGTATTTATGCTACAGCTATTCTCCTTTTTGCAACATCTCTTGTTGGTGTTTTTCTTGGTCAACATTGCACTTGCTTTAGGGACCAGGGAATGTCAGACTTTATATTTTGATCGGATAATCAAAATCTAAAGGTGGTGGGCTTTTCCCGTATTTTATACATCTAACAGATTTCTCTGGCAGAAGAGGTTTTTAATTGAGCGGTACTATTTTGTGCTTTTGAGTCTTTTAAGCCAAAACCTATTTTTAAAACAACACAAATACACATTAACCAGGCCAGAGTTACTCATGTATTTCTGTGGGCCAAGTTCTGCTTTTGGTTGTACTTATATTGTCCTATTGAGTGTTTGAGGTTGCACAGATATATTCAATTCTTTGTTGCTCTGTACTGGATTTCTGTTTTCCAGCAGTGTAAATTTACGGTTCATACTTAAGTTTGGGCTATATAATGCAATAGCTTTAAAATGTTATTTCAACACAACTAGGTTAAAGGATTCCATTTTAAACTATCCTCTTTTTAATTCAGTAAGCTTCATGTAAATGTGCATAACCATGGAATAAAGTGCACATTTCTAATGGTAATAGTTATAATTGATTAATGTGATTGGGGCCATTTTTACTTTCTACCTTTTTAATTGTTTTTTGTCTTGGATTCGACAGTGGGTGATTTGCACAGCCTTGGATTATATTTGTTTTCTGTTCCTTTTCATCCTGATGTCTTGCAATTATTTTTCCTCTTTCCTTTGTCATTCAGGTTAATCAGAAGGAAGTAGTTGCCACTGGTGGCTTTGTTTGTGTATTGCCCAATAGTATACCTGGCCACCATGCTTCTCTAATTAGGAGCTCTGATCCTTCAGCTTGAGGGCCTACGGGCACATCATCTGTCAGAGATGTTCAGCAAGCTTTGCTGCCTTGGTAACCTGCCTCTTGGCTGAAGAGGATGTGGCTGCAAGGACTGGTTGTTTAACCAGTTTTTCCAGGTATCAGGTGCCAGCCAGGCTCAGTTACTTTGACAACTTCTTTTTCCTGCCTTGATATGTCCTGCACTAGCCCAGTGGCTGGGACCACTTGTTGCACCAATCTCCCTCCTCCTGTGTTGACACTGTTCTGAAATGGAAGAAATATTAGGGATGGTTGCTTTGGTAACCTGTCTTGATACTTCCTGCACCAAGAGGATGAGCCAGCTTCAGCAGCCCCCTCTTCCTGGCTTGGTACAAAGGAGCCATCTGCCAGGGCTCTCCTTCCTTATTTTAAAATAAAATTTACTGTTTTCAGTAATGTGATAGGATACATTTATGGAGTGCTCTTGAGCTCAAGTGATCTTCATATAAAGAAAAACAGACACACTGATTTCTTTCAACCAATAATGTCTAACAAAAAAGCAACTATAGAGAATTGCATGTATTTTTTTCCAACATCTGAGTTGTAGATCTAGCTTGAATAGCCTGGGATGTTTGTGGATATGTACTTTGCCCACCAGTTACAAAAGGGCTGTGATTCATTTGTGGTGTGTTTTGTATTTTGCTTTTATCTTAGATGGCAAGTGTAAATTAGCTCAGAGTTTTGTTGGAAAAAGGAGTGAAGCTGCACTGCCTTTAGCAAAATCGTTTCTAGTCCCATTCAGCAACTATCCGGCTAGGCAGAATTGGAGGTTAGGACACAGCAGAATCTTGCACCCATCAGATTCTATCTGATCTTTTTTTCCTGCTTCTAGAAGTATCTCTCTGCCTCTTCTTGCTGGAAACCTTATCTGTCCTTTAGGATTCTAGAGCTGGATTCCAGATATGTTGGCTTCTTGAGGTCTAATCTTATCTAAGGATTCACATCTGGCTTATCAAAATTAGTACGTTTTAACTCCAGTGATTCACCTTATTGCCCACTGTTTGGAATATAGAAAGTTGTCTGTATTCTGTCTTTTTCTGTCTTTTTTTTTTCTCTTTTTTTTTTTTTTTAAAGAAATTTTTAGCAGCTTCTCGCAGCTCGAGGAACAGAAAAAGCCTGCACAAGGCCAGTAGCTTGCTGGCTTGGAATGTGAGGTTTCAAGTCCTTTTTGCACCCTTTCTTTGTCTTTTGTCCATTGCTTAGTTGGGGTCAGAAATGTAACCTTTACCCTGGAAAGCAAGATTTAACTGAAGTTTAAGCGGGCTTCAGCAGCTGAGTTTCAGTTTTCTTTCTAATGCTCACTTTTTTTTTAGATAGTTTTCAGCTGTTATAAAGAGGTTTTGGTTGAAGCTCTTAGCTCAGAGTAATTTCTGACAGTCCTGAAGATATTGAGCCTTTATCTTTTGAGACACAGTAGATAAGAGATGTGAAACGTGGTTAACTGATGTATAGAGATGTAGCGATAAGAGGACAACTTTAATCAGGACCCCTGCCTCCCTCTTATTCTCTGCTCCCACCTTTCAATTCCAAGGCTGCTGGTGTTGGAGTGCCCTGGAAGCTGGTGTTGAAGCTTCTGAGGTGCAAGTTCTAAACATGGTGATTGTTGCAGGGCCAGCAGATGCTTGACTTGAAGGAGATGAAGAAATTGGTTTAAGGCAGCTCTCAAAATGGCTCAGTTTAGGTGGTGGTGATTGGATATGGGGCTTGGTGCTGTAATGCACCTGAGGAAGATGGAGGAGCTGGTATGGGGAGTGCCATTGTACCTCCCTGAGTTACCCAGAAGCATGAGGGGGCTGGTGCAGGTGCACAGGAGCGGGGAGTGGAGCAATTGCTACCAGTAACACACAGCTTCAGATGAATGGTTTTAAAATGCAGAAGATAACTGGCGGAAGGGGGACACCCATAGGGTCCTCTTGGAAAGTATCTGAACTGTGAAAGAGCACTAAAGAGTTGATCTTCATGGAAACAGCCAAAGCAGTGATAATGGCACATTTGGCCTGATTTCTGTCTGCTGCCTTGGGGCAGCCTTGTGCCAAGTATCATGGACTCGTTCTGGCTCAGCGCTATCGCAGGTAGTCTGCTGCCTACAGCTCAGTATGTGCAACACCTCCTAGAAAGGCCTGCTACGTGCTGTGCCCATTCTGAATGAGCAGCTACCAGGCAGTGCCTGCCTAGAGTGACCAGGTTCAACACAACAATAGATCCTGTCAGTTGCAGTCAGAACTGGGTTGCCAACAATCATGCCTCTGCAAAAGGAACATGACCAGCTGCATGCTCAAATTTGTGAATGTTTACACACACACAGGAACAAATCCAATTCTTTAGATTTTTCACATAGGGAACAGCACTAATAATCCCAAAGATTACCTGGTGTCAGCACCTTGTGTATGTGCTAACTGCCTAGTGGTCACAGTGATATTTGTACACAGGGCGGAGACACACATTTCTCCCCTATTTGGATGATTGGCTGATCAAGGACAATACCTTGGAAAGGTTCTAAGGATTAATGCATGCCATCACAAGGTACCATTGCTGTTGGTTTAATGGATACTGCAAGGAGATTGGGTATATGCCAATGGCTATTTTAGAGAACAGCTGAAAGTCTCAGTGGCTGCCTTTCCAATTCAAACCACAAATGCTCCAAAAGTCCTTGCATTTCTCTTCTCTGGAAGCTGTCTGTGTCATGGGGCTTGTTACAGTCAAAAACAGTGTATGCAAGAACCATTCCCAAGAGATGACCCTGTTTGCATCAAGGAAGGTTGTGCGGCCCTGGTGTGCTTGCACAGAAAAGCAGTATATATTTTCCTTCCTACCTGGGCTATGTAAATATGTAAAATCTAATCCATTTCAGGACTTGAGGGACCTGTCAGGGTCACTGTACTCAGTCTTGAATTTTCTCTGTTGACACTTGAGGATAATTCTTGGCTTTTACACCTTTGAACTCCAAGGAAGAGTTCTGGCCAACTTCAGAGAGCAACAGACTGTCAAGATCATGATCTTTTTCAAGAGTGAGGAACACGGTTCTCATGGTAAATTTGGAGAACACAGGCTACTATCAGCAGATGGGCTGCCTTACTATATCTACCGGAAGTCTGTTGTACTCCCAGGGTGAAATTCTGCAACTGGGTTTGGGAAGGTACTATATCTGTATTGTTTTCTGAGCGGCATGATCAGCTTGCTATTCATCCATTCTCAGTTTTAAACTTGTTACTTTAGAGTTCAGTGTCTTGTTTCATGTTTTGATGGATATTGTGTCCTGCATAGGTGAATTGAAAAGTTTATTCATATTCACCTTTGTGATGCACTGTACCTTGGGGGAACACCGTACACCCCCATGTTCATCTTTATAAAATGATTGTGTAGTATCCAGTGCAAAGTTTGTCATGTTGGGTGTCTTCAAAAGGCTCATGATGCACTGAGCATGGCTGTTATAGTGATGTTACAGTAATGTTATAGATTATAATTTCTCGTATGTAGTTATGAGGCTGAAAACATATCCTCATGGTTTTAAAATAAGCCCAGGCAAAAACTCTCCAAGAGCAGAGGTAGTTCTCATCAAGGCAGATATGGGACAAACCCAGCCCAGCCTCACAGGAACAAAAGATGCTGGCCTAGAAAGCAACAAAAGAATCTGTTAGACTCTCAAGTGAGTCACCCCCCTTCCTTTGGTCAGTTTGGAACTGCAATGAGGTAATGCTCACCTGACTCTGAAAGGGTAGGGGGGACAAAGCCAAGAGGGAAGAAAGGACATGATAAAAAAGAGACATTTGCCATGCTCTCTCCCAGCTACATCTACAGACACCACACCAAGCGACTGAAGTGTTGATCTAAGAGGAGAGCCTGGCTGTAGAGCAACCAGCCAGTCTGTAGTGAGAAGCATCTAAGTTTGTAAGGGCACTGAAAGTATTAAGATCATCTTAGAATGCGTTTTGCATTTATTTCATCTGAACAAATCTGACTCGTTATGCTTTGACTTATAATCACTTAAAATCTATCTTTCATAGTTAATAAATCTGTTTGTTTATTCTACCTGAAGTAGTATGTTTGGTTTGAAGCGTGGCAGAGACTCCCCTTGGGAAAACAAGCCTGGTACATATCAATTTCTTTGTTAAATTGACAAACTAATATAAAATTGCAGCGTCCAGCAGGCATAACTGGACACTGCAATACAGAGGTTCCTAGGGTTGTGTCTGGGACTGGAGATATTGGCTAGTGTCATTTGGTTGCAATTAGCTGGGAGCAGCTTACATGCCAGAGGCTGTGCATGAACAGCCCAGGAGTGAGGGTTCTCACAGCAGAGCAGGGTAAGGCTGGCTCCCAGAGTCAAAGATTGGAGTGACCTAGCAGATCATCTGTCCAGGTAATACCAGAGGGGAACGTCACACCCCTATGTTATGAGTTTCAAGATAAGGCTTCTTAAATTAAGAAAGTGTTTCTTTAAAGTACTTCAGTATCTCTTTTGCTCCAGTTACGTGAGGTAACTTATTCTTGGCAGCAATATCAGCTACTGGAATGGGAGTTTCCAGACTGGACTCAAAGTTAATTTAGAAGGTAGATGGTAGTCTATCCATATTTATTTCTAATGCATGGATTCTCTAGTTATGATGCATTGTATACATACAATACTGTATTCAAACAGATGACAGACCTGATTTTATGCTGACTACATGATTTAGCAGGTGGTTGAACACGAAGAGAATTGTGTGTGTAGTGGGGGTGAAAGCAGAAAGAAGTGGGCTTTTCAAAAACAAAATTTTGTAATGAGAATTCTTAAAATCTTAAAGTTGTGTTTATGCTGTAATCCTAACTTGTTTGTTTTTGTGTATGGCAGTACTTACAGCAGTAAGGTGTTCCGTGTGACCTTCATGATTTTGGCTGTGTCTTTAATTATTCCCTTGCTTGGAGCAATAGTTCTCCTGGAATGTCCAATAGACCCTCAACGTCTAAGGTGAGCTGTGTTTTGTTTTAACTGAATTTTATTGCAAGGTAACTTTTAATACTGATTTTTTGTTGGTGGATAAAATTTAGTCAACTTTTATGAAGTTACTGAGGACTTATTGACACTTCAAAATTAGGTAGACTATATTTAGGTCGACCTACAGCCACCACAGTAATTCAGTCAGCTGTTGGTGTCCGTACTGTCCTCCTTCTGTCGGTGGTGTATGTCCTCACCAGGAGCGCTTTCACCAACTGAAGTGGGGGCACTGACAGCCACGTGGGGCTCACAGCTGCAGCCGTTCACCCCTCACCCCATGCCTGAAGGTGACAGCCTGGGGCGGGACTCAATTTCACAGTTTTTATAGATTTTGTTTAATATCAAGCAGTAGTGTGCAGAAGCAGGGTTAGGGGTCCATTTGTTGTAAGCCCTATGCAAAGGCCATGGTCTGTGTCCCAAAGTGCTACAATCCAAGGCTGTAGTCCAGCAGTCAGATCTGCTGCACTTTGGAGTTTTATGCCTGCATGGAGTTTTACTGAAGTCAGTGGGGAACCACATTGAACACAGACCCCCTATGGATCAGATAGCAATATTCTTAGGCTCATACTCTGCAAACTTTTTTATTAGATTTTAAAAAAACCACTCTCAAAGCCAAACTAATTATCACTGCTCTGCTAATGCTGTACTTAAATGTATCTAGATTATTTTAACAGAAATTGGAATTCTTTACCGTCCCAATTACTACTAGGCACATCAGTCAGGCTTATAGGCTCCAATGCTTCAAAGCTTATTCATGTAAGTAAATGTAACCTACTGGTTAGTGTGTGTTACTTGGGCCCCCTCTGTTCCCAATCCACAGAGGCCGAGAGTCTGTTATGGTCCCAGTCAGAAAGCATAGCTCTTTAGCTCAGAGACTTTTAGCTGTGGAGATCCTGGTTAAGACCCAGGTGTTGCCAAGATTGCAGCTGTTACATAACTACTGTGACAAAGTTCCTCCTCTACCTTGGTGGGTCCTGCGCTTATTTGGCAGATTTGCTCACCTCAGTGATCTTCCCCACAGTCTGGGTCAACTTCTCCTGTGTCTGATCAGGAGTTGGGAGGTTTGGGGGGAACCCGGGCCTGCCCTCTACTCCAGGTTCCAGCCCAGGGCCCTGTGGATTGCAGCTGTCTGTAGTGCCTCCTGTAACAGCTGCATGACAGCTACAACTCCCTGGGCTACTTCCCCATGGCCTCCTCCCAACACCTTCTTTATCCTCACCACAGGACCTTCCTCCTGGTGTCTGATAAGGCTTGTACTCCTCAGTCCTCCAGCAGCACAGCCTCTCCCTCTCAGCTCCTTGTGCCTCTTGCTCCCAGCTCCTCACACGCGCTTCCTGTCCTCTGGCTCCCCCTCACCTGACTGGAGTGAGCTCCTTTTTAAACCCAGGTGCCCTGATTAGCCTGCCTTGATTGGCTGCAGGTGATCTAATCAGCCTGTCTGCCTTAATTGGTTCTAGCAGGTTCCTGATTACTCTAGTGCAGCCCCTGCTCTGGTCACTCAGGGAACAGAAAACTACTCAGCCAGTGACCAGTATACTTGCCCTCTACCAGACTCCGGTACCCCACTGGCCTGGGTCTGTCACAAGTGGGGAGACTACTCACATGTGTAAATAAGCACAGAATCAGGGTTGAAAGGAGATGTTTGTCACAATTATTAAGGCTCTTTCTGGAGTATAGAATCTAATTCTCTAGGATGAATTGTCTTTCCTACTGGCATCAAACCTACAATCAGATCTGTGTGGGTTCAAGCATCCATCTGCATGGTTCCAGTTGAAGGTTTGGGGCCATAATAACTGGGACAGTAGTTTATCAACTAGCTAAGTAGCAACATTGAATTGAATTTTATTTCAACTATTTAAGCTGCTGAACCACATCTTTGAAACTGACTTGTATTTAAATGAACATCAAGACACTAGTGTTGTAAAACTCTTATTTCCTAAGACTTGATGCAGGTTAGAGCTGATATATTGCATCAGAAAAGTCTGCTGATGTCCAGGAAAATGAAATACACTGTTTCAAAAACGGCTGTCATGTTTGCAGTCTAGTTGGCAACCTGGAAAAATTGCTCAACTTTTTGCTCAAGAGCATTTGACTTTGTACCTATTCTGTGATAAAATCATGAGACCTGCATTTTGATTTTACAGCTTCAAAGAACCTCCCCTCCTGACTGGTGTGTTAGAGCCAAATATTAAGTTGCGACAGGCAGAGAGGATATTTGAAAACCAACTTATTGGACCCGAATCCATTGCCAATATTGGTGGTAAGCACTGGAAAACTGTAGGGATTTAGGGTGGCTTTTTGACTATTGCTTCTGTGCTAAGAGTTTGATTCAGCCACATATCTCTTGGATACCAAATTGTGCAGGCTTCCATGTGCCTGCAATTTAACATTGTCTTCGGTCAGCAACCAACAACTCAAAGCTACATATCTCCATGTAGCCCCTTTCCCAGGAGTAAGTCATTTAGGCCTGGTCTACACTGGGTGGGGATCGATCAAAGAAACCCAATTTCAGCTATGAGAATAGCGTAGCTGAAGTCGACATATCTTAGATCGACTTAGATTGACTTACTTCGCATCCTCGTGGCACAGGATCGACGGCTGCTGCTCCCCTGTCGACTCCACTTCCACCTCTCGCCCTGGTGGAGTTCCGGAGTCGATGGGGAGCACGTTTGGGGATCGATGTATCTCATCTAGATGAGACACAAGACACGATGCGGCGGATAGTATAGACATACCCTTAGATCTCACAAGTAATCCTTACCCTTCTGGAACATGGCTTTTAATGACGTCAAGGTCCTAACTGTAGAAACTATATTGTTCCGATATTCACTTGTAGTAACTTTTTAATTAGGTTTCAGTGGTTATAAAGCCTTTTTAAATATCCACCCGTATGATTATGTAATTGAGTTTCTCAGAGTATTAAGCTTTATTTAAATAAGATAAAACATACTGTTGTTGCCGGCACAGAGGGCCGAGGACAGCAACAGTGGGGGTTTGTTGCCCGGTGTGCGCCGCACTAATTAACACACCAGGGTGGAGAAGCAAACCAGGTTTATTTGAGCCCAAAAAGGTGCCAGGGAGAAAAAGCATTCTCAAATCCTGCACACAGATACAAGCGGTTTTTTCTCTCTTTATACATAACTTCAGCTAAGCATTCCCATCACCCCCACACTCCTCCTCTCCCCCCACCTTTCATTCCCATGCAGCAAATACACTTTGCAATAGCAATTACATTAAGCAGTTAAGTCATACTTGGCAAAAACCACTTTAGCTCGTTAGTAACTGTTCACAGAACAGTTATCTTGTTTTACTTTCCTGGATCCGTTATTTTGGGGGGGGGGCCGGCCCCCCCCCCCCCCCCCCCCCCCCCCCCCCCCCCCCCAAACCAGGTGTAAGCAGGCCTTATCATTATCTCCTGGCAGTACCACGGTTGAGCTAGCTGTTGTACATTCCATTCTCGGTTACTGGCCTGCTAGGTTGATTAAAGTTCAAACATAAACATGGAAGCGCTTTGGTCAGACATGGAGTGACTTTAGTTCATTCAGGCCTAGTACAGGAAGGCTTTATTGACACTTATGGCTTTCCACCCTCCTGAGTTACCTAGGGTTATGCCTAGTGACACCAACACTGTCAATAAATTCTATTTAATGGTAAATCAGACGCCTAAACATTAAAGTTTACTACTGCTGTATACAACCATTGGAGGTGCTTTTAAATAAATTTGTCCCATTACACAGAGAGCCCCTACTAGCTCTACACTGTCTCCTACTGAGCAGCTTCTTATCAGAAGGGCCAGACTCAAGTGGCATTGGAGGCACTGTGCCCATTTCTTAGGAAAGTGCCTTTGTGACAGGTGGATTTTGCAGCGTGCCCTGAAAGTGGTGAGATTCAGGCCTAGCTATAGAATCAGGTCTTTGTGTTTCAGTGCTAACAGTAAACAAAGAGCTGGAGCTGCAGTTTTCTATCTGAGACAGTCTCTCTGCAGTTTCCTTTAAAGGTGGAATTGATTAGTAACAGTATATTTAGCTCAGTTCTTGCTGTTATTTTTCCTGGTTAACTAGAAAACTAGGGCTTTAATATATCTATCTTTAACCTTATCAGGAAGGTGCCCAGTAAATCATTACCATAGTCCTTCATTCTCTAATTTCTGCTACTACTGCCTGGCTCCACAAATGTGTGTTGAAGTGTTTAGTCAAAGTATGGATGCTGTCTGCTGCTTCTCAATTAGTTAGTCTTTCAGATTCTATTCTCTAGGTGGTGGTTGCAGGAAGATTACGGGACTTCAGATGGCTGAAACCTCTGACCTGGCTGGAAGTTTGGAACTTTTCTAGGAAATAGAAGCAGTTCCTTCCTTGAAGATCAAAATAGTTTTTCCTCTTATAGTTTTGGAGTAAATCATTACACTTTCAGGCACCTAAACTGGAGATTTAAAAGCCCAAACAGTTTAGTGATTCTTCTAACCCACCATCTCTGTACTTTTTAAGAACTATGGCAAAGTTCAGAGAGGGGCTTGAGCTCATCATGGCGTATTAAGAACTAATTTGTCCCATTGCTGTCATGTGACTTGGCATCAAAATGTTGACTTCGCAACATTTTTGGTTTTGGTTGACTTAGTGCTGGATTCATCCCTTGAACTGAAGTAATCTTTTCACAGATCAGGTACAGCCTAAGCAGTATCAGTATAATAAACATCCCTGCTTGAGTGTTTCAGACCTGAAGGAACCATTTCTAGCATGAGAGGATAATTCAGTTGGTGGCATCCCTGTTGAAACTAGTAACAAGGGTGACTTATATGGTGGTGTCTGAGTCTTTTTTTGGTGATGTGGAATTCTGCTCACTGAGATGAGGCCACAGAACCATCACTAATGTCCATGGTCAGATTCAAACCAGCGACCTGGTCTGAGACTCAACTCCTCCTGTTTATTTGAATGAATCCATCTTAGCTAGTTGAGTGATTTAATTGCCTGGACTCTCACTTCAGTTGAAGTACAAGAATAAATAGGGAAGAATGTATCTTTAACTAAACGTGTTCGAAGTGCATTAGTTTTGTGTGGGAGGGAATGTGGGCTCGATGCTGACATTTGTGCTACATCTTTATAAAAAGATTTTGTATATTACGGCAGTTTTGTAGCCAAGCTAATCATACTATTTGTTTATGCAGATGTGCTGTTTACTGGCACAGCCGATGGAAAGATTCTAAAAATTGAAGATGGGGAAATAAAAACGTTAGCCAGACTTGGCCATGGTCCATGCAGTAAGTAAATAATGATTCTTGACCGTTACACACTTTTATCATTCAACTGAAAATCCATGGGATAATTTTGTAATGATTTATAAGTTAGCATTCAGTCTTGCTCTCTTTTGCAGGTGCACATCTTCACATATTTCACAGCATAGTGCACGTGTGCAGTAGCTGGATTTTAGATGACAGTAACATGTCCATGCTTAGTTGACATGTATGCTCAATATTTCCTTGATTTCATAGGCTATGTTGTACCTATACAAAGCTGATGATTTTCTCATTGAATGTCATGTACCCCAACATGTTAATATTCTCATGAACTATAGTTTAACAATATGTACATGACAATATGCCTCTCTCATGATCTTTCACAAAGTCAGTGGAAGCTGTATATATTTATAACCTTTGTTAGTGAGGCCTCTTCAGTTCAAAAGCCTAACTTTAGGTTTCTAGGTCTGAAAATCTTGGCTAACATCCCTTGCACCTGGGGATACTTGTTTACAACAGTAATGCAGCTGCAGCATAGTGTAAGCATTATTATAGTATTGCGGTAGCCCTGCATCAATAGTATATTTCGCTTCTGATTTTTGCCTGTATAGACATAGCCAAAGAGAGCACAGCTTGCATTTATGGTTTGGCTGTCAGATTTCATGTCCACATGTAGCTGCTTGCATAGTTACAGTAAGACTTATTTAAGAGCATTCAAATGCTTCTATAATACCTGGTGAGAGCGCTTTGACAATGATGACAAATTAGATCTGCCCTTCTTTAATACAAGACAAGATTGTATGTGGCTCTTGAGTATGGGTGTGGGCTGGGGGAATACCAGGAGCATGTATTCTCCCTTTTCCCAGCTCATCTGCTCAACTTCATGCAGCCTGTATGTAGCCCAGGCAGTACTGCATTCTTTGTGGTTTGGGGAAGCTGAAGGACTGCACTGTTCCATCGCCCTGGGGTGTATGACAGCAACAGAGGCAGTGAGGAGGTTGGACCATGCTGTTAACCCCCTGCCCCACATGGGAGAGTGGGCTGTGCCCCTTGAAGGTGTAGTAGTGAGCATGCTCACCTGTATACCAGTGATTTTTTTCAGGGGGGAGATGCCTCACTGTGCTCCCTTGGGCCATTGGAGCTCCTCCCCTTACTCTGGGATATACTAAAATGGCATGAGCTAGCTCTCAATTTATAGAAACTTGAAAAGAGAGAAAATATCTTGGAACTATAGGAAAAAGGTTCAGTTCTTCTGTCATCAGGGCAGAGAAGTAGGAGTTCCATACAGCTTAATTTGCGGCTATTTCAGAAGCTATATGAAAGACGCAGGTCCTGCTCGTCCTTTTTTACCAATAGAGATTATGTGTGTTAATTCTTTATAAAGATTGTTTGTGTAAAAAAACAAATAACAGTTTGCCCTGGCTCCCTTGGCCAAAGTTTCTTCTCTACTCTATTATGATGGCTGTGCTTTGCTGGTTATCCACCTGCTTGCTGTTATCCTTTCCAAATATGTTTGCATCTCAGTAATGCTGCATGCAGTTTGTGAAGAACTTAGATAGTCTTCAAGATTAAAGGAACTTTATGCTGTGAATGTTAACTATTTCAGTGTTTTATAGATGTAATTTTTTTTTGTAATTTCTGAAGAGTTTGAGATTTGGAGACATTAAAATATTTAGGTGTAGCTAAGATATCTTGTCTCCATCAGTTAAACAAGCTTTCATCTTTTTCCCTTCTTTTGGGTGGATAGGACACATTGTTTGAAGGAGGAATGCGGAAAGAGTTGCATAAATTAGAATTGCTATATTAAGCAAGATGAAGGTGATCAGCATGTAATTACTTTTATTATTTTTTCCTTGTTACCTTTTCTGTGTATTATTAAAAATCTGATACCCATCATATGAAATAGACCCAGGTTAGAAGCATACAATTGCATGTTCAGTAAGGCATACAACTGCACAATTACATGTTGGGTGAGGCATGCATTTGCGAATTTAAAATCCCCCTTTTTCTTGGTAATTGGGCTAATTGCATGTTACCTAAATGTACTGTAGTGCCTACTTTAAAGTGCTTAATTTGTAAGCAGGGCTCTGAGAGTCTGAGTTAAACCCCCACTCTTAACGGAGTTCAGAGTTAGGTTTGCAACAAACTTTCTCTCTCAATGCTGTACTTGGGGGTGGGGTGGGGGGCTGTTTTAAGGTATGTCTATGCTGCCGTCAGGAGGTGCAATTGCAGTCTACGTATGTATATTCAAACTAGCTTTGATTGAGCTAGCTTGCTAAAAAAATAGCAGTGGTACAGGCTGGAATCTCAGGTGGGATTGTATTTGGGCAGCTAGCCTATTCTGCCACTGTTACATTGTTACTTTTAGTGAGCTAGCTCCATCAAAGATGGATTAGATTGATGTCTATATGTGCTATCCTGACTGCAGTGTAGACATATCCATACAAAATATGAGTGGGAATTCTCTGCAATACCTGGGCGCAGTGTGATGAAGGATGGCATTACAGCCCTTTTGCTCAACCACACTTGCTTTTGTTTTAGCCTTTCTACATCACTTTTTATCATGCATCAGGCCAGATCCTCAGCTGGTGTAAATGGCACAGCTCCATTGCTGTCAATGGAACTATGTCGCTATACATCAATAGAGTTGTCAGTTTATACCACATAAGGATCTGGCCCAATATGTAATTTCCTTTCATAGTAAAACTAAGGACTAAAAACACAGCCCAAAGAATAGTCAGGCAGCTGTTTTCCAGCCTGTGACAGGAAGTTTGGGGGATGTTTCGAAGTGCATTTAAACTCTCACAAAGCTCAATACCCACCGATAATCTTAATGGAATCTCTGCATAGATCCTTGACTATTACTGTTGTGCTACTATCTAGTTGACATTATCTATGGAGTTTTAGCAAACAAATTTTGTTACTTCTGCGGTAGATGGAGAGATGACTCAAACAATGATTGAGATATTTCCATGGTAGCATTGTTGTTAGAGTAGATAAGTAGAAGAGGTCCCAGGTTAAACGTTAAACAGTAGCAACCACCTTGTGGACATTTTTGAAAAACAAATTGAATAAAATATATAGTGTGACTCTCACTTGTAATAGTTTTCCTCCATCTTTTATTAGAAGGGAAACTTGAGGCACGTGCCAAGTATCCTCTGGCACACTCCTTCTTTGTTGTCGACAACCTTTTCAGTGTTGTTTGAAGGTGATTAAGTCAATACCAGTTATTACTAACACAGTACTAGTGCCACACTTGTCTTTGTTATTTGTCAGCTAATATAATAGTTGAGTTTGCAGTTACCATTATAAATTCTACTATGATTTCAACTGTATATGCATATGAAACCACTATAGTCAATGGCTAAGCCATATATATACAACAAAGGCAGTAGTGCTAAAGATCTGCTTTGAAAACACAGATCTTTACTGCCTGTTCTAAGGGAGAATTTCTCTTAGCTGTCAGAAGTATTGAGGTTAGGGCTGGTTGGGGGAAAGTCTTTTGTTTTTTATTATTTTCAGCAGAAATTTTTGACTTTTTATTAGAAAACCAGAGTACTTTTGATTTGGGGTTTTCTGACTAAAAAATGTCAAACATTTTTGAGAACAGCCACTTTCTGTGTCAATATTTGTTTAATCAAAATTCCAAACTTCCGTCAAAACAATTTTTTTTTAAAATATTCAACCACCCCTAACTAGGGTAGGTATGTTTTTTGCTAGGCCTGTCAGTAGAGGGCAGTGTTAACGCTAACCTTCGAGCAGCTCTGATTCATTGATCATTAAAATTCATTTCGCGGTGGAAAAATGAGAGCATGATATATTTATAAGTGTGGTGGTGGGAAGCTGGCAATATAGTCTTGTTATATTTGAGCTTTCTTTGCTGGAGTGGCTTCAATACCTTTATATACAAACTGCTCTGCCTATAAAACAGCTGTAAAATTGTCTCAAAAGGAACCAGGGAAGATGAGCCCACCTGCGGGAGACCCCTTGGCATCAGAGTTGGGCCAACTAATACCCTGTTTGTGGCAGATGCCTATTACGGAATATATGAAATTGATACGGTCACAGGTATGGTTCTCCTCCCCCCCCGGGCTTTGGGCACTGAGTTTTGAGTCAGGCAGCTTGGGTTCTGTTCCTGTCTCTACATGACTTTTGTGGCTTTGGCCCAGTCACTTTGCCATTGCATGCTTCTGTGTTTCCACCACTATAAAGAGGGCTACCGATGCTTACCTTTTGGAAAGCACTTAACTTCGACCCAGTGCTTTTTATCCATAGAGCTGAGTGCTTTATTTAGCTAAACAAACCATATTTAGCTGAAGTACTTCTATACCCCCCCATTACCATAGTATCTGAGCATTTCACAATCCTTAATGTATTTATCCTTGCATCCCCCTTGCCCCCAACATGAGATAGGGAAGTGCTATTATTCACATTTTACAGATGGGGACCTGAGGCAGAGAGGCTAAGTAACTTGCCCAAGGTCACACTGGGGGTCTGTGGCAGAACAGACTCTTGAACCTAGGTCTCCCAAGTTCCAGGCTAGTACCCTAAGTATTAGATAGTTCTCCCCCACAGAGCCAACTGCAGGATGGTGCAGTGGTCTGCTTGCATGGATCCAATTGCAGGATCAGGGCCTGAGTTTATACTTTAAATGTAAAAGCTTTTAAAAATGTATTTTCAGTGTATGGCGCTCTACAATATGAAGCTTCTTCTATGTAAAAGTTTTGCAGTGATACTAGTTTTACCCTGTATTTCAGTCAGTATTGCCCCCCCATTAACACTTTTCATCATTACCATTTCTGTGCACGCCATGGATGTGGATTGATACAATGTCAGATGCTGATACCTTAAAATTTTACACATACAAAATGGTGTATAACATTGACAGCTGCTCTTCTGAGGATAGAAAAGATACTAGGCCAATTTAACACCTACCTGAATGTGTTAGGGTTCAGATTATTGCAACGACAGGATAAAAGATGGGCAGATTTATTTATTTATTTTTGTAATCAGGTGACGTGAAAATGCTATTATCAACCAGTGAACCAGTTGAGGGTCACAAATTGTCCTTTGTGAATGACCTCACGTTGACTCGGGATGGGAGGAAAATCTTCTTCACAGACTCCAGCAGTAAATGGCAAAGGAGGGATTATTCATTGTTGGTTATGGAAGGCACAGATGATGGACGGCAAGTATCTATGTACAGCAATCCATCTACTCTACAGCAGATCAAATCAATAGGAATAGCCAGGACAACTTAGTTGTGTTTAAAAACCCTCTTAGTCTTTATAAAACATGTAGATAATGCTGCTCTGAAAATGGCGGGGGGGGGGGATGTGTGGAAGAAGCTGGCACGTGCAGAAATGAAACAAATGTAAGAGATTTCCTCCTCTTTCAAAAAGCCTATTTGTGTAAATCTTCTCTAGTGGAATGTGCTTTTTAAAATTAAAAGAATTAACTTTTTTTTTTTAACCCAAATTCTGTCATGGACAATTGTCTAGCAACCTTAAAAAGCTGGTGTATTTCTGGCCCACTCTCCAGGTCATAAATAAATAAACTTAAATGTGCCCTGAGTGCTCTGCTTTTTCTCAAATTCTTTGTGCATAAAACCTGGAGGAATAAGAGGAAGGGAAATGCCTGGCAAAGCAAAAGGCAATTGAGCAAACTGTCTTATCCCACTTCACTTAAGTACACGTGTAATGTTCTGTCTTTAGCCTGCTTGAATATGACACTGTGACAAAAGAAGTGAAAGTCTTAATGGTAGGACTGAGGTTTCCGAATGGAGTCCAGCTCTCTCCTGCTGAAGATTTTGTGTTGGTAGCAGAAACGACCTTAGCTAGAATAAGGAGGTGAGTGAGACACTTGGGGATACCTTACTTTGTCAAATGACTTTAAATTGATTTCTCTTCTATTCTATATAGGTTTTTATACCAGCCTCATCACTATCTGAGCCCTTTCCAGTAGTGCATTAATGCGACTACACAGCATAAAAGAAAATCTTGGGCCAAATACTTCCCTGACTTACAACTCATGCAACCCTATTGATTTCAAGTAGGGCTCCACAGGGTGTAATCAAGGCAGATTTTAGTCTTGTGCATGGTTCTGTTTAGGTATTTGATTCCCATCGCTGGGCATAGGGGTGCCTCTCAGTCATTAAGGGAATAGACCGAATCTCTACCCTGACCTCAAAGTGCACAAACACTGCATTAGTATCCAAATTCACCCCAGTTTAGCTGTATTGGTAACTCAAAGCATAATAACCCAACACAAACCTTAGCAGTAACCCTTCTTCCTGTGTCTGGCTGTCGCTAGGGTTTCCATCCAGAGCCTCTTCTGTTCTTGGTCCTTGCTTCTCTTTAGGCAGCTGCCCCCACTTAGCTTTTAATCCAGCTGAAGTTAACAAACTTCGTGTCATGCAGTGGCCCTGCCAACATTAGAGACATTTTTGAAAAATTTCCTGCAATTGTTAACCCTGGTGCAGCTTTCTCTGGTCCAGGTCTACTGGGGTTCTGGAGGGAAGTCAGTGGAAATGGGTCAACAGCTGCTGACACTGTTCTATGCACATTATCAATTAATTTGGCCTGCTCAGAGCAAATCTAAGCAATGTGGTGTTTAAAACAGTCCCTGCAACCGGTGGTCCATCTCCATGAAGGCTGTCAATACTGGTGGGATAAACAGTAAGGGTGGGGAACTTTAAAATCTCCCTAGTTTGAACAGGGTAGGAACTGGTAGGATTTCAGTAGCTCTCTGCAGAGTCTGAATACCTGTTAACAGTGTGATTCAGCAGAACATCCCTGCCACTCTGCGAAATGGACACACAACAATATCATTGTGTCTCTCTGCCCTCCAGTCAGCAGGGACTGGTCTCTGTTTTGTGTTGTGGGTTGTTGTTTTTTTTGTTTGTTTTTGTTTAGCATTAAGAGGAAAAGATGATTGTGACCAGAAGGAAGAATATTAAAGTGTGAGCTAAAGTTCAAAACTATTGGACTTTAGCTCAATAGTGGAAGAACTATTAGCTGGTGGACTAAGGGAATGCAGGGTTCAAAAAATGTGCTTGGTAGAGGTTTCAGAGGTTTTTCAGGCTTCAGACTATTTAACCTGACTTCCAATTAGCCATAGAGCATCTCTGCTTTACTTACACAAGCAGCTGAAATTCAAATAGACATTATTTTTGATCTATCTTTATTTCTTTTGAAATTAAAACTTAGTTGACCCCAGCTGGGAGGAAAGGCTCATACAAGTTAAGGGGGACTGTAAAACTTGAGTCAATTAATTCTTCACTCTACTTGGTGCTCTCCCCACATCTTTTCCTCTACCATAGTTCATAGGGTAGATGTGACAGACTGTAGCACCATATCTTTATCTTGTTTATGGGTAAACTGAGTTGAATTGCTCAATCCCACAATTTATATAAATGATGTGGGGCAAATTCTGCTGCTATACCAGAGATCAGCAATAACTCCATAGAAGGCAGTGGAGTTACTCTGGTTTTATATTAGCCATCAGAATATGTCCCACTAACTCTTACAATGTCAGTGATATTGCAGCTGTGCTACACTGATCTTGGTATTTCAGCTAAATCATTGCATATTTGGCTTCCCAAACCAGACTCCTAATCCATTTATGGCTTTACTTTGATCTCTGCCTACACCATACAGGTTAGCTAACATCTTTCAGAGAGATTAAATCTTCCTCTCTGAGGTTTTCAGTAGCAAGGCAAAAAACTCCTATTCTACCCAGTTTTTTCCTTCACTGGAGACATCTGGTTTACAATCTCTTCCTTTCATCAGCTGGATCCTTGTGCATGGTGGCACAAGCTGTAGTGATTGCTAGGCGCATATCAGACAGAAGAATGTGGTCATATTGTACTTCACTCTGCTAGCAGTAAGAAAAGCTGTTTTTAGTAGAAAATGTATTGAACTTAAGAGGATGTCCTGATTATCTTGTTGTGATTTTACAGATACTATGTCTCTGGATTAATGAAAGGTGGAGCAGATATGTTTGTAGAAAATATGCCCGGCTTTCCAGATAATATCCGCTTAAGCAGCTCTGGGGGATACTGGGTAGCCATGTCAGCTATTCGACCCAATCCTGGATTTTCTATGGTGGATTTTATATCTGAAAAACCATTTATTAAAAGAATAATATTTAAGGTAAATGTATTTAAGATAAAGGGAAAAACAGTTTACTACTTTATTTAAGGTACAGAAAATACTTTGTTTTCGCTCTTTTTTTCACTGGAAGATATTATGATGCTGTGATTAAAGCTACAGGTATGCCACATGATGCTAGTTGGAGGCATCGTCCACATTTTTTATAGTTAGCAAAGCTAAGGCTTGCTCTTACCAGTAGGAAGTACACAATTTTCAAATGGAAAGGCAGTCTTTCAAATCCACTGTCTTTTAACTGTACATTTATTTTCTTTTGTATTATCAAACTCTCAGCCTCACTGGTGTATCAACATAAGATGTTGGCATTTGATTGTCTTTTATTAAAATCAAATTAAAATAAAGTACAAAATATTTTGTCAACATGACTTTAAGAATTCTTCATCCTCAGACATTTTAACAGATGTTCTTTTAAAAAAAAAAAATTAGCCCCAAATTTCTCTCTCAGATAAACATCAATCTTGACCTAACAGGCATTTAAGATGGAAATGACAGCTCAGTTAAAAACTCTGTTGCCATGCTGCGTTACAACTTTTTTTTTTTTAAATTTCTGAGTGTGGTAAAAGAATATCAACAGAGAAAGCCATGCTTGGGGACCAAGTCACAAATAAGCAGCACTGTTGAGAGCTATACAAAATCTGTTTGATTTTTGGCCACTGGCATCAACCACATCATGAAATTGTGTGAGAACACGAGTGCCTTGTGCATCAGTGTCATGCTGAGTAAATCCCAGAGTTCCACATTGGAGTGAATTTTCTATCAAACATGTTTTTATAGTTGACTTTTCAGTGCTCTTAAGATGTTAAATCTATGCAGTTAACTTTCACCTGAAATCTGAAGACTTATTTTGTTCACTGATTACTGCCAAGGTTTGGCATGATCCATGATTGCTTTGAAATATATGATCAGTTTATGTAATTCATGGTTAAATAACTATACAACAACTTACTCTTGCTGTTTTTCTTTTTTTAGTTGCTAAGTCAAGAAACTGTGATAAAGTTTGTGCCCAAGTATAGCCTTGTCGTTGAACTTAGCGAAACTGGATCCTACAAAAGAAGCTTTCATGATCCCAATGGAATGGTGGTAACTTACGTTAGTGAGGCACATGAACACAATGGATATCTTTACCTGGGCTCCTTCCGGTCTCCATTTATTTGCAGACTTAACCTTGAGCATGTTTAATTGTCCATGCAAAATGAAATGCCATTGTTATCCTGAAACATTCTAGAATTGTAAAAAGAAGATTGCGGCAATGTTTGACCAAGAGAGAGAGATGGAAATGCATCCATTATGTGCAGCAGAGAAATCCTATGCTACTGTGTTGCTATAGGAAAATGTGTATGGTTTGCTGTATTTGTCCTCTTTTTTGGTTTAACTACTTCATGTCTTTAAAATGGCATGCATAAAATTAATGTCCGTAGGGAGTAAAGAGACAAGTAAATACAACCAAATGCTTTTGTTAAACAAAACCTATTGCACTCATTACAATCAAAGTTGCTTCTCTTAATTTTGAGCTGTCTTAAAGGCATCTGTCAACTTTAATAGGTGTTGAGTTCAAAATATTACACTGGAAATAGGTAAATGGTTTTAGTGAAGTAATAACCGTATTGAAGAGAGGATGTCTTGCATGTATTTATGTCCAATTTAGATCCTACTCTGTAGGCATGGTTTAAAAAAAATTATGCACGTTCACATGTCATATCATACTTCAGTGGTAGATTCAGTAACCACCAGAACATACCTAGAAATCTAGTCACATCAGTTAGATTTCTTCAATTCAATCTATCTAATGAGAATATGAAACTATACTTGACTGTTAAGTGACATAAAATATTTTACCTGTGATATTTTGTCTGTGAATGCTCTTTCTTATAGTATTGTAGTTACTTGACAATGATGGTAGTTATATTTTATACACTATTAAACAGAACATTGGTTCAACTAGGTTTTAAATAGTGTATTTAAATTACTGTTCATTACTTATGTGGGGGTAGTGCCTTTTATGTGCTCTGCTGCACTTCTCAAACAAAGGATGAAATAGTGTGTTTACTTGATTGTTATGCTGAGAGGTACAATATCACAGGCATATACTGCAAATTATTTCATTGTGCTTGCCTTTCACTCTGGTTTGACAGGGCTGAGTTAACAAAAACTAAGCATCTTTTAGCTCATGCCAGTAGTATTCACATGTGGCAGTTAGAGTGCAACATTTCAGTGCGCTTTGGAATTTACACCACGTGGTCCGCATAATGGAACAGTGTAGACAAGCCCAGAGTTTTTGTTTAAAGTCAAATTTTCAGTCCATCCGACAGATCTACATGTCTGTTGTGATTGGCTTGAACACTAGTATTCCAAATCATGGCCCAGGGTACGGTTTGGTGCAAATCTGTGAGGTTGTTTACTCAAGGGTTTCCCGAGACACATCTCCCCAAAGAAAGACCTGTTTCTTGAAACTCCAAAATTCTCAACAATTGCTTGTGCAGATGTGAGATTGGCGGTGGAAGGGAGGATCCATGTGAAATGTGGATCACTGGTATCCCTGAAGGGTGATTGTGTCCGGCACTAAGATCAAAGTCTAAAATAAAAAAAATAGTTTCGTTTTGGCTTTATGGCGCAACCACTGGATTGTTGTGTGCTGAGCTTGACTCGTAGCCACTCAAGCATGCTGTGCAGACCCAGAGTACATCTACGTATCGAGCTGGAGGTGTGACTCCCAGCTCAAGGAGACATACCTGTGCTCGCTCTGATCAAGGTAACGTGCTAACAGTAGAGAAGCAGTGGAAGGGGCTAGCCACTCCAAGAACAGACCCATTGAAAACCATGGCATGTAATTGGGATGGCAAGTGGCTCACATTGCCATTACTTTTACCCATACTAGTTCTGATCAAGCTAGCATGCTGTGTGTCCTTCAACTACCTCCAGTTCAAAGAGTAGGACATGTCCTGATTGGCTACCAGGGGAATGGGTCTAGGAGCTGTGCTCTGTAGTTATGAACTCTGACTCTTTACTTTGTTCTCTCCAGGCCTCCTGGTATGTTCAGAAGGGGCAGGATCGGGGCAGAATTGATAGCTGCACAAATCTCCCTAGAGTTCTCAATTCCAATGGAAATGATCTGAACTTCCAGGCAACATCTTGATTCTCTCTGAGCTGTGTCTGAAACACAGTAGTTTCAAAGTTAACACTTACCCCATCTCCTCTGCTGTTTTTTGGCCAAGGGATTGGAATATAGAGAAGTGTAGATGGGAAGGAGAGATTAAATATAGCAGGACTAGAAACAGAATTGCTTGTGGAGGTGGTGTGTCTGGGCTCTGTCTCAGAGAAATGGCTGTTCATGCAATGAAGCTAATGGAGTAGGGTGATCCTTCTCTATACTGAGAAAAAGGGTAGATGAAGTAATATCTTTTATTGGACCAACTTCTGTTGACGGAGGGGACAAGCTTTTGAAATACACAGAGTTCTTCAGATATAGATATTAAGCCTTTATGCTTTAGCTTGGCAAGGAAACTAAAATCATGAGCTCATAATCCTGCACAATTTACTTAGATGGTGTAAAATCTGCCTGTCCAGGCTCTGAGAGCAAGTATAATACAGATTAATTTTTTTAAGAGTGTTCAAACGCATCAAAATTTGATGCGTAAAGTATGGATCACATTATGGTATGGTATTTAATGTAATAGACTGCAGTCATCTGACGCATTGCTTATCTCACCAAGCCATCATGGATTCTGTTTTTTATTGAGCAGCGATCAGGGCCCCATTGTACACATAGTAATGGGCAGTCCTTGCCCTGGAGATCCTACAATCCATATAGACCAGATGGACAAAGGAAGAGTTATTAGCCTCATGTGAAGATTGGCCAAGGTCACACAGGGAGTCTGATAGCTAGAAATAGAACTCAGATCTCCTGGGTTCCTGTCCACGGCCTTAACAATAAGGCCCTCTTTCCTCTCTCTATGTAATGTCACTTCTCCTGCTACTGTTGACCACTCCTGAAAGGCAGACACCTACAGCAGCACACTGCAATCATGTTTTTTAGGAAATGAAGTAGAGAATAACTTATTTCTGTTACCAGCTATGTAGGCCGTGTTTAAAGTTCTACTAACCAAAGGACATACTCTAATGCTCCAATGGGTATTAAGGTGTCCAGTTGTTTACATCCTTTGTTACCCAATGGAATGGTGATATGTAGGATCGTGTGGAGACAGTTTGTTATATGGATTTCAAACTCTTGCCCTTGTGCCTTTAAGTACTGCTCATCTTACAGAAGCTGTCCCCTTCTTTGCTTAGCAAAGTGTTAACCCAGCTGGCTCCTCTGGCAATAGAAGTGTCTAGGTCAGAACTTCAGGAGCTTGGATATTCTTAAAAATGGAAATACAGTGCATTCTGCTTAGCAAAAACTTACCATATATACTTGTTCATAAGCTGAATGTTTGGTAAAAAAGTGACACATCAAAGAATGGGTGTTGGCTTATAAACGGGTCTACACCAAAATCTGATGATTTTAACCTCTATGGAATCATTGAATTGAATATTTAATACATTGTTGTTTTGTTTACCTGGAGCATCTGGAGGCATGGAGCCCCTCGGCTCCCTGTGGCCGTGGTTTGATGTTCCCAGCCAATAGGAGCTGCGGGAAGTGGCACGCCACTTTTCGCAGCTCCCATTGGCTGGGAACGGCAAACTGGGGACACTGGGAGCTGGGGGGCTCTGTGCCTGAGAATGCTCCAGGTAAACAAAATGTCCAAGCCCACTAGTGGCTTACCCTGACAGGCCGGGAGCTAGAGTCTGCCAACCCCTGAAATGTAGGGTCGGCTTATGAAAGGGTCATATAGTTTTTGCTATTTGTACCTATTTGTATCTTGGGGGCGTGGGGGTCGGCTTATAAACAAATGGGCTAATGAACGAGTATATAGGGTATTCAAAAGTTGCCAGTGAGCACCAGGGAGCTTTGTGGGGCTGCTGTTAAGGATGTAAGTGCTGGGACATGCCTTCACAGGCTGCAAACCTGCCTGTGGCTGATGCTCAGCAGAGTCCATCACTTCCCCCTGGCTGCTGCCTGGGAAGAAAGCCCCGGGACGAGCTGAGCCACACCCCTATTTCAGGGAAGAGTGCAGCCCAGTGAGCCCAGGAATGCATGGCGTGTGATTCTGCTGCTTCCTCATAGTGTACTTCCAGTTCCAAATGAGGTGTGTGGTTGACCGGTTAATTCGTAAGGTTTCTACTGTAATAGAGTTTAAAATGAAAGTAGTGGAGAAGAACTCTTTAGAAGGGTTAAGAGAAAATATGAATTAACGGTGGGATCATTTTGCAAGCAAAATATAAGAATGTGCAAAGAGCCCCCTTGGTGAAACAAAAGCAAGAGTCTATTTTCTCCCATGAGATCTGGTGGCGGAATGAGAAAGTTTGAAAGACCATGAAAGAAAAAGCATTTTAAAATTCTGGCAAACGACACCCAAACAGCAAGATCTTCAGGAGTGTAAAAAAGCCAAAAACATAGCAAAGAATGAGATTTCAGCTGCTAAGCCTAAAGCCATAGAAGGCTTATCTGTCCATCTTGAAATGAAGGAAGGTGAGAGAGAAAAATATAGACTGGCAAAGACCCTCGAAAATAACCAAAGGGGCTGGGCTGGTGGCACTAGTTCTAGAAGACGTTGAAGCAGCATTGAGCAACGTGAAATAAGAAAGCTTTTGGCTCAGATGACATACCAGCAGAAGTGTGGAAATGCCTGGGGCAAGTAGGCAGGAACATATCCGCACAACAGTTTAATGTCATCATGAGGACTGAGAAGATGCCTGATATCTGGAGAATACATTAGTACCAATATTTAAGAGAAGAGACATACATGGCTGTGGTAACTACCATGGCATTAAAATCGTAAGTCACACACAGCTCTGGGAGAAAGTTATTGATAAGAGACTATGAAGCGAAGTAAAGGTCAGGGACAATCAGTTTGGATTTGTGCTAGGCAAGTCAAGAATGGATGCTATCTTTGCATTAAAATTGCCTGT
Organism: Mauremys mutica; assembly: GCF_020497125.1. Classification (NCBI taxonomy): domain Eukaryota; kingdom Metazoa; phylum Chordata; order Testudines; family Geoemydidae; genus Mauremys; species Mauremys mutica. Next base: position 209,780,018 of record NC_059074.1, on the reverse strand, counting down.
GGAAAAATATAAAGTGCAGCTGAGTCGGAAGCAGAGTCACGAGTTATTGCATAGTGCTCAGCAAATGTATGTAGAGCGGTCCAAGCCGTGGCTCTACATATTTCAATGATGGGAGCATTTTTGAGGAAGGCTGTAGAGGTGGAAATAGACCTCAGAGAGTGAGTTTGTTTGTCTGATGGTGGTTGGAGATTACAAGAGTGGTAACAACAACTAATGCAGCCAGGTACCTGCTTGGAAAGTCTTTTAGATACTGTGGACCCTTCTGATCTATCTGCCACAGAGACCAAATAATTTAGGAGTCTTTTTCCTGTCAAGATAGAAGGCCAGGATTCTCCTGACATAGTGTGTGTAACAGTGCCTCTTCTTTGCTTAGGTGAGGTTTAAGGTGGAAAATCTGAAGGTGAATAGGTTGGTCAATATGGAACTCAGAGAGAATTTTTTTTTCTTGTTTGTCGTATCCCACTTGGGATGCATAGGTACACAATGTTTAGGGGGCCATTTTCAAGAGCGAGCTTAACTGAAATTATCCTGTCACACCCTATCCACAACCATCACACATTCCTGCATCACTGTGTCTAAACCTATACCAGCTCTGTTTCTCTTATTTGACATGCCATAGTACAGTAGCTTATAGCCTTCCTTAGTGTATTTGGCCTTTGCTTGTTTTCAGGTGGTCTCCTGAATTCAGGCAGTCTGTACTTTCCTTTCATCAATGACGGAGCCAGTCTTATTTTCTGGACTCTTCTTTGACTGCATGCATCCAAAATGATGCAGTAGCCTTTGCAATATGCACTCAGATGAGGGTGCTACCCATGCCTTCCGGGGAACACCCTAGTTCATTGAAAGACTGTGTTCTTTGGATTTCTTTGCCAAAGTTTTATGGTCGGCTGCCACCCGGATGTTGACCCTTCTCCTTTTCCATCAAAATCAGAATGAAATGTTACAATCAAAATGATTGATTAATTTAGAAACAACTTTTTGCGGGGAGGAGAGGGAATTTTGTTTTGGAGGAAACACATTTTTTGGTTTTCTTCTGCTTTGGAACAGATTTTTTTGAAATCAGACTTTGGCCCAACATGGACAAACCAGTTCCCAACCACATTTACTTGTGGCTGATACCCAATCCCCCACCCCCAAAGCATCAAGCAGGAGACTTAGTGTCTCACAAACAATACTGCTGCTATGTGTCCTGTAGCTGATGAAGAATTTTAAACCAGGACTCAAGTGGACTGAAGATTTTTTTTTATGTAGTTTTATCAATAAATGGGCACAAAGACCCATACACATGCAGTAGCCATGCCTCCTTAATGAACAAAGTCATGTCTTTCATCTGGTTGCTGCCAAGAATCAAAACATGTAGCCACATGCACCATGCCCCAGACTGTTCATGCATTACCCGGAGAGCCTATGGGTTTAACGCTGATTGCACAAGGGCTTATAAATTGCTTCCAGCTACATTCTTCAACTTGAGGTGATTAAACACTAGGTGGTGATGCTGTCATGAAGTAGAATGAAAGACCGCAGGTGTTTTGATTGCATCTAAATTGACTCCTTTGCAAATGGGAACCACAGGGCATACATAGTCAGAAAATAGCTCTGCTATCTGATGTCATAACTATGTCGTCATTCTTTTTGGATGCGGTTCAGCTACTACACTATGAGCTGCTTCTATCTGAGAAATTTACAACACAACAACAAAAATCATTACAGTGGGCAAACACAAATCTTGATCTTAATGCTAAGGATGTAAGAGTTTGCAGATCATCATGACAAGCCGTGAGAAAATGAGACTGCTGCTAAGCAGCTGTTATTTCTTGACTGGTCTGGTGCTGTGCTGGCTTGATTCTTTATTGTGGGGTCATTTACTGCCATGCGAAGTGGGCTGATGGTGTTTCTGCACCCCTTTTGCACTCTGTTAAATGACTGCACAATGGAGAATCAGGACCTGTGTCCCCCCTAGTCCATTTGCTGATTGTGGGTGGGATTGGGATCAAGATTGCATGGCAGGACCTTGCACAGAAACATAATGTCTGATAAAACAGGTGGCTTGATCTGATGAGGGGAGGGTTCCCTCATGAATCTTTCTGAGGGCAGCACAGAGTATGTGCAGCCTTTGCTAGTTGCACTGCTGCTGTTCATGCTTTTTTCAGACCTCCTAGGTCTCTTTCTCAGCTGTGACTGAGGGCTAGTTTGTATCACACAATTGCTTAATTTTCCTCATGTCTTTTCTGTGCTGAAACACACTGTCACTCTCATGGTATGCTTGGGGGCCTACAATCTGAAGCCTACTGAAGGAGGAGAACCTGCCCATTCTGTGGTGAACCAGACCCGATTCCCAGCCCTTGCATTTCAGTACAAGCCACGACTCTGTTCCACAGAACAGAGGTGCTCAGCATCATGGCCCTGGAACGTCCGGAGCGGGAAACCCGGGTCCCAGCTGAGACAACGGTGCCAGAGATGCCTGAGATCATAGGACAGGACTTCTTCAGAGAGTCCCAATCCCTGGAGATATCAGTGGAGCTGATTCAGGGGGAGGCAGTATTGGGAGATAAGGGGCACCACGTGTGGCTTTCTAATTGCTCTTTGTACGGTGGGGGGCTGGGTTTGTAGGCACCTAGGCTGAGGGATATTTGGACACCATTATTGTGAAACAGGTGGAGGCTGCCTCGCCCCCCTGCCTTTGCAGATACATCCAACCTCCCCACCCCATCAGCACAAGGGCAACGCTCCACCACCTCCCAGCTTCGGTTCTCCTAGCCTCTGCCAGGTTCCCTCCCTGGCAGGCTACAGGGCCCGCTGCCCTTGGCCGAGTCATGCCCTAGGTCAGCTAAGTGGGGAATGGGCTGTGCACAGGGGATGCGTAGCACCACTGATGCCCAACACATTTTCAATTGGGAAACAAGGGGGATATTGAAAATCTGAAAAGAAAAAATGTGCCACTCCAAACTCTCCTCCACCTGCTGATTCACACACCCCATGGGAGTTGAGGTACGAGAAACAGCAGCTCCAATTGCCCCAGAAACTTTTGCTGCACAGTGGAACGTTCAATCTTTAGCAGCTGCCTTGGTGTCTTGGAGCTGGTGCAAGGCCAATTTGCCTCCTGTCCTGTGCTTTGTCTTTAAAGGTTTTCCTCAATGTAATTGTTTGATCCCTAGGGTCAACTCCACACGATTGTAGCGTGGAACAAATGTCTGTACAAAGGTAGTAAGTAGCCAGAGTGAACTGGCAAGCGTTAAACTCGTGCTAGCACCTCTTGGGCAGACATACAGTCCCCGGCCGTGGGTGGTGTCTGACTCATCCCTGGGCGGAGCACTGTTAGTGACACTGCGTGACTCAAATGTTAAGGAAACTCCACGTAGCACTTATTAGGGCAACATTTGTACATCTCCTCTCGCTGCAAGGCTTTTAATTACACTAACCTGCCCCTCCCCTTGCATGGAAAGAGAACCTCTGCTGTGCCACTTGGTGGTAGCCACCTTCGGGGCTGCTAATTTCTGCTTTGTTTTGGGGAACAATGGAATCTGAGAAGACACATGCTGCCTATTTCACATTACATCAGTTTAAGTGAATAATGGTGAACAGTTGGTTCCCCAGGGTTACAACAGATCTTAATGTTTTTCGTAAAAGAGAGAGAATTTCCCTGCTGTCTGAGTGGGAGACGGGTCTCCATGCCTGTGTACTGATACCTACACCAGACAATAGTTGCAGGCATAACCTGGCATGGTAGAATGCTGTGGTGTATAGGAATAGGGTGATATCCCTTTAAATAGCTTAGGAGCCCTCTAGTAATGGGCCATGTCTTCTGCTGCAGAAGCCACCAGCCCCCTGCCAGAGAAGGGTGTGTGTGTGTAGTGTGGTATCAGTAACTGATTATTTGGAACCTGACTGTCTTGTATTCCTAATGTTGTAGAGAGAGCAAAGACACACCAAATGTGTATTAGATTTGAATCAAAAGTGTCTGGCAATTGCATGGGCCTTTGCATGTGTCTAGGCTCAAACAGCTATTTCTCTAACAAATGAGGTACTAACTCAGACTGACAAGGCTGAGAGACAAAGCCTTTAAACTCTGATCACAGGCTGTGGAAAGCTGACAGCTGAGAAATCTTGTTCTACTGACATGCTTAGCTGCACACTTGAATCTGTGTCACAGCCATGACCAATTTCCATATGTTCCTTCTAGGAACAACATCACACAGTGCTGATTGGTTTTTAACTTAATTGGGTGCAATCTATTATATCACCCAGCCAGTAAGCTAGAGGAGGAAGCTAGACCTCTGGGTGAGTGTCAGACTACTCTAGCCACCTCCTCCCAAGATAACAGCCAGGCATGGAACACCATAGCCTGAGCCCTACCTCCATGCAAAGTACCAGCTAACGGGGACTGAGCATGAGGCTTCTTTCCAACTATAAGAGACAAGGGATGTGGGCAGCTGGTGACCTGCAGCTCTTACTGGCTATTATCTGGCACTGCACCATGCACCTTCGGCTATTGAGAGAAGCATGTCCGGTGGTCACTTGTGACCAGCTTAGGGTGAGCATGGGAACAGAGGCCTTTGAACTACACTAGGGGCAGGCTGCCATGATGTGGGTTCCCTCCTGCCCCTACTCAGTCTCCACTGGCTTTGTGGGGTCTGCCAGGTCTAACTGGTGTCTGTAGAAGTGGCTGGAGGCAGAGGCCCTTGTCAAAGTGCAGCTGTTTGCCAAGACAGGCGCTCCTGCCACAGCCTGACAGGGGTATGAGTGCTACAGGCTGCCCTAGGGATGCAGGGAGGTGTTTGAAAGACGGAAGAACGTCACACTAGGGGAGAGTGGGTCTTTGTCCCTGCCCCCCTCCGCCTGGTCTAGATAAGATTGGAAGCTGCTACAGCTAGAGGATATAGGGCTGAGCTCCTCCAAAGGGGTTTAGGCACCTATCTCCTATTGAGTTCAAGGGGAGTTAGGCACCTAAATACCTTTGACCTCTGCCATAGTCCCTTACCTCAGGCATCAGAGACTCATGGTTTCAGTGTATGCGGTGTGGGGTCTGACTCTGGCTGATGGCCCAAGTGGGTTTGGCCATTCATAGTGAAGCGCAGGTGAGAAGAGTCAGCGATGAAGGGTTATCGAGTGCCATTGGGAGCTGATTCACTCTCTTAGACTTGAGCTCTTGCCAACCAACATTTAAAGTGGAAAAGGTGAATAACTGGACATTGAACAGAGTGTAGCTTAATTCCCAGATGAATTACAAAAATATAATCAAGTAACCGAGTTTCAGTAAAATAAAACTGCGCACGTCTTTATACAGAATGATTGACAATTCCTCTTAGAATTGCAAACAACATTTTCCCTAAGATCTCTCAGCATGTGCATGGATAGGTTATTGTGGATAATGTACAAGTGCTGCCTAGTTTGTGTCACTTCTGCCATACAGCAGCTGAAATCATATATAGCTGGCCACCATGGTCCATTTAGACTGTATGTGCATGTTTCAGCTAATGCAGTAAGAATCTAGTTTACTTTCCATCTGACTGGTGGGCCAGTGTCGATTGGAGAAATAAAACTGTCCTCTACAGGTTAGTTAATTTGTCAAAATGCCTCAGCTGGACAGCAGTAAACATTAACCTGATTCGCTAAGATCCTGTTGCTCGGTGGGTTTTGTGGTGTAGATTTTTCAACTATCTTCCCAAGGAGTCATACTTGAAAAACAGCCATTCACTGGAATGATCTCTTTGCAGCAATTCTTCAGTGGTCTCTGCTGCTAACAGAAAACAGACAGTACCGAAATCCTCACTGCGAGTGCATTGAGGCAGGTGCGGCTGTGGCTGGGGAAGTTGGATCAGTGACAGAGAGCAAGCAGCACTTGGACTCGCTGTAGCCAGGGGATAGTCCAGACCTCAAAATAGCATCTGAACATCTGCAAGCAGAAAAGAACACGTAAGGCTTCCAAATTCAACCCATGTGTCACTGACTCTCAGCCTTTTCCAGGCTGTGGCCCCATGTTACAGCAGAAAAGTTTGGGGACTTTCCTCCCTTCTAGCCATAAGGAAAGGAAGGGTGGACATGACCCCCTGGCCCCGTGTTGAGGATCTGTGCCCTAAGTGATGGTTAAAGCATCCGCTGAGCCAGGTTCATGGCCTTACAAAATGGTCATTAGCCTTTCAGCAGACCATTAAACCAGTATCCTAACAGGAGTATATGAGGGGGTACAGAATCCTTGCTTATAGGTTAAACATGGAGCAGTTCTTTCCCCTGCTGCTGGTGAAGTCTGTGCACCATGAATGGCTCTCCAGGAGGGCTGGGGAAGGATGCATGCAGAATACAATTGGATCTGTCCTCCAGGAAACCTCCTCCCTACAGATTTTGGGTGAAACTTTCCAGAGTGCTCCACAGTGGCCCAGCTCTGCTCCCATTGAAGTCAATGAAAAATCCCCCTCATAACTGATAAAACATTGTGCGTCGAAAATGTATAGACTTGAATTTTGTGAAGGATGTGAAATGGAAATGGCTATTGTATAAAAGTGACCTGGTGAGAGTTGTCCCACTGCAAATCAAGAGTGACGCACAGGCATGTTTGCAGGATTGGGGCCTTCATTGATGGTCATCTAATACCTGTTGAATCCAGTGGAAAGACTCCCCTTGACTACAGGCCCTGTACTCCCATGAACTTAAAAATGTAGCTCCTAAGCAACCCCAAGGGAGAGGGAAAGAGAAAATGAAACTCATTCTACTTGTTGCAGCTTTTTCTTCTTCTGAAAGTCGCAGCTGTCCAAGTTGGAGTGTCCCCTCTTGTCACACACCGTCCGGCCAATTTCCACATTGAGCATGTATTTCAGCCCTCTGACAACCTAGAGGAAGCAGTTTCCAGGCTGGTTAATAGAGGGGAGAAGGAGCAGGGCAGGGAGAAAAGAATCAGATGTATCCAAAAGGAGTCAGAGCACTGGGCTATGGAACAAGAACTGGGTACTTAATCTAAGTCAACTACACCCTGTGTGTTCTAGGTGTGTCAAACAATGCCCCTTGGGAGAATAAGCTGTTACTCGGCAGCTTTGGGGTTGAGGGGGAACCTGGGGCCAGAGCCCATGGTGCTAGGTGCTGTACAAACATATGTCTGAGGCCCTGTCCAAAAGAGCTGACACTGTCTAAATACAGCATTGAAAAGCAGGTGCTTAGGCCAAACTGATCACTGCAATAGGATTGGGGAAGTGTCTGCTGGGAGCGAGGTGGAAAACAAGATTTCATTTGTCAACCCTGTGGGATCTAGCCTGAGTTACAGACCAGCACCTGGATCCTGTGGCTTCTTTCACTGACTGCCTTGGAGGAAACTCAGTGCAGCAATCCTGGCTAATCAACTTTGCTTTGTTATCTGTCCCCCAGGGGTGGGGGGAAATCCCCTTTTAGAAGAGTCAAAATACTTCTAACTGTTGATGTGAGAGCGAGCTATTTCACTGCTAGGCCTGAGGGGCCAGACCTCTGACTGAAGGCAGCAGAGCTACGCTGGCTGCACCGAGTTACAGCTGCTGAGTGAGGAATAGGAGTGCTCCCGCTTGTATTGGCAAGAACAGAAGAGCTCATTACTCCTAGCTTATTTGGGCTGAGTCAGAAACATTTTCTATATGACCAAGGTGTGCTTACCTGCACCATTGCTTTAGTTATATGAGACTCTTTGAATAGAAAAATGTCGTTTGAGCTGTTGTTATAGCGATAAACCCCAAAGCGAGCGGCTCTGCGAACTCCGGGGTCATTGGTGTTCATGGGTCTGGGGAATCCAGGTCTGGTGGTTGAATTCGGCTTCTCCAGGTAGAGAACTAGAATGCCAGAAACATGCTCCATTACAAATACTGTGCAGGGTCAGAGAACACAGTATGTCTCCAGGTTAACACCACTCTGCCTCTACTCCATTGGGACATCTGCCCCCTGAGATTAAACTAAACTTTCTCAGAGGGGGCACTTTTCTTGTACCGGGGCTGCTATTTTGCAGATGCTGGCTGAAAGGTGCTGTTTCATCATACTTGGTTTCTAGAAGCTTATGAAATATCCTATTTAGCTCCATGTTCAAATAAGATCCCAGGTCAGTCGTCTCACTGTGGATTTAATGGGAGGGTTCTTTTTTTGAAGCAGTTTTAGAGGCATTTACACTTGGTAACATCCACTGTTCAAAGCAGACAGATGGATGCATGTGAGTGAGAGGTTATTGTACAAATAAACTAACAGCTCACTGCCGAAGAGTCCTTTATGATAACGTATCTGCAAAACTAACGCTTATTTCTAAAATATGGGAAAATGCAACATTTCCAGTTGTTTGCCAGGGCTCCTGAGAGTTTTGTAGCGTGAGCAAGGGCGAGAGAAAGAAATTAAGGGCCAGATCCTTAATTGGTGTAAATCCCAATTCTACTGATTATGCTGATTTACCCCAGCTGAGGATCTAGCTCTGTAAGTTGCTCTCATACACAGCTTGTGCTGATTTACTGTAAAAATTAAGTCTGGGTCTCCTCCAACTTATCTTTCACACCTAAGTCTCTCATCAGCACCAAGCGACAGAGCAAAATAAGTGTTATTAAAACAGTTTATGCTGAGAACACAATTAGATCACATTGCTGTGAAGCATAAGAGACAATGCACATGAAGTGAACATGCACTCGTTAGAATGCACATAAAATGCATATGAAAGAGGACACCGAATTCTCCTTTATCTGCCTACCCAGCTCTTAAGATTCTTTGCACAATTTACCTTCCCCTTCTTCCAGTCAAGCATGAGTTTATGCTGCTGATGGGGACATAAAATAATTGAGGGATGCCCAAAAAAAATATAATTTTTTTTTGCTGGGGATCAAGATGTAAAACAAGCTTGCAGCCGTCTGAGTTATGAGCCGACCAGACTTTTATTAAAAAGGATGAAAAACTCCACCTTTTTGTTACACCTCATAACTTCTAGATAGTTTGTCCAATTAACTGCCAGTGCCCCCTCATGAGAATATTTCTCATCTGCCACCAGCCAAGTACCTGATCTGCAGGCAGCTGTTTCAAATTTGGGAAGAACTGAAAAAAGGAAAGGTGTAGAAGGAGAAGAAATCCAGATGCAAATGGAAACGGTTTTACAATCTGAGGCCCCAGCCTTGGAAACATCTTATGTGAGTAACTTTTATGTATATGAGTAAACTTATTATTACATAATAAGTATTTGCAGGATTAAGCCCTTAACTGTAAAACTGTTGCTGCAGCTCTTAATACATGTTAAAATAAGGAACAGGAGTACTTGTGGCACCTTAAGAGGCTAACACATTTATTTGAGCATAAGCTTTCGTGGGCTACAGCCCACTTCATCGGATGCATGCAGTGGAAAATACAGTAGGAAGATATATATATATATATATATACACACACACACACACAGAGAACATGAAACAATGGATGTTACCATACACTATATATCTTCCTACTGTATTTTCCACTGCATGCATCTGATGAAGTGGGATGTAGCCCACGAAAGCTTATGCTCAAATAAATGTGTTAGTCTCTAAGGTGCCACAAGTCCTCCTGTTCTTTTTCGGATACAGACTAACACGGCTGCTACTCTGAAACCTGTTAAAATAAGGGTAATCTCACCTTCAAGGAGTAGGATCTATCCTTCAAGGATCTATCCAAGGTACTTAATAGCCCCCCACTATAATGGTATCTCAACACCTCACTGTTTTTACTGTACCTCATGCCACCCCTGTGAGTTCAGGCAGTGCATTATCCCCATTTTTACAGATGGGGAGTTGAGACACAGGGAGACGAAGTGACACAGGGAATCCATGGCAGAGCAGAGCCTTGACCCCAGGTCTTGGCTTGTGCCCTAGCCACTGGGCCGCTCTTTCTCCCCTTCACGCTGTTAAGGCAGCAATGCTCTTCCCTGACACAGCATTGCAGAGCTAACTAGTGCCACCAATGGGGTATGTGATTTAACTATCCCTGGAAGCATCATTTCTAGGCCACTGCCCAAGGCTGGATGCCAGAGCAATGCTCTGATCTGTTTTGGCAAAACATTACTGGCCCTGGGTGGTTGCGACAGTTATTTGATAAGTTCTGCATGGAAAAACTGATGCTGTTCAGGGCTGGTGTAGATATTGGCCCTGTGTCTGTAGGAGGAACCTGATAACCTCTTCCTCTTGTTCACAGCTTGCGACCCCATTGTGGCTTAACGCTCACTAACACCTATTGAGTCACAGCCTCTTGTAAGAGTGGTGAAACAGCTCTGCCTGGCCAGGGAATCACACAAAAGGCATGTGAAGAGCCTTACACGTCCTGCCTGTAAAAAAGGGGAGGCCAGCGTCAAAAAAAGTCTCTAAACTACGACTCCAGCTTCTAACTGATCTTATCGGACAGATTAAGCTTCCTTTCAGATGAAGGAAGGATGCCCGGATACCCCAAGCAGTGGGCACGTTAGAAACACATAAGTAACCTTGGTGCATGGTGGGATGGACACAGAGAGATTGTATCTTCGTATGATTCAAAAGTGATTTGTACTAAAAGTTTATGGTTTGCAAGTAATGGTGGGCAAACCTCAAGAAGACTGATTCTGATCTGATCTCTTGGGAGTCTCACTAGAGCAGGCTGCAACAGAAATATTACAGGCTGGTGTGTGTGTCATAAATATCTCAACACAAGGCACGGGGCAGCTGCAGAGTTAATTGCACTAATAATAATAGTCGTCATCATCCCTAGCTCTTGTATAGCACTTTTCATCCATAGATTTCAAAGCACGTCATGAAGGAGGTCAGTATCATCATCCCCTCATCCCCACCTTACAGATGGGGAAACTGAGGCAGAGGATGGGGAAGTGACTTGCACAAGGTCACCCAGCAGGCCAGTTATTCCATCGGAACCAGTTTTCCCAGCCTAAAGCCCATAATTCACGTCAAGTGATGCAGCCATAGCTATGATTCCCACACCACAACCTTCCTGGCAAGGTCAGTCCCAACCTGACCTACAGGGCCTGAGTCTCCTCTCCTTTGTGCAGAGGGCGTGTGTGGGACCATGGAGGTCCTCCTGATGGCCTGGATTGTTCATCGATGCACGACTGAAGCTGCATTCCCTACAATACCATGTCACCGGTCAGAGGCAGGATGGCTCAGTGGTTAGGGCACTAGGGTGGGGCTCAGGAGACCCACTTCCAGTCTCTGCTGTACCACAGACACTCTGGGAGACCTGGAGGTCAGCCCACATGATCAGTGTCTCTGAGCCTCAGTCTCTTACCTGTGAAAGGGAAATAAGCAGCTCCCCCTGCTCCCAGGAGTATTAGGAGGTGCAGCTCAGATATTACCATCACAAGGGCCATGCACATAACAGGGTTGTGTACTGGAGCTGATTGCAGCCCAGTCGGATTTTAGCCAACAGGCTAAAGACATCTTGATAGGTTCTACACACGTAGCCATGACTTTCCTGTGTAGCCCTGTGGCTGCTGGCTAGCTGTGACAGGCCCCATGGCAGTTTTAATGGAAAGGTTATAGCCTCAATGATGGCTGCAGGAGGAAAGCGTAATCCCAGTCCAGCCTGTCCTGGGCAGGGGTGTCATTTTAGACAGATTCGAGGGGATAAAGTGGAGTTTGCATATAGAACATGCTGTGTGATTCTGTTACATCCTGCACAGCTGGGATGAGGCGGTGGCAAGGGGAGAGTAGAAGACACACAGACCTATGAGAAATTGTGGGAAGGGGACACAAACTGAGGTCTGGGGTGAGGCAACTGTCCCTCTTCCCCCAAAGCAAATGGCACCTCTGTTTCTAGGTGTTAGCGAGACACAGGACACTGGCTGGAGCTAGTTAACTGTTCTAGGCTCTAGCCCCACTTCTCGCCCTGGGGAGAGGAACAGAGAACAGATACGAGGCAGATGTTAATCACGGTGCTTAATGCACGACCGGAAAGCACTCAGATACTGCCGCGATGAGCATGGTATGAAAACCTATATAGGCTAGGACAGACGGGTGGTCGCCCTACCCGGGCAATCACATGCTTGTATGTCAATCTCCATCTTCTATCCATGTCAGCGTTTACTTCCCAGATGGCAGAGCAGGAAGAGAGTGACTGTATCTTGCCTTCCTCGGTCCCTACCCCCTAAACACCTGTTGTTCAAAGACAGCGAGAGGCCCAAAAGCTAGAGGGTACGAGCTGTAAGGTCGTCACTTTTCCTTTGCCAGAGTTAAACACAACCACCCCGTACTAAGCCACAGAGATGGGCTAAGTGCTCAGGGCCTGACTAGGTGCATTGAAATGGCCTGAAGCATCCTTGTGCTCTCCGTATTCAGGGACGGTATGGGCCTTGTCTGCCATGGTAAGTTAGAGCAGCCCTGGGGCTACCCTGACTTGTGCTCTCCTCCCCACAGGCCCTGAGAAATACAGAAAGGGGGTCCAGTGCTCTGTAGCCCCACTCCTCATATCCCAGGAGGAGAACCAGCACAAAGCCCTTGTGCCAGCAGGGGCCTCCCTCTGTACAGAGATCATCCTCAGGGGCTGTTTCCACAGACTGAGAATCAGATCCTCGCACCCTAAACATCAGGCCTCATAAAATTCACATGCAAATTCTGCAGCTGAGGCCCAGATGTGGTTTCTTATTTGGAGGAGTGAGGCTGGTAGATGAAGCTAACCTTACTAAGCTTTGTGCATCGGTGACAAGAACAGAGGCGCAAACTCAGATAGACATTAAATGTGTTCCTCGCTGGGGAAGATCTGGGCAGAGGTAGATTTGTAAGAAGAGGCCAATTTTCAACGTTCCCCTCTCATTTTGAGGAACAAGACCACGTTTTATTCAGATGCTTAAAAAGAAGCAGACCTCTTTGCAGCCCTCTTCAACCCCAGAAGGAAACCACAGCTGAAGCACGGAGCTATCAATTCATCTAGCAACGAGTTACCAGAAACCATAGGAGCCCCAGTCGCCTTTTCTCTGCATTAGTATCAAAATAAAGATACAAGTCCTAAAAAACAAAGCGCCTTTGAAGTTACCACTCTAAAGATTTAAGGCTAGTGGTAATCAAGAGAGTTTCCTGGCTCAGCAGAGTATGCACGGAGCCAAAGGAATGCTTCATTAGAGTCTGCTAATCACTCTGCTGCCAGCCTGTAATTGTTACATGCTGTCTTTACAGTTAATAGTCAAGGTCGTGGAGAGTTTAGACTCTGATATAAATTAAAATCACAAGTTGACTTTAGAATTAGTAGACAAGTCTCCCCAGATCACACTGTTTGATATAGGTAGGGAAAGGCTATGGAGCAGCTGAAGTTACATATGGAAACCTGCACTCAGACAATGGCTGCGACACACTGGAGTTCAGAAAGAGAAAGACTTGGCTTGTAGCTATTATTCACACACGCCACATGTATGTAGATACACACACAAGGTCAGCAAACCTTAAGCTTAAAGAAGATTGAAGTTATTTTCTGATCTTACCATTAGAGGTCCTGGCTAAGTCCCATAGACTTAAATAGCAAAGCAGAGCCAAGCCCCAGCCAAAACTCATTGCTACCAGCTCAGCAGAGATGCAAGTGACGAGTATTTCAGTCAGAGAACTGGCTGCTCCCCCCAAGGAGGAAGATCTGCCTGTCTGAGAGCTCCCATTGGCTGCTGGAGGAACACACACACACACACACACACAAATTGACCACAGGTCTATCATTAACTTTATCTCCTGTTGATGACTTGACACTTTGAGTGGCAATTGTGAAGCTGTATCGGTGACTCCTGAGCAGCATGGCTGCCCCAGGGAATGAGGAGTAGTTACTTTGAACCTTTGCCTGGTACAAATGAATAGAGGGTATAAACCCTATGTCCATGGGAGCACTCAGCACTCTGCCTCTCAGTGGAAGTGAAGAGCAGGCAGGGCAGGAACTGACAGGGTGTCCTGAGCCCCAGCAGAGGAGACTTGCAGCTGACAGGGAGTTCCCCACATTCACAGGGGTGTCGGGGGGCTGGAAGGGGTGTGAGGCACAAAGGAAGGAGGCCGTGTGCCAGCTGGGGTGGGGGAATGGGAAATGAGTTAACTGGGCACTTCTCAGCAGAGAGCCAGCAGAGTCAGGGCTGCGAGGTTCTGGGGGGTGTCTCCAAAGTCAGTGGGTAATATAGCTCCCGTCCTGAGAGTCAGTCTATGCCAAGGCCTGCTGACGCAGGGTAAGCTGTAGGATTGGGGGGGCTATGGAGTGTTGCTAACTCTTGTGATTTTATCACAAATCTCATGATACTAGGAGTTTTCCTTAAAGCTCCAGCTGCTGGAGTCCGAGGATGACACGAGAGTCCCAGTTTCCATTTATATATATCTAAAGTTTCTAGTCCTCGTAGTTGTGGAAAAAACATGAAAAGCCCCACAAAATGATTTTTAAAAAAACGAAATGATTTTTAAGCTCATCTCATGATATTTTGGGGCTGAGGCCTCATTTCTGAGTGCTTGGAACTGGCAACGCTACTTCTGAGTGTACCTTCATTTTAAACTGGCTGCTGGAAACCAGTTGCCAGGTGAGGGAGTGCAGCCTAGTGGCCTGTGCACAGGACTGGTGCTCAGGGAGCCGGGGCCAGGCATTCTCAGTGGAGAGCCTGAGTCTCTTTCTTAGATTCTAGGGCACCGTTTATAGCTCAGCCTTTTGATGGGGGAGAACATCCCCACAGAGCAATGAAGCCAAAACAGGTCTGGTTTGGGTCCAGAGGAGGAGCAGGGAGTTTGAAGCAACCAGACCTTTTTCCTTTTGATTTCTCTTTGTACTAGAGCTAGAAATAAACTGTCTCTAGTAATGGCCCACTTGAGGGAGCCAGAGGGCAGTTTACGGCAGACAGCTGGCTTGAACGAGGAGGTTCCTGTTTAGAGAGGGAGGATGCCTTGTGATGCTGTAAACCTGCCATGCTCCAGGCTTTGAGTCCCTCTCCTCAGAATTTTACACGGACGCCCGTCACCATGGCCTCCATTCGCCTTCCATGTAGAATCAAGAGCAAACTTTGAGCGGAGCAGAGCGTTTGTACTGTTTCACTCTACTGGCAGGTTGGGCTGGTTTAGACCCTGCCGTCCTGCTGGCCATACCCAAGGGTTGGTGAAATGAACCAACTTCTTGGTCTGCGTTCTTGGTCTGGTATGGCACCGGAACCCCTCTCTACCCTTACACTGTGGAGTGAGGTCTCCATCATTCCTTATAAGGAATCTCTTGTATAAAGAAGCAGAGTCGGTGTGCTTACGAAGGGTTGATTTATGCCCCCGACACATCGCTTTTCCTCTCTTTACCATCAAGATTGCTAATTTACAGCTGATGATGCTGATAATCTCATCCAAGTGACCTGCTTATTACTGCGCTGAATAAGTCTCTCCAGTGCTTTTCCCCAGGAAGCAACAGCCAAAGCAACCAGTGCTAGCATTAATTTAGCAGATGACGTGTTAGTCTCACCCCACGTGTTCTTTCTCTTTTGTTGGGCAGCTTTTGCTTAAGTGACACAAGAAGGACAGGTCTGTGGTTGGGACTTTGGCTTTGGGCCCAGAACTCCTGGGTTCCTTCCGTTCCTGGATCTGCCATCGACTCCCTGTGTCCCTTGGACAAGTCACTTCATTTCTCTGTGTGTCAGTTCCTCACCTGTGAGAGGGAGGCAATGCTTTGTGTCTCCCACTCTCTGTCCGTCTTGGCTGTTTAGACGGCGAACTCTTCCTGGCAGGCACTGTCTTGTATGCTGTGTAGGTACAGTGCTCCAGGCGCTGCTGTCGTGTGGGCCACGGGCCTGAAGCCCTGGAGAACAGGGAGCTCTGTTGACACTGCTGGCGAACAGGAAGAAGATTGGCCCAAAGCTGCTTGAGAATTGCAGAGGGTCCAGGACTCCAAAGGGGAACTCTCTGCTTCCTTCTGCCGGAGAGCAAGGGGAGGGGACTGAGTGGGCCAGGCCTCATTTGCATCTCAGTTATGGAACAGTTTGGGGCATTTTGGTTAAAATCCAGGGAAGTTTTGAGTTTTGGGTTTATAAACCGTTACTGACCCCAGTGGGAAGTGAAGGGACAAGAGCCACACACCACATGTGCCGGGGTCACCCTGACCGAGACGAACGTCAGGAAGAGGTGGGTAAGGGAGTCTGGCTAAGACTAAGAGAAGAAAGAGAAAAGGGCATGTTGGGTGGCTTTGGCACCTGTCTTGTGGTAGGGGGGTTATAGTCAGAGTCTTAGATGTTGCTGTGTGCTCTTCGCTGAGCTGAGATTCTAGCAAACAGCAGGTCTGAGGCAGCTTCCAGGTGAGCTGTGGGGTACAGAGAGCAACAGTCTACGTATCTGGTGATGAAAGCTGCAATCACCGGCTGGGGAGAGCCTCCAGAGCAGCCCTGACCTTCCAGCGTCCTTGGACTCCACCAACCCAAGAGTACAAACTGTGAGCGGGGAACAGGGGGGAGGGACGTGGCTGTAATGCACCAGAAGACAACTGAGGTTGGGGCTAGTGTTAAGACAGCCTGGGGCAGGGCAGAGTCTTGCCTAATAGTGTTAATTTATTAATTGCCTCTGGTTTTCCCAAATTTAATCCCCTCCCTTTTCCTTTCCTCCCAATAACATTATTTGTTTTAAGCCCCTGGACTCAGTGCTTGTGCGTGGAGAAGTTTTGCCCCTCAAGGGCATGCAGGACTATGCAGCATCGCAGGTTTCTGGATGGGGGTGTGACCTAGTGTTAAGGTTTTTGAGAAGAAGCTCCTAGAAAGTTGGACCTGGCTGTTTTTGCTGCTGACAATACCTGGTAGAAGAGTTACAGTGATCATTATAATAGTGTTTAGGCCTAAGTATTAGGCATATTCAAGGTGTTAGGGGTTTTTGTGTGTGTGTGTGTGTTAGTAGGCAAAGTTGATGAGGACTCATGTATTTCCTTGATGCCTACTCTGTTCAGAGAAAAAGGACTTTGTTCATTGTTTGTAAATTACCAGGATTATATCAAACAACAGGAGCTGGGTTTTTTTTGCTCACAGTTCCAAGCCTCTTCCAGCTAGCACTCTGCCCAAAACTCTCTCCCCAGGCTTTTTCTCAGGGCCGCGCTGCCAGTGCTTGTTCTGACTGTCTCTTTGGCTTTCTGCAGTCCTGCTTCTCTCTCACACAGCTGCAGTACAATCTATCTCCTGCCCCTGTGCTTGTTATCAGAACCCCAGCAAATTCCTTGGAGTTCATGGCCCTGCCACTCTCCAGGTTTGTATATGGTCTGGTCCTTGGGCAGTGGTTTCCCATTGTATCCCCTAGTACTAACCATAGAGACATTTAATTGTTCCTTCATTTAGCCTGAATGGATGACAGCCACTATGGTCAACAGACTCAATGAGGCAGTGTGACTGACCGACGCACAGCATAACAATAATAATAATTAATGTATTTGATCACAACTGGACCCATATTTTGCTCTCGGAAGCATTTTGCAACTCATACCGGTTCCACTGGAAGTAACAAGCATGTACCCGAGGGTGGAATTTGGCCAATAGTATTCTAAGGAAATACTCCAACTGTTTCCACGTGGCATTCTCATTTGGAAATGCAAAGTGCAACAGTATCATCCCTGATCTGAGCGTATGTGTCAGGTAGGGTGACTAGACAGCAAGTGTGAAAAATTGGGATGGGGATGGGGGGTAATAGGAGCCTATATAAGAAAAAGCCCCAAATATTGAGACTGTCCCTATAAAATTGGGACATCTGGTCACCCTAATGTCAGGTAAGACCAATTTCAAATAGTGAGTCAAGTTCTCTTCTTATTTCAACCCCTCTGGCACCATTAACATTGATCTGGCCCATCTTATCTGGAAATATTAACTGCTGAAACCAGTGCAAAGGGTCCCCATCACTGGAGGTTTTGAAGAACAGGTTGGACAAACACTTGTCAGGGATTGTCTAGGTTCACTTGGTCTGGTCTCATCGCAGAGGGATGCACTAGATGACCTCTCAAGGTCCCTTCCAGCCTGACATTTCTATGGTTCTATGATTTCTATGAAGCACACAGGGTGCCCCAAGGAGTGTTTTCTGCTCCATAATATCACATTCTGTAATATTTCTTTAGGTGCAGGGATCCTTTCTATGAGACCCAGGCTGGGTGGGAAATTCTCTTCCTGCCTTGTGAGAATTTTCAAGAGTTCAAATATTTTTCCTGTTCCAAATCAGGACAAGAAACTGAACCGTGTTGTTGTTGCTTCAGAAAAGTTTTCGGTTTGGGTCAATCAAAATGTTTTGTTTCAATTTTGACCTTCTTTCTTTCTTTCTTTCTTTTTTTTACAACTGTTTTTTGTGTGTGTGTGTCTACCTTAGCTAAAATTTCAAAAGGAAAAGTCACTTTGACTTGAAAAACAAAGCTTTTTATTTTGAAAATGTCAAAAGAGGATGTGCTGTCAATTTCAAAACGTTTTTTCCTCCAGAAATATTTCAAGTCAGGAGATTTGTCAGAACTGACCTTTTTTTATGAGCAGTTTTGCTTTCCACAAATGGGCATTTTTCAGTGGAGTAAATAGTTTTTCAAAGATTTCCATCCATCTCTATGAGAGACAGCTCTTTCAGGGCTGAATATTAACTGAAAAAGAAGGTGAACCTATTATCCGTAGACAAACATTGTATCTGGTATAAACAAACTGTTCTCCCTGACCTACTCTAAATCTAACTTACAGTCTTCTGCATTGGGCTAGATTAAATAGAGGTGACATACTAGCACCACAGAATCATCTTGTTTACTTCCCTTTGAACAACTGATATTTATCACAAGCCCTATGCGATTGTCTCTACTGATATGGATTGTTAGATGCGAGGATTCACAGTAGCATCTGATAATTTAAAAAAACAACCATTCTCCTTATTATCTATGCAGGACTGATCTAACGATGCACGTATCTTCATCTTGTTTTTCTGTTGAAGAAGCAAAGCGTGCAGTGCATAAGACTGATTTTTCTTGTCGTTTCGCATGCAGGTAGGATTTGGCTTTGAAGAAATCAGCCCAGCTCTGATTCTCAGCTGCCAAAGTAAATCTAAAATGATGCCTGTTGACATCAGTGGAGTTACTCCACATTTACACTGGTGTAAATGAGACAGAGTTTGGCCCCGTATATACAATTAACTCATTTTTCATTTATAATGTTAGATGTTCCAACTGCATTAATGGAACAATAGGGACTGCAAGAATAATACATTTCATTAACTTTCGCATGCATCTGGAGAGTGAAAGGAGCTAGTGGATGCACTTGTACTCTTAGAAAAGTTTTAATTAAGACACATTTGCCAGTGTCAATAGGGTTTTTTTGGTTTGTTTTTAATCTTTTTCACATTACCAAGCCTTCACGGGGGTCCCCAGGGTGACTACTTCAGACGGGTTTGTTTTAATGAAGGATCTGGACAGTGTAGAGGATTAGGTTACCAACTTCAATTTAGAAGTCACTGAATTTAAGTGTTTGGCAGACTTATTCCTTAAAAAGCCTGTATTCGTTCAGCAGAGTGCTAGGAAGGGACAGTTCTCACCCTTTGCACCCAGGCTCCGCCTGCACTGCAGCCAGAGGGGTGATGGCAGCAGGGGTAGACGTGTAGCTCCAGTAACACTCGTGGTGAAGCTGCGGCAGCACCGGCAGCTGCACAGGCTAGGCCCACCCGCCTACACAAGTGAGCTAGATCACAGTCAGCTGGGGCGTATCTACACCTGCTGCCATCACACCTCTCATTGGAGTGTAGACAGCCTTAGAACGGCCATCCTGGATCAGACCAGAAAGGGTCCATCTAGCCCAGGATCCTGTCTGCCGACAGTGGCCAATGCCAGGTGCCCCGGGGGAATGAACAGAACAGGGAATCATCAAGTGATCCATCCCATCGCCCATTCCCAGCTTCTGGCAAACAGAGGCTAGGGACACCATCCCTGCCCATCCTGGCTAATAGCCATTGCTGGACCTGTCCTCCATGAATTTAGCTAGCTCTTTTTGGAACCCTGTTATAGTCTTGGCCTTCACAGCATCCCCTGGCACCGGAGGAGTGACTAAGACTCAGCAGTTTGGTGGGGCCACCTGCGTGCTCTATGCTGGGGAGGAAGGAAAGTCCATGGCCACTGGGAGAAGGAACTGGGTCAGGAGATGTCCCCACTTTCCTTTGCCAGGAGCCACCCCTCTTGCCTACCACTAGCCCTGTCCGCTTAGAGCTGCTTCCTCCTGCTCTCACTCCATCCCTCAGCCCCGGGAGCTGGAGCCGGAGCGACTGCGGTGGAGACATTCCAGCCCTGAAGTAGGAGGGGTGGCTCCATGGGAGATTTTGTTCCCTGTCTCCCACAGCAGCAGCGCTGTGCCCTGCAAGAGCAAACACTCGGGCTCTGTCTTTGCTTCCTGGCCTGGAGCTCTCTCCCTCCAGGTATTGATCTGGGGGTGTGTCTGCGTAGCAGCTGGGCGGTGCGAGTCCTGGCCTGGGGACTGCTTGAGATAGCCTGCTAGAAATAGCAGGGTGGCTGTGGCAGCCCCTGCTGCAGCCCAGGCTAACTGCCTGAGTCCCCAGGGGTCGGTGCGATTGCTCTCGCGTGGCTCTGCAGACATACCCGTGAATCCTCCTGGAGCCCAGGCACGGGTCACTGATGTAACTACATGCAGATCAGCCCTGTCCCCCCGCCTGCCTTGATGTAAAACACCCACAGCTTTTCTGCAGCGAAGTCACAGCCTCTGTGTGTGGGGACAGCGGGACGCAGGGTCCCTCAACTGTTTGCTGCTGTGTTGCTGTTTCCCCTCTATGGGGCTGTAGGATACCCAGATTTCACTCCTGCCTGCCCCTTTTATCTTTTTGATATGACTGCACATCTCCTACACTCCTCTCCCGGGCATTTTAAATGTATACTACAGTGACAGTCAGTTTGTCTCCAGCCACAGTGGTGGCATTAAAAAGGGAACATTTATTTTATTGAGATGTGGGTTTTGGTTTCACAGGAGCACCTGGGTTCACCTATTACTCATTTCATCCCAATGTTCACTTTTAGCAGCTCGGTGAGAAGGAGCTTCTCAGCCCATTAATAACCCTCAGCGCCATCTGCTCCCTCCCGAAGGATATCTTACATGGAAATTAGCAATTTGTATTGAATTCCATCTGTGGATCCCTTTTTAATGAGGGGGATTAGACTAGATCAGAGGTCACTGAACAATGAATTGGGCACTCAGGAGAACTGGATTTTATTCCCAACTCTGCCACTGACTTGCTGGGCGACCTTGGATAAGTCACTTCCTCTCTCTCTGAGCCTCTGTTTCCACTCCCACCCTTTCTCTTGGCTGTTTGGATTGTAAACTCTTTGGGGGCAGAGACCGTTTTTACAGTGCATCAGTGCAGTGCCTAGCACTGTGGATTCCTGACCTCTCCTGGAGTCTTTGTGTGTGAAAAGCACTGAAACAATGGGGGTAGATTTCATTATACTTCTTTTAGAGGGGACACGGACAGGTGAAGTGACTTACCCCAGGGTACAGTGCGAGTCTGGGGCAGAAATCAGAGTGCAGAATGTTTCCTGACCTCTCGTCCAGTGCTCTGTTCACTGCCACACCCAGTCTCTCTGCTCAGAATGGGAAGGTTGGGAGTTTTACTACGAAGTCAGAATAGATCTCTGAGTGAGATTTGTTAAGGCCCTGGTCCTGCAAATGCTTATTCACACGAGTAACTGTATACATGAGACCTGCCCCAAACTCATGTGTGCACGTGTCTGCAGGATCAGTGGGTTAGTGTGAAATACCAAGAAATGCTAGATACTGTGCCTGGTCTAACAATACTATCCACATTTTCATTAGTGGCTTGAATGATGGAGTGGCGAGTACACTTGTAAAATTTCTGGGTGACACCCAGCTGGGAGGGGTTGCAGGCACTTTGGAGACAGGATTAGAAATCAAAACAGCCTTGACAAATTGGAGAATTGGTCTGAAATTAACAAGATGAAATTCAATAAAGACAAGTGCAAAGTACTCCACTTAGGAAGAAAAAAAAGTCAAACGCACAGCTACGAAATGGGGGCTAACTGGCTAGGCAGTCGTACTG
The DNA here is from genome assembly GCF_020497125.1 of Mauremys mutica. Taxonomy (NCBI): domain Eukaryota; kingdom Metazoa; phylum Chordata; order Testudines; family Geoemydidae; genus Mauremys; species Mauremys mutica. The sequence continues at coordinate 209,758,074 of NC_059074.1, read as the reverse complement.
CTGAACAGGATCGGAGGGGTCTAGTGGATGAATGAGTCAACAATGTGATTCGGCTGCGAAAAAGGCTAATAATTTGGGATGTACGAAGAGGGGTGTTATATGTAGGACACGGGAGGTAATGTTCTGCTCTACTCGGCACTGGTGAAGCCCCAGCTGGAGAACTGTGTCCAGTTCTGGGCACCGCACGCCAGGAAAGGTCAAACTGGAGAGAGGCCAGAGGAGAGCAAATGATCAAAGGTTTAGGAAACCTGAGCTGTGAGGAAAGGTAAAACAAGTCCAGTTTTTTAGTTCTGAGAAAAGAAGAGCAAAGGGGGGGACCTGATTCCAGTCTTCAGATATGTGAAGGGCTGTTCTAAAGAGGACAGGGATCAGTTGTTCTCCATGGCCACCGAAGGAAGGACAAGAGGAAATGGGTTTGATCTGCAGCAAGGCAGATTTAGGGGAGATATTAGGAAAAGCTCTCTGACTCTCAGGGCAGTTATGCTCTGGAACAGGCTTCCAAGGGAGGCTGTGGAATCCCTGTCGCTGGAGGTGTTTAAGAACCGGTTAGACGAACCTCTGTCAGGGATGGTTTAGGGTTATTGGTCCTGCCTCAGGGCTGGGGGCTGGACTTGGTGACCTCTCGAGGTCCCTTCCAGCCCCACATTGCTACAAATCTGTGGCTACATTTCCAAACTAGCTTTCCTACAAGACCCAATACAGTGCGTTATTTAATGCTGTAGCATATGGACACCTCAACCAGTCCAGTCAAACTCCCATTGCAATCAGCAGGAGTCTTTCCATTGACTTCAGCTGCAGCTGAATTGTGTGATGTCGCTTTTAGTTTGAACTAATTCAAGTGCTGGACTTAGTAGTATTTGTGTATTGCCATGACACTAGTTTAACAGTGAATTCCTTTATTAAATCCAAAGGCCCAATGATATTTATACAGTTGCTATAAACAAGCTGAAAAGGCCTAAATAAGAAGGAATTTACTACATCCAAATATTGACAAAACATTTATAAGCATCTGATCAAGATACTTACAAACAGGCTAACCCGAGGAGTGCTTTGAGCCAGGCGATCAGCTCCAGCATGCTCAGCTAATGAACCTTTTCAGAGTTTATTTTTTAAACCCTTTAACAAACAAGTGAGGTCATTGCCAATGATCAGACCTTAGCTAAGTCTGGATGAAGCAACTGTTTATAATACATGAAACAAACTTACATAGCCAGTTATTTACCCTGCCTGGTGCCCAGTTAACCATGTTTTGTTTCCACTACTTTAGCCCACACTGTAACTAAGAAAGCGCTGGTATTTTGAAGGATCACTACAAGTTTAACACAACAGCTCCTCTTTCCTAGGAGCTCATTCTTTTTGGAGCTGCAATAGAAGCCAGACCTTCCAAGTCCCAGCCTAGTGCCTTAGTTCCAATCTCAGAAGTGACAGTGTAAAAATAGCAAAGAGTCCTGTGGCACCTTATAGACTAACAGACGTTTTGGAGCATGAGCTTTCGTGGGTGAATACTGAATACCCACTTCATTGGATGCATGTGTAAAAATAAGAGTGTAACCAATAACAGTACATCAATGCCACACGTCTGTGGCCGAGCAGTGCTCTGGAGGTTCCAGTTCCAGATGAGTACAGGCGAAAGCACAGAGAACAGAGACGGCTTCAGAACCAACGATTTGCCCCATTCTGTTTTCACCTCCTTTCAGCTGTTCTCCCAGATGGTCCTGCACACTCACCAGCGATTGACCTCTGACGGGAAGGCTGAAAGGTGCTGCTGTCTTTAGAGCCTGGGAGACATCCAGCAGGGGGTCACTTTTGTCCTGAGGAACGAGGAACTCAGTCTGGGAGGTGAGCCCAGGTCTGATGCAGACAGATGGATTGTTACAGCTATGGGGAGATTTTCAAAGGCACCAGCTGACTCCCATTTGTGCCTTTAAAATCTCCTCCTAGGCCTCCAGTTCAGCCTCTGGACAGGACATGAGAGCAGAGGGTTTGCCAGACTAGATCAGACCTGACGTCCACCACGCCTGGTATCCCATCTCTGACAGAGACCAGCTGTGCATCCTTCAGAGGACTGTCCCCACAAGGCAGCAGATGTACATAAAGGGTGTGAAAAGTGACAGCTAAATAGCATCTAATTCCCATGGACCTAGGGCTTGTGATTTGCTTGCTCAGTTATAAAGGGGCATTGTCAGCATGCTGAGCCTTGGGCTGGCTGGCCCCACAGGCCAGGCCGGATGTGGCTCGGACCAGCACCTGCTCCTTGGGGAGGGGGTGTGGAGTGATTTAGGAAGCATCGCCTTAGGTGAACCAAGTCCCAGTCCCCACAGACAGTTCTCTGGGCACCCCAGTCCTCTGGTATCTCTGGATGGCACTAACCTCATGGCAGCTGCTTAGTGCTCTCGTCTCAGTGCCTACGGCCACCTCCATGGGAACAGCCTGTCCTGAGAGCCTCGGCCTTCAGACAGACGAGCAGCCCCGTTGTTACACGCTGTTCAGCGGGGTGGTCAGCACATGGGCTGGCATTGCTGTGTTCTTCCCACCCACCTTCCTTCCCCTCCACACGTGCAGGGAGCGTATCCCCCTCGGTGCTTGAGAGGTGAGACCAAGATAATGCCACGCGAGCGGGAAGGGCAGGGCTGCGCTCTGATGGGCGTGTTGCTTGTTGAGCCCAGCTGACAGGTGGGATTATTTGGTGCTGTTGTTGACAGGGTGGAGATGGAGGGATCTTCTGGCTGGGATGTAGAAATGGGGTTTAATGTACAGCAGAGAGCATGAGTCCGGAGAGCTGTGATGTCAGTTCACTGGTACATTCAGTACAGGCCGTGACTGGGAAACACCAGCTCCTTTAAAGAAGATGTACACAACCGAACGCATCAGACGGCATGTAGAGAAGCAGGTGGCTCTGAGAGTGGGATTTTCAGAAGAGGTCTGTGTTGGTGTGACTGGGATGCCATCTCCAGACGTGGCCCTCCCACCCTCAGCTCCCTGGCTCTCCCTGCACCTTTCCACAGTGCAAAGCATTTAAAATAAGATTCCCCTTCTGGGTCTAACGTACTGAGTCTCACGCACCAATTCGAGTGGCTCTTCCCTCTTGGATCTGGGATCCCGCAGCCCTCCAAGTGGCTCTGGTGCTGTGCTACTCTCTGGTCCCTCCCGTTTCCCTCCAGCAGTTCCACTCAGGCTGGCAACCAGAACAAAACCTTCCTCGCCATCGCCCTTGCTCCCAGGTCTCTGCTGCGGTGCAGTCTCCCAGCCTCCCTCCCCAGGACGCCGCTTCAGTCCTTTCTCCTGGGCTGTCTCCTCGAGCCTCTCAGCAGCTTCTACAGGAGCTTCCACCTCCGGCGCCTCCATTATCCACCCCAGAGGCCTGCCCGGGGCACGTGGTGACGTGGCAAACTCTCCACAAGTTGGGCCGAGACCTGTCCTGTTAATTTAGATGGAACATGGGCCAAAGGCGTTAACATCACCCAGTCACTGTCCAGCGTTAAACCGTGTCAAGCCAGGGCCGGGCTGTTGGTATCCAGAGCCCTCCACCTGCTCAGTGCTTGACACAAATGCCATTCAGCAGCCTTTGAACTTTTTCCTTCTTTTCTGTATCTTCAGCAAAAACAGGCCAAGCCTTTGAAATGTGAGGTGTGTAGTCAGGCTTTCATTTGATCAGTGTCCCTGGCTTCCTTTCCCTTTAGCTGGAGAGCGTTTTTAGGAGGAAGAACCCCCTTGTCTGACAGTCTCTTAGCTGGTATCAAAGACGGTCATAACTGTCCTCCTTCATCCTGTCTGGGGGAGGAGGGGTGGGGCCAGTCACCCTGTGCTATGTTAGAGTAGCCCAAGGGCTGCTCTAGTTTCAATTGGGCTTCAACGGCCACAGGGAGCTGAAAGTGCAGGTGGAGGTCAGCGTCCTGTCATGCCTCCTTTCCCCAGCCACTGCCTCGTCCCCCTGCTAGGCCAGCGGCAAAGTGCACTACGTCAGCCCTATGCCCCTGTAGGACCAGCCTCACGCTGTCCTCCCCAGGCTGGCAGGGGACCCTGGCCACCCCATCAGGAGCTCTGGAGACTGCCTAGCTAGGATGCTGGGCCAGCTGGAGTCAGTCAGCCCAGTCTACACAGGCTGAGGGTCTGAATCTAGGAGACATTCGGGGGAGGAACTATTCACTCTCACCGAACAGATGTTGTAGGGACATTCCCCTAAGCTAGTTTTCATAGCACACTAATAACCAGGATGGATGAAGCAAAGAGCTAAGATCACTGTCCTAGCCAGCGAGTTGTCTGGCTATGCACAAGTTCTCCATGGCAGCAATTTAACAAGGGACAGTGGCCAGCTGAGGCGATACAAAAGGCAGCTTTCTTGCTGTCCTCTCTCTCGTGGAACAAGCTGGAGCCTCACCAGAAGGTTGTAGGGAATTCCTCATGCCGCATGCATGCATTCCAGCAGCCAGCCTGCCACACCTCCCCCAGGATTTATTAGTGTTGTGGGCACCATGTGCAACATCTTTCTGATGGCCTGGGATTGGAGCAGTGACTCACACGTCTCGCTGCTCTGCCACGTCAGGGTCATGTTTGGGTTTTATATTCAGATTAGAGGGAGGCAGAAGGGTCCAGTGGTTAGGGTGTTATCATGGCACTAGAAAGTGGGGTTCAACTCCCTGCTCTGCCACAGATTTCCTGTGTGACCGCTGGCAAGTCACTTATCTGCTCGGTGCCTCGGTTTCTCCATCTGTACAATGGGGATCACCCACCTCCCAGGCTGTTGTGAGGGGATATACATTGCATTGGTGAGGTGTTTGGATACTATAGCAATAGAGGCTGTATAAAACAGACGGTCACCTTACAGGTTCCCTTTCCCTATGCAGCGTGTCGGTAAACACCTGAGCTGGGCCTGGGTGTGTGTTCTGCTGGAGGAGGGTAAGTGGGATCTAACCAACGGAGAGGGTCTGGAAATTAGGGCTCCAAACACCCCGAATGTGACAGGTTTGATCCCGTGCACATGCCCTCCAGTTGCACACAGTCAGGAAGCGGGTTTCATTTAGAATGATGTGCTGCAGCCTCCCACAGAGACACCTCGTGGCTGCATGATGTACTGCCAGTAGCATCTGCCCAGCTGGGGCCATAGGTGCCATAATGGCCGGTTGCTCTTCTTTAGAGGACATTGCTGGACCCACGCCAGTATATGCACCCCAAACCCAGGGCACCAGCTGCTGCATAGTCCCTCTGCACGGCCAACAGTTCAGGCTGTGGCGGAGAAGCCACAGCCCAGCCCCAAGTTCATAAAGCAAAACGCTAGCTGCTGAAAGACATCACCAAAGAAATTTCATTAAATGCATTCTATAGAGAAGAGTTTAAAGAATCAATCTGTACTTAATTATCTTCCATGTGAGTGTCAATACTAGTTTCCCTTTGGAGGGAGTGGATGAATCTTCTAACTGCATTTGGTCTTTTCCCTTCAGCAGCAATTGATCGGTATAACAAGGAATAAATATATTGCCTCAAAACTTTACACAGCCATAATAGGGGCAATTTTGCATGGAAATTAAATTAAAAAAAAAATCACTTGTATAGCAAAACTGCCAGCTCTGTGCTTGTGGCTGTTCTGTTCTGCAGCTAGCAGGGGGTATTAACAGCTTTTCATTGGAAAAAACAAACAAACAAAAAACATCCCTCTTGTGGCATTGCTGAAACCAGCCTTTAAGATCCAGTGTCTACCCAAGGAATAGACAAGGATGACTAGGGGGGTTCCTTTCATGAAGAGCTTTTAGAGACAAGAGACACCATCCCTCAAAACATGTAGCTCCTCACATCATGTCAGCTGCAGAAGGAACCTGCTTTTTAAAATGTCTCTCTGGTAAATAAAATGTTTTAGCAAGAGAAAGAAAATCCTCCAGAACAGACTGGGTGTTTATATTGATAAGAGAATCATCAAGAGTTATAATAATAAGAATTAAAAAATAATTCAGAAGTTCTAGAAGGCTGGTCCAGTAGCTAGGGCACGTGCCTAGGACTTGGAAAACTTGAATTCAATTTCCAGATGAACCACAGACTTCTTGAGTGACCCTGGGCATGTCACTTAGTCTCTCTGTGCCTCTGCTTCCTATTAGTAAAATGGGAATAATGCCCTGCCTCTGAAGGATGTTGTGAGGATAAATGCATTATTGATTGGGAAGTACTTTGAGATCTACTGATAGCAAACACTTTATAAGAGCTAGGTAGTATTATATAAACTCACATGCTTCAGGGCCTAAACTAACCTCTAGCTAATGGAGGTCAGGAAGGAATTTTCTCTTGAGGCAGCTTATTCCATCATGGCAGGATTTTTACACCTTCCTCTGAAGCAGCTTGTGATGGCCACTGCCGGAGACAGGACCTGGACTAGCTGGATCAGGAGTCTGAGCCAGTCTGACTGATCCTGTGTTACAGAGTTAGCTGGAAATTTACTGTTGAATTTATTTTTTTGATGGAAAATGTGGTTTATGCAAGATCAGAATTCTCAGATTTTGCAGAAAAATTTCAGTTTGCCTTTGGGAAAATAAACAAAACATTTTTGTTTTCAGATACTGTGGTGATGAGTGTGGTATAAAAATGTATATAGAATAGAATAAACTCAGCCCTAATCTCTGCATCCCTGAGCTGCCGCGGTGCCTAATGGGAACTGTAGTTTAGGTACCTCATGCAGACATTCTCCACTATGGGCTGGACCCATTTCCCATGATGCACTGCAGTCAGACTGCCCTGATGCACTGTGGGAGCTCACGAGGAAGTGAAATAATGTTGCATAATCCAGAAATTTCCTCTCCAAGCCCGATGGAAAGTGCCAGGCTCTGGGAAGCCATATGGGCAGCCCTTCATCCCATTGAGCTAATGAAGAAACTGCTGGAGATTAGAAAGCTTTCCCTGTGCTGGGTTTGCTTCCTCCACCAACTGATTCTCAGTAGAGCTGGTTGAAATTTTTCAGTGTAACGGCTTTTCCTCGCAAACTGCGGTGCCATTGAAAACGAATGTTTTACAGGAACGTGCCGGTTTTGACTGTATTTTTCAGTGTAACAGCTTTTCCGCACAAACTGTGGTGCCATTGAAAACAAATGTTTCACAGGAACGTGCCGGTTTTGACTATATTTTTCAGTGAAAGGTTTAAAAACTATTCAAAATGGAACATTTAATTTCAACTTCACTTCTCAATTCCTTTTCCCATTTACGTGGGGTTGGAGGTGCCTACGTTTCTTCCCCACTCCTTCCAGCCCACAGCACAGGCTCATAGGTCTTTCCCCTTCAAACGTCTCTTGATGGTCTTTCCATTATGTCCTTGGTCTTCCATCTCCTTTCTTGCTGTCCTTTTCCTCCCATGCTTTCTTTGCTGGTCACCTTCTCCCATTCTTACCACATGTCCACATGTGCGCTCCAGCTGATCTATCACTGAGAGTCCCAAATTCATCTCCCCACAAGCTTCTTCCACGTGCACTCTGTCTCCCTCCCTTTGCCTGCCATTCTCCTCAGTATATTTTCTTCTCCCTGTATCATCTTCGTCTCTGTAAGACCTACCTTCCCCCACATTGAGCCCCTTCTGAATTAAGGTTCTCAAAAGGGGGGTCTGGCCCCCCTGTTTAAAAATGGGGGTGGGGGTGGCTGTTTGGCCCTTCCATCTCCAGTGCCTATGGTTGAAACTGTAGCTTGGATGGACCCGCAAGTGGGGGTCTCTCTGCAGAAGCGGAAGATGGTAAATACTTGTCAAACACTAGATCCCACTGCATAGTGCTGGGGTAAGTCCGGTGATAGACGCGTGCTGCTATCTGTCGCTAAATGACCTGAGGGCCCCTTGCCCCCTTTCCTGGGGATGGCAGCTTGGTTTGGAATTCCAGCAGTGAGGGTGAAGTGCCTTGTCCCCTAAGCCACTTGATTCTGAGCAAATTGTGACTCGCCTGTTAACATAACTGCAGGTTTTACTGCAAAGCTGCCATGATGGCAAATTAACGCCAGACTGTAAATCACCATCAGTAGTGCCATGTGTCTGAGTGGCAAGGATGCCTTGGGGCTGCAACACTGGAGACCCACAGGGAAGCCAACGTCACTAACCCAGAGGATTTTCTCTGGCACGTGTAAGCCAACGTAACGTTCTATCATCTTCTGGTGAATTTAAATGGAAGGCGCAGTCTGAATGTGGGAGGGCTGGTTTGTGAAGGGTTCTTTGAATGGTGAACCTTTCTGGAGAAGGCTCAGACAATGCTGGTGGGATCTAGTGAATGAAAGGCAGAGTTTAAGAGCTGGCAATCAAAGTAATGTGGTTTTCCCGCTCAGAAATCCCAGGAGGCCCCGTCTTGAGGGATTTACTCAGTTTCACCAGTTCCAGGCAGCGTAAACCTTTTGACCAGTATCCGGTTGCATCTGGGGAGAGAAGATGCCCTTAGAGCCAGCCCTTCGCAACGGGAGGCATATAAGTTACACCGTCCCAGGAGCCATTGTGCTCCAGAGACACCCCTCTGAGTCGCACTGTCTCCCTCGCTTGCCCCTGCCTGGGTGGAGGGGTAGGAATTTGCTGCAGGCCTGCACCAGCTGGGGGGTGAGCCATTCCCCGCCCCCGTGGCCTGAGGAAGTAGTGAGTGAGTGGGCAGCCCTTTGCTTACTGCCCCACTCTGCACCCACGGTGTGTAGGGATGAAGAGGGGAGGGAGTCTTCACACTCCGGCTGACTTCCCTGCCCAGGTGCTGGCCGAAAGGGCAGATTAAGCTGCCCACATGAGCTGTCAGGAGGCGTCAATGTTAAACTTGGCCGTGGTGCATTTGCTACTGGCTGAAGCAGGGGGAGGCTGGGTTCCCCCATCCGACAGCCACATGGTGAGTGAATGAGCCAGGCAAGAATCCAGTCGCGTCCTTTGTGACTAGGACCAGGCGAGCAATGACTTTGTGCTGCGTATGACAAGAGAAACTTAGATGTGAACTCTGCGCCAGCCAAAAAATCTCCCAGGAGCCCCGGGTGTCTGGGCCCAGCGCCTTGGCCAGGGCAGACAAGGACGAAAACGTCTCTGATCTTCCTTATTTGTTCCCTCTCCCTCCCTCTGAGAGATTCAAAGCCCCATTGGCGTCCGGTAGCCCGGCCCTCCCTGGTTATAAGTGCTGTGCTCACCTAGGCAGGGGTTTCTCAGCAAGGAAAGTGGGTGGTGAACACTAAGTACCTCTGAACTGCTCACAATCAAACCACACAGTGGGGGAAAAAATAAGAGCCTTGCAGAACCAGTTGGAGTAAATGATGATGATGACTGAGCGTTCGGAGTGATGATTTATAGCAGCCAAGAGCCGTGAGCTCTCTAGAGCAGAGAGGATGGCACAGCGGGAGGAATAAGTGTCGAGTAGCTTGTGCTTTCTGCTCTTCATGTGCCAGGGAGGGCTACAGCTCTTGCGCAATACCCTGCGGGTTAGTTTGAGAGCGGGGGCGGCGGGGGCTGAACTTTCTAGCCCTGCACAGGGTGTGATCGGTATCATGGAGGACGGTGCATAGCTGGGTAATGGCAATAGCAGGGTTTTCCAAAGAGCACATCCCTGGAGGCGGGGCCAGCACTGATCTCACTGGCATTCGGCCCCACTGGTGCAGCGTGATCAGGATGCAGAGCGCACAGAACACGCGGCGTGGGGATACAGGGCGAGCAGGGAGCGGAAAACTGCTTCGTAAGAACGATGTGGGAGCCCCTCACCCAGCAGCCTCCGTCAGGCTCAGTGGTCAGGAATTCCACTGACCCCCCAGCGGGGCAGCAGCTCCTGGGCTTGTCGTTAAAGCACTAGGCAGGGATTCAGCGTAGCTGGGTTCAGCTCCCAGGTCTGCTGTGTGACCTTGCGCCAGGTGCATATCGGCCTCCCCCTCTGGAAGACGGGGATGAAATCCTCAGCTACCTCACAGGCAGAGCTGCGTGGAAACAAGCAGAAATGTTTCCAGTCTGTGGGGTTTGAAGAGGAGCAATTTAAAAAACTATGATTTTTTTTTTCAAACAATTTTGCATTTTTGAGATTTTGAAATTTCATTTCCCCCTTTCCTGGCAGTAAAGTTATTAACATCCAGAGGTGTTGGGGTCTTTCCCCCCTTTCCCGTTTCTTTGTTTCACTCTCTGACTTTTCAAAGCTTCCCTTCAGAAAAGCGCCAGAACGGCGGCAGTGTTACAGAACTTAACGGAGCCCTTCGCCAACCCGTCGCTCTCCCCAAGTCGGGGAAGTTTGGAAAAGTTACATGGGGGGGAAATGGAAAAATAGCACCTCAAACATCACTCATTTGATTGCAGTCAATGGCAAAAAAAAGAGGGAGAAATAGGAAACAAAAGAAAGAAAAATAACCCCCAAATCTGAAACTTTTGAACAACTGTCAAAACCAAAATGAAATAAAAAGTTCAATTCACAATGGAGGTTCCTGTTTGATTTGAAATCTCCCGTCAAACAATGTGAACAGAAGCAACATCGTCCCACCAAAAAACATCACTTTCGATCCAGCCCAATTTGTTGGTGGGAAACTTATTTTGGTCAAAAATGTTGGCTCCGTTCTGCTCGCAGAAGGGCTGTGAGGACACACGTGCTGTGATGGGCAGGGTGCCGTCAGGGGCTGCAGAAGTAAAGACAGACCATGGGCCGGGGCGCTGGGGCCAGTGCTGGATCCTAGTGCAGAACTGGGACACGAGTGACACATGGCCGGTCTGACAAGGTGTTACAGCCACACAAAGCTGGTGGGGCCCAAGCGTGATGCTGGCATTAAGGGAGACGTCAGGGTGTAACTGAGCCCAAGAGCTTAATAAGATTCCAAAGGGACTGGATGTTTGTTTCGATGGATATGAAGACTATTATTGACAGGTATTGGAAGGGTTGTTCAGCCTTGTGCTTCAAGGCTGAAGCCAGTTTGTAGCTATTAGAGATCAGGAAGAAACCTAACGTGGGGGAAGATTAGCCCACCTCCATCTCTGCAGGGTTCTTACACCGTCCTCTGAAGCATCTGGTGCCGGCCAGAGACAGGACACTAGGCTACATGGACCCTGGCTGGTCCAGTCTGGCAGTTCCTATCAACATGACAGTAAAGTATCTTTCTCGTCCTTTCTGTAGCTATGCCTCGGTTGTAGCCTGCAGCCGCACAGGTTTAGATAATGAGGCAGTCTTCCACCCGTCAGGAATGTAGGTGTCTTGGGAGCAGATGGGCAGTACCATCCCAGGGGCTTTTCAGACTCTGCCCTTCAAAAGCCCAGCGTCCAGCGCTGATTGTAGTAAGCAGGGTGTCTGTCAGCAGCACAGGTAAGAGCTGCCCTCTTGGCCAACCCACTCGCGATTGATTGGTGTGGGACCTCCAGAGCCAAAAACACAAGCAGCTATAGCTTGAACGAAAGAGCCTAGGCTCTTTAGCGATGGGCTGTAACAACTTGTGTCCTCGGCGGACCAGCACAGAGGGGCTCCGTCACACACTCCGTTACACACACAGCCCAGTGCACTAAGCCGAGTAGGAACTGGTCACAGGAAGAGCTGGGTGAAAGTAGTGAAAAATCGCTCATTCATGGCAATTTGTGCAAAATATTTTGCTAGTCTGTTTTGCAGGATTTCATAGCCCTGAATTTTTGGGAGATTAGGAAATTCTGCATTAAAAGTCATGGGAAGATATAAAAGGCCATTTTTGTTGTAAGATTTGCACTTAAGAATTTGAAAAAAAATGCAAGAGGAAGAGTCTGATTGTGGCTTGGGAGAAGAGGTCTTGAATTCTAATCTCACCTCTGGCTAACCATGGCAATGCGCTGCACTTATGTAGCACGTCCCAAACATTGTTGAATAGGTAAAGTGTGGAGCTGGTCCGAAATTTTCCGATGGAACATTTTTTTCCATCGGGATGTGCCAGCTTGTCAAAGTGAGATGTTTCATGGAAGTGTCAGTTCTGATGAAGTTTTGGTTTTTGTTTTTTTTTAGGGGGGGGGGGGAAGAACACCCCTCTTCCTCCGATCAGATCAGAGCAGCAGGCCAGTATCCTGCCTCTGATGGTGGTGAGTACGAGCTGCTTCAGAAGAAAGGTGCAGAAGGCGAAGATGGGATAATTTGCCCACAATGAAAGTTCCTTCCTGACCCCATTAGAGATTGGCCCAAACCCTGAAGCACGAGCGTTTATAGACCTTCCAAACTTTGCTTTATCCTTATGGCTGTACTGATGTTCTTGTTACCCATATAAATGTCCAAGCCTCTTTGGAACGCTGCTAAGCTGTGTGTGTGGAGTAGCTGTCGTGTAAGGATGTGGGTGAAGCAGCAGGGACCTATAAGCTGCAGTCAACATGAGACCCTAATTGCTATTGTCAGAGTCATGTAATGCTTAAATGAAAGTAATGGAAATGCTGGCTAAAGCTGCCTGTGCCTTAATAAGGAGAACAGCACACTTGGCTTCAATTATATCATGTGGCAGTGAGTTCCACAGGCTAATTGTCCATTGTGTGGAAAAGCATTTTCTTTCATCAGTTTGAAATTTGCTGACCTTTGGTTTCCTTGAGGCTTTGTCTGCACTACAGAGCCTTGGCAGGTATAGCTTTGCTGGCCCTAGTGGAGACAGGAGTTCTGCTTGTCTAGCTGTACCACCTCCCTGCATGACATTAGCTAAACCAAGAAAAGTACTCTGCTGTCAGCGGGGCTGCATCTGCTCCGGGGTTGTAGCTGGTAGAGCTGTGTTGGGTGTGTGTGTGGGGGTGATTCCCTCCCCCCCCCTCCGCCCACACACACACTCCTAGCTGACATAGCTACATTGGCAAAACTTTGTAGTGTAGACCAGAGGTTTGCAAACTGTGGTCTGCGGACCACTCCATTCAGGGGGTCCTTGGATAGCTCCCTCCAAGGTGCGTGCCTGGGCGACCGCACACGAGAGAAGGAAGGGCCCCTACCCAATTACTGGAGCCGTGCAGGTGTGGCTCCACTAATTAGGCACTGGACCCTGAAGCAGATGCACATGTAAGGTGAGGTGGTGGCCTGGGGGAGTAGGTGGGAGGGGGCAGTGGGGTGAGAATTGGGGCTGGGGGGAATTTGGGATGTGCAGGGCTGCGGTGGCCAGAGAAAGAGGCAATTTCCCCAGCTCCAGGGCTGCAGCTGCCGGGGAGAGACCCCCCTCCTCCTCCCCAGCCCCACCATGGGGGTACTGCGGCGGGGGAGAGAGGGAGAGACCCGCCTCGTCCCAGCCCCAGCTCGGGGGCTGCCGCGGGGGGGAGAGGCACATCCATCGCATTGGAAAGGTAAGACTACTGACATTAAAATATGAGTTGTGGGCTTCTATTTGTAGAACAAAAAAACTGTTTATTGTTGTTGGTTTTTTATACTGCGCTTTTATCCAAAGCGCTTTACAATAGTTAGCTAACGGTACAAACATTTGGAAAGCTCGTTAAGTGGTCCGCCGAGACCCTCAGCAATTTTCAAGTGGTCCATGAAAAAATGTTTGAGAACCTTTGGTGCAGACTAAGCCGCTGTGTCCCCTCTCTTTGGGCTCTACGCAAAGGCCTGGCTAATTCTGTCATCCTTAAGAATGAAACCGGAGGATTTCCAGGCAATCTTTCATACTCTGGGTCTCACTCACCTAGGCTCCACTCTGGCTGTGCTTCTAGATTATGGTGTTTATTGAGCGTTCCCTGTTTGTTTACTATGAACCTTTGTTATTACGTAAAAAGAGAGATTTGCTCCATCTCCTTTGGACGGACTAACGAAGATGAAAAGGGAGTGAAAATATTTTGGACTAGATTTTTCAGCTGATGTAAATCGGCAAAGCTCCAACAGAGCTGTGGCGATTTCCACCTGCTGCGGCTCTGGCCCGTTGACTCCGTGGAGCTATGCAGCTTTACAGAGTTTGAGGTTCTGGCCCACTGACTTCAATGGACCTGTGCTGATTTATGCCAGCAGAACGTCTGGCCTGATGACTCCTGGAGCGATGTGGATTCAGACCAGCTGGGGATCTGCCCGTTTGTCAGTCTGTGCATGCCCAGCTTCAGCAATGGCTCTGATAAGGCAACAGGGGAGGTTGCGTTGTTGGAGGGCATTGACGTTTTGCAATTGTTAGGGGGCTTTTTGCCAAACCTAAGCTCTGCTCTGGGTACTCAATGGAGCACAGCGAGTCCCTCGGGGCGGCGTAGATCAGACTCACCCCCATGGTGCTCAGTGATCACTCTGTGCTCATGGTGGTCTCTGCCTAGGGAGCTCAGCCTGGAACACCCCTCTCAGGGGCCTCACTTTTCATTCCCCCAGGGTTGGGGCAGGTTGGCGGTTTCATTAACCCAGGGTGAGCCTGGGGGCAGGTTGTAGGGCAGACCCAGTGCCAGGATGTGGCACTGCAGTAACTCCTGGACAGGAGCAGCGGCCTCGCCTCCCACGCAAAGGTTGTGAACGTTGGATCCGGGCGCGACCCAATGGACCCTGGCCCCCATTGGTGTTCACCTGCCCTCCCTCCCCTGCCCACTCACTGGGGCAGCATTGCAGTCTGGGCCTTCTGCAGCCCTAGAGGGGCTGGAGGACCTGCCCAGGGCTAATTCACCTGCTTGAGAGTACTCGGGGGCAGGCCCAGGGATTTCCCGTGTGTGCACTGCCAGTTCCGCTGCTGCCCCAGAAATACCGACTCATAGGAATAACTAGCTACTGGTCTGAGTGGAGCCGGCGAGGCTGCTGACTGCGGTGCGCGCGCTGTTGCAGCAGGGACTGGAATCTCCATTGCGATGCACTGGCTGCAGGCATTGCAACCAACACAAGGTTCCTTCGGCAGCCAGCACAGCAGGAGCTCACTACTCGCTCACGTAGCCCAGGAGAGGGTGGTTGGAAGAACAGAGCAGGAGAATAGTGTAGCGGGTGTTTAACCTTGTTCACTCTGAGCGAGCCGGCTGCAGGGTCCAGGGAGACTGTCTAGGATGACGATGGCTGCTGGAAGGGCTCCGGGATCCAAAGGCTGCGTTTGGCCCTCTGCGGGTTCAGCTTGTTCCCATCTGAGGTTTAAAGCTAAAGGAGGCTGAACGGGCCGACAGAGCAGAGAGACGAGGAGGGAGGAATCACAGGAACGTACATTTCCATGACACCTTTCATGCTCAGGGACCCCAGCGTACTTTCCAGGGACTTGGTGAAGGCCCATCGCAGACATGCAGCTCCCTCTGAGGTGAAATGTGGCAGCATTGTGCTGCCCAGGACACTGCAGCGCAGAGCGTAGAAAGGGAAGTGAAGAATAACTTCTCCAGCTGAAACTTCAGGTCTGAAGCAGGTGGAATATAAATACCTAGGGTGGGACCCTCATTTGCACCAGTGCTGCACGTGGCACAGCAGGGCGCCACATAGTCGGGTCATGTCCCTTTTCCCTGACCAGCCTGACATGATCTCTGCACTGGGGGAAGTGCCGTACAGCCAGCACCGGCTCCATGTCACTGAATCTTTGTAGAAGGGGAAACCAATATTAAGGCTGCTTTGCTGCACTGGGACAGTGCAAAGCGACTGGCGGCGGAAAGGGGCTAGGATCTGGCAGAACAAAAATCCCCCGGGATTTTAGCCACCAGGGGCCAGGGCCTCCGTCAGCACAGCGCTCCCTTAGCACTGCGTCACGAGTCGGACGTGAAGGATGATCCAAATGTAGTTAGCTGGGGAGGCCAAAGCTGGGCGCTGCAGAAGAGCGAGTGATGATTAGTAGCGGCTGAGACGCTGCTGCTGTGTGTTGGGCCATCGCACGGCACAGGAAGTGGGGCCTGTTATATCCTTGGGGCAGCCGGAGTAGGAAGCAATCACTTGAGGCCAGAGAGCAGACAGCTAACCAAAACCTCCATTTTATTTACAGACCATAATACTCTAACTCAGTTGCCATAGCAGCAAAAACCATGACAACCAAATACACAACATATTCCTCCCCCCCCTAATAAGAACATCCCCTAAATAAAAAAAAACACACACTAGACTAGAGAAGGAGGGTAGACTGCCTCCATTCCCGGCTAAACCCTGGGGATTATTTTGCCCCATAACCGTGGGTTCGCCCTAGCTAGAGATCCAGCCGATGAGGAGGCCTTCTGTCTCTAGGTGGATTACGGCGAACTTCTGGTGTTATTGCACCCGAAAGCACTAGGGGCTCAGGGTCCGCAGCACGAACGGGTGAGGAGGTGGTATCAGCTCGTGCTGGGCAAAGGGGTATCTCAGCCGCCGGCAGTAATGGAGGAGAACAGTCAGGAACAGGTGACTCGTGATTCGGTGCCTCACCAGAAGAGGTGAAGTCAGACCCCTCAACTGCAGATGGGTCCTGAGGACTGGCATGACCTGGCAACAGCTGATCTACATGTCGCCGCCAGGTAAGATTCTCTGCAGTCCGGACTGTGTAGGAAACAGGTCCTGTTTGAGTGATGACTGTGGCCGGGACCCATTTAGCTCTGGAAGTATAATTCCGAGCCAAAACTGGCTGTCCCGGGCTAAAGGTTCGGTCTTTTGCTCTGGGTGCCCGTCTGATGACTTGATATTGCTGCTGATGTTGCACAATTTGTCGGGGTTCAGAAGGTTTCAGCAGATCAAAGCAAGTGCGCAGCTGTCGTCCCAACATTAGAAAGGCTGGGGATGCCTGGGTCGTAGCATGAGGGGTGTTTCTGTAGGAAAGTAAGAAGATATCCAGACGCTTTTGAATGGAGTGTTGTCCCCTTGCTGATTTCAAAGCGTTTTTCATTGTCTGCACAAATCTTTCAGCTAATCCGTTGGTGGACGGATGATATGGTGCTGACGTGATGTGGTGTATCCCATTTGCCTTCATAAAATTTTGAAACTCCTGAGAAACGAACTGCGGTCCGTTGTCGCTCACAAGTTGTTCTGGCAGACCAAAACGACTAAAGAGTCCTCGTAGTTTTTGGATAGTACTCTCTGCAGAAGTGGACTGCATTATAGAGACTTCTGGCCATTTAGAATGGGCATCTATTGCCACCAAGAACATGCTTCCTTCAAGGGGGCCAGCAAAGTCAACATGAATACGTTGCCACGGGTTTTCAGGCCAGTCCCATGGGTGTAGGGGTGCCCACTGGGGTGCATTCCTCACACCCTGACATGACATACAAGCTTTTGCCTTCTCTTCAATAGCGCTGTCCAATCCAGGCCACCAAAAATAGCTTCGTGCAATTTCCTTCATGCGCACTATTCCACAGTGACCGGAATGTAGCTGTTCTAACATCTGTGATCTCAGCGGTGGTGGAATAATGACACGTCTCCCCCACAACAAACAACCAGATTGGACCGATAACTCCATCCGTTTGGACATGTAGGGAACAAGGTCGGATGAGACCGGAGAGGTTTGTCGAGATTTTCCATGCATCACCAGGTCCATAACTTGGGACAATACTGGGTCAACGCGAGTTGCCTTCTTTATCTGAGTAGCAGTGATGGGTGTATTCTCTACCTGTTCAAAGTAAAAGATTTCCTTTTGGGCACTATCTTGATGTTTGACCGGCAAAGGCAACCTCGAGAGGCCATCTGCATTGCCATGCAGAGTGGATTTCCGATATTTGATTTCATATGTGTGTGCACAAAGTAACAATGCCCAACGTTGCATACGACTAGCAGCTAATGGGGGAATGCCTGTGTAGGGTCCAAAAATTGACGTCAGAGGTCGATGGTCTGTAAGAAGAGTAAACTTTCGCCCAAAGAGGTACTGATGAAACTTCCGAATTCCAAAAACAATTCCTAATGCCTCACGTTCGATTTGGGCGTAGTTAGTTTCTGCTTTGCTTAGAGTGCGTGAAGCAAAAGCAATAGGTCTCTCTTCTCCCGAAGGCATAATGTGTGACACGACTGCTCCCACTCCATAAGGGGAGGCATCGCAGGCCAATTGCAGTGGTAAGGATGGATCAAAGTGCGTTAGAACTTCAGAATTTAACAATGCATCCTTAGCTTTGTTAAATGCAACATCACAGGCTTCAGTCCACTTCCAGGCCTTGTTCTGCCCAAGGAGCTCGTGAAGTGGTTTTAGCAGTGTGGCTAACTGTGAGATGAACTTTCCATAATAGTTCAGTAGTCCTAGAAACGAGCGCAGCTGGCTTACATTTCGTGGTGGGGGAGCCTCCACAATAGCTTTAACTTTTGCAGGGGCCTTATGAAGACCTGCAGAATCGATTATGTGTCCCAAATATTCAACAGAGGGCTTGAAGAATTCACACTTGTCTTTGCACACTCGTAGGCCATACTCTTCCAATCTTTGTAGGGTAGCCTCTAAATTCTTTAAGTGATCCTCTTCATTTCTTCCAGTGACCAGGATGTCATCCAGATAGCACTGAACTCCTGACAAGCCACACAAGATCTGGTCCATAGCTCTCTGGAACAGGGCGGGAGCCGATGTTATTCCGAAGGGTAGGCGACAGTATCGATAAAGCCCCTTATGAGTCACAATAGTCAACAGCTCTTGGGACTTTTCATCGACGTGCATCTGTAAATATGCTTGACTCAGATCAATCTTACTGAACTTTTGTCCCCCAGTCAGGCCTGCGAAGAGGTCATCGATGCGGGGAAGCGGGTATTGCTCTGCACACAACACTGGGTTGACAGTGACTTTAAAATCCCCGCAAATCCGGAGAGAGCCATCTTTCTTCACTATTGGAACGATAGGAGTGGCCCATGAGCTATGGGTAACTGGTATTAGGACTCCATTGGTGACCAGGCGCTCCAGGTCTGCTTCAACCTTTGGCCTGATGGCATATGGCACAGTTCGGGCTTTCAGATATTTTGGTGGACTGCCAGGTTTAATGTTCAATGTCACAGTGATTCCCTTCATACTTCCCAAATCATCTCCAAAAACAGCAGCATGTTTCCTTAGTATAGGGGTTAGACTGGTTTCTTCTTTAGTCATCCGGTGCACTTCTGCCCAGTTCAGTTGAATCTTCCCAAGCCAAGACCTACCCATTAAGGCTGGGTAGTTACCTCTCACCACAAACAGTGGCAATCTAGCGGCCTGTCCATTGAGCTCCACCTTAACATCAATAGTGCCCACCATGGGCACAGCTTCTCCCGTATACGTCTTCAGAACAGTTTTTGTTGCCTTAAGCGGAAGATGCTGTAGCTTTTCTTTATACACAGTCTCAGAGACCAGCGAGACAGCTGCACCGGTGTCCAGTTCCATGCGTATAGGTTTGCCCTCCAATAAGGGGGTTACCCAGTATTCATGTGAGCCCATTGCCAAAGACAAAACATGCAGTGGCACTTCCTCTTGTGATGAGGTGTCTCCTTGATCATCCTGGGTCTGCTCTAGAGTATGCAAGGTTCCTCTTTTTGTCGGCCAGACCACAGGCCTCTTTTTCTTTTGTTTACAGGCACACTCAATGTGTCCCTTTTTGCCACAGTGTCGACACACCAGGTCCTTACACCAGCATTCTGATGCCTGGTGTCCTGGCTTACCACAGCGGTAACATTCTTGACTCTGCACAGTTTTGTGGGTCGGTTCTTGTGACACTTTTTGCACCCTAGGGGGTGCACCGATGTATTGTGCCTCCCTTGTAGCCAGTTCCATGGAGACAGCAATATCAACAGCCTTCTGTAAGGTAAGCTGAGCCTCTGTCAGTAGGCGCTTCCGTATAGCTTCACTGCAGAGGCCACACACTAACCTGTCACGCAGGGCATCATTTAACATCTCTTTAAATTCACAGTGTTCTGCTAGCTTTTTTAGAATGGCTACAAATTGTACAACTGTTTCATCTTCCTTTTGGTCTCTTTTGTGGAACCTATATCTTTCAGCAATTACCAGTGGTTTTGGAGAGAAATGGGACCCCAGGATTTCCACAATGTCACTGTAAGATTTAGTTGCTGGCTTAACAGGGTGTAGTAAGCTGTGTAGCAGGGAGTAGGTTTTAGCTCCTACAACACTTAAGAATATTGGCACCTTCTTCGCTTCTGTAATGTCATTTGCAATAAAAAAAAGCTCAAAACGCTCAGTATACACATGCCACTGCTCTGTATTCTCATCAAAAGGCTCCAGGGGCCTGGTCAGAGTAGCCATGATTTTTAGTTTCACTTTCACAGTCAGTGCAAAGAAGCAGCTTTTTTTCTTTGTTTGTTCTTTACCTTGACTTCTACTTCCTTCTGTTACTGGAGCAGCACCAGGATCCCACCCTCGTCGCCAGTGTTATATCCTTGGGGCAGCCGGAGTAGGAAGCAATCACTTGAGGCCAGAGAGCAGACAGCTAACCAAAACCTCCATTTTATTTACAGACCATAATACTCTAACTCAGTTGCCATAGCAGCAAAAACCATGACAACCAAATACACAACAGGCCCCAGCGCGGTGCCAGGCTAGAAGCGATGGTGTTGGGGAGTTTACCCCCACAGGTAATGTGTCTAAGTCATCACCCCCCAAGGTCAGGGATGTGCCTTTCTCCGAGTCTCCATGTGCAGGGGGCTAGAGCTCTTGTGGCAGAAATCACTGATGTGCGGGGCTGGGGGCAGAAGGCCCGAGAGGTGCAATGACTTTAGGTGTCAAAGCTGCACTCGGGCACGGCCGCCCCGACGGGCTAACGAGAGGCTGGGTCAGCTCGTCTGGAAAGCGTCAAACTGTCAACGATAAATGCATAAACCACCCGTGGAAAACGATCGTGGACGGTTTAGAACCCAGGCAGCCCAGGAACCCAAGAATGATATTTTTGGATGCGGAAATACATCTCTTTGAATTGCCTGCGCCCTTTGATCCCGAGGGGTTGGTTGCAGTGGTCTCTGGCAGAAGCACCATGTTTCTACGAGGGGCAGTGTGGCAACTGCTTATGTTAATATAGTTCCTGGCTGGTGAATAAATAACCCTTGACTCTTTCCTGTGGGCAAATAGAGAGCTCCTGGCAAGGAGATCCAGCAATAACTTTGCAGGAATCATCAGGAATGTAATGGAGAAAGAAACTAGAAGAATGTGTCACTATTCCCCCTTCAGCGACAGAGAGAATCTGGCTCCAGCTCTGTGTCAATAATTCTTGGTTATTTGCAGTGTGGTTATTCTATCTGCAGAATAGACAAGAAACTTGTCAATATCTTGCTCTCACTTTCTTTGTTTAGCTGAACAGGGAGGAGATGAAAAATGTCCTGAAATGCTGCAGGCACTTCCATCGGCCATGTGTCAGACCAGACCAGACCAGACCTGTGTCAGAGGTATCCCCAGGTGTACCCAGGCAGGCATATTACCCCTGTGTCAGACCATCATCTTCTCGATATTTCACTGGAGGGGGCCGTGCGTGGATTCTGCCAAAAGCTAAGCAGGAGCCGATAACCCTGGCAATTGCGAGATGTTTGTACGGGAAATAATCTGAGTTCTGGAACATGTAGGATATTGGGTTTCGAAACTCTTGAATTAACCTTGTCACCTGAGGCAAGGCAGGCGTCTAAACTGTCCCAGTTCCCAGGGAGAACAATGGACAATCCATGGAGACAGCCCATGTTTACTGTCTGGATTAGATGCAGGCTGGAGATTTACAAAGGTAAATGGACCCCAGGAGGATTCTCGGAAGTGGGGACCCCTGGACTAAGAGACAATAGTCTGTCACTGTATAGGAGCACAGAAAATGTCCTGGGGGAGGGAAAAATCTCTTTGCATTGGTCGAGCACGGCAAGAACTGGCTTTTGGGGGAGCCGTACTTTATTAGCCAGGAAAGTAACTTGCTAATGAGTAGAGGCTACGGCTCGTTCTTATGTTTTTCTTTGGCTTATAACTTTGTTTCCAGATCCTTATACTTGTCTTTGTTTGTGGTTTTCTCTCTGGCTCCATTAAATAAACACCCTGGGCAGTTTATTTACAGTTGCATCCCACCACCTCACAGCATCCCTAAGACCTTTCCCACACGGAGGAGAGGAGCAATCAGTCAATCTCTCTCTCTCTGTGTCTCCCTCCCTCTTACGCCTGCTCCCCCCTGTGCTCTTCCTTCCTGTGCCTATTTGTGGGCTCTCGGCTAACGGGTTAATTGGCCTTTCTGCCCTGCCCCGCCCCACCCCGCCCCGCCTGGCATAGTCAGCTCCAATCTGCTTGGCCTGACTGTGAAGAGCGCTGGCTCCGGCCTTTGTACCTAGCACTCTGCCACAGGCTGCTCCCAGGGCCTCGGCTGCACGGTACTCGAGATGTGCCTTGGCGGGATGAATCCGTCTCGCGGGATTTGAACCTATTGCACTAAGACAGTGGTTCTCTAGCTGTTTCATAGCGGGACCCCTTTTCCATACCGGCAGCCCCCCAGCACCTCCCCCATGTAGCCCCTCTCCCATTTAACAGTACGGGACGAGCAGGGGGGTCACGATGCCCTGGAACCTGCACATGACCCCTGTGAGTTGCCACCTGTGCAATGGAGCACCCATGTTCTGGAGAACCAAGGCCTTTTTAACGGATTGCCAGCCTGCTAACCCAGCTCAGTCCACCCCTGGCTTTCCGGCTTTCCCCTGCCCCAGACCTGTGTACCTAGTGAATGGATACAGGAGATTATTGCAAGGCATGAGGTGGCCTTCCAGGCATGAGAGATGCCATGTTTCCAATGAGGCCTCATTTTCCGCTCTCAATCTGGAAGCCCGGGGTGATGGGTTGGACCCCTTGGGAAGTCACCTGGTGTATTGGGATGCCCCGAGTCTACCTGTTCTGCCAGCCTGGGCCTCCGTTAACCTGTCTTGCTGAGCCAGGCTCTTAAAACCTCCTCTAACACACCCACAGGCAGGGCCACCCCCAGCCGCAGACCAGCTCTGGGCAGACTCAGCTTTGGGGACTTGCTCCAGCACTCAGCTGTCCACCTCCCTTGGGGTGCAGACCCAAAGATATATTATACTCGCCTCTTCCCTCCATGTGGAAGGAGGTATGCACCCCCCCCCTCCAGTTAGAAATCACATCTACTGGGTTATATTACAAACCAGAAACAAACGTATGAACCAGAACAGGTGTATTTTAAGTAGTTAAGGAGGTAGCAGACAGAACAAGGCAGATTACTAAGAAAATAAAACCGAGCCCGCAAACTAAGCCGTCAGTAGTGCTGCTGTTATTTGCAGGGTCACGGCCTTATGCTGCTTTTGTGTCTGATTTGTCGCTGGAGTTGGGCGGCGCACTTCGTTAATGGCAGCTGCTCCCGCCGGGGGAAAGGAGAAAGCAGCAGGGACTTGAGTTGCCAGCCGCAGCCCTCAGTGCAGTAGCTTGAGTATGGACCAACGCCTTTAGAAATGTCACAGAGGAAAAGAACCATTAGCGGGGTTGCCATGGCAATGGTGGGGCTTGTACATTAGATTGGACTGAACGTCGTTCACACCAAACAATCCCCCCCACCCCGATGATTTGATTGGTTGCTGTGTTGACATATTTGCTTTGGAATCCATACGAAGTGTACGTGTGGCGAATTCAGAGTTCACACAGCCCCGCAGCCCTCCCACAACGAGTGACAAGCTCGATACAGCCACCCCAGGGCCCTTGATCTCTCTTGTGAGTGAAAGAGAAGGTGAAGAGGGG
This sequence comes from Mauremys mutica, assembly GCF_020497125.1. Lineage (NCBI taxonomy): Eukaryota > Metazoa > Chordata > Testudines > Geoemydidae > Mauremys > Mauremys mutica. The sequence goes on along the minus strand of NC_059074.1, from coordinate 209,734,695 downwards.
ATTGACCTGCCCAGGCAAAGCGACACTCTTTATCTAGCCGGCGAAGATGTAACAAGAGCCATTAGCTGGCAGGTGAAGGAAAAAACGTTCAAAGTGGAAATTGGATGCAGATTGTTAACGATCAGGATGGCCTGGGTTATGCAGGAGGTCAGACGGGATGCTCCTAATGGTCCTTTCTGGCCTGAAAACCTATAACCCGTCTCACTCCCTGTGCAGGATGGACGGCAGGTGGTGACCGAGGCAGGGTGCACAGTGAATGAAGCTGGAGTCCTGTGGATCTCTGCTTCCATTTTGGGACAAATTCTTCTTGCTGTTACCCCAGTGTTAGTCCACTGAAGCCAGTGGCAGCCCTTAGAAGTGGCACCTGTTTATCTGGGGGTGGCTTTGGGCCCTCAGAGAACTGGATGGACTGCTTAACTCATTGAACAAGGACAAAAATACAGACCTCTCCCCTGTCTCATTCCCGGGCCTGAGCCCATAGTTCAACAGAGTCAATGGGAAGAGTGCTTGGCCTCTCAGAAAGAAGGCGGAGATGACGTGATTGCAGTGTGTAAGTGCCTTAATGGGAGAATATACCGGTCACTGAAAAGCTTTTAGCCTAGTCGAATGAGGCGTGACAAGACCCACTGCCTGGAAGCTGACACCAGACAGACTCAAAGGGGAAATAATTCACAAATGTTTGATGGTGAGGGTGGAGTGGAACATCCTAGTGTAGGAAGGGGTGGATCGTCCGTCTCCTCATATCTTCAAATTGAGACTGCCTGCTGGAAGAGCCACTTTAGCCAGGCGTGCGTCATTGGGCTCAGTGCAGGGTAACTGGGTAAAATGTAGTGGCCTGGGCTCTACAGAAGGTCAGACGAGATGATCCAATAGTCCCGTCTGGCCTTAAGCTCTATGAATCGATGAAAGACGTCCACTGGCTTCAGTGTGCTTTGGACCAGGCCCTCAGCATCTAACCTGGGCACTGAATGGGGCAGGTGTGCCCTGGAAATCACAGCATGCGATTAAAGATCAGTGCCTGTGCACAAGGGGTTCTCCAGGCAACCTTCACTTGAGCATTTCTTGACTTTTGGTGCGTCAGTTTCCAACCTTTATGTTCTTTTAATGTATTTTTATATGGAATTGCATTTCCATTTCTGGTCAGCAATGGAGCCGGTGATTTGAAAAAGTTCTGATTGTACTGCAATACTAAACCAAATGCTTGCAAAATACCAGGCTCCCTGTTAGTTAGATGTGGGTTAGGGACGGGGATACAGGTTCAAAGTTATAATAGCTTGTGGAGCCTTAACTCAAAAATCTCATGGTACGTCTTTTTTTCATCCCTACAATATTTTAGTAATGTTGTTTTAAAGTGATCAATATGAATTTACCAGCAAATGGTCTAATGTGGGAATGCCAATGTGGGGACAGGTGAATATGAGCCTGGGCTGGTCTAGACTTGAAAGTTTTAGCTTACGGGTGTGACTTTTTGCCAACATAGTTAGACTGGGAAGAAAACCTAATATAGATGCAGTTATACCAGTATAAAAGTGTCTTTTACCACTGTAGCTTATTTCAGTTCCAGAACTGGAATAAGATATAATGGTATAAGACAACTTTATACAGATACAACTGTGTCCACGCCCTGGAGGTTGTACTGCTCTAAATACACTAATGTAATTAAAGCAGCAAAACTGACGAATGTAGACAAGGCTTGTTAATCAAAGTTCATGGAAAAACTCCTATTGACTTCAATGGGATTTGAATAAAGCTCTATCACAGTTTGTAAGAGATTGTGCTTAACGAAGTGAGCCCTTCCCCAAGGAGCTTGCCTGGTGCACAGTACTGAGATGGTACACTTGTATTGTCTGGTAGACTTGTATTGGTATGTAATACAGCACACTACTGTCGGCTATATTTGTGTGCTATACAGTATTTTGGTGTTTGGGATACAGCAGAACCTTAGAGTTATGAGCACCTTGGGAATGGAGGTTGTTTGGAGCTCTCTGAAATGTTCGTAACTCTGAACAAAAGGTTAGGGTCCGTCTTTCAAAAGTTT